>NC_054482.1:90972383-93372383 GCF_017639515.1 Carcharodon carcharias
AGACATGAACCAGAAGCTCATCCATGTTGAGGAAGATGGATGGAGTCAGTGGCTCGGGAATTGAGTTTGGGGAAGGGACTGAAAACAATGGCTTCAGTCTTCCGAACATTTAGTTGCAGGAAATATACGCTCACCCAGCACTGATCGTCCGATAAGCAGCCTATAATTGCTGCTAATTGTAAATACAGTTTATGTAATTAGAGCCTGAGACTCCCCCTTCCTCCCACTCCCCCTCCACCTCCACCACCGCTGACCAATCAGCATCGTCCATTAGCACCACTCACCATTGGGTTCTCAGCCAATCAATAATTTAATTTCTTCAGTCGTAACCAATGAGGAATTACTCCGTTATTACCACGAAAAATTTATCTGAAACCTGTCTTTTTCTGGTGGTTCTCAAGTCCGAAGTCAGTCAGCAGCCATTCGCCTTTCACAATCCTTAAAAATCGACGGAGCGCCACAAGCAGCAACTAGCACAGCCTCATTTTCAACCAATGAGCTTCCGCTGTTCGCCAACCGACCAATGGGAATTTGATCCCTGTCGTTCTCGACCAATCAGGTGAGCGGTTAGCAAATCAGCGGCGGCATTTGGTCCACCCCGTAGACAAACGAGGGGTGGGACCGGGTTATGGGCCAATCAGCAGTGGCGTGTGGTCGCTTTTTATCCAATCGACTTGCGGATTGCGGCTTCCATTGGCCGCGTGCGGATCTGCACATCCCAGTCCCGGGGGCTGATGCAGGCAGAGCTGAGGCGAAACTGCTGTCAGCTGCACTGGTTGGGTGGAGCTGGCAGCTGCAAAGCAGACTCTACTATTTACAAACCACTTTCTATGCTTGCCTGAAAGGGACATAAAAACTCTAGTACTAACATTCATCCGTTTCGACCATTCTGTGTCTCTTTCCCACCATAAATCTCTCTCCATTGCCAACTTGCATTTATATAGTACCTTTACCATAGAAAAGGGGTCAAGTGACAGACCCCCTCCCCAGCCCTACATGGGGGATGGGACCTAAAGCTTGACGGAGAAGATGGAATGGAAGAAGATTTTTTTCAGCTGGAGAGAACACTGAAAGGGTTAGGGGGAAAACTCCAGAGCATTGAGAGGCAGAAGGCTTTGAATTCAATTGGTGTGGGCAATGAGGGGAGAACCAGAATCTGAACTGTAGTATAGGATGGTACATAAGACTCAGGTGGCCAGACATTCGGTTTTGCACCGGACAGTCTTGTCTTTTAGCCGGTCTGACTACTATTCAGTACTGGATAGCTTCATGTCCCTTTTTGTGCCTGGGTACACTTACTTCAGTGAAGCATCAATAAGGGCTTGTATTCAAGTTCTTGGACTCGAACTCAAGTTCTGTCGAAGGGTCATGAGGACTCAATGTCAACTCTTTTCTTCTCCGCCGATGCTGCCAGACCTGCTGGGTTTTTCCAGGTAATTCTGTTTTTGTTTAGGGCTTGTATTCGTTCTTTTCCTTGTCTGTAGCACTCAAGGCGATAGGGACACAGAAAACAAGTTGAATTAGATATTTCATTCCCTCAACCAGTAACTCTTGAAGATACTGTCTTGTATTAGTGGCTTCTCGTTAGTCATCCTGTGTAAGTCTGGAGAGGATTGAAGACATAGGGTGGAATGAAGCTGTGACCATACAATAACAACAACTTGCATTTATTTATTATAGTATACAGCACAGAAGGAGGCCATTTGGTCCATCACACCTGCAAAGACTTTCAAAAGCAGGATCATGTGTAATTTTTATTCCCTTTGACATGATCTGAATCCTGCAAATGAAGGATCTCTATTTAAAGGGACTCTGGCTGGGATCAGAATCACTGAACAGATTCTGAAGGCTTGGGGAGGCAAGGAAATGGAAGACTGCTTACCACCAACACCCACCCCACCCTTCCATCTCACTGAATTTTTCCTGGAGGTCATGCTGAAGGCAGAGAGGACCAGAAAGGTGCTTTTTCCTCAGGACAGGACAGAGGCCAGCTGCTCAAAGTAAACAAATGTGGCTGGAAGTTATGGAGACTGAGTGGCAGGTGCCCAGGACCTGGATTCAGTGTCCAAGAAGTTTAATGACCTCATTTGGTCAGGAAAGGGGAATGGCACACCATTTTCCAGTGGCATTGATCACCCTCTGACTACCCTAGCGCACTCCTGCACAGCATTCCTCTGTAGTGGTATTGTCACTAGACTGTTAATCTGGAAACCCAGAAGTAATGCTCTGGGGACCCTGGTTTGAATCTCACCAAGGCAGATGGTGGAATCTGAATCCAATAAAAATCTAGAATTAGAAGTCTAATGATGACTGTGAAACCATTGCCAATTGTCATAAAAACCCACCTGGTTCACAAATGGACATCAGGGTAGGAAACCTGCTGTCCTCACCTGGTCTGGCTTACATGTGACTCCAAACCCACAGCAATGTGGTTGACCCTTAATGCCCTGTGAACAAGAGCAATTGGGGATGGCCAATAAAGGCTGGCCAGGCCAATGACACCCACATCCCATGAATGAATTAAGGAAAGAAACTTGTCTGACTAACACACCTTGCAGCTCTACACATTTCTTTCTCCCTGGGCACATCTTCAAATCTTCATCTGAACAGCCAACACTCACAGGCACTCATCCTATTGCCATCTTGCACTCATTCCTCAGATGCCCTCCATGTTCTCATTCTATCTTCAACTCTCATTCCACTTCTCACACCTAACTTATCTCTAATTGCAGGAAGCCTACAACTCCAGGGAAAGGCAGGAAACCAGTAGCCATAACCACCCTGACCACATTGGAGAAATTCAGTTTGGAAATGGGCAGCGTGACACATACTAGGTATTAGTGACGAAGAGATGGGGGTGAGCCATAGACCTGGTGACAGCATTAGGTATCATATTCCCTCTTGGTGCTTAATAGCCATTCATGTTGAACCAATGTCACCATGAAATGCCATGATATCCACTGAGTTTTGACCCCCCTCCCCATGTCAGCACAAACTCTTGTTTGATCTCCTACAGGTCCCTCAAGGGTGACAGCAGAACTGCTGCAGTGGAGGCTGAGAAATCTTCAGAGGTCGAGCATTCTGATAGTGTACCATCATGTGACTCATGCCCCTTCCACAAACTCAGACAGACATGCCTCAGTGGGTACTGCATGAGAGATAGGTTGTAATATGAGAAGCACATTGTACGGAGCAGGTGCTTGGAGAAAGGGACAGTGGAGTGTCCCTGTCACAGGCTGCAGGAGACTCCAAGCTCTGATCAGATGCTAAGTCTCAGGGATCTTGTGGAGCAGCAATGGAAGATGTATGTGCTTCTGTCAGCACTTGCAGATGCAGTGTGCACCCTTGGAGTCCCATTTCTAGCATGAGTGCCAAGATGACTTGGGCATTTGTGCTGATATCCAGGGAAAGAGTATAACCTGAATGGAGAATTAGTCATGGCAGTTCAGCAATGGCCCGGACACTGTCTTTCTACCACTTTACACCTGATGCAGGGAAGCCTCCCCTTGGCAGCTCAGTGCCTCACTGAAATGTAAACAAGCACTCTCCCCAGTTCTTGCAGGTGGGTCATGAGATGAAAGTTGAAGAAAGGGTATTTTTGCCTCATCCCATCCCCACCCCCCCAACCTAGACAACCACACAAGCTGCCTTCTGCCCCAATGGTGACCTTTACAGCCAATGTCAGTGTGTGCCCATTTGGCCTTTTGGAAGAAGTCTTACAGGAGACTGCAGATCTCAGCAACGATTTGCAGTGAAAGCTTGAGCCTTCTGAGGCACGTTGCTCTTTCCGTGTTGAGGAAGCTTACCGTCTGTCTGTATACCCTGTGGTGGGGATATCATCTCTTTAAAGCTGGACCCCTCTGTCCAATCCCTTCTGCTTGGGCTGCAGAGAAGGCAGCAGCTGCTGCTGTTGGTGGTGTGGCTCCTGTTGCTGTTCTGAGGTCCAGGCTACTGTTGTAAGTTGCTCCCATGCTGCAGTGAAGACTGACGGGAGGGAACTTGAGATCATGGTGAGTAAGTCCACAGTGCATGAAAGTATTTTTGAAAAGTTAGAAATGGCAGTGAAATCAGGATTTCCAAATAATTCCTCTGAGCACAAACGTTCCACTGAAGCTGGCCATAAGCCTTGCCATTACACTAACCCTTTCTAGCCTGTCAGTTTCATTGTTTAATAAGGCCCTGCTGCGCTCCCACCTCACCTGGTGAGTTCTCTGAGCTCAGGAAACCTAGGCGATGGCTGTTAAAGCCAAAATGCTGAGTTAAGTCCATTGATTGCCTATTTCCATATGTTAATTACCTACCCAACAGCTCCATGTGGGTTCCTTGCTCACCTGCACACTTTGCTGGGATCACATTGGTTTTGTAAGCTGGTGCTACTTTTCTGGACCTTAATCCCCAGCCCACACCCAACGGTGACCACACCAGCTCTGCCACTGCCTTTGGCAGTTAAAATTCTGCCCAGTGGGTCTGCTGTCTGTGGTTCATGGAGGTAGAAATAGGCAGTGCTGGATTAGGGAATGAGATTTGAAGCAAGATCACTGTTAATGTGTGGCTCATTGAAGAAAAATGTTTTAAAAACTTTGGAAATGGAAGCTACTACTGCAAATATAAGGGATACAGAGACTGAAATAAAGGGATAAAGCCTTTGCCAGAAGAAAGATTAGTGACAATTTGGTGCTTTGTGGTGGTGTTTGTTAATGGAGTTATCATCAAGAAATAGGAAGGGCAGAGCAGTCATTCACTGCTGCCCAGCCTGCCAGCCACAATAGCCTGAGTACCATACAACAGTGGAATGAACCTTGTTCGGTGACAATGGTGGTAAATTTAGGGTTGAAACTAAAAGAATGGATAGTTAGAAATTCAGATGCTTTGTTTAGTGGACAAAGGGAGTAAGAAACTCAAACCATCAGTACTTTGGTTATGGGGTTGCAGTTACAATGGAAAGGTGGAAGTGGGAAGAGAAGTCAGAAGAAAAGGTCAAAGAGCATCAGTCTGCAAACAGAAGGGCAAAGGTGGTGTAAGTGGAACTCTGCTTTTCTTGAAATTCATTGATGTGAGGACACCAGAGGAGGAAGCCAAGGATAACTAATTGTGTTAGAGACTTTGCTGGTGAAAAGCTGCCCTTCTCATGGGCAATGAGGGATGTATAATAAATGCTGGTCTTGCCAGCAGTGCTCATCACATGAATGAATAGAAAAGAACACCTCCAAGGAAGAAGGGGAAATTGGTGAAGGAGTGAAAGGTTAGAGAATTTAAGGATCATGGAATCTGATAGATCTGTTGCATATTTTCATGTTTGGTACTTTTCATTTCAGATTTTGAACATTTGAAGTTTGCTATTTTTTTTAGAAAATGATATAACAGGTTCATGCTACTGAGATTAATTTGTCTGCATGCAAAATGTCTTTTTGGAGTACTGCATGATATATCAATGTAGATAGTCACCCAGCTTAATAGCTCCAGACAATGGATTCTGCAATTTGTTTGTTCACGCGGTGCTGATGGTGTCAAATATCTTAAACTGTTGTTTCAGGCATTAAGTGTAATGACACAGATTTTGTTGGACCTCCTTTGTGTTGGCTACAGATGTCACTTCTTGTAGCCCCAAATACGCAAATGTATCTGCGGATAGTATTTACTGTCAATATATCCACTTGCAGTGAATGAGCTGCATATACTAAATAACTGACATTCATCTGTCTCCATTCAAATGTAATATCAACAAATATCTAACAAGTAATATTCTATTTTAATTGCTCTGACCATTTTAATACATGAATTTGGAGAAAAAAATCATACATTTAATTGAAGTGCCTTGCTCATATCAAAAGTAGTAGTGCCAGTGGAGGCCATGTGAAAGGCAAGACATGCTGAGCTGAGGCTAGCCTTCAGTTCCAAGTCAACTGTGTCTATCATCCTCTCTGCAAAACTAAGGACACTGACCATGAGCACCTGGTGGCCTAAATCTTGAGCTGCCAGCCAATCTGGAGAAGAACAGAGGAAAATCGCTAATGTAACCCCCCTGTTTAAGAAGGGAGTGAGGCAAAAGACGGGAAATTACAGGCCGATTAGCCTGACCTCGGTTGTTGGTAAGATTTTAGAGTCCATTATTAAGGATGAGATTTCAGAATACTTCAAAGTGCATGGTAATAGGGCAAAGTCAGCATGGTTTCATCAAGGGGAGGTCATGCCTGACAAATCTGTTAGAATTCTTTGAGGAGGTAACGAGTAGGTTAGACAAAGGAGAGTCAATGGATATTATCTACATGGACTTCCAGAAGGCCTTTGACAAGGTGCCGCACAGGAGGCTGCTCAATAAGATAAGAGCCCATGGTATTAGAGGCAAGGTGCTAGCATGGATAGAAGATTGGCTGACTGGCAGGAGGCAGAGAGTGGGAATAAGGGGGTCCTTCTCAGGATGGCGGCCGGTGACTAGTGGAGTTCTGCAGGGGTCAGTGTTGGGGACAAAACTATTCACTTTATACGTTATTGATCTAGATGAAGGAACTGAGGGCATCCTGGCTAAGTTTGCAGATGGTAGAAAGATAGGTGGAGGGACAGGTTGTATTGAGGAGGCTGCAGAAGGATTTGGATAGGTTAGGAGAATGGGCAAAAAAGTGGCAGATGGAATACAATGTGGGGAAGTGTGAGGTCATGCACTTTGGTAGGAAGAATAGAGGTGTAGACTATTTTCTAAATGGGTAGAGAATTCAGAAATCTGGAGTACAAAGGGACTTGGGAGTCCCAGTCCGGGATTCTCTTAAGGTTAACTTGCAGGTTGAGTCGGTAGTTAGGAAGGCAAATGCAATGTTGGCATTTATTTTGAGAGGACTAGAATATAACTGCAGGGATGTGCTGCTGAGGCTTTATAAGGCTCTGGTCAGACCACATTTAGAATATTGTGAGCAATTTTGGGCCCCTTATCTCAGGAAGGATGTTCTGACCCTGGAGAGGGTCCAGAGGAGGTTCACAAGAACTATCCCCGGAATGAAAGGTTTAACATATGAGGAAAGTTTGATGGAGTTTAGAAGGATATGGGGGGATCAGATTGAAACTTACAGAATACTGGAAGGCCTGGATAGAGTGGACATGGGGAAGATGTTTCCATTAGTAGGAGAGACTAGGATCCGAGGGCACAGCCTCAGAGTAAAGGGAAGACCTTTTAGAACAGAGATGAGGAGAAACTTCTTTAGCAAGAGAGTGGTGAATCTATGGAATTCATTGCCACAGAAGGCTGTGGAGGCCAGGTCATTGAGTGTATTTAAGACCGAGATCGATTGGTCTTGATTGGTAAGGGGATCAAAGGTTACGGGGAGAAGGCAGGAGAATGAGGTTGAGAAACTTATCAGCCATGATTGAATGGCGGAGCAGACTCGATGGGCTGAATGGCCTAATTTCTACTCTCGATCATCAGTAAAATGTTGTCAACAGTGCTATCAAGCAGCACTTCCTCAACAATACAAAAACAAAATGTTGGAGAAACTCAGGAGGTCTGACAGCATCTGTGGAGAGAAAGACAGAGTTAATGTTTCAAGTCCATATGACTCTTCATTTAGTATCCCATATACAAACATTCACTCTCTCCACCACTGACAAACAGTGGCAGCAGTGTCTACCATCTACAAGATGAACTGCAGAAACTCACCGAGTCCTTAGACAGCACCTTCCAAACCCACGATCACTCCAATAGGGCTTTGAAGAAGAATCATACGGACTCTCCACAGATGCTGTTGGACCTGCTGAGTTTTTCCAGCATTTTTGTTTTGTTTCAGATTTCCAGCATCTGCAGTATTTTGCCTTTATCTTACTCAACAATAACCTGCCCACTGAGGCTCAGTTTGGGTTCTGGCAGGGGCCACTCGGGTTTGAGGTGAGTGTGACTGCCCTTGACGTCAAAGCAGCATTTGACCAAGTGTGGCAGCAAGGAGCCCTGGCAAAACAGGAGTCAATGGGAATCAGGGGGAAAACTCTCCATTGGTTGGAGTCATATCTAGCACAAAGAATGATGATTGTGAATATTGGAGGTCAATCACTTCTGTCCCAGGACTTCCTCAGGACTTAGGCCGAACCATCTCCAGCTGCTTCATCAATGACCTTCCCTCCATCAGGTCAAAAGTGGGATGTTCGCTAATGATTACACAATGTTCAGCACCATTCGTAACTCCTCAGTTACTGAAGCGGTCCGTGATCATATGCAGCAAGAATTGGACAACACTCAGGCATAACTGGCAAGCAACATTCACCACTTAACTGCCAGGCAATGACCATCTCCAACAAGAGAGATCCAATTATCTCCCCTTGACATTCAATGGCATTACCATTGCTGAATCCCCCACTAACAACATCCTGGGGGTTACCATTGACCAGAAACTGAACTAGACTAGCCATATAAATACTGTGGCTACAAGAGCAGGTCAGAAGCTAGGAATCCTGCAGCAAGTAACTCACATCCTGTCTCCCCAAAGCCTGTCCATCATCTGCAAGGCACAAGTCAGGAGTGCGTTGGAATACTCTTCACTTGTCTGGATGAGTGCAGCTCCAACAACACTTGAGAAGCTTGACACCATCCAGGACAATGCAGCCCACTTGATTGGTACCTCATATACAAACATTCACTCTCTCCACCACTGACAAACTGGCAGTAGTGTGCACCATCTACAAGATGAACTGCAGGAATTCACAAAGCATCCTTAGATAGCACCTTCCATACCCATGACCATCTAGAAAGACAAGGGCAGATGACACATGGGAACACCAGCACCTGGAAGTTCCCCTCCAAGCCACTCACCATCCTGACTTGGAAATATATCACCGTTTCTTCACTGTGACTGGATCAAAATCCTGGAACTCCCTCCCTAACAGCACTGTGGGTGTACTTACACCACATGGACCGCAGTGGTTCAAGAAGAGAGCTCACCACCACCATCTCAAGGGCAATTAGGGATAGGTAATAAATGCTGGCCTGGCCAGTGACCCCCCCCCCCCCCACCACGTGAAGGAATGAAAAAAAGATTCTAGCAATTTTCCCACTAATGTGAAGGCTAACTGGTCTGTAGTTCCCAGTTTTCTCTCTTCCTTCTTTCTTAAATGGTGGAGTTACATTGGCTACCTTCCAATCTGCAGGAACCATTCCAGGATGTATAGAAATTCGGAAGATGACCACCAATGCACCCACTATCAACCACTTTTTCAACTCTCTGGGATGTAGATCATCAGGTCCAGGGGATTTCCTAACTTTCAGCCCTATTAACTTCTCCAGTTGTACCTTTTTAACTAATACTAATTTCTTTTGGTTTGTCATTCTCACTAGTCCCTTGGCTCTCTAATATTTCTGGGAATTTTTTGTATTTTTCTCAAGACAAAGTTTTTGTTTTGTTTCTATAATTTTCTTATTCTCCATTATAAGTTCTCTCGTATATGCCTGTAATGAGCCCACATTTGTCCTTGCAAATCTTTTCCTTTTTACATATCTATAGAAGCTTTTACAGTCCATTTTTTATGTTTTGCGCTAGTTTACTTGCATAGTTCCCTTTCTTCATCAGACTCTTGATCCTCCTTTGCAGAATTCTAAAAAGCTCCCAATCCTCAGGCTTATTACTTTTTACAACAACTTTATAAGCCTCTTCCTTTGATCTAATACAATCTTTAACTTCTCTTGTTAGCCATGGTTGGATCACTTTTTCCTTTGGCTCTTGTGCCTCAAAGGAATTTAAATTTGTTGAAAACCATGTATTAGTTCTTTACCTGTCTACCATCATAACATTTAATGACAAGCATTTAATGTACTTTCCCAATCCATCACAGCCAAATTGCCCCTCATACTTTTACAGTTTCCTTTGTTTAGATTTAGGACCCTAACTTTGGATTGAACTATATCACTTTCAAACTTAATGTAAAATTCCATCATTGGCTCCTTTCCAATGAGATTATTAATCATCCCTTTCTCATTGCACATTAACAGATCTAAAATGGCCAGTTCACTATTTGATTCCTTAGCATTCTGTTCCAGAAACTCTTCTCATATACGTTTCAGGAACTTGCCACCCACAGCTTTAGTGCTAATTAGATTTATCCAGTCTATATTTAGATTGAAGTCCCTGATGATTACTGTATTACCCTTGTTTTATGCATCTCTACTTTCCTGACTTACACCATGTCCTATATCACCACTACTGTTTGGTGGCCAATATTTGCTGCTGCTTTTTCTGTTTCTTAGCTTCACCCAAACTGATAATACATCTTGATCTTCTGATCCAAGATCCCCTCTCACTAATGTACTGATCTCATCCTTGATTAGCAATGCTACCCCACCTCCTTTCCCTTTTTGCCTATCCTTCCTAAATGTTGAATAACCTTGAATATTCAGTTCCCAGTCTTGGTCACCCTGCAGCCACATCTCCATAATGGCAATTAGATCATACTCTTTACTTCTATATGAGCCGTCAATTCATCTATCTTGTTGTGAATGCAGCTTACATTCAGATAAAATGCCTCTAATTTTGCCTTTTTAACAATTTTCTGTAATTGGACCCTATTTGATGCTGGCCTTTTGTTTCTGCTGCCTTCCAATTCACTTACTACTTTTCTTCATACTATAACCAGCTTTGTTTCTCTCCTATCTGAATTCTGCCTCAGGTCCCTCACTGCTCTGTCAAACCAGTTTAAACCCTCCCCAACAGCACTAGCAAATTTCCGTGTGAGGATTTTGGTCCTAGTCTTGCTAAGGTGTAACTCGCCCTCCTTTGTACAGGACCCAACTGCCCCAAAACTGATCCCAAAGCCTTAGAAATCTATAGCCCTCCCTCCTGCGCCATCTCTACAGCATATATAAAGCTCCATCCTTCTATTTCTGTACTCACCAGCACATGGTACTAGAAGTAATCCTGAGATTACTGCCTTTGAAGTTCTGCTTTTTAATCTCATTCCCAGCTCTCTAAAAATTGCTTTCAGGACCTCATCACTCTTTCTACCTCTGTTGGTACCAACTTGGATCACGACCTCTAGCTGTTAACTCTCCCCCATAAGGATGCCCAGCAGCTGCTCAGTGACATCCTTGACCCTGGCACCAAGGAGGCAACGTACTATCCTGGAGTCAAGTCCACAGCTGGAGAAACGCTTGTCTGTTCCCCTATTGAATCCTCTACTAAATTGCTCTTCGACTTTTCTTCCTGCTCTCCTGTGCAGCTGAGCCACCTGTGGTGCCATGGACTTGATTATGGCTGCACTCCTCTGAGGAACCATCGCCCTTACCAGTCCAAAATGAAAAACTGGTTAGTGAATAAGATGAACTCGAGACTCCCGCACCACCTGTCTGATCCTCCTAGATTGCCTGGTGGTCACCTATTCCCCCTCTGTCTGCATTCTGTTAACCTTTGGTGTGACTATCTCCCTAAGTGTGCTATCCACATAGTTGTTAATCTTGTGGATGTGCCACAGTGAATCCAGCCACCGCTCAAGTTCTGAAACTTGGAGTTCAAGTTTCTGCAGCTGGTGACATTTCTTGCACATGGTTGTCTAGACCACAGGATGTATCCAGAACTTCCCACATGTTGCAGGATGTGCAGTCCATGTGGCTGAGTGCCCTGCCATGCTTTAATTTTACAGACTATTTAATAAAAACTGGAGACTACAAAGTAGAATTACTCACCAGCTATTCACCAATCAGCTTCTTTCCCTGTGCTGTCACTTTTTATTCCTGACATTTCAAACCCTGCCTGTGAACCATTTCCACCGGCTGCTTTTTATGCTGCTTTCCAATTAACTGATTATTTATTTTTGTAATTATTTTTTAATTAATGCCTCTCCTCTCCACCACTTACTACTTTAAACATTAGTAATACCATAATCCTTGCCATTAAAAAAAAACCCAGCTTCTTACTTCCCTTCTACTTGCATCTCTTAATTAATTATAAGGTTGCTACTTTAGGGTTATTTAACTTTTTTAATGTTTTTCAAATTTTCAGCTATTCACAGACACTCCCTAACAGGACTAACTAATCAACTTACAATCTTCCTGTGATGTACCCATTTGATTTTTTTTTTTTGAGCACAGTCAGGTCCTGAAGGCTCCTGATTTTAGTTGCTCCCTTGCAGGTCCAGGTTCCTCTCCGACCCCAACCAATCACCTACATGCTTCCTTGTTTATTTTTCCCAAATGCAGGATGTTCTGAGATGGTCCTTCGATCTTGGACTCCAGGTGTGGTACTTAGTAAGTAGACATAATCTGGTATCTGCCTAACACTTGTTTACGACATCTAAACAGGTTACAAAGTTGACACATAGTTCCTAGGCACAATGTTCCAACTTCTATCTCTCTCTTGTCTAACACATGACTGACTGATGTCAGTGATACATCATTATCTGTGTCATACACTATATCTCAACTGTTAACCATTTGTACAACACTGACTGGCTCCTGGTGGAATAGCTGCTTTGTTTCCCGCTGCTGCTCTTTCCAGCTGCTCTGACTGAATTCTCGCCTTCTCTATGCTGCTTTATATCCCTGCTCCTGGTCTCGCTCTTTCCTGCTGCTCCAACTCTCAAGGACATTAGTGAACAATGCAATAATGCCATGGTCAGCAGTACTGATAATTGCTTGTTATTCTTGCCTCGTCAGATGGAAAGTTTACATTTTCATCCTTATCTGTCTGCCTGTATGGGGAAACTTGGAGTCCGTTCATCTCCTCAGATGGGTCAAAGTGCATGGAGAGGCTGGGTGCAAGATGGTAATGAATAATGAGTGGAAGGTGATGTCATGCCAAGGTGAGTTTTAATTGGGCAGGCACTTCAAGGGTATTATGGTTGATGAAAGTTGTTCGAATTGGAATCTCATTAGCCTCCCTTGTGCATCTCAGTGGTTCTTGCTTTCTGTGCAAGGGGTTGATCATCCTGATCTGTCTGCTCTGCCCCTCCTCATCAGATTAGGATTGACCTCATCAAAATCCTCCAATGCAAGGCCTCTCCCTGTGCAGAACACAGCACATGACACAGGAAACGCTCATTGGGGCATACTGCAACACACCACTGGATCAGTCCAGGCAACGGAATCTCATATTTAGAAGGCCAAAGGCCTGCTCGCTTGTAGCTTGGCTTGACCCATGGCTGGCATTATAACGTTCCTCGGCTGCAGTGTGAGATTCTTCACCGGCGTCAGCAGTCATGTCCAGAGTTGGTGCCCCTTGTCCCCAAGGATCCACCTCTGAAGACACATAGTGGGTGCTGGAACAGCTGTGGCACCTGGAAGTGTACCATAGATGCTCCCAGGGACTCCTGCACCCATCTGCAGATTGCGCTTTCAGTGGTCACAGACCAGTTGAACATTGATTGAGTGGAACCCCTTCCTGTTTATGAAGGTCGCTGGCTGGTTTGAGGGAGCCTTGATGGCCACCTTATTGCAATCTATTACAACTTGCTCTTGAGGAAATCCTACAATGGCTCTGGAGATGATAGATTGATCTTTGCCTGGCTATCAGGATCAATCTGGTAATGCACAAACTTGCCAGCCCTCTTGAACAAGGCACAAGTGACCTCCTTAATGCAGCGATGAGCTACTGCCTGGGAGACACTGCACAGGTCCCCGGTGGATCCCTGGAAGGAGCTGGATGCGCAGATGTTCAACACAAGGAAAGTTACCCTGGGTTCCAGGCCTTCCCTATCCACCTGGACCCTTGGAACTGTGTCAATGCTTGCCCCACTGAGAGACAACAACCACAATCAGAAGCCCCTTACCTCCTCAAGGAAGACCCACAAGCTCTTGTTCCTCAAAGAGGACCTACAGGCTCTTACCCTTCAGAAGCCTCCTCTCCTCTTTCCTCAAAAGTTCCAAATGAGAATGAAGACTGCTCTGAAATGGTTGGCGTCCACTTGGACCACCCGAGGCCTCTCCTGGGTGCTGCCAACTTTAAAAAAAATCAGGGATCTGATGGCCCATGATCCGCATGTGCCGTTTGTTTAAGATAACATTAAATTGCATTCACAATCATGAAAATGGGCATTAAACACCCAGTCACTGAGCATAAGTGGCAATGCTGCCTTGTTGGTTTCCTGCACTGGCGTAATTCAGACTGGACATCACGTCTGGGATTTTGCTCCAGTGCACCCTGACGTGATTCTAAAGCAGCCCCCCACTTCATCACTCCCTGCTCGACTGGGGCCTTATTAAATTCTACCCAATGGGGGTAAAGCCTAGCTGGAGTGGTTCTGGGCAAAGCACATTTAGTATTCATGTGCATATGTCAATGTGATAATGCTGGTAGGTGACACTGCACAAGTCTGCCTTTCTGGTGTCCCATAACACTGCAGAATCTCTGCCAGTTTTTCCCCTTACTAAAAAAAAGTTGTGTTTCCTGCTCTTCTTGTTACACGTTTGACTGCTGAATTTGAACAAAGCCTTCGCCTTTCACCAGGGAACAGGTTGCATCAAAAAATTCTAATCATGCACGTTTTGCAAGTATATTTTGTTTGCAACCAGTCTGCCCACTTTCTTTTTAGATTTTTATCCCAGGATTCAAGGCAACAGCACCAGCTGACAAACCTCTTATGAACATCAACAAATCATTGCTGTTAATAGTTGAACACGTTTATGAATAATAAAAGAGAAATAAAACGAACACATCGTCCTGGATTATATTTTCTAAGCAGTATATAAACACCCAATGGATAAGGTAATGGAATCGAATAACACAACTCCCAGTCACTCTTAAGTGCTACGGTGCTGCTTCATGCTCTCGTCTGGACCTGGAAAAATTTATTAATTTTGCTTCCAATTTCCACCCCTCCATCATTTTCACATGGTCCATCTCTGACACTTCCCTTCCCTTCCTTGACCTCTCTGTCTCAATTTCTGGTGACAGACTGTCCACTAATATCCATTACAAGCCTATTGACTCCGACAGCTACCTCGACTACAAATCCTCACACCCCGCTTCCTGTAAGGACTCCATCCCATTCTCTCAGTTCCTTCGCCTCCGTCGTATCTATTCTGATGATGCCACTTTCAAAAACAGTTCCTCTGACATGTCCTCTTCCTTCCTTAACCGAGGTTTTCCACCCACGGTGGTTGACAGGGCCCTCAACCATGTCTGGCCCATCTCCCGCGCATCCGCCCTCACACCTTCTTCTCCCTCCCAGAAACATGAAAGGGGCCCCCTTGTCCTCACCTATCACCCCACCAGCCTCTGCATTCAAAGGATCATCCTCCGCTATTTCCGCCAACTCCAGCATGATGCCACCACCAAACACATCTTTCCTTCACCCCCCCCGGCGGTATTCCGTAGGGATCATTCCCTCCGTGACACCCTGGTCCACTCCTCCATCACTCCCTACACCTCAACCCCCTCCCATGGCACCTTCCCATTGCAACTGCAGAAGATGCAACACCTGCCCTTTCACTTCCCCTCTCACCATCCAAGGGCCCAAACACTCATTTCAAGTGAAGCAGCTTTTCCCTTGCACTTCCCTCAACTTAGTCTACTGCATTCGTTGCTCCCAATGCGGTTTCCTCTACATTGGACAGACCAAATGCAGACTGGGTGACTGCTTTGCAGAACACATTCGGTCTGTCTGCAAGCATTACCCAGACCTCCCTGTCGCTTGCCATTTCAACACTCCACTCTGCTCTCTTGCCCACATGTCCATCCTTGGCTTGCTGCATTGTTCCAGTGAAGCTCAACGCAAACTGGAGGAACAGCACCTCATCTTCCGACTAGGCACTTTACAGCCTTCCGGACTGAATATTGACTTCAACAATTTTAGATCATGAGCTCTCTCCTCCATCCCCACCCTCTTTCTGATTTTCCCCCTCCTTTTTGTTTCTTCCAATAATTTATATAGATTTTTCTTTTCCCACCTATTTCTATTATTTTTAAAGGTATTTCCATCCATTGTTTTATCTTTACCTTTTAGCCTTTTTCGATTCCTTCACCCCGCCCCACCCCCACTAGGGCTATCTGTACCTTGCTCGTCCTGCTTTCTACCCTTAATTAGCACATTCCTTTAGATAATATCACCACCTTCAACACCTTTGTCCTTTTGTCTGTGACATCTTTTGGTTATCTCCACCTATCACTGGCCCTCTATCCAGCTCTTCTTGTACCCACCCACCCCCCGCCAAACCAGCTTATATTTCACCCCTTATCTATTTTTCCTTAGTTCTGTTGAAGTCATGCGGACTTGAAACGTTAACTGTGTTCCTCTCCACAGATGCTGCCAGACCTGCTGAGTTTTTCCAGGTATTTTTGTTTTTGTTTGAGATTTCCAGCATCCACAGTTTTTTGCTTTTGCCAACAAAGTTGACAGTGGCAGCATGGGTATGAGCTTAGCTGAATGACAGGAAACAGAGTAGTGGATTATGGCTGTTTTTTTGGACTGGAGGAAATGGGGTTCCCCAGGGGTCAGTAACACAGCTTGTCCTGAATTTGATGCTCCCACACTGGCAGGTTTATAGGTGGGGGAAGGCCGGGTGTTGGGAGCGTGAAATTGAAAGGATGGGATTCCGTCCATATCCTGCCCGCCCTGACCACAGCGATTTTATTGGAGTGGTCAAGACCTCTGATAAGAAGCCTGCCCTTGCCCCAACTGAGGCCCTTAAGTGGCCAATTACTGGCCACTTTAGGGCCATTTCCCCCACCCAGCCTCAATTTTTAGTTTGGCAGGAAGATTGAGCCTTCGTGGGGGAAGCCTAAAATACATCAAAGTTTACATCCAGGGTTGCCGGGGGCGGGGGCGGGGGGGTGGTGTGGTGGCGGCTCCATCAGAAGCTCCTTTCTGAAGCCGGGCACCCCCCGCCCTTAAGGTCCGGTGGCCTCTGGATCTCCTTCCCTCCTCGCACCCTCCCTATCCTGGGCCTGTGGTTCCTGGACTTAGTCTCTGACTTATTCTTGAACTTCCTTTACTGTCCACTGCAGCGCTGTTGCTACAGGAATTGGAGAGCTGCTGGCCAATCTGATTAGCTGGCAGCTCTCTAAGGCTGGACTTCCTTCCAAGTGAGAGGTGGAAGTCCTGCCTACAGCCATTAACACTCGTTGGAGTGTAAATTGACTGCAGGGCATTCGGAGTCAGCGGGGATGTGTTCCCTGCCAACTCTTCAGATGGCGGGAAATGAGACATATCCGTTCTAAAAATTTAGGCCCTAGACACGGGTGTATGGAGCACAATTACAAAATTTGAGGATGGCACAAAACTTGGAAGTATTGTGAACAGTAAGGAGGATAGTGATAGACTTCAAGAGGACATAAACTGGTGGAATGAGCAGATGTGGCAAATGAAATTTAATGCAGAGCTGTGTGAAGTGACTTATTTTGGTAGAAAGAATGAGGAGAGGCAATATAAAATGAAGGATACAATTCTAAAGGGGATGCAGGAACAGAGAGATGTGGAGGTTATATGTTCACAAATTTTTTAAGGTTGCAGAGCAGGCGGAGGAAGTGGTTAAGGAGGCATGCAGGATTCTGGGCTTTATAAATAAAGGCGTAGAGTACAAAAGTGAGCAAGTTATGGTAATCCTTTACACAATACTAGTTTGGCCTCAACTGGAGTAGTGTCTCCAATTCTGGGCATTCTATGAAGGCAATAGAGGGTGCAAAAAAGACTGATGAGAATAGATTCAAGAATAAAAGATTTCAGTTACATAGATTAAAAAAGCAGGGTTATTCTCCTAGAGATGGTTGAGAGGAGATTTGATAGAGATGTTCATAACCACGTGGGGTCTAGACCGAGCAGATAAGGAGAAACTGTTCCCATTGGTGGAAGAGAACTAGAGGACACCAAATTAAGGTAAATGGCAAGAGAACAAAAGGAAAAACTTTTCCACACAGCGAGTGGTTAGGATCTGGAAATTTACTGCCTGAGTGTGTAATGAAGACAGATTCAATCATGGCTTTCAAAAGGCAATTGCGTAATTATCTGAAGAGAAAAAAAAAGCAAGGCTATGGGGAATGGGCAGAGGAGTGCGACAAGCTCAGTTGCTCTTGTGGACATGGAAATGATAGGCAGAATGGCCTCCTGTGATGTAACCATTCTGACTCTATAACTAGGTTACAGTAGCACAGGCAGGTTTACACATGTAGCACAAAAGGGATCTTTTGAAGCAACGAAGCATCTTTTTCAGCTTAACAAATTTGATTATGGCTGACGTACAGACAACTAGAATTTCTAACCCTTTCCTTCCCCCAATCCCCCAACAGAAACCATCCAGATAGCATAAAAAGAGATTATATAGGAGTTTCTCCTGATTTTTCAGTACCTGAATAAAGGTAATTGACCGGAAACATTAACACTTTCTCTCTCTCTCCACAGGCACTGCCTGACTTGCTGAGACTTGCCAACATTATGGCCCATAAATTCCGATCTCCAGGGCGTTGTACCCAGGAGGTACCCTAGAGATGCGCTGGGGACCCCCCCCCGGAAGACCTCATGTATGGATTGCACAGCAATTGCTTGGGATGTTCAAACTTCTATTGGGCAATTCCGCTGCACTAGGAACCAATCGATACTCCGATTTAAATTGCAAACTTCGGGTAGTTCTGACCAGAATAAATTACCCAGGAAAAGTTAGAAGAATTAAAACCACTTCTAACTCCTGGGTAACTATAGTGACCCCCAACCACCCTCTACGAGACCTCCCCCCCCTCCATCCCTCTGACTACCCTCCCACCCAAACCCCACCCTTGACTAACCCACTTCCCCCCACCACCCCCTGCTGCTAATCACTACCCCCACTGACCCCCCAAACACCCTCATTGACCACCTGACCATCTCCCCCACCTCACAAACAACCCCCTTGCCGCTACCTATCCTACCCACTTACCTTACACAGTTATCTTCTCCTTAGCTTCTCAAAATAGCTGGAACTTACCTGCTTTACAGCAGCTCATGCCATAAAAAATGGGGGATGGCTTTCTTTCCTCAAATGCTGCTGCTCTGAACTGAAGGACTCAGGAACCTGCTGCGCTGCACTGAACTGCACTATTCTCACCCGGCTGAGTCAAAAGGTCAGGTGAGAAAGGTGCAGCTGCACCTCAGGTCAGGTGTAGTCAGTAGGAGCAGAGTGGCAATCCGACTGTGATCGCCACTCCAAGGAAGATCTGGCCCTATGAATTTTTATTTTAGATTTTCAGCATGTAATTAGTGCCATGTTGCCTTGATGATTAGTATATCACAATATGCATTTAGCATATTAGTCACTACTCATGAACCCTCAGGAAGTGTATAATTTCTCTTCTGATGGCCTAGCATTTTAAGATACTATTTAGTGTGACATTGAACTATACAGACCAAAGGATTCCAGGAGCCAGATTTTACACTCCTCCACTGGTAGGTTTGAAGGCAGGCCTGACTGCCACCTACCCACCTGTCCCTTTCCCCACTACAATTTTACCAATGGAGGGGGGAGGCATTGGGCAGCCTACCCATCAGTGGAGCAATTGAGGCCCATAAGTGGGTAATTGATTCCCACCTCAGGGCTTCATCCTACCATTGCTAGGATTTAACCAGTGACAGGAGAGGCCCACGCTGAGCATTCAGTCCGGCATGTCTCCCTGCGCAGGGGGGAAGCAGTCTAGGGATGCGTCCCTCCTTAAACCTTTTGAGCTTACCCCATCCTCTTACTAGTCTCCAGCTTGGCACCCAGGGAGACCCCTAATTCAGCTTTGGACTGGTTGTTCCCTCAGACTTGCTTGCAATGATGCTCCTGGTACTGGAGTGCTGTCAGCTTCTGATCAGCTGGCTGCTCTCAAGGGGCGGGACTTACTGTTTCTGAGGGAAGGAAGTCCTGCCTCACCACTCTTTATTGTCAACCCATTGTATAATGACAGCTGCTGCTTTGTTGGGCTCCAGCTCCAGGTTTCATTCTCAGCTTTTGGTGAGTTAGCTGATCTCTCCCACAATTGGCCTCTTTTCCTCCTATACATCTGGTCACCATCCAGCTTTCATTCCTCTAGAACTTATTTCTAGCAATGATTTTTGCAAACAAGCTTTGACCCTGGAAGGAGAAAATTAACTTTCAATTCCCAACCTGGGACCTCTGCCAGAGCATGCGTGAATGGTGGGAACACAATTAGGCTTGGCTGTGGTGCATACCCTGTGAAACAGCCTACTGCTACTCACTATTTTAAGCTTGCACACATGAAGAATGGGAACTTGGACGAGGTACAGAAGGGCTGTTGGCATTTGGAACTGTATCCAAAGAGGAAATAAGGTGGGAAAACTAGAAGTAGCAGTGTATTGATCAATTTTGAGGTTGGAACTGAAACAATGGGGGGATCATGCATCTTTGATGGGAGCACACTATTTCCCACTAAAAATTTTCACAAGATGGGTCTAATTTCAGTTTCACATCTGTAGTATGATAATTAGAACAATAATGCATCTGGAAATCATTTGGAGTTTTTATCTCATTGTCACCCTCTTCCCAACTTCTCCTTAATTATGAATTTGTTTTTATCAGCAATCGCCTTTATTCTTTTCTACCCAACTGCTCTCTTGGTAAATTTGTATTTACATCTGCACACAGACCAAAATGGTGGATTGATGATTATATAGCTTTAATTTCCGAGGGTGGAAAAATAAGTAAAAATTCCCCAATGAAACCACATTGTATAAAACCCGATTATTCAACTTTATTAACATCAAGACTTTTCCAATGATGATATCATTTATCAACAAATAGAAAACAGACTGTGTATACAACAGAGTAACCCCTACAGCACTATGCATACACAAGGTAAAAATGAGCGCGTTCCAAACAATTCAACCTCTTCAAATCAGGTTACAATCAATATCATTCTGATTAATTGATTATATTTGGCATTCATCCACCACCTTCCCCAATTCCACACCCAGGCTCCCTACTGCAACAGCTCCATAGAATTACAGAAGATTATACCATCATAGAACTTCCATCCACCATAATAGCTCACTGGAAAATTCAGGCCATTGGTAAGGAAATGCTTAGCAGTCTTAACTCCCACAGAATAGTCAATGTGAAACAGGGACCAACTGGTCTGATTGGTGAGGAATAAGCATTGCTGCTCCCAGCTCTTTTCTGGGTAGGTGATTGAAAGTTTGTAGCAAGGTGCGCTGCAGTGTTTACGTCAAGTTGGTTGTGATCCAGTTTAAATTTGCATCCAATAGATTGGACAGAATATTGGGTATTGAGTACTTTTTCTAACTTTTTTATTATTTTTTAAAACAAGGAAAGGATCAAATCGGTCACATTAAGAAACTGTACAAAACCAAAATGCATCCTTGTTTTTTTTATTAAATTCATCTAACAGCACCAGGCTCCTGCTTTATTCAGTATTAATAGTTTTGTATTGTACAGTATCTGAAGAGAAGACACTTTCATATAAGAGATTAAACTTCAGTTTGATTCGTCTATCCCTAGGAGTAGATACAGCAGCTATAATCAGAACAGTGGTTAAGATTCCAGTCACCAGGATTAAATACAGAACTGCACTAAAATGGGCAGCTCTGTTGCAAACATAAAGAACCTTTAAATCAGCAAAAAGGAGAATATAAAAACTTAACCAATTATAATAAAATAAAAAAATGCATTTACAGCATAAGGAATTCGGTTTTGCCATTAAGCAAAACAATTTAGCTTCAGAAAAAAAATACCAATTTTAATAAAAAGGTTTATAAAATTGTAAATGGCACCCTAGTTAAAGCCCAAAGGAAAACTGATGTAGTGTATTTGAGCTAAAATTATAATCAAAAAGGGAATCTCATGCAGAGTGAAGAGGATTTGAGATGTGTATATTATCATTCTATTGGTTTGGAATTAAAACAAGTCAACTTAGTTCCTGATCAGTCCAAGAATCATGATAGAATTTCTGAGTTGCTGATATCATTACACCTTGACAACTCGCTGCACAGGAGAACTAAACAATGATTTGATTTGATATGGCTCAAAAAATCATTTTCTGGGTCCTGAAAGTCACAAGTTCTGATTGGGTGATAGAAGTTACGTTGCATAGTGATCAAAGCTTCCGAGGTACTCCAGCGCTGCTCGGTAACACAACTGGTACTGGTCCTGTGGACAGAGATTGAGCGTTGTTCAATATAAGTGTATGCATTATCCATTAAGTATTGAATTCAAAAGATGAATTAAATATTGATACGAATTTTTAAAAATTCCATAAAATACACAATTACTTTCATTCCTTAACGTGGAATACTTGCTTACATGAGTATGGAGATGAATATCTTAATATACAAAGGTAGTATACAAAATTAAAATAAGATGGCCAAACTACACACTATTAAGATGAGGTAAGGGTGCTCCATGTTTATAATATCACTGACTAAAATTCAACAAAGAATAGCCCTGAAATTCTACTAGATTCCGTCAGTCTACCATTGTAACTCCAGTAGAAGAACATAAATGACCATTGTTCAGCCTTTTTCATTGAATACCCAATGAGTACCACAGATACCCAAGCACCTTCAAAGTCAGTTTTTATTGCTGATTTAAAAACCTAGATTTTTTTTTGCCAGAGAAGAGAGTAATTTCTGTGACAATGAGTTAAAAATGTTGTGCATAACGCTTGTTATTTGTGGCAAAATTAAATTTTTCAGTATGTGCCACAAATGGTACATTGTAATCATTGCAAGCAGTGTATCAATTTAGATATTAACAAAGCTGTAGTGATCAAGGCTCATCAGTGTACATCCTAACATTATAGATTTGCATCCATTGTTACATTTTATTTTTGCTAAGAAATTACAGAGCTCCTTTCCCTTAAGTTTAAGAGGTAATCAGGTTTTAGTAATTTATTGATGCAAAAACATTCCAGAAATCTAGCTCCCTCTGGATTTCATAGGGTAGAAACTAGACAGGCACAACCAAGGATCAATTTTCTGCGACCAACTAATGATACCTCAAAGATGTCCAACCCGATGTTAGATGTGGCCACTTCTCGGGTGGCTGTGTTATACAGTTACCAACTCTGGTTAGAGGTATTCCTGGAGGTTCCTGATCTTTTTAAAAATGCATTCTTAGGATATCAGCATCACGAGAAAGACCAGCATTTATTACCCATGAGTTGCTCTCATGGGTCTGGCCAATCATATTTTGCAGTAAAAAAAATAGATATATCAAATGCCATGATATTAGATTTTTTCTGCAGATCTTTTCCATTAATTCAAAGTTGAGTAATATGCTAAACCTGCCTAAATACATTTATCAGCACTGTTATTTGTTCAAGACCCCCAAAATTTTTTTGCAATGATTGTTATTACATGTAGAGTCTGGTCATTTAGGTCATATTCACCAAGTGGCGTTTCACTGAATTTCAATCAGAACGGGCTCAGAGGGTTGAATGGTCTACTGCTGTTCCTAAATAAAGCAGAAAACCTTTCAGGCAAAAAGAGGTTTGCCTATTTGCATATGGTAGGAGGTTTCACATCAGAATATTCTTAAATGATAAGTTTTACTGTGCTTTTTGAGGTTGATGGGGGAGATTTTAATGTTATCAGAAATTTTATTTTAAACTATATGCCAAAATACCAGGAGTTGCTTCTCTCAGGTCTAACCCTAACATCATCAAACCTGCTGACAAGGATGGTGCTGTTGTTGGCCAGCAGATGCCAAGTGCCAACTGTTCAACACTTCCTCCTACTTTCATATGGACCGTGACCTGACCACCAAACATCAAGCCATTGTTTCCAGGACTGTCACTGACCTCTGGAGGTCTTTCCTCCATAGACTACAACCTCATAGTTCCACAATAAACTGCTTCTACCTCCTTCCCAAAATCCACAACAGGACTGCCATTGCAAATCCATTGTTTCAACTTGCCCCGCTGAACTTATTGCTTCCTGTCTCAACTCTATTTTCTCCACCTTGGAAGACTCTTCCAACCTGCATCCCCGGCTCTTCTGATGCCCTCCATTACCGCAACTGTTTCCTGGCCCTAATCTTTCCTGGGTTTTTTGCCCCCACTATCGACATACAATCTATCTACATCTCCATCCTTCTTCTGGACCGTCAGAGCTCTCCTCTTCTTTTTTGAACGGAGGCCCAACTAGTCCTCATCCATCACCATCTTCCTCCATCTCACATTGAACAATTTCTCCTTCAACTCCATTCACTTCCTCTAAATAAAAGCTGTTGCTATGGATAGCTGCATGGGTCATAGCTATGCCTCCTTTTTGCAGGATATGAGGAACGTTCTTTGTTTAAGTCCTACTCAGGCCTCCTCCCTCACCTCTTTTTCTGTTACACTGATGAATGTAACAATGCCATTTTGTGCTCTTGCCAGAATTGGAAAATTTCATTGACTTTGCTTCTAATTTCCACCCTTTGTATCAATAAGGTCCATCTCTATCTGACTCCTTCACTTCCTTGACTTCTCTATCCCGATTTCTGGGAATAAGCCACCAACCAGTATTCACTCTAAGCCCAATGATTCCACAGCTAGTTTGACTACACTTCCTCACATCCCACTTGCTGTGAGGACTCGATGCCATTCTCCTTGTTTCTCCATCTCTGTTGCACCTTCTTAGACATTGGCTGGGATTTTCTGTCCCTGTTGCGGGAGATTCAGCGGCCCAGCCAAAAGTCAACTGGCTTTCAGCAGCACTGGGCGATCCCAGTGGTGGTTGGGGCTGGAAAGTCCCAACCATTGCAACTTTTCATACAAGTGATTCTGATCTGTCTTCCTTTTTCTTCAACCATGGAGCACCACCCCCCCATTATGGATGATGGGGCCGTCGACCATTTCTATTCTATTTTATGTACTTCTGTTCTCACTGCTCCCCCTCCCTCCCAGAACCATGAGAGGGTACCCCTTGTCCTCACTTTCCACCCCACCAGTCTCCATACTCTACATACTCTATATATCATCCTCAGTCCTCTCAGTCACCTTCAGTGCGGTGCCACCACCAAAAATATCTTTCCCTTCAGCAATCTGAAGGAACCATTTTCTCTGTGATATCCTGGTCCATTTCTCAGTCACCCCAAAACCCCTGCCTTTTCCTATGATACCTTTCCATGAAAGTGCAGGAGACAACACCTGCCCTTTTACCTCCTTCCTTCTCACCGCCCTAAGTCCCAAACGCTCAGCTTCCAAACAAAACAGTGATTTACTTGTACCTCATTCAATTTAGTTTACTGTATTTGCTGCTCATGATGTAGTCTACTCTACAGTGGGGAAACCAAAACACAGACTGGGTGACTGCTTTGCAGAATACCTCCGATCAGTCTGCAGCTTCCAGTTCCCTGTCATTTTAATTGTCCACCTTGCTCCCACTCATCTTTCGGTCTTTTGATCTGTTGCAGTGTTCCAGTGAAGCTCAATGCAAACTCAAGGAATAGTTGGCACTTTACAGCACTTCTGGACTCAACACCGGGCTCAACAGTTTTAGATCTGAAACTCTGTTTTTCTTTGCTGCTTTTGTTTTTTCTTTCTTATTTTGTTTTCTTTGCTTTCAGATGGCAGCTATTCAGGATCGCTCCATACACACCTCATCCAAACACATCTTTAGTTTCTTTACTTACTTTGGTCTTGCACCATGAAACCTTTCGTCATTTAATTTCTCCTGCCTTCCACCCTATCACAGACATTCCTTCCTATTCTTTTACCCACTTCTCCCCCTTGACTTACTCAAAACCTATTACATTTCTAATATTTCCCAGTTCTGCTCGTTCACAGACCTGAAATATTAACTCTGCTTCTTTCTCCACAGATACTGCCAGCTTTGCTGAGTATTTCTAGAATTTTCTGTTTTTTATTTCGGATTTCCAGCATCCATAATATGCTACTTTTGTGTTGTTGTAGGAGTTGCTTCCAATATTTTTAAGCACTTGAGTGAAATTAAACAACATCATTCCTTTCATACACTGTAAGTTATTTTATGGGTCACACTTGTATATCTCCAACAGTGGCTGAAGATTATCAATTTCTTCGTTTTGCATGAATGATAGGAGGACTGGATGCTGGTGGCTAGGGCTGGTGGATGGTGAGTAAGAAGCCTTCATTTTTAAAAATCTTTTTGTAAAAATCTAATTTTGTTTGTAGTTAGCATTTAACTGAAATCTACAGTTTGAATTCTAAAGTTCCCAGTCTTAAGCAGGGTTTTAACAAGGTCTCCACTGGGTGAACAGTTGGGCTCAGTTAATTAAAGAAGCGGCTGAAACTGGTTCCTCTGTAACTGGGTCAGCTAGTCTTTGTCTTAGGAGCATATCAAGCCAGCCAACTTAGTGCAACTTAGAAGAGAATGTTGGGTGTTGGGTAATTAAGGGAGTTAGGGGAGGAAGTGAAAGAGGTGCTCCTTTGCTTTTGGCATTTGATAACATGACAGCAGCAAGTGGACTTAAAGAACGAGGGGAACCAGGCCCAAGACCAGAGCGGTACTGGAAGCCAGTGCAAGAGGAGCAGCAGCCTTGGTTAAGTAGGACCAGAAGAGTATTTCTACTGTTCAGTCTTCAAAGTAAAAATTGTTCTTTAGTTTAGATTAAGTAATGTTTAAAGCATAAGTAGTAAGGTCCCTAGTATATATTTAATATTCCTTAAACTAGAGGAAGTAAAAAGTAAAGGGAGTAATTTAAGGGTAAGTCATGGCAGGGTAGCTTGGCCATGTGGAATGCTCCCCCTGTGCAATGTGGGAAGGCAGGGACACTTTCAGTGTCCAGGGCGCTCATGTGTCTCCAGCTGCAGCTACTCAAAATCCATGTTTCCTCTCTGCAGCTGCAGTTGGAGTCACTGTGGAGCAAGGCTGAGATCTTTGTGAATAGCATGCACAGTGAGGTGGTTACGCTGCAGGCAGGGTGCACAGGCTGAAAGGGAATGGGTGACTGTCAGACAGAGTAAAAGCACTAGGCAGGTAGTGCAGGAGTACTTGCATGGGTCCATCTCCCTCTCTAACAGATTTTCTGTTTTGGATGCCAGGGAAGATGGTTTCTCATGGAAATGCAGCAAGAGCCAAGTCCGTTGCACCACGAGTAGCTCAGTTGCACAGGGGAAGATCAATAGTGATTGGGGATTCTATCATAAGGGGAACAGATAGATGTTTCTGTGGCCACAGATGTGACACCAGAATGGTAAGTTGTCTCCCCGGTGCCAGGGACAAGGATGTCACTAAGCGGCTGCAGGACATTCTGAAGGGAGAGGGTGAACAACCAGAAGTCATGGTCCATATCAGTACCAACACAGGTTAAAAAGAGGGACGAGGTCCTGAAAGCAGAATATAGGGAGCTAGGAAATAAATTAAAAAGCAAGACCTCAAAGATAGTAATCTCAGGACTACTCCCAGTGCCACATGGTAGCAAGATCAGGAGTTGGAGAATAGACCAGATGAATGCGTGGCTGGAGAGATGGTGTAGGAGGGAGAGATTTAGATTCTTGAAGTATTGGGATTGATTGTGGGGAAGAGGGGTCCTGTACGAGCTGGACGGGTTGCACCCCAGCAGGACCAATATCCTGGCAGGGGTAATCGTTAGTACTGTGGGGGAGGGGGAATGGGAACTTGAGTGGGGAGACACAAGAAAGGAAACAAAGATAAGACAGAAGGTAGAAAGCAAAAGTAGAAAGCAGATGAAATGAGGGCTAGCAGCAAATAGGACCATAAGTACAAAAAAAAGTGTAAAAATGTTAAAAAGACAAATCTAAATGCACTGCACCTGAATGCATAGAGAATTTGCAAAAGGTAGACAAATTAATAGTGCAAATAGATGTTAATGGGTACAATATGATTAAAATTACGGAGACATGGCTGCAAGGTGAACAAGGCTGGCAATTGAGCATCCAAGGGTGTTTGATATTTAGGAAGGACAGGCAAGAAGGAAAAGGAAGCAGGGTGATGTTGTTAGTTAAGGATGAAATCAGTGCGATAGTGAGAAAGGATACTGGCTTGGAAAATTTAGATGTAGAATCACTCTGTGAGGAGTTAAGCAGCAACAAGGGGCAGAAAATATTAGTGGGAGTTGTCTTTAGGCCTCCAAACAGTAATGATAAGGTAGGGGATGGCATTAAACAGGAAATTAGAGATGCATGTAACAAGGGTGCTACAGTAATCATGAATGATATTAATCTACATATAGACTGGACAAACCAAATTAACAATAATACTGTGGCAGATAAATTCCTGGAGTGTGTATAAAGTAGTATTTTAGACCAGTACATTGGGGAACCAACTAGGGAACAGGCTAACCTAGATTTGATATTGTGCAATATATTATAGATGGAATAAATGATTCATGCGGATGTAGAAGGACACTCGCAAGAGTGATAATAGGTCGAAGGCAAGCATAATTATAACAATGAGAAATGTGAGTTAGTAAGTATGATGTATTAGAGTAATGAGAAATAGGGAAGATAGCAGTGAGGAAATAGAGGAAAGGATTAACGGGTGCTACAAGTAATCAGAATTAGCATGTGAGTGAATGATTTAAGATTAACAGTTGGTGCTGGACGTGGAGATGTGTAGATATTTGAGTGTGAAATTGAGAATAGCATGTACATTGAAGGGACAAATAATTTATGGGAAATGAGGTAAGGGCAAGTAGTTCGATTTGGGATTGGGTGCAATTAAGGAAATGGAAGGTGATGATAAGTAAGTTGTCAGTCATGTGATGGCTTTACAAAATATGGTAAGAGATAAAAGAACAGAATATTATGATTAGGATGGGTGTAAAGATATTGAATATGCAGTCCTAATTTATAGGAATATTATAGGGTACATGAAGAAACTAAGATGAAGAAGTAGATGTTGAAGGACAGATGGGAAGCATTAATATGCAATTACAATGTGTGGGTAGACTTAGTATAGGATAAAGGAAGATAATGATAGAATTTTTCTTAAGGAGAAAATCACAAGGCCAATTGAGGAAATTAGTTGGAATCTAAAACAAAATAATAACAATATACAAGGTAGTAATAGCAAACAAAACAAGAAGTGAAGTAAAGTATGAGAATAGGAAAGCAGGATATAGGTTAATCTAGAATAAGGAGTGACAGATTGGACATAAAATGACGGTGGAAAGACTTAATAATATTTAAGGAACAAATACATGCATGCAAAATCCTTACAGGAAAAGTGGCCCAACCATGGCTAACAAAAGAAATTAAGGTTAGTATTAGATCCAAAGAGGAGTCATATAAAGTTGCTAGAAAAAGTAGGAAACTTGAGGATTGGGAGCAGTTTAGATTTCAGCAAATGACCACCAAGACATTGATTAAGAGGGGAAAAATAGAGTATGAGAGTAAACTTGCAAGGAACATAAAATTGGACTGTAAAAGCTTCTATAAATATGCAAAAAGGAGAAGATCAGTGAAAACAAACGTAGGTCCCTTACAGTCTGAAACGGGAGAATTTATAATAAAGAGCAAGGAAATGGAAGAGAAATTAAACAACTACTTCAGTTCTGGCTTCACGGTGGAAGACACAAATAACTCCCAGAAATGCTAGAGAATCAAGGGTCTAATGAGGAGGAGAAATTGAAGGAAATTAGTATTATTAAAAAAACCTGGAGAAATTAATGGAACTGAAAGCTGATCAATCCTCAGGGCCCGATAATCTATATTCCAGGTGGCCATGGAAATAGTGGATGCTTTGGTTGTCATCTTCCAAAATTCTGTAGATGCTGGAACAGTGCTGGGAGATTGGAGAGTGGCAAGTGTAACTCCACTATTTAAAAAAGGAGGGAGGGAGAAAACAGGCAATTACAGACTGGTTCGCCTAACATCAGTAGTAGGAAAAATTCTAAAGTCTATTTATAAAAGTATGTGATAACAGGAATTTAGGCCAGGAATAGCCCCACCTCTCAGCAGGTGCAGCTAGCTATTTAAAACTCCATTCAGTTTTGCGGGACCATAATATCCCGTCAGGCAGGAGGGGTTATAAAACAACACTTAGAAAATATCAATGGGATTAGACAAAGTCAACATGGATTTATGGAAAGGAAATCATGTTTGACAAACCTATTGGAGTTTGTTGAGGACATAACTAGCAGAATAGATAAAGGAAAACAAGTGGATGTGGTGTATTTGGATTTTCAGAAGGCTTATGATAAAGTCCCACAAAAGAGCTTAATGTGCAATATCAAAGCGCATGGGATTGGGGGGTAATATATTTGCATGGATTGAGAATTGGTCAGCAGACAGAAAACAGAGTAGGAATAAATGGGTCTTTTTCAGAGTGGCAAGCGGTGGTGACCAATGCTTGGGCCCCAGCTATTCACAATATATATCAATGATTTGGATGAGGGAATCAAATGTAACATTTTCAAGTTTGCTGATGACGCAAAACTAGGTGGGAATGTGTGTGGTGAGGAGGATATTAAGAAGCTTTAAGGCGATTTAGACAAGTTGAATGAATGGGAATACATGGCAGATGCAGTAAAACGTGGATAAGTGTGAAATTATTCATTTCAGTAGGAAAAACAGAATGGCAGAGTATTATTTAAATGGTGATAGATTGGGAAATGTTGATGTATAAAGGGACCTGGGTGTCCTTGTACATTAATCACTGAAAGCAAGCATGCAGGTGCAGCAAGCAGTTAGGAAGGCAAATGGCATGCTGGCCTTCATTGCAAGAGGATTTAAGTACAGGAGCAAAGATGTCTTACTGCAGGTGTACAGGGCCTTGGTGAGACCACACCTGGCGTATTGTGTGTAGTTTTGGTCTCCTTACCTAAGAAAGGATACACTTGCCATGAAAGGAATGTCATAAAGGTTCAGCAGACTGGTTCCTGGGATGGCAGGATTGTCATCTGAGGAGAAATTGGATTGACTGGGCCTGTATTCACTGGAGTTAAGCAGAATGAAAGGGGATCTCATTGAAATGTATAAAATTCTGACAGAGCAGGACAGACTGGATTCAGGGTTGATGTTTCCTCTGGTTTGGGGGAGCAGGGGTGATCTAGAACAAGGGGTCACAGTCACAGGATATGGGGTAGGCCATTTAGGACTGAGATGAGGAGAAGTTTCTTCACTCAGAGGTGGTGAACCTGTGGAATTCTCTACCAGAGAAGGCTGTGGAGGCCAAGTCACTGAATATATTTAAGAAGGAAATAGATAGTTTTCTAGATTCTAAAGGCATCAAGGGGTATGGGGAGAGAGCATGAGTATGCCGTTGAGATAGAGGATCAGCCATTATATTGAATGGTGGAGCAAGCTCAAAGGGCTAAATGATCTACTCCTATTTTCAATGTTTCTGTAGTTATATGCACTGGGGGTGATTTTAACATTAGTCTTGCGCAAGGTATAGGAATTCATTGTTTACATTGAGGATTCAAAGGATATGACAGTATCCTAGGAGTGATGTGCATTATGATCAACATCGGGGCAGGATGTTCCCCTCATCGATGGGCACAGGAGCGGCCATGAATCCACCTGCGACTGGGCTCCGACCACAATTTCACACTGGAGGGCCAATTAAGGCCTGCCCAGCGTGAAACACAACTCCGTACTGGCCGGGAGGAGCCAAGTAGGGGCAGGGGCCTGTTGGCCGCCGGCTCCAATGGCGACCCAGTGGCTGGTATAAAAGCGGCCCAGGCAGCCCTAGAAAGGCTGCCAGGAAGGACTTCTGTGTCAAACAAAAGCAAAAATTGCTGGAAAAACTCAGCAGGTCTGACAGCATCTGTGGAAAGGAAGACAGAGTTAACGTTTTGAGTCCGTATGACTCTTCAGAGTTCTGACAAAGAGTCATATGGACTCAAAACGTTAACTGTATTCCCCTCCGCAGATGCTGTCAGACCTGCTGAGTTTTTCCAGCAATTTTTGTTTTTGTTTCAGATTTCCAGCATCCGCAGTATTTTGTTTTTATCTAAGGACTTCTGTCTACCATTCTAATGACGGACTCGAGTGAGGCTGCAAACCCCAGGCAGTAGGGCACTTGGCCCCCTGCTTTTCGGGAGAGTGCCTCGCTGCCCTCATGGAGGTGGTGGCTGCCAGGAGGGACACTCTTGTCTAGAGATGGAAGGAGGAGGCCACCGCACCCCACCAAGAGGGCATGGTAGGACGTGGCAGCCCAGGTGAGCAGCCATGACGTGGTGTGATGCACCTGGGTCCAGTGCCAGAAGCGCTTCAATGACATGCTGCACTCAAGAAGGGTGAGTACCATTGGTCAGTGTGAATAAGTGTTAAGGTCTGGCCATCCCCCCGTGGAGCTCAGGGGTGTTAAGAGTCTGAGTGCCAACTGTCAATCACATCAGAGCTGGCCTAGGGGATGAGCCCTGGTTGCTTGGACTGAGTGCCTTGTGAGGACCACGACTTGAATGTGCCCTGTGAGGTGTTCCTCAGCTGGGATTGCCCAGGCTGCAATGGTGCTGCAGGTAGAGAGTGGACTAATCAATGCTCCTCTGTCCTTTTAGGAGAAGACGAGTCATAACCAAACCAAGAGGGCTGGCAGAGGCTCGCCTAACCTCCTGCTGCTCAGCAGGTTCAAGCAGGATGCCCTCGAGCTTGAGAGCTGGCACGCTTCCTGCGCAACCAGGTGTGGAGAGCCGGGGGTGCCAGACAAAGGTAAGAGCGCAGTGCACAGAGGTGAGACTTTCGGATTGTGTAACCATTCTAGTGTAGTCTCATCATTGATAGGAGCCTCAAACTAGGAGATCATTGGAAGACGATGGCATCATGATGCTGATCTCCATTGTCTCACCAGGGTGCCTGGCATGCACAGTGACAGTGTGATGACTGTAACTAATGACATGGCTTCTTCTCCATTTTAGGTTCCCCAGCAGGAGTCCGATCTGCAGACCCCGTAGGGCCACCTGTGACATGGACGTCAATTTCACCTGCGTCACACCTGCTCTCGGAAGCAGGTACCAGTATCTTGGTGGGCAATAGAACGGCAGCTAGTATCTCGGAGCACATTGGTGAGGGCACTTCACAATCGTTTGAAGTGCAGGCGGAGACAGAGAGTGCCCAGGGCGCCGACAATTGGAGAACTGCTCGGGACCAGAACAATGCTCAGTTGAAGACTGATGATAAGCCTCTGGAGTCGTCCATTAGGCGGCAGATGCTGGATGTCCAGCAAGATGTGTGGGAGGATCTAGCAGAGATCCATGAGGGTCTGCGTGCCATGGTCTCCGTGACAGAGGAGTCCATGCGGAGCGCGAGCACTGTGTTGACCGTCATGGGTGAGTGCACTGCCTCCTCCACTGAGAGAGTGGCGACTCTCATGGAGAGGCTGCTCCAGGGACAGAATGAGGGGTTCCTGGGGACGCACTCGGACCTGCAAGCCCTTACACAAGCACTGATCTCAGGTGGTCAGTGTCAGTGTGGGAGATGGATGAGACACCCAGTATCCCAGCCAGGTGCCCATCCATCAATGATGTGCAGGGAGGTCCAGAGCAACCTCACGTTGGCGCACGAGCTGCCTGTCGTCTCTGCGGGCTCCTCTCAGAGTGTTCTGGATGATGCCAGCAGCTCCTCTGTCCCTCTGCCAGTGACTGTGGCATCTGATGAGGCTGTGATGACTGGGGAGATGCCAGCCATGGCACTGGCCACTCCCTTCCAGGCGGGGGCCAGCATTGGCTCCACTGGCCAGAGGATGACCGCCAAGGTCATCAAGGCCAACAAGACAGCACAGTCAGCAGGCTGTCTCCAATGCCAGCGAGGAGGGGGAGCACCTAAATGTAGCACTCACAAATGTAAGTTAAAGGCACAAGAGGGACAGATCACGGGTGATCTTATGTTCATTTCTGTTTACTTTATCTATACTGATCTGGGAACGAAGATCAGAAACATTTATGTAAATAGTTTTGAAGTGTCACAAGGAGATAAGTTTGGTTTTTGTTGTCATGGCCTGTATATGCTTCACCTTTTTAATTTATTGGTGCAGGGAATGCCAGTATGTAATGCTGGATGTAAGTAGCTCTGCACTTTACTGCACAGGTACTGAGTGTTCCTTGTGTTCAAATAAAAGGGTCCTTTCAGACATCCGGGATGGAGCAGGCACCCTGGCACGTGCTTGATGCTGATCTTCGGTAGCCTAGCTGAAGGAACGTTGGATCAAGGTGTCCTTGCTTCCCTGGAGGTTACCGAGGTCTGGCTCCACACTCCCAGCGTTCTCCTCACTGTCCTCATCTTCGGAATCACTACTGAACTCATCACCTGTGGCCTGTGCAGCTGCTTCTAGATCCCCTTTCTCCAGTGGGTCCCTCCTTGCCAGTGCCAGATTGTGGAGAGCGCAGCACACAACCATGATCAGTGACACCCGCTCTGGGGAGGTATTGTAGTGCTCCTCCTGAATAGTCCAGGCATCAGAAGCGCATCTCGAGAAGACCTATGGTCCTTTCTACCACCGTCCTTGCGGAGGCATGACTTGTAACGCTTCTCTGCCTTTGTTCTTGGGTGGTGGAGAGGCATCATGAGCTACCTCTTCCACTGATAGCCCTCGTCACCTAGCAGCCATCCATCCAGTTGGGTTGGAGCACTGAAGAGCCTCGGCATCAGGGAGCGTCTCAGGATGTAAATGTCATGGCAACTGCCAGGATACCTTGCACAGACTTGCAGAATTTGCATCCTGTGGTTACACACTATCTGCACATTCATGGAGTGGCATCCCTTCCTGTTGACGAAGGCACCCAGCTGACCCGCTGGCACCTTAATGGCCACATGTGTGCAGTCCATGGCACTCTGGACGCGAGGGAACCCAGCAATTGCCGCAAAGCCTCTGGCTTGCTCAGCCTGGGTGGTCTTGTCCGTATGATAAAGAATAAAGGTCAGTACCCGTCTGAACACAGCTTCTGTCACCAGCTTGATGCAACTGTGGACAGCTGATTTAGAGACTCCACAAAGATCCCTCACTGAGCCCTGGAAAGAGCCGGAGGCATAAGCTGAGGGCCACTGTGACCTTCAGAACCACTGGCATGGGGTGTCACCCAGACAGTTAGAACTGATCTCAGGCCCAATCATCTGGCAAATGGAGGTCACGGTCTCCCTTGAGATGGGGATCCTCCTTTGGCACTGCACCTTAGACATATTGCCTGTAAACCCTGGTAGCAGGATAGTGGCGTCTTCTGCGGCCCCTTCCACCTTGGACTTCCTGCTGGCCCTGTGCACCTTCTCCTGCACCTCTCCTCCCACAGGTCCCTCCCCTGGAAGCTGAATTGGGACACCTGGCTTCCTCTCCCTGTGCCCCTTTCTTCCTCCTCAGAGAAGGTTCCTTCAGCAGAGACTACAATCCCCATTACCAGGGTAAGAGAAGGCTGTCTGATACCTGGAAGGGTCCACACGGTCTGAATCCTCCCGGGGTCTGGCAGACATCAATGAGTTCTGAAATGATGCCCCAAACAACTACCAAGTACCAATAAGCAACCAGCTGCAAACTGTCTCCAAAACTGCTCATTACTCACACTGGCAACGCTGCTGACCCTTTTTATCCCGTCCTTGGATGTGGTTTGTGAAAATGTCGGCTGGCCACCTGCCCAAGCTGCGATGAGCTGGAAATCGCACGGGCAAGGAAAAGTTGCATTCAATTGTACTCTTAGGGGCCTTAAGTGGCCACTTAATTAATGGCGGGCGCTGCTCTAGCACCAAGTGAAATATCGCGCGAGTGCGCAATGACGTCAGGACGCTCAATTCTGCCCCAGGAGTGGGATATAATTCAGATCTCTTGGTTTCCTAATAAGTCTTCTGCTTATATCACACTGATGGAGTCAAATAACTTTATAACACAAGCACAGACCATTCGATTTTCCAAGTCTGTGGGGTATCTGTCTCCACAAGCCAATTAATCTAATCCTATTCTCCTGCTTGCTCCCCAAACCCTTCTATAATCCTTTTTCAAGTAACTATCTAGCTACTTGTAGAGTAATTTATGGATTCTGCATGTTGAAGTAACCAGAACTAAAATGATAACAAGTTTGCTGTAAATGCTATTCAAAAATAAACTGGTTTCTGCAAAAAAAGAAATCATGGTGCTCTCATTACGTGTAGTATAAACATTCTTATTTACATGTATAAACATTCTTATTCAATGTAAGGTTACAATTATCTTCAGAAAATAGAATAGATACTTGACAGGTTTCAAGCAAACGACACAATGTAACAAACTTTGGCACAGCCTAAATATCAACTATGCTCAGGATCAGTACCAACCCAGAGGATGAAATCAGTATTGGAATTGGGTGCTAAAAGAAAGAGATAATAGTGCAGTGGAAGCCATTTTATACACCGTGTAAGACAGGCTGCTAGTGCACTTCTCATGTTATGTCCAAGATAAATTTCATCTGATGTATCCTAGAAAAAGGCCAATGAATGCTGGCACCACAACTCATAATCAGAGATCTTCTCACAGTCTTGACAACCTGACAGCTGGACTGGTTGAGCTGAAGATTTCTACAAAAGTCTCCCTAATATAATTGAGATTAAATGGCAAGGCAACAAGCCACAATGATACATATATATCTATATATATATAGGCACCAGCTATTTTTTAATGTATTTTACGTTGTGCATTTCTACTAACTTAATTAAGAAATGATCAAACGTCCCACCTCTGTCTGAACCATGGCAGGCCGCTGCGTTCGTAAAGTCTTCACCGTTTGAAACATGTCCACAACTCCCTCATATCTCATCCGTTCCAGCACAATGCTCAGAGTAATGAACACGCCAGTTCGTCCCACACCAGCGCTAGAAGATGAGGAGAGACTTTTATCAGATTTTCGCATAGCTACACATTTCAGAGCTTTGTTGAATTCAGTCCTCTTGCAGTAACTCTCTAAGGGCTGAATTTTTGCTACCCAGGCTGGTAGCTCAATTTGGGAAATTTTCTGGCTTGCTGTGCACCTGCCTCAGTATAGTGTCCCAAATGATGCGTATTTCAATCTGGGGTAGGGGTGGGGGGATGGGATGGAGTCAGTCCCGCCACCCCAAGAAGCAGATTGGAGGCGGCCACATGGGTGGCCAAAGCAGGCTGGTTAAAAATCCTGCCTCGGTTTTCTGGGACTTTGTCCCAGTTGTTTGGTTACATTTTAGGCCCTTCACACCCTATCACCCCACCCACCCGCTCCCCATATCACTTCCATGTCCCCATGCCAATTCATACCCCCACCCATCCCCATTACCTCTTATAGCCCCATGACAACTCATGCCCCCCCACACTCCCCCAATAGCTCCTCACATGCTTCCAAGCCAAATCATGGCCCTCCCAAGCCCATTCACCCAGTGTACACTATGTACAGAACCAATGAACCCTATGGTAACAATGGCTTGAAGTTTCTTCGGAAAAAACCCATTTTAATTGATGGAAAATAACTGGTGTTCCTACCCCCTTTAAAAATGTCAAACAGACCATTAAAGTACTGATAACAGAAGCTTTAAGCACTTAACACTTCTTAATCTTGTGCAAATAAACATTGAGACATTGACAAAAGTGATCACAGAAAAATTAACTTTCCTATATCAAAGATGTCAATTAAGCAAAGTCAACAGTTCTCTTCAGCTGTGTAAACAGGACTCCCACAGAGTTAAAACTTTTAAGAGTCAACTCGTAAAATTGCGGGGAGCTAGAAGCCCGCAAAGGAGCCAGTCAGGTTGGGAGTGTAGGACTCAACTAGCTACCTGCACCCTTGTCCCATCTGGTGAAAATTGGGGAATCTGGGATTGAGGGTGAGAATCCTGGAATTGGGTCCCACCCGCCATTTTTAAATAGCTCCTGAGTCCTTCCAACTCCATGAAAATCCAGGCCTAACATTTTCCGTGATGGGAGAACACTGTGCTGAAGGTAAATGCATACAATTTGTAATGGAAATTTGCTTGATTGCAACTAATTCAATCACCAATATGAAATCCAATATGACTGATTGTTCATCCTCACCTGCAGTGCACAGTGATAGGTCCATCCTGTCCAAACTGTTCCTTTGTCTTGTGTACTTGACCAATGAAATCAATGAATCCCTCTCCTGTTTTTGGCACTCCCTGTTCAGGCCAGTCAGTGAATTGGAACTGTCGGATTGTTCGAGATTGACCATCCTACGTTAAAAGCAAAGGTATACGCTTGAAATCTGTTAGTATAATTGGTGACTAACGCACATTTTAAATGAAATTATCTCTGACATACAATGAGAATATGAAGAACGCTTCGGAGTTTCCCCCTCAGAGCACAGAGATCAAGACAGAGAGTAAAGCCAAAAACAATGTGAACCACAAGTGAATTTAATTACCACCTTTACACTCAATGCATTTTCACGGTGCTGCAGAGGGAGAGAGAGCAAGTAAGCATGGGCAAGAGGGTGTCAGTTAAAATCATAACCTTTGACTACATTGTATTTTCACATGACCTCACATACTATTTAAAAAGAGAACATTATAAGATTCCCCAAAGCTAGTTTACATGGCAGTTGCTGGTTATGGTAGATCAAAGAATTATGCAGTATAGAAAGAGGCCATTCGGCCCATCATATCTACATTGGCTCTTTGAAAGAGCTATTCATAGAGCTATTCAATCAGAGCCACAACCCCTCTACTCTTCCACCAGAGCCCTGCAAATTTTCCCTTTCAAAATACATGGAAGATACAATATCTCTAATGATAAGTGCTTGCATTTTCTCAAAGACCATTAAAGTCAATCTCTATCAACAATTTAAAAATGTATTTTATCCATATCCAGTTTTTATTTTTAATAATTAAAAGCCAGAAAAAAATAGGGAAAAATTAAAGCCCAATAAATAGGATAAATTTCCAAGACACTAAGAAAGTAGTTTTAAATTTATATTATCAAACCTGAGTAACAGGGCATCGCTTTGCTAAATGACAACCTGCAATTATTTATACCATTCATAATCACTACTTCTATAGCCTCAATGCCAGTTCCAAATGTAAGATAAATTTCCATGGTCACAAGATACTGTTAAGTTACTTCTGCAGTAAATTACATTTACACCATTGTGAACAGACTGTGCACTACAAAACGTTGGCAGTGAAAATTAATATTTAAAATAGTACATCACCCCATAGTATTGTGGAGCACAAGTACTTTTAAAGTCTAACTATTTCTATTAATTTTGCAGCCTGTTATGACTCTGATCATTGTATGCAGTATATTAATCTTGACAATAATGTAATAAAACAAAAAGTAAAAAAATGCTGATGAAGATCTGAAGTAAAAACCAGTTGGGCCTGCCAAGAGTTTCCAGCCTTTACTGTTAACAGTAAAGCTGTTGTGATTATTCAGGTTTTTCAACATGCGTTTTGAAATTATGGATGTGACATGCAAATATCTCTGGACTTAATTCTTGGTTAAAAAAACAAAATTTTCTCTCTCAGTTTTTGGAATAATTGTATAAATTTTCAATGTAATAAAGAGGATTCAGAAACATACCAACATTTTTTTTATTCATTCATGGGATGTGGGCATTGCCAGCAAGGCCAGCATCTATTGACCACCTAGTAGTTTTGTGGTCAGCATAACTGACATTCACAATTCTAGAATGTATTTAATTTAAATCCCTCAGCTACTGGGGTGGGATGTCAACTCTACACACTAACTCCACAGCACAGTGACATTTTGAAATTACCATTCATTGTCTTTGTTAACATGATAAGTAAACTGCAGCTTAATCTGGAAGCACGAGTCTCTATTAGTAGCCTGCACACTAAAGAACATTAAAATGACTTCCATCTCACACTTACCCTGGCATCTGTTACTTTGAACTCTCGCAGGATGTACTGTGGCATGCTGTATTCAGCCATTGGATCTACCACAAAGTACTGATACCGGGCAGAGCGCTCTGCTGGCCAGTACTGGTGGCATTTTTCCTAGTGAGAATAAAACAACAGATAGGCGACAAAGAGCATAACACATATCATCTGTAAACAGGTGGCACCTCACACTTTTCGCTGGGCAGGCATGCGCAAAAGTCGGAAGCGCACCCGCTGACAATGAAGCCCATTAATGGCGTAATTGTCTCCAATTTTTTCTCTGAGGGTTGTGAAACTTTGGAACTCTGCCTCAGAAGACAGTGGAGGCGGGGTCACTGAATATTTTTAAGGCAGAGGTAGACAGATTCTTGTTAGGCAAGGGAATCAAAGATTATCGGGGGTGGATGGGAGTGTGGAACTTGAAATGCAAACAGACCAGCCATGATCTTATTGAGTGTCAGAGCAGGCTCGACTACTTCTGCTCCTATTTTGTATTTTTGTATCTTACAGTCCACAGCCCACAACTCTATTAGTGAAATGATGAATGCCTTGTTTCAAAGTGCATCACAGTTCATAAAGATTGACATGGATGCAGCCAGTTAAGCCCCAGGATTGTAGGCTTTGCCTCTGGCAGGATTTCCTTGCATTCAGGGCGTAACTGATGGCAACCAGTGATCAAGGATCCATCAGAACAGCAGGTAAATTTGTGATTGGGAAAAGGTTCCACTCCTTCAGTGTGCAGTTGGTATGCGACCACTGCAAGAGGATCCTGGAGGTGTGTGCAATATTTCCAGGGAACTGCCATGATGCCTTTATCCTTCCCAAGTCTTAGGTCCTTCAGCTCTCCACATTTCTAGACAGCATCAGTGGATGGTGCCTGGGTGACGAGGGGTACCCGCTGAAGGCCTGGTTGCTCACACGAGTGCTTCACCACCCCTCAAAAGGTACATGAGAAGTTATGATCAGTGCCTTCTAACCACCAGTGCTACAACATGCATTTCTGGTGCCTTGACAGCTCTGTGGGCACCCTTCAATGCAGGTTGGCAAAGGTCTCCCAGATAGTGGTAGTGTGTTGCACCCTGCACTACTTGGTGCTTCAAAGAGGAGTGAAACTGCTGCCAAAGGAAGTTGGGGACCACTGCCCTGGAGGAGAAACCAGCGGAGCATGACCATTCAGAACTGTTTGGGATGCTGTATGCTAAAGTCTTGATTGCCAGAGAAGCCTCCAACCCCCTCTTCTGGGCATGCTTCAGAAGAAGACAGTGCGTCCAGCTCTGAACCCATGCCATCCACTGCCATGTCAATGACATTGTAGCCATGCATGGCATCCTCTTCCTGCAAACAATACTGACCCAAAGAGCTATCTACCCATTATGTTCTCTGCATTGCAGTGCCATCCAAGAGTCTCATGGCACATGCTTACTTTAACCTACACAAGTCCAATGGGGGTTGGGAAATAAATAACACCATGTCAAATATTGGGGACTTAGCAAAAAAGTATTCTATTCATCAGTAACATTGAAAGATTGAAGAAACACCAATTAATCCCTTTGTGTCACTGAGACCATTTCAGTATTCTCCTTTCTACGTGGAAGTACCTCTGTGGCTGAGCAGAGCTAGAGGCAGCTTGTTTTTTTCCAGGCTCTAACACTTTAGATGTCTGTGACAGATGTCCTCTGGATTACAAAGTCCATGGGGGCCTCGTCAAAGGCTGCCCCATCTGCATCGGGGCAGGGGCATCCTCAATCAGTATAACTTGTAGAAAGAAGTGGTTACAGTTCGGCCATATATATTCTGTGCCAGATGGTCATCGTTCCTCTAAATTTTCAAACTGTGTTCTCTTCTTTCTTCCTTCACCAGCCCCCACTCCCCTCAAAACATCAATGTTGGTCAAATGAGTCAGATTGCCAATCCTGGGCCTTATACTTGTAATCACAGGATTGCAAATAGTCTAGCTTAGCTAATAACTAGCACATGGAGAGCAAACTACTTTCCTTGTAGGTAATTTTATGGTACAGTTGGGAGCACAATTGTTCAGTGTTACTTACTCGACCCATCTCCCGCAGTTTTGTGAGCATTACTACAATTGTCGAGTTGTGCTCCCACAGCATACGCCAGAAATCTTCTGTGGTCTCTGCCAAGGGTCCCTGTGTGGCAATATATGCCTTTTGCTGCCTGTTTATTGAGGAAATACAGGTATCATTAAAACACACACATTTTTCTAGCAGAGACTTGCACAATATCTGCAATGAAATTTGTATCTTTATTGTAACAGTACTTCTTTAAACCCCTATGCCATGCCATTCCATTGTCCTCACTACATATCTCTCATTCCACATCCAAACCATCCCCATTATCCCACCCTTCTTCCTATGTCATCCCTCCCCATGTCATTTGCTCTGCATGCCATCTCTCCTCCCCACTTCTGCGGAGTGCTTCATGTTTGGTGAGGTTGTCTGCAAAAATTTGTTCTGCGCCTATGGGATGACAGTTGTTAGATATTTAAAAACTGTATTGTAACATTGGATGCTGCGTGTACCCATGCATGCCCACCCAATAAGCCCACCAACAGATGCACCCCTTAAATTGAACAATCAAAACAGACAAAAATTGTATTGTTACTATAGATAATTGACCGAGGAGTTTGCTCCTTTTTCCAACATGTTGTTCTGACTTTGCCCACAGGAGGGGGTAATGTGATAGTCTAGTCGTTGCATTGTAAAAGAATCTAACCAAGATGCATGAAGCGATTCAAAGAAGAATTTCACGTGAAACTCTTCTTAATAGCTAAGATTTGCATACAATTATTTAAAAACTCAGCTATTTTCCTGAAGATTTGTATTTATTTATAAAATAACTTTAAAAAAGAATGAGGTGAAATTGTTTCCACAAACATCTCTCACAAAATTAACTTACTAACCCAAAAAATTAAAGAGCCAATCAGGATTGACCTGTAATAGTTCAAAATATCCAGGTAAAGTGTTTCAACTATCTGAATTATCAGTTCTGCCATTTTACACAAGTGACAAAGGGGAGAACTAGCAGACATGTGTTATAAACCTAATTTTTTAAACTGTAATACAGAGTGATTGCTAAGCGGTTTGCCAAGATGTGACATTCATTTCTAGTTCAAAAAGATTTGCACAATGGAAGTTAAATTATGCAATCAAAATAAAACAAAGCTTTTAAAAATGAAACAGCATTGGAAGACTGTAGAAAATAGAACAACCAAAACTGAATGCCCAAAAAGAGCTATCCAGTCTAATCCCACCTTCCAACTCTTGATCCCTAACACCGTACGTTACAGCACCTCAAGTATATAACTAGAGGCAGGATTTTCCAGCCCTACCCGCTGCCAGAATCATCCGGTCCTGCGGAAAGTTAATGGACTTTTGGCTGGGCCACCATATCCCTCATCGCTCCATGGAGGAGCCGGAAAATCCAGGCCCGAGTGATTTTAAATTCGCGGAGGGTTTCTGCCTCCAACACCCTTTTAGGCAGCGAGTTCCAGACCTTCACTGCACTCTGGGTGAAAAAATAATTCCTCAACTCCTCTCTAATCCTTCTGACAATTACTCTAAATCTATGCCCCCTGGTTGGAGTCATAGGGTGGAATCATCCCAGATTTGCACTAAGTGCGATAGCGGGAGGGATAAAAGGCATTTTAACCACTGGCCTCAGTGGCGGATTTTCACGCTGTGTTGTCCCAATCCCGCCGCATTAATCATGCATTCTTGGGAAACATGCCATTTCGCTGGTGGGCAGGCGGCCTCCAATTCACCCGACATGCCATCACCTTGCCGCTTTCTCACACTGCACGCCATATTTAGAGTGCAGCTGCACATACACCTCTGTGCTTCCAGCCCTGGACTGCTGCACAAAAGACACAGACCTGAAAAGCAAGACTACAGCCCCCCAATTCAGTTACACATCCCTGGGTCGCCTTCTGGGCACTGTTGGAGCCCGCGTGATGTCTTCTAACACCCCCCAATCTGGCTGCGGGAGGCGCATCAGTGTAATCACTCTGGCTTGGGAGGCAGTGGCAGAAGTGGTCAGTGCCAAAGTTACAGAGAAGAGTGCAGAAAGAGGATGAAAAATCTCATCTGTACTGCCAGGGTAAGGCAACCATCTCATTTCTCACACACATACAAGTCCATCACACATTCACAGGCATCTCACTCACTACAAGCTCGAGGGACATCACCACTCACTCTCGGATACACACCCTCTCAGCTCCTCCGGAGACTGTCTCCTCAGCCCTGACCCTCAAGGCCACTTGCATAGATCAACATGTGCACCCACACACACTCTGGAATACCCCACTTCCCCAGTAATGCCCTAGCCCTGCAGCCTCTACCCTTGCCTGAGGCCACTTCCCCCAACCCTTCCCCAAGTAAGCCATAGCTCTGCCTGTGAGCCCAACTAAAAGTGATGTGGTGTTGCCTGCGAAGCCTGGCGCTGATGACCATGAGTGCTGCCCGAAGCAAGGTAGGCAAACAAGCCTCAAAGTCCTGAGTGAAGTGCAGTTCGCCAAGTGTACATCGCTTATGTTCGGTTGTGAAACACATTGGTGTGATTGTGCCCAAATGATCCAGCGTGGGGGCTGATTCCAGCGAGCAGGGCTCATAATGATACGCAGAAGTATTAAAATGAAGTGCCCAACATCTGGTAGCAGGAAAGGCAGCCACCATTGACGGGCAGAGCAGACGATTACAAACTGGTTTCAAAATGTCGTGAAACCCATGTTTGGCCTCCAGCCATATTGTCCGCTCACCATGACACTTGATGCCAACAGGCATGGAAAATTTCGCCCATAGTCATTTATGGCACAGAAGGAAGCTATTTGGCACATCAAATCTATGCTGGCTCTCTGCAGAGGAATACAGTCAATCCTGCTCCCCTGCTGATCCCCATAGCCCTGCAAGTTTATGTACCTCCCTTCCAACAGAAATACGATACTTCCTATCCACACTATCTAGGACCCTAATAATTTTATACACCTCAATTAAATCACCTGTCAGCCTCCTCCATTCCAAAGAAAACACCTGCAGCCTATCCAATCTTCCCTCAGAACTACAGTTTTCTATTCCTAGCAACATCCTTGTAAACTGCTCCTGTAAACTCTCTAATGTGGTCACATCCTTCCTATAATGTCATGACCAGGTCACAGTCCTCTAGCAGTGGCTTAAATAATGCTTTAGACAGTTCGAGCATAACCGTCCTGCTCTTATACTCTAGGCCTTGGCCAGTAAAGGAAAATATCCCACATGCTTTCTTGACCACCTTATCTACTGTCCAGCCACCTTCAGGGATCTGTGGGCATGCACACCAAGGTTCCTTTGTTCCTCTACACTTTTCAAAATCCTATCATTTATTGTATTTTCTCTTACTTTGTTTGTCCTCCCTAAATGCATTACCTCACACTTCTAAGGGATGAAATCCAATTGACATTTTACAGCTCAGCTGACCAGTCTATTGTTATCTTCCTGAAGTCTACAGATTTCTCTTTATCAACCATACAGCCAATTTTCATATCATCTGCAACCATTTTAATCATTTAAGATTAAATCATTGATATATACCACAAACATCAAGGGGTACAGTACCAAGCCCTGTGGAATCCCATTGGAAACAGCCTTCCAGTCATAAATACACCCCTCAACCCTTTGCTCCCTGCCACTGTGTCAATTTTGGATCCAACTCACCCAATTTCCCTTGGATCCCATGAGCTTTTAATATTCTGATCAGTCTGCCATTTGATACCTTGTCAAAAACCTTGCTAAAATTCATGTAGACTACATCAAATGTGTTATGCTCATCGACCCTCTTTGTTACCTTCCTCAAAAAAGTCAATGAAGTTAGTATGACATGACCTTCCCTTAACGAACTCCCACTGACAATCCTTGATTAACCGTCCTCTGCTCAGAAGTTTTTACCAATTATTTGCTCAACACTGAGGTTAGGATGACTGGCTTGTAATTACTCAGCTAATCCTTCCTCTCTTTCTAAACAATAGTACAATATTATAAGTCTTCCAGTCCTTCCGCACCACACCAATGAAGTGATGAAAGTGACGGACCATCTGGCACGACCTAGGCACCGGAAACGACAACGGCAATCCCAACCCTGTCGACCCTGCAAAGTCCTCCTTACTGACATCTGGGAGAGCTGTCTCACAGACTAGTCAATCAACAGCCTTACATAGTTATCCTCACTGAATCATACCTTACAGCTAATGTCCCAGACACCACCATCAGCATCCCTGGGCATGTTCTGTCCCACCAGCAGTACAGACCCAGCAAAAGTAGTGGCACAGTGACATAGTCGGGAGGGAGTTGCCCTGGGTGTCCTTAAAATCAACTCCGGCATCTCATGACATTAGGTCAAACATGGGCAAAGAAACAAAGTTGTGTTTTTGGTCTCTGATCAGGCCCACTCCTTCCTTAGTTATCCTCTATTTATTTATGGATTTATAATATGGATTTATAAAACACCTTTGGGTTTTCCTTGATTTTACGTGCCAATATTTTTTCATGCCTTCTATTTCCTTTCCTAATTACCTTTTTAATTTCAGCCCTACACTTTCCATACTCCTCACGGCTTCCTACAATATTGAACTCTTGACATAAGACAGAAGCTTTATTTTGCCTGATCTCACTCTATATGGTCTTTGACATCTGTGGGGAGGGTGTCTATATTTGAGAGTTCCACCCCTTTCTTTGTGGGAATATATTTGAGAACCCTCCAGAGCTCCTCATTAAATGTCTCCCACTAATTTAACACTGATTTACCTTCAAGCAGCTATTCCCAGACCACTTTTGCCATTTTTAAAAAATTCATTCATGGGAAGTGGGCGTCGCTGGCTAGGCCAGTATTTATCGCCCATTCCTAATTGCCCTTGTTCGGAAGACATTTAAGAGTCAACCACATTGCTGTGGATCTGGAGTCGCATGTAGGCCAGAAGAAGTAAGAATGGCAGGTTTCCTTCCCTAAAGGGCATTAGTGAATTAGATGGGTTTTTACAACAATGGTTTCATGGTCATTTTTTAGATTTTTAATTCCAGACTTTTATTGGATTCAAATTCCAACATCTGCCATGGTGGGATTTCAACCCAGGTTCCCAAAGCATTACCCTGGGTCTCTGGATTACCAGCCCAGTGCCACCACCTTCCCTCACATCAGTAAAATCGGCCTTTCCCCAATTAAAAACTTTTACTCCTGGTCTACCTTTATCCGCTTCCAAAATGGTTTAACTGTTATTAAGGGCCATTTTACCAGACTGTGGGTATTTTGCCTACAGTGGAATGATAGCCCACATCCCCCACCATGGAGGGGAGGTGGTGGCGGGGGGACCAGCTGAAAGGAGGCAATCTCCCAGCTGCAACCTGGGAGGGAGGGGAGTGTTTTTCTTATTCGGGGGTGGGGGGGGGGGCGCAGACAGGAAAGGCAGCCATCACGGCCCCAGCAATTAGCTCAGAAGGGTTCCCCCTCCATCGATTTAACTTTTATGTTTCATTAAATTTTCTTTAGCCTACTGATGTAGCTGCAGGGCCCATGCCTCCTTCCTCAGCAGTGGCCACTGTTCCAGCTGAGGCTGTTGGTTTGGCTAGCAGCTCGAGGGGTCAGGCGGCTGCCCTGCACAAGACGGCAACCATGGATGCATCTTATACATGATCTGCTGCCTGTGTAATAAGGGGGAAGTCTGGCAGCCAGACATGTGTATTGCTGACACGAATTTACAGCCGTTGTTATTTGGGAAAATTCTGCCTATGATCACCACCACTAAAATGCTCTTCCCCGTCATATCCCTTCCACCTGCCCAGATTCATTCCCTAAAACTGAGTCCAGAACTGCCCCTTCTCTTGTTGGGATAGCAACATACCGGTTAAAAGAGTTCTGCTGCACAACATTTTAAGAATTCTGTTCCCCCTGTACCTTTTGCACTGAATTTATCTCAGTTAATTTTTGGGCAGTTGAAATCCCTTGTTATTACTGCCCTTTTGTTTCAGCACTTCTCAGTAGTTTGACTACATCTATCGCTCTCTTTCTCTCTCTCTGACTGTTTGGAGATCTTAGTATACTCCCAGAATGTGACTGCCCCTTTTTTGTACCTCAGTTCAACTCATATGGCTTCATTTGAAGCCTTCTAGCATATTATCACAGCTATGATTGTTTCCTTAACCAATAATGCAACCCCACCCCCCCCTTTCTCATCCCCGTCTGAAATTCTTGTAACCAGGAATGTTGAGTTGCCGTTTCTGCTCTTCTTTATTATTTCAGTATTAGCTGTGATATCATACTTTCAAATATCTAACAATGCCCTCAGCTCATCTACCTTATTCACTAGAACCTTAACTCTGGCACCAGAGAGGCAACATAACATGTTAGAGTTATGTCTGCGGCTACAGAAATGCCTGTCCACTCCACTAAGTATCAAGTCCCCTAACACTCCTGCTTTTTTTGTCCTTCCTCTTTCCCCTACAAAGCTGAGCCACCCATGGTACAGTGAACTTAATTCTGGTTGTACTGCCCAGAGGAACCATTGCCTGCACCTATATTCAGAACTGAGATGCAATCGAGGGACCTTACCTGCACTATCTGCCTGGTCCTGCTCACCTGTCTGACACTCACCCATTCCCTCTCTGCTGGCACACCCTTAAGCTGCATGGTGACAACATCCAGAAATGTGCTGTCCATGTAGTTTTCAACTGCACAAATGCACTATAGAAGAAGCATCCTGGAGTTCCGACATGGAACAGAAGTTACATTCCATGAGACTGAAGTGGACTACCATCTCTCTATTTATTAGACTTACTGATTTGGTTATATTAGCTTTCAATGAATGGTCCACTGTAAATGGTTATGATTGTTATTAGTAGCTGATTGAAGGCAAAATTGATTTATAGCGTGATCTAAAAGCACCTGGTCATCAAAGATACTAGGTACATCAAATTGTATTTTTGAGTATGAAGACAGGCCTCAGCAATCCCAAATATTAGAGCTTAGAAATGACAGCCAGTGAACAATCTTGAAGAGAGCCTCTGGTGTTGAATGCTAAATCAGAAATCAAAGTTGTCATTTAATTAACCAACACAGTAAGGCTCACAGCAGGTGGCTTTGCTTTGTAACAGTTTCACATTCAAAGATCGAGACAATGTTAGTTATGTTTTACAGAAAGAAACTATGTACTCTTATGTTTTTCTTCATTTGAGAATAGAACTGATGAGAGAAATGTGTTGAGTTTATAAATGATTATTAAAAGAAGAGCATTTTCACTCGTGATCAAATCTTGAACTTCGAGTTACAGTTACTTACAGCAGGACCAAAGCAACAAGGCTACAAAAATGATGCGGTTTTATCTAGTTTTGTTTGGCCATTGTTCCTTTAAATGCTGTCATAGTACAAAAGCATTCGTGGAAAACAGGGAATTTTCTCTCAATGAATCTCTTGAAATGACCCAACGAAGATCAAAATCCTTGTAGATAAAAACCTGTGAACCTGTATCCACTGCTCAGTGGCAAAGCATGTTGGTATACTAACACTATCAACTATTCTGTATTTTTTAATCAACAATGTTGCAATAATTTATAAATAAATCAGTCCAACTTAAATTGTAAAATTTATAATCTTGACATCTAGTGATTGTGAAAAGCACTATTAAACTGCAAATCTTTCCCGCTCTTACCATAGATAAGGGCACACTATGCTTTCATCCAAACATGCACTGTTGAATTCACTCAACAATTCTAACTTTATTTCTGATTACGACTGCAAATTTCAAAAACGTAGTAGATCAATTAAAATTAAAGCAAGCTGTGCACAACCATACAAAGCACCGAATATAGACATGAGCAGTTTCTAGCAAACAAAGGATCACATTTTTACTCAAAAGCAAGGAAGCCTTCAGTGCATCAAGCTTACAACTGGTCAAAATATATTTTAAATTATTATCCTCCCAAAAACAAAAGAAAACAAAAGACTCCTAAATCTTAAAATAAACATACCTGATATGTCATTGGTTTGAAGACATTACAGAAGTTTAAAAACAAAAAAACTGCGGATGCTGGAAATCCAAAACAAAAACAGAATTACCTGGAAAAACTCAGCAGGTCTGGCAGCATCGGCGGAGAAGAAACGATGCCGCCAGATCTGCTGAGTTTTTCTAGGTAATTCTGTTTTTGTTACAGAAGTTTACTTGGTTCAAAATCATGCATTACTCCACCAGATGGAGCCAGTGCTTCACAAAAGGCACACCCGTCAGACCACTATCACCCACAGCAGTAATTCTCTTTCCTGATTTTAGTGCATAATTAATCTGCTTCACATGGTAGGGACTTCAAATAATCATAACCTGGCTTTAGATAAGTTTCTGTAACATTTTAAATAATTAAAGTAGTTGTAACATGCCCAATTTTTGTAAAAGGTGTAACTCAGGCTCAGGTATCAAAGTTAAACAGAAATTAAAATTCACATCAACTGATTAACTTTGCATTTGGGAGCTGAAATTGTACAACTTTAATAATGCAAATAGGTGCAATCTAGGATTTACATAGCTTAGTTATTGCTGCAGAGTGTTAGAATACAGATAAAAATGAAAACACATGCCAAGCAGTCCAGGCATCCAGTAAGGAACTTTCAGTTGTCAAGTTTGCTTTGTTGATCTTTGTGACATTAAATAGCCCTTGGATGAATGCTTCCTTTTATTTACTGTACTGTACATGTCTGTTGTCCTGAAAATATGTAAACATCGCCTATATGGCAGAAACTAATGTCCTTTAAGGAAGGAAATCTGCTGTTCTCACCTGTCTGGCCTACATGTGACTCCAGACCCACAGCAACGTGGTTGATTCTTAAATGTCCTCTGAACAAGGGCAGTAGAGATGGGCAATAAATGCTGGCCTAGCCAGCGATGCCCACATTTCATGAACAGATTAAAAAAAATATTGATAGCACAGCCCTAGTTCAGTAGCTAAGAAAGCACAGGTAATATAAGCATGACCTAGAATCATAGGATGATTATTGCACAGGAGGCCGCATTTGGCTTTTTATGTTTCTGCTCACTCTCTGCAAGAGCAATTTACCCACTGTCACTTGCCTACCTTTTCCTGTAGGATTGCAAATTTTTCCTCTTCACATAATGATCCAAATCCCTTTTTGAAAGCCACGAATGAATCTGCCTCCACGAGCCTCTCAGGCAGTTCATTCCAGATCTTAATCACCCACTGCATAAAGAAGTTTTTCCTTATGGTGCCATTGCTTCTTTTGCCAATCACCTTAAATCAATGCCCTCAAGTTCTTGATCCTTTTACCAATGGAAACAATTTCTCTTCATCTACTCTGTCCTCACGATTTTGAATATATCGATCAAATCTCCTCTCAAAACAATCCCAGCTTCTCCAATCTATGTTACTGAAGTTCCTAATCCCTGGAATCATTCTTGTGCACCCTCTCTAATGCCTTCACATCCTTCCTAAAATGTGCTGCCCAGAACTGGATGCAATACTCCAGCAGAGGTGGAACCAGTGGGCGAGATTTTCCAGCCTCGCCAGCAGCGGGCACCGTCATGGGTGGATGGGAAAATCCCAGCCAGTGTTTTATACGGGTTTATCACAGCTTCCTTGCTTTTGAAGTCAATGCTCCTCTTTTAAAGCCTAGGATCCTGTCTGCTTTACTAACTGTGCTCTCAACCTGCCTTGTCACCTTCAATGATTTGTACACATACACCAGGCCCCTCTGTTCCTGTGCCCCTTTAGAGTTGTACTCTTTATTTTTTCTTCTCTCTCCCCACTCTTGCGATCAAAATAAATCACTTCACTGTATTAAATTTCTTTGTCACTTGTGCGTCCATTCCACCAAGCTTTCTGTGTCCTTTTTACACAATCCTCCTCACAGTTCACAATACTTCAAGTATCGTGTGATCCAGAAATTCTGAAATTGCACCCTGTATTCTAAAGTGTAGGTCATTTATGCATAAAGAAGAGCAGAAGTCCTAACACCAACCTCTGGGATACCCCATTGTATATCTTCCTCCAGTCTGAAAAGCAACCATTGACCATGACTCTGTTTCCTGTCACTCAGTCAATTTCACATCCATGTTGCTACTGTCCTTTTTATTCCATGAGCAGTAACTTTGCCCATAAAGTCTGTTGTGCAGCACTTTATCAAAGTCCATGCACCAACATCAATTACATCACCCTCATCCACATTCTCTGTTACCTCACAAGAAAACTCAAGCTAGTTAAGCAAGATTTGCTCTTAACAAACCAGCGTAGGCTTTCCCTAATTAATCCGTATTTGCCCTAGTAACTATTAATTTTGTCCTGTATTATCATTTCTAAAAGCTTCCCCGCCACTGAGGTAAACTGACTGATCTGTAATTGTTGTGCTTATCCTTGCACCCTTTTTTGAACAAAGCTGTCACAATTGCAATTCTCCAACCCTTTGGTTCTACTCCGTACCGAAGGAGGATTGGAAGATTGTACCTCCGCAATTTCCACCTTGCTTTCCTTGGTATCCTTGGATGCATCTCATCCGATCCTAATCAACTTTAACTACAGCCAACCTGTCTAATACCTCCTTCTGATCAAATTTTAAACCCATCAAGTGTCTCAATTACCTCCTCTTTTCATCATGACCTGGATATCATTTTCTTCCTCAGCAAAGACAGGTGTGAGTACTCATTTAGTATCTCAGCCATGCCCCCTGCCTCCATGCTTAAATCCCTTTTTACGTCCAGAATTGGCCCTACTCCTTTACCGTCTTTTTACTATTTATATGCTTATAGAAGACTTTTGGATTCCTTTTTGTTAGCTGCCTGTCTCTTTTCATGCTCTCTCTTTGCTTCTCTTATTTACTTTTTCATTTGTCCTCTGAACCTTCTAAGTAGAGCATAGTTCTCATCCATCCAACATCTGTCATATACATCCCTTTTCGACTTCAACTTACTATTTAGCTCTTTCGTCATCTAGGGAGCTCTGGATTTTTTTTTTACCCTACTGTCCACCTCGTGGGAATGTACCTTGACTGTACTCAAACTATCGCCTCTTTAAAGATGGCCCATTGTTCAGTTACCGCCTGGGTCAGACCAAGTTTCACCCCATTGTGGTTTGCTCCCCCACCCACATCCCTGCCAATTAATTATTTTTACTCTGGACTGCTCCCTTTCCTTTTCCGCAGCCAAACTAAATATTATGATGCAATGATCACTGTTCCCTAAATGCTCCCCTACTGACATTTGATCCATTTGGCTCATCTCATTCCCAAGAACTCGATCTAGCATGTCTCCTTTCTCAGTGAACTGGAAGCATACTGATGTAGATATTCTCCACTCTAGGAACTATTACTATCCCTGTCTATATCAGGATAATTAAAGGCCCCCATTGTTACTACTCCATAATCCTGTGCATCACCTACTGTACAATTATCTGTATTGTAACAAATTGTCTTGCTTGACTCTGGTTACTCTACATGTGCCAATATATATTAACAATAGATATATTGTAGCCAATAGTAAAAGCGAATTGCAGCAATGCTTCTCAGCCATACCTCTGTGGGGTAGGCACAAACACTGTATTTACAAATAAGCAGAATACAGTTTGACAGTACTAGTACAGTTTTTGCATTGTGTGCATTTTCTAGCCCCAAAATGAAGTCAGTTTTCTTATCCATTAAAAATCTTTAAACCTGCACTGTTTACTACCAAGTAATAAGTTCTTGTAAATGCATGTCTTGATCCTAAAAGTTTTAAAAAAAAAGTATCCTGCATCCTCTGCTGTTGTCTTTCAGAAAATAAGGTTGGATTACATGCCTAGGAACTTGAGCACAGAATGAGACTGACACCAGAGCAACAGTAAAGAAATATGGTACTGTTGAAGGTGCCATCTTTCAGAAAGGACATTAAGCAGAGACCCCATTTGCTCTCTCAAGTGGCATTATTCAGTGAGTAAGGAAATTCTCCCAATGTCCTGTCCAATGTTTACACCTTAAAATAGATAGGCTCATAACGTCTGAGCTCCCCAGCGTCGGATCTGGGGTTACCCCAAAGATGTTTTGACAATCCCTCTGGGAAGGTCCTAGGTAAGGGTTTGCACGGCAATTGCCCAGAAGTGCACACCTCCTGTGGACAATTGCCCTGCGCTGGGAACCTTCTGCAAATGCAGTCTAAATCGCAAACTTTGGATGATTCTGCTGGGGTTACGCCAATAGTTACTCAGAAAAACTTAGAAGAATTAAAACCTCTTCTAACTTCTGAGTAACTATTGTAAAGACCCAGACCAACCCCACAGGACTGCCCCACATCCCCAACACCACCCCCCGCCTCAAAAATGGGAACCCCCCGAACCTCCCTGACCTTGGATCCCCCCCCCACCATTGCACGACCCCCTCTGGACCTCCCCCAAGAATCCCCAATGCCTCAGACCACCCCCCCAATGGACCTCCAACCAACCTCCCCCTCTTGGATCTCCCCCCACCAACCTCATACACCCCGCACCCTCCTGACCTCAGACCCCCTGCACTTCAGACCACATCACCCCCCCAAATTCCCCTGGGCCTTCCAACCCCTTGGCCTCGGACCCCCCCAACTACCCCTACCAACCCCAGACACCTCCAACCACAGACTACCCACACCCCAACACTCCCCCACAAGGCATTCCAACCGCCACCCCCGAACCTCAGGCCGATCCCCCCTCCCGAGACTTCCGACCACACCCCCTTGATTTCCAACCAACCCCCACCTCCAACCTCCTAGGCCTTTGATTGACCTCCCCCCACCCACCCCGAGGCCTCTGACCAACCCCCACACCCCCAACCAACAACCCCCTTCCCACGCCCCCGGATACCCCCGAATCCTGTCCATTTTTCTTCTCCCTGACCTGTCAATTTCCCTGGCCCTTTAAACTTACCTGGTGTTAGTGGGTGGTGCCCACAATTGGCTGCAAAGCACATTGGGACATCCTGAGGTGGTAAAAGGTGTAATATAAATGCAATTTCTTTCTATCTTACAAGAGGGGAGGTATCTTGCAGTAATAGAAAATTATGAACAGTTGGTATGGAATAAGTGTGGTCATTGTAGCTTTACAAGGAGAAAACTATAGTACCTGTATCCATCGATGAAGCTGGCATTGATGTAATCAGAGCCCTCAACCCCTCGGATTGGCTGCAGACAGACTCGTGTGGACTCATAGGGCATGATGTTCACTAGTCGGTTCTTAAACTTGTTACATGGGAGATTGGCACTGATGAATCGTGAGGTATGTGCTTTGGAGTTTGCCAAGCGCTGCAAATAAATGATAAAATAGGTCAGCCCAAAAAATGTGAGATGGGTTTGCTTGGAATTTACAGTACAGAAACAGGCCACCCAGCCCAACAAGTCTTTGGGTCCTTATGTTCCACATGTGTTACCAAAGCATACAAAATAGGGAAAAATATAAAAATCCTACAACATTTCTGAGAATAAAATTACATGGTCGTTACTCAGAATTATAGATTTTTATAACAGAGCTACTGAAGCAGAAATCAGAAATGTCCAGATCTAATCCTATATGCTAGAATAGCCAAGTCTTAGCTGAAGCTACATCATTCATGGTTCTCACAGCTCACTGTTATCCAGTTACAAGCTATAGGAATTGACGTGTGCAGCTGTACATTTATAAGTACGTATGCATGCAAAAAAGCTGAGAATAGGATTGGCTGTAATGTCTATTCGTTATCACCCATTGTCCAAGCTGATCATGAAGGATGGCTACTTGGATAAAGTACCAGAAGGACATCCTAATCTCAGCATTGGTCACTGACAGTCAAGAGAGGAGCTGGGCAGGTGGGGAAGTTGGTGGCAGGGGAAGAAAGAGAAAAATCAGATTAAATTCAAGTGAAAATGGAGTTTTAAGGGTAAACTTAAAAGTGATCAATTGTTAATGAAATCTCAAAAATGAAGTATAGCACTTTACAAGTGCCCTGAATTTTAACAAAAATATTAAATAACAAAGCAATTTAATGTTCCTGCATAATATTGAGTGTAATAAAGGTTAAGCTAGCTGGAATGATGACTATTACTGCTTTTTGGGTGTAAAGGTATACAATTTCACACAACAGGATTTTAAGGGTTTTTCCAGTGCATTTTTGACAATGTTATTATTTCAATAGAAAATATGGGTAAGACAACTTCTCTCTTTTAGCTGACATAATGCTCAAAAGTCCCAAATGCCAGTTTTTGCAGCAACTGGAGTAGAACATGAATCTGCTGCCATGTGCCCCACCCTGATTGCTCACTTGAGGCATCAGCATAAACACCAACTTGTAAAACTTGACCAACAACTCCAAAAGAAGCTGACAACTCAAAAACAGACATGAATATAGGTCTAATCACACCCAAAAATACTCACTATCTGCATGTTTGGTTGGTAGGTATGGAACAACAATGGTTACCAGCTTAATTTGTAAACACTCTCCAACATTTGGGTTTTTCATTAACTAATAGGCTCTTCAGTCATCTACTAAGAACACTCTGCTGGTTATGAGAAAAAACACTCAGCTATTACGTAGTATGGACAGCTTAGAAACAGGCCATTTGGCCCAAAAGTCGATTCCATGCCGATGCGTATGCTCCACATGGCCTCCTCTCAATCTCCTTCATTGAATATCCTTCTGTTCCTTTCTCCTTCGTTTTTATCTCAAATTAATCCTTATCTAGATTCCTTTTAAATTCACTATGCTAATCACTTCAATGACTTTGTGGTGACGATTCTGACCAGTCTCTGGGTAAATAAGTTTGTCCTGAGCCTCTATTTGATTTATGAGTGACTATCTTATATTTATGGCCCCTAGTTCTAGTCTTGCCTGCAAGTGGAAATTTTTCTCTATGTCTACCCTATAAACCCTTTCATCAACTAAAACAACTTTTCAGCTGACCCCTTAGTCTTTTATTTCCCCCCTCGACTAAAGAGCCCCAGTCTTTTCAATCTTGATAGTACTAATATCATACTTGTAAACCTGAGTTGATAGATATAAACTCACAATACTAATATCATACTTGTAAACCTTCTTTGCACCTTTCCCAGTGCCTCTATATCCTTTCTATAATGTGGAGACCAGAACTGTTCACAGTATTCTAACTGTAGTTCAACTAAAGTTCTGTACAATTCTAATATAGCTTCTCTGCTTTTCAATGTTATTCCTCTAGAAATTAATGCCAGCGATTATTTTTAAATGCCCTTACTAACCAGTATTACCACTTTTCGTATTTTATGTATTTATATCCCAGATCCCCCAGGACATAAACACAGCTTGGGCCTGTTGGGCTGAATGGCCAGTTTCTGAGCTGTAAATACTATGTAATTGCTATGTAGCCCTACAATAGTTAAATGTTTTTCACATAACTGGTAGGGTGTCCCTGATTAATGACACTTATTTTGCAAAGGCCATGTGGCTTCTTTATTCTTCCTACTTAAAAGTCCTGGCTCATATTTGGCTATATTAAAGTACATTTGCTAATTGCACATCCATTCTACAAGTTCATTAATGGAAATGCTTCATAATTAAACAGCATAAAACACAGGAAATAATTATGGGGTAGAATTTTGCCCTTGGTGTGCGGGATAGGCAAGGGCAGGTGTTCAGGAAGCTGACTGCCGCCCGCAATAGGCAGCGCTCAGCGATTTTATGCAGGGAGCCAATTAAGGCCCGCCCTGCATGGAACGCAAGTGGCAGCGCTGAGTGCTGCCTGTGCGGATGGGGGGAGGAGGGCGACCAGGCCGAGAGGGAAAGAGCTGAATAATCTCCCTGAGGCACAAAGCTGCCTCAGGGAGATGAAGAACGTATTGGAAAAAATATTAAAGAGCAGAAAAAATTAATGAAACATGTCCCCTCGTGACATCTTATATTTATGGCCCCTAGTTCATGTGACTCTGTCACATGAGCAGGGACATTTTTTAATTAAAAATTAAAGTTTTTATTTCATTTGTTTTTGAATTTGGAAACCTCATCCCGCGTGGGAAAATGCAAAGGCCGCTTGGCCTTTTCGCCTACCCGTCAACCGTTAGGTGGAACGGGCAGTGAAAAATCCAGCACAAATGATAACCTAATGGCCTTAATAGGTCTTTTAATTGTTGGCAACCAACGCCATCACATGTCATTTCACAATCGGCCAAGTCCGGTGCGTGCCCATCCGCCATGCTAAAAATCCTGCCCTTGAAGTTTCTTAGTTACTATTTCTACTAAGCTTTAAGGAATCTTTCTCCAGGCTCTCAAAACGTTCTTGATGCACTGAACATTGGAATTTCTCAAACAACTGTTTCACTGACATATCCCTGATTGGCATCTTAATGGCTTTTCTGTTTCTTGGTCTTGGTTATGTACAGAAGGGACAGTAATAAGGCACAGTACATTGCAACCTTTTAAATGAAAAGCTGGTCTTGAATAAGATTTCTTCAGCTCTTTGCTTGACACCTGATCAAGGAAACAATACTCCTACTCTCCACAGTGCTTTAAGCTTTCATTACAGCATTATCAATCCAAACATGTTCAGGACTGACCAGCATAGCAGTGTGTAGGGTGCAGTTTCAGTAGCCCGTTCTGTTACTTTCTTGTTCTCAGCCATGTTGTTACAGGGACAGGAAAAGAAAGGAGATGGGGAGGAGAAGATAATCTGAATGATTGGATAAATGCCAGGCAGTTCCAGCTCATGCACTAGAAGTGAAGCTTTAAAAGGGTTGTAAATTAGGAAATATTACCCTCTTAATATTTTCAATGTTTTTTAATGGTTTCTGTCAATACAAGCTAAATGGCCATTTAAAGGGATCACACTAAACATAACACCAATGTATGAAATTTATATGCTGGCTGAAGCACTGACCTTGAATTCCAGCTCCATGGCTGAAACCGTCTCCGTTGGTGGAACCTGGCCAAGTTTCTGTATATGGGCAAAGAGACTTCTTGCTGGAACTTCTGTGTTTCCACATGTTGCTGCTTCGAGAAGGGCCTCATGAATGAAGATATACTGATCTTCAGTTTGCACCATGTAATTTCGCTGTGCTCTCATGCAGGTGACATGACCATAGATATCAACTGTCTTCTCATGTTTAATTCGTTCTAGCATGGCATCGATCACAACAAAGCAGCCAGTTCGGCCCACACCAGCACTGTGCGGAAGGAAAGCACATTCATTAAGAAATATTAAATTACTTTGGCAAGAACAGTTGATCTAATTCCTCTACAAACGACTTTTAAAAAAATCTGCACCAGTGCTTTAAATGTCAGTGTTGGTTCAGTTGCAGAAATCTAAACTCTAAGAAGGTCATGTGCATTACTAATATGAATCACAAAATTTAGAAAGTAAATTACTACAGAAATAGGTATGTACAAGAAACTACTCTTTAGAGCAAGCACAGAACAAGGAAGGGTATTGTATAATTTCCCCCAGCTTGCTGTTGTTCAGTTTTGTTTAGGCACAATTTCCAACCTCATGTTCTGGACCATTTCTTGGCTGTAAAGGCAGGCAACCTTGTCCCAAGGCTCTCCTTTTGAACTGGGATTAAAAAGTGCAAAAGCATCACCTTAAATAACTTGCTCTTTGGTGTTCTCCCTCTCTCGCTAAGACTAATTTTTATTTTCACTTGGTACACCCCCTCCAATTAAGCTTTGAAACTTGCTGTGTGGGAAATAAGCAGTGATTATTTTATTTCACGGCACCAAGAGCATCTTAGTAAACTTAAAAAATATAAAAGTTGTATTATGCAGCTGAGTTACACATTTCGTATTAGCATGTACAATATCTCCATAGATCAAAAATGTATTAAGTAGATCAGGTAGCTTGTAATATTAGGGTTGTGACATGGAAAGAAACCACAGAAAACTGTACATGGAACAAATAGATTCTCAATAAAATAGTTGCTTCAAAACTTATTCCCATAAATCTACATGCCAACCTAGAAAACTAGCAAAAGCTGGTGGTCCCTCAGCTGACAACTTAAAATTGCCTGAACAAATAAATACATGTGTTTTGTAACTTCAGCCATGAGTACACACAATATTTTGTTTCTTGCATTGAAGGAAAAAACACCAGGGTGATGAGAAAACCAAATTTTAGAAACACAAAACGGGTGGTGGATAAACAATGCTGAACATTTACTTTGGGCAGAATTTTGCCCTTGGCAGGGGTGCTCGGTGGGGGCAGTCGGGAAACCGACTGCTGCCTGCGATTGGTACCACACCGCGATTTCATGCTGGCCGGCCAATTAAGGCCTGCCCAGCGTGGAACATGAGCGGCACAGCTCAGCGATGCCTGTGCTGGCAGGGGGAGGAGGGCAAGTAGGCCAAACGCGAACTTTGTGCACACGCGTGAAAGAGCGCTTCAATCTCCCTAAGGCACGGAGCTGTCTCAGGGAGATGAAGCGCTGTTTAAAAAACTAATGAACAAAATAAAAATGTCATAAAACATGTTCTCTTATGTGACTCTGTCACATGAGCAGGGACATGTTTTTAATTCAAGTGTAAAATTTTTATTTTATTTTTATTTGCTTTAGGAAATCTTATCCACCCGTGGATGAGGTTTCCTAAAAAATGCAAAGGCTGTTTGGCCTTTTCGCCTGCCCGCCAACCGTTAGGTTGAATGGGCAGTGAAAAATTCAGCACAATTGTTAACTTAATGGCCTTAATAGGCCTTTTAATTGTCGGCGGGTGCGCTGCTGACTCCGGCGTGCGCTCACCGACCGAACTAGCGCAAGAGTGAACATTGACGTTGGCATGCTCGGCCACGTCAATGCTCTTTATTTCACACTCGGGGATGTCAGGTGTGTGCCCGCACATCGAGTGAAAAATCCTGCCCCTAAAGTTTTTGGTATTCTTTCAACCATTAGAGTTTGGAGTAAATGCTGAAGGGAAAGCCTGGTGCAATACCATGTATGGCTGAGTTTTGTCAGAAAATACTGACTAGAGTCCCAGAAGGATGAAAGTCAGTGCAAAATGCAAATGGCTGGCACATCCTTTATAGGTAGTCACAAGATCATGCATGAATGTCAAAAAATATTCACTTCATTTTATAATTTTCTGTTTATCATTTCAGCTCTAAAATTATTTCAACTCCACGTACCTGCAGTGAACCACCATAGGACCAGCATCTGGGGGATTGCATGCTTTAACTCTCCTCAGGAAGGCCAATATTGGAGTAGGGTATTCTGGAACACCATGGTCTGGCCAAGCCATGAACTGGAACTGCCGCACTTCCCGCTTCTCACTTGAACCATTCTGATGAGAAAAGAGCAATTCTAAGCAGCCTTGTGATTTAATTTGTCCAAAAATATGTACATATAATGTAAGGTTACAGAAAATGAAGTTTATTTAGAATCTCTAACTAACACTATTTAACGTCCTTCCACAGGTGCAGTAACTTAAGTCAAAAATAAGAGTGGCAGTTTGGTATGGCAAAGGTCAAGAGAACTGATAATCAGTGAGGGCATCTATTGCTGGTCCTTTAGTGACTTGAGAAATCTAGAATGCCCATTGCTACTTTCTCGTACCCATTTTAATTCAACCTAAACTTCAGAGAAACACTTTGGTGTTTTATGGTGTTCCCCTTGACTTTGCCATCTCACATGGCTTCTCTCATCATCTCAATCACAAAGAAAGAAAGGCTTAAGAACATAAGAAATAAGAGCAGGAATAGATCTTGATCAATATGATTATGGCTGCTCTTCTGCCTCACATCCATTTTCCCACCCACTCCCCGTATCCCTCGGTTCTTTGAGAAACCAACAATCTATCTCAGCCTTAAATACACTCAACAATGTAGCATCCAAAAACCTCTCTTTGGTAGAGATTGCAAAGATTCACAACTCTCTGAGTGAAGAAATTTCTCCCCAACTCAGTCATAAATGATTGATCTTTTATCTTGAGATTGTTCCCCCTTGTTCTAGATTCCCCAGTCAGGGGAAAACAACCTCACAATGTCTACCCTGTGAAGCCCCTTCAGAATTTTGTATGCTTCAATGAGATCACCTCTCATTTACTAAACTCAAGAGAGTATAAGCCCAATTTACTCAGCTTCTCACAGGACATCCCTTTCATACCAGGAACCACTCCAGCGAACCTTCACTGTACTGCCTCCAAGGTGAGTGTGTATTCTTCCTTAAGTAAGGAGACCAAAACTACACACAGTACTCCAGGCATGGTCTCACCAAAGCCCTATACAATTGTGACCGTATTTCCTTATTCTTGTACTCCAATTCCCTTGCAATAAAGGCCAACATGTTACTTGTCTTCCTAATTGCTTGCTGTACCCTTGTGCCAACTTTCTCTGTTCCTTGTATGAGCAAACCCCAGTTTCTATGAACATCAACATTTACAAATTTCATGCCTTTTAAAAAATATTCTGCTTTTCTATTCTAAGACTTGCCCACATTATATTCCAACTGCCACCTTGTTTCCCACTCACTTAACCTGCCTATATCTCTTTATAGCCTCTCTATATCCACCTCATAGAATACATTTCCACTAGGACAGTATCATTAACAAACATTAAGAATTACTTTCAGTCTCTTTGTCTAAGTCATTAATATAATTTGTAGATAACTGAGGCCCCAGCACTGACCCCTGTGGCACTTCACTTGTTTATCCCTACTCTCTACTTCCTCTCAGCTAAAAAATTCTCCACCCATGCTAATATATTACTCCAATTTCTACGAGCCTTTATCTTACATATTAATTTTTTGTGTGGCATATTACGATCTCCGTGAAGGCCAGTAACTTTGAAAAAGAAATTCCAGTTCATAGCTGAAAGGATGACACGACAAGATTCCATGTTTTAAGACTTTTACTCTAACAAAAGACTAACAGTACTACTGATTAGACACTACCTTTGTAGCCAATTAATACTTTCTCTTGTGCAAACTAGGCTAATCTTCCAACTAGTTTTAATTTCTCAAGAATTTGGTCTTTTCAGTCCAATATAAGCTCCCATCCACCTTCCTGCCAGTGGTGAATCTTTCTGCCAATAAATGCTCTCGCTCTCCCAGATCCTGGCAGATTAACCTTGGTTGAGAGTTTTCAGGAATGTCTTAGACCCTTCCTCTCTCAAAGCCTATCTCCATGGTTAATTTGAATCACATGAGCCTTGTATCCAGGTAGAAATGTGATTAACTATTCTCGAGACCCCAACTCACTTTTATCGTGTAAGTAAATGGACAGTATAAAGCATAATTGTTTACAACCCAACTTTCGCAACACTTTTCTGAGACTTTGGAGATTCACAGTCTATCCACTGTTAGCACACTGGCTACTGCCATTGTCTCCAAGTGCAAATACCTTGTATCTTTTTCCCAGTAAAACAATCTGGGCTCCCTTTAATCTCTAACAATCAAATCACCAAGGCTTGCTGTCAGGCAGACTTCAGAACAGGTTAAGTGGCTCCCTTAAATTAAAGGCGCAGCCCCAAAACATAACAATCTTATAAATGCTATAAGTGTAACAGCCACTTCATCAAATGTCTTTTGAAAATCCAAGTATATTACATCTATTAGCCCAACTTTTTCTACACTGCTAGTTATCTAAAAAAAATCTCTACTAAATTTGTCAAACATGATTTCTCTTTCATAAAACCATGTTGATTGTGTCTGGTCACTCTTTGATTTTCTAACTGCATTGTTAAAACTTCCTTGATAATAGATTTTGGAATTTCCTGTCAACTGATGTCAGACTAACTGGTCTGTAGCTCCGTTTTCTCCCTCCTTTCTTTCTTGATTAGCATTGTACATTTGCTAACTTCCAATCTACTAGGGCTGTTCTAGAACCTAGGGAATTTTGGAAATCATAACTTGCATTAATGCAGCAACTTTAATGATCTTAGGACACCCCAAAGTGCTTTGCTATGAAATATTTTTGAAGTGTAGTCACTACTGTAATGTAGGAAACACAACAACCAATTTGCACACACCAAATAGCAATGAAAGAAATGAGCCAATCATCTGTTTTAGATGTTGTTTGAGGAATAAACGTTGGTCAAGACACAGGGATATCTCTCTTGCTCTTCTTCAAATAGTGCCTTTGAGGTCTTTTGCATCAATTTGATAGTGCAGATGAGGTTTAACATATGATTTAAAAGACGGCACCTTGAAATACAGAGCTGCTTCAGTACTGAGCAGGAGTGTAGGCCACCTCTGATCTCACCTTCATATCTCTCACCACTCTGCACACAGAACCATTTGTGTGTATTTTTACTTGCCTCGTCCTCTTCAAGTCCAGGCATCAGAAAAATCATCGAAGTAGTTTGGGCACACACATGCATGCAGCAATTGATTCTGTACCTTATAGAGTGCAAATGTCCGAACAGAATATGTTGCTAGTTCCACCATGTCCAATAGGGTGACCTGAATCATTCCATATGTTTCTGTGCCACGGCATGGCCAATATTGATCGCATTTTACCTATAGAAAAATATATCACATGATTAAGAATGTTCAAAGTGCAGGGGTCCTGGAGGAATGGAGTTATCAGCGTAGTATTCAGCTCTGATGAAGAGTCATATGGACTCGAAATGTCAACTCTGTCTTTCTCTCCACAGATGCTGTCAGACCTGCTGAGTTTTTCCAGCATTTTTTGTTTTTGTTTCAGATTTACAGCATCCGCAGTATTTTGCCTTTATATCTGATTAAACTGGAGATATATGTGGTTGTTGTCTAACAATTAGAGATGGAACTTAAATTTATGACAGAAATTATGTGAATAAAATACAAACATCTACAGTATAACATAAAAAGGCACCATTAATATGTGTATTTCATGCTATGTTAGCAAGTTGATCATGCGTATCCCATATAACACAAGAGTCTATGTATTTACAGATGTTAACATGGACATACAGATAAGCTATACAGGACCACATATTCATTCCCAGTTATCCAGTACGTATTGAATGCTTTAAGCTACTCATACATTTAAAACATAGTTTTGAGTGTGTTACTTATATTGTATGGAATTAGGCCCTTAAAGGAATACTTTGTAATAATTAAAAAAAAATGGGCTGTGGACATCACTAGTAAAGCAAGCATTTATTGCCCATCCTTTCTTGGGGAGTCACCTTCTCGAACCGCTACAGTCCATCTGGTGTAGGTACACCCACAGTACTGTTAAGGAGTTAGTTCCAGGACTTTGACCTGAAGGACAGTGAAGGAACAGCAATGTATTTTCAAAGTCAGGATGGTGTGCAAATTGGAGAGGTCCTTGCAGGTGGTGGTATTCCCATGCACCTGCTAACCTTGCTCTTCTGGGTGGTAAAGGTGGTATCAAAGGAGCATTGAGAGTTGCTGTTGTGCATCTTGTAGACAGCACACACTGCAGTTACTATGTGCCAAGTGAATGCTGCCAAGTGCCAAGGTGGCTGGTTAAAAGGCCAGCCTTAGTTCTCTGGGACTTAATCCCACTTATCTGGTTCAATATTAGCAATTCTAGCCCACACCCCTGCCTCAGCTCATGTCTACCCTTTGCCCTTAGATCTTCCATGCCAACTCACCCAGTATCAACCATGGGCAGACTTCAGGAGCCAGTCTGAGATGAAGGAAAATAATGTTCTAAATATCTATTACAAACTTCTCTCCATTAAAAACACTCATTTAAATTATCTCAAGTATTTAATTTCTTATAAAAACAAACACCCCCACATCAAACACAGCTAATCCCTTAATATCCTTGTGGAATTGTCAATCGGACTGCGAACATACAACCCCCAACTTTGATAATGACAGGTTGTGGAAGTGGTCAAGCAGTATTAATGCTAAGATTATAGCACTTAAGGTTATGTCAACAAATAGTTATTGAAACTGTAAGCACCAATTTGTTTTCAACTCAGAGACACAGGCAGGCTGTTTTTTTCCTCAAAACTTAAAACTGGGATATTTAATTAACTTTGCAGCTTGACAGTTCCGCATATCTTATGTGTTTTACGAGTATTTATGACTACCCTCTCACATTGCAGAATAAGGCCCTTACTCCAGCGAAAATGTTTGATCAGCACGGAGTTCAAATGGCTCTGCTAGGTTCAGGTTTCCCCCATGTGTGTGTCACGATCTGTCTGTTTCCCTACTGGCAGGAATAGTATCTGCCAAAAATTTTGGGGTGGGGAAGGGGCGGGTTGACTTTCGGATCTGTGTCCCGGCACTATTTTAGATATGGTGCGGAGTCTCCATGACTCTGTGAAAATCTAGGGCATAGATACAAATATTTAGAATGTAACATGCTTGGTTGAAGTTGCTAAATATGTTTGGATTTACTGAAATTAAGTTATAATTTGGTGCCTTCAACTTAAAGCTAATTTAAATCTATTTTTTATTTCCACTGCGAGACTGCTCCTGAATAATGAGTAGCAGTTATTAGTGATTAAGATCTCACTTGAGAATAAAATCTATGCCTTGCGGAGCTCCAGGAGGTCACCTTTTTCCTGGTTTATTTTTGTAGTAGACTCTTAAGTAACGAGATTTGCATATTTTGCTCTTCTACATGGGTGTTCAATGCTTTTAGGAATAGCATGATCGATTGTGAAAGCAATTATTGTTCCTTTGAGAAAATTATTTTTTGCTTGTCCATCTGCATTATCTGTTTGTGTGATTCGTGGTAGTGTGGAGCTATGAAGCACTCTAATTATGAAGTACTTTCTCCGATTAAAACATTTCTACAACTATTAAAATGCAATTTACCAAAACGTCAGTAAAATTACTCAAATCGTAATTAGCATCGTAAGGCAATGTAACCACCAATTTCAAAATAGTGCGTATCTCTTTTTAAAACAACATACATTTTATAACATCATGACTTTTTATTCAATTATTAAGAAACAAATGTAAGAAATGTGTCTCCTCTTTTCTCCATATTTTGAGGTACATTTTCAACTTGGCACCCAGGCATAAAACTGGCATTGCGACTTGGCATTTCATTACAGAAACATTTCGATTTTCTTGGCAGATACCCAATGTGCAACACCATCTTGCTGCCCAGATGGCAAGTTGAAATAATACCCCTTTGTCTAAATTGTCTTGGATTATGCCATAAATGCTTCCTTGTGACTTTTGAGTACAGGTATGTTTCAAAGAATAAGCTTGATTTTTGTGTTTAGAATGACAATGCTATGTAATTTTCAAATACAATGAAAACTGCCAAAGCTGTGTATTTATCCTTCACCCATTCTGATCTGATTTTGTTGAAATAATTTTGGTTTTCATTTTTTTGGGAGACAGGAAAATTGCAAACCTCTTAAAATGGAACCTCTTGTCCATTTGACCTTACGTTACTGATGTACTGGTTTCCCAATGCTGAGTGCATGAAATTTTGTTGATAACTTTTGGCAGGTTGACTGTATTCATACATACATTGTGTCAAATTTTATTGCAATTATTTATGTTAGCTTGGATCACCCCCTTTCAAAAAGCTCCAGGGCCTATCTGAATTTAACACTTTCTTGAACATAAAGGCAAATGAGACATTCACTCACCCTTAACTTATTCAACAAAGTGCAAGTGTCCTGCTGCTCTGCCAGATCAATAAAATCCTAGCTTTGGAACACAGCTCTTAAATCTTCCAAATCCCTTAAACTTCCTGTGTTATCTTTAAAATAATCTCTTCCTTTCTTTAGGCTGGAATTATTTGCAAGTGAGGCAGTCTATCTAGTACAGTTTATATTCTGCAAGGAATGTCCTGTCACTGTCGTTTGTGGTGCTTCTTTGTACCCATTATGCAGGATTAGACAACATATAGCTGAGTGTACATCACATTGTCTGTTTCCTTAATAATTAGAATGTCAGTGAGTTTATTGCATTTTCAATGCAAAGATTCAATGTATTTTGAGAATACCCACAACCACCAATGAAAATGACAAAGAATTAATTATTGCTTGTTAAATGTGTTGGCTTGTCTTGCATTAGGAAACTCTTTCTGCCTCTGTTTGTTTATTGCCTGTTGCTCAACTGTAGATCTGTTGAAACACATTTGTAAAGAAGCCATACTTGCAGATGCTATTGAAAATACACAATAAACTAACTGTTGCAGGTTAAAAATAGTCGTTTGGTAGAACAGAATTTGAGTATTGCTGAAATAAGACATTCAAAGCTTTTTGTCTTGCACTCATTGGGACAATTCGCAAGAATTCCAAATGTAAAGGGAACAACAATTTATATTTCAGGAGAAGAGAGTGCTGATTCTCCATGGCTATGCTACTACCAATCAGATTCCACTTGCTAACCAATCGGCACTCTGTTCTCATGAGGTATAAATTTTTTTTCCCTTTACATTTGATATTCTTGTGAATTGTCCTGATGAGTGCAAGACAAAACGCTTCAATGATACATTGCAGATTAATTATGTTCACTGGGTTTCATGAAGAATTGAAATAAAATCTGCAAAGTATTCTCCATATAAGACTCATAGCAAATCCAGAATGAAATTCTCCACTCTATATATATATATATATATATATATATATATATTATAAAAGTATCTTGTCTTGCTAACTAATAAATTTACCAAATGCCAGCATTTAGGCAATTGTTTTGTTGTTACAGATATCTGACAATAGCATGAATTACAGATATCTGACAATAGCATGAATTACAAGTGTAGGGACTGCGATCTTAAGATGAATTTGCTTAGAGCTATTTTGACAGTTTTGAACTAGCCAAATATGATGCGAATTTAGCATTTTATTGTTCTTATACTCCATGTGGTATCAAGTAACGGCTGGGCACACTAGATACAGCAAAGGTCGTGGGCCCTGACAACATCCTGGCTGGAGACTTGTGCTACATAGCTATAATTTATCCGTCAAATTGGAAAATTATAAATAAAAACAGAAAATGCTGGAAAAACTCAGCAGGTCTGACAACATCTGTGGAGAGAGAAACAGAGTTAACGTTTTGAGTCTGTATGACCGTTCTTCAGAGCTCAAAACATTAACTCTGTTTCTCTCTCCACAGGTGCTATCAGACCTGCTACGTTTTTCCAGCATTTTCTGTTTTTATTTCAGATTTCCAGCATCTGCAGCATTTTGCTTTTATTAAAGTGGAAAATTATCTGGGTTTGCCCTGTTCACAAAATGCAGGACAAATCTAATCCGGCTACTGTAATTACCACCCCATAGTATAGTTTTGATGATCAACACAGTGATGAAAGGTGTTATCAACAATACTGTCAAGTACACTTACTCATCTATACCCTGTTCATCAATGCTAAATTTGAGTTCCACTAGGACCATATGACCCCAGACCTCATTACAGCCTTGGTCCAAATATGGACAAAAGCGCTGGATCCTAGAGGTGATGTCAGACTGACTACCATTGACATCAATATACCCATTTGATTGACTGTGAAAGACTGTTCTGACATTGAATGTTCCCAGGCTGAGAAAGGAAAAGAACAGAAGTAAACACTCAAGAGCTAAGAATCACCCTTGGACTGGATCCAGGAGAACTGAATGTCTACTTAAAGGACAGGATAAAGTATCCGTGAAGTGTGTTTTCGGTAGTGCTAAAATAAAAATGGGAATTTTCTGTTTGTCGTATAAAGTATTAATTGGCTACAAAGATAGTGTCAATCAATAGCGTTATTAGTCTTTTGTTAGAGTAAGTCTTAAAACATGGAATCTTGTCGTATCATCCTTTCAGCTATGAACTGGAATTTCGAATTGCTTTTTAAAAGTTACTGGTCTCCATGGAGATCGTAGCATGCCACACAAAAAATTAATATGGAAGATAAAGGCTCGCAGAAATGGGGGTAATATATTAGCATGGGTGGAGAATTTTTTAGCTGGGAGGAAATAAGAGTAGGGATAAACAAGTGAAGTGTCACAGGGAGTGACACTGGTAATGGCTAAAGGTAAAATGTAATTGTAAAGGTAACATTACTCCATTTATTACAATGATGCCTAGTATTCAGTGCCCCCCTCAATGTTGGGCTGTGCTGCAAGTCAACAAGGAATATCCAGTACAAACCTAGCTAAAGGACATTCCATTTCCTCCAACTAATTTAGAGCAAGTTCACAAGGGATTCACTTAGCCTTGCATTTAGAACACTTACTACTTGTAACACGTTCCCTGTCACACTTTGTAGGTAATCTCTAGATTATAAAACAGCATAACCTCCGAAAGAAAATGTGAACAATGTCACAGAAGATCTGCTAAATTTATGCATTTTATAAATGATGGATCTCTTGTGGTACTCCTCAAGGTGAGTCACAGGACAGACTCTGGAATTTTGGGTATGAGGTTGCAGAGCAGAAGAGAATAGGAATGTGAAGGGGCTGGTTTTCACCCATCTCACAAGAGGTCTTTTCCCCATATAGCCTTATACTCCATGGTCACTGCTTCACCACATGCGTTCTTCTCACAGTGACTCACTCACTTAGAGCAACATTGTCCAACGCACTTGCCGCTCATGACAAATCAGCTCAGACATGGCAATTTGATCATTTTTAGAGCCACACAATATCGAGTTGGGTTAAAGTTGCGGTGATGGGTACAAGTACGGGTAACACCTCGCTAGATCACTTTTTTATCCGTTCCTAATTGAGCAAGAAGGATCAACCATGTTGACGTTAAACAGGAGTCACATCAGTCAAACTGTGACTATGTATATCAGAATATAGTTCAGTTGCCGGATTTCTAGTGACCTGGAAGCTGAAGGACCACTTGTTCAATGAAGCAAGTAAAACAATCCACGGTTTGTTACCTTCTCTGTTCCTGTTCCCTCTGGGTACTTTAACATTTAGTACATTTTATGGCTTGTCAATAATAATCATTCTGTAACATTCTTCTTAAGCAAATGCAATGTCAAGGCTGGACTGCAAAGCACGATAGTAAGCTTCACTGAAAACTGTCAGTTTGTCAATGTTGGAGTACAGGTGTGTATGTGTGAGATGGCACGTAGCTCACCCTGATAAAGGGAATGTTATGTAGATAGGAGGCTCACACACCAACTCATAAGGGTCATTGCAGGGGCAACAGCTGTAACACATTTCATGCTTATAGAAGATATAATTAGTTCTATTAGTTTAACCGTTCTGTTATGTGACACAATATATTATCTGTTTGAGTTAATGCTTGCTTTATTATGAAATTGTTTTTCAAGGCTATACACTGTTAAAACCTTTGTGTAACAACAATGGTAGAATTGAAGAGAAGACCTGCCTGTGCCCCAGACAGCTCAGAAGCAGGAATATTGGAGCCGAGTCTCACTGTATATCTATTGCCCTTGTTAAATATTAACTTTGTATTTCTTTGTGATATTTAATAATCTCTGATTTGCTGAAAGAACACAAGTCTGTACTTTGTAGGCAAGAACTGGTCAAGACCCATGTGTGAGATGGGTTGGGTATCCTCTGCCTTATATAGGTTATCATATCTGGGGGTTTCTCTCTCTGTGATATCTTACAGTGCCTCTAAATGATGATATATTTAGATCTACAGGGCTATGATGTGAAGTGCTGTGATAGCAGGGCCAGCCTTTGGAAGGATAGCGGTCCAATTGCTCTCAAAATTGTCTTGGGGAACCCACCGACACACAATATTCTAACTGAAGAAGTTGGCTTTGTTTACCTGGTAGTTGGTGGTTTTTGCAAAACATTTCAGGAGGGCGAGCGGCAGACAGTGCTGCGAGGCTGCCAATCAAAGTTGAAATGTGTGATTTTGGCAAGTTGGGGTGGTGCAGCAACATCCAAATGTGTTCAGCCTTCGCCTTAATAGATCTATTGAAATGACAAAGGAGAGGGCGCAACTGACATAAAAGGAGAGTGTTTGCAGGAGGTTGGCTACAAGCCCAAGGTCTATTAAATTCTGATGTTAGTTCACGCTTGAAGAAATTTGATTTTTTAAAAAATAAACTAGAGCACTTTTTCAGAAACAGAGCACTTCAGTTGACAGATCATCACCACCCTATGAGAGTATCTAGTTAGGCTTGCTTTGTGGGAATACCTTCATGGTTCATTGCTATATTTTGAGTAATTTTTAGTTCTGATAAGATTGATCTTATAGCAATGATGATCTTGTGTTTCGATTTCCACATTCTCACCTAACCCTGATAACCTTTGATTCCCTTACCTAACAAGAATCTATCTACCTCTGCCTTAAAAATATTCAATGATCCCGCCTCCATCACCTTCTGAGGCAGAGGGTTCCAAAGTTGCACAACCCTCAGAAAAAATTTCTCCTCATCTCAGTCCTAAAAAGGCGACCCCTAATTTCTCCTCATCTCTGTCCAAAAAGGCCAATTTGAGGGGTTAACAGCTAGAAAGGTAAGATCATTATAAACAGCAGTGGGCTTGCTTAGCTAGAGAATTGGAGACAAGAAATTTCTTAGGAAGAATTGCAGCCCAGGGAATTGTTTTGTTTTGGTAGTTAAAGCTATAATTAATCTAAAAGCATTCAGTGAGCCCTGGGAAGCCAAGTCGTCATGGAGATGGGTGGAGCTTAAGAAGGTTCTAGGATTTCAATTTGTGTGTTTTTGCTGGGGGCAGAGTGTGCTTTGCAGCAGGGGAAAAGGCCATACTGAATGGGGGCTGCTGTTAGCAGGCTCCAGGCAGCATAAGTGTTGCTGTTAGTTATCTCCGTGCAGTTAGGGCTCAAGAAGTCCTGGAGAGCTGAGAAGGCAGCAGAAGGTCACTGTCTCTGTGGAAAGGGTTAGGGCTCAGAAGAAGCCCTTAGAGCCATTTATAGCATGATATAGCTGAGGAGTTTGGAGATTACAGAAATCTAGGGGCAGTGCCAGCGCACTGAAGCTAGCTAGCTATTAAAGAGCTAAAATTGGGCCAGTGAGTAGAGGCTATGGGAGACAAGACTGAAACCCTAGGGGGGTGTGCAGCTGTTCAGGCAGTCTAAGTTGGAGCAGCTTTGAGGAAATTCAGAGGCTTGATCTTCAAAAGTGAAAAGTTAGAGTCCCTCGCGAAGGAGACAGACCTTTAATGAGATTGGTTGATTCAGTGTTTACTGTCATCTGGATGGGTTTGCTGAAAAAAATGGGATGTGTCTTGGATACATTTGCTATTTATTGTAGTGTGGTGTGTTTGACCAGAGTTTGCCTGTTAATTCACATGTATCTCTTAATAACCCTGAAAGTTAGGGTATAAGATATATGTTGTAAATTGTTTTTTTTTGACCTTGCCAAATTTCTTTTAATTTGTTTAAAACCTGTGGAATCTGGAGTTAGCAATTGTCTTGAATCTCAAACCTTGTCCACTTTAAACAAACAGTTTTTGGTTCATATCCAGATAGTACCAAGCATTCAGGGGTCTGGTCAAGGATCTTAATTGACTGAAGCTTTTGAAGCTGTTCTCCTGGTTCTGGCAGAGACTGTATCAGTCTTGATTGCTGTCACTTTAAAACCTCACACCTATTTTTAAAAGAGTGAATTTGTTGTATTAATATTAAAATAATTTTGTGATATGGTAACCTGATCACCAAAGTTTGACGAGCATCAAAATCCTATTGGCATCCATGACTTACAGGTACTAGCATAATGGCTTATCTTCAGAGGTTTCTCTCCACTGGACCAAAATCAAGGTATTGCTTAAACAAGAACCAATATAGGTCAGGGAGCACAAGGGAGATGGATGGAAGGGACTTGGCGTGAGTCAGGATATGAGTGGAAGATGGTGCAGTAAGGTACAGTCATTGGACTAGTAATCTAGAGGCCCAGGCTGGTGCTCTGGAGGCATGGGTTTAAATCCCACTACGACAGCTGTTAGAATTTAGTTAATAAAATCTGGAATTAAAAGCTAGTCTTCATTAATAATGACCACGAAACCATTGTCATTTGCTGTAAAACCCATTTGGTTCACTAATGTCCTTTAGGGAAGGAAATCTGTTGTCCTTACCTGATCTGGCCCACATGTGACTCCAGACCCAATGTGGTGGACTCTTAACTGCCCTCTGAAATGGCCCAGCAAGCCACTCAATGCAAGGGCAATTAGAGATGGGCAAATGCTGGCTTTGCCAGTGACATCCAAATCCCAAGAAAGAATACATTTTAGAAAAGCAGAATTTTGGATGACCTTAGGTTTGTGGAAGATGAAAGATAGGTCAGCCAGGAATGTATTGGAATAGTCAAGCCTCAAGGCAGCAAAGGCATGATTGGGGGAAACTCAGTGGTCGATAAGCTGAGCACACATGGAGTCGGGCGATGTTATGGAGGTGGAAATAGACGACTTAAGTGATAGTGCAGATGTGTCAGCACATCTCAGGTTCAAATACAACACCAAGGTTGCAAACAGCCTGGTTCTGATAGACTTGGTGGCTAAGGAATGCAGTTTGTGGTAGGGCCCAAAGTCAACAGTTGTCCCAATAGTTAGTTAAGGAAAATGTCTGCTAATCCAGTTTTGGATGTTGAACAAGCAGCTTGCCAATTTCAACACAATGTAGGAGTAGAGAGAAGCAGTGGAGAATTGCAACTGGGAGCTGTCAGCAAACATTTGGAACCTGATTATATGCTTTCAAATGAATTGGTTTTGGGACAGCATGGAGATGAGAAATAGGAAGGGGGGCTAAAAATAGATCATTAGGGAACATCTGAGGTAGTGGAACATGAGCAGGAAGTAAAGCCACTGCAGGTGGTTCTCTGGTTAATACTGGATAGATAAAAATGGAACCAGCTCTAAGCAGCTGGATGTGTTGGAGGAAGTTGGTGTGGTCAACTATGTCGAAGGGTCCAAACAGATGGAGAAAGAGGAGGAATAGTTTACCATGATCACAGTCACATTGGATGTTATTTGTGATTTTGTTAAGAGAAGTTCCTGGAGTGTGGCAGAGGCAGAAACCTAACTGGAGGAATTCAAACATGGAGTTCTGGGGAAGATGGGCAAGGATTTGGAGGTGACAAAGTTCAAGGACTTTGGAGAGGGTAGGACAGGGAAACAATGCCTGAGGAGAAAGAACCATTAACAATATCAAGGGAGGAGGAGATAGGTCTCACGGACAATATGAGCTCAGAGAGGGCAGCAGCAGAGATAGGATAGAAACTGAAGCAAGATGTGAGTTCAGGGCTAGTGCAGGGCAGAACCCTGGAGGAACACTGGCCAGGTGGACTGGGGAAGGGAGGAAAGCAACAGAGGCAACTGAATGGAGAGTTACAATCTTAGTGACAAAGTATCCATGAGTTCCTTGCAACTGTTGGAGATGAGCGTAGAAGAGGTAGGGGAGAGGGATTGAAGGAGAATATTGGCATTGGGGAGGCAATGACATAATGGTATTTTCACTGGCCTAGTATTCCAGAGACCCAGGGTAATGCTCTGGGGAGATGGGTTTGAATCCCGCCACGACAGATGGTGAAATTTGAATTTAATAAAAATCTGGAATTAAAAGTCTAATATTGATCATGAAACCATTGACAATTGCAATAAAAACCCATCTGGTTCACTGATGTCCTTTACGGAAGGAAATTTGCCGTCCTTACCTGGTCTGGCCTGCATGTGACTCCAGACCCATAGCAATGTGGTTGACTCTTTAAAAAAAAAGGCCCTCTGAGAATGAGGGCAATTAGGGATGGGCAATAAATGTGGACCTAGCTAGCGATGCTCACACCTCATGAATGAATAAAAATAAAGTAAGCAGTTTTGGCAAAGTATAATAGTACTGAATAGTGGTTTATATTGGCGACAAACAGAGGCAGTAATGCCAGGCGACCAGTACAGCAGGAGCAGGTCGGGAACAGGGTTGAGAACTCAAAGCCAGAGGATAAAAGCAGGAAACTATGCCAGAAAATGTGGAAAGAAAACCGTTTTCAAGCAGGGAGTTAGGAAAAGATTGTCTACAATGTAAGCACAGAGAAAGGGAAAACATAGAAAGGACAAATTAAACTTATCTGCAGGTCTCAGTGTTTGGAGGACCAGAAGTCACATAGGGGAAATCAGTGAATGATAAGTCGTATCATAAATACTTCTACCCTCCTAAAGATATATTTACATACTTTTCATCTTAAAACTAACTCCCAGGCAAGACAGAAATAGTGTGGAGGAGACTGGAGAGAAATGGACATATATTTCATATACACATATTGTTTGCAATGACAGCACTGTTTTCCTCTGTACAATTGATAATTTTCAGGCAGGTAATCCTTGAGAGTGTGTCAACAGCAAAATTTGATGCCAGGTGCAAGGAGACCTTTTTATTACTCATGCATAATTTTTTCTTATTAAACCCATAAAAATTCATGAGGGAGTTGACAATGCTTTCAGGGCATCATTGGTAAGCTAAACTTGCACAATTAGAAGTTTCACTTGTGTCAATCAAGTATTATAATTCTTCAGAAAAGTTAAAGAAATATATTTTTCTGCACTTTCTAATTTAGGATGTACCACACACTTGGGAAATGTAAATATAAGTAATAAAAGCAGCAGGTATGATTTTACTTGGAGATTTTGCTGCATAACTCTAAGCCCCTGGGTCTTACACCAGAAGTAGCTATATAAAACATAAAATTGACTCTGCATAGCATAAGTTAGCACCTATGAATAAACATTTGTTGGTTTTTTTTTAAAAGTCTTTATTGTTTTGCAAGTTTTGCAGATACAGCAGTATAATTTAATACATCATTTATAAAACAAACCATTTACTTCATTTGCATTTTATAATTAAAGTCTGAAAAATCGAGCACCATACCAGGTGGCAAATTATTCTGGTATTCAGTATATTAGAGTGGAACACAGGATTGAGCGCCTCATACTTCCCAAGCATCAGTACAGATACTGGCAGCCTGTGTGGGTTTGACAGTGATCTAGAGGGATCTGCATGTAGTGAAACACCCAGCATGTGAGAGCAGCAGCAGGCACTTGTTTTGGGAACAGTCCAGGTGATAGTTTGCCAGAGGTCAAGGTCCTTTTGCAGCTCTGCTGGAGGTTTCAGTGACAGAGCCACAAATAGGAAAATGACAGGCGCTAAAAAGAAATTGTAAAAGACATTGGAAGGTCTGCTGAGGGTTTTTGGCACTATATTGAAAGTAAGGAGGAGTCCAGTTCTGGACCATTGTGGTATTATCTTGCAAGACATCAGCACTCAGCAGTCTATTTTGCAGAGTATGGCCACCTTTGACGGCAATGCTCTCTGGTCTCTGCAAAAGATATTAATGCCACCAGCTTTTCAGAAGCTGACATGGCAGGCTCTGGGTTCCACTTTGGAGAGACAGGTGTCCACCTTGGTCAGACTGATGGATTGAATAGAGATTTCAAGGGATCACATCTTCTGTGGTCTGCTCTCGTACAGATTAGTGGGAAGTAATGAGCTCCAGCCTCACAAGAGCCTCAAATTGGGTGCAGCACTCCCAATCTTTCCGCACCATCAGCCAATGCTCACAATGGTGCCAGGAACAATGAAGCCAGTTTGGCTGGGCTGCCCTGGTAGCATCTGAAGTGCAGCAGACTGCAGTCAGGTCCTTACAAGCTCAGGCAATGGTCACAATTGTCTCAAAGGTCCCAACAGGAGTAGTCTTCAATAGCTTTGCTGAGATCACTAGAAGAGTGCCTCTTAGGAGCAGTTAAGTTAGGAAACCTTTATTTAGGAAAGGCACCCTACATTGATACTTGGGTGAGAAATGAATGGAAGACAATTACTGTGTCTAGAATGAAATTCAATTTCTTTTTCACGTTCATGGTCTTCCTCATTATAATGCTGTTGTTGCTCCTTTACTTCCTCTACCCAAATTAAACTGGCAATAATAGCACTCATGATAAGCAGGGATTGAGTTTACTGAAGCTACATAATGCAAAATTGTCAGAAAGTGATCCAGAAGCTAGAAAGTCTCCAGGCAATCTAAATAGCACACAGACCCTCTGATTCAATTAGCTGCAGCTGAGTGCCTCTTTAAATACTGCTTCAGTAGCTTGGAGAGGCCACTTGATTTTACTGGCGGGCTGGGTGTTGAGCAAACTTCTGTAAATTTTGAGTGAAAATAGCTCTGGGGTCCTAATTGTGCATAAGATACTGACTTGCATGTATTCACAAAGCACCAACCTGTTTCTGTCAGCCTCAGCCAACCAAAATAACTGCACAGGTAAAATGGAAGCCAACAGGAAAACTCTACAATGATTCTTACTGAATCACCCTTCCCACCAAACAGACAGGGTTAAAAGTGCCTGTAGAATGTCAGGAAGTACACACTATATGGCAACTCAATTCCATAGTGGTATGGTAGCAGTCTTTGATTTGTCTTTTTTTTATATAAACAACAAATAATTATCCTTTTGGTGCACTTTAAAGAACTCGTTCTCGAAGAACTGCAGTGTCAGTGAAAGAGTCTAAGACCTTGCTACAAGACACATCACACTCAATTTAGTTTTCCTCCCCCAATCCCATTGCTTATTCTAGACAACAAAACATGATTGAGACACTGGTTCTTGTTCAACCTTGAAAGGCTTTAATGACAGAGTTTTGAAAAGGTAGCATCACTTTTTGTGACAGTTTGACAAATTAGAAGCGATTCATCTGAAATATTTTAACTACACAGCCGAACCACGATGGCAAGTTGTCAGATTATTTAAACAGAGGGGATCTGCACATTCTTGGAAACATTTGGTGTTATGTGAAACAAAACGCATGTTCAGGCCTCGGAAGTTGGATATTTAAATATGATGGCTTTGGTCTCATGATCAAAGTTTTCCTGTACTTTAGGTCTAATTTTCAAATTTTTCCCAACAAATCCATAACAAAATTCCTATTTTGTTTCTCATGCAGTAATTGCAAGATAAGCATCGCTCCCACTTACAAACTAGATTAACCAATAAGACTTGCCAATAAACTCACGTAGGGTGTTACTTAATTGCAAAAGAGGAATCAATTTTTGTGTTGACTTTTGTTCTGAAATTTCTGTAACAGAATCCACAGCCAGTTTACTGGCTAAACTGGTTAAACTGGATATCACATTGTGGACACACATGGTGCCATGTTAAATTCAGGAAACATATAATAGCCACTTTAAATCAACGAAACAGAATACAGTTATTCACCTATTTTTCTACACTGTATCTAAACAGACGAAACACAGATTACTTACAGATATGGGAAATTTTCAAAAAGTAGCAATTTCAATGACATAACCGTGCAGTTGCTTTAAGACTTTCACCACTCATAATACTGGCTCTTAATTGGTCTGCACAACAATGGTCTTAAAAGCCATTAAATGCGCGCTTAAATTGGTATTGTCTTCTACAGGTGACAACTTGGAATAACTGGATTTACTTTGAAATGACACAAGTTCCTGTAATATCCTAAGAATTGTCAATCATTGTTTTTGCATATCTTAGTCAGACCCACTTCCACCTGGCATTGGTTCATCATGTTTGGCATTACCCCATGGGGTACCCCATGGGGTAACCCTTCAACAGTAGCAAGTCACTGGGAATATACCACTACAGTTTTCTCCGTACCACCCATATTGAAAGCACAAATATTATGCCTTCAGAAGGCATCTAAATCTATTTTCAATACCTAAGGTCATGTTAGGATTTGAACTCACCATCCTGACTTGGAACTATATCGCCATTCCTTCACTGTTACTAGGTCAAAATTCTGGAACTCCCTCCCTAACACTGTGAGTGTACCTACACCATATGGACTGCATTGGTTAAAAAAAGGCGGCTCATCACCACCTTCTCAAGGGCTATTAGGGATGGGCAATAAATGCTGGCCTAGCTAGTAATGCCCACATCATGTGAAAGGGTGAAGAAAAACACAACTGCCTGTATGCAGTATATTCAGAGCTGTTACTTTAATAGGACTTTTAAAAGACAAGCAAAGAAGATTAGCTCTAAAAACATTTCCTTCCATGGAAGTCAGCCATCTATTGCCCAAAAAGAGCATTATATTGCTGCTCCGCCCCCAGTCCCACTCCTCTGCAAAGTTATGATGATGACATTTTGACAGGTTACCGAATAAGGTGGGCACAAATTGGGACTATTGTAAAAAGATTTTGAATTATAATCTTTGTAGGATATAGAAGGCCCCAGTCCACTTAAAAACTTTGTAAATCATTATTTTTGTAACATCACCAAGAAAAATGGCTAGCAGCCATTTTTAAAAAATAGTTCAATCAAATACTAAAGTGGACTTATAAAACTTTCAAGGTTTGCAGGCCAGAATTCAGTTAACATTTAGTGCATTATGAGCAAGTTTTTCTGGGTTCTTGAATTTAACCAAATAGCAATTTGTTTTGAAGGTAGTTCCACCTCCCTAATGAATGGTGAGAATATTCAGGCTGAACAATAAATGACACATAAACATTGTTAAACTGAAAAGTAGGAAACAAGAGATTAGAATACATATGAGAGTCAATTAAGGGCAGAAAGAATATGATAGAATCAAGAAGAACAGGGTGGGCAACTGTAAAGTTTTAATTTTGTTGAACAAGTGAAGTATTTTTCTTTTCTTGACAGTGATGAGGTTTGAATAGCCTTATTACGGAGAACTCTAAAGTTATTAAGTTAGTCAGGAAAGACAGAGAAACATCTCTGAACTTGTCAGAAGTCTCATGGCTGAAATGCACCGTCTCCTGAAAGCAATGCACAGATACATTCTGGTTTATAGTTGTAAATATGGTCAATTACAGATAGATTCCCTGCCCATAAGTCAGCCTGATGGAGGGGCTTGGTATGGAGGGTCCCATCCTGGTCACTGACACCAATGCAGGGGGAAGGGTTTGGGGGTCCAGGAGGCTACATTCCTTCTGGTCATAAGGAGATCCCCCCAAGGCTGTCCTCACCTTGTTACAGCTGTCACATTTCCCAATACCTTGTGAGTGGGTTGGCTATTCATCCTCTGTCCTGTCTGATTAAAAGCCAGAGGTTGGTGGATTGGAGTTTGCTGACACGCTTACAATTTTATTGGAATTAACCCCTCTTACATACCCAATTCCTGCTTTCCAAGTTAAAACTCCCTCCAATGTCATTAATGTATGTACTGTACTGACTGGGTGCATTTCCTTTGTATTACATTGTTAGAGGCTTTTAATCAAATTAATCGTCTTTAAAGGTACATCTTGAAAGCTTCATTGATCTTGTTATTGGAGGGCCAACAATGTTTTACAAACTGTGAATTCAAAAGCGATAGGTGGTGAAACATCAATACCTGTGCCACAAGAGGAGCAACAATATATGTATTTCCCAAATTTCCTACTTTAGGGTCTCAAGCAAAGAGAATTGGTAATTTTAAAAAAGGAAAGAAAATGGCAATTAGTGCTTTTCTATGGCATTTTTAACAGACTTAGCAACAATTTTTTGTGCACTCTATGATGCTTAAGCATCTAATAAAACGAGAAGATAAAATTCGGGGTGCATACCACTTTAATCAGTCACTTTTACCCACAGCAAAACCATATATATGCAATATTGTGGCTGGTGATAATCCATTTCATGATGAATTTACACTGATTGCAGCTTTGAATCTATTAATTTAGTTTTATTAACTAAATCAATAATGCTCTAAATAGATTTTTGCTGTCCTGAGTATGCATTATTTGGGGATGTTGAAGGATATTAATATACATAATGATAACATATACCACTGCATCAACAACTGCAGAATGCATGCTCTTTATTTTCTGATCATCAGTTTGACTAATAGGCCAGAATTTTCCAGTCAGCAAGCGGGGGGCAGGGCCCGCTCGCCGACTCATAAAATGACGCGGGATGACGTCGGAACTCCTGACGTCACCCTGCCCAATTTAAATTTTCAGGTAGGCGGGGGCTCAGCAGTATCAGCTGTGCACCCACTGACCTGTCAATGGCCAATTGAGGCCATTGGCAGACAGAGTCATTGAACTCATTAATGGACCTGCCCATTCAACCTTAAGGTTGGCGGGCAGGCCAGGAGCCCTGGCGGGCATTAGAAAAAGCATGAAACCTCATCCACAGGTGGGATAAGATTTCATGGAGGTTTTAAAAAATTTAATTAAAGTGTATTTAAAAGCTATGTTCATGTCCCAACTCATGTGACAGTGTCATATGAGGGGACATGTCAGGGAATTTTTTTTTCTATTTTTCAGATTTTTAAATGTACAGCCGATCTACCTGAGGCAGTGCTTAGCCTCAGGGAATCCCTCCCCCCACCCGCACAAGGAGCTCATACACTCCCGTGTGGATGTCACGCTGGGCGGGCCTTAATTGGCCCGCCAATGTAAAACGGCGGCGCAGCTTCCCCCCCCAACGGGGGGAAAATTCTGCCCATAAATTATTACTTAATCTTTACCTGCATATTGCATCTTTATATTCTAAATTTTTCAGCATGATTTCATGAAGTGAAAATAATGAATTTTCTCTTGTGTTGCCCTGCAGCAGTTAGTAAAGGTTGTTATGCCCGCTTGAGTATTTTGCTGCATCAGCTAATTTTAAAATGTTGCAACAGCATTAAAAATGTCACCTTCAAAAATGATTCTCATTGGCATCAGTGCTGAAACTGAACAGGGATTTGTGCATACAACTGTTCCTTCCCTTTTCTGATATGTGGCCTTTATCCCTTTTAAAGCAAAGCAAATCATTGGAAAGCTGGTTAGCAATCTCAAAAAAAGGATTGTCTTGGATGGGTGGAAGAACAATTTAAGAATTCAGCAGGCCGAAACTTGATTTCAAAGTGTACAGCGGTCAAAAATTAACTTACCACGTCTGGCTTAATAGGATATTTTTAAGTCTGGGTGGACAGATCGGAATCAGGCTCCTGAATCACACAACCTGACAAGACTATCACAGCATGTATTTAGTAGAAATGGACAGCCAAAACAACATCGATCAGAGGTAAATTAAGAAAAGCAAATTAAATACATGTACAGATAGTAAAGTTGTCATTTTCAGCCCCTGTCTGTTTCAGGGATTGGTGCTTCTTATAGTGAAGTGTTTGCTGCTTTTTAGTCTCAGGAAATTATAACTTGAGAGTAATGGCAAACATTAGTAGACCATGAAGCATTCATTTTTGTAGACTTGACTGGTAATTTTCAAAACAATGGTTTAATTTGGGAAAGTCACAAAATGCTGTTAAACCTATAAATAAAGTCACTGCTAAAAATGTCATTTTGTTTCTATCTCTGCCATTGTAAACTGATTGATGCAGTCAATGCCGCAATGATATTATTATTAGTGTGGGAGATAGGCTGTGGCAGTGAAATGTTAACTTTCAATGAAAAACAGCTTTTGTTGGGTAAGTTTAATTGTGGTGTCTGAGAGGCTTGATATGTTCATGAAAGCATAAGACTCCGGCAGGTTAAAAGCTCACTTTACATTCTTCAAATTACTCATCTGGGGAGATGGCGGTGTAGTGGTAATGCGTGCATTGGTATTCCAGAGGCCTGGGTTAATGCCCTGGGGACATGGGTTCAAATCCCACCATGACAGCTGATTGAATTTGAATTCAATTAATAAAGTTAATTAATAAAAATTATTAAAAGCTAGTCTAAGTAATAGTGCCATGAAACTATCATCAATTGTCGTAAAAACCCATCTGGTTCACCAATGTCTTGTAAGGAAGGAGCCTGTTCTCCTTACCTGGTCTGGCCTACATGCAACTCCAGACCCACAAAAAGTGGTTGGCTTTTCACTGCCCTACCAAACTGCAACAGAAAAGTAAAAACGGAAAATAAAACGGATCGATCCACCTGGCATCAACTTAGGCATCAGAAACGAAAACGCACACCCAGGCCTGTCGATCCTCCAAAGTCCTCCTTACTAAAATCTGGGGGCGTGTGCCAAAACTGGCAGAGCAGTCTCAAAGATTAGTCAAACAACAGTCTGACGTAGTCATACTCACAGAACTCATCTTACAGTCAATGTTGCAGACATCACCATCACCATCCTTTGGTATGTCCTGTCCCATCAGCAGGACAGACCCAGCAGAGGCAGTGGCAGCACAGTTGTATACATTTGGGAGGGAGCTGCCCTGGGAGTTCTCAATGTCCACTCCGGATTCCATTAAGTCCCATTGCATCAGGCCAAATATGGGCAAAGAAACCTCCAACTGATTACTTACCGCCCTCTCTCAGCTGAAGAATTAGTACTTCTCCATGTTGGACACCATTAGGAGGAGGAACTGAGGGTGGAAAGGACACAGAATGGGGACTTTTACGTCCATCATCAAGAGTGACTCAGCAACACCATTACTAAGCGAGCCGGCCGAGTCCTGGGGATTTATCCGCAAGATGGGGTCTGCAGCAGGTGGTGAGTGAACCAACAAGGGGGAAAATCTACTAGACCTGCTCCTTACTAATCTACCTACCATAGATGCATCTGCCCATGATGGTATAGGTAGAAGTGAGACACTTCACACTGAGCACACCCTCCATAGTGTTGTGTGGCACTAAGCGCTGTGCTGAATGGGATAGATTCAGAACAGATCTAGCAGCGCAACTTGGCATCCATGAAGGGCTGTGGGCCAGGAGTAGCAGAATTGCATTCAACCACAATCTGTAACTCAGAGCACAGCATATCCCTCACTCCACCAATACCATAAAGCCAAAGGATCAACCCTGTTTCAATGAAGAGTGCATGTCAGGACACCAAGCACACTTAAAAATGAGCAGTCAACCTGGTGAAACTACAACAGAGGGTCATTTGCATGTCGAAAAGTGGAGGCAGCATGTTACAGACAGAGCTGAGTGATCCCACAACCAATGGATCAGGTCAGAGCTCTGCAGTCATGCCAGAACAAGTCATGAATAGTGATGGACAATTAAACAACTAACAGGAGCAGGAGGCTCCACAAATATCCCCCTCCTCAATAATGGGGAAGCCCCACACATCAGTGCAAAAGACAAAGTATTTGCAACAATCTTTAGCCAGGAGTGCCAAGTGAGTGATCCACCCTGGCCTCCTCCCGAGGTCCCCAGCATCACAGATGCCGATCTGCGGCCAAATCGATTCACTCCAAATGCTTTCAAGAAATGGCTGAAGGCACTGGATACTGCAAAAGCTATGGATCCTGACAACATTCCAACAATAGTACTAAATTCATGTGCTCCAGAATCAGCTGTGTCCCTGGCAAAGTTACAACACGGCATTACCCAACAATGTGGAAAATTGCCCATGTATGTTCTGTTCACAAAAAACAGGACAAATGCAACCAAGTCAATTACCACCCCATTAGCCTACGCTCGATCATCAAAGTGGTGGAAGATGTTGTCAACAGTGCTATCAAGTGGCAATTGCACAGCAATAACCTGCTCACTGATGCTCAGTTTGGGTTCTGCTGGAGCTACTCAGCTCCTGACTCTCATTACAGCCTTGGTCCAAATATGGACAGAAGAGCTGACTGGCAGAATTTGACCAAGCGTGGCATCATGAAGCCCTAATAAAATTGTAGTTGTTAGAGGCCAATCATCTCAGTTCCAATACATTGTTGCAAGAGTTCCTCAGGATAGTGTACTAGGCCCAACCATTTTCAGCTGCTGCAATCGTCTTCCCTCCATCATAAGGTCAGAAGTGGGGATGTTCGCTGATGATTGCACAATGTTCAGTACCATCTGCAACTCCTCAGATACTGAAGCAATCCGTTTCCATATGCAGCAAGACCTGGACAACATTCAGGTTTGGGCTGATGTGTGGCACAAATGACGCTTGCAACCTAAGTGCCAGGCAAGGACCACCTCCAACCAAAGAGCACCTGATCATCTCCCCTTGACATCAATGGCATGACCATTATTGAATTCTCCCACCATCATCATCCTGGGGCTTAGCACTGACCAGAAACTGAACTAGACCAACTGAATAAATACTATGGCCACAACAGCAGGTCAGAGGCTGGGAATTCTGCAGAGAGTAACTCACCTCCTGACTTCCCAAAATCTGTCCACCACCTACAAGGCATAAGTCAGGAGTGTGATGGAATACTCTCCATTCCCCTGAATGAATGAGGCTCCAACAACACTCAAGAAGCTTGACACCATCCAGAACAAAGCAGGCCACTTGATTTGGTACCCCATCCACCACCTTAAACATTCACTCCCTCCACCACTGACAAACAGTGGAAGCAGTTTGTACTATATACAAGATGCACTGCAGCAATTCACTGAAGCTCCATAGGCAGCACATTTCAAATCTACGACTTCTGTCACCTAGAAGGACAAGGGCAGCAGATGCATGGAAATACCACCATATGCAGGTTCTCCTCCAAGGCACACCATCCTGACTTGTAACTGTATTACTTTTCCTTCACTGTCACTAGGTCACAATCCTGGAACTCCCTTCTTAACAGCAGTGTGTATGTGCCTACACAACATGGACTGCAGCGGGGTTTGAGAAGGCAGCTCACCACCACTTTCTCAAGGGTAATTAGGGATGGGCAACAAATGTTGGCCTTGCAAGCGACACCCACATCCCATGAAAAAAAATCTGCAGATCCTTCAATCCAGCCACACATTTTATCAAAATATAATGGGGAAGAACATTTTAGGTTATTAAATAACTGTAGTGATATCCTTGAATTATAAAAAGGATATGGCACAGGAGGCCATTCGAACCATCCTGTCCCTGCCAGCTCTCCTCGTCCCATAGCCCAGGTATCAGGTAGTTAATATTTGAAACATGATCTACTAGCACTATAAATGAGGTTTTGGATTACAGACCATATTAGTTTTGTTTTTCAAGGGTCAAACATCAACGGAATTTGTAGCAAGTATGCAGCCTGTTGTGCAACTGAGGTACTGGAAATTTGAAATCTTTCAGTCACCCAAAAGTCCACTATCATGGGGTATTCCAACTAGATTCTAGATAATTGAAGTCAACAGATTTGAATTGCCGAGAGCTCAGGGACAAGACATATGGTGCAATATCCATTACTATTGTGACAACGAACTGCTCTGAACATTCACTTAGATTAACACTCTGAGTAATGACTTACCCTCGATTTTTCTTCTAGCCTGGTCATCATTACTATAGTGACAGTCCTTTGCTCCCATACCATTCGCCAAAAATCACTGAGTGTTTCCGGAAGTGGGCCCTGGGTAGCAATGTAAGCATTCTGTTTCCTGTACCCATCTATGTAATTGGCATTCAAGTAGTCACTGCCTGGCACCCCTGTAAGAGTACACAACATTAGTTAAAATAGTTTTGTGACACTTAGCAAAAACTTTTGCTGTGGAAAAAAAAAACTGGCAAATCTTTGCCAAGGAAAGAGTTATATATCATGTGAAATCATTGCAATTTTTGTGCAAATAATACAATGCACTGAGTTGGAATTTTTTCCTATTTTCTGCACTCTGTTCTGAGAAACTGATTCATTGTTTCTTCATATGTCAGTAATCACTAATAATTACTCCTCCCTTGGTTTAATCTCAGTAACGTGTCTTGACAGGCTATTTAGGTGTTGGATCATCACAGCTACATTTAATCCTGTCCTCACCAAAACATATGCACTTTCCAGTAGAGGTCAGTAATAATGAACAGGATCCTAGTAGCAAAGTTTTTCCTCATTCTTATCCCAGCTACGCTAAGATGCTGTCCTATTATCAACCCAAACCCGTGCAGTGAAATTAGCAGAAACCGGGGAGCAAGCCTGAGACTTCACTATCTGTATGACCTATACCACGACACAATACGTCATACATGTACTCATTATGCTTTTGGAGGAACATTTTCAAGTCACTTATGGCAGTATAATTTATGTTAAACATTCGATCACTGTAGTTTACTGAAAGTTTAATTTTACACCGCTTGCATGTCAGGGCCTTACAGTTTGATCAGTAAAGCCAATTCAGAGGGTGCAGACATTCTGACTGTTGTATTTCCTAATCTTGCAGCATCTTCTATACATTCCAAGGGAGTACCTTGTTTCTTTAATGTTGAGGTAGAAATTTAAGTACAAGATGAAATATGATAGAATAGTGGTTGATGGAAAATGGAGAAATATAACAGACAAGTCCATGATTGACGAGCCATTTGTATTTCATTAATAATGGATGAATTATAGATCTCAGCATGTACTGCTTATAAGGACTAGTTGGCATCAATGGAAGATGGCCGTGGGTGTTTGACGTCAATCATCTAAGACCCAGGGCATCGCTGTACGAGTTCTTCAGGGTAGTCCCCTAGGCCCAACCATCTTCAGCTGCCTTGTCAATGACCTTTCCTTCATCATAAGGTCATAAGCAGGGATGGGATGTTCGCTGATAATTGCACAATATTCAGTATCATTCACAACTCCTCAGATATTGATGCAGACTGTGTCCAAATGCAGCAAGACCTGGAAGCATTCCAGCTTGGGCTGACAAGTGGCAAGTAACATTGCCTGGCACTTGTGTAGCACGAATGGCCACCTCCCACAAAACAGCACCTAACCTTTTCCCCATGACATTCAATGGCATGACCATCGCAGAATCCCCCACCATCAGAGTACAGGTTAGAGACTGGGATTTCTGAGGAGAATAAGTCACCTTCTGACTCCCCAAAGCCTGTCCTCCATCTACAAGCCACAAGTTAGGATTGTGATGGGATACTCTCCACTTGCCTGGATGAGTGCAGCTCCAACACTCAATAGGCTCACGCTATCCAGCACAAAGCAACCTGCTGGATCAGCATCCCATCCACGAAGTAAAACATTCACATTAGAAAGGTTGCTTTCTAAACTAGATTGTGTCGCCAGTCACATTATCTTGAAACCATAACATTTGGAAATTTATAACACAGCCTTTGACTGGTTTTGAATCCCAATCACAAGCAGATGACAAAACGTGTTATGGACCGACAGCAAGTTAAGTTTGACAGTGCAGATGAAAGCCTCAAATATCATAAGCATTGTAGGACTAAGCAGTTGAAATGATGATTTACACAAGCAAGGAAAGGCACGAGCAATGGAACATATATGATGCAGTTTGTTATTTGAGTAAACTTTATAGTTGGAACTATTTGCAATGCAGAGTATTAACTAATAATGACAAAGTTCAGCAATATCCTATTGATACCGAGCTGATTATTGGAACATGGGGTAACATTTTTCTGCGGAAGCCGGTTTCTGATCAGTATTCCCGTTTGGGGGCGCGCAGCCATTTTATGTGGGTGGGATAATTAAGGCCCGCCCAGTGTGACATCCGCCAGGAAGCCCTGTGCGGGTAGGCAGGGGAATTCCTTGAGCCAGGGGTGCACTCTTTCACGCATGCACACAAAAGAGCGCACAGATCTCCCTGACACAAAGTGCTGCCTCAGGGAGACTGGCTCAGATTTGAAATTTCAAATAAAGATGAGAAAAATTTTGCTATCCTGTCCCCTCATGTGACACATGAGTTGGGACATGTCTATAACTTTTATTTTGAAATATTCTGAGGTTTTGTAATCACTTATGAAACCTCAGCCCGCCCATGGATGAGGTTTCGTGCTTTTTCAGAAGCCCGCCGGGGCTCCCAGCCTGCCCGCCAACCTTAAGGTTGGACGGGCAGGTCCATTAATGGTTTCAATTAGTTTTTTAATGGATTTAATTGGCTGTTGACACTTCAGTGGGCGCACACCTGACTCTGCTGCGCGCCCACTGACCTGAAAATCTAAATGATGCGGGGTGACATCAGGACGCACGCCCGACGTCACCCTGCGTCATTTTACGCGTTGGCGAGCGGGCCCTGCCTCTGCTCGCCAAACCGAAGATTCTGCCCATGGGAACAGTGGTAGACCATTTAAAACCTGTACTGCCATTCACTGAGATAAAGGCCAATCTACGAACTAACTCTATATACCCACCTTTGTCCCATATCCCTTAATAGCTCTGGTTAACAAAAATCCATCAATCTCAGATTTAAAACTGACAATTGATCTAGCATCAATTGCCATTTGCGGAAGAGAGTTCCGAACTTTTCTCACTGTGTGTGTATGTAGAACTGCTTTCTAATTTCACTCCTGAAAGATCTGGCTCTAAATTCTTGACTGTGTCCCTTAGTCCAAGACTCCACAACCAGTAAAAATAGTTTATCTTGATCTACCTTACCTATTTTCAGTGAATATCTTGGAAACCTTCATCAAATCACCCCCGACCTTCTGAACTCCAAGAAATAGAACTCTAGTTTGTGTACTTTCTCCTTGTAATTTAAGCAATGGAGTCATTCTGGTAAATCTGCAATCCCGCTATACATCCATCCTATGGTGTGGTGCACAAAACTCCACGTGTGGTCGAATCAGGATTTTAGTATAGCTGAATCATGACCTTTGCCTCTTTATATTTGAGTCCTCTAGATATAGAGGTCAGGATTCCATTAGCCTTTCTAACATTTACCCCTGGGGAACTCCACTACAACATACATATGAACATACAAATTAAGAGCAAGAGTAGGCCATTCAGGCCCTCCAGCCTGCTCCGCCATTCAATAAGATAATGGCTGATTTGATTGCGGTCTCAATGCCACTATCCTGCTTACTCCTGAAACCCTTTGATTCCCGTTAGTCAAGAATCTATCTACCTCTGCCTTAAAAATATTCATTGACCCTGCCTCCAACTGTCTCTGGGGAAGAGTTCCACAGATTCATGACCATCAGAGAAAAATTTCTCCTCATCTCCGTCTTAAATGGAAGACCCCTTATTTTTAAACTTTGTCCACCAGTTCTGGTCTCTCCCACAAGTGAAAACATTCTTTCAGCATCCACCCTGTCAAGTCCCCTCAGGATCTTAGATTTTTCAATAAGATCACCTCTTATTTTTCTAAACTACAATTGATAGAGGCCCAATTTTTTCAACCTTTCCTCATAAGCTAGCCCCTCCTCATCCCAGGAATCAATTCAGTGAAGCTTCTCTGAATGGCTTCTAACACAATTGTGTTCTTTCTTAAATAAGGAGACCAAAACTATATACAGTATTCCAGATGTGGCCTCACCAATGACCTGTACAGCAATAGCAACACTACTTTTATATTCCATTCCCCTTGTAATAAACAGCAATATTCCACTTGCCTTCCTAATCACTTGCTGTAACGCATACTAGCTTTTTGCGATTCATGTACCAGGACACCCAGATCCCTGTCTACCTCAGAATCTCTCCCCACATAGAAAATTTGTTGCTTTTCTATTCTTCCTTGGCAAGTTCATATTTTCCCACATTATAATCCATTTGCCGAATTTTACTATTTAACCTATGTCCCTTTGTAGAATCCTTATGTCCTCTTCACAACTCACTTTCCTACCTATCTTATTTTCTCTGTTTATTCATGATATTTTAATGATCTACATACCTGGACACCCAAGTTATTCTATCGTCTACAGAATCAATATACCCACATAAATGGTTCAAATACATTATAGCAATCAATTCCAAATAAGATGCAATCACAATAATTCAGAGATCTGCAGCTATACTTGCCATCGACAGAGGTGAGGATAACTCTTGAATGGTCATAGGCAATAACATTGGCATAGCGGTTTTTCGGTTTGTTCACTTCCATGTTGGAGTTCTCCCATGTGAACTGCTGGCCAGGATCAATTGACTAAAAGTGAATAAAGGAGAAGAGAAAAAGGAAAGGTTAGAGAGAGAATAATTTGAGTAAAAGACGATAATTCTGAAGACTGCAAATGCTGGCAAACTGCAAATGGGAATTAAAATGGACTGGGCCTTATGCTAAGTTCCATGAAATTTTCCCTATCTCAAATATAGACCGCATTGTTCCATTTAAATAAAAACAGGAAATGCTGGAAATACTCAGTAGGTCAGGCAGCGTTTGTAGAGAGAGAATCAGAGTTAACATTTCAGGTCAATCTGATCATTTCTGACAAATTATCATCAACCTGAAACTTGAACTCTACTTCTCTCTCCGCTAATGTTGCTTGGCCTGCTGAGTATTTCCAACATTTTCTGTTTGCAGTTCCAGCATCTGCAGTATTTTGTTTTTGTATTTTCCGTTTTAATTCCAGACTTCAAACATTTGCATTTCTTATTTGATCACTCATATGGATGATGTGGACACTTTCCCTGGTTATTTCACAGCCACAATGGAAACTCAACCCCATGTTAACAAACTGAAAACAGCTAACTTAAAGCCCCTAACTGGGCACAAACAAGCTAAAAGCACCTTTCACAACAATAACAAGATTCAAATTATGCCAATTGTGTAATTTGTTTAAATTAAGCAAACATAGATTCAAATGTTGACTGCTAGTTCAAAAACTGACTGATGGCATGTATAAATGAAACATTTTCACTTTTTGATCAGGTAAACAGCCAAGTCAGGCTAAATAGTGATTAAATAACTTGTTTTAATCTGCCACAACCAAACTTGGAGAAAGCACACCATATTGTACAAATACAGTGCAAGTTGTTTTTTTGCTAAGAACAGAGTCTCAAGCAGTGTCATTTTAATCAGCCGCTCATTAATCTTACAGCATGATTCTTCGTAATGTGACAATACAAGTCTGTGCCTGTAACTCTTTACATGTTGCATTTTCAGGTTTTTCACTTGACATTTTTCTGTAGATAGGCCATTGCTTGCTACGAACTAGAATGTAACTTACACCCAATTGCTAATTTCATACAGGTCGAGGATCCTCTACCAGAAACCCCTGGGGCTGATTGCGTTTCAGAATTCAGATATATTCAGTTTTCAGATCTACCTTATATACAGTAAGCCTAGGCCTACTTACATTATAATATCATAAGCCTAGGCTAGCTATAGTCTACAAATACTAGGTTGTTTTTCCATTTTCCAACTCTCACGCACCCTGCTTCTTACCTGTTAACACTTATTACACCTGTAATATATTACATTGTTTTATTAACATACAAATCAACTACATATCCATTCAATATACATTCGGTTTTTGGATGTTTTCAGATAAAGGATATTTGACCTGTACCAATTGGGTATTAATTGTATTCAGGTGTGGGTATAAATCGGGGACTCACTTGTGCTTATGTATACAGGAGTAAGCTTAAAGATGGGTTGTCGCTTGGAGGAGCATAGTATACAACATCTCTGTAAGTAAAAGTTTTTCAATGTATAAAGTCTGGACTTTAGTGTTCTATCCTTTGCTACCTGGCTATCCAAGTTCCAACATCAATATCTTCATAACTTGTAGTGAGCCTGAGGTTGAACAGAAAACTCTTTTCACTGTATTCCCACTTATTGGTTACATCATATGTCCTTATATGATTTTGTCGCTTGGAAGGTAGCAAAATAAATACTTCACTAGATTGTGCCTCAAACCACAAACTGTCAAGCAGATTTATTAAATTGTAAAAGGATAAGCAAACTTTGGCAATGACAAACTGTGGAATCACACAAACCTTCCTGAAAAGACACAAAATAACAGTCATGTATGCTGCACTGAACTTCAATATGAACTGCATAAGATTCTTGAATACTTAATCTGATATGAGTGTTTGCTGCTTATTACTACAAGTCTCACAGGACTGAAAGTCTCTCAATTGGCTTCCAAAGGGCAGCTAAATTAGAATCAAACAGGCCAATATGTACTCTGAAAATCTAAGGGGAATGAAGGAAAATGAAATACGAGCCTTAAACTCAAATAAAATCACCAATCAAACATGTATTGGAGTGAATGGCATGGCAGCCTTTGAGGCATCGATCACAAATACTCAGGCTTCTGCGTATCAAAGTAAGCTGCAGCAATTTCTGCAAATCAACATGGTTTTTAACCTGGGAAATTGAGAGTATGGGAGGGAGGGAGGGAGGCCGAGAGCGCAGGAGGGAGGGAGCGCGGGAAGGAGAGAGCGCGGGGGGGAGGCCGAGAGCGCGGGGGGGAGGCCGAGAGCACGGGGGGGAGGCCGAGAGCGCGGGGGGGAGGCCGAGAGCGCGGGGGGGGGAGGCCAAGAGCGCGGGGGGGGAGGCCGAGAGCGCGGGGGGGGAGGCCGAGAGCGCGGGGGGGGAGGCCGAGAGCGCGGGGGGGAGGCCGAGAGCGCGGGGGGGGGAGGCCGAGAGCGCGGGGGGGGAGGCCGAGAGCGCGGGGGGAGGCCGAGAGCGCGGGGGGGAGGCCGAGAGCGCGGGGGGGAGGCCGAGAGCGTGGGGGGGGAGGCCGAGAGCGCGGGAGGCCGAGAGCACGGGAGGGAGGCCGAGAGCGCGGGAGGGAGGCCAAGAGTGCAGGCACATGAAATAAGAGTGAGAGAGTTAGTGAGAGAGTGACTGAACGAGAGAGGAGCAAGAGTGGAAGTGTGACAGAGCAAGATCAAGAGTGAAAAAGTGAGGGGACGAAAGAGTGAGAGAGTGTGAGCAAGAGAGACAGCAAATGTGAGAGCAGGCGAATGTGCGCGAGGGCAGGTGTGAAACTGAGTGCAAGAGTGAGAGAGTGCACGAGAGCGAAAATGCGAGAGAGAATGAGAGAGTGAGAGAGAAGAGTGAAAGCGAGAACAGTGAGAGAGAGAGACTGAGTGTGAGAGATAGAGATAACAGGAACTCACAAAGGACACTTAGCCGTGTTGCTGTGGGAAATTGCTGAGAAAAGGTTAAGCGCTTACCATAAGTTACTGAAAAAAAATTTAGTCAGTCACACTGGGGAAACTTGTACAGACTGCTAGTGACTGGCTACAAAGTGGCCTGGTTCAACGTGGAGTGCAGGACAGCATGCCAGGAGCAAGACCAAGTATATCTAAAGATAAAGCATCAACCTGGTGAAGCTGCATCACAGGACAAGTTGCATGTCAAACATTGGAAGCAGCATGTAATTGGCAGCATTATGTGATCCCACAACTAACAGATCAGATCTAAACTCTACAGTCCTGCCACAACAGTTGTGAATGGTAGTGGACAATTAAACAAGTCACTAGAGGAGGCGGCTCAGTCTTCAGCCAATTCGATTCACTTCACGTGCTATAAAGAAACAGCTGAAATCACTGGGTATGGCAAAGGCTGACAACATCCCAGCAGTAGTACTGAAGGCTTGTGCTCAAGAACTAGCTGCACCACTAGTCAAGCTGTTCTAGTACATCTACAATGACAATGTGGAAAATTTCCCAGGTATGTCCTGTCCTCAAAAGGAACATCTAATTCGGCCAATTACCAGTCCATCAGTCTCCTCTCCATGGAAGGCGTCGCTGACAGTGCTGTCAAGTGGCACTTACACAGCAAGAACCTGCTCAATGACACTCAATTTGGGTTCTGCCAGAACCACTCAGCTCCTGACCTCATTACAGCCTTGGTCCAAACATGGGCAAAAAAAGTAAATTCAAGAGAGGAGGCGAGACTGACTGCTCTTGACAACAAGGCAGCATTTGACTGAGTGTGGCTTCAAGGAGCCTTACAGAATGGAAGTCAATGGGAATCAGTTAGGAGATATACTTTGCACAAAGGAAGATGGTTGTGGTTGTTGCAGGTCAATCATCTCATCCGTAGGACATCACTGCAGGAGTTCCTCAGGGTAATGTCCTAGGCCCAACCATCTTCAGCTACTTCATCATAAGGTTAGAAATGGGGATGTTCGCTGATGATTGCACAATGTTCAGTACCATTCACGATTCCTCAGGGATTGAAGTAGTCCATGCCCATATATAACAAGACCTGGACAACATTCAGGCTTGGGCTGATTAAGTGCAAGGAACATTCATGCCACACAAGTTCCAGGCAATGACCATCTCCAACAAGAGAGAATCTAAATCTAACCATCTCTCCTTAGTATTAATGGCATTACCATCACTGAATCTTCCACCATGAACAGCCTGGGGGCTTACTACTGACCAGAAACTGAACTGGACCAGCCACAGAAGTACTGTGGCTACAAGAGCAGATCAGAGGCTGGGAATTGTGATGAGTAACTCAGTTCTTGTCTCCCCAGAGCCTGTCCAACATCTACAAGGCATAAGTCAGGAGTGTGATGGAATACGCTCCACTTGCCTGGATGCAGTTCCAACAACACAAGAAGCTTGATAACATCCATGACAAAACAGCCTGCTTGATCTACAGCTTATCCACCACTTAAAGCATTCACTCTCTTCATCAACAACACACAATGGTTTCAACGTATACAATATACAAAATGCACTATAGCAATGCACCAAGGCTTCTTCAACAGCACCTCTCAAATGCATGGCCTCTACCACGTAGAATAACAAAGGCAGCAGACACATGGGAATACCAACACCTGCAGGTTCCCCTCCAAGTCACACAAAATATACTATATCACTTTTCCTTCACTGTTGCTGGGTCAACATCCTGGAACTCTCTTCCTAAGTGGACTGCAGGTGTGCCTACACCAGATGGACTGTAGAGGTTCAAAGGAGGTGGCAACAATTAGGTATGGGTAACAAATGCTAGACTTGCCTGTGACACTCATATCACATGAAAGAATAAAAGAAATCTGATGCTACTCTGGAAATTCAACAAAAACTCATCAGTGTCAGTCAAGGCTCAATTCATAGCACTCTCATGTTTGAGTCACAAAGTTGAGAGTTCAATTGCCACTCCAGAACATGAGCATAAAAATCAAGGCAGGTGCTCCAGTGCAATACTGAGGCAAAATTGCACTGTTGCAGGTGCTATCTTTTGGATGAAACATTAAACCAAGGTCCCTGTCTGTTCTCTCAGGTGGATGTAAAAGATCCCATCGGATGGACAGGGGAGTTATTGCCTGTCCTGGCCAATATTTTATTATCACATTCCATTTTGTAGGAGCTTGCTGTGTAGAATTTGGCTGCCGGGTTTTCCAAGTTACAACAGTGACTACACCTTCAAAAGTACTTCATTGGCTTGAAACTGCTTTGGGACATGCTATGGTCGTGAAAGCCTCTATATAAATCCAAGGGCGGAATTTTCCCAAATTTGCACTAAGTGCAGTAGCAGCGGATAAAACGACATTTTACCCACTGGCCATGATAGCGGGTTTTCACACCATATCATCCTGAACCCACCTCATTATTTATGCATTCGTGGGAAACGCACTGTTTCCATGGCAGCCGGGCTCTCATTCGCCCACCTGCCATCACCCACCCCAGCTGCAAGCACACATCTCAGTGCTTCCAGCTCACCACTGCTGCACGGAAGACATGGCCCTGAAACTGAAGAATACTGCAGTCCCCAGGTTCAGCAACGGGTCTCTCGAGTGACTTTTGGATGCTGTGGAGGCCCGCTGGGATGTCCTCTACTCCTGCTCTGGCCACAAGATGGGCAGCAACAGCACTAAACCTGCTTGGGAGGCGGTGACAGTGGTGGTCAGTGCCAACACCCAGCGAAAGAAGAGTGTCACCTGGTGCCACAAGAGATGGATGATCTCCTCTGTTCCACCAGGGTAAGTCACTCATCTCATCACCCAGCTCTCTCACACGCACTCACAAACCCATCACATATCCACAGGGACTGCACTCGCTGCTGGTTCAAGGGACATCACAACTCAAATCTCTCACACTCACCGTCATTGTCCTCATCCTGTTCAGGGGATCGCTCAACACTTACACAGGCCAGGCGTACTTGTCATCTGGCCTGGCAGGCATCCTGCTTACACCTTCTCCATCTCTAGTCATGCAGGACAAGCTGCACACAAGCGATATAGGTCGCGGACCAGTGGCAAGGTACCTGAAATTGAGGTCCTCATGAACTTTGAAAACAGCATTCAGCTGGCCAGCGAGGATCTGGGCCGGTCCTGTGCCGACAGTGAGGTAGGCACTGCTCTACCAAGTGAGAATCCAGCAGTGCAATGTCCATCAGACAACCATGCTGTGAATGACGTGTCCTCTTTCACAGGCCACTGCCATGCATTAATTATCTTTCCTTGCTTTCGCAGGCACATCTACCAAACTGCTGACAGAGTCCATGATCTAGGGCCTCCACCTGAAGAACCTCTGAAGAGAAATCGGGAGGCACCCTCCTCAAAGTCCTGTCACAGTGCTCACCTGCACCCTCCACCAATGCAAGCACATACACCTCGGTGGGACCTAGCTTTAGAGTGGACACGGGATTACAATCTGGTGATCACTTCGCACTGTCTGATTCACTGCAGGTAGCAGCAGAGGCTTCCCAGGTGTCCGGCACTGGGAGCACTGCTGGAGGCCAGAACATTGCTGAGTCCGAGTCAGATGACGAGCCTCCGGAATCAGTCATGTCACAGTTGCTGGAGCTGTAAAGCTAAGCTCGGGAACATCAGGAAGGATGTCCGCTGCACGCTTCAGATTGCAATGCACAATGGAGGAGTCCGTCCGCCTTCAGCCTGAGGTGATAGTGCATTGGCGTGCCGGCTCTGAGGTCAACACTGGTAGGATGGTGGCCATGATGGAGACCTTGATCCAGGACTTCACTCCCACGCAGCTGCACAGGCTCAACTCCATCGCTGATGCCACAGTTGGCCTCCAACAGTGTGTATGCGAGAGGGGTGCCACGTAGCTCAATCTCACTCCAGCTACCCATGCTCCTCAAGGAGTCAGTCTGGGGCGCCCGGGCACCGTAATGAGGAGGATCCGCAGATGCGCACTCCAGGCCCATCCATCCAGGTGACTCCGAGAGTGTCCAGCCCATCCAACTCCCTTCTACCTGCGACCTCAGCAGCTCTAGCTCCACAGGCTGAGGAGGGTGCCACTGCCACACAGCAGGGCCCTGAAAGCAGGCCGAGGACGCCTGCCAAAGTCATCACAGACAGGGCAACGCAGTCAGCAGCCTCCTCTGTGTATGTCTGGGGAGCATCAAGACATAGTGGCAGGGTTAGGAAGTTAAGGAGAATTAGTTGCACAGCTTGGGCATGGGTGTTAATCACTTGGACATGCTGTTCACTATTGTCAATAAACTCCCAAGAACGTCTCCCTGCCAATGGTTCCTGGTTCTGATGAGCAATGTTCATGTCACTCAGATGTGAAATCTTTCTGCACAAGATAAAGGCAGATGTCTCAGTCCAGAGCCTCTTCCCTGTGCAGCCTTCAGGCCAAAGTGATGGTCCGGCCTCACACTCCCTGAACACATTACCTCGACAGTGCTTGTCATTGGTGCCAGATTGTAGTGGGCAAGTGCCTCAGGGTGTTCTCATTCACTTGGTGTGCTCTCAGCACCTTTATGGAGGGGCTGGCCCTCGTCTCTTCAGCATCTGTGGCCACTGATGCTGTGCTCTAGCTCCTGAAGGGCTCAGGTGATGAAGGTGGGCAAAGCATCAGATGCTTCTAAAGTTTTATGGCTGCGTCTCTATGACATGACCCTGATCACGGTTTGCAAGTGAGCTGCCTTCGGCCAGACAGGAGTCAGATGTTCTCAGATGTGTGAAGTCAGATATGTGAAGATTTGTGGAGGGTCCTCTATGCACCTAGTCATCATTCTCCTGCAATCAAGCGACTGTTAGGGCCTCCACCATGTTTCCATGACAGGAGCATTCTCACAGAGGGTATTTGTGCTGCCATAAGCCAGACTGGAGTCAAACATTCACAAATGCGATGTGAGAAACTATGGGGTCACCTCACTGCATGTTGTCATCATCCCCCACAAATCTAGCAGCTATGAGGGCCTCCTGAGCGCACGTACCTCATTTAGCCAGTGCGAGGGCCTCATCCCTGTCATCGTTGCCTTCGAGGGTCTCCTCAGCCTCATCGTCATTGGCGTTCTCCTCATCAGAGGAGGGACATCCAGCTCCTCCATCTCCTCCTCAGCCAGCCTGTCTGCCTGTTGTAGTACCTGGTTGTAAAGGGCGCAGCAGACGACAACAATGCGTGACACCCTCTGTGGACTGTATTGCAGGGCTCCACCAGACCGGTCCAGGCACCGGAACCACATCTTCAGAATCCCGATGGTCTGCTCCATGAAGTTGCAAGCTGCAGCATAAGCCTCATTATACCATCGCTCTACTATAATTTGAGGCCGCCGCACAGGTGTCATCAGCCATGGCCTCTGCGGGTAGCCCTTGGCCCTGAGGAGCCATCCCTGTAGCTTCTGTGGATCCTGGAAGGCTCCAGGGATCTGTGACCGACTGAGGATGTAGGCATTGTGCACACTCCCTGGAAACCGTGCGCACACCTGCAGGATGAGGTTCTGGTGGTCATTCACCAGCTGCACCTTCAGTGAATGGAAGCCGTTGTAGTTGATTTAGTCCACTGTGTGTTGTGACAGAAATGAGTGCAGTCAATCACACCCTCCACCTATGGGAAACCTGAGATCTGGGCAAATCCAATCACTCTTGCATTCTGGCTGTCTTGGTCTCAGGCAAAATGCATAAAGTTGTGTACCCTTGCAAAAATGGCATCTGTGATCTCATGGATGCATTTGTGGGTGAAGGCTTGAGAGATCCCAAAGAGGTTGCCTGTGGAGTCCTGAATGGAGCCACTGTCATAGAAATGAGTGCACCGCCGTCACTTTGACAGCCACTGGAAGTGGATGCCCTCCATGTCCCCATGGCACCAAATCCTGCAGTAAATGGCAGATGTGAGCAACCAGTTCCCTAGACATGTTTAGTCTTCAGCGACACTGGCTCTCACTCATCTGCAGGAATGAAAGGTGGCGTCTATAGACCCTAGGTACTGATCAGTGACGGCTCGCTGTGGCTCTTGGGCACCGTGTGTGGGAGCCCCAACCATTGCTTCTTCCTGAAGTTGCTGCTCCTGCCTCTGCGCATCCAGGAGCCTCAGTCACTCTCTCCTCCGTCTTCACCAGTTGGGCAGGGCGACACTTACCCTGGCGCCTCTGAAGCCTGCAGATTCCGGCAAACTCTGCAGAATGCTGCTGTGCACTCACCTCCAGCTCATCCAAAGTGCAGGCCACCAAGTGCACATCGCCTCTGTGCTGTTGTGAAACATGTCAGTGTGCTTTCCCGCTGATGTGGACAGACAATCCATCGGGCGTGCAAGAGCCTGGTGAGATGGCCTGATAATGACATGCTGATGTATTACAATGAGGTTCCTGATCACCGATGGCGGGAAAGATGGCCCACCATTGGTGGGCTGAGCAGACAATCGTGACCTGCCTTCCTGCCATCGTGAAACCGATCGCGTCATATTGTCCACTCACGCCACCTATCACGCCTGCTGCCAGCAGGCACGGAAAATTTCACCCCAAGTCTTCTTTTTCTTTCTTTCCCAAAATGGGAATTAGAGGGGTTGGAATAAAGCTAAGCAAAAAACAAAATACAAAAGCAAAACACTGCAGATGCTGGAAATCAGAAATAAAAACCAAAAATGCTGGAAAACCTCAGCAGGCAGCATATGTGGATAGAGAAACTGAGCCAACATTTCAGGTTTTTCTCTCAAACGAAATCTTTTCTTAAATAAAAAAATGCAATGTCTATAATCAGTGTAAATTTCTAAATACTAGAAAGTATCTTGGGGCAGTTTAATTAGGGTAGAAGGTGGTTCATGTAGATTACAAACATGGCATAGACCCAACCATATTTGGCTAACTGCCCTGTTTTTGTGTAATTCTAAATGTTGTCAATCTGTGAAACTCTTTTGTTTTAAAGTTCAGAGAAATTAGAATAAGGATTGCATTATAAGCAGCTACTGAAGCCAAGTCATTCATAATATGCAAGAGGAATTTGCCAAACAGGCAAGAAAAAAGATAGATTTCTCAAAGATGAGATTACAGCAGGTACCTGTGCAAGAACAATGGCATAAATGATTTGTTTCTTTGCCTAAATTTTTAGAACTCTGTTGCTGATTTTTGGATCCAGCCAGCAACATCTCCACTTTTAAGCCATCTATGCCTTCAATCTGCCCCCAAAAGCTGCTGATCTCACTTTTCTAATCAAATGGGGAAACCAAATGAAGCTCAGTTGGTTTCCACAAAGTATGGAAACAGAAAGGCAACTAAACCTTAACAAATTTCTATGGATCTTCAAGTGACCAGTTTTACAGTGATTTTGCTGCAAAAGTGAAGCAGGATATACATCTGCAGGGATAATGAGTGGCATAACATACCAAAATTCAAGAAGGATGAGGTGTAAAAACAATTATTAAATAAAATCAACAACTGTACTAAGGAGCAACCTTTCAAAACAGTGGTCATCAATATAACTGAAAAAAATATAGGCTCAAAGCTATCATTAACATTGCCAAATCAGCATGTCCTATGTACCTGCATGTAAAGTTCTCATCCCTAGTAATAAATAAAAACAGAAAATGCTGGAAAATACTTAGCAGGTGTGCCAGCATCTGTGGAAAGAGAAACATTGACAACGTTTCAGGTCTGTGGCCTTTCATCAGTTCTTATCCCTGACTGGTGATCACATAAACCTCTTTTTGATAGTTTTTCAGTATGGAACTTTTCCACCAGATTACTTAGAAAAAAAATGTTTTAGGAGGGAACATATTATCTTTAAAACAAAATTAGGATGGTCAAAAGTGAGAAAAAATTGTTGCCAATATCCCTGTTGACAACTTGATCCTCAGCAAGCCCTCAGTAAGGCTTTTCAAAGTACACATTGCTATTGTCACACCCATAATTAGCCATGAGAGGCTGCGGCAGAAAATCATGAGAAATAGGAGCAGGCATAGTCCATCAAGCCTGCTCGGCTATTTGATAAGGTCATAATAGAATGCTTTCATAATTTAAGGCTGATCTGATTGCGGCTTTAACTCCACTTTCTTGCCTGTTCCCTCATAACCCTTAATCTCCTTGCTGATCAAATATATGTCTAACTCAGCCTTGAATATATTCAAAGACCCAGCCTCCACTGCTCAGTGGAAGAGAATTCCAAAGAGTAATGACCCTGAGAGAAAAAAAATTCTTAAATGGGAGACTCCTAATTTTTAAATTGTGTCCTCTGGTTCTAGATCCCTCCACAAGGGGAAACAATCTCCCAGTGTCTATCCTGTCAAGTCCCTTCAGAACCTTGTAAATAGTTGAGGCCCAAGCACTCCAGTAGTTTGCCAACCTCAAAATAACATTTTATTCCAACTCTAAATTTCCTGTTAGTTAGCCAATCCTCAATGCATGCTATATATCACCAACACAACAGTATCTCTTTTCTGTGCACTTCAGTTCTGTGTCACTGTCTTTCCTCCTTCCATCCAATGTCCTTGTTGACAACTTGATCCTCAAAAGCCTAGTTAATGTACACATTGTTACTGTCACATAAGATTGCACTAACAGCTAAAAGGACTCCAGTACCATGAGACCAAAAAAAATCCTTCCCATTTGCTATCATTCGTATAGCAATTCTTGTACGTTTTCTAGCACCAAGTCAAAAGTGAGAAAGAATCTGTTAGAGACTTTACTAGCATTTCTGCACTCAATCAAAAAACCCTGTAAATTAGTACATTTTGTTTTTAAAGGTATCTATAATGTGTTTAAAAATAAAACACTTAATGAAATTTAAAACAACACTTTTGATAATAGGTCTGCAACTTGATTGTTTGCATTTTCTCCCTGCTATTTTAGTGGAAGTTTTAGTCTGTTTAAGAGGAATGGATTGACACCCAATTTAGGGATGAATTTCAGGTAAAGTAAATGTTTGTATTTATTATTCAACTATGTCACTTCAAAGTTCAAGTATAATTACTACTAACTATTGAAAATTTCTCAAAATACGTTTTTATTCTAGAAATGCCAAAGAATTTAAGAGTTTTCAGTCAAAAGATTAAAAAATAACCAGCTTCAAGAGTAGATAAAGTCAACATTTGTTCAGACTCTTGTAGTAAAGCAGTAAGTGATTAAATAGCAAGCTATAAACTATGAGGAGGATGGTGTGGAAATCTGCTTTTCATTTGAATAAAGCCATATATTCAGAGAGCAGGATAAAGATCCCGTTATAATATACTCCTGGAACTAGTGAAGTGAAAAACACAAATTAAAATAAATATGGTATGGTAAGGAACACACCTTAACGTCTGATTGATTTATAAACATGCATGGAAATTTACATCTTCTGGGGCATTCTAATAGAATGCTTTCATAATTTATGGCTGTTTGGTTCTCACTTTATGTGAAAACAAAGTGCATTATGTGGGTGGTTTTCATGAAATTATTTTATCTGGGTAGCAATGCTACTACTGCCTGTCCACATACAACTGGTTGATTGTTGAATTTCTGACACTGCTTCAGACACAGTGGGCGGGTAAGCCTGCATATTCCTATACTTACATCCCCACTGCAATACCACACAGTGTAGGCAGTCCATATTGACTTATCCTGCTGGGCCAACATACAGTAAAACCATCACTGCAACACCTATTGATGCATAAAAATAGTTCCCAACAATTCAGTGCATCTGGAGAGCCTTTAATAGCTTGTAATAATATGAGATTCCACAAACATTTTCTCTGCTGTAAAACAAAGGTACACTGACCATTAGTCAAGTGTTACAATTATTCAAAATATTTGTTGGTTCAAAAACAAAAACAAAAAATGTTAGTATTTCTGTGGTGACCTAGTGACGCTTGCTTGAAAATGTTCCAGTGGATATTGAATGAGGATGGGATCAGGTTCTGTTATAATGGGAACACCTATGATTAGATACAGACTAAGAACCCATTCCACCACTTTTATTGATCTCTCAACTGCTCTTGTGCTGTCAGGCTGCTTGTCTGACATCAAATTCTGATAATTCACAATTTTCCCTAGCACTGCAACAGTAATACCAAAGCTGTTGTCATTGGCCGTTGCCACAAACACTGCTTGCTCTCTTGCCAATGATTGCATTCCCTTTCCCAGGAACTCTCTGAGATTGAATATCATAAGTGATCTGATTCTATCATTAATCATGAGTGGAACTTTAAACCTCCACAACATTGTCTACTTCTACAACTTCCTGGGCCACTCTGCTGTTGAAACCCTTATGCATACTTTTGTTTTGTTTTTGCATACTCAATTATTCCAATATCATCCTTACTACTTTCTCATTTTCCTCTCTCAAAACTCCTTTGCGTGGTCCCTTTTGTCATCCTCATTTTTTGTAATCTTCACTGGCTCCATATTATCCAAATAACTTAAAAATTCTCATCCTTGTTTATAAATCCCTTGAAGGCTTTTACCCAACCTAGCTCTGAAAGTTCCTCAAGCTCCAAAACACCTACCAAATGGTCCACTCCTATGATACTGGCCTTCTTTCACCCCTACTGCCTCCTGCCTTTATGTCATTTTTCATGGTACAGCCTTCAGTTCCATTGCTCCAGAGAGCAAGGCCAATCTCCCAAGGACTCTTTGACCCTCTATTTCTCTTTGTATCTCGAAAACTCTTTTCAAAATCCATCTCTTCAATTAGGTTGCCTGTCTCATCTCCCGCTCTCTCTCTTCCTGGCTTGCTGCCCAAATTCCATTGTGAAAAGCTTCAGGACATTTGCGACATTAAAGGCAGCATATAAATTCAAACTTCTGTTGTCTAGACAAATTTACAGAATGACCACTTAAATGGGCCACCAAATGATTCTGGTGCCTATCAAAGCCCAGAACAGGTCAGAGAATGACATGGGATGGGCAGAGAAAATTGAAGGTGAAATTAACAAATAAATTGCAGATAAAAATACAACTTATTTTTATATAAGGGAAGGGCAGAACTTTCTACTTGAGAAGTTCTCCAAATTTAGAATATCATTCAGTAGAAAACATCATCAATATCTCAGTCATCAATATCCTATGAGTGTTAACTTGATGAGAAGGGAAACCCCATTTGGGATCCACAGTTCAGCTGGATAATGGGTTATTTGGATTTCTACTTCTATTCCAGAAAGAGTATGAAGAGAGACTGCCATTTAACATAAAGTGAATCCTCTTCTATAGGCATGTAAATAAGCAAAATGGTGGTAAGAGGAGTGGTGGGGTGGATTAGGTACCAAAAAGGGGGCATGGAAGCAGGGAGCATAGCTGAGATATTAAATCTGTCTTCACCAAGGAAGAAGTTGGTGAAAGAGAGTTCAGACACTTGAAGGGTTTAAAATGGATAAGGAGGCAGGATTGGTCAGGCTGTCTGCAATTAAAGCTGATAAGGCACCAGGACTAGATGAGATGCATCCAAGGATACTCAGGAAAGCAAGAGTGGAAATTACAGAGATACTTGCCATAATTTTCCAGTCTTCCTTAACTTAGTGGTACTCATACTCTATTTTCCCTTTCTTAATCAATCCCTTGGTCCACCTTTGCTGAATTCTAAACTGCTCCCAATCCTCAGGTCTGTTGATTTTTCTGGCCAATTTGTGTTCCTCTTCCTTGCATCTAATTCTATCTCTAATTTCCCTTGTAAGCCATGGTTTGGCCACCTTTCCTGTTTTATTTTTGCGCCAGACAGGAATAAACAATTGTTGCAGTTCACCATGCGCTCTTTGAATATTTGCCATTGCCTATCCACCATCATCCCTTTAAGTAACGTTTCCCAATCCATCATAGCCAACTCGCACCTCATACCATCATAGTTTCCTTTATTAAGATTCAAGACCCAAGTCTCATAATCAACTACAGCACTCTCCATCTTGATGAAGAATACTACCATATTATGGTCGCTCATCCCCAAGGGGCCACACACAACTAGGCTGCCAATTATTCCTTTCTCATTACACAATACCCAGTCGAGGATGGCCTGTACTCTCGTTGGTTCCTCAATGTATTGGCCCAGAAAAACATCTCGTATACACTCCAGGAATTCTTCTTCTACGGTTTTGTTACCAATTTGATTTGCCCAATCCAAATGCATATTAAAGTCACCCATAATTACAGATTTTCCTTTATTACATGCGTCTCTAATTTCCTGTTTAATGCCATTCTCAACATCAGCTCTACAGTTTGGGGGTCTAGATACAACCCCAACTAACGTTTTTTGCCCCTTAGTATTTCTCAGCTCTACCCATACAGATTCCACATGGTTGGAGGTAATACCTTTCCTCACTATTGCGTTAATTTCCTCTTTAACCACCATCGTTTCCTTTTTGTCTGTCTTTCCTAAATACCCCTGGATGTTCAGTTCCCATCCCTGGTCACCCTGCAGCCATGTCTCCGTAAACCTGACTATACCATACCTGTTTACATCTATTTGCGCGGTTAATTCATCCACTTTATTGCGAATGCTCCTTGCGTTAAGGCACAAAGCCTTAAGGCTTGTCTTTTTAACATTACTTGTCCCGTTCCCACTATTTTTCACTGAGGCCCTGTTTGATTCTTGACCATCACTTTTTTTATTCCCCTTTCTGCCTTTTGTTCCTGTCTTTGATTCCCCTTCCTCTGACTCCTTGCATAGGTTCCCATCCCCAACTACTCTAGCAAATGTTCCCCCTAGGACATCAGTCCCAATCCTGCCCAACTGTAACCCATCCAGTTTGTACTGGTCCTACCTCCCCCAGAATCGGTCCCAATGCCACAGGAATTTGAAACCCTCCTCTTCACACCATCTCTTCAGTCATGTATTCATCCGATACATCCTGCTAGTTGTACTCTGACTGGTACGTGGCATTGGTAGTAATCCTGAGATCACTACCTTTGAGCTCCTACTTTTCAACTTACTTCCTAACTCCCTATATTCTGCTTTTAGGACCTCATCCCTTTTTTCTACCTATGTCATTTGTACCAATGTGTACAACAACCACTGGCTGTGCACCCTCCCCCTTCAGAATGTCCTCTAGCCGCTCTGAGGCATCCTTGACTCTAGCACCAGGGAGGCAACATACTATCCTGGAGTCTCGTTTGTGACCACAGAAACGCCTATCTATTCCCCTTACAATTGAATCCCCTATAACTATTGCATTCCCACACTTTTTACTCCTCCCTTGTGCAGCAGAGTCAACCACTGTGCAATGTATTTGGCTATTGCTGCTTTCTCCTGAGAGACCATTCCCCCCCCAACAGTATCCAAAGCGGTATATCTGTTTTGCAGGGGAATAGCCACAGGAGATTCCTGCACTGCCTGCCTAGCCCTCTTGCTTTGCCTGGTGGACACCCATTCCCCTCCTGCCTGTGGACTCTTAGCCTGTGGCGTGACCACCTCTCTATTCGTGCTATTCACGATACACTCCGCCTCGCGGATGCTCCACAATGTCCAGCTCCAAAACCTGGGCTTCCAGGAGCTGCAGCTGGAGACACTTCCTGCATACATGCTGACCCTGAGCACTGGAAATGTGCCCGGCTTCCCACATACAGCAGGAGGAGCACACCATGGCTTTGAGCTCTCCTGCCATGATTTATCCCTTGAAATTAAATTAAACCTTTTGGAAGATACTTAATATCAATTACTTTCGGGCCCTTCTTCCCTGCTCCTCGTTGTTACAGAATATCGTCCCTACAAACGATGAACCACAAAATAAGACCTTAAAAACTATAAGCAATAAAAGCAGTAAATGCTTACCCGGCCTTACTCACGGTACTCAATGAATCACCTTGTTCCCTCCTTACTGAACTCTCTCAGTCACCCCTGCTCTCCCAGCTTCTCTTTAACTCCCAACTCCTCTCGTGCTCCTCTTCAACTCCCGACTCCTCTTGCACTCCTTTTCAATTCCCGAATCCTCTCGCACTCCTCTTCAACGCTCGACTCCTCTCGCCCTCTATTTCAATTCCCGACTCCTCTCGTGCTCCTCTTCAACTCCCGGCTCTTCTCGCATTCCTTTTCAACTCCCGGCTCCTCTAGGTGCTGCTGATTGCCTGTCCCAGAGTCCTCCTCTCGCACTCTCCTCATTGCAATTCCTATTATCTTATGTTAATATGGTTCTTGCCATTTAACCGTTTCCTGCTTTTCATTCAAACACTTGACAGGTTATTCTATTTCTTTTCTTGTACGTGGTTCTTTATCTCTTCTACCTGTCTTTCCATTTTCCTTTTTAAATGTTAATTTTTAATATCTGCCTATGCTGACGATATTTGCACAGATGTTGACCTGTTCACAGATGCTGTTGGAAAGCACGAGTATGTAACAACAGTTCAGTTTTTTTTCTACTCAACAGGAGAGACAAGGTGAGCGATGGCTTTGAAGTGTTCAGGCTTTTTCCTCTGAGAAAAAAGATAATGGTACCACTGAGGAAGTAAGGATTGTGCTGCTGCATTCCAGAGGTCGTGCTCAAATCGTGTTCATGGTCTTGCCCAGCCTGATCTATAACGTCCTCCAGCCTTACAACACTTCAAGAATTCAGTCTTCCTCCAACTATGGACTCTTACAAACCCCTACCCACTTCATCCTACCATTGGTGGTCATCACATTGGTTGCTTAGGTCCTAAACACTGGTACCTCTCTAAAGCTCTCTGCTTCTCTTTCCCTTTGTAAAACACTTCTGAAAACTTACCTCTTTGGCCAAGCTTTTAATGATTCTTTCAAATACTTGCCTGTGAAGTGCATTGGGACATTTTCCTACTTTAAAGGTGCTATATAAAAGCAAGTTGTTGTTGTTTCTGACACACTGCAGCTACCAAGGAATGGCCACATCAAAAATGAGGCCAGTGGAAATTAAAACTTAAGTGTTTATTCAGTCAATAAAATTCAATGATTTATTTTGTATAGTATTTGTACAATTAAGAGAATTGATTGCAAAGAACCCAGTAACTTGTTTGTAAATAATTCTACATTTAACCATGACCTACTTAATATTTATGGTACACTACAGTAAATAAATGATTAAATCCTATTGGCTGAACTGATAATAATTGTTGTTTAGGTGTCAGAAGCGTTACAAAAATGCACGGCAAACACAAAATCGGAATGGTATTAAACTTGTAAATACTGCATTCGGCTTCAGAAGTTCTAAAAGTAGCATCACATCTCTGGATTTAGTTGTGTTCGTATCTTGAAATGCAGCTCTAAACTTGTTCCTCTGTTAGAAATTTAAGACAATACTAATTATATCTAAAATAAAAACAGAAAAATGCTGGAAGTACTCAGCAGGTCAGGCAGCACCTGTGGGGAGAAACCAAATTAACGTTTCAGAACTGTTCTGATGAAAGGATGTTGACCTGAAACTTGGCTCTGTTTCTCTCCAAAGATGCTGCCTGACCTGTGGAACATTTCCAGCACTTTGTTTTTATTTCAGATTTCCTGCATACACAGTATTTTGCTTCTGTTTCAATTAAATAATCACTGTTCAGTACAATGATCGAAATCAAGTTGTTCCATTCCAAATCGATAGTAAGCCCTACCACAACGCAATTCAAATTGTAGTGCCATAGAGTTTTATTTATAGAGTGTTACAAAAAAATGTGGTACCCTGTATTTATATTCATGTAACTTGTAATTAATGTGACACAAGTCAAACTCATTTTAAATAAAAACCTGCCAATTAAAAAACAATCAGCATATAAGCAAGATTTGTTTGTTGAGTCTCTTGAATGTGATATTTTAATTCTCTCAAGTGCTGGAATTTCTTTCCTTACCAATGAAAGTCTGAGACATATTGTCAAGATAATTGGAGGAAATTCTGCAGTGCATCTGACTTAGGAATTCCTGAGGTGGATGATGAATGCAAGAAATAAACATTCTATTTTTAACACATGATCATTTCCAACACTTTAAAAGGACAAAAATACGCTCAAAGTAAAAAAAAGATTGGCTAATATCCAAAATGTATTATTATTTTGAGGCTTAACCCACCTCATACTCCTGTGAGAACTTCAAATTATCATTGGCCTTCAATCTTTCAATGTTGTCAGCAAGATCAGTGATGGGGATTGGTGGATGGTCCCTCATGCCTAACCAAATAAGAGTCATAAAGTCAGTGAGGCATAATCACAGAACATAACAACTTAAAAAAAATAAATAAAATGAAATAAGTGTTAAAAGCACATATGCATTATGCATGTAGAAAGGTTATGTGTGACATTACCAAAAACACTGGAATTACAATATAACATGCGCCAAAAATTGTGGATTTTTTTATATAACTGTATGGTTGAAACTGTTCTCTACTGAACATGCTCAGATGCAACAGTCACTGATCACACAGCACACAGTTTCTAAGCGGCCCATATGCGGTTACATACAGAAAAGTGATGATAAAGGCAGATTTGAATGAGGAAGACAGTAAAGGCTGTTAAAAATGCAGCAGTCCCTTTTTCTCATCTACACAGACTGAGTTGATAATCAAATCCATAGTGCATGTTTCTATTTCAAGAGGGAAATAGAATAATCAATCTCGCAAGAATACCCCAAAGAGTTCTTACTCGTGACTTTCTCTTTTTCCAAAAGTATTAATCACTGAAGTCACTGAGCAGGTTGGGAGTGGAGGAGAAGGTATATAATTATTCTTGCTTCATGTTTTCACATTCTTCCATCACTATTCCAATTAATAGGCACACTAGAATTAAAACTAGCACTAGAGAACTCTCATTCTTTATTAAAAAATAATTTGTACTTTACTTTAAGTGGAAATTAATACTTCCAATGGAAACCAAATTGATTTTTGTTGGTCGTTGGGAAGAAGGCAAATAGATGCAGCAGCTCAGAACAACATTCCATTTTGACAATCTTCCTAGCATAACATAAATAAAAATTGTGGCCTGAATTTTGCAGGGGGTGGGGGCGGTTTGATAGTGAACAGTCAGCATTCAGGAATTAGTGCATGGGTAGATTAATGCGGAAATTAGTTGTGATCTGTCACCCACTGCTCCACCACAGGCTGCGCTATGATAACCCCACTCCGAGGTGGCAAATCAGTGAAATCGATTAATGTGGCGAGGACATCCCCTTTTCCACTCTCACATCGCTTTTTAAGAAACCCCATGGAAAGTTACTGGGTTTTAATGGCGATCTGTGTAATAACCTTTGTTGAACAACAGATATCTGGCCCTGAAAAAAATAACTTCACATTTGTGAAGAGTTACTGAATGTCTCCAACATGGTTAATAACTAGATTTTATAAACCAATTTTTGAAAAATTTTTCCCTCAAGTTTTCTCATGATATTTCTGCTTCTATTTTCATCCCGTGCGATCTTTATTTCGTTCTATGTAACATTTTTAAAAGGTGATTTAATTTTGTGTTTTTCATTTCCTGGTTGGCCATCTGCAAATTCTTTGATCTGATTGGCTATTTGGTCAGCTTGATAATATCATTTCAGCTCCACACTTTGAATCCCCATTAAAGATCACTAAAATCAATTGCATGGTGAGAGTTACCATATTCCCACAGAGATATCTCTCAGCAAGGCTTTCTTCGAGGTCAGAGGTGAGCACTCTTACTTTGTCACTGAGTGCAAAATCCAGTCCTGTAAGTTCTTATTGCGTCAAGAATAGCAGCAATTTAGTTATTTTATTTTGTTTGTTCCTTATAGCTCTAAAAATCCTCAGGATCATCACAAACTTACCTAACAGTCAATATCTCTCTGCACATATGCTTAAATAAAAATTAGAAACTACACTAGGGAAGGCTCATCAGCCACCAGACGTTAAAGGTGTAAAACTAGATTTAAACTTACACCATATTTGTTATTTGTTTGAATGATTTAGTTAATTAGCCATTCAATAAAAGTATGGCTGCTTTCATTATAACAGTCACATCCATACTCTCATTTTAGCAGTCAAAATGACTTGCAATGACCTGGTGATCCTGGATTTAGTCACTTTCTGATGTCAGCACAATCCATGCACTAATAATTTTATTATATAAGTATTCTATTCCCAGAGTAGGCATTACTTTTCCACCTTCTATGAAGGAATGTTGTCATTTTCATGGAGTGCTACACCAAAATCTGGATCCAGCACTTCTACATCATTGCACATTATTTTGGAATGCTGGTGAGGCCAGGGTTATGGCTACAGCCTGCCTGATGCCAATATGCATAAGTTAGACATCAAATGATTACAAAATGAAGCATAACAAAGGTTTAAAAATGTTAAATGTAATTTTTCATCATAAAATAGTTGGCAATTCATAAAGCGAGGGTTCACAAACATGTGTTTTATGACACTACCCCAAAATGAAATAGATCAATCTTAACTGGGATTCAGATCAGCTATTCCACAGGAACAGGCTACTTTGGTAGATCTGGGGTTGTGAAGCTCAGTTTCTATTCAGAGATTGAATTTTCTGATGCCTAATTAATATGATCTTCAAAAAGTTGAAGTGGAGGTTGAATTGGCGCAGTAATTTTGTTCAATATCTAGATGTCTACATGTGATATATGATTGATCTGTTACAATATAAATCATTGGATAAACTCAAACAATTTATTTAAAAATATTTTAAAAGCGTAATGCTTTCATATAAAAACACCTTGTTAGAATATCATTTAATAGTCTAATATTTTGGCATTATATGATAGGATGATAGCTATTGTAGTTCTGATTCTCAGCATTGTAAATTTCGGATGCTGGTGTAATATGATAGGTGCCGAATTGGAATTTGATACTGAACTAGCGCACAATAGGGGGAAAATAAGTGGGCCATCTGGTTTAGGAGGCCATTTGTTAGATCTTAGACAAGCAATGGGGGAATTTGAAGCAGAACAAAGTAATGGTGTGAGGATTGATCAGTTTTGAGATAAATTAAAAAGTGACAGTGATTCTATGACAAGACATTTCACAGATGTAAGAAAAAAAAATCAAAGTTACAAAAATAAATCACAAGTGCCATCTGGTGGCAGAATATCATTATTGCACCAATATTCTGGCATCGACTTCTTTAGCATCTAGTAGGAAAGTCAACTATCCTGGACCCTTGGTTATATGCTTGATCAAACTCCTTGAGCAGCCATATTTTAGGAGATACATTGATGCCAGAAAATGAAGCTAAATTCCAAATCCCAGAATAATTGGGTACATCCAATACTGAGACAGATGGGATGCTTAAACTGATTAGGTTTTAATCAAAAGCTTTTATCTGTTCTACACTTGCATATTTAAAGCACACCATGGAGCACTACTTTGCAAAAATTTAGCCAATGTACACCACCAACTCACTTCCAACTTCATTGAAACTCAATTTGTGCTTAGCAGCTTCAACTCTTCCTTCAGAAACTGGAGGAATACTCAAAGATTAACAGCTTTTGACATTGCAATTCAAAATGTGTATTGCCATGGTTTATAACTTCACTTTTAAATAAGAAACACTATGTTGTAAAAAGCTCTATTGACAGTTTTGCACTAGTTATTTCTTTTGCAATATTTATAAATAATATTGGAACAGGCTATTTAGAGACAGTAATAGTCAAATTGGATCCACTTTTATTTTTCTAAAAAGAAATCTTGCTTTAAGCAGTCTTTGGAACAGGCGAAGTTTCTGTTTTTTGGAGCTGGAATTTCTTTTATAGGCTCTTGAAATGCCGGATGTGGAAAATGGTAAATGGGGCTTTAAATTGATCAGGTCCATAAATATATTGGGCTTGCAAAGGAAATAAAAATGCCAGTTTTCTAAAACTCAAAAGGGGTCATTTCTATTTCTATGCATTGCTGAAAGACCCTCGAAGTAGAAATTCAGTATTGCAGTATAGGCCCTTCAGCACTTGAGCTTTTGACAGCGAGTGCGCCCACCAAGACGTTTTACAACCCATTTTGTGATCGGGTGGTTGAGAGAACACTATATATGTTGGTTTTAAGTACGAATATGGTAACTTTGGAATACACACATATACCATGGAAATTGAGGCTGTGTAGATAATCAAAGGGGATACTGCTCAATTAGTCAGATTGGAACTGAGATTAGCTTCTTTGAGCAAAAATGACCTTCATGGCAGAGCAAGAATATACAGAAAAAAAATGCAGAAAAGACACAGGACAATTAAACTAACTTGAGTTGTTTGGGCAACTGGGGACACTTGGACCTGTGAAGAAAATGGGGCAGAAACATTTTTTTTTAAAAAAGGGGTAAGAAAACAAATTAGCTTTTACCAGAGGACAAGAGACCAATCTCAGAGTTAAATAGGTGAAGGAACAGTTATATACTCAGACGGTTCAAATATGAGCAGCTAACTCTGTCTTAGAATACTTTCATCACATGGACAGTGGTAGCTTAAACACCAAACCTTTCAGAACTGAAGATTTATCTCTTCAGTTTTTTTGAGCTGACATAAACCTTCGAAAACACTACCTCATTCAAGTAAAGGGAAATAAAATAGATCTATATTTTTGTTTTATTACTTGCCCATGAAGTACTGAAAGTGTCCCCTACAGTTAATGTCTTATAGTGCTTGGCAGCACTCAGGTTTGACTCTCTATTTGAACCCCTGAGTATACTGTAGTTGGTTAGAGAGCATCAATACAAAAAGAAAAACAAACCAAGAAATAAACTTAACAATACAGACGCTGTTTTGCATTCTACTTTGATATCTCCGTTTCATGCAGTTACTCAAAATAAGGCCTGCTTTAATAAGAAAAATTCCATCCAATGCACAATTCTCATGTAAAATCTTTAGTGCCACAAATGATTATTTTGAGTTTCATTGGTTAATGTCCCCCCCATAAACGTATCCATGCATGCTCTTCTTTTTGGGGGGGAGGGGGTGGTGGAAGGAACAATGGGATATTGGGATAGTCCAGCCCACATATACCTCTTTGGGTATATTAGTGTTATTATTTTGTCAAGCAAGCAGGAGTACTTGGCACTCCTGATCAATCCAAAACAGCTAAGTTTTTGGGAAAATTGTTACTTCTCAACATCACTGTTTTTGTGACCAAGTCATATAATATCAAACTGGTTACTGGGGCTATTGTGCAAGTTAGTCAGTGAGCAGCTAGAAGTATAGAGGGCTCACCTCATCAATACCATATTCCAAGATTTTGCTTTTAAATTAGCGAGCTATTCATTAAAACGGGCCCCTTAGTTGATTCGTGTGTCCGGTGCACTTTAGTATTTTGTTTTAAATGTAAAATTTAAAGGCCAATATTTAAATTAGGCCAGATTGATCAGAAAATCATTTTGATCCCATTCTTTTTGAAACATTTTTCAAATTTTTGCTCAGCACATCCTCATACAGCCTTGTGTTTTTAGTACTGGAGTGGTGTTTTCCCACCATCTTTGACAGAATCTCTCCCTGAGTCACCTATGCTCCCCTCTAGAGCGTCCTCACCTTCCAGAGCTGTATAACCCTCTACTTCTCAAGGATGCACAACCTTTTAAAATTCAGGCAGTTAGTGATTTTTCTAAACCTTTTACCACTATCAATCAAGCAATCATACTATTTGAAACACATGATTCATGCACTATTATAATTGTCTACCATGTTTTGTGATGGTGGTGATGTTCAGATTCATTGTTTCATAACAGTGACGATCAAATTATTTATTTACCAGCTGTTCACACTAGAACTTTGGAGTGTTAAAATGAAAGATCCAGGCTGGTTGGGATGTAATACTGTGACTTTAATTTGAACAGGATAATTATATGGCATTATGCTAATTTTAACTAGTATCTTGCTTATTTGCTAATTTCACTGCACAATGCTAATTTCACCTGTTATTTCCCTCATTTGCAAGACCATTATGTCTGATTGCCAATTAGGCAGTCTTTCAGACTGTTGAAATATTTCTTTTAATTACCATCCTATGGTTTCATGCCTTGATTTTTTTTCTTATGACTAACCAACACAAGTTCAGCAGATGAGAGTAGGTCTATGTTAAAATGTAAACCTAATAAGATCAAGGAGGCAAATTCCTCACCCTTGTACCCTTCAAGTAAACTTCTTAATTACACATGAAAACTGAATGCCTCTACTGAAGAGGATAGGGCAGTAAGGGGGACTTTGATTCAAATCTAGTTTGGAGGTAACTCACTCCTTTATCCACTAAAAACATTTTCAATCTATTCCATACAAAAGGCATGAAGTTTGCTCTCTTTAATGGGAAGATATGCTATTCTTATAATGGTTCCTCTCATTATCATGGAATGATACAGTACAGAAGGCCATTTGGTCCACTATGCCTGTAGTCACTCTTCGGTAATCCCAATCCCCTGATCTTCCTCTATAATTCTAAAATTTTTCCTTACTACTCACTTTGTCTACAACTAAGAAAAAAGATTTTCAAACAACGATGACAGTGTCTGGTTGTCCCAGCTGCTCTAGGTCTATGGACTTAACAGAACCTGTCTGAATGAAACAGACAGCATGACAGTGAAGAGCCAAATCTCAAAAGGTTAGGTTCTTACCTCATGCATGAAGTGAACAAAAGTAACTAGGCCTAACTGGTGTTGCAGATGGGCAAAATTATGACTTGCACACAAACTGAGTTATACATTTTTATTTCAGTTACATTCAGTTTTTTTGAGTCTGCTCTTTCATTCATTTATTGGCTTAGATTTACTCTATCAACTTTGGATTACTTCAATCTTTGATTTTATCTTGTATATTTTAGTTTGCCTTTTTCATTTTCCCCATGAATTTTTTATTTGTAGGGGAGTGGAGGAATGGCTTTGAAAATGTAAATAATTCAAGTTGTTTCAAAGATTACCTCATTATGCAATCAAAATTATAACCTAGAAAATTGGAAGGGTTTAAAAACACGAAGGAGAACAGATGAAAGCAAAATTATTTAACTGTCTGGCTAAGTACAGATGCAGTGATAAGATAATAATTTTGGACCAATATCACTTATAATTACAAATATATTAGCTGTAGTATATTAGCCAGATTCTTCACCATGGGGAGGAAAATAAGCATGTAAGACAATATGCTTGTACTTTATAGATCTCTGTTTGTTTATTTAGCTCACCAGCATAACCAATACATCTTACTAGAGCAGTGGCAGAGTCCAAATATTTCTCTAATATAATGTTCCCTTTCTAATTATGCTATCTCTGAAAATAACAGTGCACATTAGAGACTGGAACATTCCCCACCCTATTCTACTGATGGAGAAATTGCCAAGCTCCTGAACTGCATATTGACAGGAGTGTTAATAGACAAAGATTTCTCATGACAACTTAATCAGACCATGAAAAGTACTTGTGTTAACTTGGCAAAATGCCATTTGATGAGGTAAAATACAATGGAAATCATTTTTTAAGCTGTAACCCCAACCCATCTTCCATTAGACTATCGAGAAATTGTTTTGCAGACATGATTTATTTGAACTGACTACTAGATATTTGAAGTGTGATCAACTGTAAAGTATCATACATATTCCCTTAAGCATCATCCATTCCAAAGTAAATATTGAATGTAGAATATAAGCATTGTGGATCCAAAAAATAAATTAACAGCAGTTTGACCTTCCTAGGTGAGAATGGGTGGATTATGAGTGTATTTAGAGTGGGAAAAACAGAATGAACAGTCAGTTTTCTGTGCTGTGAAGGGATAGTTAGGGTGACTCATTTTTGGTGGGAAAATACATTCAACGACTTTGCCTAAATATCCTGAATAATCAAACAATTCTACTGAATGAATGAATGAAACTGGAAACTGAATTGTAGTAAGGATAGGAACTTCTCTAACTCAGAACATTTCCATTCAGTAAGTTCAGACTGGCATGGGTTCACTTGTCCAATTTAGTGACCATGTCACAAACTGTCAAAAGCAGACAGGTGGCTGTTTACACATATCAATGTAGATTTTATCATCAATTCCAATAGCCCACAAAAAAACTTCCAAGCTGAGCATTTCCAATGCCAAGTTCAAATTAAATGTGCAATGCTATAAACTGGCATGTGCCAACTTGTGTAAAATGATTCTAAATAATGTGCTTATACCAGCATAAAGGTGACAAAGCAGCAAAAAACATTACATTTTCTAATACAGTACAGACATTCCTAACCTTGGCAAGCGCAGTATTTAAGTAGAAATGTAGAAAAAGTCAGGCAGAAAATATTTCAATAATTCTTCAGATGTTCTTATAAATACACAAGTACACTAAGAAGACAATCTACTTGTTATTTCCAACTTCAAAGTGTCCGATAAGCAACTTTTAAGGTGAAAGAATAGTTCTTTGCCAAGTCATGGCTCAGACAGTACAAGGAAATCTTCGAGATGTTTTGACTACAAAAGCCTTTTGTCTGAGGTTATTTTCAGTTCCACCACTCTGTAATCAAAGGAACTTAAGACTTGACATTTCATTTTTTTCAGCTGACATCTAAGTTTTTTGTAAAGCATGTTCATTGCAAAACACAGCTCACTGTCCCTGGGAAATAATTGGATTTTGTCTCAGTCCATGAGACCATATTAATGAATGCTTCACATGCTATGTAACCCTTTGAAAAGAGTTTAACCACAATGTGTTAACATTTTGACTGCTAAAGTGCAGGGTAGTTACTGACAATGTGATTAGCAATCAAAATCTTAAAACCTTGTGCAAAATATTCAACATTGCTATGAAACAAAATGACCATTTTGTACATGATTCTCTGCAAAGTGCCTTGATTTACACTATAAACTCACCAGGTTGATCATTTGATTGGATGACCCCAATATGATATGAACATAATGAGATCCTTCATGATTACACTGTTTGTAGCCAGAACTCCCAGTATAGTGAACTCCTGATCTCAGTTGTGACATAAGGAGGTGCTAAGCAGAGGCAGTGCACCCTCCTATAGGAAGTGAGAGAAATTTTAATTGTTCCACTGGGAGAGGTTAGGAAATCAGATCACATGGCTGCTTTCAGCTGGAGAATGATGTGTGACCCAAATATACATAATGAGAACAGAAAAATTGAAAATGGAGAGAAAACACAAAGTTCCTGAGGCTGGACAGGTGTATGTGCCTTGTTTGTTTATGTTGCCTTGTTTGGTAACAAATCAATTTTGTTTATGTGGGTATGATATTTAGGCAGTTATAGTAATCAAATACACGAAGTAAAGATAATTTGAAGTCCTCCACATTATTAGCTGAGGTATTTGTTAAGACAACAGGCAGAAGTAGAACCTCAAGTGGACGAGGCATGATGATCTCCTGCAACTGTACAAATTCTTTAAGTTGGAATTCTGCTATTTGCTCCAGGTGCTTGGATTTCATTGCCAAATAGCTACCTTAAAATTATTTTGTTTGTTTAATTTTACAACACATCCTCTTGTTGCCATTTATTCCAAAACCCAGAAATAATGCTGATCTCACATAATTAGGATTATTACATTAAGGGACCACAAGTACACGGGAATATAATGAAGCTTGGGATATTTGCCTTTACAGTTTTAAGTTAAATCTTTTCCAATTCATTCACAGCCTGTCATTTTTGGTTTCCCTCCATGCCTATGATTTTAAGATGTGAAAAGTCAGTTTTAGGTAAGCGAGAGAATGAGGCAGCTTGAGAGTGACAGTGAGAAAAAATGAGTTTCCTTTGTGAAGGTTTAGAACAGTCAAAATATATACTTTTTTAAGTGTTCTAAGTCATCTCTGATGAACTCATGTAATCTTCCAATCAAAAGTACTATTACATCAATCTGAAGTTCTTTTACGTAACTTTTAATAATCAAGCCACTGAGAGACAGGGGTCGGGCTCATCCAGTTTGAACTTTAATCCTAAATTCAAAACCAAGATTTCATGGTTCTTTAATAAGCCAATTTCTCCTGCAAAAAGTTGGGAATTACCTTGTAATTTTACATGACCTGAAATGTAAAGTTAGATTATTCCATATATTTTTTCAAACAGTTCATATATTCATTTGTACAGATCATCAGTTTATAAGTACCTTGTCACACGTGACAATCAGTAGGTTAACAAAGGGTGCTTCAGAGCACAAACTTATTACATGTAATTTTATTCTCTGTGCAAGGATTGATATAATGAGATAATTATATAATTTATAAGTACACAAATTAGCTCTCAGGAACTAAGCATTTGCATTTTATCATGAGCTTTGTGCTATAATGAAAGACATTTGAAGCTTGATATTGAAATTTGTTTGAAAATTTTAAATAGGCAACTCTAGAATGAATTCATTTGGAAAGCTATTCTGGAAAATTGGATCATTAAAAAAAGATCGATACTCAAATATCGTTTCTGTAAGATTTGTTAAATCTAGGACAGAATTTTATTATGGATTGAATTTATGGGGTTCACATCAAGATTTCTGAAGGATAAGGATCCATGTCCTAAGGAAATAAGTGATGAGAAAAGATCATTTGTTCTGTCTAGTTATCTCTGCTGTAATCTGAATAGCTACATATATTAGTTAAATACATACAGATTCTGAAGAAGAGTTTCAACTCAAAATGTTAATTCTGTTTCTCTATCCATAGATGATGCCAGATCTACTGAGTGTCAGGAAGATATAATTATGATAATGTTATTGGAATTTATTGTAAAATAGTGTAATAGTGGGACTGTCCATGTGTGAGACTTAATTGAATTAGAGGCAGATAATCTGGGTGCTTTGGTGTAAATATCGGGGAAGTTTAGAATATAAGGTAAAAGGACACTTGCATTTTTAAATAAACCAGACCAGGTTGTTTTCAAAGGACGGATGAAATGTGTCACCTAGCCAGGTGAAATTTAGAAACAATGGGCAGAATTTTGCCCTTGATGGGCAGGCGGGCAGCTGATCGCTGCCACCAAAATGGGCCCCGCCGCCATTTTAAGTGGGTGGGCCAATTAAGGCCCGTCCAGCGGGCCACCCGACAGGAAGCGCTATGTGCTTCCTGTGTGGGTGGGGAGGGATTCCCCAACTATCAGAGTGTGCTCTTTTGTATACATGCGCGCGAAAGAGCGCACATCTCCCTGAAGCAAAGTGCTGCCTCAGGGAGATCACTGGAAAGCTGGCAAATATAAAAAATAGGACAATAAAAAATTCATTAACATGTCCCCTCGTGTGAAAATGTCACACGAGCTGGGACATTTTAATGAAATAAAGAAAAACTTTATTAAATGTTTTTAAAACCACTATCAAACCTCATCCCGCCACTGGATGAGGTTTGTAAAAAAATCCCCTACCCGCCTGACCGTTGGGCCCGTGCGCCTAGCCGAAGTTTGCACGGGCCCCTCAAAATCATCGACGATTGGCAAGCTAAGGGCCTTAACGAGGCCTTTAATTAATGGCAGGTGCACGTCTTGCTGCATAGCGCGCTCGCTGACCGAAATATCGTGATGCCGCACGCTGACGTCGGGACACTTGCGCGACATTTTAAGTGTTGGCACGCGGGCTCCGTCACTCGCACGCCAGCCAGAAGATTCTGCCTAAGATTCAACAAGTGTGAAAAGCCTTCAGCATCTATGCCTCAAACTGCGGCCTTCAGGGACTGAACTTAAGAGAACTCAGTTTGAATTCGGCTGTTCAGGGTATCATTTACTTTGCCTTCTAAAAATGTGTCTAAATACTGCCTTCACGAAAGTGTAACTGGGAGTTAGATTAATGAGAGGATTTAGAAGTTATCATAATAGTGATTTGTAGATCTATATGTACGTTTAAAATCATTTATCTTACTAATAAATGATTAATCTAGTTTTGTAAAAATCTACAAGACTTGGTGGTCTTATGATGAAATTCAAGGCATGCATTTCGAAATTTATACAAATTGCAAAACGAGTTGTGGCAGTTGTTTCAAGTTTCCCTTTGGGATTGTAACAACTCAGCATTTACCATGAGGTTTTCCAGCACTTCCTGTTCTTATTTTATATCAGCTACATATATCTCACTGCAGCTACTACAAATTCATAGTCCTCTAATACCTTGGTTGATATTTCTGTTCCTTAACCGTAAGCTATGGAGACAAATTGTGCCATCTGAACTATTGTTTTGGTTGCGATCAGTTTCTACCTGGATGGCTTAGTACCACTCAGTCATATAGTCATAGGCTTTATTAAAAAAAACGGAGCTGCTTTTTAGAAATGAACATACAAATATAAATTCACTGTGCCAGTTAGGAAATAAAATATTCTGTGAAGTAGAGGAATTATAAAGAAAAATGAACAAAACTGAAACCTTTTAATTAGATCTCAGAATGGCAGAAACCAATTTTACATCGACTTAACTTGGTAACAAAAATAGCAAAGAGTCCTTTAATTTGATTTTAATAGATTGTCTCCAAGCCAATGAGAAATACAACAGTGATTTCTTTGAGCTTCAATCTCAAATGTTTACCTGGAGTTTGGTAGTTTAGTCGTCTCATTTCCACAGGGTCTGAAGAGTGTGCCAGCAATGGGTCTTTTCCACCAGGAACATCGTCTTTGGCAGATGGAGAGCTTGCTCTTTTCCTGAACCAACCACATGGTATTATTATCGTAACTAATGATAGGAATGTACTGATTTCCACAAACCACTATTAACTCAATGTTGTAATCCAGAGACAGAAAGCAGATTTTTGCTTCATAGTTAAATGCTTTGTTTCTGTTCAATTATATTACATACATGAATTTTCCAGGAAAACTTTTCTTTGGTCAAAGCAGCAGAAACTGACTAATGCTTTATCGAGTACATTACAGTCCAGAGACATAGAGGCAAAATACTGACTTTTTACAGTACCAATAATATACGTGAATGTGATATATGTAAAAACACAGCAAGCCATCTGTATTATGGTCTTTTATAGCATTGGCATTTCAATTAGGAGAACATTTTTGCAATTAAACACACAAGTAAATTAATGGTAGTTAGAAATGTCATCCTACTTAAAATATTATTATATATACCATGACTCATAAGCAAGGTTTACAATAATATGAAATAAAAATTCTAAGTGCTGGAAAACCTCAGTAGGTCTGGCACCATCTTTGGAGAGAGAAACAAGGCTAATGTTTCAAGTCATACAGGCTTGAAACATGAACTCTTTGTCTCTCCACGGATGCTGCCAGATTGGCCGAGGTTTTCCAGCACTTTGTTTTTATTTCACATCTCCAGCATCTGCGGTATTTTACTTTTGTTTTACAATAATATACTACATCAATGATTTTCATCTTTAACTTTTATATGCCAACTAGTTACCTATGCAAAGCAAATCTGTAAATTAAAAAAAAAGACCTCTGAAAGTTGGAAGCTAAACATAAAAATAGAAATATTGGAATTTTAACATATGTTTGGGATAGAAACATCAATTTCTGACAAATGGGTCTCCCACCTCAAATATTAATTTGCCTTTTCTCAATTCACTATGATGAACCTCCTGTGCCATTTCAGCATTTACTGAAATTTCTAATCAACATTTTATCAATAACAGAACCAGCCACACAAGCAAGCTTCACAGCCATTTAATACAAGCATCAGAGTTTGAACAAACATGTTTAATGTGAACCAAAATCAAGATTGCTATAATCAGAAACCACATTATTTTGGTACCTGTCAGATTTTGTGTTTCACAGTTATGTGTGTAATATTTCCGAATCTACAAATGGAAGAAAAGGATGGCACAGTTTCGGCAGTATATCTGGCACAGAATAGTAGAACGTCAGCTCTTTCCCACTGTTCCCCATGTACCAATCTTGAAAATCTCAGCAGTTAGACCCTAAACGTCATCCCCTCTCCGAACGTGAAATGAAGGGACAAAAAGTTAGAAGATGATTGACCATGTGTTGTTGTTCTCTTACCAATCCTAATGCCTGATATGCCAAATCATGAAAGCTTAAAAGGTCTTCTGCTTGCTTTCTTTAACGCGTATGGAACAGTAAAGGAGAATGCTGGAATTGGAAGCATGTCTAGACTGTCCAGTTTAAGGCAACATTACTGTTATTAGTATGAGTCTTACCTTTCCTGCTTACTGTATCCATAAGATGGCAAAAAGAGGAAAAATCAAAAATGAGTGAACATTCCTACTTCCACTGTAAATATAGTGTGCGGAACTTTCTCCCTCTGCCTCCTCTGTTCAGTTGGTAGGCGAGGGAGATCATCTGAAAACAGCTACATAAATTGTTCATGTGTCATCCCCACGATTGCTCTATCTTAAGTTTAACTCTGTAAAGTATCAGAATACCATTACATTTAACACATTTTCTCTATCATTATTTCCCCTCAGGTCTTGATCTATTATATATCATTTGCCAAGAGTTAACCCTCTCATTGCTCAGTAGCATAAATCCCATTATGAAATTATGGCAGTTTATAACATTAGAAAACATTAATCACCTGGCTGTGGTCATTTGATATAATTCAAATATCTTGAAATAAAATGGCAAATGGAAAGCACTATTAATAAACTGTATAAGCTATCTTTACTGAATGAGTAGTGCTCTTGATTAGTTAAAAAAGAGTAGAGGACCTGGAGCTGAATTTTCCTGTTTGGTTTGTGATCCCGACGACACCTTCAATTCTGTGCTGGGAACCCAGAGTGGCTGTGGTGCAACATCGATCATGATCTTCCCCAAGATGGCTAATTAACAAGCTACCTCCAGGAGCCCCTTCCAATTCAGGATGGTGGGAGGACCAGGGGTCTGAAAGGACCTGCAGCAGTTTGGCTAGCAGACCCATGAGGAGAGGTTGGTGCTGCCAACATAGGTGGGAGAACACAAGGACATGACAAGAAGAATTATAAAATGGAAAAAAAAACTAGTGGTCACACAGCCAGGCCGTCATCCTGCAGCAGTGGCTGCGGGCCTCTGATACCCACGGCTCCAGGAGTTGGGGGGTGGCGATTTCGGTCTGCGATCATGAGGCCACCTTCAGGCAACTGCCAGGCTTTGGCCTCATCAGGCGACCCATCTGCCTTTGGGAAGATCCTGGCAGCGTCACCAATTTATCCCCAAGTGGACACTTATTTGAGCTTAATTAGCTACCTGCCACTACTGAGCAGGTAGCGGTGCAGGTTAACCCCGTCCCTGGCAAGATAGCTTAGAGGCAGGCTCACGGTGAGGAGCTGCCCTGTTGCAAGATTCTCTAATTTTGCTCCCATTCCTGCCTCCAAACTCGAATCCGTAGGATCAGAAAATTTTATCCCAAGGTGGCACGTCAGATATTCTTTCTTACAGTAAATTAAAAACACAGTTGAAGGATCTTCCAATGGCTCATTTAATAGCAAACTTGCTGGCATAACTGGTTAAAAAAAAAACTAGGAAAACACCTAGGAACAAATCAGATTAAGTATGAATATTTCTTGGAAAAAAATTGAGCAGCAGCTCTCAAAACACTGTTATATCAGCCCTAACTGGATCACAGTCAGGTCATATAGATTTACATAACGGAAGTGATCTACCCATTTTATCTTGGAGAAAGAAAGGGAAGTAGTCAGAAAAATAAAGAAAGTGATTGTGAGTAAGAGGTGAGAAAGTGTAAGATGAAAAGAAATAGTGGAACAAAAGTAAGAAACAGATAAGCAGGAAGAGGCAGAAAATGTCAAACACAGTTTCTGTGAAATTATAAGCAGTGTAATGGCATCAAGTCTATAAAGCGACATATTGAAATGTTATTTGAAAACTTGTATGGACATTTCTATGATGTGAAGTTAGAAACATATGGCCAACTGCAGTATGTCAGCCTTTTCAGCACTGTGATTCACACTCAGAAAAATTAGATTTGAATTTCAAACTGGCTCTCCATTGTGTTTTTAAATTTCAGTTCTTGGCCCTCTCCTCTTAATAGTCTGAGAATAAAGCAGTGTGTTCACAACCTTGGTGTCATACTTGACCACAAGATAAGATTCCGACCAGATATTTGCACCATTGCTTAGACCACATATTTTCACCTCTGTAACTATTGCCATTCCGGCAACAGTACTGAAGACTTGTGCTCCAGAACTTGCCGTGCCCCTAGCCAAGCTGTCCCAGTACGGCTACAGCACTGGCATCTACCCAGCCAAATGGAAAATTGCCCAGGTATGCTCTGTACACAAAAGGCAGGACAAATCCAGCCCAGCCAATTACCGCTCCATCACTCTACTCTCGACCATCAGTGAAGTATTGGAAGGGTCATCAACAGTGCTACCGAGGGGCACTTGCTTAGCAATAACCTGCTCACTGATGCCCAGTTTGGGTTTCGTCAGGGCCACTCAGCTCCTGACCTTATTACAGTCTTGGTTCCAACATGGACAAAAGACCTGAACTCCCGAAGCGAGGTGAGAGTGACTGCACTTGTCATCAAGGCAGCATTTGACCGAGTGTGGCATCAAGGAGCCTTAGCAAAACTCGAGTCAATGGGAATCGGGGGAAAACTCTTCGCTGGTTGGAGTCATACCAAGCACAAAGAAAGAAGGCTGTGGTTGTTGGAGGTCAGTCATCGCAGCTCCAGGACATCACTGCAGGGCTTCCTCAGGGTAGTGTCCTAGGCCCAGCCATCTTCAGCTGCTTCATCAATGATCTTCCTTCCAACATAAGATCAGAAGTGGGGATGCTCGCTGATGATTGCACAATGTTCAGCACCATTTGTGACTCAGATACTGAAGCAGTCGAAATGCAGCAAGACCTGAACAATATCCAGGCTTGGGCTGACAAGTGGCAGGTAACGTTCGTGCCACGCAAGTGTCAGGCAATGACCATCCCCAACAAGAGAGAATCCAACCATCATCCCTTGATGCTCAATGCCATTGCCATCACTGAATCCCCCACTAGCAACATCCTGGGGGTTACCATTGATCAGAAATTGAACTAGACTAGCTATATAAATGCTGTGGCTGCAACAGCAGGTCAGAGGCTAGGAATCATGCGACGAGTAACTCACCTCCTGACTCCCCAAAGCCTGTCCACCATCTACAAGGCACGTCATGAGTGTGATGGAATACTCACCACTTGCCTGGATGAGTGCAGCTCCCACAACACTCAAGAAACTGGACACCGTCCAGGACAAAGCAGCCCACTTGATTGGCATCAAATCCACAAACATTCACTCCCTCCACCACTGACGCACAGTAGCAGCAGTGTGTGCCATCTACAAGATGCACTGCAGGCATTCACCAAGGCTCCTTAGACAGCACCTTCCAAACCCACGACCGCTGCCACCTAGAAGGACAAGGGGGGACACCACCATCTAGAGGTTCCCCTCCAAGTAACTCATCATCCTGACTTGGAAATATATCACTGCTCCTTCACTGTCTCTGGGTCAAAATCCTGGAACTCCCTTGCTAATAGTACTGTGGGTGTACCTACACCACATGGACTGCAGTGGTTCAAGAAGGCAGCTCACCACCACCTTCTCAAGGGCAACTAAGGATGAGCAATATATGCTGGCCTAGCCAGCAAAGCCCACATCCTGTGAATGAAAAAAGAAACATCATCCGACTTCGTCCCTATTTCAGCTCATTTGTTGCTGAAACCCTCATTCATGCCTGTTGTTACCTCTAGGCATCATTATTTCAGTGCACTCCTGGCTGGTTTCCCACATTCCAGTCTCCATAAACCTGAGGTCATCCAAAACTCCACTGCCTGAGTCTTACCTCACACTAAGTCTTGCTCACCTATCACCCTGGTGCTCGTTGATTTACATTGGCTCTGGGTCAAGCAATGCTTGAAATGTTTTAAAATTAATTTTCTTGTTTTCAAATCCCTCCATGGCCTCGCCCCTCCCAATCTTTCCAGTCTCACATCCCTCTGAGATATCCACACTCCTCTAATTCTGGCCTCTTAAAACACCCCCAATTTAAATTGTCCCACCATTGGAGGTTGTGCCTTCAGTTGCCTAGACCCCAAGGTCTGGAATTCTCTTGCTGCATCTCTTTGCCTCTCTATCTCGCTTTCCTCCCTTTTATGACATTTATTAAAACTTACCTCTTCAATCAAGCTTTTGGTTGTCTGACCAAATATCTCATGTGGTTTGGTGTCATATTTTGTTTTTGTTTTAAGTTAGGGTGCTAAACAAATATAAGTTAGGGTGTTAAACAAATATGTTACTGTGGTTATTGCTGATAACTAGATATAGTATATTCCTGAAGCCGGTTACATTGGACAACAGAATCATTGGATGGCAAGCTTGATGGAGCACAAAGATGAATGAAGAATGATATAATTGGGGTTTAGCAATTTTCCAGTCCACAAATCATTTTATCTTCCCAGCTGAAAGATCATGAGGAGTCAAAGACTTGTAATATTATTCATTGTATAAATTAAAATACAAAAATCTTTGCAGCACATTTTTTTAATTTATTCATGCAATGTGTTCATTGTTGGCAAGCCAGCACTTATTGCCCATCACTAATTGCTCAAGACAATGGTGATCCACCTACGTGAATCGAAGAAATCTGTGTGGTGTGGGTGCTCCCATTGTATTGTTAAGTAGGTAGTTACAGGATTTTGACCCAGTAATGATGAAGGGATGGGGACATAGTTCCAAGTCAGGATGATGTGTTACTTGGAGGGAAATGTGTTCCCATGTGTCTGCTACCACTCGTCTTCCTGGGTGGTACAGGTCGTGTATTTGGGGGATGCTGCTGAAGAAGCCTTGATGAATTGCTGCAGTGTATATTGTAGATAGTGCACACTGTAATCACAATGCACCAGTGATGGAGGGGGTGAAGGTTTGAGTTGGTGGATGTGGTGCCAGTCAAATGAGCTGCTTTGGCTTGGATCATGTTCAGTTCCTCGAATGTTGCTGGAGCTGCAGTCACCAGGTAAGTGGAGAGCATTTCATTATATTCCTGATTGTGTTTGGTGAATAGACTTTGGAGGGGTCAAGAGGTGAGTCACTTGAAACAGAAATACCTAGCCTCTGGTCTGCTCTTGTAGCCACAATATTCATGTGGCTAATCCAGTTAAGTTTCTGGTCAATGGTGATCCCCAGGGTGTAGATGGTAGGGGTTTTGTTGATGGTAATGCAATTCAGTGTCAAGGAGAAGTGGTTAGATTCTCACTTGTTGGAGACAGTCGTTGCCTGGTACTTGGGTGTTACTTGCCATTTATCAGCTGAAGCCTGAATGTTGTCCAGGTCCTGCTGCATCCAGGCATGGAGCTGCTTCATTATCTGAGGAGAACTGAACACCGTGCAATCATCAGCGAACATCCCCACTTCAAACCTTATGATGGAGGGGAGGTCATTGATGAAGCAGCTCAAGATGATTGGGCCTAGGACACTGTCCTAAGGAACTCCTGCAGCAATGTCCTGGGGCTGAGGTGAATTGGCTCCAAGAACTACAACCATCTTCCTTTATGCTATGTATGACATCACCAATGGCGTTTTCTCCACGATTCCCATAGACTTCACTTTTACTAGGGTGCCTCAATGCCACACTCTATCAAATGCTATGTTAGTGTCAAGGGCAATTATTCTAACTTCACCTCTGGAATATAATTTTTTTTTGTCCATGTTTGGACAAAGATTGTAATGAGGTCTGGAGCTGAATGGTCCTGGTGGCTCACAAATTGAGCATTGGTGAGCAAGTGCCACTTGATAGCATTGAATGAAGAAGCTAAAGATGCTTGGGCCCAGGAGACTATCCCAATGAATTCCTGTAATAATGCCCTAGAGCTGAGATAATTGGCCTCCAACAACCATAGCCATCTTCCTTTGTGCTCAATTATGGCTCAAGCTACTGGAGAGTTTTCTCCCATTGACTTCAACTTTGTTGCAGCTTTTTGATGCCATACTCGGTCAAATGCTGCCCTGATAACAAGGGCAGTCATTCTCACCTCACCTGTGGCATTCAGCTCTTTCATGCTTGGACCAAGACTGTAAATGAGTTGAATGGTTCTGGCAGAACCCAAACTGGATGCAGCTTTAATTTAGTCTGCAGTTTGGGTTAACATTTGAAACTATTGTCCCTTTTGAAAGATTACACTGTAAAGATAAATTGTTTCAGCATTGATCTTGATGGTAGTCCTATTTTCAAACAACTTTATGATCATCTCACCTTTTGAACAGAAGAATAGCAATGACAATGATGATAATCAATACAACAGCAAGAACTGGTCCCATCACCCATAGCATCTCAGGATCATCCTGTGCAGACGGAGTGGGTACCTCCACCAGGATTGTATCAGAGTAGGGGCTAGCAGCATACATCTGCTGAACAGAAAAGGAACACATAAGAAATATTACTAACACCTACTGCATTAAATCCACTGACTCAGGTCACTTTTGTGTCTACTTATTATTGGTTTAATGCCTAAATAATATGAAAAAGAGTAAATTACCCACAACAGTAAATAGTAAACAATTAACTTATGAAGCTTCTATAGCTAAGTATTCTTCTAAATTTATCATTTTCCCAAAGGCAGGAATTAGATTATGGTCCTGCAGACAGTTGAATGCACTTTGGTGCCTGAAGCAGGAATCTTCTGCTGTGAATTTAGCACAGCAAATGGGACAAGTTATTTGATTGTGGAGGTGGGAGCAAGTTGGGGGTTTGGGGAGGCAGGGTGCCAGGGAAGATAAGTTCCCTTCTAACACACTTAATGAGGGGTCAATGGGTGAAAACCTGCAATGGGAACTTTGGCAGATCTATGCGCTCAGTAACTCAGGAGCACCAAAGTCAACTATAGAGTATCATGACTGCCCCAGCTAAGTGAGCGTAAGAAGATTGTAGTGGCAATGAAAGACAGATGAGGAAGAAGTGGAACATTTAGATACGACAGGTAATAATAAGGACATATTATTGAAAAAAATCTGTGGAACTCAGTAGAAAAGGTACCGTTCCCTGATGACATACATTGTAAAATGCTGAGGCAATTGAGGCTCTGACAATAATGCTTCTAATATCTTTGAATGTGGATATTATAGGAGAGGACTGAAAACTTGCCAATGTAACATCTCTGTTGAAAAAGGGATAAAGGAATAAACCAACCATCTCTAGCAAGCCTCAGATCAGTAAGTTTCTAGGAACCACAACGAGATAAATTAACAATTTGCCTAGATAAACATGAAGGGCTATAACTTCAGAGCTCCCCAGCATCAGATTTGGTGAGCTGGTGAACCCCTCTCAGATGTTCCCAAGTAAGGGTTTGCTAATTACCCTGAAGTGCAAACTTTCGCTGAACAATTGTCCTGCACTGGGAACCATTCAAAAATGTGATTTAAATTGCAAAATTTGAATAGTTCCGTCACGGTTACACCAATAGTTACCCTGAAAATGTTAGAAGAATTAAAACCACTCCTACTTCTGGATAACTATTGTAAACACCCAGACTGACCCTCACAAGACCCCCCACATACACCACATGGAACTCCCACATCCCTGATGACCCGCCAACCTGCTGCACCCTCTGCCTGAACTCCGATCGCCCCCATAGGCCTGACTTGACCCGTGCTGACCTCTGACACCCCCTTGACCTCTGACCCCCCAACCCTCCAATCCCCCCACACCCCCTAAATCCTATCCACTTATCTTAGACACTTACCCTTCTTCCTGCCATGTCAATTTCACTGGGTCCTTTAAAGTTACATGCTTTACGGCAGCTAGTGCCATAAAAAAGGGGGCATGGCCTCCATGAATCCGTCGGAGCTGCATTTCGCTGGGGCCTGCAAAGAGTATTTCGATGCAGGCCCCAAGCAGCTCTGGCGATTGAAGGCGTCAGCGTAATTCTCAAGGGCAGTTAAGTATGTATTTATTTCTTCTAATTCCTGCAGCCATCTCTTTCGGATGCTAGTCGGAAGTTACGGCCTGAGATAATTAAATACAGTCAGTGTGAATTTGTAAAAAGCAAGTTCCTCCTGGCAAATTCAATAAAGCCTTTAGAAGGAATAATCGGTGTATTGATGAAGAAAATGAAGTGGTGCTAAATAAATTTTCCAAATGTGTTTGATAAGATGCCATGTAGAAGTCAAGACATGTGAATCACCAGAAGTTAGTATGCAGATACAGCAAGTGATTTGGAAGGCATATGGAATGTTGGCTTTTATTGAAGGGGGAATTGAGTATAAAAGTAGAGAAGCTTTGCTACAGCTGTACAGGGTATTAGTGAGAATTTATCTGGAGTACTGTGCACAGCTTTGTCTCCTTACTTAAGATATAATTGCATTAGCAGTTCAAAGAAGGTCCACTCAACTAACTCCTGGGATGAAGGGGTAATCTAATTGGACCTATACCCATTGGAGTTCAGAAGAATGAGAGGTGACTTTATTGAAAAACATAAGATCCTGAGGGGACTTGACAGGATGGATGTTGAGAGGATGTTTCCCTTGCGTGGGAGTCTAGAACTTGGGGACACAGTTTAAAAATTAGGGGTCTCCTATTTAAGACAGAGATAAGGAGAATTTGTTTCTCTCAGAGGGTCATTAGTCTGTGGAATTCTCTTCCTCAGAGAGCAGTGGATGCTGGGTCATTGATTGCATTCTTAGCTGAGTTAGATTTTTGAGCGAGAAAGGAGTCAAAAGTTACAGCAGGAAAACAGAAAGTGAGGTTGAGGTCAGAATCAGATCAACCATGATTTTATCAAATGGTGGAGCAGACTCAAGGGGCCAAATGACCTCCTGTTGCTCCTAGATCATGTAGATGAGGTATTAAAAGGAGAGTGGCAGCATGAATAAAAAGCTGCTTTTTTAAACAAGGGACAGATTAGTGGTTAATAGGTGTCCTTTGGAGTCTAAGACATAAACAGTTACTGACCTACCTCAGGTGTTAGCTTTACAACCACTGTTTTCAAACTGTCCGCGATATATGCCTTTGTGTTAACTTGTGCTTGCAAGTGTGTACACATGTAAAAACACACAAACAATCTGGACTTGGATATTGGGGTACAATATCAAAATCTGCTGACAACACAAAGCTACAGAGGTTGGTTAATGTCAAGAGGATTCTAAGTGACTTCAGGAATATAGACAGTTAGTAGGTTGTGTGCGTAGATGTCAGGTGAAAATTAATGTTGAGAAATGTAAAGTGATGCACTTGGGGAGGAAGAATATGGAGAGGAAATATAAACAAAATGATAAGCTTCAAAAGAGTAGAGACTTGGAAGTTCAAATACACAGCTTTAAAAGTGGGTGTTGATAAAGCTGTAAAAGAACGTCTTAAAATGCTTCACAAAGAGGGGCATAGAGTACAAAAAACAAAGAGATCATGCTAAGTCTATGCAAATCATTGGTTAGGCTACAGTAAGAATATTGCTGATGAAGTTCTGAAGAAGAGTCATGTGGACTCGAAACGTTCACCATGTTCGTCTCCGCAGATGCTGCCAGACCTGCTGAGTTTTTCCAGCTCTTTTTGTTTTTGTTTCAGATTTCCAGCATCCACAGTATTTTGCTTTTATTACAGTAAGAATACTGCTCCCAGTTTTGGGGGCTTTCCTTTAGATAATGATAACAGGGATGAGTAATGAGGAAAGTCTAGAGAAACTGCTTTCTTTTCAATACAAAGGCAAGGGGAGATCTGATAGATATTCAAACTTGTGTGAGGGATTTTTTTTAAAGTAAATGAGGAAAAAAATACTTCATTGGGTTGTGACTCAGTGATTAGGGAGCTTATCCTGAGAATTTATTTTATTAATATATAGGGGTGAATCTTATGTGCACCTCCTCACATCTTCTCTAATGGCATATTTGAAGTGGGGTTGAGGGTGGGGGGGTGCTCCATAAAATAAAGTGGGTGGCCAGGTACTACCTTCCCACCGACTCCCAACCGGCCCCGCATATTACAAAGGGTGGAAGGTAAGGCATCAGGCAGCCTGTCTGCCCTTGGGCCTATTGAGGTCCTTAAGTGAGCAGATATTTTAATTGAACAGATATTTTGTGCCTGTCTTCACCTTAGGTGATACAAATAACATCCCAGAATAATGGTGGATCAGGAGGTGAAAGGGAGGGAGGAATTTAAAATAATTACAATCACCAGGGAAAGGGTACTGAGAAAATTATTAGAATTAAAAGCTGACAAGCCCCCAGGACCTGATGGATTTCATCCTAGAGTCTTAAAAGAAGTGGCTATTCAGATAGAAGATGCATTGGTTTTAACTTTTCAAAATTCCCTAGATTTTTGAAAGGTCCCATGGATTGGAAAATAGCGATTGCAACTCCTCTATTCAAAAAAGGGAGATAGAAGGCAGGAAACTACAGGCCAGTTAGTTTAACATCAGTCACAGAAAATACTGCAATCTATTATTCAGGAGGTTCTTGTGGGGCACTTAGAAAATCTCAATGTAATCAGGCAGAGTCAACATGGTTTTGTGAAAGGGAAATCATGTTTGGCTTATTTATTGGAGTTCTCTGAGGAAGTAACTAGCAACGTGGATAAAGGTGAACCTGTGAATGTCCTGTACTTAGATTTCCAAAAGGCATTTTGACAAGGTGCCACATCAAAGGTTATTATACAAAATAAGAGTTCATGGAGACTGGGGTAACATATTAGCATGGATAGAGGATTGGTTAACTTACAGGAACAGACAGTAGGCATAAATGGGTCATTTTCCACTTGGCAGGATGTGACGAGTGCTGTGCCACAGGGATCAGTGCTGGGGCCTCAACTATTTACAATTTATATCAATGACATGAATGAAGGGACCGAATATATGGTTGATAAATTTGCTGATGACACATAGGTAGGTAGGAAAGTAAATTGTGAAGAGGACATAAGGAATCTGCAAAAGGAAATAGATAGGTTCAGTGAGTAGGCAAAAATTTGGCAGAGTACAATATAGGAATATGTGAACTTGTCTGCTTTAGAAGGAAGAATAAAAAAGCAGAATATTATACAAATGGAGACAGATTGCAGAACTTTGAGGTACAGAGGAATCTGGGTATCCTGGTACAGGAATCACAAAATGTTAGTATGCAGGTACAGCAAGTGGTTAGGAAAGCAAATGGAATGTTGGAGTTTATTGCAAGTGGAATGGAATATAAAAGTAGGGAAGTTTTACTACAAAACAAAAACAGAATTACCTGGAAAAACTCAGCAGGTCTGGCAACATCGGCAAAGAAAAGAAATGACGTTTCGAGTCCTCATGACCCTTCAACAGAACTGATGCTGCCAGACCTGCTGAGTTTTTCCAGGTAATTCTGTTTTTGTTTTGGATTTCCAGCATCTGCAGTTTTTTGTTTTTATCTCAAGTTTTACTACAGTTGTACAATCAAGAAGCAGTGTTAATATGCTTATCGGTTGTTAAAGCTAGTAGCTTTTGACACGACACAAAATATTTCTCATTTCTTGTCCAACACTATATAGACTTCTGACTCCCAAAAATTTATTTAATAATCCCACTGTAATATCCAAAGTCTTGACGTACTCTTGTAGAGTGAGGAAAAACATTGGTCATAGCTAAAATTAAAATTTAACCATAATTCTCTCCTAATTACAAATTTTGTGCTTGAAAGACACACAAAAGATAAAAAAGCAGATTGGCAATACTAAGAAATATAATTAGTTTCTCAGCTAAAAGGTGCTACATCTTGTCATAAGTAGTTCATGGTTCATAGCAATATTTTAGAGGTAATTTTTAGTTCTGAGAATACTAAAGTTTAACTGGAGAAAATGGGATAAATGCAGTGTGAAGACTATTGCATTTAAAAGGTTGAGGGCATGTTGACCCAATAGGTTAACAGCTAGAAAGGTAAGGTCATAAAACAGCAGGTGGGCTTACTTAGCTTGTAAGAAATGCAGCTTGTAAGAAATGCAGTCAAGAGAGTTGTCTTGCTTTGGGAGTTAAGAACTACAATTAGTAAAAGTATTCAGTGAGCCGGGAAAGGCTGCGTCATTATGGAGATGATTGGAGCTTAAGAAGATTCTAGGATTTCAATTTATGTGTGTGTTTGCTGGGACAGTGTGTGTTCTGCAGCAGGGGAAAAGGCCACACCAAAAAGATGCTGCTGTTCACAGGCTTCAGAAGTGTTGTTGTTAGTTGGGGCTGAGGAGAAGTCCCAGGAGTTATTTGACAGCTTCATGCGGCTAGGGCTCAAGAGAAGTCCTGGAGAAGCTGAGGTGCTGACAGAAGTCACTGCTTCACGCTGGAAAGGGTCAGGGCTCAGAAGCAGCCCAGGGAGCCAATTATAGCTTGGTGTAGCTGAGGAGATTGGAGCTTGGTGAAATCCAGGAGCAATGCCACCCAGATAAGCTAGCTAGCTATTGAAGAGCTGAAACTGTGCCAGTGAGTAGGGGCTGCAGTGCAGACTCGGAAATCCAAGGGAATGGAGATGGGAGATGAGATTGGAACCCTGGGAGGTATACAATCATTAAGGCAGTCCGAGTTGGGGTGGTTTTGAGGGAAGTTTGGAGTCCCCTGTGAGGGAGATAGACTTTTAATGAGATTGGTTGACTCTCAGTGTTTACTGACGTCTGGGTGGTTTGCTGAGGAATCCGTGGGATCTGTCTGGGCCACATTTATTACTTATTGTGCAGTGTGGTGGTGTGTTCAACCACAGTTTGCCTGTTAATTCAAATGTACCTCATTTAAACCCTGAATGTTCGGGTATTCGATAGATATTGCAAATTGTTTTATTTTTCTGACCTGGTATAGATATTGCAAATTGTTTTATTTTTCTGACCTGGTATTTTTGTTTGTTCAAAACCCATGGAATCTTGTGGCAAATGGAATCTTGACATTTATTGCTAAAGGAGTAGAGTATAAAAATAGGGAAGTGTTGTTGCAACTGTACAAGGCTTTGGTGAGACTGCACCTGGAATACTGTGCACAGTTTTGGTCCCCTTACTTGAGGAAGGATGTAGTTGCATTGGAGGTGGTTCATAGGAGGTTCACTAGATTGATTCCAGAGATGCGGGGCTTGTCTTATGAGGAGAGAGAGAGCAGTTTAGGCCTATACTTGCTAGAGTTAAGAAGGATGAGAGGAGATCTAATTGAGGTATATAAGATGCTAAAGGGGATAGACAAAGTAGACGTGGAGCAGATGTTTCCCCTTGTGGGGCATTCTAGAACAAGAGGCCATAGTTTTAGGCTAAGGGGTGGTAGGTTTAAATTAGAGATGAGGAGGAATTACTTTTCTCAAAGGGTAGTGAATCTGTGAAATTCACTTCTTCAGAGTGCAATGGATGTTGGGACGCTGAATAAATTTAAGGAGGAGATAGACAGATTTTAAATTAGTAACAGGTTGGAAGATTATGGGAGAGAGGGGGGGGGAAATTGGAGTTGAGGCCGAAATGAGATCAGCCATGATCGTATTGAATGGCAGGGCAGGCTCGAGGGGCTGAATTGCCTACTCCTGGTTTTTATGTATTCTCTTAGCAAGTGTCTTGAATCTCAAACCATGTCTGCTTCAAAAACATTATTGGTCCCTAACTGGACCATACCAAAAACTTGGGGGTCTGGTCAAGGATAATAACAATCTGACATGCAATTTACATAAAAACTCAATGATTATGCAACTTTTCTGAGGTCCTGCAAGCAAGAAATTAAACCACTCATAATAATCAACATGTCCTTACACTTCCAAATTACTACAATGTTCATATAAGTTTCAAAGCCTTTCAGCTGATGGTATATTTCCCTTATTTATAAACCTCAAGAGCTTGATAAAACCACTTTCCTTGGTATTACTTCACACTACAGAACTAATTGCCTGTGCAAGATGGTCTCCTCTGAAATATGACTACATTAAGCTGTAATTCAATACAGGAGGAACGTTTTTTCTTGCTGTCTGATAAATTTAGTGTCCAATTTTTCTTTGGTGCTGTGTGACCCTAAACTGAATACATCTGGGCTGATGAATAATGAAGAGTTTGACCAGTCCTAATGAGCCATTACAGAAAAACGAGCTCGGAGCTGCGTGTGAGCCTGTTAAGAATCTTAGTGGGAAATTAGCATCTTGATGTCTACATAAGGACATTTGTGCCAGTCCTCAATTTACAACTGCAACAGGCAACTCTTTGCAACATTCATATAAATCAAAGCACTAACATTCTCTCACGGTGATGGCTGCATAAATGAATACTCAATTTCTTCTATTACTATGCTTTACTTAATGATTGTTCTTTAGACTTTGCAAATTTACCCCTTTGATTTTGTTTGAGGAGAATTTTTTAAAATCTTGTCCAAGTGGATAGTTAATGAAAAACTGTACAAAATAACTCAGAATTTGAACCGCTGTGTCAAAATCCTGGAACTCCCCCCCTAACATCACTGTGAGTGCACCTAAGCCACAGGGGCTGCAGCAGTTCAAGAAGGCAGCACACCACCACCTTCTCAAGGTCAATTAGGGATGGGTAATAAATGCTGGCCTAGCCAGCGATGCCCACATACCATAAATGAATGTTAAAAATACACATGAAAATACGTAGCCATTATGGTTCTCTAGGAAGAAATAGAGTATAATGAAAAATGTGATTCTGAAAAATAAAATATTGAACTGAAACTTGTTGACAGCATAAGATCGAAAGCACTACCATTAAGTCTTGCAATCTGTGCAATATAATCTAATTCAATACTTTACTATCTAGAATTGCATTTAGTACAAGGCAATGAAAACAAAGTGCTATTTTTGAGGTATCGTCACTATTGTAATGTAGAAAAAAATAGTAGCCAATTTTGTTCAACAAACTCTCACAATCTGCAATGCGATGATGACCGGGTAATCTGATTTTGTGATGTGATCGAAGGATAAACATTGGCCAGGACACTTTGGAGAACTCCCCTGCTCTTCTTCAAAATAGTGCCATGGGATCTTTTACATTCACCCAAGAGGCAAATGGGGCCTCAATTTAACACCTCATATGAAAGATGGTACCTCAGAGTGCAGCACTTCCTCAGAGAGGAGTGCCAGCCTTGATTTTTGCGCTCGGGTCCTACAGTGGGACTTGAACCTAGAACTTCGTAACACGAACTGAACCATGGCTTACAGTTATGATGGGGGTAGAAATTATTCAGTGCATTAAATCATTTATCAATTTATGGAGAAAAGCTACGGACTTACTTGACATTCCAGAACTCAGAAAAATGATTTTTGAGAGGGGAGATTGTGGACAAGCGTTCCTTGTGGATGTATGAGGGCCAAACAATTAATCAGAGAAAGGAATGACAAACTGGTGACGCCAAGACTAGTAGCAGTATTAAAAATTATGAATTTAATTTTGGAACAGTTTTATAGCAAAACAGCATTTTTGCTTTACTGTATTATTGATGCTACAAAAAGGGGATGATCATTCAGGATTGAGATGAGGAGCAATTTCTTCACTCAAACTATTGTAAATATTTTGAATTCTCCAGCCCTAAAGGATTGTGGATGCTCCATCGCTGAACATATTTAAGGCTGAGATAGACAGAATTTGGTCTCTCAGGGAATCAAAGGGATTGGGCAGGAAAGTGGAGTTGAAGCTCAAGGTCAGCCATGATCCTACTGAATGGTGGAGCAGGCTTGACCAGCCATATGGTCTACTCCTCCTCCTATTTCTTATGTCCTTACGGCTTATACAATAGTAGGGTTTTATATAGCAATGGTACCACTTCAATAACAAAAATCATATTTAACACACAGTGTTTTCCATCTAAACTTATCTGAGGAAGCAGTCAGACATTTTTATCCAAGTAAGCAAGAAAATTGAGAAGTTCCATAGGTATACTTACTGTATCTTTTTCCTCTAATGCTGCCAAAACAAAGCACAGGTAACTGTGATTGGGAGAGAGTGGTTTGTTGTAAAACCCTCCATAGGTCTGTTCATCTCCAAGTGTGAACGTGTCTGGTAGCTTCTGCAGCTGGGCAGCGATGTATGGCTTTGGTCTCTCAGACTGACGTCGTTGCCGGTTACCATGCTGCTGGCTTATACCTTCGAACAGCTAAACATATACATACAAATGCATTTTAGTAACTTCTCAAATTCTCCTAGTCACAATACAACACAGCAGAGATTTACTAATCAAAAACAGAATTACCTGGAAAAACTCAGCAGGTCTGGCAGCATCAGCGGAGAAGAAAAGAGTTGACGTTTCGAGTCCTCATGTCCCTTCAACAGAACTGTTGAAGGGTCATGAGGACTCGAAATGTCAACTCTTTTCTTCTCCACCAATGCTGCCAGACCTGCTGAGTTTTTCCAGGTAATTCTGTCTTTGTTTTGGATTTCCAGCATCCGCAGTTTTTTGTTTTTATCTCAGAGATTTACTAATGCTGGGATACACAACAGGAATGCACAACTTTGTTGCTGCTGCAGCAGCATGTGGGAGCTGCTGGGCACCAAGGTGATCCAGAACGAACACATATGTGGTTGAGTGTTTGCAGCTCGAGGAACTTTGGATTCGAATTGAGGAGCTGGAGTCCGAACTACACACATTGTGGGGGAATGTTACCTGGACATTTTGCTCCAGGAGGCAGTCACACACCTCAGATTAAGTACTTGGTCTGTGATCAGGAACAGGAGGGTGGGTGTGACTGCAGGTGAGGCAGATATGGGGACACAGGGGGTAGCGTTCAAGGATCCTCGACCCTGCAATTGTCCAACCGTTACGAGGATCTTGCAAGCTGTGTGGACGACAGCAGGGACTGCAGGAAGGAAGAGCAAACTGATTGCATAGTCAGATACTCCAGAAACTTAAATCAGCTAGCTGCAATCACGGCCAGTAGCAGTACACAGCTAAGGGAGAAAAACTAAACAATGAAAATGTATGTGCGTTGTTTAGCTGTGCATTTTAGTACAGTGGTTTCAGAAAATGATTTCTATCATCAAAGTAGGCTAGAAGATTGCTTTCTTAAGACTGTGGCTCTTTCTTCCATAACATTTAACACAAATTCACAATCTTGGTGCTGGCATGAACCAGTGATTAAAATTCAGTCAACAAATGATCTTTGCAAGCCCACAAGCACAGACTAAATAAAAATTGCATAAATTTAAAAAACTTTGCATGAAAGAACAAACAGAAAATAAAATATTTTTCTAGACTATTTAACTTACACTATTTAACTTACATAAAAATTGAATATTTTTTTTTTAAATGCAGAAAGAAGACTTTCCCACATGCTAGTCATTGCTGAGGACTTAATTTGTCCCAGATGAGGGTTGACATATGAGTGATTGTATGAAAAAGTCCGAGTATTGCATTGAGATTTTCCAGGTCTCAGCATTGCTGGGTGCAATCTCTCCCATTCAGATCAGTGGATTAGCCCTTTGTATATACAGATTGACAGCTGAACGAGAATAGGATATGTACTGCTGCAATTTCGATATAGTTTTCCTCATTAAGTTGGGTTAGTTGGCCCCTGCATTTAAATAATAAGCTGTCATCCAAATTTTGAGGGAGGAGCGGTGGGAAGGAGAATAAAATGAGACATCATTCAATTTACTATCAAACAGATGCCTTTGTACATATTTGTCAACTCTCATTGTAAATGTAAATGGTCATGCAACTGACTCATAATAAATGATCTAAATGACAGAATATCACAATTGCATAAAATACAGGTCATACAGTCCTGATTACAAAGCCTTACATCATCAAGGTCCATCTCCTCAGGATTCTGCAATTTGTCCGTAACAGCACGTGCAGTCCTATCAAGTGGCACCACTACAATGAAATACCACCTAAAAGAGAAGTTACATGGGTAAGATGAAAAATATGGAAGATAGTCACATTTTAGAAACAAATATAAGAGCTGATTTAAACCCCCAACACCTGGTAGGAACTGGTAGCAAAAAGGGCGAGGAGGTCTGTAACATTCCACTTAGGTTCCAGGCCAAAATCTCACATTCAGGCATGGGAAGACCATACGTTCCAATCTAAATGGAATCCAAATCTAAATGGAAAGGCAATGCCACATGCAAACAATTTTAACTGGCCGGTCCTTAGCAATTTACTTGTGAATATTTCTTGGATCTACTGATTTCAATGCTATGTTGGAGGTCCCACGTAACAATGTCTTATAACAAAAAATAGCATCACATGTAAAAGTTGCTACACAATTTCAACATTTACAAATTTCATTTGGAGACAGACTTGCAATCTGGAATACTTAAGTATTAATCTATTAAACATATTTGTACACATTTTAATAGGAATAGGCACATTGATTCCCATAGCTATATCAATATTGCATCACAAAAAGGTAAATTAACTATGAAATGGCTCACACTGTAGTTCTCAGCAGCTGCCACAAGAGGACTTGTATGGCTTAACCAGACTTAGTAGATTAGCAACAAAGCATTGGGTAAAAATCTGTATATTTCAATATAATTGCACTATAAACTCAAAAAAATCAATTTAGAATAATAATTCCGACAGATGACGGAGGTAGAACAATACTTTGAAACAAATACATAGCACTCTTTGATAAAGCAGCAAGCCCAGGGAAGAATAGAATCATAGAAAGTTTATGGCACAGAAAGAGACCACTTGGCCCATCATGTCTGCGCCTGCTGAAAAATGAGCCACCCACCCTAATCCTATTTCCAGCATTTGGTCCATAGCCCTTGAGGTGCATATTCAGACACCTTTTTAATGAGTTGAGAGTTTCTGCCTCTACCACCTTTTCAGACCCCTGTAACACTGGGTGAAAAAACTTTCCTATCTCCCCTCTAATTTTTCTACCAACCACTTTAAATCTATGCCCCCTAGTCAGTGGTCTCTCTGGTAAAGTAAATAGGCCCTTTCCATCCACTCTATCCAGGGTCCTCTCAATTTTATGCATCTCAATCAAATCTCCCCTCAGCCTCCTCTATTCCAAGGAGAGCAACCCCAGCCTATCCAATCTTTCCTCATAGCTGCAATTTTCCAGTCCTAGCAACATCCTCAGAAATCTCCTCTGCACACCCGCTCTAATGCAACCACATCCTTTTTGTAATGAGGTGGCCAGAACTGTACACAGTACAAGTTGTGGCCTAACTAATGTTTTGCATAGCTCCAGCATAATCTTCCTGCTCTTATATCCTATGCCTCGGCTAATAAGTGAAAGGATTCCATATGCCTTCTTAACCACCTTATCAACCTGAACTTTAGAGATCTGCATACATTCACTCCAAGGTCTCTCACTTCCTCTACTCTTATCTATATCCTCCAATTTATTGTGTAATCCTTTGCCTTGTTTGACCTCCCTAAATGCATCACCTCACAATTCTCTGGGTTGAATTCCATTTGCCACTTTTCTGCCCAACTGACCAGTCTATTGATATCTTCCTGCAGTCTACAACAATCCTTTTCGCTATCTACTATGCAGCCAATTTTTGTGTCATCTGCAAATTTCTTGATCATTCCCCCTACATTTACGTCCAAATCATTAACATAGACCACAAAAAGCAGGGAACCTGCAGGACTCCATTGAAACAGCATTCCAGTCACAAAAACATCTAATAATTACCTTTTGTTTCCTGCCACAGAGGCAATTTTGTATCCAGTTTGCTACGTTGCCTTGGATCCCATAGGCGTTTATTTTTTAACCAGTCTGCCATGTGGGACCTTGTCAAAAGCCTTGCTAAAATCCATGTAAACCACATCAACTGCACTATCCTCATCCTCCCTGTTACTACCTCAAAAAATTCAATCAAATTAGTCAGACGCGACCTTCTCTTAACAAATCTATGCTGATTGCTTGATTAATTCATGTCTTTCTAAATGACAGTTTATCCTGTCATTCAGAATTGATTCCAATAATTTGCCCAGTACCAAGGTCAGACTGACTGGCCTGTAATTATTCAGTCTATCCCTTGCTCGCTTTTTAAACAAAAGGTCCAACATTAGCAGACCTCCAATCCTCCGGCACCTCACCTGTATCCAGTCAGGATTGGGAAATGATGGTTAGACCCTCTGCAATTTCCTCCCTGGCTTCTTTTAACAGCATGGGGTACATTTCATCCATTCACAGAAACACTGATACCAGAGACTGCTTTCAAATATGCTAAGGGTTTCAAAATATCGTGCCCACTTAATTTTTTTCAAGAAGAGCTATGTAGGAATGTACCTGAGGCTTTCCCCAAATGCTTCTCTATAGAAATGAATGTAATTCTCATTGTTCACTACCGAATATATCAGGCTTGAGATTCTGTACCTGGAATTAGGAGCTAAATTGCATTTATATCTTAATAACTTTTAGTTTTGTTTTTATAAAGCTTCTTGGAATCAAAAATGTAACAAAATCCCATTATGATTTTAAGTTTTATAAGCAACAAAGTCCTCCAATTTAAAATGTTTAAATCTAGACCTTAATACAAACCAGATGGTGCAATGTTTTAACAGTCATGTGACATTGGGTTTGAAGCAGAACAATGGATATAGTCTTATTAGGAATTTTTAAATTTAGTAGCATCCTCTCCTACTCAGGTATAGTCAACAGAACATGCAAAGCTTATTAATGAAGACATCACTACCATATAATATTACAAACATCATACTGTATCTCACAGACTTCTTACATGGTTTAGAAAAACAGTTCTTGAGAAATGGGTTAGCACATTTATAATAAGTTTTGCAAATCCAGTGGATTCATCCTTAAATAAGCTTACAGCTTACTTGACAATGGATGTGGTCTGGACCTTAGGCAAGCTGATTGGCAATTTGCCATCCTGGATGTTCTTGCTGACAACGATTGGTTTTGTGCGCAGCAAGTTAGGAGCAGTACGGATCGATACCACCTGCTGTAGCCCGCCAGCACTATTCCCACGGTTTGTTAATACAAAGGAGTATTCCGTATCAGGTTCAAGCTTTGTAATAAGTTTTCGCATTGACTGTCCATCTACCTCTATGCTTTGGCCATTATATAGTATCTGAGAAAGGAATAAGAGAAGACACTCATAATAAATTTATAACAAAGGTCATATTTAACTTCATTTGTCTGCTTTCTATCAAAGCAGGGGATCAACATCAAGTATGCTATAAAAACAGGTAGCATGGTATGCTACAGTTTTTGACAAAAGATCATTGGGTTGTGAAACAAGTTTAGAGTAGTTTCTGACCATCCACAATTACTTTATTGCAGTTTCACAACTAAACCATGTATTCAGTTACAACATGAAAAGAACATTAAAATTTAATACACCGATTGCATGGTTTAAGAGTTTCACCAACTGGTAAAAATGTTAGAGCACCCTTCTTATACAGAGAGATTGGGATTATCAATGTACCTCATGGCTCAAAATGTCCTATTCTTGCCACTCACCATGCACTATAGGGTGGCAGCAGGTGAGTCAATAGCTGAAAACTATCAAGTCTGATAGATGAAAACCCACCCAAAGTTCAAATTGAGGCTTTTATTTTCTACCAATTTTGGCTTGATTTTCCCTGGCGGCAGTTCTACGTTTTTTGGAAAAGCAAATATTGTAAAATTACAAATCATATTTCAAACTACAGTTCTACTGCCAAGTAGCTTATATATTCAGATACAGGAAGATGCTGTTACAATTTGGGTTCTCTCCAGGCATTTATTTTTGTCCAATACAAAGGGCTCCTTTCATAGGCAAGGCTATGTGCTTATGTACTGAAATACAATATGAGCTGTGAAGTAATCTGGAAAGTAGCTTAAATTAAGTAAACAATAAATTTATTAAGCGGAATTAAAATAGTATACTCCTCATACTCTTCTCCCTCTCTGACGAACAAATGAAAATGACATTCCATATATCCCCAGCTATAAAGTAGGGTTATTGAGTAGAACTAAACAGAAACAAGAGCAAACAGATTTCATTAGATTATGATCCTTTACATTATTACCCAGAGTCCCTTTCAAAGCAATAAAAACCAAGAATACTTCATTTCTCTGCTGCACTTCAAACAACGTCTCCTTGACGCAATGTTTTTATGTGAGAAAGACAAACTCATGAAGTTCACCCAAGTTGCAGAACAAATAAAAGAACTAGTGAACTGGGAAAAACAATGTCACACTTTATCCAAATCAAGCAACTCATGGCTAGAGCTGTCAACTAAAAATTGACTTCAAAGATACCAGGTCAGGGATCTCAGAAATCTGTTTTCAGCCTTTCCTACCAGCTCAGAGGCAGGTCTGGGGTTACAAGCTAAATGGGATACATCATGTAACTTCAAACTTCAGAATTATTGTAAATTATTATCCAGATACATGGCAAAATTATTCAAGCTCAGTAGAGATGGCTGTTTTTTTACATTTTTAAAACTGAAGTGGTTCATATTTTTTCTCCTATGGGAAACCACAGATCATACTATGATTCTACAATAGCTAGACTTTCAGAACTCATTGGAGAGCAATCTAAATGAGAGGTTGAATATGGGGGATTTGTTCCCTACATTTACTTTGCGGGAACAGGCAGTCATAGTCAGACAACAAACTTGTAGATTCACATTTTTGTGGGGCTACAATGCTATTAGTTTGCTAAACTTCAGGGTTGTTTACACTTAGGAGGGCAGCCAGTAGATGAATCACATATCTGATTCTGGCTGTAAGCTTATAGTGTACAAGTTCTTCTGAATGGCATATTTTTACCCTCATCCTGATAATAAGGCAAAGGTGAGGAATCCTCAATATGAATTTGGGATGGGCTTGAGAGAATGGATCCAGTCCTTTAAGATAGCAATTGAGTGATGTATGAGAGAAGGAAATAATTCTTCCAGCTGTTAGCAAGTTAATCAAACTTTTAGGCTACAATGCTACACTAACCTTGAAAGACACTCCTGGCTTGTATGTTTCCGGTACTTCCCAGCTCAGCAGCACTGATGTCTTCATCACTGCCTTCACCCGAAAATTCTTAGCAAACACTAAGGAAAAGGTCAGAAGTATCATTACTTGTATGCATGTGCACATAAATGAAGATAAGATCTTCTGGAATATGGCACCTATAACAACTCAGTTGGGAACAATGCCACATTACTAGCATACTTTTGGTATGGCTCTAGGCTGTACAATGACAGACAGGTGTAGTTATTCATTCCTAAGTACAGGATCAATTGTATTGAATGAAGACTATAGGACTTGGCTTCTTCTGCCCTGCATAACATATCAGATGTGGATGACAAGGCAGACAATTTATTCTTTGGTTTCCATCTGTGTCATTTTTAACTGCAAAATAGGAGATGTTGATGCAGCAGCACAGGAAATTGTCTCAAATTCTGCCAAGCTTCTTGGCATTCCCTCAACAGTTTGCTTGTGGTTGGGAGCTTAGGATTCTGGAGGGTATATGAGCAAACGATTCCTCACTACTTTTCTATATAAATGGAGTACATTAAAACCAAAGTTCCAGGGATTGAGAAGGATAGTAAAGCAGTCTGGAGCCCAAGCAATTTCAATGCTGTCCTCTGCCCTATTTTGACTATAGTAACCTGTGACGGCTTACCGGAGATATGGTGGGTGGAGAAGGGCAGAGAGCAGGCATTAAGAATGCCCCTGGGAACTTGATGCACCATCTGACAGCTAATGTAACTCTTACTGGACCTAAGAGCCTCACTGGATCTACGTGAAAGGTAATCAATTTTACAGGAAAAAAATAGTTTCCCATTTTAATTTGGACCTTTCAGGGCCTTGGTTTCCCTGCATGCTATTGCACACTGGAATGTGTGGCTTTGTTGCACCTCTATAAGTGCAGTCTGTAAATAACCCCAGACCAGTGATTTGAGGCACAGTTCACTCACTGCAGCACTGTATCTCACTCCAAGATGCCTCCAGCAATGGAGGAACAATTCTGGAATTTTGGACTCATTGCTCATTCACTCAAGTGCAAAGATCATCACTCAATGTAGAAATGCCACTCATGGTTGTTATATGCAAAACTCCTTACCTTGGTCAACTGGCATGGTACGAGACTGAATACTAGGACTGTAAGGGCCATGCCCTTTGGAAGTGTGAGCTCTCACTCGGATGTCGTAAGTGGTGTCTGGTTTCAGACTGCTCAGTGTTATTTGAGTTTCATTAGTAGCATTGGTGAGGTCCTTTTGGCTGTTGATATCACGGAATAACACTGTGTAAAGGATCATCTTCCCATTCCTCTCTGCCACAACTGGCGGGTCCCACGAAAGCTCAGTCGTAGATGTTGTAAGTCCCACAACATGTAGATTTTGTGGGAACCCACCTGGCACATCTTCCTGTGTTATGATTTTTTTCACTGTTTCCTCACCGAATCCAGCTTTGTTTTTGGCACTCAGCCTGAAGATGTATGTGGCCCCCTTGTGTAAGTTCGTAACGGTATAATGGTTATCATTCTTACTAAGCTCTATGATGTTCGGCTTATCTTCATCATTCCGGCTGTACTGCAGTCGGAAACCAAGCAGATCGTCCACCATTTGTTGTGGTGGCTGCCATTGAATGAGTGCTGTGCTCATATGAGTGACACTGATAACCATTGCAGGCATGCCTGGAACTAAAGAACAAAGCAGAAGAATCGTGAACTAATGAGTACATCTTGATCTAGCTCAAACTACTGGACATCAGCTCCAAAATAATTAGATATCCCAAAAAATAATGATTCAGGCAACAATGAAAGAGAATGCGAATCCAAGTCACTAGTTTCAACACATCATTGATCGCTTTAGCACTTGGTTTTGCTACGTCCCACAATGTACTGGTAAAACTATATATGAGTTAATTGACATTTCATCTTTCTATTCCTAGTCTAATTGTAGAAAATATTAACAGAATTAATTTATTTAGCTCTTCAATGGCTGAGTTGGTAAAGATATTGCACTAATCCATAAAGATGAGGAAGTCCCAGATTTGACTATTTTTACCATTACCAATGAACTCTCTTCCCGTGTTCAGGCTAAATGCAAATGAAAATTTAGACAATTTAGAAAATGGCTCAATATTTATTTTATCATCTATACTAAGAAAGATCATAATGTTTTTAGGAAATCTGAGACAACAGCCTCTGAGTTCCAGAAAATATTAACAGTAATTTGGCAATTCTGAGATCCTGCTAATCTCATTATCCTAGTATAACATTACCAGTTCAGGTAACAATAACCTTAATCACATACGTCACCCTTCACAAAGAATCCTACTATGTCTACATATTCAAAATCCTGGCAGGACCCCACTTATCTAATGGTTCACCTTTGAAAGTGAACCAACGAATAAATGGGATCTTGTTGCTATTTAACATTTCCTCCTGCAATAAAGTGCTGTATAAACAATGTTCATTTTCACCCAGTAATTAAAAACAAAGTGCTGGAAAAACTCAGCAGGTTTGGCAGTATCTGTGGAGGGAAAAACAGAGTTAACGTTTCGAGTCCAAACATCCAAGCAAAAAAGAGGACCTGGATGCAGGAAGCACCAACGAGAAGAGTGGTCAAAAAAAGGTCCCAGAGGCAGTAACCACAGAAGAGCAGTTGAAAAGAGGACCTGGAAGCAGTCAGCAGCACCTATAAGAGCAGGCAAAAAGACAACCAAGAGGCAGTCAGCAGCACCTGGGTGAAAAGAGGACCCAGAGGCAGTAACCACCAGTAGAAGAGTGGGCAAAAAGAGGACCCAGAGGCAATCAACAGCAACTAGAAGAGCTATCCAATCCAGTAAAGTCTGTGGTTCCAGAGCGGAGCGGCAGCATTCTGAGAGAAATCAAACTGTGACATCACAGAAAAACAGATATGTGATTGGTTGATAAATATTTTGTTTATCTTATGTAATTTATTAGTAATTGTAAGAATGTATTAGTTTCAGTAAGGTTTACTAGCAATAGGAAAGGGAGTAGCAGTGTTTATGTCAGGAGGATATAACAATATCCTTAATGTTATTGGAATTTATTGCAAAATAGAGTCTAAGTGCCTTTATGCGTCTGTGTGTGTGAGAGAATTAATTGAATTAGAGGCAGCTACTCTGGGTGCTTTGATGTAAGAAGAGAAGTCAGGTTTGAAATGTTAGTTAGATAAATATGGGGGCAGGATCTTCTGGTCAGCGAGCGGGGGCGGGGCCTGCTCACCGACACATAAAATGACTTGGGGTAATGCCGGGTGTGGCTCCCGACGTCACCCCGCGTCATTTCCATTTTCAGGTTGGTGGGGGTACAACCGAGTCAGCTGCGTGCCCGCCAACCTGTCAGTGGCCTATTGAGGCCATTGAAAATGTAATTATCATCAATGGACCTGCCCATCCAACCTTAAGGTTGGTGGACAGGCCGGGAGCCCTGGTGGGCTTCAGATAAAGCACGAAACCTCATCCACGGGTGGGATGAGGTTTCATGAGGATATTTAAATTTTTAATAAAGGTTTCAATAAAAGTTATGGACATGTCCCAACTCATGTGACCGTGTCACATGAGGGGACATGTCTAGGAAATCTTTCTATCATTTGTATAACAATTTTTAATTTGGAGCTGAGCTCCCTGAGGCAGCACTTAGCCTCAGGGAGATCAGTGAGCTCTTTCACGTGCATGCGCGATAGAGCGCACTCTCGGCTGAGGGAATCTAACCCCCACCCCCCCCACAGGGAGCACATAGTACTTCCTGGTGGAAGTCACACTGGGCAGGCCTTTAATGGCCCGCCCACGTAAAATGGCGGCATGCCCCCAATTGGGAGCACAGATTGGAGGTGCGCCTGACCGTGCCAGCACTTCCACCCACCGCCCCCCCCCACCCACCCCTATCTGGGGGAAAACTTTTCCCATGGAAAAGTTTGGAAACATAAGTGTCAAGGGAATATTTGCATTTTAAATAAACCAGACTAGATTGCTTTCAAAAGATGGAGTGAAATGTGTCACCTAGCCAGGTGAAGTTTAGAAAGTGTGTTTATTTTTCCCAATGGCTACTGGTAAAACTCAGTGCTATGAGAGATTTTTTATCAGAAAGATAAAGCCCAAAGACATAGTGAAACAATGGGAATTTGCATTCAAAGGGGAAAATATGTATAAAAGAGCGAAGGTTGTGTGTAAAGGAAGTCAGTCTAAGATTCAACAAGTGTGAAAAGCCTTCAGCGTCTATGCCTCAAACTGCTGTCTTCAGGAACTGAAGTTAATAGAACTCACTTTGAATTCAACTGCTCAAGGTATCATTTACTTTGCCTGGGACTTTTAAAAATATGTGTCTTACTGTTGCCTTACAAAAGTGAACTGGGAGTCAGATTAAATAGGGGATTTAGAAGTTATCATAGTAATAATTTGTAGATCTATGTATGCATTTGCAGTAATTTCTTCTATTAATAAATGTTTAATCTAGTTTTGTGTAAACCTTTTAGACTTGGGGGTTTTATTACTACTGAATTCAAGGCACACATCTCGAAATCTACACAAATTGCATATAAGTTGTGGCAGTTGTTTCAAGTTTCCCTCTGGGATTTGAACAGCTCAGTATTTACCATCAGCTGTGCCATAACAATGATAAATTAATCAAGAATGGATTAACAAACACATAATAAAGCTGGCAGGAGAGACGATGTGTTGCAACTGCAGAATGTGGGTGTTACTGCAGAGTGTGGGATGATCCAGGACAAACACATCTGCGACTTGAGGAGCTTCGGCTCAGACACTGAGCTGGAGATCAAGCTACAGGCACTGTGATATATCGGTTTGGGTGGGGGGGGAGAGAGAGAGAGAGGGGTGGGGGGGAAGAGAGAGAGAGGAGTAGAGTTACCTGGACAGTTTGTAGCAGGTATTAGGATACACCCATTAGGATAGGGTCTTCTGATTTCATCGGTGGTCAGGAACAGGAGGGTGTGACTGCGAGTGAGGCAGGTATGGGGACCCAAAGGTAAGAAATGGTGGGGGGGGGGGCCTCAACCTTTGCAATTGTCCAACAGGATTTGGATTCTTGCATGCCGTATGGATGGAAGTGGTGACTGCAGGGTAGATGAGCAAACTGACCATGGTGCAAGATGCCATTCAAGCAGGGGGAGTTAATAGGAATGTAGTGGTAGTTGAGGACAGTATAGTCGGGGGGGGATAGACACAGTTCTCTGCAATCAGAACAGGAATCCAGATGGCTATGTTGCCCGCCCACTGCCAGGGTTCGGGACATCTGCTCTGGCCCGAAGCGGAACTTGCAGTGGGAGGGGGAGGATCCAGTGGTCGTGGTCCATGAAGGTGCCAATGATACAGGTAGAACTAAGAAAGAGGTTCTGTTGATGGAGTATGAGCAGCTAGGAGCTAAATTAAAAAGCAGAACCTCAAAGGTAATAATCTCCAGATTACTACCTTAGCCACGAGCAAATTGACGTGGGGTAAACCAGAATAGAGTGTTAAATGTGTGGGTGAAAGATTGGTGCGAGAGAAATGGGTTTCGATTAATAGAGTACTGGTGCCAATAGTGGGGAAAGTGGGAGGTGTACCGTTGGGAAGGTCTTCACCTGAACCATGCTGGGATGAGTGTTCTGGCGAGTCGTACGACTAGGGTGATAGTGGGGGCTTTGAACTAAATAGTAAGAGCAAGGGATCAAGTTTGGGAAGAGGTGATAAATTAAATAGAGGCGACAAGGCAAATGAGCAAGGCAGGAATAATGAAATAGATTAAAGCGTGGCAGGAAAGGACATAGTATACAAACCTAACAGTACACCAGCACATAAGGTTAGTGGTTACAAAAAAAGTAAAAATACAGAACTAAAGGCTCTGTATCTGAATGCATACAGCATTTGTAACAAAACAGAAGAATTGACAGTAATAAATAAGTATGACCTGATAGCCGTTACAGAGACATGGCTGCAAGATGACAGATTTGAACCTGAATATTCAAGTGTATATGATGTTTAGGAAGAGCAGGAAAAGGTGGAGGGGTAGACTGTTAATTCAGGATGACATGGGCACAATAGCGACAGATGTCCTTAGTTCTGCAGATCATGATGTAGAATCAGTTTAGAAAGATGAGAAATAGTAAAGGAAAGAAGTCACTTGGGGGAGTGGTTTATTGGCCCCATAACAGGAAGGAATAATGGGGGCTTGTAAGAGTGGTATGGGCGATACTTAGGGGTGATTTTAATCTATATATAGATTGGCAAAGGTAGTCTGGATGATGAGTTCACACAGAGTGTTTTCAGGACAGTTTCTTAAAGCAGCATGTTTTAGCACTAACCAGAGAGTAGGCTATACGAGATCTGGTAATGTGCAATGAGATAGGATTAATTAATAACCTCGTGGCGAAGGTGCCACTAGGTAGCCAGGTTCATAATATGATGGAATTTCACAATCAGTTTGAGGGAAAGAAGAATGGATCTGAGACAAATATTTTAAACATAAATAAGGGCAATTGTGTGGGCATGAAGACAGGGCTGGCTAAAGTGAACTGGAAAGTTTGGTTAAAGGATAGGTCAGTAGAGATGCAGTAGTGAAGCAGTGCTTCACTTGATCCTCCTTCAATTTGGTCTATTGTATTTGTTGCTCCCAATGCGGTCTCCTCTGGGGAGACAAAACACAGACTGGGTGACCGCTTTGCAGAACAGCTTTGCTTAGTTCGCAAGCATGACCCAGACCTTCCTGTTGCTTGTCATTTCAACACCATCTTGGCCTGCTGCAATGTTCCAGTGAAGCCCATTGCAAACTGCAGGAACAGCACCTCATCTTCCAATTTGGCACTTTACAGCCTTGCAGACTTAAGGGTTCAACAACTTCAGACCATAAACGCTCTCCTCCATCTTGACCACTTTTTAATCCAATTATTTTATTCTTATTATTTATTTATTCACTTTTTTATCCTTTCCTCCCTGCCCCCCAACCACCCCAACAGGACCATCTGTCACTTGTTTCTGTGTTGTACTTTTACACTGCGCTGACCCTTGTTCTGCTATTAACACATTCTGCTATCTTACCTTTATGCCACTATAAGCACTTTCTTTAGTCTTTAACACTACCATTAACAATTCCTTTGTCTTGTGTCCGTGATATCTTTGTCAATCTCTCCTGAGCTCCCACCCATCCCTGACCTTCTATTTTGCTCCACCTGCTCCACCCCCACTTAAACAGAAAAAATCCATCAAATTCCTACTTCTGTTTAGCTCTGAAGAGTAATACGAAATCGAAACATTAACTCTGTTTCTCTCTCCACAGAATTTTTAAAGATAACCGCCAATGCATCCACTATCTCTCTAGCCACCTTTTTCAACACTCTGGGATGAAGCTCATCTGGTCCAGGGGATTCATCAACCTTCAATCTAGTTAACATTTCAAGTACTACTTCTTTACTAATCCCTCAGTTTCACCGAGTATTTCTGGGAGATTTTCTGCATCTTTATCTGTGAAGAACGACACAAAGGCCAGAATTTTTCCCTTGGCGGGCGGGCAGCCAATTGCCGCCGCCAAAATGGGCTGTGCTGCTATTTTCCGCGGGCGGGCTAATTAAGAACCCACCCAGCGGGTTAGCGACTCCTGTGGAGAACGGGAAAAGAGTCACGGGGTGGGCGTGTTCAGACCACCGGTTCCAATGGTGAACCAGCAGTCTGTATAAAGAGTGGCCAGGCAGCCTGCTTGAGGCAGTGCACAATGGCCGCTTGGGGAGAGAGAGAGGCCGCTGTCACAGGACAGAAGCATGAGCAGGAGGAGGGGGGCAGGCCTCAGGAGAGGCCAGCAGGGGGCCAGTATGCCCCTCGCTTCTCCGATACATGCCTTGCTGTCCTCCTCTAAGAGGTGTCCAGCCGTCGAGATATATTGTATCCAGATGATGGGAGGAGGAGGGCCCCCCATGTCACCAGGCAGGCGTGGGAGGAGGTTGGTGATGCTGTAAGCGCCCATGATGATGTGCGGCACACAGGCACGCAGTGCCACAAGAGATTCAATGATTTGCTACGCTCTGGAAGGGTGAGTACCCTGTAGGTCATGGCCATTTGACCCAGCAGGTAGCCTTAGCCTTTGAGCCGCCCCCACCCCACATCTTGCTGTCGTTACTGTATTGGACGCACGCTGGGTGGGCAAATGGGTACAGACTATGCTTACATCAGCCTCAGTGGTTGAGGAGAAGATGGGATCTCCCCGCAGCATATGTTGGTGCTTGTCGCATTTGAGTAGTCTGGGGGCAACCTGCAGGGGAGGCCGCTAGACACATACTCAGGACTCCAACACATGTCATATTGATGGTGATGAGATTTTGGAAGGGGACCCTCAAGGTGTCATGGCCAAGAGCCATCTGCTGGCCTCTGCGCCGCACCTAGTTGCAACTCCTTGCCATGGGCGCTAAGACCTGTGTGTTATTCAAAGTGATGGACGCTGAATGTGTCCAAGGTGGCCGTTGGGGGAGGGGGTTGGAACCAGCCTTACTATCTTCTGGGGACCGATCACCAGTAGTGTGGACAGGAGTCGCTTGAGGCCTCAGATGGGCCACTGTGGTTGGGGTGCGGCGTGCATGTGCAGAGTACATGAGCGATCAGCCCCAATAAATCCTCTTCTCGGTTCTGCAGGCAAAAACTGAACACAATCAGCAGGAGCGCCAGAGGACTGGAGGTGGGCATGCCCTGCTCCAGCGCCTCATGACCTTTGAGGAGCTAGCCATGGAGCTGGGGAGGAGGCAGGCGGCCAGGGCAGTAGGTGGCAGCGAGGCTGGGGTCCAGCAGCCAGGTATTTGAGGTCCACAGTCCCATTCACTCTGTCTGCCCACCATCCAAACCAATCCAAAGCAAACTGCTGCAATCGTTAATCCTGCAACACTACTCACTCACAGACTGAGTTGCTCTGACGTGTTGGTCATACACAAAGGTCCTTCGTCTCGCTGAGGTATTGCATCTCCACCACCTTCCAAAGTCATCGTATCCCATTTGTGACCACTATCCCCATGGCCTAACATGCCATGGCATCGCTGCTGCACAGCCAAAGACTTACTGCATCTTAGGGAGGTTGGAACCTCGACCACCCTTTCAGCCAGTGCACCCCACATTACTCTGTCCAAAAGGTCCTCAACACCTCAGCTGTGAACCTCAACTTAAATAAATGCCACCACATTACTCATCCCTGCGCCAAGGGGAAATCTTGCCTTCTGCCAGTCCACGAACGTGCAGATAGTGTGTGATCACAGGATGCAGATTTTACAAGTCTGTGCAAGGTATCCAGGCAGCTCCCACGACGCTCACATCCTCAGACACTCCCAGGTGCCGGGTCTCTTCAGTGCTCCGGCTCGGCTGGATGGTTGGCTGCTGGGTGACAAGGGCTATCCCCTCCAAAGGTGGCTCATGATGCCTCTTTGCCGTCCAAGAACAGAAGCTGAGCAGCAGTGCAACAGGAGCCATGCCTCCACAAGGGCTGTGGGGGAGAGAGCCACTGGTCTACTCAAGATTTCATTGACAAAGGCATCGGGCTCACCTGCTGGTGCCTTGATGGCCACATGTGTGCAGTCTATTGCACCCTGGATGCAGGGGGAAACCAGCAATGGCCGCGAAGCCTCTGGCTCGCTGTTCCTGACTTGCCTGGTCGCAGTGGAAGTGGTTGAAGGTCAATACCCATCTGAACAGAGTGTCTGTAACCTGCTTGATACAAGTGTGTACAGCCGATTTGGAGACACCGCTAAGATCACCCACCAAGCCCTGGAAGGAGCGAGAGGCATAGAAGTGGAGGGCAACTGTGAGCTTCAGAGCCGCTGGCATGGGGTGTCCACCCATACAGATAGGGGAGATCTCAGGGCCAATCATCTGACTGATATAGTTGACTGTCTCCCTTGATAGTCGAAGCCTCTTTCAGCATTGCATCTCAGTCAAATTGAGGTAGCTGCTTCGCCGCCTGTATACCCTGGCAGCAGGATAGTGGTGTCGTCTGCGGACCCTTCCACCTTGGACAACCTCTTGGCCCTGCGCCCCTTGTGCCTGCGCCTGACCTCCCAAAGGTGGCTCCCCTGGAGGCTGATTGTCCACTCCTGGCGTCCTCCTTATTCTATCCCTCCCTTCCTCCTCAGAAGAGCTGCCTCCAGTGGAGATGTCAGAACCCATACCCCCAGGCTAAATGGAGGCCTCCGGAAAGCTGCAGGCCCGGGAAAGATTACTGTCTGCAGACTGGCTTCAAAGTACACAAGAAGCTCTTGGAAATCGATGTGAACTGCTAATAGGCAACTTTAAAACACTTTCTGCAATTAAAACTTCGTGGAAAACATGAACAACCCCTCTGAGTTCACATATCGCACCACTGCATGAGTTTTATTTAAAAATCTCCTACCCGGCGGCCTGTGCGCCGACCTGAAGTTCGCACAGGCCCCTCAAAATCCTCACCAATTGGCAAGTTAAGGGCCAAAACGAGGCCTTTAATTAATGGTGGGTGCGCATCCCACTGCTAAGCGCGCCCGCCGAACGAAATATCGCGATGCTGCGCGTTGATGTCGGGACGCTCGCGCAACATTTTAAGCGCTGACGTGTGGGCTTCGCCACCTACACGTCAGCCAGAAAATTCTGCCCAAAGTAACTGTTTAGTTTCTCCACCATTTCCCTGCTCTCCACTAAAAATTCTCCGGTCTCCACCTGTAACAAGACCACATTTGTCCTAGCTAATCTTCTTCTTTTCACATACCTAAAGAGGCTTTTATAGTCTGCCTTTATGTTCCTTGCTAGTTTGCATTCATATCCTATTTTCCCATTCTTAATCAATTTCTTGCTCCCCCTTTGCTGTGTTCTAAACTGCTCCCAATCTTCAAGATTACCACTTTTTCTGGCATTATCATCAGCCACTTCCTTTGATCTAATGCAATCTTTAACTTCTTTCATTAAGCATAGTTGATTTACCGTTTCCTTTGGGTGCTTGTGCCTTAGGGGAATGTGTATCTGTTGTAGACCATGGAGTATTTCTTTAAATACTAGCCAATGCCTGTCTACCATCAATACTTTATGTGTTTTCCCAAAGTATTATAGCCAACTTGCCGCTCATACCGTCAATTTCCTTTCTTCAGATTTAAGACCCTAGAATGAACTATATCGCATTCAAACTTAATGCAAAATTCTATCATTTTATGGTCACTATTTCCCAAAGGCTCCTTTACAGCAAGGTTATTAATAAGCCCTTTCTCATTACACAACACTAAATCCAAATAGCATGATCTCTAGATGGCTCCTCCATGTATTGCTCCAGAGACCAATCTTATACACACTCCAGGAGTTCATCCTCCAGGGTGCATTAGTGCTGATTTGGTTAACCCAATCTGTGTGCAAACTGAATTCACCCATTATTACTCTAATACCCACATTACATGCAACTCTAACTTCCTCACTTATACCATGCCCAACATTGCCACTACAGTTTGGTGGTCTATAAACAACTCCCACCAATGTCTGCTGCCTCCTGCTGTTTCTTAGCTCCACCCAAACTGATTCGACATCTCAATCCTTCAGTCTAAGATCCTCTCTTACTAATGTACTGAACTTGTCCCTTAATAGGGGTGCTACCCCACCTCCCTTTACTTTACACCTATCCCTCCAAAATGCCAAATATCCTTGAATATTTAGTTCCCAATCTTGGTTGCCCTGTAGCCATGCCTCCATAATGGCAATTGTGATGAAATTATAATAATTTTCATAATATTCCTCTGGTTTATTGTCAAGTAGGTTTATGGGGATAAGTATAGTTGTGTTTGTGCATGATTTAAGTAGATTGCAAGATTGAAATCATCAAAAGAAGCTAGGTGCTGGACATGCTAATGCGTAAACATGGATACTGGCTTAGCATGTAAGGTGTGAAAGGAATTTGCATTTTTAGACAAAATGAAGGGATATTTGAATTTCAAAGGGATATTAGTCTGTTTACAACTAGCCAGATAAGCAAGGCTAAGGAATGCACTTATTTTCCTCTAAAGGTTACTGATAAAAACTTTCATGTTGCCACTATATATTATGTTATGAGGAAGATACAGTTTGAACAACAGAACTTAAATATTAAAAAGAGAGAAACATATATAAATGGCCTGAATTTTTCAGTCGGTGGGCAGGCTCAGCGGGAGTGGGTGGTCGTGGAGTCGATTGCCACCCATGATCGGCCCCGCATCGCCATTTTACACAGGCGGGCCAATTATGGCCCGCACAGCGTAAGACGCTAGTGGTAGTGCTCAGCACTACCTCTGCCGGCGGGGGGAGGAGGGAGAGTCTATGTCACATGAGATGGGACCTATTTTTATATTTCATAAAATTTTTTTATTTAATTACTAAAAGCTTTAGGAAACCTCATCCCGCTCGTGGATGAGGTTTCCTAAAAATGTGAAGGCCACTAGGCCTTTTCGCCTGCCTGCCAACCTTAAGGTTGGACGGGCAGTGGCAACAATGACCTTAATTACTTACTTAATGGCCTTAATACGATGTGTAAATATCGGTGGGCGCACAGACGACTCTGGCGTGCATCCATTGAACGAAAAAACGCACACCATTTTACGTGCTGGCTTTTCGGGCCCACTCCTGCACGCACACTGAAAAATTCAGGCCTATGTGTCAAAAGGTCAAGAAAGATTTAACAGGAGTGTGTGAAATAGCCTTAATGAAGCCTACAGCATTTGTGCATAAGTCTGTTATATAATAAAACTGAGGCTGGGGAAAAAACATTTGGAATTCCACTGTCAAGTGCTATTGTGTTAATTTGCTGGTTCTGTTTTAAATCTAAAATCTATTTTTTGTACTGCTGCCTTCAAGGGAGTGTAACTGGGAGTCAGGTTAATTAGGTAAGAAATTTCCTGTCAGTGAGCGGGGGCGGGGTCCGCTCGCCGATGTGTAAAATGACATGTAATGGCGTTGGACGGAACTCCCGGCGTCATCCTGTGTCATTTGCATTTTCAGGTAGCGGGGGAGCAGCCGAGTCAGCTGTGCGCCCGCCGACCTGTCAATGGCTTGTTGAGGCCATTCAAAAATCAATTAAGCTCATTAATGAACCTGCCTGTCCAACCTTAAGGTTGGCGGGCAGGTTGGGAGCACTGGCGGCCACCTGAAAAAGCATTAAATCTCATCCATGGGCGGGATGAGGTTTCATTGCTGAATCAAAAACTTAGACACTTTTAATTAACGTTATGTCCATGTCCCAATTCATGTGACAATGTCACATGAGGGGACATGGATGGCGAATGAAATTTTCACTGCAGTAACCTTTTTACTTTGGGAACCAATCTCTCTGAGGCAGCAGGCAGCACTTAGTCTCAGGGAGATTGGAGCGCACTTCCGATTTTAGGAATCCACACTTCCCTGCAGACATCATGCTGGGCGGGCCTTAATTGGCCTGCCCACTAAAAATGGCGGCACCCCCCACCCATCAGAGGGCCACCCGCCCACACCTGCACTTCCACCCCCCAATGGGGGGGCAAATTTTGCCCTAGGAATTTTTATAGTATTAAGTAATTCGTCGTTTTATGAATGTGCTTGAAATCTTTTATATTTTGTTAATAAATACTTTAATTTTTAAAATCTCTAAAGATCTTGGTGGACTTATTACTTCTGAATTCAATGCACACATCTCGAAATAACTACAAATTGCAAAACCGTTGTGATAGCGCAACCAAGTTTCCTTCCTGGACTTTAGTCCGTCTGGCACACATCATCTGCCACATCATAACACAATTAAATCATACCCATTTACCTCAATTTGTACATTTAAATCATCAGCCATTTTGCTATGTGCATTCAGATAGAGTGCATTTAATTCTGCTTTTTTAACATTATTCTCCATTCTGGTCCTACTTGATGCTCGCCAATGCTTCGGCTGTCTTATATTTTTGCTTTCTACTTTTCTACTTCCTTTTATCAGTTTTGCTTCCCTCGAATCTGAGCTCCCTCTCAGGTTCCCATCACTCTGCCAATATAGTTTAAACCCTCCCCAACAGCACTAGCGAATCTCCCTACAAGGATGTACCAGGATCTGGGTGTCCTGGTACATCAATCACAAAAAGTTAGTATGCAGGCACACAAGTGATTAGGAAGGCAAAATGGAATGGTGTCATGCTTGTGGACTGAGCGGAGGTGTTCTGCAAAGCGGTCACCCAGTCTGCTTTGCAGAATACTCCGCAAGGTTAATGGTCTGTATGTGTGACCCTCACCTTCCGGTCACTTGCCATTTCAATTCACCATCTTGCTATGGTGCTTACATTTCGGATTTCAGCTTGCTGTAATGTTTCAGTGAAGCCCAATGCAAGCTGGAAGAACAATATCTCATTTTCTAATTAGGCATTTTACAGGCTATAGCCTCAACATTGAGTTCAACAACTACAGACCATGAACCTTGTCCTCCATTTTGATTCTCTCCCGCCCCCAAAGTGCCAGTCTGTATCTTGTTCTCACGTTTTTTCTTTCAACAGCACTGACCTTTATTCTGCTATTAACACCTGATCTGGACCAATGCTTTGTGTCTTTAATTCTATCATTACCACTCCCTTTGCTTTGTGTTCCATGACATCTTTGTAATTTAACCTTTAACCTATCCCTGGCCCTGTCCCTTGTTCCACCTGACCCTCACCTCTTTTCCAACAGCATAAAGCCCATCACATTTCTACCTCTCTTCAGTTCCAGAGAAGAGTCATATTGGACTTGAAACATTAACTCTGTTTCTCTCTCCACAGATGCTGCCAGACTTGCTAGTTTTTCTAGCACTTAGTTTTTATTTCAGATCTCCAACATATGCAGTATTTTGCTTAAATAAAATAATGTGGAGTAGCTGGATTGAGGATATATATCAATACCAAGCAGAATGAAAGATTTTTCTTGAGAATTCATTCTTTTGCTGGAAGAACCTCACTAAAAAACAAACTATGACTAATATGATGTGAGCTCCTACTTACCACTTCCTGAAGTAGTAACCAGCCTGGGTTTGCTACGAGCTCCATCCCCTCTAGTGGTGTATGCGGCCACAGTAATGGAATATGTTGTTTCAGGCATCAGTCCCCCAATAACGGCTTCCTATTATCAAATGCATCAGAAGCAAATAGTTTATGATGTTTATCTATCCACATAGCACCCCAGCATTACGCATATGCTAATGATGAACCATCAGGGTGCTAGAGAGCAGACAATTGGAATCCAATGGGCTATGCAAAAGTGGTCTGACCAGCACAGGCAAAGGGGGAAAACCTGAATCAACATATTGTATCAAAAAGGGATAAGGATATACATTCAGGGCTTCGGTAGTTTACTATGCCATCATGATATATAAAGCTCATGACTTTCATAAATACATTTTGCAACTGATTAAGAATTAGCATGGATTTTATTATCAATGCTGAGAAAAATCAACATGCTTTCAAAGAATCTGTGACTCCAAAACATACTAACAATTTAATTTAAAATTTAAATAAAATGCATCCGGTTGAAAATAATCAAAAGTAATTGCGATTTTGTCATGTCTTATACTGCATTTTGTTAGCATAAAAGATTGTAATAAAATTTGCATCCTAGCTAATTAAACCAGATGCATTCTTTTTATGTGTAATCCAGGTGAAACGACCAGATCTTCCAGCAGTTCTTGTTTGAACTGAAGTGCTGAATTCAACAAACCACAGAAATATCACATAAATTCATAACACATAAAGGGAATAATGCATTAAAATCAAATAAGATTAGCTAGGGCAATAATTTGTAGAAATCCAAAAGCAACACCAATGCACTGCAAACCACCATTTCCACACATGCATACAGCTGTACACACTCCCACCTTCATCTAAGCTCCTACAGTTAACTGTGTAAGGCTCTGATTTATCCAGGACAACTAGCAAAGTTCTTCATTTTTGATCTGATAGAAAACACCGTTTGTTCAGACCAAAATAATTTCAGCCTTTTCTCCTCACTGTAATAGGCCTACTCACGCAGCTGGAAAAGTCCATCTATGGACTAAGTGTACACTAAAATGATTTATAAGTTACCAAATTAGTCACCTGGGCATTAAACTGAATAACCAGATTGTTGCCCTGCCCCATTTCAAAATAGGAAATGGGAATCACTGTTGTTTCAAAGTCAGTCTGTTTGGAAAGCAAATATATCACTTGGGGTGAAAAGTTGTTGCCATATCATTCCACTAAATACACCACTGGGCTGGGAATATTTATTTGTACTTCTATTCTATAACAATCTCACTAACTTTAGTGGCTAGGATGGAAATTATTAATTTAAACAAGTATGGTTGGATTTCCATCTCCCTGCTTGCTAACCTGACTTCCATGCACCCGGCATAGTTACCGAGTTGGGGATCATTAAGCATTCATGCTGACATCCTAGCAGGATCAGCCAGCAGGTGGAGACTGCTGGAGGCCCTTTACAAACATGGGTGGTGTTCTTGTGCCAAGAGAGGCAGGAACAGCATTAAAGGGGCAGCAAAGTCCAAAGACTTCAACTAAAGGATTAGAACACTGAGGAAGATTTGGGCTTGGGCAGTGAGGAGACAGTAGGCCTTACCGCCTAAATTTGTTCAATTTTCCATTACTATCTAGCTCATAGAACTCATAGAACTTTGCCATCTTGTAATTTGCAGTTTACAAATAAATGAAATTAATAAAGGATAGCTAATTTGGAGAAAGGGATATCCACAAAAATATCCTTAGGCAAGGAGGCAGACATAAAAAAAAGATACCTTATACATTTGTTTACTGTAAGCACCGAGAATGATAGTTGACTGTGGGGTTTGTTCTCTCTCACTGATCCTTTCCATTTTTTATCACAAATCTTTCATGGCATGTTAAGATCAAGGCAGGTTGATCTTTATCAGGATTTGTTGCCCATACAGTCTGGAGAACTGCCCAGCTTAGTGATCCAACACGACTGGTTTACACAAACCAATACAAAATAAGTCTCAACACGCAACACATCACACGCAACATCGTGAAGGGAAGAAAAAGCACACATTGTGCCAGCACCATTGCAACAGGCAATAAAGTGTAGATTTGAATCTACAAGTAGAACATCCATTAGATTCTCCAAGCAAAGTTTATTTCTCATGCAACTGTCTAATTCAGAGAGCAGAGAAAGTTCAATGCCAAATGGTAGTGCAGGGATGTCAAAGAGAGATGGTCAACAAAAGTGTATACTGCACATTTTCTATTTACTTGATTTCCACCCAAAGACTCAACTAGTCCACAATATCCTAAATTAAACCTTAATATATTTATTGTCACTCAGAAGGAAATTGAGTAATAATGGGCTGAAAACAAATTTACTTATTTTCTAGGAACCCAGCAATGTGATTTTGATTGGATTTGATATTAAAGGCAGGAATTGATCACAACTTACGTAAAATGACGCTAACATTAGAGTGGAAGGTGACCTAAAAGTAAGTGTACACAAACTGTGCAGTTAATAGTTTTATAATTCACCAAACAAAACAAGTGTGATGATTTTGCTGATTCTTCGATTAAGTGCTCCTCTATTCACAGTGACCTTCAGTTATCAGGACAGGTGAATAAACTGCTGCCTTCTTCATTACCAGGGGGTCCTGCTAAATGTACAATTGATGAAGAGGAAGTGTTGTGATGTATCAGAATTATATTTGTTGCTCAAAAGCACTATTAGTGCTAGGGTGATTGAAATCCTCTGAATTGCAACTCTGCAATTCTCCCGTTGTAGGATTGTGTTGTAAATAATAGCTCTCAAAGAGCGTGGCAAAGTATTTGCAGTTCCAAAGATAGCTTAACCATAAATAGGAGACTACTAAATCTGCACCCCTTTTCCAATTGTTTTACATTATAGTAAATGAAAAAGGTATAAGCAAACTACATGACTGTCCATAGTTATTTCGGAAAAAAAAGGACTGCCTTTATTATGCAAAACTGACTTCAGGTTGGCTATATCAGTCAGCACTGTAAAAAGCAAATTTGATGAATTTTGTGAATCAATTTATTGACTAGTCCAATAAAATCTGTATCTTACCAATGATCTCTAATACTGTTCACCTTACTCAAGAGCATCAATTTTGCCACAAGGAAAGACAGAAGTCACAGAGCAATTTTTGCATCAAACTTAAGGAATGTACTGCAGACTTCCCTTTGTACAGTTACTTTAATAAAAATACCAATTATTTAAGTTGCACAGGATTCTCTTCTCTATTTAAACAACATCTACTATATTCATCTTTGACATCCCTCTGATGACTTGAAAGAAAGCCCATGCCCAGACTTGCACATGTTTATTACTCACATAGTCCTGGGTGTCCTCAGACTCCCACTGAATGGATGGGTTTGGGGAAAATAAAGACAATTAGAAAGAAGGGATTAGAGGAAAGACAATATTGACTGGATTAGTAAGGATACATGCTAACTATGAATAGGAAATATAACAAGGAACATATTTTAAAATAGCAACTTTCAGACTTCATTGCACAGCAATTAGTATAGTTTATTACTTATTTCTTCAACCTAGGTTCAGTCATCTGCATTCACAGTAGTAGTGTTTGGGACCTGTTCACATTAATACCTGCTGCTTACCCTTGTTTTTTCAAACAGTTACCTCTTATACCACACAGCACTTGGCCAATTATTTCATGCCACATACTTCAGGTCATCTAATGCAAATTCAGAGATATAATACAGAAATAAAGTCTAGAAGTTATATATACACACACACACACACACACACACACACACACGCAATAATGTTAAACATTTCCATCAGATCCATATCTAGAACAGCATACAATCACAATATCACGGTCAACTTCAATTTATTTTCTGCTAGTTTGGACTTTGTTAATGATATCCACTTGTTATGCATGTGGTTTATTCACATAATTTCACTGACATAAAATGATTATCTGTTCTTGAAATTGCAACATACAGGAAACATTAATCAGTTGATCAATTCCCACCTGAAGCACAATAGAATTTTAGCCAAGAACAAGGAAAATGTTCATTTGTCCAAAATATGCAAGACGAGTTTGGCAGAATGAAATTCCTCAGTATGTGAATCAATGTCTGCTGCTAGATATACCTAATCTAAAGCCTTGCACCAGGATGAGACATATCGGCTACATTGACAAATAAGGGACAGGCAAAACCAGCAATTATAGATTGCTCAACAACGACTTTCTGCTTTTGTCAGCATGCACAATGGATTTTCAAGTAATCAATTGTAAGAGTTTATTGATAAACTTCTAGTTACCATATCAGGTTTGCTAATCTTATGTAAATATAGTTTCAACAAATTTCATTGCCACATTCAAAAGCAATAGAGAGAATTGATTAAAAGAGTGCATGGATGTTACCTATACATACTTTGAAAAGAAATTTGATTAAGTGCCACATAACAAGCTTATTTGGAAAACAAAAGCACGTGGAATTAAAGTACATGGTAGCTGGGGATATAAAATTGGCTAAGAGAAAAGCAGAAAACAGTGGTGAATGAGTATTTTTCAAACTGGGAAGAAGTATTCAGCAAGGCCACAGAGGAGTTGACGTTAAAACCATTTAATTCTTTTTACATATAAATAGAAGCATTTAAGGGAGAAACTATTTCTTTTGGTAAATGGGTCAGTAACCTTCACAAACTATTCAGACATGGGTCACTTGTTGGGAACCGTGCAGTAAGAAAGATGCCACAGAGCAGGATAAGGTGCTAGGAGAGTGAGGCGGAGCAGGTTCTCAGCAGGTGGCCATGACCATGGAGCACTTCTCCTACCTTAACGTCAGTGAAGAGAAGTGTATGAGGCACCTTCACCTTAATGACGTTGGTACTGAACTATGTCAGCTGTTGAAGCCTCAAGCCACATCATGGATAGAACTGCCCATAACTTTCAAGGTCCCAATCAATTTTTATGCCACAGGCTCCTTTCAGGCTGAAACAGGTGTTATTAGCAACATCTTGCAGTTTAGAAAACACAGATGTACCAAGGAGGTTAGAAAGAGAAACACTTCCATCTCTTACCCCATTGGTCAGGAAAAACAAGAAGACAGCATAAGACCATCACTGAATCCCCCACTATCAACATCCTGGGGGTTACCATTGACCAGAAACTGAACTAGACTAGCCATATAAATACTGTGGCTACGAGAGCAGGTCAGAGGTTAGGAATCCTGCGGCAAGTAACTCACCTCCTGACTCCCCAAAGCCTGGCCACCATCTACAAGGCACAAGTCAGGAGTGCGATGGAATACTCTGCACTTGCTTGGATGAGTGCAGCTCCCACAACACTCAAGAAGCTTGACACCGTTCAGGACAAAGCAGCCCGCTTGATTGGCACCACGTCCACAAACATGCACTCCCTCCACCACCGATGGTGTGTACCATCTACAAGATGCACTGCAGGAATTTACCACGGCTCCTTAGACAGCACCTTCCAAACCCATAACCACTACCATCTAGAAGGACAAGGGCAGCAGACACATCAGAACACCATCACCTGGAAGTTCCCCTTCAAGTCCCTCACCATCCTGACTTGAAAATATATCGTCATTCCTCCATGGTTGCTGGGTCAAAATTCTGGAACTCCCCTCCTAACAGCACTATGGATACAACTACATCGCATGGACTACAGCAGTTCAGGAAGGCAGCTCATCACCTTCTCAAGGGCAACTAGGGATGACAATAAATGCTGGCCCAGCCAGTGAAACCCACATCTTATAAATGGATTTAAAAAAAAAAACTTGGCCTGCATGGCATGGTGCAAGGTTCCCATGAGGTCAGTGTATTACTTATCAATTAAAAGGAATTCCATTCTCTCAACTTGCAGCTTACAGTCCTGTATACAGTGGTGTTCCTCAAGGGTTTGGTATAAGGGCCACTGCTCTTTTTGATATATGTTAATGACCTTGATTTAGGTACGCAGGGCATGATTTCAAAGCTTGCAGATGAAATTAAACTGAAATGTATTACACAATGAGGTTGGAAACAAACTGCAAGAGGATATAAACAGATAAAATGGGCAAACAGGTGACAGACGTATTTTAATGAAAAATTTAAAGTGATACATTTTGGTGTGAATAATGAGACACAACATGATCTGAATGTGCAATTTTAAAGTGGGTGCAGGAACAGAGAGATGTGGCGCTGGAAGGGGCCAGAACAAGTTGAGAAGGCTGTTAAAAAAGCATACCGGATTCTTTATTAACTGAGGAACAGAATTCAAAAGTAAGGAAGTTATGCTAAACCTTTACAAAACACTGGTTGGGCCTCAGCTAGAGTACTGTGTTCAATTTATTTTAGGAAAGCTGGTCAAGGCCTTGGTGAGGTTGCTGAAGAGATTTACTAGGATGGTGTCAGGGATAAGATTCTCAGAATTGTTGCAGTGCAGAAGGAGGCCATTTGCCCCGTCGTGTCTGCACCTCATGAGGGACCTCAGTTATGTGAAGAAGCTGGAGAAACTGGTGTTGTTCTCCTTAGAACTTAGGGGGTTGACAGAGGATTTGATAGAGATAATTTTGAATGGTTTTAACAGAGTAAAGAACATTGCCTGAAAGGATGGTGGAAACAGGTTCTATGAAATCCAAAGGTGAATTGAGGAGAAATGTCTTTCCCTGGAGTGAGGTTAGAATGTGGAACTTGCTTCCACAAGTAGTTGCAGCAAAGATGTACTTAAAGGAAAGTGAGATAAACACAGGAAGGAAAAAAGGAACAGGACAAGTGGGAAGGCACGAAAGTTAGCACTTTGGGGCCTGCTTGCTGGCTCCCTGGCCATTTTTCTGAAGGCAGGATCGGAGGGGCAGCAGGGCTACCTGCATGCAAGCTGCCAGTAGCCAATTCAACTAGTTAAGGGTCAATAAAGCCTATTTTTGCAGTTCAACTGGAGTTTTCCAGTCAGCCTCTAGACTCTTGGTGTCATCAAGGAACTGGGTAGCTGCCTGATGGTGGCCTCTTGGTGGCAGGCTTAAAGGTCCTCACTGCTTGACTGGCTTCAGTTACAGCAGTAGGCCATCCTGTGGAGCAATTCCACCCCACCTTAATGGTGGCTCAACTGCTGAGTCCATTTTTTATTTTAAATATAAAAAAGTTGGGGAGAAGGCACCTTCACTCTCACTTACATACAGAGGAATCCTGCTGCTGCTTCCAACCTGAAGAGCTGCCTACTGGCTCTCCAAATTTGAGAGCTCATCCACCATCCTTAATAGGATGGTGAGGCCACTCTCTGGTCAATAATTGACTGATTCAGGAAAAATTCAGATGGGGAGAGTCTTCCCTCCACAGCGCAGGCTCCTGATCCCCATTTGAAACTCACGGGAAAATCCTTCCTAAAGTTTTAGGTCAATGATCTTTCATCAGAATTGCTCACTGACCTGAATGAAACATTGGGCAGAAGCATGCCTCCCTAGTTCACGCACGAGCGGTGTGGTGATTTCCACATCAGGAACTTGAGATGTGCGAGTAACCGGCCTTCTGGAAAGTAGCTAATTAGGAAACCATGTCTGGGATCTCTACCAATTTAGGGATTATGGACAGGATGCTGAGTCAAGATCAAGATTGAATGCGCAGGTTTGAAGCGTCAATATTAGGACCTTCATAGCGGTGGCACAAGATTTGGACTGTGGTGACTTGGAGGAGGTAATAATGAAGAAAATAGGAGAGAGGCAGGGAAGGTGTGTAGCCCAGTTGTATTGTGAAAGTCTCTTCAAGGAATTGCCAGCAATTTCCATATCATGGCCATGATGATAAGATTCAGCTTCAATTATCTGCTTCTGTTGTCACAAGCCTCTGCCTTTGGCTGATCTCTGGCTTGCTGGCTTCCCCCTTTATAGTACTAAGTGCATGTTTTTTGAAGGCCTCAATAACTTTCCACTATGCAATAGCCTACTCGAAGCTGCCATGTTCCAGATAGTGTGTGTGACCCATCCACTGTAGCCATTGCTGCTCTGGGGTGGCCAACAACACTACCAACCTGACAAAAATGGGAGGAGGAGTGTAAATGCTGGGACACCAGCCGGATGGCATTTTACATAGTTTTCCAGTCCTCAATGGGCTGGGAATATTCCTCCCATTAAATCTCTTTCCATTTATGCTGCCTGACCTGCCCAGTGTTTCCAGTATTGTAGATTTTTTATGTCTTTAACATGAGGCTTGGTTGCACCAGACAATTTGGTGGTGTTGGCAGGTACTCACACTTGCAAAAAAAAACTACTTGCTGAGGTGATTTACAATTGTTCATGGACAACAATACATCGCCATGTCAAGGCTTTTAGACCATCAAAATGGAAAAAAGACTTTTTGCTCTGTAACTCCTCTAACCAAAAGTTTTTTTTAAACAAGTTACTAACAGTGAATCAAGAATATAATTGCTCCAAAGTACATGAAGGGGAGAATTTTCTCCCTGTTGGGGGTGGGGGGTTGGATGGGAGCAGGGCGCAGGCAGGCACGCAGCTGAACACCACCCTTGATCGGCTGCGTGCCGCCATTTTATGTGGGTGGGCCAATTAAGGCCCGCCCGGTGTGACATGCACCCAGAAGTGCTGTGTGCCTCCTTTGCGGGCAGGGGGAATAGGCTGAGTCAGGGCCTGTGCTCTTTCACGTGCACAGAAATCTCCCTGAGGCACAGAGTTGCTTCAGGGAGATTAGTTTAACTTTTGAAAATTTTAATAAAGAAAAAAAAATTTTAAGACAAGTCCCATCATGTGACAGTGTCACATGAGCTGGGACATGTCAATTCATTTTATTTAAAATTTTTTATTAAACTTTAAAAACCTTCATGAAACCTCATCCCGCCCATGGATGAGGTTTCATGAAAAATGTGAAGGCTGCCTGGGCTCTTCGCCTGCCCGCCAACCTTAAGGTTGGACGTGCAGCTCATTTAATTAGTTTAATTACTATTTAAATGGCCTCAATAGGCCTTTGACAGTTTGGCGGGCGCGTAGCCGACTCTTGTGCGCGCCCACCAAACTCAAGATCTGAATGACGTACAGTGACGCCGGGACGCATGCCTGACGTCACCACTCATCGTTTTGTGTGTTGGCGAGCGGGTCCCACCCCCACTCGCCGACCCGAAAATTCTGGCCAAAGTGTATGCAAACACACATTAATCAACATTGTAAATGATCCAATATGCTTCAGCAATAATGCTTATGTCTCCTGTCATCACAGATTGAGAGTTAATTTGGCAGTAATATCTGATTGCTCAAGATGAGTCAAAGTGGCTGATAAATTATTGTTTATAGATTGTGTTCATTCTCAGTGAGGATTGAAAGTAAACTTCTGATCAGCATGAAAAAGAGTCAATTTCATGCTAATAATGGTGAAAATTAACCAAGAGTAAGATTTTTGTATTCTCCATAAAAAAGCATTTTCTTTTTCAGCAGTATAGGTAAGCCCCGCGTGATTTGGTATGCAACAAACTGTATGGAAGTTTTTTTTTATTCATTCATGGGATGGGGGTATCTCTGCCTGGGCAAGCATTTACTGCCTATCCCTAATTGCCCTTGAGAAGGTCGTGGTGAGCTGCCTTCTTGATCCTCTGCATCCATGTGGTGTAGGCACCCATCCTCAGTGCTGTTAGGGAGGGTGTTCCAGGATTTTGACCCAATGACTGTGAAAGAACGGCGATATAGTTCCAAGTCAGAATGGTGAGTGGCTTGCAGCAGAACTTGCAGGGTGATGTGCCCATGCATCTGCTGCCCTTGTCCTTCTAGATAGCAGCGGTCGTGGGTTTGGAAGGGACTGTCTAAGGAGGCTTGGTGAATTTCTGCAGTGCATCTTGTAGATGGTATACACTGCTGTCACTGTGCATTTGGTGGAGGGAGTGAATTTTTGTGGATGTGGTGCCAATCAAGCGCACTGCTTTGTCCTGGATGGTGTCGATCTTCTTTTAGACTGTTGGAGCTGCACTCACCAGGCAAGTGGAGAGTATTCCATCACATTCCTGACTCATGCCTTGCAGATGGTGGACAGGCTTTGAGATTCAGGAAGTGAGTTACTCATCGGAAGATTCCAAGCTTCTGACCTGCTTTTGTAGCCACAGTATTTATATGCCTCATCGAGTTCAGTTTCTGGTCAATGATAACGCCCAGGATAGTTGATAGTGGGGGATTCTGCAATGGTAATGCCATTGAATGTCATGGGGTGATGGTTAAATTCTCTCTTGTTGGAGATTGTCAATGCCTGGCACTTGTGTGGCACAAATGCTGCTTGTCACTTGTCAGCCCAAGCCCAGATATTGTCCAGGCCTTGCTGCATTTGGACATGGACTGCTTCAGTATGAGGATTTGCAAATGCTGAACATTGTGCAACCATCAGTGAACATCCCTGCTTCTGACCTTATGATGGAGGAAAACTTATTGATAAAGCAGCTGAAGATGGTTGGGCCTTGGACATTATCCTGAGGTACTCCTCCAGTGATGTCCTGAGGACCTGAGATGATTGATCTCCAACAACCATGACCAACTTCCTCTGCACTAGGTATGACCCCAACCAGCAGAGTGTTTTCTCCCTGATTCCCATTGATTCCAATTTTGCTGGAGCTCATTGATGTCACACTCAGTCAAATGCTGCCTTGATATCACTCTCACCTCACCTCTGGAGTTCAGCTCTTTTGTCCATGTTTGAACCAAGGCTGTAATGAGGCCAGGAGCTGAGTGATCCTGGTTGTCAAGCAAGTGCTTCTTGATAGCACTGTTGATGACCTCTTCCAACACTTTACTGATGGTGCAGTAATTGCCTCAGTTGGATTTGTCCTGCTTTTTATGGGCAGGACGTGGGCAATTTTCCACATAGCCGGCTAGATGCCAATGTTGTAGCTGTAGTAGAATAGCTTGGCTACTGGTGCAGAAAGTTCTGGAGCACAATTCTATAGTACTATTGTTGGAATATTGTCAAGGCCCATAGCTTTTGGAGTATCCAGTTGTTCAGCTGTTTCTTGATATCACGTGGAGTGAATTGAATTGGCTGAAAACTGACATCTGTGATGCTAGGGACCTCTGGAGGAGGCCCAGATGGATCATCCACTCAGCATTTCTGGCTGAAGATGGTTACAAATGCTTCAGCCTTATCTATTGTACTGATGTGCTGGGCTCCCCCACCATTGAGGATGGGGGTATTTGGGTAGCCTACTCCTTTAGTTAGTTGTTTAATTGTCCACTGCCATTCATGACTGGATGTGGCAGGACTGCAGAGCTTAGATCTGATCCGTTGGTTTTGGGATCACTTAGCTCTGTCTATTGCATGCTGCTTACCATGTTTGTCACACAAGTAGTCCTGTGTTGTAGCTTCACCAGGTTGACAGCTCATTTTTAGGTATGCCTGGTGCTGCTCTTGGCATGCCCTCCTGTACTCTTCATTGAACCAGGGTTGATCCCCTGGCTTGGTGGTGGGGTAGAGTAGGGGATATACCAGGCCATGAGGCAACAGATAGTGGTCTGAAATAAAATGAAGTAATTCTGAGATAAATAAATAGATGTTTTTTTTAAAATGTCTCATAGCAATTCCTTTCTAAAGTTGAATTTATAGACTTGGCTAGTGCTGGGACTGAAGCACGTGAGTTTTGTACTGTAGAACTCCATTTTTATATTGCCTTTAACACAAAAAGATGTCTCGGGTAGTTTGCAGTTGGAGGATAAATCTGATTAAGAATGAAATTAGAGGAAGTGCCAAAGGCATAGAACTTGCTGAATAGATTTTAAAAAGACTTTTAAAGATGGACCAAGTTGGGAGTACAAAGCAGATCAGAGTTATGGGGTAAATAGACAAATATAGGTTTGGTAGATTTTACAGTCGAATGGTGGAGTCAAACTAAAAGATTTTGAAATCTCTGCACTGACCATTGGACGTTATTGGAAGTCAGCAGAATAGGGGTTATGACTGATCATGAGGGTTGGCTAGATGTGTGTGATGGAGTTCCAGATGAGTTAGGGTTTATGAAGGTTGAAGCTTGTGAAACTAAAAAATTGGAGTTCAGAGCTGGTAAAGGCATGTTCAAGGATTTCATTGGGAAAGGGGTTGTACATTGACAAATGTTTAAAAACATGCCATGCGTAAACCAACCTTTTTTGGCCAAAAAATTGTAATTTTTCATACACCTCATGGAAAAGTCAACATTAGTTTTTCAGGGATCAAAGCTCAAAAATTTCAGAACCAAAGTATAATTTCTACAATCGCATTAAAAACCTCAATTCATTGTGGCATACAAGGCTATGGACCTGTTGCTGGAAAACGGGATTAGAATAGTTAGGTACTTGTTTGACCAGTGCAGACTCAATGGGCCGAAGGACCTTTTTCTGTGCTGTAGACCTCTATGACTCTATGGTCGAGTAGAATTCTGCTGCTGCTGATGGCCCACAGCACTTCATGGATGGTCAGTCTTGAGTTGTTAGATCTATTTGAAATCTGTCCCATTTAGCATGGTGGCAGTGCCACACAGCATGATGGAAGGTATCCTCAATGTGAAGATGGGACTTCATCTCCACAAGGACTACTGATATTGTCATGGGCAGATGCGTCTGTGGCAGGCAGATTGGTGACGATGAGGTCAAGTATATTTTTGACTCTTGTTGGTTCTCTCACCAGATGCCACAGACCCAGTCTAGCAGCTATGTCCTTTAGGACTCGGCCAGCTGGGTCAATCGTGGTGCTGAGCCGCTCTCAGTGATGAACATTGAAGTCCCTCACCCAGAGTACATTATGTCTCCTCGCCACCTCAGTGCTTCCTCCAAGTGGTGTTCAACATGGAGGAGTACTGATTCATCACCTGGGTGGCGAGAGTTGTCTGTGGCAATCAGCAGGAGGTTTTCTTGACCATAAGTAAAGCAAAATACTGCGGTGGCTGGAAATCTGAAATAAAAACAGAAAATGCTGGAAAAACTCTGTAGGTCTGGCAGCATCAGTGGAGAAACAGCATTAATATTTCAAGTCCATATGATTCTTTTTCAGAGCTGTGATCTGAGCTTAGGTTTCCTTGCGCATGTTTGGCCTGATGCCATGAGACTTCATGGAGTCCAGTGTCGATGTTGCGGACTCCCAGGACAACTCCCTCCCAGCTGAATACCACTGTTGCACCACCTCTGCCAGGGATTATCTGTAACGTATGATTCCGTGAGTATGACTATGTCAGGCTGTTGCTTGACAGGTCTGTGGGACAGTTCTCCTAACTTTGGTACAAGCCTCCAGATGTTAGCAAGGACAACTCTGCAGGATCAACAGGTTCATTGTTACTTCTGGTGTCTGGAAACTGGGAGATTTCATTCCTTGTAGACTTTTCAGCAGCTTGCTCGGCCATTTAACAATCAACCACATTGCTGCCATATGTAGGCCAGGTGAGACCAGGTAAGGATGGCAAATTTCCTTCCCTAACGGGCATTAGTGAACCAGATGGGTTTTTACGACTATCGACAATTTATATTGATTGAATTCAAATTCCCTTATCTGCTGTGGTGGGATTTGAACCCGTGTCCACAGAGCACCACCTTGCATCTCTGGATTACTAGTCCAGTGACAATGCCAGCATGCCATTGCCTCCCACTGGTATGGAAAGAAGACAAGTAACGCAAACCGATTAAAGAAATAAAATAAGTGAAGAGAAACATAGTAAGCAATGGCATGGGACCTACTACAATCTATCAAAACACTGTTGATAATCTGGAAGAAGATAGTCCTGTGGCAACAGTAACAAAATGTATTTTTTTATTTTAGCTAATTAGCATTCCATGCCACTTGCAAAGGCCACTCAGTATCTCAAAATTAAGTCTCGATTTTGTCTGATCATCAGCTTTACTTTGATTGAAATTTGTTTCACTGGCAGCAAAACAAATTAGACAATGACAGCTATTACCAGCAAAATAATTTACCAGTTACAGCTCAGAAAAATATGCAAAGAAATGAACTGTAAGAAATTGGAAGAAAAATAATATAAACATTAATTCTTCAATAATACTCTGCCCCATGCAAAAACACAAACAGAAGTTTTGATTCTGTGCCTATGTTGATATTTTGCTTTTTTTGTATTCCCACATTAAGCTTTAGCTGGCTTTTTTCTTTTGGGGGAAAGCATAATTTTTCTAAAATGTGAAGGAGATAACAAAGGATTTGTAAATTATTCATTCTTCATATTCTCCTTACAGTGAATTGTATTACTGCAGAGAGAAAGAACTATGTGGTATGTTTGAAGTACCACTTTTGGAGATAAAGCAAAACATTTAGAAGTCATGTTATTATTAATAATCATTAAACTGAAAATTTTGTACCAGATCTGTACCAATAAACATCCATCAATATACAAGTAATATAGTCATTGTCTGAAAAGCACATAATTTCAAACTCAGACTCAACAGATCAATACACATCAACAGAGCACTTTGGAATAAACAATATTAATAATATATATTTTTAGGAGGCAACATTTCAGACAAATTGTCTTCCATTTTGCTTTAATTTAATGTTTCAAAAATATAAATTATAATAGAGTAATTTCTTTCCATCCCTCATGATCAGTAACTTTTAATAATTCAACTATCAACAACTAACTGTGCATACCTGTTCTTCTGCTAACATCACATCTTTAATGATTGGTTGTCCTTGTGGTTCCCCTTTTTCCAAACGCACGTAAGTGACCTGGTACCCACGGATCTGTCCATGCTGTTTGCTCGACACTGGGGGTTTCCACATGACTTTGATTGTTGTTGAGTTCGTTGACTCCGCTTCCACTTTCCGTGGTGGCGCACTAGGCACTATGACAAAATGTATAGTTATTACCTGCAAAAATTTATTTTAGGATTGATTTAAGAGCTCATACATACTTTACAGTAAGCACCTTCTTCCACCACCCACTGTAAAGATTTAACAAAATCTGGTCTGTAGTATCACACTTACAACAAGTAGGGGATTCGCCTCTGAAATGACATACAATCTAGATATGAGCAACTTCTTACCAGAAAAACAGTCACTTTCGGGTGAAAGTAAAGAGTTTCTGCTAAGAATTCATTCAATTTAGACAATGTTGAAATCCTAACTGCCTTCACAAAATGTAACGTTAATTCTACCAACTTGGTTTGACTCATATAAAGGTTAAAAAAACAGCATCACCCAGTTCCCAATTTTTTTCAGCCCATGGGATCACTGCTCTATATTTAACCTTCTCCCCCATATAAACAATCCCCACTGTGGAGTCATTCCAGACAGAAAACGAATTGGTGATAAATAGTATCACTGATGATACTTGAATTGTCAATAATAAATACTGTAAAGTGATAACCCACTTTTCAGTTATCTAACCAAGGAATATGCTGAACAGATTGGGGAAGGGAGTCAAGGTTTCTACCTTAATATTACATCTAAGCAACTGCTTCTATTTACATGCATTTAATGTATTGTTGAATTCCCCACGTGATTCTGGTCAGTGAAAATATTGGTGCACCATTATTGCTGAATCTAAAGTTGTCCTCACTTTACATTCACATGAGCTCTCTTTCAGCAGTTATCACTAGCTAGTGATTGAGTGGCTAAATTTCCCCTTCATAGCCTAGGGACATACAAGGCCAAAGTCAACTGCCATTATTTTTCTTTCATGTCATGTGGGCGTCGCTGACAAGGCCAGCATTTGTTGCCCATCCCTAATTGCCCTTGAGCTAAGTAACTTGCTAGGCCACTTCAGAGGGCAGTTCATGTTGTTGTGGGTCTGGAGTCATACATAGACCAGACCAGGTAAGAACAGCAAATTTGCTTCCCTAAAGAGCATTAGTGAACCAGATGGGTTACTATGACAAGAAACAAAAGCTTCATGGACCACCACTGATACTAGCATTCAATTCTAGATTTTGTTAACTGGATTTAAATTCCACGAGCTGCATGGTGGGATTTGAACCCATGTCCCTAGACTATTTGCCTGGACCTCTGGATTACCAGTCCAGCGACACTACCACTACACCACCATCTCCTCCCATGCTTCCCACTATTGTGACTTATGAGTAACAGACTTAGTACTCTGTTTTACACTACATGGCACATTTACTAGATAAGCAACTGCAATATATTTTTACAACGCTTTGTAAAGAACTCCCTTCTTTTTCGCATGTAATTTTTGAATGCAGATGTGCTGCGAATAAAACAGCTGGCAGTTAACATTAATTGCCATGTGGTTGTTGCCTCTACAAAAAGATCAGGAGCATTTTCTGTTTCACACAAAATCATCATGTTTTGCAGTGATCAGGGTTTGTGCAAAATAACAGCTAGATATCAGTTTTCAGACAGACCAGCTACTGAGCAGCTGATGTTGTCTAACAAACTAGGTGTGTAAAAATCCCATTACCCAGTGTCAGCAAAAAAGTCCGCTTTGCACCTGTGGTGAATTAAAACATCTATCTGTCACCCACTTGAAAGAACCTTTAACTAATTAGCAATTATTTTGCCATGCATACCTCCCAAAATTACTTTCACCTTTGAGTCTGCAAATTCCACAAATTTAATTCTAAACACCAATTCTGCTCTCAAAATGATTCATTTCCAGAAAAAAGAGGGAAAGGAGAAAGGTAATTCTATATCTAAAGACATCCAACCTTTTATTAGAAGGGGGAGTTATGTGGTTCCAGGCATGATAATTAAACAGTTAACTCTTAACAGTTGGAATTTTAAGTTAATCAAGTTGATATGTCTTTGTGACATCGCTCTGTGCATTGTACAACATTAGTGGTGCAATGTCATCTTACACTGTTGCTTATTATTGACAGCTATCAGAGACCTAAACTGATTGCGAGTAATTTGTAGGGAGTTTAACATATAGCTCACCACCACCTTCACAAGGGCAATTAGGGATTGGCAAAGAATGCTAGCATTGCAAATGACATTCATATCCCATGAAAGAATTTTTTAAAATCTTACAAAACAGAACAATTGGGAAATAAGATTTCTCTTTTCATTGTTCCAATCAGTATATGGAAGCACCGGTGGATTCTATATGAAAGATTAGCATAGATCAATTTTCAGTGAAGTTCCAACTTTCAACATGGAGTATAATTTAATCTCTCTACGTACAAAGCAATGGTTGAAATAAGATTTTTTTTTACTAAGTACTAAACCACCCCATGTGAAATCAGAATGGAAAGTGCTGGGAATAATGTTGAATATTAAGGCAAATCTAGAAAGTAGTCTTAGAGGAATGACAATACCGAACATTGGAATTTATTCATTCATTAAACCAATGGAAAGCAGTAAAAGTTTAAAATAGTAATTCCAGTCAACAAGAGATAAAAAGGTAATTTCAAACTCTGCCAGCCAGAGATATGAAAAACAAGAGAGGAGGAAACAAATTTAGCCTGAAAAGTAGTTGGTGGTGTATATGCATGGTGGTGTAACCAAGATGAATAAGATAAAGGAGGTTCAGAAACGAGTCACAACAGCCAGGTAGAAAATTAGGTAAGGGAGAAACAGCCTTACAAGCATTTATAGGAATATCATATGTATCAGGGTGAAAAAAATTTTTGCTACTGTTGAAAGATCCTAAAGGTGGCATATCAAAATGGCCAAATGGTAGCAAATAGACATGTACATCCACATGTTCAGAGAGCATACCATGATTAATCTCTCCAGCATGGAAGTTGAATTTTATTGGAGGAGAGGGTGGGTGGCTGGCTGTCATGGTGGAAATGTTAGAAGTACTTTAAAAAAAATAGAAGTATCAGGTATGCCAGTCATTAACAGGCTGAAAAAGTTAATGAAAGTGGCTAATGAAATCAGTCTTGCTGTTGCCACTTTTTCAGGAATAGAGCCCAAGGGTTGAAAAGCAGTCAACATAACACTATTTTTTAAACAAGGGATGAGGAACAATCCAGAAAACTACAGGTCATATCTAAAGAGTCAAAACAGACAGGAGGCAGCTATTTGGTCCATTAACTTCAAACCCCCTCTCTGTGGAGCAACCAGTCAGTCTCAATCCCTTGCTCTCTCCCAGTAGCCCTGCAAGTTTATTTCCCTCAAATACCTCTACATTTTTGTTTCAAAATTATTAAATTGTCTGTTTTGACTAGCCTTCTAGGCAGCAAATTCCAGTTCATTACTACCTGGTGCGTAAAAAGTTCTTCCTCACATCTCCTCCCGAAAACCTTAAGTTTGACCCCTAATCATTGTACATTGCCTAATGGGAACAGTTCTTCTTTCTCTACCTTATCTAAACCTCTGTCATAATCTTGACCACCTCTTCAACCTCCTTTGCTCCAAGGAGAGCAAGACCAGCTTCTCCAACTTGTACCCAAGTTCCCTTATCCCTGGAACCATTTTGGTAAATCTCCTCTGCATCTTCTCAAGGACATTCACATTCTTCCGAAAGTGGTGACCAGAACTGGACGCAATACTCCAATTGTGACCTAACCAGAGCTTTATAAAGGTTCAGTATAACTTCCCTGCTTTTGTACTCAAAATCTCTACCCAAGATCACATATGCTTATCTAACTACTAACTTCATGCAACTTCAAAGCTCCAAGCACATGAACCCCCAGACCGACTATCCTTGCACACTCTTTAGAACTGCACCATTAAATCTGCATTTTCTCTCCCCACCCCTTCTGCCAGAACATATCACCACACACTTCTCTGCATTCAGTTCCAAATGCCACTTGTCTGCTCATTCTGTTAGCCTCTCTCTGTCATGCTGCAGGCGACTGGTATCATCCTCACTGTTTGTCACACCTCCAAGTTCGGCACGACTGGCAGGGCACACTATGTTCTACCATTCTGTAGTTTAAAACAGCCATTTAACATGACTTACTGTTTTTGTTCTTATGCCAATTTTTACCCAAGTTGACAATGACCTTTCCATTCCATCAGCCTCAATTTTGTTAACCGGCCTTTTATGTGGTACTTTGTCAAACACTTTCTTAAAATCCACGTAAACAACATCCACTGCATCTCCCTCATCCACCTTCCCCATTATTTCATCAAAAAATTTTTGATTAGTCAAACAAAAACTTCTTTTTTACAGATCTGTGCTGGCTCTCCTGAATTTAATTCAAACCTCTCTCAGTGCCTCCTTCCTAGGTGGACCAAAAACATACTAATCAAGGAAGTTCTCCTGAACACAGTTCAGAAATTTCTTCCCCCCTTACCCTTTACTCTAAGGCCAGGATTTTTTCAGATGGCAGGGTTTACCTGTGGAGAACACATTTCAAAATTGGCTGTCCCTGAGCCATCTAACACTCCAAGGAGTATTAATTAACTGCAGATGTGGCTCCTGCCCCTCACTTGGGACGAAGCTCCAACTCAAGAGGGCTGCCAGCTAATCGGGTTAGCCGGCAGCTCTCTCATCCTAGCAGTGCCAGAAGCTGCAGTGGGCATGACTGGGACTCTAAGAAACAGTCCCCAGAGTCTAAGTCCCAGAGTCCAGGACCAGGTAAGTGTGGGGGTCTCAGGGCAGGGAGGGGTGGGGGTGTTGGTGGAGTGATCAGTGGGGGACCAAGCATCCATGGAGGCAGATTTTGTTGCCAATGGGGAGGTTGCTGGATGTTGACAAGAGGCCACTGATGAAGTTGCCCACCCCCATTTTCCACCCGAAAAGGATCACTTTTGGGCTTCCCCTTTGCTCCCGAATTCCTCCTGCCAGCTTGAAAATTGAGGCTGGGCAGGAAACAGCCCTTAGGTGGTCATTAATTGGTCATTTAAGGGCCTCAATTGGAGCAAAGGTGGGCTGGTCTAGGCCCCGGCCGTACCGCTGTAGAATTATGGGAGGCCGGTGGGAAGGCCAGGGGAATTTTCAGGTCACTACTGCTTCCCCCTATGTCTGCAAACCTGTCAGCAGGAGAATGTAAAATTCTGCCCAACATTATCCCAATTGATATTCACTAATGAAAGTGCTCCAATATCACCACTTTATAGTTACACACATCTGTGATTTCCCTGCAGATTTGGTCCTCTCTCTCACTATTTGGAGGCCTATAGAATGCCCTCAGGGGCATGATCACACCCTTTTTGCTTCTCAATTTTAACCAAATTTTGTCCTTGCCTCTTCGGGGACATTCTCTGTTTTCAACACTACAATGCCTTCCTTAATCAGTGCTGCCATCCCCAACTCCATTTTTCCCTTCTCTACCTTTTCTGGACACTTAATATCAGTGAATTCTAAGCACCGAGTCCTCACCATTTTTAAGCCATGTTTGCATAATTACTACTACATCTTATTTCGACATGACTACTTGCGCTTGTTGCTCACCTAACCTTGTTCACCACACTTTGCGTATTTACATACATGCATTCTAAACCTGCCTTTGTGTTATTTGTAATCCCTCTTAGAAATCCGGAGCTCGATCTCAAGCAGCTGGAGACACTCCCTGAACACGTGGTCCATAAGTATCCTGAAATTTCTACATGGTGCAGGAACTAAAGCAATAGTTATTGTTCCCCATCCTTAATCTAAAAAAAGCTCTTTATTCCCTCTTATAGAATCTAGTTAGTAACCTGTTTAAATTATGAATTTTAATACCTCTGGACCTCAGCTCTTAAGTCCTCCTGTCTCCAGCTCCCTCTCTTGGACCACTCATTTTTCTTCTGAAATACCACAACACCTCTTCCTCACTCGCCAAATTTCCTAAGTGTATTACTTTGTAGAGGCAGCACATGGTAGAACTGATCTCCATGCATTAGAAAAAGCCTCCTGTATTTACCAGGAAAAATTCAAAGATCTGATGAGTCAGCTCCTGGTGACAGTAATTACCAGTTTTAACTAGCCACCTCATGAGATAACTGTAATTAGCCACTAGGAATCAGATTTTCTTAACCATAGACAAACATTGTGAAAGAAACTAGAAGTCAATGTTAAAGTTTTGCACTTACCATTTAACTAAATTTTAGAAAAAGAGTCAACACGTAACCAAATTCTCAGAGTTTGGTATGCTATAGAAGCAGTGCTATGTAAAACTGGACTCCGTGACGCTGAAATAAAAACAAAATGTGATGGAAAAACTCAGCAGTCTGGCAGCATCAATGAAGAGAGACCCAGAGTTAACAGTTCAAGTCCAATATGACTTCTCCGGGATTTCCTGGCAGCGGCTGAGGACTCCATTTCCCAGCAAGCCCAAGAGTTCCAGGCATGAGCGGAGTGCTGCAGGGTGAAAGGCTGTGCATGCTCTGTTCTACTCCTGTTTTTTTGTTAAAAGGCTTGGCCATCCGGGACATCGGGATTATGCCTGCGTATCGCGAAAACAACGATCATGCGACCCAGCTTTTCCATCAAAACACAGGGAGTCCTGAGACCAAGAGAAAAGACCCAGGGAGAGTGTCCAGTGGGAAGGATTACCGGTAGGAACCACTGAGAAGAGAAACTACTGGGGAGAGAAGCAAAGAAAAGAGGCTCCAGGCAGCAAAACTGCTGCTTTTAGCTGTCTCCAGGTAGTGAGGGCTCGGGAGAAGCCAGGGAGAGCTGAAAAGGCAGCGGAAGGTCAGGGACTCCGTGCCAGACTGTTGGGGCAAAGGTGATCTTTTGGAGCAGTGTTCTGGTCAGCATGGCTGAGGAGCTGGAGTTGTGGCCATGAGTTAGTGCTGGACTATAGCCTCGGGAAGTCAGTGGAATGTACTCTCAGGAGAAGGGATTAAATCTTCAAGAGGTGAGCAGTCATTGAGGCAATGAGTCGAAGCAGCTTTTAAGGGGATTCAAAGACTAGATCTTTGAAAGTGAAGGCTTGAAATCCCTTGTGAGCGAGATTGTGTAACTCACAAAGGACACAGACATCTGAGTGGGTGCCTTGGTTACATCTGCCATTTAATATGCAGTGTGGTCTGTTTGACCACAGTTTGCCTGTTAATTTACATTTGCCTCATGTTAATTTTGAACGTTAGAATACGAAATAGCTATTGTAAATTGTTTTGCTTTTTGGTTTTTGTATAGTAAAGTTCATTTTGTTTGTTTAAAAACCTTGGAATCTTGTGGCTTTCTCCTCTTAGTAAGTGCCTGGGATCTCAAACTTTGTCTGCGAAACAGTGGACAGAATTTTGAGGTCATCAGCTGGGTGGGGTGGGCGGGCCCGGAAGAGGCCAGGAAACGGTCTGCCGCCTGCAATTGGCCCCCAACCGTGATTTCATGCCAGCGTGAAACACGGCTTTTCACTGGTCAGCAAATGGCAGGGGGTGGGCAGGGGGTGGGGGGGAGTGGGTGGATGTCAGCCACCGGGCCCAATGGCAACCAGGCAGCCAGTTTAAAAACAGCAGAGTCAGGGCTACGAAGACTGCCAGCGACGAGGGGAACTTCAGTGTTGTGAGCAGGTGAGTATAAATTATGGAGTGTAATGCAGCTGCAGGCGCCAGGCGGGAGGGCAGGTCGGGTGGACACTTGGGGCCCCTCCATCCCGATTTTCTGATGAGTGCCTCTTGGCCCTCCTGAAGGAGGTCGCTGCCAGAAGGGACACCCCCTTGTCCCTTGGGATGGAATGAGAAGGCCACTGCACCTAATGAAAAGAGCTTGGGAGGAGGTGGCAGTGCTGGTCAGCAGCCATGATGCGGTGAGGCACACCTGGGTCCAGTGGTGCAAGAGATTTAATGACCTGCTGCGCTTAGGAAGAGTGAGTACCGTGTCAGCATTGATCAGTGTGGTGAAGTGTTAAAGTCTGGCTGCCGCCACCCCCCCCGTGGAGCTCAGGGGTGTTAGAGTCCGAGTTCCAATTGTCAATGATGCTGGAGCTGGCCAAGGGGGTGAGCTCTGGCTGCTTGGACTGAGTGTCTTGTGGCTCAAGGGCCATGACTCGATGTGCCCTGCAAGGTGTTCCTGCAATGATGGACAGGCTGCAATGGCGCTGCAGGTAGAGTGTGGACTAATCTATGCTCCTCTGTCCTTTCAGGAGAAGACTGTCCATAACAACAATGAAAGGTCACGGACCAGTGGATGCCCAGCTAACCGCCTAACCCTATCCAGAAATGAACAGGATGTCTTGGACCTGGAGAGGTGCCATGCACTTCAGTCAACCGGCCACAGAGAGGCTGGGGTATCAGGCGAAAGTAAGAGTGCACTGCACAGAAGTGAGAGTTTCAAATGCTGCAAACATTCCTGTGTAGTGTCATCACTAATGGGAGCCTTGAAACTGCATTCCCCATTGATCAATGAAAGAGGGTGGCATCACGATGCAGATCTTCACAGTCTTACCAGGGTGCCTGGCATACACAATGACAGTGTGATGACTTAAACTAATGACATGTTGTTATTCTCCCTTAGGTTTGCCATCATGAACCCAATCGCAGGACCCCAACGACCCACCCCTGACACCAAAGGTCTGCCAGGCTCCAGAAGCACTTACGCCACACCCGATCTCTGAACCAGGCACCAGCACTCGGTGGGAATTAGATCTCCAGTTAGAGTGCACAGCAGTGAGGGCACTTCACACTTGCTTGAGGTTCAGGTGGAGGCAGAGACTGCCCAGGGCGCCGGCAGTCAGAGGACTGCTGGAGACCAGGACAATGCTGAGTTGAAGGCAGATGATGAGACTCTAGAGTCGTCCATTAGGCGGCAGATGCTGGATGTCCAGTGAGGTGTCCGGGAGGATCTGGTGGAAATCCACGAGGGTATGCATGCCCTGGTCTTCGTTATGCAGGAGTCCATGTGAAGCATGAGCACTGCAGTGACCCTCATAATCGAGCGCACTGCCTCCTCCATTGACAGAGTGGCGACTCTCATGGAGAGGCAGCTCCAGGAACAGAATCAGGAGCTTGTGGGGTTGCGCTCAGACAGCCCTCATACAGGCACTGAGCTCAATTGATCAGTATCCAGGTGGGAGATGGATGAGGCACCCAGTATCCCAGCTAGGTGCCCGTCCATCAATGGTGAGCAGGGAGTTCCAGAGCAACCTCACATTGGCACACGTGCTATTTGTCGTCCCTGCGGGCTCCTCTCAGGGTGCTCTGGATGACAGCCCTTCTGCCAGTGACTGTGGCATCCAATGAGGCTGCGGCAACTAGGGAGATGCCAGCTGTGGCACTGGTTGCTCCATCCCAGGCAGAGTCAGCACAGGCTCCACTGGCCAGAGGATGACCACCAAGGTCTTCAAGGCCAACAAGTCCAGAACCAGCAGGCTGACTTCGGTGCCAGTGAGGGGGCTGCACCAAGAAGTAGCACTCGCAAATCTAAGTTTAAGACACCATGAGCTCAAGAGGGACTGTTCACAGGTGATCTTCTGTTGTGCAATGTTTTGTTAATTTTAATTGGTCTAGTGTTGAAGACCTGAGAAGGTTCTGTTAATTTGTTTGAGGGTCAACATGAGATAAATTCCTCTGCCAGGAAGTTTGTCCTTTATGTTGAACCATCTTTGATCTGTTTCTGCTGGATCCCGTCCTGCTGTGGGGATTCTACTCTACTGCTACCGAAGAATCTTTGCTCTTTTTCTGCCTGATTCCCACTTTATCTGATTTAATTTCACCTCACCAAGGCTCCTCACCTCTGCTGGATTCCTGCATTAACCTATGCCAGCTCATGGACAAGATCCACACTTCCTCAAAACTCAATTTTTCACAGAAATACTTTGACCAGTATACCCATTGATATTCTCACTTCAAGCAGTTCCTGAGCTCACTCACCCTTACTTGTTGTTGATCCTCTGCATCAGTATTTCAAGCCGGTTCTATCCAAAAATTCATTTCGTCTTACCAGGTGACCTCTGAATTTAAATTCTGACTCATTTATTGCTTCATCCCTATTCTCTGCTTACAACCAAGACGTACTTAGCCTAATCTTTACCAGTTTTATATTTCCCTTTTTCATTTTTACCATTCCTGGACACTTCTTTCCAGTTTCTTAACCTTCTGGCAACCCAGTCTCCTTTCATTATTTCCCTCCTGGATACTTTTTCCCCCAGCTCTTCCCTACACAAACCACTCCCACACACCCAAGTCTGGCAAATCCAAACCCCAACCGTTCCCTATCTTGCTACTTTACTCTCCTGTTTATTCCCTCCCGTGTAAGACCATCGCTTCCTAATGTGGCCCTTTCTGCGTTCTCTGAAAGGTCTGCTTATGAGGTCCAACTGAACCACCCTATTCTCTTGCTTACCTTCCCACTCAGTGTGCCTGTTGAGGTCTAATCCTCCTTCCCTTTCCTTTGATATTCTCACTTCAAGCATTGCTGACTCCATAGAGTCGGATGGCAGGCCAACAAACACTGCAACTCTGCATCTCCCTCCAGGATAACTGTTCATTTGTCATCAAAGCCTTTGCGATTCACAACTTAATTGCATTGTAAATGACATGTCCTTGATGCAAACTTGGCTTATGGGTGATGACACCTCCCTGTTTTCTCCAGCCTCTCCACCTGGTTATACCTTCTACTACCTGCACTGCCCAAACTGCCTCAGTGGCATGTGGCCTTTATTCTCAGTTCTCATTTTGGTCTGTCCTCCTACTTCCCCATCACCTCTTTTGCACAACTCACAAAATCTTCTTTCTCTACAGCCTACCCAAGCTCCATGTCAAGCTTCTCACCAAGACACCTTTACTGCTTTCTGCACTTAGCCTCTGGACCAAATGGCTTCCCATTTTTAGTGATTTCCATCTCCATCTCTTTCCTCTGAATTCACAGTCTACCTGTCCTCCCATGACCTCCCCCTCCATATGAAATGGTCTGCTCATTTCTTTAATCACAGGCAACGTCATTTTTGATCCATGTTCTTATATCTTCCACCAATCACATCCCCCTTTCAATTCTATATTTGCCCCAGAAATAAGAGTCCCAAAAGTCACTTACAAAGGCACTTTGAAACTCCCAACAGTCTTAACTTTGGTCTTCCGCAAGCCACAATACTTCTGCAGCTACCGATTTGCTCAATATATATCCACCTTTGATGCCCTTGCTCCCTTACTCTCTCCTATTCTGATCATGCCCATTCGTATGGCCTCCATCTTTGCACCCTTATGTCCCAGGGATGTAGGTTTGAACATTTAAGACAACTAGTTTAACTGCTCCTCAAACACTATTGAGCTCTGCTCTCCTCTGTCAAAATTTCTCACCACTCCAGCGTTTTTCTGGAATGCAAAGATAACACTAGCTTCTTTTTTCCCACTATTAACCATCTCCTAAAGTCTCATTCCATTTACTCCTCCATCATCACCAACAACACAAACGAGGAACTCATGGTCTTTTTTGTCACTAAAATTGAGGCCAATCTCAGGAAGTTGAAGAGCCTCAAGTTGATTACTCTGGGGAAGAGAAAGGTCAAAGGCGTCATTATTCAAGCATTCAAGATAATTGGGGAGATAAATGAAGCAAACCCTGATAAGTGTTAGAAGTTGTCACAAACTCTACAACCTAGGGATATATTCAGAAGCTTATGAGTGGAAGATATAGAAATGTTTAGCTACTTGATACAGAAGGTGATGATCATCTGAAATGTACTGACTAGGGAGGCAAACAGTGCAGAAAAGTTCAAGGAAGAATTGGATAGTTATTGAAGAAAGTGGATGATTGAGGGGTATTAGTTTTCAGGAACAGATAGACTGCAGTGCCTTTTCAGTTTCTTTATTCGATAAGAAAAAAGTTAAAGCAGATAGTGGTAATTAAACATTCAAGAGCTCTGGATACCACAATTCTCAGAGGAATTTTGAAACAACACTAGATTTAACTTGATATTCAGGTGTGACAACTTGGATAAATCAGACATCAAGGACAAAGCTGTGAACAAGATTTCTGGTTCAGCTATTAACCTCATCACTTTCAATTGAAAATGAATCAGCAACAGTTGATGGCAGTATTTAGTTTTTACATGATGCCGCTGATGACACTGTGTTTCTCATTTTTGTGAGTGAGATTCATTCATACATATATACTTATATATATGTATGAAAGAACATAGAAATATATTTCTTAAACAACTAAAGACGTAATTGCTGTAATTTCTATGTAGGGAGCTGTGGTACCCCTTTGTTAATAGGCTGGTTACTAATTACACAGAATAGATTTGAATTTAATTTGCATGAGGACACCTGAAATGAAATATTTATTGTGGACTGCAAGTATTCTTAGGTCCTTTGTTGCATGAGAAAAAAAATAACTTTTACAATAAAACAAACAATTGCAGAAATAATAGTAGCTTTCTATCTGAATTTCAATCTTGTCTTTGAAATGTTTTGTAAAGTTTTTGTCTTTTGAGGAGTTGGTGAAAGAGGTACCACAATGTTAAAACACATTTAACTTTGTTTTCAAATGACCTACCGTCCTCATCCGTACGGATATTCACAGGTGTGCTCTTCGGACCCGGCCCAACGTTGGTGTGAGCCCTGACCCACACCCGATATTCAGTCCACTTCTCCAGGTCCTCAATTAGTGAGCTGGTTGCGTCTGCCTCAATGTTGTCCAAAACATGCTTCATGTTGTCCTCACTATCCACCGCCTGATACATAATGGAGTATTTGGTAATGACGCCATTGCGACTGTTTGCTGGCGGTGGATGCCAACTTACCCGAATGCTGGTAGAGCTGATGGAGAATCCATGGACATCTTGAGGTGGGGCGGAGGGGGCTAGTGGATAAATGGAGGGGTATGAAGGGTAATGAATGAAATAAGATGCCAAAAGACTAACCTGAACAGAAATACTAGAACAGAAAAATGCATGCTGACAACAAAAGAAATTAAAACACAATCCAAAATTTTAAAAATGTTTAAACTCACGAAATGTTAACATTCAGTCATGCATAAATACAGTAAAATAAAATTATGGTAGGATAAAGAATACAAAAATAAATGTTGAACATTCATGCAAAGTACCTACCTTAAATTGTATAGAATGATCATTAATTATTCTGAACTTTATTTACAGCTGAAATAGCATGATTCAGCACATTTATTACAGAACATTTGTGGCACCTATGTACTTATAATACAATTAGTCACATTTTAAACAAGGCCAATAAGCCTAGCCATAATGATAAAAAAAAGTGGGATAATATTCTTCAATTGGTCCACATAGATAGTATCTTCTGAAAGTTGAGCCTGGACTACTACAAAGCAACAATTTTGTGGTATTCCATTGTAATAGTATATTATTAATACTGCTGGTGTCAGAACTTGGGGTGGTCTTGTGAACCAAGCAAACTACATAATCTCTCCATGTACGTGATTATACCACTAGATCTGGGTTGTTAGCATTTTAGTTTGCACCATTCACCATCTTAAAGGTATATTCCAGGCTAAGGCACGATAATAGATTTATCCTCAAGACATATGTAAATTTTTAATTATCACAAGGTGGCTGGTCTCAAAATTAGAAATGCCAGCTTCTCACTGACGACAGCTAGATATTGAAGCATGGTTTATAACTCAGCTTTAGGTGACAGCAATCCCCACTGCTCATTGCCTTCCATTATTCTACAGGAAAAGCAATTTGATCATTTCTTTAAATTGATAAACTTGGCTGAAAAGTCAAGGCCTTCAGCAGAAAACTTTGAAAAGATTGTGAAATGAGAGAAAACCAGATAAAAGAAGAAATAAGTGCTTAGATGATGCAAACTTGGCTTTGCAAAGTCTGCAGAACCATAGGAGGAATGAGAGACTGAGGGAGGAAAGGAGGTTTTTTTTGGTGAAAACTAATGCATTAAATTAGGAGCCAACAGTTTTGATTTCAACCTTGCAAGGGTGCAACACAGGCAGAAAGAATGTGCAAGATATATTTGAAGGTTTATAGGTTGAGGCAAAAAAGTTTAAAGAAGCAATGCCAAATAGATAATGGGATACTAATAGGGAAATAAGGCTGTAAGCTTCTTCAGTAGCTCTAAGGATAAATCATACAGTTCCAAAAGCCTTGTTTTGATTCAGTGTTTGCTGGGTTATGGAGCTCGCAGTAGGAGTGCTTCCTGCCGCAGATCATCTCCTGTGAATGTCCCTAAATAAATGAGCAACATTTAAGTCTTGTAAAGATGTGGTCTTTATAGGCAGCAAAGAGTCATGAAAAGAAAACAGAGCATTTAAAGATCCCTTCAGCAACGGATGAGACTTGAGATTTGTCTTAGAGATCATAGGATGTCTCACGATAGAGATATTTGGAGGATTGTGGCTAGAGCCAAAAGCAAAATACAGGGTTGTTGGACTTGTAAGAAACTTGTAGGGTCACAAGGGAGAACAAATGCATTGATTCAACAATTTTATTGCAAGAGGAATGAAGGATCTTTTTATTAAGGAAAAGCAGCAGATGTAGCTTGATGACTACTTGAAGAAACCACAGATTTAGAGAAGTAGCACAACTATAGAAAGAACAGAGGCTTGGAGAAACCTCGAGGCAGAGAGCAAACCCTTAGAATTTTCAATAATATTTTAATAAAAATGAGTGGGGAAAAGAAAATTTTAAAACATCTCAAACTCCAAAAATCAGTATGCACCTGTGTAATTTGACTTCCTGTTGTCATGTTTTTAAATTGTACTTTTTGAGTCGACCTTTATCATTATAAATTTCCATATCTACATTTATAATGGGAAATGGCATCAGAACCCCATCATTCTGATTGAGCAATCTGGGTACTGGATTCCCAAAATTCACTCAAAATGCTTTCTGAACAATTTTCAATGGTTTTTTTTTCTCCTCTGAAATATTTGCAGTCCAAAATAAGGCTTAACCAAAATAAAAGGAAACACACAAGCCTTTGTTGATGAAACAGATACGAAAGGAGCATAGAAATCCTATGGTCAACTGCCTCTGTGAAAAACAAGATTGGAGAAAAAGGTTGGGGTTAAGAGTAAGAGTGGTGGAGTCGAGTGTGTGGTAGGGTGTGAACAGATAGGGAGATGATGATGGTGTAGGGGACTCAAAAGCCGAATTTTCTCAGCCCTGTTGAGTGGCTTTGGAGTTGAAGGGCGTAGCAAGTTGGAACATAGTGTGTTAGGCCAGCTCCCTGACATGCTCCCTCCTGGCAGTGGTAAGTAGTCAATTAAAGTACTTAATAGGGCAACGGTCCAGTGTTCTGGCAATGTATTGGAATTTTGCCAACAGCGTATGGGCCCCTCGTTTGCCTGGTGTTCTTTGGATTTTGAAAGCCATGATTACATCTGGTTCCACTATCCTTTCAGGCACTGCATTCCAGATTGTTATATAAAAGCCAAACTTACATGACAAATCTGAATGTTATGGACATCAAAAATGGTTGGCTTGGAATGTGTTACATTTATTGAACAATCTTAGGTTTCAATGTGTTTTAGAATATCATTAAAGTGCATTCGCAATATTATAGCATTGTAACTATTTTTCTATTTTTGATGCAATATTTAATTAAATACTGTCATTTACATTGATTTAATTTTTGAGATGGAATTAATTGATACTATTGGAATAATTATACAACTATTAATGAGTGGTCCCTTAGATGCCAAGAATGAAATTCTGTGAAATAAACAAATTGAGCAGTACTATTAAATCCCAGTGGTTTACCAATACTATTCATTGCATTCCCTAAACTTGCAACTGGCACAAACCATGATAGAGATTTAAGCACTTACTGGATTGCATGGTTGTTGCAGAAATTCTTTGTGTGTATGCTCCTAAACCGTACTCTGATCGCGCGGCCAAACGGAAGTAGTATGTTTTGTCTGGCTTCAGGCCTTCCACTGTGTATGAAGATTTAGGGTCAAAGATCACTTGTTCCTGTAAATAACCCAATGAAAATAAAATGAGTTTTGAAAACATTACTTGATCTATTGCTTCTAGCTGGAACCCTATGTTGCACATGTCAAAGGACAATTAGATTAATAGTTTAACAAATTCTTACATGTACTTAATCTGCGGGGTGGATTTGGATTGCTTGGATAATGCTTTTGTACAATTTCTGTAGTGGTTGAGCTGAAAGTATATAAATTACATGACGCCTAATTTAATTTTTTAAATCTAGGAAAAACAGATAATAAATGCTAAATTTAGTGGGAATAAAAGTTTCTAAGTCTGTCTACCATTTTCTCCTTTTAAATGATTATTTACCTGATGCAATGCTTAACCTCCCATTTCATGGCTTCATCCTTGAGGTATTAATCACCAAGATGGAAAACTGTCAAAGATTTTGTCAAAATTTAAGTGCATACCAATTGTATTTGCTTTGTTTAGCACACCATTATCACGTTAAAGGAAAAATCCACTTTGTTAAGAGTGATCACCCTTTACTGAATTTTGTGGTCTTTTAAGAATGTATGCCTTCCAAGTGTTACATAGTAGAATCTTTAAGCATTTCAAGGCACTCTCTACAACTGGTTAATTTTCATGGCCCAGGTTTTCTGCGAAGTGGCAGTTATCATTGGATTACTGCTCCACTCGAACGTTTCCACACCTCGACATTGCTCCGCATTTCTTGCCAGGTCTTCCGAGCCCGGCTTCTCCAGAAATTGAGAATGCAGCATCCATCAGGGAACTCCATTGCAGCACTGTAGCATTGGGGGAGGACAAGACACACCCCGTTTTTATGGCACTAGTTGTTGTATGATAAGTTTAAATGTCCTGTGTGAATGCTAGTGAATGGGTCAGGTGGGTGAGGTGGTAGGTGGGTTAAGGGGTAGCAGTGTTGGGCTGGGAGGGATAGTCAGATTGGGTTGGGGGTGGTCGGGAGGTTCAGTGAGAGTGATTTGCGGGTCAGTCCTGTAGTCAAGAGTCAGAGATTTTCACAGCGGGTCCCAGGGAGCATGGGAATTACCAATTAGAAGTTCAAACTTCCCAGGCAATTCCCACAGAGGTCAGCATGTTGGGACTTCCACAGGGTCCCGATGTGCATCTTGGGTTGTACATCAGTCTCTGACAATCCAGAGACTGGAAGATCTGGGCCCATTGCTCTTGACCTTCTTAAAATAACAAAGTAACATTCATTATTTTCCAATCTTTATAATTTTTCTAAATTCAGTGAGCGTGCAAAGCTTTTATTTAAACCACATTAAATTCCTGTCACATTTTCCTTCAGAGGTTTATCACATTCAAACCTCTATCAGTGCTGGATTAGATTATTGGACACTATTGAGGGTGACACAATTTACCGCCCGGGGTGAGAAAATTGTTGTTCAAATTACCCCACCTCTAATCTCTAGTTCAAAGAACTTTCATCTCTAAATTATACTGAACTTGTACAGGACAATACAGGGATCATTCATACCTCTGTCACTGACTAACTCAGTAGGAGTCTTGCATGCCCCCTTATGATTCATTCCCCCATAGATTTTGACTCCAACATACCTCTTTGCTATCGATGCCCTCAGAATATATTAGTTCATATTTGGTAACTTTCTCTTGCTGACGTAACACCCAGGAGAGTGCAATGCTGGTATCAGACTCTGCTTCAGCTTGGAACTCAGCTGGTTGAGCTGGAACTGGTGAAGGAAGGAATTCAGAGTAAACAGTTGTTACGCTGAAAGGAACAATCCTATATTAAACCCTTATGGTATAAACTCAATAAAGTCCTTTCCTATTTAAAATCTGAGAATACAAACTTCATTCTTCTCAGATAGTTTTCCTGGTGGCAATTCTAAAGTAGTTCATCAGAACGGTCTAGCTCTAGTCTACAAACTTCAAGGATAAAATAAATCCTCCATTTTATCAATTGCTGCTTCCAACAAACCTTTTCTTTTTGCCTGTGCGTAACGGTTACCATTACTAGCTTAGAATTGATGGAGGAACACAAAATTATTGCCTGTTGATAAAATACAATGAAGAAACTGTACCTGAACAGGTGTTCAAGGAAATATTCTAAAAATAAATTCCGTTCTCATTTTCTCTTCTACTTTCCAGTATTCTAATTTTCCTTACACTGGAATAAGGTCACCTAAGAGGCTGCTTTTCATGTTTGAGCTGACGTAATCCATGTCCCCGACTAGATAAAAAGCATTGGCAGACTATTTTATGATGGTGACATCACAGTTGAGTCCAATCCTATCCTCGGCCAACATCCAAAGATGAACTTTCCAGCAATTATTGGATGAAGATAAAAAGTGGGACCCCAGGTTTTTAATCCCTCCAATACCATGAAGGCAATTATAGCATCTTTATTACCTCTTTCGCCAAGATTGACTAAATTAGTACATACCAGGAATCTTAACTGAGATCACCTAGTTTTCTTTCTCAGTTTTTCTACCATGCCAACTTGTGAACCTTCCAGTATTTTTGTTTTCAGATGAAAATAGTTATGCAATCCTACCCATGTAACTATACTACGCTATAAAGGTAAGTCTTGTATAAATCAGCTGATCTAGCTGTGGTGGCAAAGGGGAAGTTACAATCTGACTCAATATCTTTTGCCGTTCAATAATAACTATTGAAAAATGAATGCAAGATGCCTAGGCTTTACATGGTGAAACAGTCTAGTAATTTAATGGCTAAGTGTACTCATTAACTTGTGCTAGTGGACTGCTAACACCTGTGAAATCATGCTGAAAATGAGTCATCTTCATCTGAAGCAGCAATATAAAAAATTGAAAAACAAAATCAAAGCACTCTTAGGACACTTAAAGCTATGACTAGGATTGATGGAGATCCCTCTAGATTGTACGATCAAAGCACCTCATCCAATCCAACAATAGTAACCACTATTGTAACAGCATGATTTCCACAAAACGCCAGATGATTTTGTCCATCAAACACATCTTCCCCTTATCCCTCCATCAGCATTTCCTAGGGACAGTTCCCTCCATGACACCCTGGGTCCACTCCTCCATCACCCCCCAACTCCTCATCCTCTTCCCACGGCACCTTCCCATGCATGCGCAGACGTTGCAACACCATGTACTCCTTTCAGGTGAAGCAGCACTTCATTTGCGCCTCCTTCAATTTGGCCTACTGTATTCGCTGCTCCCATTGTGGTCTCCTCTACAATGGGGAGATGAAACAGACTGGGTGAGCGCTTTGCGGAACACCTTCGCTCAAGTCTGCAAGCATGACCTAGACCTTCCGGTCATTTGCCATTTCAGCTTACCATCTTGCTCTCATGCCCACATGTCTGTCCTTGGTCTGCTGAAATGTTCCAATGAAGCCCAACACAAACTGGAGGAACAGCACCTCATCTTCCGATTAGGCACTTTACAGCCTTCTGGGCTTAACGTTGAGTTCAAGAACTTCAGACCATGAACTCTCTTCCTCCATATTGACCCCTCCACCCTCCTTTTTGAATCCATATTTTTTCCCCAACACCCTCCCCCAATCTCCAAACAGGGCCATCTGTCACTTGTTCTTATTTTTTGCTGTCACTGAGTGCTGACCCTTGTTCTGCTGTGAACACATTCTGCCTTCTTACCTATATGCCACAATCAGCACCTTTAGTCTTTAACATCATTAACACTCCTTTGTCTTGTGTCCATGACACCTTTGTCAAATCTCTCCTGAGCTCCCACCTATCCCATACCTTTTATTTTGCTCCATCCCTTTTTAAGCAGTATAAAATCCATCACACTTCTACTTCTCTTTAGCTCTGAAGAAGTCACATGGACTCGAAACATTAACTTTCTCCACAGATGCTGCCAAACCTGAGTTTTTCCAGAACCTTCTGTTTTTATTTCAGGTTTCAGCATCCGCAATATTTTGTTTTGAATGAGATGATTGGTACCAATTGTGATTAAGTTACTGGTAGTGAGTTACACCCACTGATTGCTTGCTTGAAACTAGACTAAACTTACTTCACGTAGGACTTCAGATGTGAGAAGAGATTTTCATATCTTTCATGTGAACTCAATATGAATTAAAACTATAGTCGGTTAACCCACTTTAATATCACATTTTTAGAGATTAATTCTTAAAACAGGAATGCACAGAGCTCTATTCAGAAAATTCCATTCCATTTATTTGGTTTGAAAAATAAAAAATGTTATACAGCCACAGAAAGGAAATTTTGTGACTTACCTCCTTGCTTTGTTTTAACTTGTATAATTTCAGATGGTGGTCCATCCCCTACTGAAGTAAATGCCAACACCCGGATGCTGTATGTGGTATCTGTTATTAAGCTACCAATGGTTGTTAGACGACTGTCATCCAAGTTATGCTTGTACCACATGCTTAAAGGAAGCCTGGAATCTGTAGTATAATATACCCGATAACCCCGAATCTGTCCATTTGACTCTTCTGGCTCCTCCCACTGGATTAACATAGTGCTGGCACTCAGCATACGTGCCTGAACTTTTAAAGGTGGGCTGGATGGAGCCTGCTCGCCTGTCCGGGTTTCCACTATTTCACTGGGAGGGCCTCGGCCTATATTGTTCACTGCAATGATTCGGAATTCATACTCCGAGTATGGGCTGAGACCTCCAATACTGTATCGTGTGGTGGCAACTCCATCCACCTCTTGGAAAGCTCCATCAGACGATTTTGGTTTATACTGAATCACATAGTATGGTATCATTTCCATATTTCCTGATTCCCATGTCAGTGTAACACTAGTAGCAGTCGTCTCTGTAACGCTCGTCATTGTAGGTGGCTTTGGTAAAGCTAGAATGCACAAGCAGTTATACATGGTAAAGTTATTGCAAAGCACAATAAAAACCTACAAATTAGTAAGTGGCATAACAAAGTAAACACGTTTTGCACTTCAATTACTCAACAATCGACCAATCAAATTTTAAAATTGAATAGCTATTAAAAAAATGAAGGAACAGAAAAATACATGCTACACCTTAAATCACAGTCAACATTTGCTGTCTGCCAAATTACTATTACAGCTTATTCCAAATAGAAATGTTGCCTTCTGGACTTTAACAAGATTAAACACAACTCAAAGAAAAGAAATCCACACACTGCCAGCTTGATGATGAGATAATTCTATGAAGCTGTTAAGAAAATTGTTTTTGGACACAGATAAATAAGACCACAGCTGTAACACACTCCCATTTTTTGGGGTGAAGAGATTAGGGAGAGAGGAAATAAATATTAACAGATGTACTTCTCTAATTAATGAGGCCAGGTGACTATGAATGTTAGTCAGTCAGTCATTCTTGTATGGCTTACCTTTAACTGTTATTTGTGCCGTTGCCTCAATAACGCCCAGTGAAGACATCGCAACACATGTGTAGCTCTTAGATTCCTTAATGTTAACCAGCTCCAGAACATTCCGTCCAACAGGCATGTCCTCTTCCGGCGTGAGTTCTACTGCTTCAGTCATCCATTTCACATAGGGCATGGGTGACCCCACAGCTACACAGGTGAGGTTAACGCTGCCCCCTGGCATCACTTCATGGCTAGTGGGTGGGATAGAGAACCGAGGGGGAACTCGGCGCACTGAAAAGGAAGATATTTGCGGTAGTATCAAAAATACTAAAAGAGTTTCAACTATTACCATGCAGAGCGCACAAGCCACATCCACCCACCACGCCAAGATACATTGGTAAATATCAGCTGCTTCATTGTGATAATGAGCTGCAGTAATAAGATATAAAATCTATATGGCCAATGCTTAAATAATGCAAGCACCAGACAACAATATTTAGTGTATGCTGTAAATTAGACCTGCATAAGAAAAAAGCACAGAACAGACTTCTCCATTTGGCTATATGTGATTGAGCAAAAGAAAAACATCCTGCATCTGAATTGTAACTTGTATTTAAAAAGAACACGGATCAAAAAGTAGAGTTGCTATCCTTTTAAGCCATGAATATTCAAATTAAAAAAGCAATATCAAATATCAAAGAGTCCCCATAATTTTGGATCTAATCGATTCTTTGCAGACTTAATGTAGGGGTCTGTTTTGGTCATGCAGTAAAAATGATAAATCTCTATTTAAGATATTTCTAATTCTCCATTTCTTCAGGTTACCCTGCAATACACAATTGGAAGTAATGACAATGGGGAAATACCAGAGTGATCCAGGTGATTTGCACACAAATTTATATTGTGCATGGGGAAGCAATTAAACTCTAGGCAACTATGCTAATTTTAATAACTCTCATGTGGAGAGTTGCAGGAACAATGTGCCCTCTCATATCATAAGCATAGAAGTATGCTAATCCCTCCAAATACCTTCATTTATGACATTCTCCAAGCATAATATTAATTCTCCCTCTCGACTTGCAGAAGAACATGGAATCATGAATACAACAATGTATCATTTCTCCAAATCCAGGACATAGAACAGTTCTTCCTGGACAAGGCACAGATTTCAGCATCACTTCTACCACTGCTCACAGGGCTAAACACTTGTGAAGAACAGCATACAGTAGGAACAAGAAGAATGACCGTTCACTGCTATGTATGCATTATGTTCTTTCCAGAATTTAGGGAACACAAAACAGAAAATTAAAAAAATGTATCAGTCTTCTATAAAAAAGTTACATTTTAAAATATCACAGGAATTTTCAACAAAATACACACCTTGGCAAATTCTACAAAAGGGGCAGATTTGTACAGCACAATTTTGTTCTCAAATTTTGCTACAGAATTAAATTTGTAGTAAAATATTCAGCGGTGCATTAACATAATACTAAAATACTTGATTAATAAATTGAGCAAATAAAGCATGTGATTTCTCAATTTAAAAAAGTATAAAATGAAAAAGGAACAAATTTTAAAATCCCTTCAACTTTTATATTGCTTTTAATTTTAACATCAGGCATAAATCAAAAAAAAAGGCACAGTGCTTGAATGTGGGAATTGGCTAGGGGAATTATGCCAAAACTGGTTTTAGTTATCAAAAGGTTCACAAAAATCAATTCAAATATACCAAACTCAAACTCTATCTGCATAACATTGGAAGGAATCAAATGGAAGGAGTCTAGCAACAAGGGGAAGAGGAGATTTTGATGGCTGGTGGGTTGTTGAAGCTTCTTTACCGAACATTTTCAACACTACCAAGTCATAGTGTACAAAAACTCTCTCCAATCACACAACTTGTGTTGTATTACAACCAAATGGCAAGATAAATCTTGACAAATACTCAAAGATGATGATGGTACAAAGTGCACTATTTTCTAGCAAGATATTTTGTTAATCTTTAAAATACAATGGAAGTCAATCTGTTGCTAATCATCAACATCTTGGAAACCAGTAGAATGGGCCGTGGAAAATTTTATTCTTCCAATTTTACGCGCAAAGTAATTGTAACTCAAACCATTAGCTGAATGTCAAAAACTATGCTCAAATGTTACTTGTTTTTGCTTTTGAATGATTACATTTAGGGTTGGTGCAGTGTTTGTGTAAGAAATATTTGTGTAAGTAATTATGCACCTGTTATCTTTCAATAAGGTTTTCCGAAAGAGAAAATGTCCTTCATAATTTTGTTTGGCAATTAGTCATTCAAGGGCAGTGCAGTTAGGCTTCTATCAATCAGACTGCAAGAATCAGGACCAGGTTACTTATTTATTTGCCTTTGTTAGATGCATTTGGCTCGAGCTACAGAAGTATTCATCCCCTGACCTTGCCCAGCTCAGTTAGCTTCATGTGATTCGTTCTTCCCAAGACTGCTACAGTCCTGCATGGTCCTTTTTGTGTCTCAGGGTGGGAGGAGGGGAAAAAAAGAACTGTATACTTCACCCTGCTGAAACTGTGCCACTGCTGGCTATTCGCAAAATGATAATACAAGTTGTGAATTAATCACCCAGTCCAGACCATCCTTCACTACAAGCTGCAATGGGAGAAAAATCAAACATGATGAGAAATACTCTTTTAAAAGTGTTTGGGTGGTGGTTGGGGTGCTTGCAACTGCCAATTTTGCAATTTGGAATTCTTAGCCAACATACTGTTTTAAAAATCACAAATTCTCAGTTAATCCAATCCTGATGACACCAGATGTAATAGCTAACAAACTACAAGTAAAATTTCATAATAGATAGCTTCTGTACCATTGGAATGTAGTTAATGAGATATATATTCTGAGAAAATATTCTTCAATACATGTAAACATCATTTTGCTAGTTCTACAATGCCCTGTAATACCATGGCCTGGATTATTCATGCAACATCATACTGATCATCAAAGGTATTTTATCTGTTTGAGACTATAGTGTCTGTTTGGATTAGCTGCAGTGTTATGAAGCTTGACTGTTGCTCTCCAGGCTGGATGTTTTGTTTCTGTTACTATTTAATGTGCAAGTAGTTGGAGAATAACTCCGCTATTACTCATGAGAATGGAAATGGTTTCAACATGATGGCGATTTATCAAACTGAACATCTCCAGACTAATAATTCTGACATCAGTCTTGTTTTACAGAAATGAAACACCACTTTTTAAAATAATAGCTTCTGGGTAAACTTGATAATGGGGAGTTTGTTTCCACTGCACTAAAAATTTGCAATGACCAATTTGCAAAAGCTTGGCTCATAAGCTTAAAACGCAGTGTGCTTACATTCAATCAGCATGCATCAGGCTTACAGCTCTCATGCAGTTTAATGTAAGGAAAAGTTAATGAACCAGAAAAAGTAAGAGGGAAGAAAGAGCTGCTGCAGTCAAATGTGAAATAAAATGGTTTGCACAAACGCCCACACATATAAAACTAACAGACATGCATGCACTAGAGTAAAGCATGCATACAATTTCACGCTTCATGTCACATACTTCATACTTTTGCCTTCCGATTTTTGCAATGGAACTGTTGCAAACACTAGGTATTAGTATCTTAACTGGGATGGATATTCAAATTCTATTTCCATGCAAAAATGCTTCTTTATCTGCATCAGTGTTATGAAATGCAACTACCGTAAAGTCCCTCTCTCATTATGTGCTGTGTATTTGATGCCTTCTTTTATGTCCTCAAAATACAGCAGCCCAATTTCTGCACAAAATTGGTATATATTTCACCTGATTATGCAACAGTTGGATTAAACTAGTGTCGAGATTTGCATTGTCCTTATTATACAGACAATTCAAGTTCTTAAATTAATAAAGTTCTATCGGTAGGGCATTTTTGTATTTCCACCAATCACATGGAACAGCCAAAGTGTCACTTAATATAACTTTATTTATGAAAATGATCTCAATTTGCCACCACAAGAGTTAGATTGAGAATACAAACCTAACATAACCCTACTGCACAGAGAATAGAGATTCAGAATTTTTAATATTTAATTTTGAGTTACATGGCTCCAAGATAGGAAGCAATCTTCTCTCAGATCTGCAAATGCCATTCTATAACCAATTCCAAATAGGATGGCAGTAAGGATGTGATCTATTTTCCACACAAGTTATACAGAACAATTGAAGACAGGAAATTAAATATTCCTGTTTACCAAATTTTAGATTGATTTGCAGCCTCCAAAATGACAGTACTTACTAATAAATGCTGCTATTAAAATGAGAATATAATACTCAGGTTTTGGCCTTCATAAATGAGATTGCATCAGTTATAGGAGGCACACTACTTGCCAAATATAGGATCAAAGTGTTTCACGTAGCTACAAATGTCAGCACGCATTGAGCAGGCAAACATATGCAACACAGTGCATGACTAAATAATAAAAATTACATTTTATTCACAAAACTAGCCTGATGGTCAAAGATATTGTGTAAACAGTTTGATCTGGTTTGGCCACAGTGACATTTCAACTATTAGCAATTGCTCTTTTAAAAACTAGTTGCTATCTGCTAACATACCACATGTTGTTCAAATCATCACCTCATTAACCAGAGGGCTCAAATTCAGTCAATTTCAATATGAGAATTTTTTTTTGCATCCATCCCAGTCCCACTTGAAATCAGGGTTCAACTGATACTGGTATCAGCATTACGCCAATACTATGCTAATGGCCAATCAAGATATTCTGCATAAAGGACTAAGGGAGCTAAATTGCTTTGAAAGTAATTTAAATTTTTGGCAAAAAAATTCAATGGTGTTGAAACTGCTTCAATCAACAGAAGCACTCAGAGGGAGCCTTTCCCCAAAAGACTACTATAACAAACCAGATTATATTTTCAAATACAAATGACAAGTTTATCATTGCCATGCAGCTGGAGCCTTTCATTTCCAAATCTTTCAATCCTGCATCATCCTTCCCTTTTCTGTTTAACCTTGCTGCCTGGTTTGAAGGTTTCAGATATCAGTATTGGTGGTAATATCAAAACCAGACATCAGTCAATCCTTTCGAACATTGTTAAATGGAGACTACAGCAGGGGTGATGCTTCCATTTGTTGGATGTCATGTATAAAATGAAATGCAAGTCAGCATGCTGGAGTAAGACCCCAAGTTCTTCCAAGAACAGCATGCAAGAATCTCTAATAGTGAACATTAATCTCAAATTCACAAAAGAAGAAATAAAAGGAGGGAAAAAAAGATTAATAATTCAACGTGCTCTGACTCTCATTCACAGTAGCATTAGCATACAACATTTATTGATTGTTCTGTCCCTTTCATGTTGGTAGCTGATATTGTTTAATGGCTTTGAATAGGCCATTATTGTTCCTCCAGTGACCTCCAAACCAATTTCCTAGGAAAGGTTTAATATCTGGGATTTCCTGTTTTGCCCTAAATGAAGAAAATGTGTCTAACTGGCACTGCCACTGATTCAAATTTGGGGATGAAACAAGTTTTAAAAAGGTGCGTTTACTTTTCACTTTCAGAAATTAAATCCAAAATATATTCCTAACATGGATTGAGTGTGACCGACTAGTGGTGAAAATGTTGGAAGTTCCAATGTGGACTACACTGATTGCAGTAATATGTGCTTTCCTCCTTCATTTTCTCACTCTCCAGTAAGAAAAAACAAGGGAATGTTTTAAAAGACAGACAATCCTAACATCAACTGTATGTTGGTGGCTGGGGGGGGGGGGGGCGGTGGGAAGGAAAGGATGAAATAAAATATGAATTAAGAAAGAGGAGTAAAAGGCAAGGATAGAAAAGAGTACATTACTGACACAAGTTTTGTTTTAATTCATGTAACTTTTATACTACTCTGCAGGATATGGTATTGTCTGCATTTTCACAATGGTGCAAGCAGAAGTCTGTTTGCAAAACTATCCCAAATTTGCTATAATTGACAAAAAGTTCCCAAGGTTCCCAATGCTTTCCACTATTGTGGTTTTCCCAAATCATGGCTGATTCTGTTGCAGGCTAATTGATAGAAATTGATTACTGGGGTTTGTTAACAATTCCATTATTGTTGTACCTTGCAACCATCAGGATGGTATGTAGTGAACTAAACATTTTTCACCTGGCAGTTCTTATGATCCTAAATTAGTAATCTTGATCAGAGGAGCAATATGGCTATCTGGCATGCAATGGTTAAAATTTTAATTCATACGTTATTGGGTACTTTATAATGCTGTTTTTATACTTATTGTAGATTTAAAAAATGCTGCCAAGGCCCTGTGCTTCCTAAGCACTACGGTCATCAGCTACACAATACTGATTTATAATTATGTATTAGCTGTGTTACCCACAGTTTTTCTGCAGCCCACCAGGATCATTGAGTCAGAAATGGGACCTATCTGGGTCATTGTAGAAATAGAAATGGGACCCATAAAGGTCAATGTCGAAGTCAAAAAGAGGTCCGCCAGGGTGACTGTGGAAGCAGAGTGGAGCAAGCAATGGTCACTGCAGAGACAGAAATGTAGGGTCACTCTGGAGGGCGAAATGGGGCCTGCCAGGGTTACAGTACAGGCAGAGGCCCAGGTATGTCCCAGGTGATTTGGACAGGGAAGGATTGGGCTTGCGAGGGAGGGGAGCAGATTTTGGAGGCCATTTGAAGATTTTAGGAAGGGTGGGGAAGTGCCCATAGTTCATACAGGGCACCACCCAAAGGATATACCCTCCTTCCTTCCGGCCCTTTCTCCAACTTTGGGCCTTCCCACTCTTCCTTGCCTTCCACTGTCCAGTGTATTATGACAGTGGAGGCAAATTGAGGTCGTTAAGTGGCCTTTAACTGGCCAATTAAAAGGCCTCAATAGGCCTACGGGCAGGTAGATTAGTGGGCGCCTTACCCATTCTCTGTATTATGGGGGTGGGTGAGAAGGTGATGGGCTACCCACCTGTTATATTTTATGTGCCCTTACCTGCTCCCCTCACCAAAAACACGCCAGGCAGGTGCAGGGAGCTGGGTGAGGGTGGGGGGGATGACAAAATCCAAACTATAGAGTACAACCTCCCACAAATTAAAGTAACCCAGACTCAGATCCATTTGGCAGATTGCATTTAATTTCAGATTTACTGAAACAAAGAACTTGTATTTATATATTGCCCGTCATAGCTAAAGAAGTATAGCTCTATTCTCAGTGACACTCTGTTTCCCTATATCTGGCTTGTTCAACCGACAGCCCGTGGACCAGATGCAGTCCCCAAAGCCATTCTATGTGGTCCCTGAAGCCAGTTTTCAAAATCTTGGTAAAACGGGTAAGTTGGAGTGGAAGATTCTACAATCACAGGTGAGCCTATCAGCAGAAAATGCAGGAGAGGAGCAGTCTGCATATGGGGCAACTTGTATGAGTTATGATCCATAATATACTGGTAATGCCATTGGGTCTGATCATTTTAATTTACAGGCCTAACAGTCCCACAAAATTTAAACAGTCAGGATATTGTCTGGTAAAATGTATGTAAAAACAAAGTAGAGTGTTTGGTATGTTTGGAGTTTGGGAGGCAGGAGTTTGAAATACTGCAATAGGATTTTCCCCTATTCACAGCTGTTTACAACTGTACAATATAGTGTTTCCCATTGCCCCCAGTCTTGCATTACATCCGTGGGACATAAAAAAAATGAATCAAGATATTTGAAACACGATCTGATCAAAACATCCTCCTACGTAAATATGCAAGACAAAACTTGAGACGTTTGAAAATGAGCAAACTCTTCATTCTGAATCCACGAAGTTGCTTTGTTCTTTTCTAAGGCTGAGTTTTAGTCTCTATTAGAACATTCCAATCAAATATCATAATAACATCTCACTCTGTGGGAGCTATACAGATGACAAAGTGATATGCTGTTGCTGTTTTATAAAATGGTGAGTAAAGAGAACTGGAGTGGGAAACTGGTGAAAAAACCCAGTTAACTATAAAATTAATGACAATTTCAATAAATCCCAGTGAATTTGTAATTGGGAAGGGCTACATTTTGAAATATAGGAATTCCATCTTGACCACTGTGGTTAGTAATGTAACAGCAAATTACATATAGGTAAAAGCCCCAGTCCAGTGCAACAGTTTGTATAGCTTAAGCAAAATACTGCAAATGCAGTATCTGTTTCTTTCTGCACAGATAGTGACTGACCTCCTGAGTGTACCCAGCATTTTCTGTTATTATTTACCCTAGATATTGTGACTTCATTATCTGTACTAAAATAATTAACAGCTTTAATATTCTAGGATGCCAACATACAGGTATTTATAAAATTGATTTAGTTGTGGCCAACATAGTTAAGCTGTTTTTTTGAGGTTGGCTAATTATTCCAAAAGAATGTGATAATTTTTTTTATTTTAAAACACATCATAATTGAAGAACGGATGATCCAATTTAAGAAGTCTGAAATAATTTACTATGTATGATGATCAAATGTGAAATCTGAACAAATGCCTCAACAATTTTGAAAGCTGAAGGTGAAATTGGGATTACTGTTTCAAAGTAATATTCATGCAGCTACCAACTCTGAAAGAAGCAGAGAGCAGATAAGATTCTCCTCACGGCACAGAACAGAGCCAGTGATTGAGAATAGAAACCAACATTAACATGCAGCACGCTGACACTTCCACAAGGTTTTAAAGACACTTAAGCAGAAAGTCATTAGATTCCAACAGGTAGGGCTAGGCCATGTCTGGCAGGGAGCCAGAAACCCCAGCTCTCCTCTGTTTCACTATAGGACAGTCCATTTGGCGTGGCGTAGGTGGATAAGAAGTGAAAGAGACCAACCTTCTCGCTGATCTGAGAGATGAAGGGTTTGATGGTAGAGTGCAATGAGGATGAGGAGGGAATAAAAAGACAAGGAAAAACACAGAGAGTAAAAACAGGCCAGGCTTCATCAATCCTCACAGCACTGAAAGAACAAGACAAGACAGTAGTGTGGTGGTTTTTCAGCTTCACATATGCACATTCATAAATCAGACACACACACACAGCACAAGATTACGTGTCTTGTTATAACGGCACCCTGTGTCACACCCCTATAAAAAAAAACACAATTCTGTACTCGAGGACATTCCACTCCACCATAACTGCACACTTGTTGGAAGAAAAAACAGTTCTGAAATTATTTCATTAAAGTCCAGGCTGGGAAGTGTTGTGGTGTTCTTTACAATTAGAAAGAACATTTTCAGGGGACAACCATTTCAGCAGTGTACATAGATAGAATTTATATTCAGTAAAAAACATGACCCTCAGAGCATAAAATACTAGATGACAGTAAAAACAATAACAATATTGAAGATCCTTCTACTTGCTTACTGAAAGTTTGAAATAAACTTGGCCCAATTTTCTTGACTGTTACAGGGCTCAACAACTGATTGGAATCCCACCGTGGGACAGTGTTAATTGTGCTTGGAACTTGCATCCAAGTTTTGGCATTTTGCAATTGCGTTTACATGGTGTGTTTTGCTTTACCTTGCTTCACTTCCCAGCCCTTCACATACATGCAGTACAAAACACTTTTTTAAAAATAAGACTCATGAAAGTAAAATGTAATAGAAGAAAGTTTGGTCAGTTTGTTTAGCACATTGGCTCTGTTTTGACAGGATAGAACACGTGTTAATGGCAAGCAAATTTGTGACAGGAATACACACGATAGAAACACCCTGTTTTTCTGAACCAGTAGCTGTAGTTACTTTAGTCCAAATGTTGGCAATAAAAAAACTATGAAATTTCAAAGGGCACAAAAGGGTTAGGCCACATTTCGGCAAATTTGAAATGTGAGAAAAAGAAGAAGAAAATTAATTTTCAGCAAAGCAAGTATTTAGGCGTTTATCCAACAAAGCCATATCACAATGCTGTTAGGGCTTCCGAGTTTTTTTTAAAAACAGAAACACAATGAACAATAACTGAAATTGTTCAGCATCTTTGGTTCCAATACCATTCGCATAGAGGCAATATTAAAAAACACATTCTTTTAGATTCCATTTTTGCTATCCTTTCTCTCAACAGGTATAGTCAAACTTGTCCAAACAGAGGGCTTTTCCCCTCCCAAAAAGTTGGGGATCCAAAGATAAAACATAACTGCTCTCCTTTTAAGGAGTGTTGAATGCCAACATACAATTCTTCTGTTATTGTCAGCATGCCTCAACTTGAACAACTTGCGTAGCATAGAACAAACTGCAGCACGCACCCAATATTTTGCAAGTCTTGAATTCTGTTTTGGGATGAATTACCTCTTCTTTTGACCCATTAGGTCCACCAGTTTCAGTTCATAGTGTAGTAAAATAGAATAATGGCACAAGCACACTAGCTCATGGAACCGTTCAATGTCAATTTCCAAGCCGTGTCCTTCCTAGGACAACCAAAACCAATTTTAGGACGACATGGGGAAAACGGAATCAGATTTGGAATTATGGAGACTTGGGCTTTGCATTCAAGAAAATTATCTTATGAATGCTTGGAGGTAATCTGGTCGATCTGGCAAAAGGGGTTGGGCATTTGGCCTCTAGTTTAATGGCAAGAACACTCTCACAAATTATGCTGATAAGTAGAAAGTTTTTTTTTGCAATGGAATATATTATCAATTATTGAAATGATAAAGGAGATTAACACTGTCATAAACATGATGCAGATACAGAGCTAAATATAAATTTGGTGTTTTTCATAGCAACCAGGTAATGCCATGAAGCAACAGTTTGCAACAGAATAAAGGCAGATTATTAAATTATCTATCATGAGTAAAACAAGTGATTTGTTGTGGTAAATAAATGCTGCAGACAACAGAGAAGTATTTTTTTTATTTGTTCAAGGGATGTGAGCTTCGCCGGCAAGGCCAGCATTTATTGCTCATCCCCAAGTGCCCTGGAGAAGGTGGCGACGATCCACCTTCTTGAACCACTGCAGTGTGTAGGATGTAGGCACACCTACAATGTTGTTCAGCAGGGAGTTCCAGGATTTTGATCCAGTAACAATCAAGGAATAGGAGTATATATTAAAATCAGGATGGTGCCTAACTTGGGAGGCGAACTTGCAGGTAGTAGAGGAAGTGGATTTGGTAGGTGTTGTCAAAGAAGCTTTGGTGAGTTGCTGCAGTGCAATTTGTAGATGGTTCACACACAGCATCATGCGCCAGTGGTGGATGGGGTGAATGTTTAAGGTAGCGAAGTGGATAGAGTGCCTATCAAGTAGGCTGTTGTGGGGAGGAGAGAAAATTTGCACAGACAGGTCTTGGGTAATTCCCCATTTGTTGGATTACAACCTGAACTGTGATGCCCTAGAATTTCTGTAAAATGTCAGTACCATTACCACAGACTTTACTCCAGACTTAGTAACTGAATGCTCACATCAAAATCACATGCGTGTTCCCTCTGTACAGAAACAACAGACAGCATAGATGGAGCCAGAAAGCTGTTTTTCACTGGCCCCTGGACCTATTTTTGAAAATTATACCACATGGGTTAAATACAGTAAATGACTACATTTGCTATTGGTTGTCATGCCAATTAACCATCAGACACTAGAAGCGCTCACTGTAACGTGAACATTCCTCTGAATTTCTGGGCCGGATTTTGTGGGTCGTGGATGTTGCAGATGGGAAGGCTGTTGACAGAGAACTGTCAGCATTTGCCATCATTATCTCTCTGAAACTGACCTCAATTTCGGGATGCTGGGCATGCGCTGATTAGCACGGAAATCCTGAAGTTATGGTCAGGGCTCAGGGCTTTGACACAGGCTGTAAAGTGGACCCCTCCACCCCCAGAGCCAAATATCAGGAGAATTTCAACTTACCCGCTCCCACATCGCTGTTGTAAACCCCACTAAAACTTACACCTTGTTCAATCAGGTGTAACTTGGGTTTTTATTTTCGGTGTGATTAATAAGATTTGATGAACAGAACCTGTCCTGAAAAAATAATTTTGTAATTTTGGGGTGCTGTTAAATGATTAATTAATTTGATTTTTAAACAAAATGTTTTAATAATTTGTTTCAGAAGTTTTTCAGAATATTTTAGCTTCTACCTTCTCCCCAATCTTTAATCTGCCCTATATAAAAACATATTTGAAATGATTTTATTTTACTGCCTTTTGTTTCCTGTTTGTGTGTATGTGAAAATCCTTTAGTGTATGGCTGCTTGGACTACCTGGTACTATCTCTCCAGTTCCACTCTGGGAATGCTCAGTTAGTTGCAGTGCCACTACACAGCACTAGAGGTGAAATTCTTGTCAGGTCGCTCACTGGATCTCAGCATGAGGTCAGCGGGGAGCATCCTTGTTTTGTCACTAACCACAAACTCCGGGTCACCATGTCAGAGTCTTCTGATCAACAGTTTGTGTACATTGCTCAAACAAGTTGTTGCAGCTGCTGTTTCTTTTTAAAGGACTTTTAATTGCTGCTGCAGCATAGGATGAGGGGCTTAAGCACTGACTTCCAAGTTCTGAATGTCACTTTTCTGATTAACCCCACTAGCAAGCTGCTACTTCAAATGAAAGACAAATAAAAACTTCCTTGTACTTTGTGCCACCTCTGATGACCAAATTGGGGCCAAGGCACCATCCAGGCAATGCAGCTTGTAACAATGTGCCAGTGGTAGTATTGCATGCCTGCTGTCAATGTCACACTAACTATAAAAGTGGCCTTTTAGAAGTTATTTGAAAGCAGTAAATGACTTGAAGCAACAATCTGAATCTAGTGTTTCGATAAGACAATAAACCACAAGACCAATTTACGATTCAAAGCTGGAAGTGCAAGTCCCTGACAAGAGCAGTGGTCTTGCCATTAGGCAGATGACTACTACATACCTGATCTCAACTAGTTTATAATTCATGAAGACATTGATCATTATAATACTAACAAGGCAGTAAGCTTTTCTTCTCTTCAGGCAGTGTACAGGTTCTCCAAAGCAGGAATTTTGGTCATGGACAAGGGGAGCTAACAATATTATTAACAAGACAAAGCCCAAGTTAGTTTCACCCCTTGCCCTAGTAAATAAAAATTAAAATTCTTATTAAGTTTCAAATTAGGACTTCCTTAAACTTGAGGTCATCCAAAACTCTACTGCCTGTGTCTTAACTCACTGCAAATCCTGTTTCCCTATCACTTCTGTGCTCACTAACTTACAGTGGCTCCCAGTCAAACAAAGTCTTGATTTTAATATTCCAATCCTCAGTTTCAAATCCCTCCATGGCCTTGCTCCTCCCTACTTCTGTAATCTCCTCCAACACAACAAGCTTCTTTGATATCTACACTCCTCTAATTCTGGCCTCCTGTACATTCCCAATTATAACTGATCCACCCCATTGGTGGCTGTGCCTCTCATTGCCCAGAATGCAAGCTCTGGAATTCCCTTCCTTCACCTCTCTGCCATGCCTTCCTCCTGAGACACTTCTTAGATTATACCATTTTGACTGAGCTTTTGGTCATTTGACCTAATATCTCCTTATGTGGTTCAGTGTCATATTTTTTTCTTATTAATGCTATAATTTCATTATGTTAAAGACACCACATAAATACAAGTTGTAGTTGGTGTTTTGTCACAGGTTTAATTTCATAATTTTTTTGACCAAAACAGAGACCATTACAAAAAGATTGTGTAATTAACGTACTGTAATTCAGCTATCTTGGAATAAAGAAAAATTTCCTTTTTAAATGTTATTTTTTCTTAAATTTTGCACTTAAGGAAGCTTGAATTATCCTTAGCCTTTTTTGCAAGGTCATCAAAAAAGCAAGTAAGTTCACACATAGAGGCTGAAAGTAAAGAAATACCCGAGGGTTATATTGTTTATTAAATGCATTAGATCAGTTACTCAATTGTCATTGTAATTAGTTAATCTGTTATCTAATTACCCTAATATAATGCTGGCATAGAGATCTTACAAAATGCCAGATCAACATTCAACAATCTGCACATTAAGATGGGGAGAAACAGCAGTTTGGACATCTTTCTTAAATAGCCCAGTTATGCTATCTAATTAGCATTCATGTTAATTTTCATTAGCTGAGATGGAGAAACGGAGAGAGTTGGTAGGAAGTAGTAGTTGAGGTCTAGTGGAGGTTTCAGAGATAGGAAGGGACAAGGTCATGAAAAGAGTTAAACATGAGGATCAGAATTTTAAATTGGAGCCTATGGGGGACCAGGAGTTAAAGTAGGTCAGCAAGGACAGGTGTGATTGGTGAGCAATCAGGAGAGGGGAGAATGGGAGGCTGGTCAGGACAGCACTGCAATGGTCAAATCTGAAGGTGATAAACGATTGAGTGTTTCAGCAGCACAGGGCTGAGCCAGAGGGGAAAGGCAATGTTTCCGTGGTATGTGTTGGTGACCTTTGCAATGGAAAGGTTTGGATGCAGAGGTTACAAACAGAATGGCTCAACCCAAGGCAGTGGCCAGGGAGAAGTAAGGAGTTTGTAGTGGGATTAAACAAACATACTAATTAGGAGCAGGAGTACACCATTCGGATTGAAGAGGATGGATTTCACCTTCCCAAGGTTTAACAGGAGGAAATCGCTGCTCATACATCACATCCAGATGTTGGACAAGCAGTCTGACAATTTGTTGTTGGGGGGAGGTGCAGCGAAGGGTCACGGAAGCTGCAGAGAGGTAGAGTGCAATATTGTCAGCGTACATGTGGAAGCTGCCCCTATGTTTTTGGAAGCTGCAAGAAGGTGCACCAAGGAGGTGAGGAAAAGATACTCACGGGTTGATCCTCGGGGGGCTTCAGAAGTAATATTCCAGCAGTAGAATGAAAAGCCAATGCTGGAGATACTCTGGATGTGGTTAGATTGGTAAAAGTGTAGCCAAGTGAAGACAGAACCAATGTCATTGTTAACAGAGGAGGATGCTGTGGTTGAGCATATCAAAGACTGCAGTCAGCTCGAGGAGGACAAGCAGATGTAAAAAATGCAATGTAGTAGAAGAGGGTGTTAGAGCCTTTTGGGGCACCAGGGATTGAAAATTGATTCAAGAGATTTGAACCTGAAGTTGCAAGGAAAATGAGCATGGTATTGGGTGACATCATGTTCAAGGACTCTAGGAAAAAAATGCAGTTTGGAGATCAGGTGGTAGTTTGATCTCCTAGGGGGCATGAAGGGAGATAACAGAAAAACTACAGAAAGCTGCAAGTTTATGGCTTGGTGAACAAGGGAAAGGGAATAAGCAGCAGAGGAAGCTCAATATTAGTAAAAGGTCATATGCTCCTGACATTTATTGCTGGAAGTGAGAGTATAGGTGATAGGAGGGCAGGGTTTAAAGAGATGGTTGTTAGTGGAGAAAAGAAGTGAAGGCTTTTTTTTGGTCACTGACATGATTCGGAAGTAATGGATAGCTTTGTTCGAGGATGATAACTTCCAACAGCATTTGATATAGTCCTGCCTGATAGCTCAACCAATGGTTTGCTAGAAACAGGCAAGTCCATACCCCATGGACTTCAGGGAATTGAAGATGAGGGTTGTATTGGAGAATGACTGGGATGTAGAGTCATTGTTTGGCAAGACAAGGGCTTCAGGATGGGGATGAAAGAGTGGCTGAGCAGATCAACTAGCAGCTGAAGTACTGTGTTGAATAGAGGTACAAATATCAAGTACATCAATGGTTTAAAAATACAGCTGTTAATTGACTTGTGGAAGTTTTCCCTGGGGCTAACATAGAAAGAGTTGGGGGTGGGGGGGAGAAGACATGGAGGGGTGGTGGTGAGTGGCGAAGGATTCAAGAAAATGGTTGGCGATGGCTTTGTGTATGATCGAGACCATGAGTGTACAGATCATGGGAGACAGCAAGGTCGAGGTGGTGGCTAAGAATATGGGTAGATGAGGGAAAAGTTAAGGGAGGACAAGAGGCCAATGAGCTCACTGGGAAGAGAACATGATGCATTGGGATAGAGATTAATATCAGTGGATGGGAAGCCCCTCAGTTCTAAGGCTGAGGGATGCAAGAAGGAAGGATATTGCAGTGAGAACCTCAGAGTGGTGCTTGAAGGTGCATGGTGAACCAAGTGACAGGGTTGAAACAAGGGGAGTTGATCAAAGGTGTAGAAGATAACAGAGGCATAAGGATAGAAAACAATAATTAATTTACTGATAAAAGCATCACATTGGTTTGAACACTACGAACTGGAAAGTATAGCCAGGCAGATGTCAGTACATATGAACCAGGCTTTGCTCGAAGTCAGGATTTCCAATTAATCATCCACAATAAAGTTGTTAATGGCAATAGCCTCATATGTGAGTAAGCAGGTACTCTGGAAGGAAATGCAGAGAAGGGCTGTGATAGGAAGTGACAGATACGAACACTGATGTTCGTGGTATGAGCGAGACCAGATGGACTGGAAATAGAATGATAGCAGAGGAAGAACATGTGATGGTTTATTCAGGATGTGTGGAGCATAAGAATGGTGTTGGCATCTCAATGAAGAAGCAGATTGTTGACTCAAATAATTTCTGGTTTCTGGCCAGTCTCCAACAGAATCACGATGAAGTTAGAAGGAATGCCTTTCAATATCCACGTGAACCAGGTCTATGCTCCAATGTAAGATCACTCTGATGAAGACACAGTAAAGTTATTTTCTAACATCAAAGAAATTCTGAAGTGCACCAAGTCAGGCAAAATGCAAATTATCATGGGTGACTTGAATGCAATAGTGGGGCGAGAGAAAGATTATCCAGTCACAGGATAATTTGGCTTAGGTACAAGAAACAAACATGGGTTAAAATTGATGGAATTTTGTCAAACAAACCATTTTGTAATAGCAAACACTTTTTTTAGCAACTTAAAAAAAAACTGAATACATAGAAGAGCCCAGGAAATGTCCATTGCAACCAAATAGATTATATTATTTTGAACAAAACATTTAAAAACTGTATATACAAGAAAGAACCTATCCAGCTGACATTGGACCTGGCCACAATCCAGTAATGATACCTTTAGCTGTAAAACGCAAGAAAGATGCCACTAGCCTATGTCCTATTAAAATCTATCATTGTCCTCCTCACAGTTCACAATACTTCCAAGGTTTGCATCATCTACAAATTTTGAAATTCTGCTCTGAATACCCAAGTCTAGGTCACTAATTAAGGTCAAGGCTGGTGCTTCAGTGCAATACTTTTGGATATCATACAGTAAACCAGCTGGATAAATGTACCAAGATTTCATGGCATTGCTGAAATGGAGTAGGATCATTCTCCCGGGCCTGATTTTTCTGCTCAGTAGGCAGGCACGATGGGCGGGCCCGGGATCAAGTCAAGTCAGTCAGGAAATGGACCGCCAACTGCGATTGGCCCCTGACTGCGATTTCATGCTGGCTGGTCAATTAATGGCCAGCCAGCATGAAATGCATGCTGAAAAGCTCAGTGCTGCCGGGGTGTGGGGGCAGGAAGAGGGTGGGCGATGATGTCACCATGGGTATGGGCCGGTGCTGACAGAAAGCTCCCTCAAGGCACAGAGCAGTTCTGTTTACTCTTTCCTCCTGTTGTATCCCCACCACCCCAGAATAGGATTCCTAGAAGTACTCCATGAAGAAAGAAATGCAATGTCTAAAGCCCATTCACAGGACAGAGCAAATATAGCACAGAAAGGTTGGAAAAATCATGTTATTCTCAATAATGTCTAACAATCACAATGTGCATGCGGCTACCTTTTGTTCAGATGAGAGCTCTGGACACTTAGAATCTCTACCACCCCAGCCCAACAACAATTGGATGAGCTCTGACCAGTACAAACTGGACAGGAGGGACTAACACCATGGCCAGGATGTTATGGCCCCGCCATGACCTGTCCCCCCCCAGTGGATGCAGCAAACCATTTAAATCTCCATTCAATTTGGTAGGACCTTAATATCCCACCAGGCAGGAGGGGCCATAAACTCCTGGCCCATATTTTGCCTGCTGCTCCCTCATGTGCAATCAGGGTAATAAGCAGACCAAAATTGCTGCCCAAATTTCTTTACTGTTGCTGTATCCCACATTCATGAAATTCAAGGTTCTGATTGTGTTCGAGGATTGTGCTGACGTAAAATAGAGCATCTGATGAAGCATCTATGATTCTTAAAACAAAATTTAACAGTTTCTATCCAAATCAAGAAAAATAAATGTACCCAATTAAAAATGTTCAGTTAGCAGAGCCCACTTAGTAAAAAGGTAAAACGCTAATACAAGTGAAGCCCTAGCAAAAGTATTGAACACTCACTTTGAAAGCGATAAAGTCTTTAAATGGAATCTATCCTTCATTTACATTACCAACATAAGTCTGGAAACCTTAGATGTTGGTATCCTGACAAAGTGTCCATTCTGATCTTCTTTTGATAAAACAGAAACCTCAGGAGAGAAAGAGTAACAAAAGAAAAAAAAAGCTTGAACCATTGCACCTTTTCTTTAAATACTTAAAACAATATTCTGGCTGCTTAGAAGAGAGAAAGCAACCCATTTTGCAGATGTTTGATTTCTTGGTATCCTGTGTGTTTTTATGTATAAAAAAACTCAGTCAATTTGCAACATTAAAAAAATTCAATCATTAAGAAGGAAAAAAAAGAAATTAAATGCATAACAGTCCAGAAAATGTCTCACACAAACTAGACATTTGCAACAGCAAACCGAAATGCAAAACAAGTTGAAGTAGTCCACTTCCTACCTCTGACGTATAAGTTGGCTGGAGCAGAGTAACGTGTTCCAGCGCTGTTAGTTGATACGCATTCATATTTGCCCTGGTCAGACTCTTCACTGTTCTCAATTTGCAAGGCTCCTGTGTAAAAACACAAGACAGCTCTGGTTATTTCTGATCCTACAACATGCTACTCAGATTTGAGACACAGAAAATGAGAGAAAATCATGTGGTGGAACAGGATATGGTGGTCTTCAAATGCAAAACTCACATGTTTCCCCTTTGTCTTTTCCCCCAAAGTGTGAAAGAATGAAATGAAGACACACATATTTCATTAATATTTTATTGCACCCTTGGGCTAATAGCTTCTGTTTAAAAACTGGTATTGAACCTACAATTTCACTTTTGTGAAGAACAATAAAAAGTGCTGTTTAAGGATTAATTTTGAAAAGATCACATCCTATTAAGGTATTCATGAAACTGATCTGATCTTGAAATAGAATTCTATTCTCCCCAGTAACTCACAACCAGCTTCACAATTCCACGCTAGAGTGGTTCTTACCTGATTACATAAACGTGAAAGAATTTTTGTTAACAGAACATGCCTGGTGCTTCACCCCCTATTCTGCACTTAAACAGTGAACACAATGGCTAGTACTTTAACCCTTACACACTGAATAAGCAAAAAATTCATGCTGTTGCATAGAATCTGTGGAGTGCTATACTTATCACCCTGCTAATGAGGAAGTCTGCACATGCTGCATCTAGCAATTGAGAAATTCAGAGTCAAAAGCTTGTTCTTAATTTGTAACTGAATTTTGATAGCTAACTTGTTATTTTAAGAAACATTCAATTGAAGACAGCTGCACACCCCTGTGTAGTACGGAAAGTTGTACTTTTCTGCCGCCCATCATGTTTCACGTAATGCACAACGGAAGCTGGTGGGCATCCAGCTTTATTCAAGAACCTAAGGAAAATATTTTAATTCGATCTGTGTGGCCACAGATTTGTTTCACACAAAACAGAATGATTTCATCAATACATCACAGGCATAAGTAAATTGTACCACAAAATGCAGGCTTGCTTTGCTGAATAGAATGCCTAGTTTCTTCTGAACTTTAAGAAAATGTAGCCCAAGAGTATAATAAAGAAAATACTGACTGCAGTGTTTGCAATTTGGCTAGAACATCAATCCTCAGAGATTGACCAGCCATCTAATCCAAAAAAAATTCTTGTTACAGTTGGTTATATTTCGGATCAATGTTATAACCCTGTGACCAAATTATTCTACCACTGGCAAAAGCAGTCAATATTTTATACAGGTTTATTTTATTTAGATACACAAAATTATAAATGTATTTTAATAACCCACATAACATTTGCGATGCTTTATCAACTAGATATATAGGGACAACTCTGAGGGCCTGAAGTACAGGATTTATTCCCCAAGTGAAGAAAAGTTGATCACTTGTCAGTTGTGAGAGGTCTTCCTCAATACCAGTTGCAATTCTTTATTTTAAAATCTCTTTATTGAAGTTAAAACAAATATAACAATTAATAAATGACGTGTGTTACAAACTGGTTTAACAGAAACTTATCGCATTGCCCTACACCTACACTGGCTCTATTAAAGGCACAGAAATAATCTTATACATATATCATGAATCAGAAAGCTAATCTTGTTTCAGTTTTAGGATGTTTTGAAATGCTCATGGTTCACCTTAGCTGCAGTATCCTTTTTAGAGGCTGTATTTAAAATCTTGAAAATCAAATCTTGGCACAGCTTGTGCTGCATTTCTTTTTTGGATTTTTGTCTGATCATGTGCCTTATTCTGAGATGGGAAAGAGAAGGGTGTACAAAAGAAACTAAAGCAATACATTATCTTCCATTTGATTTGTTAGAAAGGATACCAATACGAAGTCCTGTATACAACATCTAAGTTCACTTTGTTTAAATCCTATACTGTGTCTAGACTGACTGCAGCCTTTTCTTGAAACTTCAATGGGTAAATAACCATTAACTTACCATTTCTGAACATAGGTGACTTTGTGTGAACTCATTATGTAACTAACCACTTTTTTAAAGGACAGGTGCCCACTATGTTGTTAAACAAATACAGCTCCTAATGATGTAACCTCTATCCCGTTGATAAACAGAAAGGTCCTACACAGTAACACATTAAAGATCAATAACAAAAGTGAGTGTGCGCTTTACAAAATGCACAGGTTTGGGCCCATGAACTAAGAATTTACTAAGTTTAAATCACAATATATTGTAAATTCTACAAACTAGATCACAGGAACATTCCTATTTAAACTTTAAAAATTACAACAAAAAAGGAAACTGCAGCTATAGGAGATAAAATAATTCTAATATAGTGCAACTGTGAAATTACTATTGAAATAGAAGAAGCTTCCAGTGAACCCATTCATCCTGCCATTTGGGTTTAACAGGTTTTAACCTTTTTTTTTTACAATTCTAGTAGTGCAACTAGGATTTTCAAAAGTGCACAAGCATCTTGGAGCTAAAACATTGATTGTTTTGTTTCATCAGTAGAATGAAAAACATTATTCCATGGGTGCAAAGTGGCAGAGATAGTGACCAATGGAATGCTGACAAAAGCTTCCAGCACAGAACACATAGTTAAAAATAAACCAGAATATTTCAAACAGACTGGTTAGCAGGTCAGAACCAGACTGAGAAAGACCTAACAGCTAACACTGAAAATGTTAAATTTAAACATATTGGGGACGAGTTCCATTTTAAAGTGTAAATTCAGACTTTTAAACATATATATGAACTGCTAGAACAGCACTTCGAAGGAAGCTGCAGTATCCTTAAGGTAGTGCCCTACATAAGCTGCACTTACATTAAAATAATCAACATCTCCCAAAAGAAACCGAAGTAAAGATTAAATCTGGATACAACATAATTCGTTAACAAAAGTATAATTTAGCTGTAGTGACCTAGCCAGAACGAAGTGACAACATTATTTTAGATTTTCCTTTCAGCTGTCGAGACTTATTTGGAAAAGTTTAAATCATTGCCTTCTGGCATGTATATATTGTTAAAATGAAACATGCACATGCCATGCATCCTGTATAAAAAATTATGTATGAGCATCAGGCAATGTTGCTGTGATCAAACAGGGTAAACTGAGCAGTTCTGCTCAATCAACCATTTTATGCTCATCAAGGGATATCAAGTGCTGGGTATGGTAGTATTTTCCACTATTGATACCTGTGGCCAGCTTCACGTGCTCAAATTAAAATCTGGATGTAGTTTAAAGCATCACCAAACTGTACCAGTGAGACCTTTGTATTTCCCAAATCTAAATATAGGCAATTTTTGAGCTGTGAATGCAGAAGTTTGCACATAGGATCTTGGTTGCCAGTAGAGAAAGGAGACCTTCTTCTTATGATTCTGGCTGGATTAAAAATAACATCCTAAAAGTGAAAGAATTAGATATAATTAACTATATCATCAACCCAAAACTCCTTTTTCCACTTTGTTGAGCATGAACTGGAAGATAAATGATATGCCAATGCTCAATGCTGTATCCCATAATTCATTAACTTCATGTTGCTCAAGTGCCTTGAGGTATTTTTAAAAGTTAGGTGCACATGCAGGTGTTAACAATACAGAAGTGGACCTGTTCAGGGCCCATATTGCTACCAGAAAACCTTGGAATTAGAAACTTCCCCACATAAATTAAAAGTGTTCACTACTTAGCTGTGCCTGCAATAATCACTGATATCAAACATTTGAGAAACCATTCACAGGTCTCACTTCTCTCCAAATCCCTGCTTAACAAGAAAGTAAGAAGTTTAGTATTTGTATGGTCAACTGAAGTCTCACAGTACCACATTACGTTAAGCATGCAATTTCCCAGATGAGAGCAATATTCCCATAACCAAATGTCTAAAGAAGATACTGTTTGGCCAAATATTATGATTTAATCCACTTTCCTTTGTTTATTTACAAATACAGCCAGCACAGGGCTACCAGGCGAGGATACTGCAACTTCTAAAACAACAGAATTAGTGACCTTTAGACATGTTAAAAATACATATTAAGAACCTGCTGATTCTAAATCTATCATCCTTAATTTATCTTTTGTCAAGGATTTTATAGTTCTAATTAGATTGAAAATAACTTAATTAACAGCAAAGAAATAGGCTAGCGCAATTATTACAGCAGTTTCAATGTATATTTGTCTTTTAAAAATAATTTTTGCTTAATTTAAACAGGATAAATATATTTTAATTCATGTAAAGCACATTTCAATTCCTTTATTAAAATTCAAATGAGAAATATTTTATAATGATTTAATGAAATGGATGATTTAATTGAAGTAATGCTTGATTTTATTAAGAAAGTGCAGTCGATGGTTGAATGGTTCCAGTGCCTAGACCTTTCATGTCACCAGGAGATGGAGCAATAGTGCTTGACCCCAATACAGAAATAGAATAATGAATTACATCATTCTCAAATATTGTGCAATCAATTTAGTGCAATAGCACCCCCCATGGCTGTTGGTAATATGAAGTTCATCCAATAATTTGGTAAAACCAGAAGCTAAAGCATATCTGTGGCCATACAGTCGAATGCAACCTTGTACACATTTTTGGATGTGTGAACAAGCTAAGTCATTAACCTATCTGAAGGCATGACAACACGAGTTATCTCATATTGAGCTGCAGGTAAACAAAGACAGTTAAAAGTAATGATCTGTAAGCTGTGTAAATTGGAAGGAAGTGAGATCTGATACAGTTCAAATGTATAGTTAAATAATATATTAGAAACAACACATCCTAAAAAAAAAATCAATAAAGCCCAAGATGTCTGATGCAGGTTTGGCACAGGGCAGGAGGCCCAACATGATTGAGTTGACAGGGCTGGGGCAATGTGGGGTAGAGGAAGAAGAAGAATATTACAACATTACAGCACAAATATAGGCCACTTGCCCCATTGTGCTTGCTTCCTGAAAGCTATCAACCTAATACTATCCGTTTTACTTTTAAATTCTATTTCTCAAATATTAATTTACTTCTAAATTTAAAGCTAATATGTATTGTGCTTCACCACTGTTGGTGGCAATATATTCTATGTCCAAATAACATTCTGCAAAAAAAATTCCTCCTATTCTTCTCTTGGTAATCACTTATTTATGCCAACTACTGACCAGTACAAATAGTTTTGCCCTATTTATCTTATTAGGAAGCCTTAAATTACTTTGAAAATCTCAATAAAATCTTCTCTTGACCCCTCTCTTTTATGTAAAGAGCCCTAGACTTAAAAAAATCTTCTTCCCTTAACTGAAGGCTCTCATCGGTGTCACCAATTTAGCAATTCTCTTTTGTGACCTCTCCTTACTTTTGGCATTCCTGGTCACATTATCCTAATCAATAATTTATATAGGTTTTGCATTGTCTCTTTTCTTTTGCACTTTATAGATCTTATTGAAAAACCTAGGATCTCTTGAAAAGTGTATTAACCTGTCCTCTACCGTTTAAAGATTTCCATATCTGAACTTTTAAGTATCTCTTCTTTGCTTCTTTAAAAAAATACTGGTTTGCTCTCTCTATCCTCCTTCCAAAATTCATCACTTCACAGTTCTCTACATTAAACGTCACTGACTTCTGACTATTCAGGGTATTAACCAAGTCCTCCTGAATTTGCACACACTGCTCTCTCACACTTAACCAAAGTTGCCATTTTACTGCCAGAGACTGAAGATTTCAAAATAGTCAAGGAGGATTTTTGTGAATAGTACAGGGAGAAAGAAAGGTGTACAAACAGACAAGTTTAGGATTTGCCAGCAAGAATTTTGGAATTATGGGGTGAATTTGGGGCTCAGGTGAAGAGATGCATCTGATACAGGTTCATAAGTGCAACAATATGAAAGTGTTGGGGCTAACCTGGCCAGAAGGGGCTCAAGTCGAGAAGGTTTGAAACGGACACGATGGGGTCCAATTTAAGAGAGAAAAGTTGTATGAATCTGGAAGGGAAAAATTATATTCATTATATCTCAGTAGGTGGAATTGAGAGGAAGAGAAAGGGCAGGGGTGGGGTGGTGGTGGAGGAATCCAAATACTTGATATAAGCGATAGAGGGCAACATTGAAATCATGTCAATTAAAAAGTAAACACAGACAGCTGAAATGGACTAGCAAAAGCATGTTAAACTGCTGGATTAATAGGAGCCTAGGAGTTACTGGAATGCGGCATGAGGAAATTTGTCAATCCTGATGATCAGATTCAGTCCACTGGAGTTGTGGTACAGGTCTTAAGGAAGGGACTGTGTGAATTGTTGGGCAGGGAGATAGAGAGTGAAAGTGAGAGAAAAGAAGCGTCAGGTTTAAAATAGTAGAGTTCAGAGGGCCAGATTATAAAATCGGGCTCACATGTATTTAATCCGAAAAGCTAAAACAAGCCTATCAGTTTCCGATTTACACAGTCGGCATACTGGTCAGGAGATTGCCATCTATTTCATGACACCAAACTTTACAATATTTGAAGCACCTAAATTGGTAAAATTGTTAATCCAGCATGAAGATCTTAAATCCATGATTCAGTGAATGCAATATCATTGTTATATTTTTAAAAAGCTGACAATGGCCTAAAATATCTATTTCTGATTGACAGCAGAGTATTCCATACAAACAAATTCAGAATCTGAAAAATCTCAATCGATTTCACCCAAACATTACTTATCCAAATGGAAGATTATCAGCGTTGACTCTCTTTGAGATCTGCTGTCTGCCATTATTTGAAGAGGGATATTTTTTCTTAGATTACAAATTTGCCTTAGTTCAAGTTTATTTGCACAATGTCCAGCTAAGAGACACAGGAAAATGAACTGATTTTAATCTTCAAAATGTGTGTGAGAAGTTACCCTTCCCATTCCCCATGTATATTTGGGAATTAAACTTTGATGTGTAAGGCAAGTGAATGAATACAGCTTGCAAACAATTATATTAGCCAATCAGAATACAAAAATCATGGAGGTTTGTTTTATGCTGGCGTGATCAAGCCATAAGATTTTACAGCAATTCTAATGAGCATCAGCTTTTCTTTCAGAATCTTAAGGGTCAGTACTCCTGGAGACATTCATTTCCTACACACTAGAACCAGATTCAGGCATAGCTCTAAATTACATGTGTTCATTGGATTTTATCCAGGTGATTAAGTGGTTCTGACAAATGATCATTTGTGTCCATTTTGTGTAAAAAGGTATATATAAACAAAAGAGAACAAAACCCACTATATACACTGAGAAGTTTAAACAGATGGGCCAGTGGTTTGAGAATGAGAGAAGGGGAAAGATGGGCAAAAGCAAAAAGTGTTGGGGTCAAGAGAATGCTAGGAAATGAGAACATTGGAGGAAGGGGGAAATGGAGTGAGGACGATGATTCTGAGCACGTTTAGCATTCTTACCTCTGATTGGTGTACCACCTGGTGAGGTAATTTGAATGCAAATAAGATTAAAGAGAAGCATTAGTACAGGAGAGAAAGAAAAAAATAAAGAAAACCAAAAGAAAAAGGAAAGAATTAGATTATTATATATAATATATATATATATATATTTCTTTTTAAGCGACAGAAAAGGCTGATGCAAAGTAACAAGTCAGAGCAATTTCTTAGGAAGGTTAGTAAAGCTGTCCTCAGCAGTGCAGCATCCATGTAAGTGCCTGGACTTGTCCAAGTTCTGGGTTAATAATCAGTCCTCAGTGAGTAAAATCACACAGACAGCACTGTGTTGCAGGCGGAATATTAGGGAAAAAGGTTCATACTCTTTCATCCTTTTTATTTAAACACATCAACCATTGCATCAGATTTTAAACCTTTTCCTGGACAGCAAGAGGGAGGTATCATTTGGTCAAGGTTTATTATGAGTTTTTTATATGTTGAGACACGCAGCCTAGATATTAGACATGGTAAGGGTATGCCTCAGTTAGTAGAAGAATGACATGCACCACTGCCTTTATGCATATTGCAGTCTGAACACCAAGCACTTACCAAAGGATTCTGAGAAGTTCAACTGAGAGACAGAAAACAGAATTAAATAGGACACACCATGCCATATGAGATTCTTTAAAACTATTGATAGATATGAATTTAACATAAAAGTTGGTGAAAAGTGCCGAAAAGTAAGACAAGCTTTTCGTCTTCATTCATCAGGACAAGAGCAAAATTACCAAATTTCAAACGATCACAACAATTCATACTACATGTGAAAAGGTTGCTTTCTCCACTGCAATTACTTGGGCAGAGTTGACTTGCCAACAAATTAACACCCTTTTCTCATGTTGTATAAGTTGTTCTGATCATTTGAAATTTGGCATTATTGCGCTCATCCTGATGAGCGCAAGACAAAAAGCTTCGGCAACATGTCTCTCTTTTCAGTAATGTTCAAGTTCTGAACTACCAAGCCACAGGTTGGTGAACGTGTATCAACTGCTGAAAAATTATTTATTTTTTAAAAAAGTGTTACGACTCAGGATACACCTGCGTGAATCAAGCTACCACACTGAATATCCAACAGCCCTTTTCCTCAAACAAGCAGTGTAAGAATTAATAAACATACCACCATTTTCCCAAGCCAAGGAAGAATGATGTGAGCCAAACCTCTGCATGAGTTAGCGGAGAGAAATTTTAATAAGCTTACAAAAATTATACAGGACAACATCATCATTAAAATGCAGTTCATGATTTACCAATTGCCAACTTTCCCTCCCCCAATGTACAAAATATTTTGAAATAATTTCACACAGCTGAAACACATCATTAGCTGTATATGCAACATTCTCTAAAACAAATTCCAATGCCCCATTTCTAAGAACATTCTATTATATAGACTAACCAGGATTTTAAACTAAGCAGTAGCTGTGCCCTATACTTTACGTTCTCTTTATATAACTAGTTTAATGCCCTGGTATATTCATTCCCTGCACTGTCTAAAACCACAGCCAGTAGTAAGGAGAAAATTAGACAGACTCCAAACACCTAACTGCTACACAATGTAGACACCGAATGATGACAGCATTGTTCAGAGACAGGATAAGGTTATGATACTGTCATAGGTCAAGAGCTTACCAATAATTATTGTCTGGATTCACAATGAAGAGTGGTCACTTAAACGAGATAGTGGAAAGAAACCCACAGAACCAGGATCTAGCATATATCCATGTCTTTAAAGGAAGACCAGAGGGGGAAATTAAATAAAAATGGCCTGTGCGTTTGTAATTTGGTAGGATTGGATCCTAGTAAGGACATAAAACCATATCGCCAACAAAACCATATAAAATGAAAGGCATTACAGTAGATTCCAAAATATGCATGGTCTACAGTAGTGTCTCCCATTAAAAGTGTTTGGGTTAATGTGACCTAGTTGTTTTTTTAAAACATACATTCTAAAAATAATCAAGCTTACAACACTTATGCAGAGCCCAGTGAATGGATTTATTTGAAGATCCAACAATGGGTACATCCATCAACTTGAATCAAAATCAAAAAATCTGAACCAAAAAAAAAAATTTCCTTTTAACCAGACTCACTTTCTGTAATCAAAACGTGCACTATAGCCAAAGATTATGTTTTAAACCATCTGCTATATTTTAGGTGATTATATATTTATTTTAATCTCTGTTGTACTGTTTTGCTTTTAAAAATTGTTGAAATGTGTTCAATAGTTTTAAATAGATAAATGCATGGCATCCGTATATCACAAAGCTACAAACTTCAAGGAGGTCTGTTCCCAGTCCTTATTGTTTTACCTGCACTCATCTGGAGTTGCATTTGAGATGTGAGAACCGAGCATAGCACCCAATGTTTGGAAACAGATAAACGAAGTCACAGTTCAGTATTTTAAGAAAAAGATATAGCTGGGATCATGGCTAGAATCTTAATGCTTGTTTTGCTGCTGTTGATCATCTGAATAGCTTTGGCCTCAGTATTACAAATAAGTGAAAAATTACCTGTATTACGAAAGTGGATTTAAGTATCTGTTCACACATTTCTGGACAGCTTATTCAAAGGCATTATGATATGGCAGGTGGTAATTGCCAGCCAGACCAAATCCCAAAGGGAAACTTGGTCAAGCTATCGCAACAATTTTGCAATTTGTACTTATTACAAGAAGTTATGTGCACTGAAGTCTGAAGTAAAGATTTATCTACCACTGTTAGAGATTTTAAATGTTAAATTAAAACTTTTATTAACAAAAGAAAACAAACACACAAGGCTAAAGTTACAGTTAAATTTAGTCTTACAACATTTCCCAAAAGATTTCTACTTATCTAGACTCACAAATGAACCCTTTTCCAGGCAACAGTCGTTATAGATTCTTAATCGATAAAACATCGAATAATATTAGCGCAAGGCACCCAATGTTGCTATAGGGGAAGTATCTCACAGGGCTTTTTTCTCCTTCTCACTTGGCAATGGAAATCCAAGGTTTTTAACAAAACCTTGCTTCCTGGAACAACCAGACACTTCTCTGGGGCGGCTAAAGGCTGCTTCCTTCACAGGTCAGTCTTCACACAGCACACTCTTCAACATCTCACATGGCCACAAACCATACAACTTTCAATCCTTTCTTAAATATGTTTTTTTTAATTCTTTCATCTTTAAATCCATTGTTCTTAACTTTCTTTGGAAGTTAGCTTTCCCGAATATCAAAATCTTTCATGTCGTCTTTATGGCCACTATTTTCAGGAAACAAATTTAATAACTTTGCTTTAGTCATTTATGATCTTTGCCAGTTGTAAAACTTCCTTTTTTCTTTCTTTGAAATTAAACAGCTAAAAATTCAACTCATCGTTTATCTCCTAATGCAAATTTCTACTCAAGTTGTATTTACTTGCATCCCATATTAGCTTCTTCAATTCCACTTCAAAATGCATGCTTTTACACCTAACCCTTTGATCATTTAAACCTTGCAGTCTGACTGTCTTCAGTTTAATTAAATCAGACACACACACACAAGCCTGCTTCACAGTGGGGAGAATTTTGTTGGGCAGGAGTGGGCGCGCAGCCAATTGTAGCCCGCAATTGGTTGTATGCCGCCGTTTTACATGGGCGAGGCTATTAAGGCCCTCCCAGCATGACGTGCACACAGGAGCGCTGAGCGCTCCCTGTGTGGGCGGGGAAGTAGGCCAAGTTGGGGCCTGCACTCTTTTACGCATACATGTGGAAAAGTACAGAAATCTCACTGAGGCAAAGAGCTGCCTCAGGGAGATTAGTTCAAGTTTCAAAAATTTTAATAAAGAAAAAAAAATTAGGACATGTGACACTTTCACATGAGGGGACATGAGCTGGGACATGTCTATGAATTTTAACGAAAATCTTTATTTCACTTATTAATCATTCATGAAACCTCATCCCGCCTGTGGATGAGGTTTCATGAAAAATGCAAAGGCCGCCAGGGCTCTTCGCCTGCCCGCCAACCTTAAGGTTGGGCGGGCAGCTATGTTAAGTGGTTTAATTAGTTTTTAAATGGCCTTAATAGGCCTCTGACAGTTCAGTGGGCGCGCAGCCGACTCCGGTGTGTGCCCGCTGAACTGAAAATCGGAATGATGCACGGTGACATCGGGCTGCACGCCCAATGTCACCGTGCATCATTTTATGTGTCAGTGAGTGGGCCCTGCTCCTGCTTGCCGAGCCGAAGATTCTGGCCAGTATCCCAAAGTAATATTGGAAAAAATGATATTTTCTTTACAAGGACCAAATTTCTACTTCTGTCCAGTGAATTCTGCTGAATTCAGCCCATATAAAGTCAGGATGAGATTTAGTTGAAAGCTGTCATACTCGAATAGCTGACAGTCTCTCAGCTTGCTCATGAAGTATCAATACTTCAGTGTGAGCTTGTACTACATTTATCAGATATTTGAGTACAAGAGCTTACTGGAGACCTGCTGACATTCATTAAGTTAACCTCAGCAATAACTGGCATTGCTGTTGTTTGTTTTCTTTCTTCACAGTTCTCAAGAATAGCCAGCTAAATAAAAATCCAAAGCTGAAAAAAAACTTCATTCCAAATTTTGGAGTATGAGGGAAGAAAAAATCAAAAATGAAAATTTAGAAGCAGTTTTCTTCCATCTGTCTTTGTGTCTTGCTCTCTTAGGTTCACCTTTCTTTATTTTGGCTTCTCTCCTTTTCTCATTTTTCTTTCTTTAATTTTTCAGCTATTACTCTCCTCACCTTTCTCACTTCTTATTATGCAATAGAATGTGGCAGTAAGTGTATATCAAAAATGTACCTGTTTTAATTGTCTGCCAGAGCGGTATTATTTAGTCTTAATGACTAGGAGGACTTTGCCAGGTTAGAAAGGAAATATTTAATTAGAATTCACAAGTTGTTAATAAGATGTAAAGAAAGTGCCTTTCAGGTGAACCACAAATATGGGGCTGGATTTTAACTTTGGTGGGGGGGGGTCTCCCATACCTCCGTGTAAATTTCAGCAGCGAGCTTGTCTTCGCTTATTCGATTCCCAGCACTTTAATTTTTTGGGCGAAGGCCCTTTAATTATACAGGCAACAGCCCTTTAATTAGTATAAGGCAGGACTTCTATCCATCTACAGGAGGGCATCCCGCTTCATAGAGCTGCTGGCCATTGTTAGCACTAAGCACGAGCAATGGCCACTGCTTGTGCTACATGTCGACCAAGGATGTGGCATTCAGCAATGGACCCAGACATTCAGCTAAGTCCAAGGTCTTGCTGGGGCCAGGCTGTCAGGCCCCAGCGAGGGGCATGTTGGGCAGGACAGGAGGGGGAAGATGGACATGTGGAGGCAAAACTGCAGGAGGGGGAGAGGCCTCCAATTGACATGGAAACCGGTAAAGGAGGCACCCTCCTTTCACTGATCAGCAGTCAGCAGGGTTGTACCTGCTGGGCTGCACACTGGGCACAGGCTTCTCCCACCGGCCATTATATCAGAGTAGTGGGATGAGGCCTTTAATTAGGCAATAATTGCTCACTTAAAGGACTCAATTGGGTCACGGGTGGACGACACACCACACCCAACACCTACTTGGCAGCCTGTAAAATCATGGAGGAGTGGGTGGACCATCTACAGGTGTGCCATCAATGGCTCACTAATTTATGGGTCCATCTGCCTGTTTTCCCGCCTGTAAAATTCAGCCCAAGGAGTAGCAAAAATACCTACAAGTATCATTGTTTGTATACAGGGGTGAGTGCAGCCAAAGACAACAAAAGTCTGAAAATTAGTGGATGAAGACAAAACAGTCTGAAAATTTGTGAGACAAGGAATCATGTTAATTAGTGTTTTTTTATGATCTGCAGTGAATGCAAAAGCTTCTAGGCCACTTCAAAAGGGTGGAATTATTAGGCTTCAAGTGGGTAGAAACTTTAGTTTTCCCTTTATTTACCTTCTATTACCATCAAGACTGTGGACACGTCACCTCGGCATTTCAGCATTCAATGCAGTTAGTGCATGTAATGCAGGATGATACTGACAACAGAACATGACCATGCTAAATATCAACTTACATGTGAAGTGAAGCAAAGAACTATGGCAGGGCTGAAGAACAAAGGACTTAGAAGCAGGAGGAAGCTATTCGGCCTTCCAAGCCTGCTCCATCATTTGATAAGATCATCATGGCTAATCTGATTGTGGTCTCAACTCCACTTTTCCGTCTGCTCCCCATGACCCTCGACTCCCTTGTCTATCAAAAATCTATCTAATTCAGCCTTGAATAAATTCAATGACCCAACCTCCACTGCTTTCTGAGGAAGAGAATTCCACAGACTAAAGGCAGTCAGAGAAAAAAATTCTCGTCTCCATCTGGAAAGGGTGACCTCTTATTTTTAAATGGAGTCCCCTCATTCTTGACTCCCCAATAAGTGGGGACATTCCCCAATACCCACATTATTAAGTCTCTCAGGATTTTATATGTTCCAATAAGATCACCTCTCCAATGGATATAGGCCTAATATGTTCAGCCTTTCATCAGAAGATAAGCCCTTCATCCCAGGAATGAATCGAGTGCACCTGCTTTCCAAATTATTTTCCGATGTGACCTCATTTTAACTCACCACCGCCTTCTCAAGGGTAATTAGGGATGGACAACAAATGCTGGTCTTGCCAGCAGCGCCCACATTCCATGAAGCAATATATATATATAAAAAAAACTTGAAAGCTAATGTGACCTCAGACCCCAGCAAAAACAAAAGTGATAAAGCAACATAGTAAAGTTCGGTATGTTTTTATTAAGTTTCCGTATTATAGTTCAACATATAATAAATGATACAAATATGAACATCCATGATTTTAAAGTGCTTCGTATAAGTTTTATAATGTTAATGTATGTTTCAGTAAGCTCTCCATATTCCATGGTGACTGAAAGCTCAGTGAAGCACCTCTGACCCCATCTACCCACACACATTGTAATCAGCTCCTCTCCCCCAGCATACTCACCCACTTCCCAAGTTAGCTCCACCCACACTCACTCAGCAGCCCCTCTTCCCAAATCCCCTACCTCTTACTCACATCCCCTCTCACTCAGCCCCCCACTCAACCCCTCCCTCCCCACCAACCCTCACTTATAACCCTTCCATTGCTCCCTCCCCACCCAACCCAACTCACTTATCCCCTCCTTCCTTCTCTACTCTTTACCACTCCCACCCAAACTGGATTCTCCACCTTCCCTGGACCCAGCTCCTCGTTGTTGCCACTTTCCCTGCCATCAGTGGTGGCTGCAGTTCCCCCTCAGCCAGTGCCACTTGGGTCCACACAGTTGGGGAAGAGCAAGCCTCTTCCCCAGAGGATAGGAGCTCGGGCCCCAGGGACTCAGACTTCAGTGGGCCAGGGAGTGCAGCATCTTCCATCACTGGGAACTTGGATAGCGCCAAATTGCCAAGTAGTTCGAGCCAGAGGCAGTGCAAAGCGGAACTGCTGCCGAGGGTGCGATGTGGCTGAGACCACAGCTGACTGGAAGCTACCTTCCTCCCGGGGTCAGAGCCTGAAGCCAAGCGGCAGGCTGTGGTTGGGTGAGGGCTGAGCCACTTCAGCAGTAATGGGGCCTCAAATTAAGCAAGAAGATCCAGTCGTCCTGCGCCAGCGGCAGCAACTTCAGCAGCAGAGGCAGCACCAGGAAGATGGCCCACTGCAGGAAGGGGCTCTGCAGGGTGCACACAGGAGCAGCAACCACTGGGGGCATGGCCTCTGCATCTTTCAATCACACAAAGCAAGTTAAAACCAAGTCAGAATTAGCAGCAGATTAAAAAGAGGCTGAGACTCCCCTGGGCCAGGCAGAGATTGGAAAAAAAATTAAAAGGGTTGATCTCTGTGATCCAAAAGTCAAAATTCGGTGCAAATTTCTTATCCCTGTTTGTATATTTCCTAGTCCTGGAAAGTGTGCGTTAGGATGTACAGTTGTATTGTAATACAGAAGCTTGTCAAGGGCAAGATTAAGACGACTAAATCAATCACAATACTTGCAGTTGATGTTATACATATTTATCAAAACAGGCATTAGATGCTGTATATTTGTCAAATACCTTCTACTCTTAAATATTACAATGTTGATAGGACAACTGCTTAATTACACGTAACTAGTGTGATTTTCCATCTTTAGACTGACAAAAAATACTATTTAATCTATGCACACTTATGTAATTCCAAGCATTTTAGAGATTTGTCATCCACAGCATACGGTTATTACAATCATATCAGGTCAAGAAATTATATCAGGTCTGAAAGAAAACTCCTGATTGCTCACACAGAAGGTCAATACTTATCACAAGTTCATCAAATGGCTGGCTCTCAGTACATCATTATTAAATGCCTATTCTTGCTCTGATAAAAATGTATAGACAGTACAGATTCAGTAAATATGCTCCAAAATTCAAAGTTTCTATCTATGTACCTGTTTGCAACCGTTTAACTTCAACTTCAAAAGCAAATAGGTGCATCAGTCCAATCGGCACTCTAGTTCTAATTCTGGTCACTTTAATTGGAGGGTACGACACCACCATTGCACCATATTCTGCTGCCTTTTATGCCATTACTAAAGTTTGACAATTATCTTCATGGAAGCCAACAAACCTGTCCCAAGTCAGGACTCCTAAATGAACTAAGTACATGTATTTTAAAAAACAGGACTGGTAGGGAGGAAAGAAGAATTGCTTCATAAAAGGGTCCCAGTTTGCAGGAAAATTCAGCTACAAATCGCTTGGACCAGTCCATTACCAGAGTGGTGGGTGGGAATAGGGAAGAGAAATATCACCAAGAAAAAAAATCCTAACTCAACATCAACTGATCTCTCACTTTCAAATTCAAGAGTTCAAATGTAAGCTTCCATTAATCTTGAATGCGAGGGAGGATAAGGATGGGAGAAGTAAAATAATCAAAGTAAGTTTTTGGGCAGTGGGGAGGAAAGAGAAAGGGAAGAACAAACGGGCATCAAATGAGTCTTAAGCGTATTTATTACAAACAATATTTTTCATGAGAGAATTTCTGGATGGCAACTTATATTTTGAGAAACTAATGCTGTTACTACTGAACTCAGCTGGAAGTTTCAAAATTAAAGTAACTCTGCACATAAAACATATTTTATAAGATAGCAGAGATTGAGGCACAGTAATAGTGAACTAACATTCAAACATTGCTGATGAGACAGCATTATGGTTCTGTTATTGGGCTAGTAATCCAGAGACCCGAGTTAATAAACTCAAATTCTGTCACAGCAGCTGGGAAGTTTAAATAAAATTAATTAAATAAATCTTGAATAAAAATCTCGTATCAATAATGGCGACCATAAAATTACAGGATTGTCATATAAACCCCATTGCCTCACATATGTCTTTTAGGGAAATCTGCTGTCCTTATCTGGTCTGACCTATTTGTGACTCAAAAATTCAAAGCAATTTGGTTAACTCTGAACTGCCACCTGAAACAGCCTGGCAAGCTGCTCAGCTGTACCAAACTGGTATGAAATTAATAAAACCGGACAGACCATCCAGCATTAACCCAGTCACCATGGCAGGTGGCGAGAAAACCAACACAAGGGAAAAGTCTTCCTGACCTTGTTCTTACCAAACTACCTGTCACAGGTGCATCCATGACCATGACAATATTGGTAGACTGAGCACTGCACAGTCCTTGTAGAGATGAGGTCCTGTTTTCATACCAAGGACGTCCTCCATTGTGTTATGTGGCATTGCTACCATGCTAAATGGGATAGATTCAAAACAGAAACAGAATTACCTGGAAAAACCAGTTTTTTGTTTTTATTATTTAGATTCAAAACAGATCTGGCAGCTCAAAACTAGGCCGTTAGCAGCAGCAGCAATGTATTCCTCCACAATCAGTAACCTCATGGCTCAGCATATCCCTCAACCTACCATTAGAACACTGGTTCAATGAGGAATGCAGCAGAACCTGCCTGGAGTAGTAGAGGTGTATCTAAAAATTAGTTGCCATCCTAGTGAAGCTATAGACATGACTGACTCCATGCATGTTAAATAGTAGAAGCAACTTGCTACAGTCAGGGCTAAGCGCTCGCACAACCAATGGATAAGGTCAAATCTCTGCAGTACTCCCGCATCCAGTTGTGAATGGTGATGGACAATTAAGCAACGCATTGGGGTATGGGGGAGGGTCCATGAACAGCCCCATACTCAATGGTGACAGAGTCCAACTGTGAAGATGGATGTTACCTTTTTAATACTTTTGCAAATATGGTGATATTCTATAAAGAAGGCTTTGTGTGTGTGTCCATGAGAATTAAACTGGGGGGGTGGGGGTGGCTAAGGTTAGGAATGACAGCTCATCTGTGGTAACTGAGGGATGGAAGGTAAAGGTACTAGATGCATGCATTCATAATGAGAGGCTATGGTGAAGTGGGAATTACAAGTAAATAGGTTGGGTTCTAAGATTTGCACTAAGTAAGGACTTGACTTATCAGCTGAGAATTTCAAGGGAATTTACAACTTACAAAGGTTTCATAAGTAAACAAGGGACGGTCATTAAATTTTATTTTACCTGAAAGTGGAGGGAATAGGAAGACATGAAAGATTTTTTGTATCTTGGAAAAGTTGAGTTCAAAGAGGTCTTAGGACAATGGAGTCTAGAATGAAAGGGAAAAAAAGATATTTAAGGGAGATGATTAGTTGAGTTGATATGGTTGTGTGGGGGCGATACCCTGTCTTTGTTTTCAGAAAGCAGTCTGTTTCTGAACTTCCTTCAGACTTCCATAGCAGTGTGGAAGAGAGTGAGAAGTCATGTGGCATACTTTATTAAAGTAGCAACAGTTTTTGCCTTGGGTAACATTACTGGATTTTTATAGTTAAAAATGTAAAAGTGCATTTGCCTGTCCTGGCCAAGTGGGTTTTTTGGGGAATGTTTTATAAGATTGTTTCAACTGTGTAATTTTACTTGTGTGTTTAAGTTTCTTTTTCTTCTTGTTAATAAATCTTTTAATGTTAAATCCTAAAAGTGTTATTGGGATTCTATGCTTCTGGGATCAGTAGTTTTCCCCTCATTTTCAAAATACAAAATAAATGTTATGATCAATAAGAAATGTTTCCCTCTGAGATTTGGCTTGTTCAGGAATTAACCCCCGCTGCAGTCATAACACCAACAAAAGTTCAGAAGACAAGGAGAAAGCTTTTGCAACCATCTTCAGCCAGAAGTGCTGAGAAAATGCTCCATCTCAGGCTCAGCCTGATGTTCCCACAGAAGTCTTTAGCCAATTTAACTCACTCCATATGACATTAAAAACAGCTAACTGCATGAGATACAGCAAAAGCCAGGGGCCCTGATAATATGTAAGCTACAGCATGTTACGACCGTAGCCAATGTAATTCGCTGAGCAAGCCAAATCCCAGAGGGAAACTTGTCTTACTGATGATAACATGTATTTTGTATTTTGAAAATGAGGGGAAAACTACTAATCCCAGAAACATAGAATTCTAGTAACACTTATAGGATTTTAAAATTGAAAGATTTATTAACAAGAAAAACAAAACACACAAGATTAAAATTACACAGTTAAATCAGACTTACAAAACATTCACCTCCCAAAATACCCACTTGGTCAGAACAGGCAAGAACTTGCTTATAATTTTTTAACCATAAAAATCCAGTAATATTATTCAAGGCAAAACTGTTCTCACTTTAGAAAAGATACACCACACGACTTCTCACTTTCTTCCACTCTGCTGTGGAAAAGGAACATACCTGCTTTCTGAAAACAAAGACTTTTCTGGCTTGAAACTGGATGGCTGCTTCAAATTCACTCCTTTTCTCAGCACAAGAGTTGGTCTAAGGGCATCTCCTTCACACAGCCAACAATAACTCAACTAAACATCTTTCCTTTAACATCCTTTCCCGTTTGATCTTCAACTCCATTGTTCTAAGCACCTCTTAGAACTCGCTTTTTTCCAAAATATAAAAATCTTTCATGTTTTCTTATTGCCTCCATTTTCGGGTAAAATAAAATTTCATAACCTTCTCTTGTTGAATTATGAACCCTTTGTAAGCTGTAAAAGTCCCTTGTCACTTATAAAGTCCCTTTGAAATTTAACAGCTGAAAAGTCAAGTTCCTAGTTATAATGCAAATTTCAAACCCAACCTATTTACTTGTACATTCAACTTCACCATAGCCTCTCATTACAAATGTAGGCATCTATCCCTTTTATCTCTCTGCTCCCACAGACAAGCTGTCTTTATTAACCTTGCCCCAATTTAATTACACACACAATTCTTTACAAAGTACCACCATATATCCAAAAATATTTAAAAAAAAATCCATTTTCACAAGTGCTAAAGAAAATGTGCACTAGAACTAGCCATTGACTCTATCTTAGTTGCTCCAATACAGCAGCAACAACATTGACATCCACCCAAGAATGTGCTGGGTTCCAAGCTCTGAAGAAGAGTCATATTGGGCTCCAAATGCTAACTCGTTTTTTTCTTTTCACAGGTGTTGCCAGGTCTGCCGGGTTTTTACAGCACTTTGTTTTTATTTTAGATCTCCAGCATCTGCAGTATTTTGCTTTTATTACAACAATGTGGAAAATTGGTCAGGTAAAAAGCAGCACAAATCCAAACCAGCTAATTACTGCTCCATCAGCCTCCTCTCAATCATCAACAAAGTGAGGGAAGGTGTTGTCTACAGTGCTATTAAACTGCATTTATGCTTAACCTACTCAGTTTGGGTTCCACAGAGCTACTTGGCTCCAGAGTCTATTACAGCCTTGGGGATAGTGTGCTGTAATATCAAGCCCCACTGTTCCCCAAGTTACAACAATTGTGAAAAATTTGACCAAATCACTAGATTGCCCCAATTCTACCTAACTGTTTAATTTAGGTTAACAGAATATGAGGTTTGTAAACTGAATAAGTAAATAATTGTTCATTGAACAAATTGTCTCTAACTAGTGGCAAAAAAAAGAAATATGAACTTCTAACTTTATAACTTCAATTTTATTACTTCTTAAACTCCTATACACAAACAAGACACACAAAACATGAGCCACGATTTTCTATTCGTCAGGCGGGCTATGCAGGATGCGGTTGTGGAGCCAACCGCTACCCGCAATCGGCTCCGCACCGCGATTTCAAGGCCGCCCTGTGTAGGTGGCAAGCAGTAGTGCTGAGCACTACACGCTACCTTTGTGGGTGGGGGGAGGGAGAGTCAGATCCAGTGCTCTTTCGCATAAGTGCACGAAAGAGCGCTTCAATCTCACTGAGGCATGGAGCTGCCTCAGGGAGATTGAAGCACTTTTAAAAAAAATAAATACAATAAAAATTTAATGAAACATTTCTCCTCATGTGACACAGTCACATGAGATGGGACATGTTTTTATTTTTCAAAAAAAGTTTTTATTTAATTTGTAAAAGCTTCAGGAAACTTTATCCCGCTTGTGGATGAGGTTTCCTAAAAAACGTAAAGGCCACTTGGCTTTTTCACCTGCCTGCCAACTGTAAGGTTGGATGGGAAGTGTAAAATTCAGGTTAATTACCTGGTTAATGTCCTTAAAAGGCCTATCAATTATCAGCGGGCGCGTAGCTGACTCCAGTGCATGCCTGAACGAAATATTGCGTGACTTTGCAATGACATCAGGACGCATGCCCGATGTCATCGTATGCCATTTAGCGTGTCAGGAACGCGCCCTTACAGTTTATTATTGATGACAAGAGGTGGTTTCCCAGCACTTTCAGTCTGTGGTTCACTGATGGAAAAACTTGCTTTTCAATGTCTCTACTGGTGACTTTTCCCATTTTCCTTTTGACAGAGGTTTTCAGAGAAAGCAGGTTACAGAGATGTGTGGAATAGCCAGCTAGCTACTATGGCAGAATTACTGGAATCTTAAAAACACAGGAGAGAGAGATGTTTTAGGTCTTCCCTCTTTGCAGGATAGGAGCTGTAATGCCTGCATTGTTACCACACAAAATCCTGATCACATGGTCAGGGGCCAATTAAAATGCTGTCGTCAGGGAGTTTCCCTTAGTCCGGGGCTCCTTTCCGGCACCATCCTGTTCTTTTATGGCACATGCTGTTCCAGAGTAGCAGCATTGTAGATATACCTCATCCTATTCCAGCAAATATGTCTTTCAGCTGCAGCCATTTTAGTTTTTAAAGACACAGTCTGATTTTAAAGCCACAAATAAAAATAGGTTTTTACAAGATGAAAAAAGGAGCTGAGCTGAGGTAACGTAACTGTCCTTAGCATCAAGGCAACATTTGACCGGATATGGCATCAAGGAACCTGAGCAAAATTGAAGGCAATGAGAATCAAGGAGAAAACTCTCCAATGGTTAGTCATGCTTAGCACGAAAAAAATTGGTTGTGTTTGTTGCTTTTGATGGTTAATCATCTCTGCCCCAGGAGTTCCTCACACATGGTCTTAGGCCCAACCACCTTCAGCTGCTTCATAAATGATCTTCCCTCCACCATAGGGATAGAAGTGGGGGGGGGGGGGGGGGCGTCTGCTGATAAATTCAGAATTTCTCAGATAATGAAGCAGTCAGTGTCCATGTGCAACCAAACCTGGACATAATTCAGCTTTGGCAAGTAACATTCATGCCACACAAATGCCAGGCAATAACTACCTCCAACAAGAGACACTGACTACCTCCCCTTGTTATTCAATGGCATTACCATTGCCAAATCCATCACCATATACATCCTGGGTGCGGAGGGGAACAGTGACCATAAATTTAACTGGACCAGCCATACAAATACTGTGGCTACAGGGGCACGTCAGCGATTGGCTATTCTGCAGGAAGTGGCTCACCTCCTGACTCCCAAAAGCCTTTCCACCATCTACAAGACACATGGCAGGAATCTAATGGCATACACTCTACCTGCCTGGATGCATGACTCTCCAACAGCACTCAAGAAGCTTGATCCCATCTAGGACAGAATAGCTCTCTTGATCGGCACTGCATTGACCACCTTAAACATTAATTCCGTCCACCATCGACACAGCAGTGTTGTGCTATGGCAGCAGTGTATGCCATCTCTAAGATGTACTGCAACAATGCACTGAGGTTTCTTCAACAACACCTTGCAAATTGTGACTTCTACCTCCTAGAAGGACATGGCCAGAAGGTGCATGGGAATACCATCACTTGCAAGTTCCCCTCTGAGTCACACAGTAACCTGACTTGGAGCTATATAGGGTTTATTCCTCATCGCTGGGCGAAAATTCTGCAATTCCTTACCTAACAGCCTTGAAGAAGTACCTTCACCACAAGGACTGCAGTGGTTCAAGGACGTGCCTTACTACCGCCTTCTGAAGGGCAATTAAGGTTGGGCTATAAATACTGGACTTGCTGAGATACCTATGTTCCATGAATGAATTGCATCTCCACCTTAAACTCATCTCTTTTGTCAAGCTTTTAGTCACCCTTCCTCATATCTCCTCCTTTAACTTGGAATTGATTATTGTCTGATTATGTTTTTGTAACTTCAGGTGTTTTCTACTTTAAAGGTGTTTTATAAATGCTTTGCTGTTCCGTTAAATAATCTTTAGCTTTCAGCTTCCTATTCTGAAGAAGAGTTTCCAGTGCCTGGATCAAGGCCAGGTGGTCCATCTGGTTTCATTACTTTTTGACTTTTGTAGCAAGCAACTGAGTAGTTTGCCAGGCCATTTCAGAAAGCATTTAAGAGTCAACCACATTGCTGTGGGTCTGGAGTCACCTCTAAGCCAGACAAGGATGGCAGATTTCCTTCCCTAAAGGAAACCAGGTGGGTTTTTATGACAATTGATAGCTTCATGTTCACTGTTACTGGCACTAGCTTTTAATTCCAGATTTAATTAATTGATGGGGTTTGAATCCGTGTCTTCAAAGCATTAGCCTGAGCCTCTGGATGACTAGTCCAGTGACATTACCACTATGCTACTGCCTCCTACATATATTTGGAAATATATCACCGTTACTTCATTGTCACTGGATCAAAATCCTAGAACAGCCTCCTTAACAGTGGAGAGGGAGTGCTTTTACCACACGGACTGCAGCAGTTCAAGGCGGCGGCTCACCAGCACCTTCTAAAGGATAAGTAGGAATGAGCAATAAATGCTGGCCTTGTCAGTGATTCCCTCAAAGATGCTTGACAATCCAGAATTTCCCATGCAGGTCAAGCACAAGCCAGTGCTTTTAAGTTCTTGCACGTGAGCAGCAACACAAAAAAATTTAAAGGACACTTAAGTAAGTGGGCTGTACACAACAAGAACATGTTAGAGAGTAGGTTGCTAGCAACATCCCCATCTCATGAGTGAATAAAAGAAAAAAATTGTAAGATATTTCACTTTTTAAAAAAATGAGATTCTCTCACATTCTCTGGCTTTTCTTAATGCTTCCTTAATTTATTTTCACATATTCTTGATCATTTTTAAAATTGACTCCAATAAGCCTCTTTCAATTTAGCTTATTTCTAATCCTTTCGTTTATCCATGGCATTTTGAAACTTGAAGTAGTGTCCCCTTTTTAAGAATATATACGTTCTGCAACTTCAGATAGAGATGAAAAGTACTGAAGTTGTGTAAAATTTGTATCAAATGTTGGTTAGGCTACACTTGGAGAACTCATCACAGTTCTGGTCCATATTATAAAAAGAACAGGGAAAAGAAAAAGGGAAAAAAATTATTAAGGATGATATCAGAACTGAGAGAATATATGTACCAGAAAAGGCTGGGGCTCTTCTCTCTAGAAAACAGAAGGTCAAGAGGTCTTTGAGATCATGTAAGAGATCATGCAAGAGTTTGATAGATATGGAGAAAATACTTCCATTGTAAGGGGAGTCTAAAACCAGAGGCCATAAATACAAAGATAGCTATTAATAAGCCCAGTAGGGAATTCAGGAGAAACTTCTCCACCCAAACAGTGATAAGAATGTGGAATGTTCCAGCTTAATTGAGGCAAGTAGCATAGATACATTTAAGAGAAAGTTAGATAAGCACACAAGGAAGAAAGGAATAGAACTGAAAGGGTAAGATTAATTACAGTGGGAGGAGGCTTGTATACAGCATAAACACCAGCATAGACTAAATATGCAGGATGACCTATTTCTGTGCCGTACACTTGATGTAACTCAATGCCCTTTTTTAAAGAAAATCACACCATTAATCTACAGTCCTCTACATAACTCTCTCTTTCCATTTTACCTCAACTAGTCCATTCCCCATCTTTCTAAAATCTGTGTTCCATTCTAATTCTAGGAATTGAATGCCTAACCATATACCATTGACAGAACTGTGTATCATAGACACACCAAACCAAAGATAAAGGTAGAATGGTGTAAAGTTGTCGCTAAAATTTGAACATTTTTTAAATGATGCTCAGCCATTTTAAGGATTGTTTTAAGATTTGGATTTTTATTTTCCCCCACAAGGTTTAATCATGATTTTTATCAAAAACAATTGATGGGTTCTGCAATTTAGGGTTGCTAGTTTATACCATGAACCATTACTACAAACATTTGTATTCATTTTGAACCTATTGCACACCATCACTTACCAAAAAAGGAGCAAATAAATTTTTACAAACTTAAATTGCTGGAAATGAGTATTTGTGTGGTGCATGAAAAGAGACCATCAAATAGAAACTATTATACAAATGGCTATTTCTTCCACAACAGCTGGATATTTACCCTTTTTAAAATAGCAATTAAACAGTGGTCATTCATTTCTGAACAATTTTTGAGTACCTCCTATCTATTCATCTGGCATAGCTGAACCTCTGAAATCAAATGTAAAATCAATAGTGGGTATTCATCATGGGGAAAAATATCTTTTTGTGGAGATTTACAAAATTGGTTTCAGATACCAATGATAAAGGAATCTTTTGGAGATTGATTTCACATGGCAAGTACAACTAACTTGTACATTAAGCATATAATTACATAGTATATATGTCACAGAAACAGACCATTCTTCTCAATCAATCCATTCTGGTGCTTATATGTCAATCAAACATCCTCTCATCCTTCCTCATCTAACTTTTCAGCATAGCCGTCTATTCCCTTTTCTCTAATGTGCAGAACTAGCTTTAACTTAAATGATTCCAGACTGTTCATCTCAACTACTTCCTGTGTAGAGAGTCAGGCATTTTCACCATTCTCCTGGTAAAGGCACTTCCTCTGAACTCCCTATCTGATTTCTTAGTGTTTATCTTACATTGATGGTCTTTAGTTTTGCCCTTCCCCACAAATGGAAACAATTACCTTTCAATGGAAACATAGCTCTGGCAATAACGTTACATTTCTAGGCATTATCAGTGCTGTAGCATAGATCTAGCCTCTTTGAAGAGGTTGGGAAAGGAATGTAGGTAGGTTCCTTTGGAGTCAAGGTGGATTGAAGAAAATATGCTTAGCTTCAACTCTGTGGCAAACTTAGTAGTTGAATACTTGAGCCAGGCAGTACACAATGGCATTGTTGATGATTAACCAGCCAGCCTCACTAATGGAACTACCCTTAGTTTAAAACCCTAAAAGATAACCTACTCTGGTAAACTGTAAAATTTTAGCTGATTAAAATTTAATAGTTACCCCCATGAATAGCTGGAGGATGCTCTCCCAAATCCTTGGCTCTGCCAATCTGCACTTAAACACTCCTCACTTGGTTAAGTGAAATATGAAAATGCCCCTACAGGGAGAGAGTATAACCTCCATATTGGACATAAATTTCTAAACGTCTTGCATAAATTAGTCATAGTGATAGATTGCCTCATGTGTCATTTGCGCTCCAAAAAAAATGTAAATAGGATTTGATTCATCAGTTATCTATCATTTTTTAAGTATAAGATAAAGCTGCTTCTGGGAAATATGATAAAACAACTAGCTACTGGGTAAGTAGACCATTAATTCCGTGTCAAAACTCAGTTAAGTTATTACTGATTGCCACTATGCATTAGCTACAGAAGAAGTGAACAAATCTGTGGGAAAACAAAGATGAAGCGAAGGGCAGTTGGTATCTGGCATTGTGGATCTTGCATGAAAACAGTGACTGGAGGAGCTTGGGCCTACAACACCATCTACGCCATTACAGTAAAGTCTGCAATTTGCCATCTGCGGGAGCTGAAGGATCAATGAGCACTGGCTGTGGAGTCTGACCCCTTCCAGAGGTTTATGCGTCCTCTAACTTAATAAAGTTAATAAAATATTAAATGAAAAAAAAATTTATTTCTCCATTGCTTAGACAATTTTCATGGGGAATTTCTCGCTTTTGCTCAATAAGAGAGGACAAGGAATTAAATCAAGGCATTGCTGGGTATACCCTAATGGACTGTCTGGTAAACCAGTCAAATGCATGGACTGTAAAAATGGCCAGTATTGTCTACTTAAAAAAATACATCGACAGTGATTTGAATAACAATATTAAATGCAATTAGAGAAATAATCTAGCTTTATGCTAAAATATGAACGTATGCATAAGCAAACTGAGCAATAAATAGCTGGTAATCACACCTGATCTGAGTTGTTTAATTCGTCCATTGCTGTTGCTGGTGTCCACTGGCAGGAAGTCCTTAAACCATGTGATTTCAGGGTCTGGGTTTCCACTGGCAGCACAAAGCATTGTTGCTGTGCGGGTCCGTTCCACCACCTTCAGCTGTGGGCCCATGTCAATGGTGGGGAATCCATGAGGCAGCTGTTCCTCTGTTAAAACACAAGTGATAATCAGCATTATAGTTGACTTCTGAAATTTTTGTAATGTTACCTCTTAGGTCATCCTGCACATTTTGGGTAGAAATATTGTTACCTCTCAGACCCTGCTGTTTTCTCCCTTCTCACCTTCTATTTCTCCCCTTTCAAATAATTTGTCCCATCTTCCAATTCCTTTCCAATCAATCAATCACTACTCCACTGCCTTCCTTCTTATTGCCCTTCTGGCATCCAAGGCTTGAAAGCACCTTGGATAAGCTGCCAGCTGCGCTCTATTTTCTGGGTACTCTCTGAAAAGCATCACAGGTCCCATCCTTGTCCTCATTAAAATATTTCCTCTGATTCATCTTTGCTCCCTCAAGTCAAATGGGTGCAAACTGGAGTGTATCTAGGATACATGTAGGTTAGCATCAATTACAAGATCTGCCTGGACATAAGCCCCATTAGGCCTCATTATCCTCTGCCTACAGCTCCCTACTACTCCAGGATTATTCTGGGTAGCAAAAAGATAGCACTGGCCTTCTTTTCTCTATTATAAATCATCTTTATATACCCCTCTTCCATGCCTCCTCCATTCCAATGTGTGAAGAGCTCTTTGTCACTATACCTGTCCTTCTGCTGCCCTTTCCTTTTGCCCTCCAAGCCCAACATTCTCCAGGCTCCCATTAGCCTAAATCTTAAATTCACAACTTTCTCTAGTTTCTTTCTGGTTTTCCACGTGACCCCACTAAGGTCATCTGGTTCAGGAGACCCACACACTATTTCTGCTAAACCAATGACCACCCAGCTTCCCTTTCTAGCCTCATACTGGTTGACATCGTTTCTGGTTCCCGCTTCTAAGGTACTGTTTACAAACCTTTCAAAACCATCCTCATCATCTGTCATAACGCTCATCACCTTCCTCCTCAAAATCCATACTTAATCCTGCTGTCTTTCCAAGCGACTGTCTAACTTTTGGACCTCCATATGTCCCATCGCCAATCTTCTTGTTCTCTCCATAGTCCTTGAATGGCATGTTGCCACCCAAATCCATGCCTGTATTTACTGCAACCTCATGTATGAATCTTGCAAATCAGCTGTTACCTTTGTGATAACCAACATCCAATCTTGCGTGAGCCGCAATTTTTGTCAGGTTATATTGGAAAAACCCAAGTCACTGTTTTCAGCCCTTGCCACAAATCCTAATTCAACCACCCTCCCCAGACACTGTCATCTCAGGTTGCACCGGATTGGTGGTAACTTCAGCATCATATTTGACTCCAAGCTGAACTTTCCACCATATATGCTCTCCAGAACACTGCTTGCTTTTATCTCCAAAGCACAGCCGACATCAGCTCAGCTGCTGCTGGAAACCTTAATCCTGCCTTTGCAAAATTCAAAATTGGAGGCAGCAATGTTCTTCTGGCCAGCCCCTCCCATCCTCCACCCTCACTGAACTTCAGCTCATCCAAACCCTGCTGCTAACATCCTGTCTGCATTAAGTTCTGTTCATTTTTCACTTTGCTGATCTATATTATTTCCCGAACTCAAAGCTTCCAAATGAAAATTCCCATCCATTGAAGCCCTTCACGGATTCCCACCTCTCCATCATGGTAGCCTGCTCCAAACTTCCCAAACTTTCTATTCCTCAGATTATGGCCTTGCTTTCCTCCCTCCTCCTTTGCCCCACATTGTCAGTCACACCTGCAATCCCCATGCACTGGAGCTTTCTTTCAAAACCTCTCTGCCTCTTCTTTAAGATCCTCTTTAAAACCCACCACAGGCCAAGCTCCTAATATCTACCGCTTTGGCTTGCAGCCCATTTAGTTCTGCTATTCTCTTTGATGGGCCTTGGAATATATTTCTATGTTAAATAAGCTATATAAGTTGCCTTTGTAAACAAAAATAAGCTATGCCTCACAGAGCTGTTTTTGTTGGGTTGTAGATATTTCAGTTCCAAATGCCCAAATGCGACCATTTTAAGAGCAGTGCCCCATAACTGCAATAACCTGCTTAACTTTGACACATTTTATACATTCACTGCACACGTCTTCCTTTCAGTAATTGTAAGAGGTTTCCCTTATAGAAATTTATGAAAATGCTCTGCTCAAAGACGTTCTCTCCCCCATTCCCAAATTAAGAAAACATTTTGACAACTGAAATTATCAACGCAAGTATTTTTCTGTTAAAACATACCTTTAAGCTCATGTTTGCGTACTTAGAGATAAATAATTTCAGTCATTAAATCTGTGTATAGAAAGAGCTTCAGAGAGTGGATATAATATTCATAATTCTTCATTACAATGTGTTTAATTGCCACAGCGGTTTTCTAAGTGGCAGGCTTTACTCTTCTGGTGATTAAACTCAAAAGTATAACATAGACAAGCCATAGAATCTCTCTGTTTAAGCTCAGGAGGTAATATAGAGGGGAAATTTTACACATTCATCTCCCAAATCCTTCAGTGTTTAACCCCCCAGGTCAACATTCAGTTTGTTAGACCTCAATGATCGTTTATTGAACTTGCTCATTTTCCCATATTGCATTGTTGTTGAGACATTCGGGTCACTGAATCTTACTGTGCATACCAGAACCTGCGGAGAAACCTTAATTCATACTTAGTTCCAAAGTCATTAATGAATTTTCCAGAGACCCTTCATTCAGCATGGACACAACAGTGCTATGTTAACAATAGGTGGATTAAGAACCTAGGATAGAGGTAGTTATCATTTCTTGAAAAATCCACACAATCTTAACGGAGCATTTATTAATACAGTTTTCCTTAATGGATCAGCTCATAATGATCTCTATACGCAAGTTATCAAGTACTGTCAACATACCAAAGAATGTGGGACTACAAATGACCAAAATTGACTGATTTTTTTTTGGAGGGATAAACTAGTCACTGTAGATGGCCGACTAGCAATTTAGTTAAAACAGTTACTTCTGTAGCTGCATTAATTGACTATTGTTTAACTGGATGATTTTTTTTTCTAAAATATTGAAAACATTCAGTATGAGATGCACAATATTTTTAAAAAAACTAATTACTAGATAATATGAACTGATTGTTTCTGATGACAAGGAACCAATTCGACAATGCTAGAGTATATTCAAAAATGTAGTCAGTTTTGGAAAGAAGTTCAATTCCATAAATAAATAAGAATTGCTAACATCCCAATGAAAAAAATCCTGGGTATTAGTTCTTTGGGGGAAAAAAAATCACAAATTTGGTAGTCAGATGGCACTGCCCCTTCTGCTATACAAAAGTCTGTTTCTTAATCGTCAAAGGTGTCTCAGCACAGATTATTGCTCAAGAGAGAACAATATATGGATTGTGTAACAGTGATTTTATCATTTTAATTTTTAAATATCATTCCATGGTTTTGGAGAAACTGAGGATAAAATATATATCTTTGGACTACACCAACCTTGCTGAGAATCACAGTTATCTGGTATTTATTCGGTTTGCTGGCTATTGCAAACTCTATGTTCAAAAGACTACCACCCTATGTAGACATGGCTTATCGAATATAGATCTGATTCTTTTACCTACATTACGACAATATTTAGATTTCAAAAGTAATTCATTGGATGAAACATACCTTGGGACTCAAGAGGCGCCATACAAATGTAAGTTCTCCTTCACTTTAACATATTCTATTATTTTAGTGGCCCTATGTTTTTGGGACACTGATGTCCTACCAAAGTACTCAGGTTGTTTGCAAAAGCTTTGAAATGTTGGCCTCAATATTTATAGAAAGACAGGAGGGTGCAGGGGAGTGCTGTAGCCCAGGGAGAACCTGGCAAAGCAGGGACAAGGATATTCATTCGAATTTAACGGAATGATCTTGTTATAATTTTTTTCTTCCAGGTTCTGCTTCTGAGATGGCCAAATTTAGACACTGGCCAGCTACCAACATTGGGAATGTCCCAGCAAATGGTAACCAGGGAGCTACAAGTCGGGGTTTGGTGGACGTTGGGATAGGGACAGGATGGGTGAGATAAGGTTGCTGTTAATGGCAAGGAGTGGAGGGGATGGGGTGAAAACATACTTGCTCCTCCTGGCCCACAAGAAGTGCTATAAAAATTACATACCTTCTGCTGCCAGCATCTCCAACTTCCATCTTGCCAAATTTAGAGAAATCCAGTCAGCAGCAGTTAGAACTAAAACAGACACTGTGGGACCCCGATTTATAGATGCAAATAAAAAAGACTTGCATTTATATTGTGCTGTTTACAAGCACTGGACATCCCAAGTGCTTTACAGCTGATGAAATGCTTCTTGAAGCAAAGTTACTGTTGTAATGTAGGAAATGCGGCAGACAATTTTCACGCAGCAAACTCCCATAAATAGCAATGTTATAATGACCACAATCTGTTAAATGCTGTTGAATGAAGGATAAATATTGGTCATAATATTGGGATAATCCCCCTCCTCTTCGAAATAGTGCCACAGGATCTTTTACGTCCATCCAAGCAGGCAGATGCAACATTTGTTTAACGACTCATCTGAATAACAGCAACTGTAGCAGTGCAGCAATCCTTCAGCACTGCACAGCGTCAGCTTTTACTTTTGTGCTCAAACCCCAGAATGAGACAAGTCAAATGAGCCCCAGCTGACTCACAGCAAAAGGGGATGGCAGTGTGCAAGGACAATGGGGTCAAGGGTTGGGTTTTTGAGGTGAGGGTTGATGACAGCATATTTAAACAGCAGAAATACAAGAATTGTGACTATGACGCATATCAATTAAGTGCCATGAAGAAGCTATTTCTTATTAACTATCATTAAGGCTGAAGAAACTATTACTGATTAAAGGGAACAGAACCCTGGAGTATGTACACACACAAAATAACAGTGCATCACTTATAGCCAAATTCTAGTATAAGAAGTGGTGGGGCCTTGGATCAGACATGGGGGTGGATTTTACAGGGGTATGGATTGCCATACCCCAACAAACCAAAAAGTCCATCAGTGTCTTGACAACTAGAAACCTGGATGCCCCACAGTGATATTAGGCTGGAGGCAGTCTTAATTGCTTCAGAGTGGGACTTCCAACTGTATCTAGGTGCAAGTACCAGCCTTGAGAGCTGCCAGCCAATTCGCCCCAGCAGCAACTGAATCAAGTGGTGGCCATTGTTGGGGTGACAATGAAGAAGGGTCATGGATCCGCGACTTCAAGTACATCCAGGAATTTTGGATGGGCTGCCTGGTAGGCCCCAGCGAGAAGTGGGGGGGGGGGGGGGGGCTGTGTTTCAGAGGCTTAAGGGGGGTGTGTGGGAATTGACTCCCATGGGCACAGGAGACCCCCTCCAAAGGAGATACCACCACCACCGCGTGCCCTCCTCCCCCCCACCTTCCTGCCCAACAGTAGACTATGCAGTGAAAACTGCCAAGCTGTTCACCTTCTTTCACCTTCCCATACCACACGAATTATAGCGGTGGAGGTGGAATGAAGTCTGTAAATGGTCATTAATTGGCCCAAGGGCAGGCAGTGGACTGCCTGACACCTTACCTACCCACCGGAATATGGCAAACAGTTTGGGATAGGCAGGAAGGTGGTGGGCATGCCATTCATTTTATTTTATGATCCCAGCACCTTCAAATACACTGTTGGAGGCTCTATAAAATTCACCCCACAGTTTCAGTACTAAAAACTTGCATCCAGAAATGCCTTGAATGTAAAAGAAAGCTCCCAAGACACAAAACAGATTGGCAGATATAATGGAAGAGTAAGCCAGGAAAGAAGTGGCTAGCAAAGACTGGGGAAAAGAGATGAATTTGAAAAAGAGAGAAAGAGAGAGAGAGATAGATAAAAGTTCAAAAAAAATTCAAATGGCAGCTGAGTTCTTCAAGACCACTAATGGATCGATAGCCTACTTGCTATCTCTCCAGACACAATCTGAATTTACCCTGCTTGGCACTTTCCCCTCCCTTTCTTCTTGACCCCTTAGTACCCTCCTCATGCTCTATGTCAAAGATGAATCCAACAGGTAGATGTTGTAACAAATATAATGCAGTAAAATATAATTTTTAAAAAATTCATGGGATGTTGGCATCGTTAGCAAAGGCCAGCATTAATTGTCATCCCTAAATGCCCTCAAGGTGGTGGTGGTGCTGGTGAGCCATCTTCTTGAACCGCGGCTAGCATAGAATTGAGTGGCTTGCTAGGCCATTTCAGAGGGCAGTTAAGAGTCAAACATGTTGCTGTGGGTCTGGGAGTCACATATAAGCCAAACCAACAGCTTTCCTTCCCTAATGAAAATCTCTGTTTCAAATGCTGTATGAAAGTTCAACTTTGCCTTGTTATTTGGAGGCACAATGACTCGCTACTTTAAGGAACAATTTCATAAATTCCTTTCTCAAGATAATATCTGGCAAATTTATCCAAACCCAGAAATGATCAAGGAGTCAAGTTCTGCCCTTACAGGAAGAAGATTAGCACGAGATCTGATCCCGATTACAGTAGTGCGAACTTCAAACTACAGTGGAATGTAAAAACATTTTCCCTGCAGTTAAGAGAATATTCCAAGCTTCAAAACGAAATGGTACAGTTTCACATTAGCTCCAAATGTAGAAAAATAAGTCATCAGCCTCACCAAATGTACATAATATTTGCTAATTGCTACCAAATATTGTCTCAAGAATTAATCTACCACAGTGACCGTATGTGATATTCTCACCTGCACTTCTAGACTTTGTAAAAAAAGATACATGGCAGATTAAATACACAGTATTCAACTGTTAGATGGAGTCAGTGAGACTAAGGGGAGTGAACTAGAAAGAAAACGGAAAGAATTTGGCATGTATTAAGTGCCTTTCATGATTTCAGAAGACTCTCAAAACAATACAGCCAATTAAGTGCTTTTGAAGTGTAGGCAATATTAGAATGTAGGAAATGCAGCAGCCAATTTGTGTGTGGCAAGGTCCCCCAAATAATGAAATAAATGCCCAGGTAATCTATTTGTTGAGGGATAATCTTTAGCCAGAGTACAAGGGGAACTATCCTGCTCTCATTCAAATAATGCCATGGGATCTTATATATTCATCTGAGTGGACATGTTAGGTGAATTCTTCAAGTGAGGATCAGTCCAAAAACATTATGTTGAGAGGGGAAGTGAAGAGGAAAATCAGACTGGCAGGGAGAGAATATGAGTAGAATAGTAGTTAACATAAAAGCAAACCCAAAAATCTTCAACCAGCATGTAAGTAAGTGGTTAGTAAGAGGTGGGATGGGACCCATTAGGGACAAACAATGTGATATGTGCTTAGAGGCAGAGGGGAAGGCTAGAATACTCAATGAGTACTTTGTATTAGTGTTTACCAAGGTAGAGGATGGTGATAAGATACCAAAAGAAGCAGAAATGGATGGGGTGAAAATTAATAGGCAGGATATACTGCAAAGGCTGCCTATGTTCAGAGCGGCTAAGTCACCTGGTTTGGATGGCTTGCATCCCAGGTTGCTAAGGGAAGTGGGGGTGGAGATGGAGGAAGGGCTTGCCATATTCTTCCGATCTTTCCTAGATATGGGGGAGGTGCCAGAGAATCGGAAAATGGTAAAGGTGACACCCATGATCAAGAAAAGATGCAAGGACATTCCTACTATCTATGACCCAGTCAATTTAACATGAGTGGTGGGTAAGATTTTAAAAATAATAATCAGGGAAAAAATTAACAGGCACTTTGATTTGAGATTTGAGTCAATTAAGAGGAGCCAGGGCAGACTTGTAAAAGGCAGGTCATATTAACTGAACTTTTCCATGAAGTGACAGAGAAGATTGATGAAGGAAATGTAGTGGATGTTGTCTATGTGGATAGTAAGAAAGTGTTTGACAAGGGACCACTAAAAAGGCTGATTGACAAACTTGAAGCTCATGGAATGGGAAGGCCAGTGTCAGCTTAGATTTAAAAAAAAAAGCTTAAGGACAGAAAACAGTGAGTTATGGAATATAAAAGCAAAATAGTGCAGTTGCTGGAAATCTGAAATAAAAACAGAAAATGCTGGAAAATCTCAGCAGGTCTGGCAGCATCTGTGGAGAGAGAAACAGAGTTAACATTTCAAGTCCGTATGGCGTTTCTTCAGAGTAATATAGACTTGAAACATGAACTTTGTTTCTCTCTCCAGAGGCTGCCAAACCTGCTGAGTTATGGTATATAGGTGCTTTTCAGAATAAAGAATGGTAGACAGTGGTGCTCCCCAAGGGTTAATGTGAGGAAAACTGCTTATTTCAAAATTTGCCAATTACACCAAACTTGGAGATGTGGCAGATAGTGTGAATGATACCAATTCACTGCAGGACACACAGATAGGCTAACTTTAGAGGACATAGTTCTGGTAGAGTTGAGGCACATTTCTACAAGGGGTAGGGTAGGACAAACAAAGCCAGAGCTCCCTGGAAATAGAAACAGGGTAAGATGAAGAGAAAAAGGGTGTGTATGCCAAATGTCAGGTTGGTAACATTCAGAACCAGCATAAGAAATCACCATATAATAATTTTATAAAATCCTAAGAAATGTATTGAATATTACAGGAATAATGATGTTTCTCTCTCTCCTCCCTTATAAGGAAAGCTCCCTTACCAGCTTCCTGGGCTGACAAACACAAGACAGCAACAACTGTTATCTCTGCCAAGGACATGTCTCTGGCACAAATAGACTGAAACAAGACATTGCTAATTTTGGTAGGTAGGATGGGAATTGACCTTGTGTGCCACCGTTCAAGGTTAAACAGGGTACCCTAGGAAGTGATGAGTCACAAAATGACTTGATGGACTTCTGTCGGAAATAGGAGGGATTACTTTGAATATCTGTCCTTCACCAATGGACAACTGAATAAATGATTGACATAGACCTCCCAGAAATAAGATATATAAACAGACTCTTGAGATGGGAAAAAGCAGACTTCCTGATTGGAGAGAACTTCGAGGTGTACTGATGCTGGCTCCAGGCTAACACCTTGGTTAGCTCAAGAAGACTGAAGAAAACAAAAGAAACTGCCACTTCCAACCCTTGCCTAGGAGAAAGCAAAGAACTTCCTGATATCTCGACCAACATGACGAGGCAAAGAACAAAAAGAGAGGACTGTTGTTAGCAAACAGGCAAGATGCTCTTGCTTCCAGTCATGGAGATCAGCTTCATCCATTAGTTTGTATGATCCAGGACCAGTAAACCATTCTGAGGAGACTGCCATCATCAGCCCTGGAGATCAGTAACCCCTGCTTCCCCAACAATTATTCCAATTTGTGATCAGGAAACAGTTCGTAGCTGTTACAGGTTATATATCTTTTCAGCCTGTTTAGGTTATGTACTAAACTTTTCCTGTCTATTTAGGTTAAACATCATTTTTAAACCCTCTCTCAATTTTCCAGAACCGTTTTATCCAATTCAGGGTCATGGAGAGTCAGAGCCGATCTGACAGGCAATGGGCACTTGGCGGTGTACACCCAGGATGGCACTGCAGTCTATCACAGCGCATATACTCTCACACACACAAAAAGACATACACTAAGGGGCAATTTCACCGTGGCCAATCCACCTAAGCAACATGCCTTTGGACAGTGGATGCAAAATGGAACAGCCAGCAGAAACCCACATGGACATGGGGAGAACATGCAAACTCCACACAGACAGACAGCCGAGGTCAGAAGCGAATCCGGGTCCCTGGAGCTGTGAGGCAGCAGCACTAACTGTGCCATCTCATTTTTAAACTGCTGCTTCTTAATAAACTCCAGCCCCCATAAAGTCTCATGGCATCAGGTCAAACATGGGCAAGGAAAGCTCCTGCTGATTATCATGTACCATCCCACACAGCTGATGAATCATCACTCCTCCATGTTGAACACCACTTGGAGGGAGCACTGAGGGTGGCAAGGGTGCAGAAAGTACTCTGGGTGGGGGACTTCAAAGTCCATCATCAAGTGTGGTTCGGTAACATCACTACAGCCTGAGCTGGCCAAGTCCTATAGAGCATAGCGCATAGCTGCTAGACTGGATGTGCGGCAGGGGGTGAGGGAGCCAACAAGAGGGAAAAACATACTTGACCTCATCCTCACCTGCCTACCGCAAGTGCATCTGGCCACAACAGTATCGATAGGAGTGACCACTGCACAGTCCTTGTGAAGACGAAGTCCCACGTTCACACTGAGGATACCCTCTATTGTGTTGTGACACTACCACCGTGCTAAATGAGATAGATTTCGAATATATCTAGCAACTCAAGACTGGGCATCCACGAGGCGCTGTGGACCATTAACAGCAGCAGAATTGTACTCAACCACAATCTGTAACCTCATGGCCTGGCATATCCCCCAATCTACCATTACCACCAAGCCAGGGGATCAACCCTGGTTCAATGAAGAGTGCAGGACGGCCTGCCAGAAGCAACACCAGGCATACTTAGAAAAGAGGTGTCAACCTGGTGAAGCTACAACACAGGATTACTTTTGTGTGCCAAACTGCATAAGCAGCAAGTGATAAACAGAGCTAAGCAATTCCACAACCAATTGATCAGATCTAAGCTCTGCACTCCTGCCACATCCATTCATGAACAATGGTGGACAATTAAACATCTCACTGGAGGAGGCAGCTCCACAAATAACCCCATTCTCAATAACGAAGGAGCCCGGCATATTAATGCGAAAGATAAGGCTGAAGCATTACAACAACTTTCAGCCAGAAGTGCTAAGTGGATGATCCATCTCAGTCTCCTCTGGAGGTCCCCAGCATCACAGATGTCAGTCTTTAGCCAATTCCATTCACTCTACACGATATCAAGAAGCAACTGAAAGCACTGGATACTGCAAAGGCTATGGGCCCTGACAATATTCTGGGAATAGTACTGTAGACTTGTGCTCCAGAACTTGCTGTGCCCATAGCAGCTACAACACTGTCATCTACCCGGCTACGTGGAAAACTGCCCAGGTATGTCCTGTACACAAAAAGCAGGGCAAATCCAACCAGCCAATTACTACTCCATCAGTCTACTCTCAATCATCAGTAAATTGATAGAAGGAGTCATCAACAGTGCTATCAAGTGGCACTTGCTTAGCAATAACCTGCTCACTGACATGGGTTCTGCCAGGGCCACTCAGCTTCTGACATCATTACAGCCTTGGTTCAAACATGGACAAAGGGCTGAACTCCCGAGGTGAGAGTGACTGCCTTTGATATCAAGGTAGCATTTGATCAAATGTGGCATCAAGGAGCCCCAGCAAAACTGGAGTCAATGGGAATCAGGGGGAAAAGCTTTTTGCTGGTTGGGGTCATACCTAGCACAAAGAAGATGGTTGTGATTGTTGGAGGTCAATCATCTCAATTCCAGGACATCACCACAGGAGTTCCTCAGGGTACTGTCCTAGGCCCAACCATCTCCAATCGCTTCATTAACGACCTTCCTTCCATCATATGGTCAAAAATGGGAATGTTCGCTGATGATTGCATAACATTCAGCATTGCTTGTGACGCCTCAGATACTGAAGCAGTCCATGTCCAAATGCAGCCCAATATCCAGGCTTGGGCTGACAATGGCAAATAACATTTGAACCACACAAGTGCCAGGCAATGACCATCTCCAACAAGAGAACATCTAACCATCATCCTTGACATTCAATGGCATTACCAATGCTGATTCCTCCACTAACAACATCCTGGGGGTTACCATTGACCAGAAACTGAACTGGACTAGCCATAAATACTGTGGCTACAAGAGCAGAACAGAGGTTAGGAATCGTTCAGCGAATAACTCACCTCCTGACTCCTCAATGCATGTCCACCAACTACAAGGTACAAGTCAGGAGTGTGATGGAATACTTTCCACCTTTGCCTGGATGAGCACAGCTCCAACAGCACTCAAGAAGCTTGACACCATCCAGGACAAAGCAGCCCGCTTGATTGGTACCCCTTGCACTGTGACAATATTCTGGCAATAGTACTGAAGACTTATGCTCCAGAACTTGCCACGTCTCTGGTCAAGCTGTTCAGGTACAGCTACAACACTGGCATCTAAATGCAATGTGGAAAATTGCCCAGGTATGTCCTGTACACAAAAAGCAGGACAAATCCAACCTAGCCAATTACTGCTCCATCAGTCTACTCTTGATCATCAGCAAATTTATGGAAGGATTCAACAACAGTGCTGTCAAGTGGCACTGTCCTGTATAGTGTCAAACTTCTTGAGTGTTGTTGGAGTTGCACTCATCCAGGCAAGTGGAGAGTATTCTATCACACTTCTGACTTGTGCCTTGTAGATGGTGGACAGGCATTGGAGAGTTGGGAGGTTAGTTACTCGCTGCAGGATTCCTAGCCTCTGACCAGCTCTTGTAGCCACAGTATTTATACACAAACACTCACTCGCTCCACCATCAATAAACAGTGGCAGCTGTGTGTGTTATCTACAAAAAATCACCAAGACTTCTTAGGCAGCACCTCTCAAACCCACGACTGCCGCCATCTGGAAGGACAAGGGCAGCAGATACATGGGAACACCACTACCTGGAAATACCGCTCCAAGCCACTCACCTTCCTTCACTGTCACTGGGTCAAAATCCTGGAACTCCTCCCCAAACAGCACTGTGGGTGTACCTACACCACAGGGACTGCAGCTGTTCAAGAAGGCAGCTCACCACCACCTTCTCAAGAGTCATTAAGGATGAGCAATAAATGCTGGCCTAGCCAGCAATGCCTACATCGAGTAAATGAATTTTAAAAAAACTTTTAAATCATTTGGGTTCTCAACAACCTACTTGTGACTTTCGAACCTTAAAATCTTACTCTCAGTTGAATATGCAAATTTCAGAGGGAAAGTGAAAAAATAACAGCAGCAAAGGAGAGTGTGGCAGCTGACGTAAAAGGGAATCCAAAAACCATCGATAGGCATATAAATAGTAAAAAACTCTAAAAGGAGCAGGATTGATTAGGGACAAAAAGAATATTTCCAGATGGAGGCAAAATGCATGGATGAAGTTTTTTTTTCTTTCAAGGGATGTAAGCATCACTGGCAAGACCGGCATTTGTTTCTCTTATGTTCTTACATTCTAATTGCCCTTGAGAAGGTGGTGGTGAGCCGCCTTCTCGAACCGCTGCAACCCATCTTGTGTAGATACTTGTACTACACTTCCCACAGTGTTGTTGGGAAGGGAGTTCTAAGATTTTGACCCAGCGACAGTGAAGGAACAGCAATATGGTTCCATGTCAGGATGGTGTGGAGCTTGGAGGGAAACTTGTAGGCGGTGGTGTTCCAATCCTTCTGTTGCCCTTGTTCTTGTAGATGGTAGATGTCATGAGTTTGGAAGGCGCTGTCTGAGCAGACATGGTGAAATGCTGCAGTACATATATGACACACAGCTCCCACTGTACATTGGTGATGGAGGGAATGTCTGAGGTGGTGAATGGGGTACCAAACATGCAGGCTGCTTTGTCTTGGATGGTGTTGAATTTGAGTGCTTTTGGAGCTGCACCCATCCAAACAAGTGGAGAGTATTCCATCACACTCCTGACTTGTGCCTTGGTGATGTTGGGCAAGCTTTGGGGAGCCAGGTGGTGAGTTACTTTCCTCAGAATTCCCAGTGTCTGACCTGCTTTTCTAACCACAGTATTTATATGGCTGGCCCAGTTAACTGTTAAGTTTCTGATCAATGGTAACTCTCCCCAAGAATATTGATGGTAGGTGAGTCCTGGCATGCCCTCCTGCACTCTTCATCGAACAAGGGTTGATCCCCTAGCTTGACGGTAATGGTAGAGTGGGGATTATGGCGGGTCGTGAGGTTATAGATTGTGTTCGAGTACAATTCTGCTAACTTGTAAAATTTACCTTAAATCGCAACAAAGGCTTTAAACTGACTGAAGCCATGACTAGCTATGACTCACACAAAAGAAATTTTTGGCCTTCAGAACAGCAGCAACCTCATTATCTCTAAAGAAAGACTAATGCTACTGTGACGACAGAGATCAAATCCCCAGGAATTTAACAACAGTTCTTTACATTTCTAAGGCCAGGCCAAATGTGGATTAATTAAGCAATGCCAGCATGGATTTGTTCAGGGCAAACCATATTTATCGAATTTGATAGAGTTGATGAGGGTAATGCAGGTGATATGGTGTAAATGGATTTCCAAAAGGCATTTGATAAAGTGCTACTAGGGGGAGATAGTGCCATAGTGCATCACTGGACTCATCATCCAGAGGACAAGGCTGATGCTCTGGGGCACAGTTTTAAATCCCACCAAGACAGCTAGTGGAATTTCAATTCAATTAATAAAAATCTGGAATATAAAGCTAGTCCCAGTAGTGGTGACCATGACAACAATCATCGATTTTGTAAAACCCATCTGGTTCATGTCCTTCAGAGAAAAAATCTGCCGTCCTTACCTGGTCTGGCCTATATGTGACTCCAGACCCAAAGAAATGTGATTGACTCTCAAATGCCCTCTGAAATAGCCTCGCAAGCCACTCAGTTCAAAAGCAATTTGGGATGAGCAACCAATGTTGGCCTTGTCAGCGACGTCCACGTTGCATCAAAGAATAAAGAAAAAAATCATAACAGGCTTGTCAGGAAAGTTAAAGCCCAAGGAATAAAAGGGATAGTGGCAGCATTGATATGAAGTTAGTTGAGTAAAAGAAAACAGGCAGTAGTTGTTTTTTGACCTGGAGGAAGGTCAATATAGTGTAGTGTCAGTATAGTGGGATTCCCAGGGGTCGGTATTTGAACCGCTTTTATCTTGATATATATTAATGACCTAGACTTGGGTGTGCAGAGCATAATTTCAAAATAACAGATGACACAAAACTTGGAAGTATTGTGAACTGAGAGAAGAGTGATAGACTTCATTGGCAGGCTGCTGGAATGGGCAGACACATGGCAGATGAAATTTAATGCACAGAAGTGTGAAGTGATACATTTTAGTAGGAAAAAAGATACAATTCTTAAGGTAGTGAAGGAGCAAAGGGACCTGAGGGTATAAGTACACAAATCATTGAACTTGTCAAGGCAGGCTTATAAAGCAGTTAACAAGGCATACAGGATTTTGGGCTTTATAAATAAGAGGCGTAGAGTACAAAAGCAACTAAATAATGGTGAACCAGAAACAAAAATTGCTGCAAAAACTCAGCAGGTCTGACAGCATCTGTGGAGAGGAAGACAGAGTTAATATTTCGAGTCCACATGACTCTTCATCAGAACTAAAGAGAAATAGAAATGTGGTGAAATATAAGCTGTTTAAGGGGTTGGGGCAGGTAGAGCTGGATAGAAGGCCAGTGATAGATGGAGGCAAAGGAGAAATTGCCAAAGATGTCATAAACAAAAGGTCAAACAGGTGTTGACGGTGGTGATATTAGTTAAAGGATGTGCTTATGGTGACATTAAGGGTAGAAAGCAGGATGAGCAAGTGACAGATGGCCCTAATGGGGGTGGGGTGGGGGGAAGGGATTGAAATAGGCTAAAAGGTGGAGATAAAACAATGGATGGAAATAAATTTTAAAATAATAATAGAAATAGGTGGGAAAAAAATAAATATATAATAATTATTAGAAAAAAGGGGATCAAAAAGGGGGTGAGGACGGAGGAGAGAGTTCATGATCTGAAGTTGTTAAACTCAACGTTAAGTCCGGAAGGCTGTAAAGTGCCTAATCGGAAGATGAGGTGCTGTTCCTCCAGTTTGCATTGGGCTTCACTGGAACATTGCAGCAGATCAAGGACGGACATGAGGGCATGAGAGCAGGGTGGTGTGATGAAATGGCAAGCGACAGGGAGGTCTGAGTCATGCTTGTGGACAGACCGAAGGTGCTCCGCAAAGCAGTCACCCAGTCTGTGTTTGGTCTCTCCAAAGTAGAGTAGATGGAATTGGGAGCTGCGAATGCAGTAGGCTAAACTGAGGGAAGTGCAACATCTGCCCATTTACTTCCCCCCCTCCTCACCGTCCAAGGGTCAAACACTCCTTTCAAGTGAAGCAGAACTTCAGACTGGGTGACCGCTTTGCGGAACACCTTCGGTCTGTCAGCAAGCATGACTCAGACCTTCCTGTCGCTTGCCATTTCAACACACCACCCTACCCTCATGCCCACATATCCGTCCTTGGCCTGCTGCAATGTTCCAGTGAAGCTCAACGCAAACTGGGGGAACAGCACCTCAGCTTCCGGTTAGGCACTTTACAGCCTTCCGGACTTAACATTAAGTTCAACAACTTCAGATCATGAATTCTCTCCCCTACATCCTTATCCCCTTTTTGATCCCCTTTTTTCTAATTATTATTATTTTTTTTAATATACATTTTTTCTTTTCCCACCTATTTCTACTATTATTTTCAAATTTATTTAATTGTTTTATCTCCACTTTTTAGCCTATTTCAATCCTTACCCCCCCCACCCCCCCCCCCCCACCCTCATTCAGGCCATCTGTCACTTGCTCATCCTTCTTTCTACCCTTAATGTCACAATTTGCACATCCTTTAGCTAATAGCACCACTGTCAACACCCCTTTGACCTTTTGTTTATGACATCTTTGGCAATCTCTCCTTTGCCTCCACCTATCACTGGCCCTCTATCCATCTCTACCTGCCCCACCCCCCCTAAACAGCTTATATTTCACCCACATTTCTATTTCTCTTTAGTTTTGATGAAGAGTCATGTGGACTCGAAATGTTAACTCTGTCTTCCTCTCCACAGATGCTGTCAGACCTGCTGATATTTGCAGCAATTTTTGTTTTTGTTTCAGGTTTCCAGCATCCACAGTATTTTGCTTTTATCTAAGTAATGGTGAACATGTATAAAACACTGGTTTGGCCTCAACAGGAGTATTGTGCCCAATTCTGGACACCACATTTTAGGAATGATGTAAAGGCATTAAAGAGGGTGGAGAGACAGAGAGAGAGAGAGAGAGAGAGAGGGAGAGGGAGAGACAGAGCAAGCAAGAATGAGATGCTGTGTGGGCCCAAATCAAGGGTAAATGGAATTTGGGACAAATCCCCTTAAAGAAAGGGCTAAGAGGAGACTTGATAGAGGTGATCAAAATTATGAGAGGTCTGGACTGAATAGATAAGGAGAAACTCTTTCCATTGGAGGAAGGATTGAGAACCAGAGCCCGCCAATTAAAGGGGGTTGGGAAAAGAACCAAAGGTGACATGTGGGGGAAAAAAAAACTTTTCATGCAGTGTGTGGTTAGGATCTTTAAGACACTCCTTAAAACCTACCTCTTTGACCAAGCTTTTGGTCATTTGGCCTAATATCTCCTTATGTGGCTTGGTGTCATACTTTGTTTTATAATGCACCTATGAAACACCTTGGCACATTACATTATGTTAAAAGCACAATATAAGTAAGTTGTTGTTGTTCATCTGGAATGAGAGTGTGGGAGACTCAGATTCAACTTGGCTTTCAAAAGGGAATTCAGTAATTATCCGAAGAGAAAAAATTCACAAGGCTCCGGGGAAAAGGCAGGTGAATTGGGCTAGTTGAGCAGCATGGACACAAAAGGCTGGAATGGCCTCCCACTGTGCTGTAACCTGGGAGAGGAAGTGACGGTGTCATCTGGACCTGCATTTTTAATGCTGCTTGAGGGCCGAGGAAAAGGAAGGGCTGAGTCGTTAGACATACCCCAGACTTTGACCTAGGCCTCACTGCAAGGGGATTGCACTGCATCGATTCTTGCAAGGGGCTGATTTGCAAGGCCCAAGCCTCCCCTCCCCAGGAAGACTGAGGGCGACAGTTGAGAACACAAGGTCCAGACATTTAATTATTTAAATGTTCAAGTTGGCCCTTGTATCCTATTTTTAAGTGAATAATAGTCGTAGAGTCATAGAGGTCCACAGCGCAGAAAAAGGATCTTCGGCGATCGAGTCTGTGCCGGTCAAACAAGTGCCTAACTATTCTAATCCCATTTTCCAGCACTAGGCCCATAGCCTTGTATGCCACAATGAATTGAGGTTTTTGATGCAATTGTAGAAATTATACTTTGGTTCTGAAATTTTTGAGCTTTGATCCCTGAAAAACTAATGTTGACTTTTCCATGAGGTGTATGAAAAACTACAAGTTTTTGGCCAAAAATCAGTTGGTTTATGCATGGCATGGCATTATCTTAAACATTTGCCCATGTACAATCCTTTTCCCAATGAAATGCTTGACATGCCTTTACCAGCTCTGGACTCCAATTTTTTAGTTTCACAAGCTTCAACCTTCATAAACCCCAACTCATCTGGAGCTCCATCACATACACCTAGCCAACACTCATGAGCGATCATAACCCCTATTCTGCTGACTTCCAGTAATGTCCAATGGTCAGTGCAGAGATTTCAAAATCTTTAGTTTGACTCCAACATTCTACTGTAAAATCTACCAACCATACATTTGTCTATCTACCCCGTAACTCTGATCTGCTGTGTGTTCCCAACTTGGTCCATCTTTAAAAGTCTTTTTAAAATCTATTCAGCAAGTTCTATGCCATTGGCCACTTCCTCTAATTTAATTCTTAATCAAATTTATCCTCCAACTGCAAACTACCCGAGACATCTTTTTGTGTTAAAGGCAATATAAAAATGGAGTTCTACAGTACAAAACTCACTGTGCTCCAGTTCCAACACTAGCCAAGTCTATAAGTTCAACTTTAGAAAAGAATTACTACAAGACATTTGTTTACTTTATCTCAGAATTACTTCATTTTATTTCAAAGCAACAGCAGTGACCAACTGTTTAACTATTTCCCCACTCAGTATGAAAGGCAGAATTGCATTAACTTAGTGCTGCACCAACCACAAAAACAGGGAAATTTGGCAAGGTGACAGTTTCTCTCTCTTCCTTCTCCTTTACTTTTCATAAGCTCAACAAATTAACGTAAGCAAAGCTAAAATCAAATTTAGATCCTTCTTATTGAGTGTCGACCATGCCTGTTGCTTGGAATACTCTATTTATTTCAACACATCTCAAAAAAAGAACCTGTGACTGGTAGTCTTTAATGTCAGAACTTACTGATGCAGTTAACAGTGATTATAGCTACTTGCAAGCATGAGTTCACACTTCAGATGGAACTGCCCCAAAATATATCTTAACCAGCAATGTGTTGGAGATGGGCCAACACATGCAATTATTTTAACATCAGGAGACTGTTCTGAGAGTTGTTAGTGATGAATTTCATATTAGTTTTGTGGATAGATGACTTAGCTAAATCTCTTTCTTCCACAGTTCCCATGGTATGCAAACAGATTTACTACTACACCTGTAGATTCAGCATCTGTCCACTGAAGCAATATTGAGCAAATCCCTTTAGCAAATGAAAACTCTAATTTCAATCCTCTAAGTAGGCAGTAGCTCAAAGGCAGTAACTGTGATACATCTTCTCTCAACCCAGTAGATTAGTCTAAACAATCTGAAACTGAAGGTGAGAAAAGATCGGCATTCTTGAGGTCAGAAAACATCAAATGAGAAAAGGTCTGTTCCTTTTCCAGGTCATATACAATCCATATTTTCTCTATTTCCTTAGCTCTGTTGAAGAGTCATACGGGCTCAAAACGTCAGCTATATTCCTCTCCACAGATGCTGTCAGACCTGCAGAGTGTTTCCAGGTATTTTTGTTTTTGTTTCATATACAATCCATCCTATCAAATTTCCCTACAATTCACTGGCATCTCCAAGTCTGTGGCAGTCCCAGCCAAATTCCATTGGATCAAAATATATATTCTTAGTTTGCCGATATCTTAGTCTAAATATATTTTTCATGCATAATATTGCATTAAAGCAGTGCCAGAAGCTGCTTTAATACGACCAAAATTGTACAATTCACCATTTTTTAAAAAACTGGTTGGTTGTACTTAGCCTCCGAGTGCTGCTTGTGCAATACTTAGCTGTTTACAGTCAAATCTGTTCCACTTAACATCAAGCTGTCTCATCTGACTTATTAGCTGGCTAAACCTGCTAAGTGTTTACTTGTACTACCCAATATTTTATGCACTGATATTTTGCATTCCGATTTCAAGTGATGTCCAGTGACGTCAACCTTCTAATTCCATTTATTCGTGGTATGTCAGTTGCTGACAAGGCCAACATTTATTGCCCATTCATTGATGTCCGTGAGAAGGTGATGGTGAACCCCCATCTTGAACCATTTTGCCTCAGGTGGTGTAGGTACACTCAGTGCTGTAAGGAAGGGAGTTCCAGGGTTTTCACCCAGTGACAGAGAAGGAACAGCATTATATTCCAAGTCAGCATGGTGCGTGACTGGGAAGGGAGCTTGCAGGTGTTGGAGCTCCTATGCACATGCTGTCCTAGGTGGTAGAGGTGCTGTCAAAGGAGCCTTGGTGAGATGCTGCAGTGCATCTTGTGTATAGTACACACTACTCCCACTATGCGCCTGTGGCAGGAAGAGTGAATGTTTAAGGTGGTGGATGGTGTGCCAACTAAGCTTTGTCCTGGGTGGTGTTAAGCTTCTTTAGTGTTGTACTCATCCAGGCAAGTGGAGAATATTCCATCACACACCTGGCGTCTGCCTTGTAGATGATGGACAGGGAGCCAGGAGGTGAGTTACTACCACCTGCAGAATTCCCAGCCTCTGACCTGCTCTTGTAGCCTCAGTATTTATATAGTTGGTCCAGTTAAGTTTCTGGTCAATGGTGACACCAACCCCCCCCCCCCCCCGCCTTAAAGAATATTGATGGTGGGGGATTAAGCAATCAAAGTGCCATTGAAAGTCAAGGAGAAATTGATCATTCTTTGTTGGAGATGGCCATTGTCTGGCACTTTTGAGGCATGAATGTTTCTTGTAACATATCAACCCAAGTGTGAATGTTGTCCAGGTCTTGCTGCATATGGGCATGTGCTACTTCAGTATCTAAGGAGTTCTGAATGTTACTGAATACTGCGCAATCACCAGTGAACATTCCCACTTCTGACCTTATGTTGGAGGGAAGGTCATTGATAAAAGCAACTAAGATGGTTAGGGCTAGGAGACTACCTTGAGGAATTCCTTCAACTCTGTCCTGGGACTGAGTTGATTGGCCTCCAACAATCACAACCATCTTCTTTTGTGCCAGATATGACTAACCAATGGAGACTTTGTCCAGTGATTCCTATTAACTTCAACTTTATTAAGGCTCCTTGATGCCACACTCAAGTCAAATGCTACCTTGCCGTTAAATACAATCACTCTAACCTCACCTCTGGAAATCAGCTGTGTCCATGTTTGGACCAAAACTGAAATGAGGTTTGGAGCCAATGGCCCTAGCAAGTTCCTAACTGAGCAATGATGAGCAGGTTATTGGTGAATAAGTGCAGCTTGATAGCAATGTCAATGACACCTTCAATCACTTTGCCAATGATGGAGAGTAGACTGATGAGATGGTAATTGGTCTGGCTGGATTTTTAAAAAAAATTTCATGGGATGTGGGCATTGCTCGCAAAGCCAGCATTTGTTGTCCACCCCTAAATGCCCTTGAGAAGATCCTGTTTGTGTGTACAGGACATACCTGGGCAATTTTCCACATTGCCGTGTAGATACCAGTTTCTAACTCTATTTGCACAATATGACTAGGGACATGCTACTTCTGGAGCACAAATCTTCAGATCTAAAGCCAATATTTCGTTAGAGCCCAGGGCCTTTGCTGTATCAAGAAATGACTGAACTCTCTGGATATCATATGAAGTTAATTGAATTGGCTGAAGACTGGCATGCGTGATGCTGAGAACCCCAGGAGGGGGCCGAATGGATCATCCATTGGCACTTCTGGCTAAAGGTGGTTGCAAATACTTCATCACTGATATGCTATGCTCCCACATAATTGAAAATGGGGATGTTTGTGGAGCCTCCTCTCTTGTTAGATATTTAATTGTCCACCACCATTCCTTGACTGGTTGCAGCAGTACTGCTGAGCTTTTAATGATCCATTGGTTGTGGGATTGCTTAACTCAGTCTATAAACTGCTGCTTTCACTGTTTAGTATACATGTAGTCGTGTGCTGTAGCTTCTCCAGGTTGGTGCCTCATTTTCAGGTATGCCTGGTGCTGCTCCAGGGTTGGTCCCTTGGCTTGATGGTAATGGTATAGTGAGGGAAATGTCAAACCTGAGGCTATAGGATTATGGTTGAATACAACTCTGCTACTGCTGATGGCCCACAATGCCACATGGATGTCCAGTTTTGAGCTGCTAGATCAATTCTAAATCTATCACATATAGCACGGTGATAATGCCACACAACACATTGGAGCATGTTCTCAACGTGAAGACAGGACTTTGTCTCCACAAGGACTGTATGGTGGTCACAATTGCCAATACTGTCATGGCTTGATGTATTTGTGAAAGATAGATATTTTCCTCTTGTTGATTCCCTCACCAACTGTTGCAGGCACAATATGGCAGATAAATCCTTCAGGACTCAACCAGCTCAACCAGTAGTAGTGTTGCTGAGACACTCTTGGTGATGAACATCAAAATCCCACATCCAGAGGGTATTGTGTGTCCTTGCCATCCTCAGTGCTTCCTCCATGTGTTGTTCAACATGGAGGAGTATTGATTCATCAGCTGAGGGAGGGCATTAGGTGGTAATCAGCAGGAGGTTTCCTTGCCCATTTTGACCTGGTGTCACGAGATCCTACTATATGTTGAGGACTCCCATGTCTCTCTCCCGACTATTTCACCTTTGGTGGGTCTATCAGGGATATTGATGGAGGTGTCTGGGACATTGCTTGGAAGTTATGGTTTGTTTTAAGGTATGATTCGATGAGTATGACTGTGTCAGGCTGATGCTTGTCTAGTCTAAGGGACAGCTCTCTCAATTTTGACAGAAGTTCCCAGGTGTGCAGGGTCGACTGGGCCGGGTGTGTCTTTGTCGTTTCCAGTACCAAGGTGGATGCCTGGTGGTCTGTCTGGTTTTATTCTCATTTAAATTTCTCTGTAGCAGTTTGATAAAACTGAGTAGCCTGTTAGACCATTTGAGAGGGCAGTTACAAGTCAACCACATTGTTGTGGGCCTGGAATCACATATAGGTCAGGCACCATATAGATGGCAGATTTCCATCCCATTAGTGAACCCAAATGGTTTTTTAATGATAATTTGGTAGTTTAATGATCATCACTGTGGAGTTTCTTTATTGCACACTTATTAAATTATTGAATTTAAATTCTTCCACTGCCATGGTGGGATTTGAACTTATGACCCTGGACCATTAGTCTTCACTTAATAAACTGGTCTTAGGGTTTATACAAGTTGAGGAGCCAAGATAAGTGAGCAAAATGTTGCAGGTGAATGATGCATGTCAATAACACAAGTATTCACAAGCTGGAGGTCAATCACAATACTGGCATGAACTGAACTTTTCTGAACGAAGATTAACTAAGCCAACAGCATATATTCATGAATCCCTGGAGGCACAAATGCTGGAGCTATATGACACTACAGCAAATGGGTAAGAGTAATAAGCCAGCCAAAGCACAAACTTAAACAGCAGGTTGTTACAAAAGCCATGGCTAACAGAGGACCAACATAAGGGAAAAGCAGTGTGGCAAAGGATCAGAGAAGGAGAGGTGGCTACAGTGGGAGTGTGATGCCTGCTCCAATGTTGGTCTCAGAAAAGAAACAGGCTACTCCAAGAGAACAAGGATAGTTTACTTTGGGCCCATGAATCGGAAAGTGTCTCAGTTTATTACTGGCCATTTGCAAAGATTGGAGGGCTCATGGCATCAGCAATTATTTTACAGTTTAGCAGACTAAACCTTGGCTAGGCAGAAATATCATGCAAAAACATTAAATAAGGGAGGACTAATTTGCATGGTTAAGGGGAAAAGCCTGGGGCATGGGACTAAACTGGACAACTCCTTCAGAAAGCCAGCACAGGCATGATAGGTCAAGTGGTCTCCTTCTGTGCTATAAGAGTCAACATTTAATACCTTCCCTCACTGCAATGTTGGACTCAACTATTGCTTGCTCTTTTACATTTCAATTCAAAAAACTTTTTCCCACAAAGCTATTGAAAGTTTGAGCTGCTAACAGTGCAGTGATGAAAGCAGAGCATCTATGAGTGAACAGGGCAGCCCAACATAGTGGGCAGGATTTTCTGCCTGTTGGATGGGCCATGCGGAAGTGGACCTGATTGCTGCCTGCTATCGGGTCCACACTGCCATTTTAAGTGGGCGGGCACCAAGACCACTTGGTCCAATGGCGACCCGGCAGCCTGTTTAAAAGAGCTCCTGCCACCTTGCAAAGGCTATCAAACATGGCCAGCAGGAGGGCTCCCCAGAGCGCTGCTGGAGAGCAGGCCAGACAGGAGGGTAGGACAGGGGGGCACTGTGCCCCTCATTTCTCAGGCGATTGCCTTGCTGCCTTCAAGGTAATGGCAGCACGGCGGGAGGAGGTGGCCCCATCCCACATGACCAAATGTGCCTAGGAAGAGGTTTCCGCGACGTGGTGCAACGCACCTGGATCCAGTGCTGTAAGTGCTTCAATGACCTTCTGTGCTCTGGAAAAGCGAGTACCATGTTGGCATTGGTCACTTAACCAGCAGGTAGGCTTCCCCCCACCCCCCCACCTCCCAACTCTGAATGCATTTACTGCATTGAATCATCGACGACATGAGTCCTTCGCTGGGTGGGCCAGCAGATATTGCCCATGCCTAGGTCAGCCTGTGAGGGTGGTGATGAGATAAGTTCTGCATCCGTAGCATGTGGTACAGTGACACTCACATTACTGTTTTGGGGGCAACCTGGAGGATCTGCTCCTAGGCGCAGTGCTGGAACTGCAAAACATTGTCTAAGTCAGGGTGCTGACAGGCTGGGCGGGGAGCTTCCAGGTGTCGGGGGCACTAATCCATCTGCTGCCCTTTGCGTTCCACGTGCTTGTGCCTCCTTCCTTTGCAAGGTTGGACCATGTGGTCCCAAATGTGATGGAGGCTGCATTTGGCCAAGGGGGGGTGGGGGGGGGGAGACAGGCCTGGCATCTTTGTGTGAGTGTGCAGCAGCTGCAGGGTGAGAAGACACTGGAGCCCTGCAATGTTCCACTCTGTTTGGGGTGGGGCGGCAGCGAAGAGATGCCAAGTACAAATTGCACTAATCAATGCTCTTCTCTTCTTTTCAGGAGAAGAATGCTCATAATGCCGTCGAGCGGTCGAGGAATGGCGGAGGGCTGGACCAGCTGGCGATCATTACCAGGTTCGAGCAGGAGGCCCTCGATAGGAGAGGCGCCATGCGCCTAGGTCCACCGGTGACAGTGAGGCTGCGGTGCCATGGGCAGGTATGTTTGCCCAGCACTGAGGTCGCCATTAGTGTCCCAGCAGCCATGGCACTGCTGAATGCTCAGTGATTGAAATTTGCAACACGACTTGACCATTGCTTATGGAAGAATGAACACCTAATAATCTGGGGTACAGGGATGCACATTGACATTGTTTCCACGTTAACTAATCAAATGTCCTTGTTCTTCCTTTCAGCATCAACGGAGCAGGGCCAGGAGGTGACAGCACAGGGGCCTCTCACACCTAAGAGCCCTGAAATCGCTGACCCACCAGCATCACAGATCTCTGCCAGGCAGGCACCAGCGCAGATACTAGCACCTTGGTGGGAATTAGATCATCGGCTAGTGTCCCGGGGCACAGCAGTGAGGGCACTTAGTCACTCGAGGGGCTGGCAGAGACAGAGAGTGCCCATGGCATCAGCAGTCGAAGGACTGTAGGGGACCAGGCACATGCTCAGTCGGTGGCTGATGGATGTGCTTCTGGAGTTGTCCGTGAGGCAGCAAACGCTGAAGTCCAGCAGGGTGTGCTGGAGGATCCTGCGGAGATACATGAGGCTATGCTTGGCTTGGTCTCCGTGGTGGAGGAGTCCACGCAGACCATCACCGATGCAATGAGCCTCATGGCCAAGCGCCATGCTTCCTCCATGGAGAGATTGGTGACTCTTGTGGAGAGGCTCCTCCAGGAGACCAATCATGGCTTCTTGTGGATGCACTCAGACCAGCAAGCCCTCATATCTGCATTGACCTCAGTGCCAGTGTGGGGGATGGTCTGGGCACCAAGCTTCCCAGCTCAGCGCCCATTCATCTACTGTGAGCAGGGAAGGTCCAAAGCAACCTCATGTCAGTGCAGCAGCTGCCTGTCGTCTCTGCCGGCTCCTCTCAGGGAGTTCCGGATCAGAGCAGCAGCTCCTCCGCTCCTCTGCCAGTGACCGTGGCATCCGATGAGGTTACGACAACTGGGGAGATGCCAGCTATGGAATTGGCCACTCCCTCCTTGGAGGAAGCATGACGGGGCTAGCACAGGCTCCATGGACCAGAGGGCGGCCACCCAGGTCATCAAGGCCAACAGGGCAGCACAGTGAGCAGGCTGTCTCAGATGCCAGTGCCAGCGAGGGGACAGCACCTAGATGTAAAACACAAAAGTGTAAATTTAAGGCACCTTAGGCACACCACGGGTTTCTCATTGGTGCTTTTGTGTTGCCCCGCAATGAGTTCATGATTAGTTGGTTTGCTGTTAAACATCTTTGTCATTTTGTTTCCTTAAGTTCATTTTGTTATATCATTAAATTTAGACATGTGACTATGGCTGAGGGTGACTCTTTTCCTCTGGAGGTGGATGGTTACCCATGATGATGTTATGAGTGAGGTGTGTCACATTGAGCTTTATTGACAAGGCCCTTAATGTTCCTCTCCAGGAAGATTTAGCACTCAGTTATCGAGTATGGAGCCTGCAGCACAGGCTTTTGTTGGAGGTCCATCTGTGGTGTTCTAGCTGAAGGTTCATTGGATTAAAGCCTTCCGGGTGTCCCTGCCTCCCTGGAGTATGCCCGGGTCAGTGTCTACCCACTCAGTGTTCTCCTGTGCGTGCTCATCCTCGGACTCACTGCTGGACTCCTGTGCAGCCGCAGCAACTGCGTCCACATCTTCGCCCCTTTCCAGTGCAAGGTTGTGGAGAGCGCAGCATAAAACCACTATCAGCGACACATGATCTGGAGGGTACTGGAGTGTGCCCCCTGAACGGTCCAGGCATCGGGAGTGTATCTTGAGAAGACTGATGGTTCTCTCCACCACAGCCCTTGTGGAGGTGTGGCTCCTATTGTATCGCTGCGCAGCTTTTGTTCTTGGATGGTGGGGAGGCGTCATGAGCCACCTTCTGAGGGAATAGCCCTTGTCACCCAGCAGCCATCCAACAAGCAATTAGATGTTGTCTTTTAATGGTTCTTTACTAAAGAGAGCAATGAGATGAATCCTGAACTGGTTAAGAGTGAGGGGTGCGATATGATATCTAAAATAAGCTTTTCTATCCAAGTCAGTTAAGCTAAAGGAAGGCAAAACATTAGCATCTACAGAATACGTCCTAGGATCCTGAAGGAAATGATAGGGCAATCTGCTGACACCTTATATTTCAGCACTCTATTGAGTCTGGATTTGTGCTAGAGGACTGGAAACTGGCCAATGTACTAACCTATTTTAAGAAGGAAGAGAGTAATAATCTGGATAATTACAGTCTAGTTAGCTTAACATCTGTGGTAGGGAAAATGCTAGTCTTCAATTAAGGATAAAATTAACACGTATTTAGATAAAGAGAAAATAGGTAACATGAATTTCAAAAGAGTGATCATGCACAACAAACCTCAGAAATTTTTCTGAGGTGGTTAACAGATATGGCAGATTTTTTTTATTTGATCATGGGATGAGAGTATTGCAGGTAAGGCCTGCATTTATTGCCCATCTCTGACTGAACTTGAGAAGGTAGATGGGGAAATGCAATGGATGAAGTGTATAAGGATTCTTGGGAAACATTTCACAAAATGCTATGAATCCTCTAAATTACGGACACATGAGGGGCTTGCACCAGGTGTCCTGCATTTGCAGATATACCTGGTTTCAAATTGATCATTGAATGTGCAGTAAACCAGAAGAGTTAAATACCCTGGGATAGGCTGTATCCACTGCAGCGTTCCTTCTTTTTTTCCCACCTTCATCTGGTATTGTGCCCAATTCAGGAGCCCTGCTATCACACTGGAAGTTTAGTTCATTTTATTTTTGTTCGTTGGGTTTCCAAGTTCATCGACATCCCAGGGTCCTTTTCCAGTGAAGGAGGGATGACCTGATCCTGGAATGTGTTACATTGGCAGCCTGTATAAGGCAACTGGGCTTCCATAGGACTGGAGTGCCTAGGGAATCACAGCCAAATTAGGGGATTAATGTCTTGCAGGGGCCCCCACATCCTCTCTCCATGCAGCTATTTAAGTTTGAAATGCTAAGGGTGGGTAAAGGACTACCAGCAGCTCATCAGTATGTGATAAACTAGTAGGGTAGGGTTTCCAACTCTGGTTGGAGGATTTTTGGGTTATTTGATCATGTGATGGTCTACCAAGTGACATCTACCATGTTTTCTTGACTGCCCCACCACAACTGGCTTTTGGGTGTCATGGAAATCTCCTTACCCAGCATCCACAGTGGCAAATCCACTCTGTCCCTGGTAGCGCTGTGTAAGCATTCAATTTCTAGGATATAACTATTTTTCTGATGCTAAGCACACTGGATGAATAGGTCTTGTTGCGAAACTCAAATATTTATCTCAGAGTTCAGGAACTCCAGTTCCCAGCAGGCCTCGGAGCTGGCCAAGAACTGGCTGGACATGTGCAGTTTGTTGATGTCACCTGGGAAAGGGGTCGCACATGCACAGTTTGTGGTTTTTATGTTGTTTAGGCTGAGAATCAGCTCTGCATTTAAGGGCGGAAGAAAAAAAAGTAAAGTGGTGCAGAACTGCAGGTTAGGCGACCCGAAGAGGAGTACCATTGCAGAGAAGGTGTTGCAGGGAGCGGGACAAAGGGAGGGGGAACAAGGAGAAGTACCAAATCAAGGTGGTGGTCCCAAACCAGGGAGTGGACCAAAAAGAGACCCCAGAAGGAAGTACCAAGTTAAGGGACAAGGACAGGAATCTGAAACAGGTTCTGTTAAGTGAAGTTAAAAATAAAAATAGATTGTTACCTGGAATGAGTGGGTTGTTTTATGAGGAAAGGTTGGACAGACTGGAGTTTAGAAGAGTGAGAGATGATTTGACTGAACTATACAAGGTCCTGAACACCTTGACAACGTGGACATCGAAAGGATGTCTCCTCTTCAGGACTTGGGTGAGTCTGAACTAGGGGGCACTGTTTTAAAATTAGGGGTTGCCCTTTTAGGACAGAGATGAGGAGAAAGTTCTTCTCAGAGGATTATGTGACTTTGGAATTCTCTGCCTCAGATGGTGGTGGAGGTGGGGCCTAATTTCTGTTCCTATGTCTTATGGTCTTATGGTCTAAAAATCTTCATTTGGTGCCTACATTTACAGAGGATGGAATTGAAAGATATTTCAACTCATTTGAAGTTGAAGTAGCTAAAAGGTGCTTGGGCCTTAACATTACAAAGTGTCCTGACAGATACAGCTATGATTACATAGAAACATAGAAAATAGGAGCAGGAGTAGGCCATTCGGCCCTTCAAGCCTGCTCCGCCATTCATCATGATCATGGCTGATCATCCAACTCAACAGCTTGCTCCCGCTTTCTCCCCATATCCTTTGACCCCTTTCACCCCAAGAGCTATATCTAACTCCTTCTTGAAAACATACAATGTTTTGGCCTCAATTACTTTCTGTGATAGCAAATTCCACAGGCTCACCACTCTCTGGGTGAAGAAATTTCTCCTCATCTCAGCCCTAAATGGTCTACCCCGTATCCTCAGACTCTGACCCCTAGTTCTGGATTCCCCCACCATCAGGAACATCCTTCCTGTATCTACCCTGATTAGTCCTGTTAGAATTTTATAGGTTTCTATGAGATCCCTATACACTGGTCTGTCAGAAGAGCAATATTCAGATTATGAAGAAGTTAAAAGGGCAATGCTTATCCCTGAAGCTTATCAATTAAAGTTTAGGACCATAAGGAAAAGGCCTGATCAGACATTTGTAGGATTTGTTAGGGAAAAAGAAATGCTGTGGGGTTTCGAGCATGCTAGTTAGAGAAAATTTTGAGAATGAGGGATATGATGATTATGGGAGAATTCCAAAATAGCATTCCAGCAACCATTAAGACTTATTTAGATGAGAGTCAAGTATTAAAGATCTGAGAAACAGCAGTTTTGGCTGATACCTATAATACCTCTCCCTGACAGAGACGTGTGGGGAAATGGTCATATGGCAATCAACAGGAAACTGAAGGAAGAGGAAAAAGAGTCTAGCTTTATGGAAAAGGCAAAAGATCCTTCGGTCAAGAAAGACAACAGTGTTGAGAACGAAAAGGGTGAAAATAAACAGGTATGCTTTCATTGCCATAAGATGGGGTATCTCGAAGCCCATTGTTAGGAGCTGAATGGTAAACCGGTGGCAGTAATAGGAACGCTTAAGGAATCCTCAGAAAAGGCTGTGCCAGAAAAGGAAATGAATATTAAAACTGTAGCAGTGGTACACGTGAAACGTATTTCCTCAGAACCTACAAGAAAGGGGGATATGGCTTAGAATAGTCAAGAGAATCCTTCTTTGTCTACTGAAGAGAATCAGGTTACTGGAAGTTCTGGACATTTATCTTGGAGAAGTGTTCTCTTACGCCTCTAACAAAATAAGTAAACAAATTAATATTTGAGTGATAGCAGGGTAGATCAGTCATTGATGGTGGCTGATGATACAATTTGTGTTCCAGGTAGTTTGATGAAGGAGGTATTCATGGAATTTATAAACCTGTTCTTTTGTGTAAAGTCAATTTACAAAGTGACTTAACAAATGGGAATTGTTCCTAGATTACCTATTGAAGGGGTAGATTTTATTCTGGGTAATGATTTGGTAGGGGAGCCAGTAATGTGGCAACGACTGTATTACAGCAGGCATTTGATCATGTTGATCTTACCAAGCTCCAAAATATTACTGTGGAGCAAACACAAGAAGCTTATTGGCAATAACAAGCAATTAAAGTAAAATCTGATTAATGTAGAGAAACAACTTTCACGCACAAAAGATGAGGTTGCTAATGAAAAACAAGAGTTGATGAGAACAATTGAGCATCAGTCACAGGAGATGGAACACTTTAACGAGGACTTTAAATGTCTAAATGATAATTTGGTAGAAGCAAATGCCATGAAGGTAGATCTTCAGTTAAAACTTCATGAGCTTCAAGCATCAGAAGTCTCTATGAAGTATCGTGAAAAACACCTTGAGCAGGAAGGTGAATCAGAACAGTTGGTTGAATGCAGAATTTAAAACTAAGACTGATGAACTGTTAGAACTTTATGGTGAAAAGAGCAATGAGATTCTTGAACTTCAATCCAATCTGGAGAATATGAAAAATAAGTTGTATGTTCTGAAAGGGTCAATGACCAGAGACACTGATTTACAAGTGCTTGCCTGTGTTGGCATACAAGGTACAGCAGCTGGAATTCAAGTAAGTGGGCAATTTGCAAAAGACCATCTCAAACCTGCAGAGGAGTTGAATGATACAGTTTGTGAATTTTATAAAAGAGTTAAGTTTTGGAACGAACAATAAAACTCCAGAGGGAGGAAGTAGTTGATGTTGCTCGAAGAGAATTAAATAACACTCATTTGAAATGGGATCAGGAGAAACTACAAGGTCTTAAAATGTGCAAAGATCAAACCAAGCAAGAGTATGAAACTCTTTTGTGTGAAAATAAAAAGCATTTAACATGCTTGAAATTACTAAAAGAGATTTTGATCAGAGGAGAAATGAGCTGTTAATGCACAAAGATGCCATTTTGACTTTATTGTATTGAAATGAGAATTTACCATGTTTGAGGTTGGAAAATGATTTTGAGGATAGATTTATGCCTACGGCTAACGAAAAGGACGATTGGCTTGTGGACTGAAATGAGTTAAAGATTGGGAACAAGACAAAAAAGAAACACAAGTATTGAGTTCTATAATTCTATGACATTTAAACTCTGGTAATTCCACTTGTTGTGAAAAATGACTTTTGTTTTGGGTAAACCTTGTACCTTCGTAATATGACGTTTGGTTGTAAAACAAAATGAAAATCAGCTGTATAGTATGTGAAAAGCTATTTGTTAGAAGTGTGAGATATTCAGTTCTTGTAAAGAAAGGAAGAAAAAAAAGGAGTATTGGGAAATTCATTTCCAGGTTGCAAGAAAGACTTGCATTTATATAGCATCTTTCATAACCCAGGTGTCCCAAAGCACTTTACAGCCACTGACAACCTTTTGAAGTGTAGCCACTGCTACAATGTAAATCAGACAGCTAATGTGGGCATAGAAGCTCTCACAAAAGCAATGATTCCAGAGATGGAGGACTTCAGTTATAAGGATAGATTGGAGAAGCTAGGGTTGTTCGCCTTGGAGAAGATTGAGGAGATTTGACAGAAGTGTTAAGAATTATGAGGGCTGTAGACAGAGTAGAAAGAAAGAAACTGTTCAACTGGCAGAAGGGATTGAGAACCAGAGGACATGGCTTTAAAGTAATTGGCAAAAAAACCAAAGACAACATGAGGAAAAACTATTTTTACACAGCAAGTGGTTATGATCTGTAAAGGTGGAGGCTGATTCAACCATGGCTTTCAAAAGGAAATTGGATAGGCACATAAGAAGAGAAAAAAATTGCAGGGATACAGGAAAAAGATGGAAGGGGAGGATTGGCTACATTGCTCTTGCAGGGAGCAGGCATGAGGTTGACAAGCCTACTGGCTTCTTGCTATGCTGAAACCTGTGATTCCATGTTTCTATGTGATAATGACCAATTTGTTTTAATGCTGTTGATTGAGGGATAAATATTGGCCAGGACACCCTGCTCTTCTTCAAAACAGTGGCATGGGATCTTTTACGTCCACCTGAGAGGGCAGATGCTCCCACAGTTTAGTATCTCAAACAAAGGGCGGTACCTCAACATTCCCTAGGAACTGCACTGTACTGTCAGACTAGATTTTTGTACACAAGTCTCTGGAGTGCGATTTGAATCCATGCTTTCTGACTACAAGGTGCGAGTGCTACCAAGTGAGTCATGATCGCCTGTTTAATGGCTCATGGCTGAAGCAGAAACTCCGTTAACATTCACGATTGAATAGGTAGATGAAGGGTTGAAAGTAAATGAGAACCAGAATGGGTAAATGGGATTTGGAGCAATAGCCTGTTTCATATTGTATCTTCCATGTATCTCTATGACTGATGGGTAAGAGTGGACAAGAGGGAGGCAGGATGCTAGTATAAAGGATGACCTCTTTAATTTGTACTTCTTGTAATTTTTTTTGAATGCTCAGATGTTGCTCAACTTTTCAGAAATTTGTCATAAGACAGATCCAAAGCAGCACAAAGTTCGACTCATTAATTGGAAGGAAGCAACTTGAATTTACGTAATGCCTTATTACATTACATCAGTCGCTGTTGTTATCTAGGCAAATATGGCAGCCAACAAAGAATGTTGCCACACAGAAACAATCCCTTGCTCACCATACCTTTTAAATTCCTTTTTTGGTAAGCAATAGTACAGCTCTCATCATCACTAATTACTTTAGGCCATCTAATAGTTAAGTAAAGTCAGATCATCACTCCCACAGACCTGTGAAGATAAACCAGCTTTTAAATTGTGGTTTCAGATATACTTCCTTGCAATGGATCAGCAATGGTGAGGCAAAGTGCAAAAAGGAAACAACATTAGTTACAAACAGGGTCTTAACAATTTAAGAATGATTCAATATCAATTTTCAATTAAGCAGTCAATAGAGACATCCCCAGCTTGGTGGGTTTTCTTAAGCAATTGAGCAAAACAAATTGGATTATTGAGTCGGCATCCCCTGTCTCCCATTAGACAGAAATGGTCCCCTACCAACCAACATGTAATTGTACAACAGTCCTCACTGTTCTGTCATGCCTTTCTTTCTGCCTACAGTTAAACAGATTTGTGGGATCTTAATACCTCACATGCAAATAATTACATTTTTTCAAAACAGATATAAACTACAGGTTATATTAAACTGTAAGATATCACAGGAATTATAACAACTTCTCCAAGAATGACAATTGCAGAAACTGGAAATAACACTCAGCATTTGTGATTAATGCATTTATGTTACAGGCCTTCATTTGTAGAAATTAATGAGGTATCTAATTCATTTATACTCTAAAATTGATTACATGGCATCAACACAAAAATAACTACTTTTTTTAAGGGTAACATTCAAAGTTCATTTCTGGCTGCTAGATTTTCCCTGATTATTCTAACGCAGGGTTCCCAAACATGCCCCTGTGGATAGAGGAGACACCTCTTGGATGCAGGACAAATTGTCTAATGGTTGCTTTAATGTCTACAGCAAATCATGAAGAGTGAGTGTGTGAATGCGTGTAAAAATAAAAAGGATGCTTCCCAGTAGCTATTCGCTCTGCCCGTTTTATTTTTTCCGAGTGCAGGGCATGCTGCGTACCCCAGGGACAGGCTGGTGGGTTTGTCCTCGAGCGATTGGTCTGTGTGTCATTCAGTCACCAACTACCTCTCAGCCCTCTCTTTGAGCTTCCTAGCATAGATTTGAGGTCACCACGGTGACTAGTCCTCTTCTAAACTAATCGGACTACCTGGAGCAATAAGGAGGACACTACCACCCCTGCACTTAACTGACTTTTTGCCTGGAAATGCAAGACAAGAAAAGGCTGGCTATGCTTAGAGTGGATAAAGTCAACTGGTCCAGATGGCTTGCATACCACGTGGCTAAAGGAAGTGGGGGTGGAGATAGGGGAAGGGCTTGCCATAATCTTCTAACATTCCCTAAATATAGGGAGGTGCCAGAGGTTTGGAGAGTGACAAATGTGATACCCTATTCAAAAAAAGGGTGTAAGGACATTTCTATTAATTAAGACCAAGTGTGATTAATATCAGGTCCACATCAGTGCTAGCGTTTCAGAGAAAAAAAAAATCAGGGAAAAAAAAAATCAACAAGTATTTGGATGAGTTAATTAAGGAAAACGAGCACAGACTTGTAATCTAATTGAATTTTTTGATGAAGTAAAAGAGAAGGTGGATGAAGGGAAAGCAATGGATTTTGTCAAATATTTTCTTAAAATCCAAGTACAATGACATATAAGGCCGGTTAACAAAATTGAGGCTTGTGGAACAGGAGAGTTAGTGTCAGCTTGGATATAAAACTGGCTTAAGAACAGAAAACAGCGAGTTATGGTTAAATGGTTGCTTTTCAGACTGAAGGATGGTAGACAATGGTGTTCCCCAAGAATTGGTGTTGGCGCTGCAAATCTATAAACGGAATTCAGAATAAATTTCAAAATTTGATGATACCTGTTGTGGCGGCAAGGATGATACTAATCAACTTACAATAGAATAAAGACAGACTAGCAGAATGGGCAGACAATGGACAGATGGAATTTAATATGGAGAAGTGTGAGGTGAAGCATATTGTCAGAAAGGATAGGGAGAGGTAATAAAATTAATGGCACAGTTCTAAAGAGGGTGCAGAGACAAAGGAACCTGGAGATTTTTTTTTAATTCTTTCAGAGGTTGTGTGCATCACTTGCTAGGCCAGCATTTGTTGCCCAACCCTCATTGCCCTCAAGAAGGTGGTGGTGAGCCACCTTCTTGAACTGCTGTTGTCCATATGGTGTAGGTACACCCACAGTGCTGTTAGTGAGGGAATTCCAAGATTTTGACCCCACACCAATGAAGGAATGACAATATAGTTCCAAGTCAGGTGTGTGGCTTGAAGGGGAACTTGCAGATGGTGGTGTTCCCATGCATCTGCTGCCCTTGTCCTGCTAGGCGGTAGAGGTCAATAGTTTGAAAGCTGTTGTTGGAGGTTTAGTACATCTTGTAGATGATACACACTGCTGCCACAGTGCGCCGGTGGTGTAGGGAATGAATGTTTAAGGTGGTGGATGGGGTCCCAATCAAGTGGGCTGCTTTCTCCTGGATGGTGTCATGCTTGTGTTGTTTGAGCTGCACTCATCCAGGCAAATGAAGCGTATCCCATTGCACTCTTGACTTGTGCTTTGTAGATGGTGGACAGGTTTTGGGGAGTCAGGAGGCAAGTTACTCACTGCAGAATTCCCAGCCTCTGACCTGCTCTTGCAGCCACAGAGTTTATTTGGCTGGTCCAGTTCAGTTGCTGGTCAATAATAACCCCCATAGTTGTGGGGTTTAGCGAAGGCAATGCAATTGAATGTCAAGGGGAAATGGTTATATTTTCATTTGATGGAGGTGGTCATCGCCTGGCACGAATGTCACTTGCCACTTATCAGTCCAAGCCTTAATTTTGTCCAGGTCTTGCTGCATATGGACATGGACTGCTTCAGTATCTGAGGAATTGCGAATGGTGCTGAACATTGCACAATCACCAGCAAACAAACATTTGCACTTCTGACTTTATGATGGAGGGAAGTCATTGATGAAGCAACTGAAGATGCTTGAGCTTAGGACACTACCCTGCAGCGGTGTCCTGGAATTGAGATAATTGGCCTCCAACAACTATAGCCATCTTGCTTTGTGATTGGTATGACTTCAACCAATGGAAAATTTTCCCCCGATTCTCATTGACTCCAGTTTTGCTAGGGCTCCTTGATGCCATGCTTGATTGAATGCTACCTTGATGTCAAGGGCGTCACTCTCACCTCATCTCGAGTTCAGCTCTGTTGCCCATGTTTGGACCAAGGCTGTAATGAGGTTATGGCTGAGCGGCCCTGGCGGAATCTAAACTGAGCATCAGTGAGCAGGTTATTACTGCCACTCGATAATACTGTCAATGACACCTTCTATCACTTTGCTGATTATTGAGAGTAGATGCAAGGGGTGATAATTAGCCAGCTTGGATTTTTCCTGTTTCTGTGGACAGGACATACCTGGCCAATTTTACTATATTGCCGGGTAGATGCCAATGTTGTAGCTGTACTGGAACAGCTTGGCTAGAGGCGCAGCTAGTTCTAGAGCACAAGTTTTCAGTACTATTGTGTGGTTAGTTCTGGAGCACAGGTTTTCAGTACTATTGCCAGAATGTTGTCAGGGCTCATAGCCTTCGCAGTATTCAGTGCCTTCAGCTGTTTCTTGCTCTCACGTGGAGTGAATCGAATTGGCTGAAGGCTGGCATCTGTAATCCTGGGGACCTCAGGAGGAGGCAGGGATGGATCATCACTCGGCAATTTCTGGTTGATGATGCTTACAAATGCTTCAAAATTGTCTTTTGCATGTGTTGGGCTGCCCTATCATTGAGGATGGGGATATTTCTGGAGCATCCTCTTCCATTTAGTAGTTTAATTGTCCAGCACCATTTATGACAGGATATGGCAGGAGCTTTGATCTGATCTGTTGGTTGTGGAATCGCTTTGCACTGTCTATCGCATGCTGCTTACACCGTTTGGCACGCACGTAGTCCTGTGTTCACCAGGTTAACACCTCATTTTCAGGTATTACCCACAACATGCCCTCCTGCACTCTTCATTGAACCAGGGTTGATCCCTTGGCTTGATGGTAATGGTACAGTGGGAAATTTGCCAGGCCACGAGGTTGTAGTTGAAAACAATTCTGCTGCTGTTGCTGATGGCACATAGCTCCTCATGGATGCCCAGTTATGAGTTGCATAATATGTGCATAGGTCTTTGAAGGTGGCAGCATATTAACAATGCATATGGGATCTTGAGCTTCCTAAATAGAGGTATTGGGCAGAATTGAATGCCCACCCCCACCAGAGGCGAATTTGTAGGTGATGGGTGCCATGTGATCAGAAGTGAGCATGGGGTGGAGATCCTGTCACCTTCCAGCCTCCCTCCGATTATGTCTAGCAATGGGATGGCGTGTGGGTTGTCTTCCCACCCAGAGGCCAACTGGAGGCCCTTTGTGGCCACTTAAGGGCCACATCCTGCTACGGCTGGAATTCTGCAGGTGGGGAACTTGCCAACCAGGAAGGCCGGCCAGCAAACCCTGTTGGAAATGCCTGTGGCCTTCTGGTTGTGGTGGGACTCATTCAAAAGTAGTCTGTGTTTGATCAAAGGACCTGGCCTCGGGATGGGAGAGCCCACAAGTTGCCTCTCCCATGCCCTTAATTTAGACAACCTCCTTCCCTTCCTTGGAACCCCATCCCACCCCACTTACCTGTCTTCAGAGGGACCATTGCTGAACCTCTGGGTAGGTCCCAGTGCAATATTTGCAGTGACTACCGCTCCTAGTGGCATTGGCAGTATTGCAGAGCTGTCAGCCACTGATTGGCCAGAAGCTCTCGGGGTTAGGAATTTCATCCTACTGGGGCCTTAATTTCAGTGGGAAGCCCAATGCTGTCCCAATAAGTACCCAATTACCTCAGAACAGTGTTGGGCCTCCCATGGAAAGGCAACTCTGGGCTCCTACCAATTCTCCAAACAGTGGGCGGAACCCACATTGCCCCACTAAATTCCACCTATTGAGTACAAAAACAAGAAAGTTATGTTGAACCTTTATAAAGCTCTGGAGTACGGCATCCAGCTCTGGTCACCACACTGGGTTGCGAGGGTTCTTGAGAAGGTGCATAAGAGATTTACCAGAATGGCTCCAGGAATGAAGAGCTTTGGCTATAAATTTTAGGTTGGGTTTGTTTTCCTTGAAGAAAAGGAGATTGAGGGAAGATTTGACAGAGGTGTACAAGATTATGACAGGTTTGACAAGGTAGACAAAGAAGAGCTATTCTTACTAGCTGATCATATAGAGACCAGGAGATGCAGATTTAAGGATTTGGGCAAGAGATGCGGGGTTGGGGGGGGGATATGAGGATTTTTTTTTAATGCAGCCTGTAGTAATTACTTGGAACTCACTGCCTCTGAAGTTGTTGGAAGCAGAGATAGTCGTTAATTTCAAAAGGAAATTGAATAGGCACTTGAGGGAAGTAATCTTGCAGAGCAACAGCGGAGAACTAGATTGATTGGATTGCTCTATTGAGAGCTGACATGGACTCGATGGGCCCAATGGCCTCCCTTCTGTGCAATAATGACTCTAGTAACTCTGACAAGCTGCCCGATGGTTCCCTGAGAGAGAAGGGCTCCTAGTTGGTGATGGACCTGCGAGGCGTGGACACACAGGGGATCAACAGCTCCAGGTCACTAAGCTCTTATCATGGGCTTTGGGAGACCCCAGCATCTCCAGGCTGGATCCTCTGGGGAAGAAGGAACACATCGTTCATCTCCGCAGGGAGTCTCTACACCCAAGAGAAGCTGTAATTCCACCGCTGCTGATTCCCACAAAGGCAGATCCAGGAAGGTTGGATGGTTCCTGCTATCATGTGATGTGGGGTAAGCAACTCTGAAAACTTCACTGACTTAGATAAGAAATTCATAGTTTTCACATCTTTTTCAAAAGAAAACAAACTCAATATTACATAATTGTTCATCAATTAACACTCCCAACCAAATATATAATTTACATTTCATATAATGAGTGCATGATAGCATCAACATTTAAAGGAGTATCGTTTTAATGAAAAAGGTTCCATTGATTTGTGTGCATGCCCAAAATAATAACCTGAAAAGCAAATTCAAAAAGCTTGCAGTCATATAGTGTTTTTAAATGCCTCAAGGGATTTCACAGATTTCATAGAATTGTTACCTCACATCCCATGAATGAATTTTTTTAAAAATCAAGCAGGCTGTTTTGTCTTGGATGGTGTCAAGCTTGAGTATTGTTGGAGCTGCACTCATCCAGGCCAATGCAGAGTATTCCATCACATTCCTGACTTGTGCCTTGTAGATGGTGGGCAGGCTTTGGGAAGTCAGGAGGTGAGTTCCTCGCCACAGGAATCCTGGCCTCTGTCCTGCTCTTGTAGCCACAGTATTTATATGGTTAGTCCAGTTCAGTTTCTGCCTAATGCAATGGGTGGCAGAGCATCTGTCCGTTTTTGGCAGGGAGGTGTTTGCATGTTCACGTTGAGATTTAGAGAGACTATTTACAATTTCAGGTAGGGTGGTGAGTGATCTAACCATTAGAAATGAATAATGTTGCTGTTTGACCATGCAATTTTTTATTTGAAGAAACAACATTGAGAAGTGAGCTGCCTCTGTAATATACTTAAGCTTAAGGCTGAGCAGAAGAATCTGGAATTAATATTTTGGTTCAAGTTTGTTCTGCTTATAACACACTAACAACATTTTCCATGCTTAGGCCTGTCAATGTTCTTTGTATGAACAAATTTTAACGTACCAGTGAATGTATCTTGTCTTGAAAAGATTATGATCAAATGCTGCAGACCACTAAGAATAAACTAACAGAACACTGCCTTGGAACACAGCTTATTACTTTATTCTGTAAGTGGGACAGACATGCAATAAATTGTCAATCAGCTCAGCAGTGTGCTTGAGAGTGACCACAAGAGCCAAAATCTGACACCAGAATTCTCTCCAACCCAGTATCTCACACAGAGCCTAGATAGCTTTTAATAGGGAGGCTGATTGACTAGTGTACAAGGAGGTACAGCTGTGCCAACCATCTCCTGCTTCTAATTACTGCAGATCAGAGAACATAGCAGCAGTGCTGTGATTGTGATCAGTGAAGAAAGACAGTGCCCAGCCTTGCAAAGATGATGAAAGATCCAACTATGACAGCATCTGCACACTGTCACCATTGTACAACGGTTGAATGATCACAGATGGCATTGCCCAGCCTCCTGCAGCAATATCAAGTGACAAAATTCAGAACTGCTCGAGTATGCAATCACCTACACCAAAGATGGCCAAAAGAAAAAATCTATTAAGTCCAAAAATACAGAAATTTACATCCTCTCACCCAACCATCAAGAATGCATGGCTCACTACTGTCAAGTGCTTTTATGTCAATACAAGGGGTAGGAAGCAATGTAACAATGTTCCCTGTAAAATTTTGTTGTTGTGTGCAGTCTTTAAATTTTTTGCACAGCCGCAGGTATTTAAGATGAAACAAGGCCCATGCGGTACAAGGAATGCATAAAGTTAGCATGCAGGTACAACAGCAATTAGGAAGGCAAATAGCATGTTGGCCTTTATTGCAAAGGGATTGGAGTACAAGAATGCACAAGTTTTGCCACAATTGTACAGGGTTTTGGTGAGGCCACACCTGGAGTAGTGTGTGCATTGTTAGCCTCCACATTTAAGAAAGGATATATTTGCATTGGAGGCAGTACAGTGAAGGTTCACTAAATTGGTCCCTGAGATGAGGGGATTGTCCTCTGATGACAGGCTAAGTAAATTGGGCTTGTATTCTTTGGAGTTAGGAAGAATGAGAAGTAATCTTGTTGGATCCTACAAAATTCTGAAGGAGATTGATAGGGTGGATGCTGATGCTGAGAGGTTGTTTCCGTTGGTCAGGGAGTCTAAAACATGGGGACAGAGTCTCAGGATAAGTGGCTGATTATTTAGGACTGAGATGGGAGGAGAAATTACTCCCCTCAAAAGGTTGTGAATCTTTGGAATTCTCTACCTCAGAGGATTGTGGATACCCCATCATTGAACACATTTAAGGCTGGGATAGACAGATTTTTGGCCTCTCAGGGAGTTAAGGAATATTGGGAGCAGGCAGGAAAATGGAGTTGAAGCCCGAGATCAGCCATGATCAAATTGAATGGCAGAGCAGGCTTGATTGGCCATGTGGTCTATTCCTGTTCCTATTTCTTGTGTTTTTGTACTTTCCAGGCTGCCGTGTGGCTGCACACAAGCATAGCTTAGTGGGAACTATGGTAGGAAGCAGTAGTCAGTAGAATTCTCAAGAGATTTTCTCTGATATGCTTTATCATACTTGTGTTCCAGGACCCCTCTCCACATGATCACTAAGACTCTCATATAACAAACACTATTGGGTTTTCTTAGCCTTGGACTGGTCCTTCATTTTGATCAACACTGTCCAGTATACACTATATGCTTGACATTCACAAACTGCTTCAACATGCAAGCCTTAAGATTTCTGTCAAAGATTTGGTTGCTTATTAAATGGAATACAAGTCCTTTGGCAAAAAGAATAGAAAGGCAGGATATTATTTATAAAAGAGAGAGACAGCAGAGGGACCTGGATGTCCTTGTGCATGAATCACAAAAAATTAGCATGCAGGTATAGCAAGTAATTAGGAAGGCAAATGGCCTTTATTGCAAAGTATTGGAGTATAAAAAAGTAGGGAAGTCTCACTACAATTGTACAGGGCATTGGTGAGATGACATCTAGACTACTGTGTACAGCTTTGGTCACCTTATTTAAGGGGCACATACTGGAAGCAGTTCAGAGAAGGTTCACGGCTGATTCCTGGGATGAGGGGTTTGTCTTACGAGGAAAGATTGAAAAGCTTGGGCCTATACTCATTGCAATTTAGGAGAATAAGAGGTGCTCTATTGAAACATATAAAATTCTCAGGGCTCTTGACAGGGGTAGATGCTAAGAGGATGTTTCTAAATGTGAGGTTATCTAGAACTAAGGCAGCAGTTTCAAAATAAGCAGTCTCCTATTTAAGATGGAGATAAGGAGGAATTTCTTCTCTCAGAGGATTGTTAGTGTTTGGAACTCTGCCCCGGTGAGCAGTGGAGGCTCTGTCAAGGGAGCCAAGGGTTATGGGGAGCAAGCATGAAAGGCCTCAGTCAGATCAGCCAAGATTGTGGAGCAGACTCAAGGGGCTGAATGTCCGACTCCTCCTATTTTCTATGTTCTTATGTGGCAAAGAACCAGAGCTTTTACTTTTTTCTCAGGAATGAATTCATGTCCTTGCAGAAAACTTTTGAAAGGGTCACAATGTTCCATTGGGCCTTGACTTGTCGATCCCTTTACAATCCTTAGAAGCGCCTTGTTTCTGAAGCCTTGGGCACTCCTCCATTCCTCCACTATCTGCTCTCCTTCCTTTCCTGGCATCTTCCCAGTTAAATGCAAGTGAAGTATTAATTCTGAAATCTGAATTTAAAGTTATTGTGGAAGCCACAGGCAGCCACAGGACAATAGATGCTGCTTCTTTACTAGACAAGTTCTCCTGTTGTTCACATTTGTAAAATTAGTAGTTGGTGAAACATTGTAGTCACCTCAAGCTGTTAATATTGATTCCCATTTTACACAAAAGAATGCAGTGTTTTTGATACTCTTAAAAGAAATACTTGCTCCAGGTATAGCTTTCTCATATATTTGCAAGATTTCCAGGTATCTGGCATATCTTGAAAGGGGAAGGAATACTGCTCAAAGTACATCTCTGCCTAGGGAAAATATGGCAGTACATACATATTTCTCTATGCACATCTCTCATGGTTTTTACATGTGGTGATTTCAAACATACACTGTATTGTCTCCTGTAACATACATTTATCAGAGTGACTGAGATTGGATGATTGAATAATTCAAAGTGCATTTTTACTGTATTTTAGAGTATAGTGCTATTAATAGGCTCAAATGAGCTTGGATATCTGAACACTAATCATTGATTAAGAGGTCTGAGGAGTTACAAGTTGTGATGGAAAACATAATATTTTGTTGGTACATTAAATATTTTTATATATGTATTCAATATAACTTATATTTTGAAAATGTTAGAAAAAAAATTATACGATTTTATATTGGCGGCAGTTTGTGTGCTGTGGGAAAGGCTGCTTTTGTGCCGAGTGACTGATGGTTGCTTTTGGAAGCACTGGCGAGGCATGCAAGAGTATTCTAGCGCCTGAGAATAGTGGGTCAGGGTTTGGCAATTGTGAGAATGGAGGTGCAGGTCATAGCAGCCAATGGTGGAAGGCTGGTGTTAGGTTCCATTGAACACATCTGGAAAGAAGACATGGCAATATTGGAAAGGTCAGAAGTTTAAGAATGGGAGTAAATAGCTGTCTAAGTTGGGCTAGGTTTGAGGGTCTTGAGAAATAGGAGGGGTAGTTACATCTGGCAGTATTTGGGAAGGGGTTTATGTCAGTGAAAGGTTGGTGGGGAAGGTAGGTGATGGTGGTCAGCAGTGCAAAAAGGTGGTAAAGCTTTGGGTCTTGGGATAGAGGTAAGAGGCAGCAGAGAACATGAAGCACTGAAGGGGGCTGGGAGGGAATGCACCAATGTTTAAGGCAGGTAGGAACGAATGGTGAAAGAGGCATAAATTTGAAGAAAAGCAAAAACAGTCATGCAAAAGTAACAAGATAAACTAGGAGAGAAGGTAGATGAGAAACAAGGGGTTCAAATGGGAAAGGGCAAGGTGGGGGGCAAGCACAGTAGCTCAGTGCAAGTGGGTGCAGAGGACGAGGGCACTGGGAGGGAAGCTTGGATGCTCAGAGGTTGAAAGTGAGTAGAAGGAAAAGAGGTGAAAGAGAATTCAGGCTGCCATCTCTCAGAAGGCTGAAACAACACCAGTCTATTATCAAATGTGGAAATTCATCCCCACACTAACAAAAGCTGGGTTCCTGTCACAAGTTCACAGTGGCAATCCTGTGCCAATATCAAGGAGGACAAAAGGCTGAACTGAATCTGGGTGTTGCTATGGAACACGAACCATCTTGGAGAAGCTGCTGGATAGGGTTAAAATGGAATAGAATGAAGGCTATATTTACTTATGCTGCAACACGAGGGGGAGCACTTCTACACATGTGCGAATGCAGTGTCAATGTCTGTGACAACACTAACAGCCAGACAGCTGCCTGCATTTAAATAGAAAAAGACAGAAAAGAAAACCCCACGTTGTTCTGGTTCTCTGCACCCCACGGGCCCTCTCTGGTTCTCCTGGCCGTTCCCGCATGAAAAAAATGGCAAGAATGGGTGGAGGGAGGATTGCGAGGAGGAGTGGCAAAAGAAGCATGCAGAGGGCCAGAACCGTAATTTCAGAACATAGGACTTTAGGAGCAGGAGTAAGCCATTTGGCCCTTTGAGCCTGCTCCATTATTCAACATGATCATAGCTGATCTGACTGTGGTCTCGACTCCACTTTATTGTCTGCCCCTCCATAACCCTTAGGTCCCTCGTCAATCAAAAATTCAAACAACTCAGTCTTGAATAAATTCAATGACCCAGCTCCAATGCTTTCTGAGGAAGAAAATTCCATAGACTAACCACCCTTGGAGAGAAATAAAATCTCATCTCCATCTTAAAAGGGAGACCTCTTATTTTTAAACTGTGTCCCCTAGTTCTAGTTTCCCCCACGAGAGGAAACATCTTCCCAGCTTCAACCCTATCATGTCCCCTCAGGATCTTAAACGTTTCAATAAGATCACTTCTTATTCTTCTAAACTCTAATGGGTAGCGGCCTAACCTGATCAACCTTTCTTCATAAGATAAGCCCTTCAACCCAGGAATAAATCGATGAACCTTCTTTCAACTGCTCCTGATGCATTTATATCCTTTTTCAAATGAGACCAAAACTGCACACACTAGTCCAGATGTAGTCTCACCAACGCCCTATATCGCTGCAGTAACGGGTGCACAATAATGACATGAGCGATTGGTGGAACCGTGTGTGCGGTGGCAGCCTGAGTGGGAGCTGACTTCCTGATTTCATTTACCTGTTTGGCAATGGCAGTTTCAGTGAAAGACAGGTTAAAATATAGAAGTGAATTACATGTGACTGTCAAACGCAATAGAATTAAATGACTAGAAGTAGTAGTTAAAGGGACTAAAAAGAGACAAGACACTATGCACACATTAGCAGATCTCCTGTGACATTGCTTATGTTGAGTTGGAGGATATGGGATGTTTAAAATTAGTTAATGTATGAAAATGGACTCAGGGATCACCACGTGCAATTAACCTGCACCCAGTAAACATGATGTAGGTACTGAGTTATATTGGCGCTGTCTGCTATATGATTGCTGTGTGCAGCCAGTGCTATCCATGCTATTCGTAGAACATCAGCAGAGGAGGCTGATAATGTGACTGGCTACAGCTACTTAAAGGCCTACATTTCTTAAAAGGGAGCTGCACTGTGGCTGCAAATAATGGTGAGAGAGTCTCTTGAAGGGTGAATCTATGCTATGCTACATTTAGGAATGCTGAACATATGAGAGAGCACCAAACTTTTCTGACACTACACTGGAAATGTTGGTGAAAGACCCAGAAAAAGACATCCTTTATACTCAGGTAGCAAGAGGCCCTCCATACATATGCTCAGAGACAGTGAGAAGAAAGAGCAGTAGAGGTCAATGTCAGGGGTGTAACTCCATGGATGAAACGCAGGACGTTTAACGAGCTGACAAGAGTTGTCAAGGGGAGTAAAGTCATCTTCAAATGGCATATCCTATGAACTGCAACACTAGTCTCATCCACTGCTTAATTCACTATAACCCTGTCACCCACCTGCCAACCTCAATCAATCAGTACTCAGCCCTTCAAATGCATATGCTTTACCTCACCCTTACACACTTATCATTGTTGCAGTCTTCCACCCACAACTTACAGCCTGCACACATTGACAGCTATTCAATCATGACAACCACATTACTCAGACATATTGCAAGACACTCACTGACACACTTCTTTCCTGTAGAAGGTGGTGCATAATAGGAGCAGCAGGAAAAGACTTCTGGCGGATAGGCCCACCAGCTTGCAGTACTGGTCATCATGGGAAGGAGCATTGCTGAGGCTGTGGTCACTGCCTTGGCTGGAGAGATTGATGATGTTGGTAACTGCATACCTAATCCTCCTCCTTTTCTCACAACCTTTTCTGATCCACAAGCTGCTCAGCAAAAGCAAGACCAGGGAGGTAGACCAGTGGGATAAAGGGAGCGAAGCCTGACAGCTCAGCAAGAGGACCAGCAACCGAGAATGGCAGGGACAAGTGCAGCAGAAATAAAGACACAGAGGCACTGCAATAGAGGGACCAGCGACTGAAAGACTGGGACCAGGACCACATAAGTGCCAGGTAAAGACCATCTCCCCATGACATTCAATGGCTTTACCATCGCTGAATGCCCTATCAACATCCTGGGGTTACTAACTTAACTGGGCCAGTCACTTGAATATTGTGGCTACAAGATCAGGTCAGAGGTTGGGAATTTTACAGCAAGTAACTCATCTCCTGACAAGGATTGCAGCAGTTGAAGCTGGTGACTTACCACCTTGTACTTCTGCATTCTCAGTAGGATACACAAAAAACATACTGGAAATAATGGGGAACCAAGATTCTAATGAGAGTGAAAAACAAAAGTAATTAACATTAATAAAGAAAATGTACTAGAGAAATTTATGCCCGATTTTAGGCAGAGCCAAGGTGGTTTTATGAAAAGGAAATCTTGTTTGATAAACCTATTAAGGAGTGTTTTGAGTATCTAAACCCTTGTTACATCAAAGGGAACTAGTGCATGTGATATATTTGACTTTTCAAAATATATTCGATAATGTGCCACATAAAAGATTGTTACACAAGGTAAAGAATCATGAGATAGTGGGAAATATATTAGTATAGGTGCAGCATAGTTAAAAGACAGAAATCAGAATGTACAAATTAAAGGGGGCTGAGAAGGATCAGCGCTGGGCCTCATCTATTTACAATCTATATTTAATGATTTAGATGAAGGGACTGAGTTACTGTATCCAAGTTTGATGATATAAAGCCAGATGGGAAAATAAGCTGCAAGGAGGACACAAAAAACCCTACAAAAGGGTTAAAGAAGGGCTTAGTGAGTGGGTTAGAAGATAACAGAGGGAGCCTAATGTGGGGAATTATGAGGTTATTCACTTAGGTAGGGAGAATAGAAAAACAGATAGTTTCTCAACATTTGAAAACAATCAGAATATTGGTGTTCAGAGGGATTTGGGTATTCTTGTATACAAAATACAGCAAGTTAAAATGCAGGAACAGGAAGTAATTAGGAAGGCAAATTGTACCTTCATCCTTCTGGCAAGGGGGTGGAGTACAAGAGTAAGGAACGCGCAAGGGTGATTGGCTTAATTTTGCATGTACTATATAATAATTGAATTCATAAAATTATATTGGAATTTACATTTTCTGATGGTTTTTATTTTTGCGTTGTTGGAAGGAGATGGTCGATGATAGATGAAAAGTTAGTGGTGTGGGACTGTTGACGAATGAGGTGGTGTGGCTTAAGTTGCTGATATTGCTAGTGAATATTTTGAGTCAATAGATCCCAAGAAAAAAGGAGCTACTTTGTAGCCTTCCTTCCTCTTCCTGATGCTCTTGCTCCTCAACTTTTTGTCTGAAGTGTAGAAGCAAGGGCTCTCTCTCATAATGGCAAGGTTGTGCAAAGTACTACAAATTTCCTCCAGCATGGTCCAGGCAGCAGAATCATTGTTTAAGGATGGTGTGCTCTATAATGTTGCTTGTGGTCACATGGTTCTCATTGCAAACCTGCTGTGCATGGGCTTTGGACCACAGTCATAAACCATGCCATGAGGGGATAACCCCCATCGCACAGTAGCCTGTCTTTGACATGCCACGGTGGCTTAAATACAGGAGACACAGAGGGTTGCTGTGAAATGAAGGAATCTTCACTGTTATAGCCTTCCAGACTTAATACTGAATTCAACAATTTCAGATCATGAACTCTCTCCTCCATCCCCACCCCCTTCCCGATCCCCCCCCGCCCCTTTAACAATAATTTATAATTTAAAAATATATATTTTTCTTTTCCCACCTATTTTAAAATTTATTTCGATCTATTGTTTTATCTCCACCTTTTAGCCCATTTTGATCCCTTCCCCCAACCCACCCCCACCAGGGCCATCTGTCACTAGCTTGTCCTGCTTGCTACCCTTAATGTCACCATTAGCACATTCCTTAGATAATATTATCACCAACACCCCTTTATCCTTTCGTCTACGACATCTTTGGCAATCTCTTCTTTGCCTCCACCTATCACTGGCCCCCTATCCAGCTCTACCTGACCCATCCCCCTCTACCAGCTTATATTTCACCTCATTTCTGTATTTCCTTAGTTCTGAAGAAGTCATACGGACTTGAAACGAAAACTGTGTTCCTCTCCGCAGATGCTGTCAGACCTGCTGAGTTTTTCCAGGTATTTTTGGTTTTGTTTCGAATCTTCACTGTTGCCAGGATAATGCGCATTCACCTGCATGATGTACTGCCTGTGGTCACAAATCAATTCAATAAAATGGCCAGGTTCATATGAGCCGCACTCAAGACAATGAGAGTGCGGTCAAAGCCACTCTGTCTTACAAGGAAGCCTGCAATTCAGGAAACTATTGTTCTCCCTCTGCCTGCTTGTCTCTGTCAAGGTGGAATGAGATGAAAGTGTTTGTGTCCAGAGGGCTTTAGTGACGCCCCTTATGCATAGTACGCTGCAATCTGAGAGATGTTGCTCACAGTTCCAGCCAAGGAGCCAGATGCATAAAAGTTGAGAACTACAGTCAATTTGACAGCCAGAGGAAATGCAGTCCTTGTCCTGTTTCAAGATTGCAATTGCAGCTGCAGCATTCAGTCACGATTGTTGTCCTTACTGAAGTTCAGGTTAAGAGAATTATGCAGTAGACTTGGCCTCCTGCTAAAGGAGAGCACTCCCAGTAAACTATTCAAACTTTAGCAAAATACTGTAAAGCTCCAAGAACATGTACAATTGCATCATCAGTCAGAAAAATAATCTAGCAACTAACCTATAAGTAGTTCATGATCTTTTTAATTAGAGCTGGTGGAGACAGGTAGAAGCTTGAACGATTCAAAAAGAAGTACATCATTCTTAAACTACACTGGCACCTCAATGTGTCATTCGGCTATTTAAATCCCTTCAGGGCCCTCTGTCTAGAACCTTCCCCAACCTACAATATCCTTTAAATTCTCCAGTCTTTAGACTCTGGCCTTTCAGACATCTTCCCTTCCCTTTAACTGCCTAGACAGTGCACCAAGATTCTGTGCTTCTCCTCAATTAAGGGTCTTCTTAAAACTTTTATCCTAGCTTAACACACAAATCAGAATAGTATAAGCTTACTCTGTAAACTTGGTAAATTGCTTGGCGTCCAGTTGTGCAATTCTACAATAAAGGTAAACAGCTTGCTAAACTATTTTGTGGTATCTGTATGCCAACTTAAAATGTGTAGCACAAATTCATTAATAAACAAGGTTTGTGGTTGTGCCCTGTTTTTCTATTGTCACTCTAGCTAATAGTGTAACCAATATAAAAAGGAACATGAATTCCTAACATGGCTTAATGCAAGCCATTAATGGTTCCTGTCTAACCTTCCACCACAAAACTATGTTACATGGCTAGCTACATCTCAAAGCAATGGATAAATAGAATTACTCATTACCTGGTAACATGACTGACTGATCTTCAGCTAGTCTGGCCAAATAACGTACACATTTAACAGCTCATACTAAGTGACTAATTCTATCACTGCAGCTTCAGATTACCTCACAAAATGTAATTCAAGAAACCAAGATACTAAGATAAAAGCAAAATACTGCGGATGCTGGAAATCTGAAACAAAAACAACAATAGCTGGAAAAACTCAGCAGGTCTGACAGCATCTGCGGAGAGGCACACAGTTAACATTTCGAATCCAGATGACTCTTCATCAGAACTAAAGAAATATAGAAATGTGGTGAAATATAAGCTGGTAGAGGGAGGTGGGGCAGGTAGAGCTGGATAGAAGGCCAGTGATAGATGGAGGCAAAGAAGAGATTGCCAAAGATGTCGTAGACGAAAGGACAAAGGGGTGTTGATGGTGGTGATATTATCTAAGGAATGTGCTAATGGTGACATTAAGGGTAGAAAGCAGGAGACGGAGGCAGTCACTGAGGAAGGAAATACGGCTGTGAAAGCGAGTTTTAGTAAACACCAACCAAGATACTAGATGCATAGGAGTGAATTTACTCAAAGGGCTCAGGAGACCATTTTGGGATTTTGGACTATTCTTAAATACTAAGCAGGTCTGGCAGCATCTGTGGAGAGAGAATTGCATTTAACGTTTCAGGTCATGAATGACCTTTCATCAGATCTAGAGCATGGATTTTGCTGATGAAGCAAAACATGCTTGATGCCAACTTTTATTTGTCTATCTATAAAATTAGTCATTCAAATACACCTTAGTATAGTGATTCTTAAAGCAACAGCGTACTTTAATGGGCAGTTTGGTGGTGATGGTATGATTACAATTGGCAATAGTCATCACTAAACTATGCATTTACTTCAGGTTATTTTCTGCACTTCTCTAGAACAGTCACGGTAGTTGTCGCTCTGCTAACCTGCCATATTTGCTATTTTCAAGGTGGGTAGGAGCAAGGAAAGAGCAGTCAGGCTCTCCTACGTACCAGAGTCCAAACTCACTTCCCAGTCTACTGACAGGGTAGGAGCAATGAATTCCATCTTTCTGATCTGAAAGGGCCTGATGGATAAATCCAAAATATCAAGAAAAATGTATGCAAGTAATGCCAGGATCTAAGCCTTGCATTTCTAAGATTAGGGATAGCTTTTAATGATTGGGTTCTATTTTGCCTTAAAATAGATTTCCTGTAAAGATGTACTGACAAATCATGTTTCATGAGCAGTCATAAAATTTAGTTATGCAGCCACATAAGATTCCCAAAACACATGAACATTGCTTTTTTCAATTCATATCAGCAGTGATGAGATCAGAGAAGCATGTAACAAAGACAAAGCAGTTATAGGGGAGATTTTAATTTTCACATAGACTGGGAAATGCAAACCAGCTCAAGTTGTGAAGACAATGAGTGCGTCCAAGCTCTGGATTTTGTGGTCAATGGTGAAGGGACAGACAGCATTTACTGCTGACTTTGAGAAAAGCTGCCCAAAAAGGTCTACTGCACTCTAGAGCATGGATTTCCTTTATTCCAAGGTCACCTTGAATTTGGTGCCCTCTGTGAAGGCAGCAGGCAGACTGATCAGCCAATCAGATTGAAGAATTCTCAGACAGCAGGGCAATAAGTAGGGGTTAAATTCACATTTTAATCATTGTACAGAAAGTGAAACAGAATGGGACATACACCTGGGATTATGGCAGAGGTTGAAATGTTAAGCAGCTGTTTTTAAAAATTGTTTTAAAGATCATGCATTTTTCAAGTGTTGTTCTGAGGAAATGAGACACCACACTTATAAGCTTACATTTTCAGCAACAGGGAGTTTCTCAGCAATAATGATGACTTCAAATGCAATTTAAAAATTCAGTTACACCTGCATAACATTTAACATTTTCACTGGTTTTTACAGCAAGCATTGTGCATAAAAATTTGAAGTTCATGTCACTAATTTTATGTTGATTGCATCTGCAAAGACCCCAACAGTGCAGCCTCTAGAGGAGCAGGGTATCAATGATAGCAACTTCTGGATTTTGGCATTTAACAGTGCATGGGTGGTGCTAGAAGTTGTTCTCAGTTTATACATTAATGGTGGTGAGCATGACGGTTTCATGGTCATTACAACTGCAAATTCCAGGCCAGAGGAGGTAGATAAACTCTTGAAATATCAGGGAGTTGAGGGCTATGAGGAGCTGGCACGAAAGACGAGTGAGGCCTGCGTCAGATCAGCTATGATCTAATTGAATGGCGGGGCAGGCTTGAGGGGCCAAATAGCCTACTCCTGCTCCTATTTCTTAGGCTTTTGTGTTATTAGCTTTAAAACTGACAAAGGAACTGGCCAACTAGATTTAGTAATGAGTAATAATCCAGAATGAATTAATTACCCTGATAGTAAGGACCTTCTAATAGCCGTGAACATAACATGACAGTGTTTGTCATTCAGTTCTCATTAAGGGCTCATAACTCCATTTCATTCTGGCATCCTACCATCTCAAAAAAAGGATGGACACACAGCAAACAATCCATTCAGGTGGGTGTCTTCAAATGGCACACCTTTGCTGATGGCTTAAGAGGCCAATCATCACGAGGCAGGTTCTGCCACAAGTGCTGCATGTGAAGCTACCAGGTATCATTGTGGGTTGTTCTTTCTGGAATTGGCATTTGTTGCCAAGCTGCTGTAGCCACTGGTCGTGGTGGTGGGGAATGACAGCTCACATGAGGTGTCGCAATTTTCCTCTGTCGTCCACCAGTGATTCCCAGGTGCAATAATCGATGTCTAGAGCCCTCAAGTCTTGCTTGCAAGAATCCTTGAAGTGGAATTTTGGGTGTCCCACTGGCCGCCCGGCTCTGGCTACCTCACCATAGAGTTCTTGGGTACACACAACTATGTTCCATTCTGCAAACATGCCCGAGCCAATGAAGCCACCTCTGTTTGATGAGAAGGGAACTCTGCCTTCAAGAGAACTGCCACAGTTATGATTTTGTCCTGCCAGGATATAGCAATAATGCACCACAGACAGAAAAAATGGATATTGTTGTGCTGCTTGATAGCTGAAAGTTGTTCATGTTTCACAGCCATAAAACAAGGTGCTGAGAGAATAGGCCTTATAAACCATTAGGTTGGTCCCAAGGTCAGCTTGTTGTTATTCCATGCGTGTTTGGGAGTTGTCCAAAGGTGGCAGTGACTTTTCCTATGTGTGTTTATGATGCATTCTGCTTCAAGGGACAGGTTGAAGGTCACCGTGGACCCAAGGTAGCAGAATTTGCTAACCAATTCTAATGGGGTGTTATTTTAAAAGAAAGTTAGTGTGAAGAGGGGCAAAGATGCAACACCTTGTCCCGTGATCACTGCTTAAGTTCAGGGAGAACAGGCTACAGGCATAGGAGAGTGTCTTTAAGGTCTTTGTAGCTGAGCTTGTGTGTCGACAACTAGCACAGCATCATCAACATAGAAGAGTTCTCTGATCAGGACTCAATGTGTTTTTGTCTTTGCTTTCAGTCTTGATAAATAGCACTCATATGAAAAGGGTGGAGTTATGTTCCAGTTACAAAACCTAATTCCTTATCTGGATACACATAGCCAAACCACACCAAGTACAAAAGTGAAGTGGATGGCCAAATATATGTTGTCTTCCCTTGGCTCTACCATAGTCAGCCTTGGCTCAGAAGTAACACACTCGCCGATTTAGAAACTTGTGTATTTAAGGCCCATTCCAGAGGCTTGAAGGTATAATCCAGGCTAACACCTCAGTGTAATACTAAGGAACTGATTTACAGTTTGGAGTGTTGTCTTTTGGATGAGATGTTAAACTACTCAACTTATGCTCAAGATCCCAGAGCACCATTTGAGGAAGAGCAGGGCCATTCTTCTGGTGTCCTCAACCAACATGACATTGTCAATTTACTTCCTTTCTCCCTTGTTATATTTTTAGGTTTTTTTAAGTTTCTCTTACACAGATATTTTGGCTTCTACATTTTAGATCATTCTCACAAGAGAAGTTTAGCTTCCTATTGCCTATATTGGATGTGGAAAGGAACAGCCAACTTTTACAATTTAAGATTAGCCGCTGGTTCTATCCTGCACTGTATCTCATTGAAACAAGCAAAATTCTTACTGGAATCAACAGGGTAGATGCAGGAAGGATGTTTCTCCTGGCTGGGTGGTCTAGAACCAGGGGGCACAGTCTCAGAAGAGTTAAGCCATTTAGGACTGAGGTGAGGAGAACTTTCTTTAGTCAGATGGTAGTGAATCTTTGGAATCATTTACTTGTGGGCTGTGAAATCTGTGGGCTGTGGAGGGTCAGTCATTGAGTGTATTCAAGACAGATTGGCATATTTCTGGATACTAAAAATATCAAAGGTTATGGGGATAGTGCAGGAAACTGGCATTAAAGTAGAAAATCAGCCTTGATCTAATTGAATGGCGATTTAGGCTCAAGGGGCTGAATCGCCTACTCCTGCTCCTATGTTCTGGTTTTCAATAGGAGCAAACTTAACACTGAAAGTGATAAAAACAAAATACTATGGACGCTGAAACAGCTCTGAAGAAGGGTCATATGGACTCAAAATGTTAACTTTGATTTTCTCTGCACAGATACTGTCAGGCCGGCTGAGTTTTTCCAGCATTTTCTGTTTTTGTTACACTGAAAGTGTTTTTGTTGGTTTTAACCGTTAAACAAATTTATTGAAAAATAGAAAACAAATATGTAATCTATATATTAAAAATCTTGTATATGGCCTGCGCATTCTATACACAATTATCTTCCTGTACCACGCGTTTACAAATAATGTAAAACTGCACGTTAATTTCCACTGTTTGATTTCAAACTTAAAAACATTTTAGAAAAGAATTTCGATTGCTGTTTTCGCTCATTGAAAGGAAGGTTTAGATGAGATTTAAAAAATCTAAATGTGTAACTTTTCACAATAAATTAAAATTATCGTTTGCTTTTTTTTAAACTGTCATCTCATACCCAATCAGCCTGAACCAAAATCCTGGGTTGGACTAAACAATGATACTGCTATGAGCAACGATATCAACTGAAGCGAAGTCCTGTGTACTGGGTATATGCAACATAAACAATTTCCCAGATTGTATCAGTAATACTTAAACCAGGCAAACGGTAGATTCACTATCTAACACAATATATTTGGTTGTTTTTCAAAATTAGTTGAAGAGATGTTAGAGGATAAATTTCAAAACCTTCATCTGGGTAACATTTATATTGAATACACAGGTGTGCATCCATGTGTCAGAGACTGAAAAGAAAAAATAAATACTGTATTAATAATATGTCTGTTACTGATTTAGTTGATAGCCAAATTATTCTCAAAGTTTAGAACTTATACATTTTTTTTTATATGAGTTGAATTTTAAGCCAGACACAGGGCAGGGGGATTTTTCCCACGTAAAAAGACACATGCACGCAAGTTAAAGCCCCGAATCTGACATTTAGTAATGCTCCTGATGTCATCCCACTGTTTTCTGGGCTTCTCTCAGGTAGAATTGAAGACATGTAGTGAACACTCCAGGATTAAGAACTGTTTCAACCTTTATTTCTGGATTTTTCAGTCAGGGGCCTGTTCCCTGTCCAATCAGCAACTTGCCAAGGTCACTGAGGCAAATGCACACTGGGAAGAACTTTTTCAGTCCAACTGACAATCTGGGAAGATTGCAATGAAGAGCTCCAGCCATGACCATTGAGAGACTGCTATTCAAAACACTCTTCACTGCTTGAGAGGTGATTATCAACTTGTTGGAAGGCACTTCAACCTGTCCAGCATTTCACTCACCTTCAGCTGCAATTCCCTGCTGTCACCCTTCACCACAGCATGGGAGCAGCTTATGAGGCTCCAACATCCACCTCTGCCAAGAAGTGAGGGGAGGCCACACAATCGCCAACAGTTCCAGCAGCATCAGGCGCTATATAAGAAGCAATACTAGCTACCTTCTCCTCAGTCACATACCCCTCCACAGGGCAGAGGGAATGAACACGGACATCCAGCTGCAAGGATGCGAGGCCTGCAACAGAGGGTCTACAGTCAGAAGGTCAGCCCTATCAACATATCTGTGCCTCAGGTTCTCATAGCATACCATTGCTGGTATGTGCAGCATCCTGGAATAAGATCTCCTTCCCAGTGGAGCAGGTGGGCCCGCATTGCCAATAGCCTATGAGGCACCTGTTGCTGTAAGGCCCACGACCCCACTACTTCCCGTGCTAGGAGAGAAAGCAGAATGGTGTATGTTCATAATGGCTTATGTGGAGAGGAGGTTAGTAAGGGTGAGGCATTAATGTGAGGGAGCATTAGAATAAGAGTGCGTGCGTGTGTGTGTTGGCTGCTCAATTAGGGATGTGAGGTTCCTGCAGAGAGAAGAACAAGTGTCTTGTCTTGGGAGGAGCTGTACAGGCACTGACCTTTCTCCTCCCCCCCAGCCCCAACACCCCTCCCACCCTCCAAGGTCCTCGATTCACTTGGTACATTGTCTCCAGGTTGGAGAAACCACACTTCTGTTGCTGTTTCCTCACTTCCATCCATGCCTGCTTAATTGGAGGTCATAGCAGGATCCCAGGTAGCAGCCATACCAGGTCTCCTTTCCATTCCTGCGGTTGCTACAGGCAAAAAAAATCCAAGTGCTGGTGAGCCGTAATCCATACTGTTGTCCCTCAAATTAGAAATTCTTTCTTAGACAAATGGGCACGTCATCCCATCCACCTTCCCTAATAGGTCAGCCAACACAGAGATGAGATACCAATGAGTTAAAGAGCCACGGTTAAACCTTCCTGTTAGTAAATCAAATTCCTGACCCAGCAGTGACTAAGTCAAGAAGGTTCCGCCTTATTGATAGTTGGAAAATATAAACACTCCAGTTACTAATAGGAGTGAATTTTTCCTCAACCCAACTTAAGCTTTTAAATAAATGTATTATTGCATTGAATTTTGAATTTCAATTAAGTACATTTTAGAGCCTACTTTGTTATATATTGTAATTGTTCCATTATGAACATCTGAGATACAGACGCAATAAGGCTGTGACGGAGAGAGGAAGAGAAGCAGATACAAAAATATGTTTCCCACAGCTAATCAATAACACCAAATGTAATGATTGTTGAGATCCCTTAAAAGTTATAATCCAGTATTGTCAGACCACAGATCGCAACCACCACCAACAACACTGTCCGGTTCATTTCCTCCCTCAACGCTGGTAAACACCAGGAATCCACTAGTGTGATAATTCTCACATTGCACCGAACCTCTACCTTCTATCAAATCCTAAGGTATACAGCGTACTGTATACAGTAATAAAAACAGAAAATGCTGGAAAAACTCAGCAGGTCTGACAGCGTCTGTGAACAGAGAAAGAGAGTTAACATTTCGAGTCTGTATGACTTCTTCAGAGCAGTTCTTCAGAGTCAGACAGACTCAAAACGTTAACTCTGTTTCTCTCTCCACAAATGCTGTTAGGCATGTTGAGTTTTTCCAACATTTTCTGTTTTTATTTCAGGTTTCCAGCATCTGCATTATTTTGCTTTTATTATACAGTATACAGTGATAGCAGAACAAAGGATCTTCTCCAGTGGTATCAAACAAATCTCTGCAGCCCTTTTGAAACACTGCCAAACTCAGCCCTGATAAATGCAAGGACCAACCCCCACTGCTAACAAAATCCAGGACAAGTCTCAGTATTACCGAAGTGCACAATCATTTCCAGTGCAGATAAACTCCATTACCTCTAACCTGAATTTATCAGATGTCAGAATATACAGGTAAAGAAATATATAAAGCAGTCATTACCATTTTCACAAAATTAGACATGAGGAATTCAATCTCTGAAGCGCCAACAAAAGTCCAAGAATACAGTTTAATAAAAATAAAATTTGACTATTCACTGTAAATCAGTGATCCCACCCACAATGTTATCTTCTGAGAGGCATAAACACTTTTATTCTTATATAATATAGTAAGTCCTCACTTAAAGTTGTTGCTGCACTTCTGAAAACCATGACTTAAGTGAAACAACTTGAAGCAACTTAATTTATATGGGAATCAATGTTAAAACTGTAGTTGGGTTCTGTAAGACGTACCTTATCAGAAAATAAACCAAATATGAAAACATTATATACCCTAAGTTGAAATAAAAACATTGCTAAATTCCTACATTAGTAAATGAAATAGCTTATAAAATAAGTTTAAAAATATAAAAGAAAAATGTAACTTTCTAATTACACTACCTCCTGCTCGCTGTGGATCCTGCTTCCTGATGCTCCCTCTCCCTGATCCTTCTTGTCGCTACAGATCCACCCCCCACCACCTCCCCGAACCTCTGGGTGGCAGCCTCTCTTTCCCTCCCCGATTTCTGAGTTGCAGCTTTTCACCCACTTCGAGCAGCCTCTTTCCCAACAACCCACCCTCTCACCGAACCTCCCGTTCCCTAACTCAACCTCTCGCTGCTTCCCTCTCCTGAACCTGCATTCCTGTTCAAGATCCAGATCCGATCCAAAACTGGAGCTCCGATGTTGTGCAAGTGCAAGTCCTGATGGTGCAGAAGTGCCGAGCTGGGGCTGCTCCAATCCATGTTTTTTTGAAATGCTCCTACAAGCAAGGGCTCAGGGGAAGGGCAGCAAAGCAGGAGCAACTTTGTCAGTCATTTTTAAAAAAACATGGATTGCAGCAGCCTCAGCTCAGAGGCCAGGGAGCAGGGAGAGACCACTCCAAAACGGCACCAATCAGGTCACACGGGAAACTTCATTAAAACATATCGACAACACTCAAGATTACAGGCCCCATTAACTTAGCGACGTTAAAACGAGGCAATGTTAAATGAGGACTTACTGTTGTTCATATCTTTGAGAGTAACGTGGCAGGTGATTTGCAGGCTTAGTAAATATTTACAATAGATGGTAGATTCTCTCAGCTGCTCCAGTGGAAAAAAGTGCTTTATTACAAATACGTATAGTTGTTCTTTACCTCTTGTAATCCCACAAAGCTCAGGCCCCTAGTGTCTGACTAGTTATTTACCAGCCCAGATTGACACGAAGAGTCATATTGGACTAGAAATGTTAACTTGGTTTCTCTCTCCACAGATGCTGCTAGGTCTGCTGAGCTTTTCCAGCAGAAATTTTCATTTCAGAACAACATTTTCTCTGATTTGAATAAGTAAGCTATTATATAGCCAAAAAGTTCATAGAATGATATAGCACAGAAGGCCATTGAGGTCCATTCTGTCTGTGTGGTTCTTTGAGAAAGCTGTCTAACTAGTCCCAGTTCTCTGCATTTTTCCCATAGCTCTGCAAATTCGTGGGGCTTCAACTTTGAAAGGGAATGGCATCTGAATTTGTCACATGCATCTGAACAAATTATGTAGCATACACAGTTTTGATTAGCTTGGTCTCCAACAGTATAATGTTTAACTATCCTTGCAACAATTAAATCAATTTAGGCTAAAACATGGAATCTGGACTTTTAACCCCTTGGCGAGTAGAGAGCTGGGAATAGGTGAGGGAATAGTGGGAAGAAATTGCAAAGAGTGGAGAGTGAAGGAGAGAGCAGAGAGAAAGAGGTGGCTGAGGGAGGAGGAGGAGGAAAAAAAGAAAAAAGGCCAAGGGGCTAGACACAGACAGAAACAAAAGTGCGTTATAGAGGAAGGGGGGATGAAAAGCTACCAACAAGGGCTCAGAGCTAATTTAAACATTTTGGGAACTACTCAATCAGATTGTTTTATATTTATTGTCCACATTAATATTGCACTAATGATCCATGAGTATGAGCTTAAACAAAATATTTTCATCAAAGTTTTGAGATTTAGCCTGAACAAATCGCCATATGCATGGTCTCAATTCAAATTAGATATTCAATTGTCTTCCAAATATCATACACTGCTTTTAAACTGAAAACATTTCTTGCCAAAGTAGAATCAGAACAAAATTAACCATCTGTGCAAAGGATCATTTCTATTCGTCATTAGAGCTACTGTATATAATTATTCAAAATAGGTTAGCCTAGCAAAGACCCTCAAAACATTTGCAGTGAGATTAGTATCTTTATTGGAGCAGTTTTGAATGTCTCTGCTAGTTTAACCTATTTTGAATAATCATATACAATAGCTCTAATGACAAGTAGAAATGATTTTTTGCACAGATGGTTAATTTTGTTCTGACTCTACTTTAAATCCCCATCCTATGCCATTCTGTTCTCTCCATATCATTCACCTCATGCCAAAACCATGCCATTACTTTTATTCTTTTCATATCATCCTGATCTCACCCCTTCTTCCTATGCCATCACATCCCCATCCACTATTCCATCCATCCAATGCATCCCGCCCCCATACCATCTTCACTTCCCACGCCATCTTTCCTGCCCACCACCACATCCCTTCTCCCTCTCCCACCACGCTCCCCTCCTCCCTATCATGACCTTAACTAGAGACTTCACATTGATTTAGGTACTACATTATGAAAAAAACAGCAACAGTGTATTGAAAGTGATTGCTGGAAGAAGAGGACTGATATAGCTGGTGCTGGCTCTGCCTCTGAAATACTCTCAGCATATATGCTGTAAAGTGTCAAGTCAGTGATGCTGGATTAACCTCAGTGCTGGTACCACTGCAGCTGCAACTTCAGAGGTAATTTCTAAGATAACAATGTTTCTGAACTGGTATACACACACAACCATGCGAATCTTGTTGACAATTAGTATATTAATCAGATTCAACACTTCAATATAGTAACCATCATCTGCATTCCACAGACCCTTCTCATGCTGACTTTTCAATAGTGACTAAATCCCTGACATACCCAAGTACTTCTCCTTTTCACCAGATATGAATGAAAGCCTCATTTTGTTATTGATAAAATGCTATAAAATAACATGCATGATTACAACATTCTAGCAGTCCCCAAGCCTAAATGGAGAAATATTCAATTTTTGAAACTTGCTAATCTGATGAATTTTTGTGTTGCAACAGTCAAATAAAGGTTAAAGAGTTTTACCCAAAAACCTGCTGCTTTCTGAAAACACCGTAGATTTCATCTTCATGGGCCACAAATCACATTTTTATTGCATGTGAAATATCTTATAGCAATCATTTGGAGCATATTTACACACGTCGCTTAAAGTTCACTTGTTGCAGTTACTGTTGTGTTATTAAGAGCTAGGAGTGCACGCTGTCACTAGAATAAACATTATCTCGAGTACAAAAGTCAATTGGACTTTATGTCATTCAAGCAGAACAGGTCTGACTGATAATTATTTTGATGTCACGAACATTATGGTATATTGCATAAAATATTGTTGACTTTGATTGTTGTGCCTGCACAAACATGGACTTGGGGTATGTAGCTATTTTTAAAAATCTTGTTTAATTCTACAAAACCTCTGAGTCATACTTGCTTTATTTCTGAAACGCAGCATTTACAGAAAACAATTGAGTCCCGAAGCATGTTTTGTCTACCTGGTGCCAGGATAAGATATGTTTAACTACTGAAATGGAAGCTGGGAAGGGAGGGTGAAGAACCAGTTGTCAGGATCCACAAATGGACCAAAGGCATGGGAAAAAACACAGAGGTCATATGCTAAGGGAGTATTAGGGGCTAAGGGTTAAATTAAAATGCAGAACCTCAAGGGTTGTAATCTCAGGGTTATTAGTTGTCACACAGGCAAACGGGATGAGGAAGTAAATGAATAGTGTGAAAAAGATGGGTTCCATGTCATGTGGCTTAGCACCAGAAATGGGACAGCAAAAATCTGTTCTCCTGGTACACACTGCATCTCAATTGGACTGGGGCCTAGCTTAAAGGATAAATAGGGCTATCGAAATGACTCAAAACAATAGTTGTTGTTTGGGGTGGGAGAATAGTACAGGATAGCGGTTCAATTAGAAATAATGGTACAACTGATAAATCAAAAGATGAGTAAAGAAGAGGCAAGACAAAAGGTCAGAGACCGGAATGAAATATGAATAATTCAAGTTCAGATAATAGCATTAAAGTTCGTCACATTCCTAATTTAAATAAAACAGAAGTGTTGCAAAATACAAAAAAAGTGTGATTTTAAAAACTCAGAAAAACACCATCAGCACACGTGCAGGGCAGGGACTGTTAAAAGCAAACTCTACACAGAAGCACACAGCATAGGAATAAAACAAGTGAATGAGAAATTCAACTTCAGTTCGAGGTGTATGACATAATTACTAGCAGACCTGGTTACAAGCTGCAAATGACTGGGAGCTTCGTATTCCAGACCATAAGGTCATTAGAGAGAGAGCGAATTAAGGAAAGGAGGAGCAGCAATATTGCCACAAGATGGTATTGGAGTGGTTGAAAGAAAAGACATCATAAGAGTCGGCAGGGAGTGGTAATACTATAGGTGGAATTAAGGAACAACAAAGAATGCAAAACTCTGGTGCAAATTATCTGCAGACCTTCTGACAGCAGTGACATGATAGTGGGGCACAGAAATACAGATATCCAAGAAGCATGTAGAAATTGAAAAGTAGTTATAATGGGAGATTTTCATTTTCACATAGACTACCTGTTACAAAACAGCTCAAATCATAAATACAATAAATTTCTAAAGTATCTCCAGGTTGATTTTTTAAACAATGGGCCATTATGTGCTGTAGGAGAAAATCTAATGGTGTCTGACATTACTTAGACTTTACTTCACAAGCAAGGTTTTAATTTTTTTGTGGCAAACTGCTGAGAGTGCGAATGGATAACCTTAGAGAGAGAGAAACAGGGCATCTGGGACCCAAGTGAGCAAGGCTAGCAACTGTCAAACTGAAAGATTGTTAAAGGTAACAGAAGGAAGTCTAAGTTACAGTGGATGAATTCATGTCAAATCATATACAGAAAGAAATAGAAATAGAGGAAAAAAAGGTTGGATTTAAGAGCAAGAAAAGAGAGACCAGAAGCTAAAAAGAATGAATTTTACATTTTTAAAATCCCCAACAATTACAACGTGAAATGAAACTCCACACTTGTCATTTGATTTTCATTGCCAGAGAAAGTTTGCTTGACAGTAATTATCATGTACTGAAAAGTGCACTTAGACTGAAATGGACAAGGTTTAACTTTCTCTGCAAAGTTTAATTCATATCTAATGTGCAAATACAGCAACTTCACACCATTCAATGCATTTAAATCAGTGAAATGCCTTTTTGTGAAATCAACAGTGGTACAGTACAATTTGAACAACTTTTGGGTTTCAGTGTTTAACTGCACATCTTCTCTCGCTTGAAATTGCTATAGTTACATGTAAATAACACAATTATTTTTACTGTAAATTATGCCCCAATTGGTTTTAGAACCGAAAGGAACTAGGCCATGCTTGTTTTAGCCATGACTACAGAATCAGAATTACGAGTTTGACAGTAAGGGAGTATCTTGGGAAAAAGTGATAAGTTTGAGAAAAATCAAAATCCGGAACATTCTCCAAAAAGACTGCAAATGGTTGTTCCTTTGGCTATGCAACTGTATGGCAACAGGTATAAATTTTACATTCAGATGGTTAAGCCAGATAATTGAGTCATGATCTTTGAGCAAGATCAAAGCCAGGATCTTCTGCTTTACATTTACTCATATGTTTGTTTGTGACTTCTTGTGAACGCTATTGAATTTTCCAAGTTTCATATGGGGCTGAAATTACTGGATTGGCTATGGTAAATTGAGGGCGCATGCGAGTGCAAGTGAGAGCACCCCGAGAGTGCGCCCCCGAGGGTGCCCTAAGAGCGAGAGCGTGAGCGAGAGCGCCCTGAGAGCATGAGTGAGAAAGCGAGCGAGAGCGCCTCGAGAGCATGAGTGAGAAAGCGAGCGAGAGCGCCCCGAGAGCGTGAGGGAGAAAGCGAGCGAGAGCGCCCCGAGAGCGTGAGGGAGAAAGCGAGCGAGAGCGCCCCGAGAGCGTGAGGGAGAAAGCGAGCGAGAGCGCCCCGAGAGCGTGAGGGAGAAAGCGAGCGAGAGCGCCCCGAGAGCGTGAGGGAGAAAGCGAGCGAGAGCGCCCCGAGAGCGTGAGGGAGAAAGCGAGCGAGAGCGCCCCGAGAGCGTGAGGGAGAAAGCGAGCGAGAGCGCCCCGAGAGCGTGAGGGAGAAAGCGAGCGAGAGCGCCCCGAGAGCGTGAGGGAGAAAGCGAGCGAGAGCGCCCCGAGAGCGTGAGGGAGAAAGCGAGCGAGAGCGCCCCGAGAGCGTGAGGGAGAAAGCGAGCGAGAGCGCCCCGAGAGCGTGAGGGAGAAAGCGAGCGAGAGCGCCCCGAGAGCGTGAGGGAGAAAGCGAGCGAGAGCGCCCCGAGGCGTGAGGGAGAAAGCGAGCGAGAGCGCCCCGAGAGCGTGAGGGAGAAAGCGAGCGAGAGCGCCCCGAGAGCGTGAGGGAGAAAGCGAGCGAGAGCGCCCCGAGAGCGTGAGGGAGAAAGCGAGCGAGAGCGCCCCGAGAGCGTGAGGGAGAAAGCGAGCGAGAGCACCCCGAGAGCGTGAGGGAGAAAGCGAGCGAAAGCGCCCCGAGAGCATTAGGGCGAAAGCAAGCGAGAGCGCCCCGAGAGCGTGAGGGAGAAATCGAGCGAGAGCGCACGCGAGAGCGCCTCAAGAGCGTCAGCGAGAAAGCGAGCGAGAGCATGAACGAGAAAGCGAGCGAGAGCATGAACGAGAGTGTGAGCGAGAGCGCCCCGAGATCACGGCCGAGAGTGTGAGCGAGAGCGCCCCGAAAGCGTGAGCGAGAGCGCCCCGAGGTCACGCCCGAGGTCACGCCCGAGGGCGTGAGCGATAGTGCCCCGAGAGCAGGACCGAGCGCGTCCCGAGAGTGCGCGCGAGCGCGCCCCGAGAGTGAGAGCGAGAGCGCCCCGAGAGTGAGAGCGAGAGCGCCCCGAGAGTGAGAGCGCCCCGAGAGAAAGCGAGAGCGTGAGCGAGAGTGTGTGCGAGAGCGTAAGCGCCCCGAGAGCGAGAGCGCCCTGAGACCATGAGGGAAAAAGCGAGCGAGAGCGCCCCGAGAGCGTGAGGGAAAAAGCGAGCGAGCGCGCCCAGATAGCGGGACGGAGTGCGCCCAGAGAGCGGGACCGAGCGCGCCCAGAGAGCGGGACCGAGCGCGCCCAGAGAGCGGGACCGAGCGCGCCCAGAGAGCGGGACCGAGCGCGCCCAGAGAGCGGGACCGAGCGCGCCCAGAGAGCGGGACCGAGCGCGCCCAGAGAGCGGGACCGAGCACGCCCAGAGAGCGGGACCGAGCGCGCCCAGAGAGCGGGACCGAGCGCGCCCCGAGAGCGGGACCGAGAGCGCCCGTGAGACCGCGTGCGAGAGCGCCCCGAGAACGCGTGCGAGAGCGCCCCGAGTTCTTGAGCGAGAGCGCCACGAGAGCGAGCGCGTCCCGAGATTGAGAGCGAGAGCGCCCCGAGAGAGCGAGCGAGAGCGCCCCGAGAGAGCGAGCGAGAGCGCCCCGAGAGAGCGAGCGAGAGCGCCCCGAGAGAGCGAGCGAGAGCGCCCCGAGAGAGCGAGCGAGAGCGCCCCGAGAGAGCGAGCGAGAGCGCCCCGAGAGAGCGAGCGAGAGCGCCCCGAGAGTGCGAGCGAGAGCGCCCCGAGAGTGCGAGCGAGAGCGCCCCGAGAGTGCGAGCGAGAGCGCCCCGAGAATGCGAGCGCCCCGAGAATGCGAGCGCCCCGAGTGAGTGAGAGCGCCCCGAGTGAGTGAGAGCGCCCCGAGTGAGTGAGAGCGCCCCGAGTGAGTGAGAGCGCCCCGAGTGAGTGAGAGCGCCCCGAGTGAGTGAGAGCGCCCCGAGTGAGTGAGAGCGCCCCGAGTGAGTGAGAGCGCCCCGAGAGCATCCCGAGAGAATGAGCGAGCGCGCCCGGAGAGAGCGAGCGAGAGCGCCGAGAGCATGAACGAGAGTGCGAGCGCCCCGAGAACGCGAGCGAGAGCGCCCCGAGAACGCGTGCGAGAGCGCCCCGAGAACGCGTGCGAGAGCGCCCCGAGAACGCGTGCGAGAGCGCCCCGAGAACGCGTGCGAGAGCGCCCCGAGAACGCGTGCGAGAGCGCCCCGAGAACGCGTGCGAGAGCGCCCCGAGAACGCGTGCGAGAGCACCCCGAGAACGCGTGCGAGAGCACCCCGAGAACGCGTGCGAGAGCTCCCCGAGTTCTTGAGCGAGAGCGCCACGAGTTCTTGAGCGAGAGCGCCACGAGTTCTTGAGCGAGAGCGCCACGAGAGCGAGCGCGTCCCGAGATTGAGAGCGAGAGCGCCCCGAAAGAGCGAGCGAGAGCGCCCCGAGAGAGCAAGCGAGAGCGCCCCGAGAGAGCAAGCGAGAGCGCCCCGAGAGAGCAAGCGAGAGCGCCCCGAGAGAGCGAGCGAGAGTGCCCCGAGAGAGCGAGCGAGAGCGCCCCGAGAGAGCGAGCGAGAGCGCCCCGAGAGTGCAAGCGCCCCGAGAATGCGAGCGCCCCGAGTGAGTGAGAGCGCCCCGAGAGCATCCCGAGAGAATGAGCGAGCGCGCCCGGAGAGAGCGAGCGAGAGCGCCGAGAGCATGAACGAGAGCGCGAGCGCCCCGAGAACGCGAGCGCCCCGAGAGCGTGAACGCACAGAGAGCGTGAACGCACAGAGAGCGCGAACGCACAGAGAGCGCGAACGCACAGAGAGCGCGAACGCACAGAGAGCGCGAACGCACAGAGAGCGCGAACGCACAGAGAGCGTGAACGCACAGAGAGCGTGAACGCACAGAGAGCGTGAACGCACAGAGAGCGCGAGCGAGAGTGCCCCGAGAGCACGAGCGAGAATGCCCCGAGTGAGCGAGAACACCATGAGAGCGTGAGCGAGTGCGCCCCAAGAGCGAGAGTGCCACAAGAGCGTGAATGACAGCGCAAGCGATAGCGAGAGGGAGAGCGCCCCGAGAGCGCGAGGACCCCGAGAGCGTGAACACCCCGAGGGCGAGGGCGAGAGCGCCCCAACGGCGCGAGTGAGAGCACAAGCGCCCCGAGAGCGAGAGCGAGCCGACAGCGCGAGCGAGAGCGAGCCGACAGCGCGAGCGAGAGCGCCCCGACAGCGCCCCGAGAGCGTGACGGCCCCGACAGCGCGAGCGTGAGCGCCCCGACAGCGCCCCGAGAGCGTGAGCGCCCCGACAGCGCGAGCGTGAGCGCCCCGACAGCGCCCCGAGAGCGTGAGCGCCCCGACAGCGCCCCGAGAGCGTGAGCGCCCCGACAGCGCCCCGAGAGCGTGAGCGCCCCTAGAGCGGAAGCGAGAGTGCCCCGAGAGCGTGAGCGCCCCGAGAGCGTGAGCGTCAGCGCCGCGAGTGAGAGCTAGAGCCCCCCCGAGAGGGAGAGCGAGAGCGCCCCGAGAGTTGAGCGAGAGCGCCCCGAGAGTTGAGCGAGAGCGCCCCGAGAGTTGAGCGAGAGCGCCCCGAGAGTTGAGCGAGAGCGCCCCGAAAGTTTGAACGAGAGCGCCCCGAGAGTTTGAACAAGAGCGCCCCGAGAGTTTGAACAAGAGCGCCCCGAGAGTTTGAACAAGAGCGCCCCGAGATTGAGAGTGAGAGCGAGAGCGCCCCGAGATTGAGAGTGAGAGCGAGAGCGCCCCGAGATTGAGAGTGAGAGCGAGAGCGCCCCGAGATTGAGAGTGAGAGCGAGAGCGGCCCGAGATTCAGAGTGAGAGCGAGAGCGGAACCGAGATTGAGAGCGAGAGCGAGAACGGAACCGAGAGGGAGACCGAGAGCGTAAGCGGGACCGAGAGCGTGAGCGGGACCGAGAGCGTGAGCGGGACCGAGAGCGTGAGCGGGACCGAGAGCGTGAGCGCCCCGAGAGCGCGAGCGAGATCGCCCCGAGAGCTCGAGCGAGAGCGCCCCGAGAGCTCGAGCGAGAGCGCCCCGAGATTGAGAGCGAGAACGAGAGCGGGACCGAGAGCGTGAGCGAGATCGGCCCGAGAGCGTGAGCGAGAGCGCGAGCGAGAGCGCCCGAGAGCGCCCGAGAGCGCCCGAGAGCGCGAGCGAGAGCGCCCGAGAGCGTGAGCGAGAGCGCCCGAGAGCGTGAGCGAGAGCGCCCGAGAGTGGAAGAGAGAGCACCCCGAGAGCGGAAGAGAGAGCACCCCGAGAGCGGAAGAGAGAGCACCCCGAGAGCGTGAGCGTCAGCGCCGCGAGAGTGAGAGCGAGAGCGGGACCGAGAGTGAGAGAGAGAGCGGGACTGAGAGTGAGAGCGGCACCGAAAGTGAGAGCGAGAGCGCCCCGAGAACGTGAGCGAGAGCGCCCCGAGATTGAGAGCGAGATCGTGAGCGAGAGCGCCCCGAGATTGAGAGCGAGAACGAGAGCGAGAACGAGAGCGAGAACGAGAGCGAGAACGAGAGCGAGAACGAGAACGAGAACGAGAGCGGGACCGAGAGCGGGACCGAGAGCGGGACCGAGAGCGGGACCGAGAGCGGGACCGAGAGCGTGAGCGAGAGCGCCCGAGAGCGGAAGAGAGAGCACCCCGAGAGCGTGAGCGTCAGCGCCGCGAGAGCGGGACCGAGAGTGAGAGAGAGAGCGGGACCGAGAGTGAGAGAGAGAGCGGGACCGAGAGTGAGAGAGAGAGCGGGACCGAAAGTGAGAACGAGAGCGCCCCGAGAGCGCGAGCGAGAGCGCCCCGAGATTGAGAGCGAGAACGAGAGCGGGACCGACAGCGTGAGCGAGATCGGCCCGAGAGCATGAGCGAGATCGCCCGAGAGCGTGAGCGAGATCGCCCGAGAGCGTGAGCGAGATCGCCCGAGAGCGTGAGCGAGATCGCCCGAGAGAATGAGCGCGAGAGCTCGAGAGCATGAGCGCGAGAGCCCGAGAGCATGAGCGCGAGAGCCCGAGAGCATGAGCGCGAGAGCAAGAGCGGGACCGAGTGTGAGCGAGAGTGCCCCGAGAGTATGAGCGAGAGCGGGACCGAGAGTGGGAACGAGAGTGCCCCGTGAGCGGAAGAGAGAGCACCCCGAGAGCGTGAGCGTCAGCGCCGCAAGAGCAGGACCGAGAGTGAGCATGCGAGCGCCCCGAGAACGTGAGCGAGAGCGAGACGAGAGCGAGAGCGAGACGAGAGCGAGAGCGAGACGAGAGCGAGAGCGAGACGAGAGCGCGAGCGAGACGAGAGCGCGAGCGAGACGAGAGCGCGAGCGAGACGAGAGCGCGAGCGAGACCGCCCCGAGAGCGCGAGCGAGACCGCCCCGAGAGCGCGAGCGAGACCGCCCCGAGAGCGCGAGCGAGACCGCCCCGAGAGCGCGAGCGAGACCGCCCCGAGAGCGCGAGCGAGACCGCCCCGAGAGCGCGAGCTTGAAAGGGCCCCGAGACGCGAGCGAGAGCGCCCTGCGAACGTGAGTGCCCCGAGAGCACCAGCGAGAGCGGCCCGAGAGCACCAGCGAGAGCGGCCCGAGAGCACCAGCGAGAGCGGCCCGAGAGCACCAGCGAGAGCGGCCCGAGAGCACCAGCGAGAGCGGCCCGAGAGCACCAGCGTGAGCGAGAGCGGCCCGAGAGCACCAGCGTGAGCGAGAGCGGCCCGAGAGCACCAGCGTGAGCGAGAGCGGCCCGAGAGCACCAGCGTGAGCGAGAACGGCCCGAGAGCACCAGCGTGAGCGAGAACGGCCCGAGAGCACCAGCGTGAGCGAGAACGGCCCGAGAGCACCAGCACGAGCGAGAGCGGCCCGAGAGCACCAGCGTGAGCGAGAGCGGCCCGAGAGCACCAGCGTGAGCGAGAACGGCCCGAGAGCACCAGCACGAGCGAGAGCGGCCCGAGAGCACCAGCACGAGCGAGAGCGGCCCGAGAGCACCAGCACGAGCGAGAGCGGCCCGAGAGCACCAGCACGAGCGAGAGCGGCCCGAGAGCACCAGCACGAGCGAGAGCGGCCCGAGAGCACCAGCACGAGCGAGAGCGGCCCGAGAGCACCAGCACGAGCGAGAGCGGCCCGAGAGCACCAGCACGAGCGAGAGCGGCCCGAGAGCACCAGCACGAGCGAGAGCGGCCCGAGAGCACCAGCACGAGCGAGAGCGGCCCGAGAGCACCAGCACGAGCGAGAGCGGCCCGAGAGCACCAGCACGAGCGAGAGCGGCCCGAGAGCACCAGCACGAGCGAGAGCGGCCCGAGAGCACCAGCACGAGCGAGAGCGCCCCGAGAGCACCAGCGAGAGCGTCGTGAGAGCGCCCCGAGAGCGCGCGCGGGAGCGAGGGCGCCCCGAGAGCGCGCGCGGGAGCGAGGGCGCCCCGAGAGCGCGCGCGGGAGCGAGGGCGCCCCGAGAGCGCGCGCGGGAGCGAGGGCGCCCCGAGAGCGCGCGCGGGAGCGAGGGCGCCCCGAGAGCGCGCGCGGGAGCGAGGGCGCCCCGAGAGCGCGCGCGGGAGCGAGGGCGCCCCAAGAGCGAGAGCGCCCCGAGAGCGCGAGCGAGAGCGCCAGCGAGAGCGCCCCGAGAGCGCGAGCGAGATCGCCCCGAGAGCACAAGCACCTCAAGAGCGTGAGCGCCCCGAGAGCACGAGCGTGAGCGCCCCGAGAGCACGAGAGTGAGCGCCCCGAACCCCAGCGTGAGCGCCCCGAGAGCACCAGCGTGAGCGAGAGCGCCCCGAGAGCACGAGCGAGAGCGAGAGCGCCCCGAGAGCACGAGCGAGAGCGAGAGCGCCCCGAGAGCACGAGCGAGAGCGAGAGCGCCCCGAGAGCACGAGCGAGAGCGAGAGCGCCCCGAGAGCACGAGCGAGAGCGCCCCGAGAGCACGAGAGTGAGCGCCCCGAACCCCAGCGTGAGCGCCCCGAGAGCACCAGTGTGAGCGAGAGCGCCCCGAGAGCACCAGCATGAGCGAGAGCGCCCCGAGAGCACGAGCGAGAGCGAGAGCGCCCCGAGAGCACGAGCGAGAGCGAGAGCGCCCCGAGAGCACGAGCGTGAGCGAGAGCGCCCCGAGAGCACGAGCGAGAGCGAGAGCGCCCCGAGAGCACGAGCGAGAGCGCCCCGAGAGCACGAGCGAGAGCGCCCCGAGAGCACGAGCGAGAGCGCCCCGAGAGCACGAGCGAGAGCGCCCCGAGAGCACGAGCGAGAGCGCCCCGAGAGCACGAGCGAGAGCGCCCCGAGAGCACGAGCGAGAGCGAGAGCGCCCCGAGAGCACGAGCGTGAGCGAGAGCGCCCCGAGAGCACGAGCGAGAGCGAGAGCGCCCCGAGAGAACGAGCGAGAGCGAGAGCGCCCCGAGAGCACGAGCGAGAGCGAGAGCGAGAGCGCCCCGAGAGCACGAGCGAGAGCGCCGCGAGAGCATGAGCGAGAGCGCCCCGAGAGCACGAGCGAGAGCGCCCCGAGCGCACGAGCGAGAGCGCCCCGAGAGCACGAGCGTGAGCGAGAGCGCCCCGAGAGCACGAGCGTGAGCGAGAGCGCCCCGAGAGCACGAGCGTGAGCGAGAGCGCCCCGAGAGCACGAGCGTGAGCGAGAGCGCCCCGAGAGCACGAGCGTGAGCGAGAGCGCCCCGAGAGCACGAGCGTGAGCGAGAGCGCCCCGAGAGCACGAGCGTGAGCGAGAGCGCCCCGAGAGCACGAGCGTGAGCGAGAGCGCCCCGAGAGCACGAGCGAGAGCGAGAGCGCCCCGAGAGCACGAGCGAGAGCGAGAGCGCCCCGAGAGCACGAGCGAGAGCGCCCCGAGATCACGAGCGAGAGCGCCCCGAGAGCACGAGCGCGAGCGCCCCGAGAGCACGAGCGCGAGCGCCCCGAGAGCACGAGCGCGAGCGCCCCGAGAGCACGAGCGAGAGCGCGAGTGCCCCGAGAGCAGGAGCGAGAGCGCCCCGAGAGCACGAGCGAGAGCGAGAGCGCCCCGAGAGCACGAGCGAGAGCGCCCCGAGAGCGTGAGAGAGCGAGAGCGCCCCGAGAGCGTGAGAGAGCGAGAGCGCCCCGAGAGCGAGAGAGAGAGCGAGAGCGCCCCGAGAGCGTGAGAGAGAGCGAAAGCGCCCCAAGAGCGTGAGAGAGAGCGAGAGCGTGAGCGAGAGCGCCCCGAGAGCGTGAGCGAGAGCGCCCCGAGAGCGTGAGCGAGAGCGCCCCGAGAGCGTGAGCGAGAGCGCCCCGAGAGCGTAAGCGAGAGCGAGAGCGCCCCGAGAGCGTAAGCGAGAGCGAGAGCGCCCCGAGAGCGAGAGCGCCCCGAGAGCGTGAGCGAGAGCGCCCCGAGAGCGTGAGCGAGAGCGCCCCGAGAGCGTGAGCGAGAGCGAGAGCGCCCCGAGAGCGTGAGCGAGAGCGAGAGCGCCCCGAGAGCGTGAGCGAGAGCGCCCCGAGAGCGTGAGCGAGAGCGCCCCGAGAGCGTGAGCGAGAACGCCCCCGAGAGCGTGAGCGAGAGCGCCCCGAGAGCGTGAGCGCCCCGAGAGCATGAGCGAGAGTGCCCCGAGAGCGTGAGCGAGAGCGCCCCGAGAGCGTGAGCGAGAGCGCCCCGAGAGCGTGAGCATAAGCGAGAGCGCCCCGAAAGCGTGAGCGAGAGCGCCCCGAGAGCGTGAGCGAGAGCGCCCCAAGAGCGTGAGCGAGAGCGCCCCGAGAGCGTGAGCGCCCCGAGAGCGTGAGCGAGAGCGCCCCGAGATCACGAGCGAGAGCGCCCCGAGATCACGAGCGAGAGCGAGAGCGCCCCGAGATCACGAGCGAGAGCGCCCCGAGATCACGAGCGAGAGCGAGAGCGCCCCGAGAGCACGAGCGAGAGCGAGAGCGCCCCGAGAGCACGAGCGAGAGCGCCCCGAGAGCACGAGCGAGAGCGCGAGCGCCCCGAGAGCACGAGCAAGAGCGCGAGCGCCCCGAGAGCACGAGCGAGAGCGCGAGCGCCCCGAGAGCACGAGCGAGAGCGCGAGCGCCCCGAGAGCACGAGTGAGAGCGCCCCGAGAGCGTGAGAGAGCGAGAGCGCCCCGAGAGCGTGAGAGAGCGAGAGCGCCCCGAGAGCGTGAGAGAGCGCGAGAGCGCCCCGAGAGCGTGAGAGAGCGCGAGAGCGCCCCGAGAGCGTGAGAGAGAGCGAAAGCGCCCCAAGAGCGTGAGAGAGAGCGAGAGTGTGAGCGCCCCGAGAGCGTGAGCGAGAGCGCCCCGAGAGCGTGAGCGAGAGCGCCCCGAGAGCGTAAGCGAGAGCGAGAGCGCCCCGAGAGCGTAAGCGAGAGCGAGAGCGCCCCGAGAGCGAGAGCGCCCCGACAGCATGAGCGAGAGCGCCCCGAGAGCATGAGCGAGAGCGCCCCGAGAGCATGAGCGAGAGCGCCCCGAGAGCATGAGCGAGAGCGCCCCGAGAGCATGAGCGAGAGCATGAGCGAGAGCGCCCCGAGAGCATGAGCGAGAGCATGAGCGAGAGCGCCCCGAGAGCATGAGCGAGAGCGAGAGCGCCCCGAGAGCATGAGCGAGAGCGAGAGCGCCCCGAGAGCATGAGCGAGAGCGAGAGCGCCCCGAGAGCATGAGCGAGAGCGAGAGCGCCCCGAGAGCATGAGCGAGAGCGCCCCGAGAGCATGAGCGAGAGCGAGAGCGCCCCGAGAGCGTGAGCGAGAGCGTCCCGAGAGCGTGAGCGAGAGCGCCCCCGAGAGCGTGAGCGCCCCGAGAGCGTGAGCGCCCCGAGAGCATGAGCGAGAGTGAGAGCGCCCCGAGAGCGTGAGCGAGAGCGCCCCGAGAGCGTGAGCGAGAGCGCCCCGAGAGCTTGAGCGAGAGTGCCCCGAGAGGGTGAGCGAGAGTGCCCCGAGAGCGTGAGCGAGAGTGCCCCGAGAGCGTGAGCATAAGCGAGAGCGCCCCGAAAGCGTGAGCGAGAGCGCCCTGAGAGCGTGAGCGAGAGCGCCCCAAGATCACGAGCGTGAGCGCCCCGAGATCACGAGCGTGAGCGCCCCGAGATCACGAGCGTGAGCGCCCTGAGAGCGTGAGGGAGAGCGAGAGCGCCCCGAGAGCGTGAGGGAGAGCGAGAGCACCCCGAGAGCATGAGGGAGAGCGAGAGCGCCCCGAGAGCGTGAGCGCCCCGAGAGCGTGAGAGAGAGCGCGAGCACCCCGAGAGCGTGAGCACCCCGAGAGCGTGAGCACCCCGAGAGCGTGAGCAAGTGCGCCCCAAGAGCACGAGCGTGAGCGCCCCGAGAGCAAGAGCGTGAGCGAGAGCGCCCCGAGGGCGGGAGCGAGAGCGCCCCGAGAGCAGGAGCGAGAATGCCCTGAGAGCACGAGGGTGAGCGCCCCGAGAGCAAGCGAGAGAGCCCTGAGATCGTGAGCGCCCCAAGCGCATGAGCGTCAGCGCCCCGAGAGCGAGAGCGCCCCAAGAGCACGAGCGTGAGCGCCCCAAGAGCAAGAGCGTGAGCGAGAACGAGAGCGCCCCGAGGGCGGGAGCGGGAGCGCCCCGAGGGCACGAGGGTGAGCGCCCCGAGAGCAAGCGAGAGCGCCCCGAGAGCGTGAGCACCCCAATTGCATGAGCGTCAGCGCCCCGAGAGCGCGAGCGTCAGCGCCCCGAGAGCGCGAGCGGGAGCGCCCCGAGAGCGCGAGCGAGAGCGCCCCGAGAGCGCGAGCGAGAGCGCCCCGAGAGCGCGAGCGAGAGCGCCCCGAGAGCGCGAGCGAGAGCGCCCCGAGAGCATGAGCACCCTAAGAGTGTGAGCGCCTCAAGAGCGTGAGCGCCCCGAGTGCCTGAGCGAGCATGAGCGCCCCGAGTGCATGAGCAAGCCCAGAGTGTGAGCGAGAGCGCCCCAAGAGCCTGAGCGAGCCCCGAGTGTGAGCGAGAGTGTGTGTGTCCTATGATGGACTGGCGTCCTGTCCTGGGTTTACCCTGCCTAGCGCCCATTGCCTGTCGGGATAGGCTCCAACACCCTGTGCCCCGGAATTGGATGAAGAGGTTCTGGTAAAGTGAGTTATTTCACACACTATGTTGCAGGCTAAACATGTGGATCCGAGGGCTAGCACAACTTCAAGTGGTTTTGAGAGATGCTGTTGAGGTATGGTAGATGGAGGGAGATTTATTTTTCTTAGTTTGCTGACCTTCCCAAATTTTGCGGCATCACAGAAAATAGACGGGAGTATGATGTGCGTCAGCAAGGGCAGCCAGGTTGTTGCAATCAATTTGAGGGTTCCAGTGTTCAATTGAACATCAACTAGCCAAATGTGGCTGCCTCTGGTCTACAACGATGCACTGTACTTGGTTACAGAGTACATAAGGGTCATCGGTGATGTCCAAAGTATTGATGCTGATGCTCCCCAGCTTGTTACTTGCCAGTTACTGGATCAAGTTGACTTAGTCTTCATATTGGTGGCTACCTTCTACGGGTGTTTTTTGGAAGGTTAGCAGGCTATCCAACTTAACTCTGAGATAGGTCAGAGTTGGGTCATGTCGCACAGCATTGCTTTAGGTACACTTCAGGGTACACTTAGCATTCCTGTTATCATGATGAAATGCAGTGCCTGTTATTTTGGGAGGGTTTGGTTTGAGCTTCCATTTTTGAAAATATTCTTCCATAGTGTTTTAGTCCTGTTTAAGGTGGACCTGATGTCACTGAAGGTAGCTGCTTGCTCTGCTGGGGTAAGGTCATCCACATATGCAAACTTGCATGAGGTCGTTGCTGGCACGTCACTCATGTAGACCTTGAACAGCATCAATGCAAGTACTGAGCCTTGTGGCAGTCTGTTGCTGAGGAACTGAGGCAAGTGATTTTGTTGCCCAAATGGATGTGTAATTCCCCTATTCCTCAGCAGTATCCATTACAGGTGTAGTGTTTTGAGGCAGGGGTGATCCTTGTGAGCTTCACCATCAGTTCTTTAATCCAGATTGTGTTGTAGACCAATAAAGGTCTACAAAGGCTGCGTCGGTCTCGTATTTTTTCATTAATCCAACCTTTGTGCCTTATGGATCAAAACCTGCTCGCAGAAACAGTTATTATGCCAGAATGTATGTATTTACCCACTGCCACACATCATGCTTCTGGGATACATTCCATGGTACTGATGTACAGTTTTGCCAGCTATTGGGAGTTCCTAGTTGGAGAAAAAAATTGCAGGGGGATACCATCTCTGTTGGTTGCTTTCCCTTTCTTCACTGCAAATAAACACTTTTATTTCATCTGTGATGGCGGCGGTGGGGTCTGTGAAGACATTGAGGTTATTGCCCGGTATAGTTGCTGATGGATGTCTCACTTGGTGTTTTGTTGAGCTTTCCTTTTGTGCTTGCCACCGGGTTGGCGGAAATGGAGCTGGCCTGGGCTTCGGCATTCGATATTCTGTTCAATTAGCAGCTCCAAGATGTCGTCGTTGCTGTGCCTGTGTCATACTAACTAGAGTGCTGAAATCCAGACCTTCAAAGCAGAACCCACTGCTGACATTTGGCTGAGTCTAGAGACTCTAGCAGGGCCTTCATAATCTGTGGGCAGCCTGACTGGTTAGCCTACCAGAGCTGACCCTGGGTCTCTCTTGCTCACAAGGGGCTGTGAACTTCCTGAAAACATTGGGAAATAATTTTCTTGAAGATGACCAAGAGACCAACGAACCGCTGATAATGTTCAGATGTTGTGGGGGGATTCTGATCTCCATTTTTTTGATGGCTTGTCTATAGTAGCTCCAGTCAGCTTTGGCCAGATTTCACCTTGGGATTCGTTTCGATGGAATCATGTGGTTTTGATGCCAATGTGGGTGATGATTGGCTTATGTTGGCTGATGGGGAATTCGGGGACTATTTTGCAGGACACAAGAAATATGCTTCTACTTTGATCTTTGGAAATGATGGCGAGGTCCAGATCATAGTTACGTGTCAGGCAGAGTGGACAGCTGCTCACCATTTGGGACTAAACAGTTACAGACTCTGTGAGGTCTTCACCTTTGCCTTCATTTGCTTCATAACTCCCACATAACATGGTGGCTGTTAAAGTCACCAAAGCATAGGGCTGGGATTGATGCACTCGTTTTGAAATCATTTTAAAATAGGGGCTTTGTAATGTTGCTAACATGCAGCTCCCCTATTTTGAAGGCAGTGATGACGACGACTTCTTCAGTTGATGGGGCAGAGACATCAAAATCCTTTCTCATGTAAATGGGCAGGCCATATTTTATTAGTGGTGAGTTGCACCCATGGTAACAGCTGACCAATTAAGTCATTAGAATCTTAGGTTTTGTGCAATGCGAGGAAGTCAACATTGTGTGTCCTTAACATGCTCTTCCACTCTTCACCAAAGAAAGGCCTTCAATGTCAATTTGGAGGATACTTGTTCTAGGGCCTATCAGCTGTATTGTTTCGCCATAAAGAGAACTGTTATGGTGGCTTGACCATTATGGTGAGGTGTCGTTGATCGTTGTTCAGGCACTAGGTTGACGACATTGGCTGTAGTTTCTCAAGTGGGCCATGTAAAGGCTTCCAATCCCAAAGCCAGCAAATGGAGCCAAGGTACAGATCGGCCATGACCCAGGAGCTAATTGAATGGCGGAGCAGGCTCAAGGGACCGAATGGCCTACTCCTGTTTCACAGCAAAACAACAGGTTCCAAATGCTACATCTGTCACAAAAGCTGTTGTATCGCAGGAGAAAACCACTTGACAACACACTACAAATGAAATATTTATTCATTACGCAGTCTCTCCCTTTGTTGTATTTAATATCTCATTTAAATCCAAGTCTTTATTCTTTGAAGTGGAAAAGGTTTAACAGATAACAAGCACACCAAAACAAAAACGGATAGGAACACCTCCAAGCTACAATCAAGAAAAACAAAGTTTGCTGAAATGAAACTCCATATAAGGTTGAACTTCTTTCAACACAAGTGAATGATTAAACCCACAGCAGGTGATCCAACATGTTCATTCAATGAGCCTCCAACATGCAAATAGGGAAGTATTAAACAAAGCACTGAAAAACTGGCACAAAAACAGAAAATGCTGGTATAAGTCAGCAGGTCTAGCAGCATCTGTGGCGAAAGAAACAGGGTTAATGCTTCGAGTCCGTACGACCCTTCTTCAGAGCCATACAGACTCGAACGTTAACTCTGTTCCTCTCTCCACGGATGCTGCCAGACCTGCTGACTTACTCCAGAATTTTCTGTTTTTGTTTCAGATTTCCAGCATCCGCAGTATTTTGCTTTTAAGTGAAAAACTGGCATCAGGACTTGGAGGGTCACAAGGATCTCAAGGCCATCTTAGGGACAGCAGCACCTAAAGGTAGGCATCTTACTAAGCATTCAAGTCAAAACACTAATGTTCCCTCCAAGAGTTGGGCTTATACATCCACAGAATTCAGTACCAGATATGCACGGCATTGCAACAAAGTTTGGTGATTAAGTCTCATCCGGTTTGTTGACACAACAGATCAACATTGCATTTTTGGTCTGCACTTTCATAGCTTCACGGTATACTTGTTTTAGAGCCTTAAAATAACTGAACATAGAACACTGGCTATTAGTTCTATTCAGTAAATATTGTGCTTCAGAATTGGACTTGAAAACATACATACTTACTTTGGCATTATAGAACGTAAAAACGTTTTCACCATCGTCACCTCCACCACAAAAAAAACTTTAATTTTATTTCAAGTTTTAAAACTTTATGGTACTGATTCCTATTGTCTGTGAAGAAAAGCAAATTCCCTTTCTGCCCACGAGAGGGCATTAATAGTCATTCTGCACTAAGAAAGGATCAGCACCTCAGCAGATAAAAACAAAAAACTGCGGATGCTGGAAATCCAAAACAAAAACAGAATTACCTGGAAAAATTTAACTCAGCACATTACCCAAGAAGGATAAGTAATTTTCACCAGGTCAAGCTTGAACTTCAGATCACAATTCTACGTGAAGTGTTATTTTCCTTTGCGTAAAATTGCAGCCATCAGGGATCACACAAAATCTAATTCTTCAGTCAATGCATATTGAGTCATTTGTCAACAGGTTTATGGATATAGCAGCACACAAGCAGCAGCATTTCAGAATGACTATAATACTAACTGAGTCACACTAACATTGGGGAAAGATTTTTATTTTTGGGTATTACAAATCAATTTTTTTCAGCTAAGCAAAAGAAAAAATATAAATCATATAAAACTAAACCAATGAAGAAACAAATAAATCCCCAACAGTGGCCAAATCTGCTGATTAATCAAAGAGAATTACAAACATCTATTATTCAAATAAACATAAGGCACTATTACGTTAAGAGCACTGTCAGCAATGGACAAATGGCTCTTTCACCATTGATAGCACAATGGTACTGTATAAACTGCCCCTCCTGTCTCAAAATGCATGAGTCTTTCAGCAGTTTATTAGCCTCACAACCTGAAATGGTTAGTATTTAGCTTTCAATGTAAGGGTTGTTCAGGAACAGACAAACAGAGAATGCAGTATACAGCGATCATGGAACTCCATTTGAGCAGCAAACTCCCAGGGCTGCATATTAACTTTCAAGAGTTATTCTTGGGTTTAATGGCTACAAAAACAAAACAGGCTAAGCCTGATCAAACTTGACCGAAGGGATTGGGGGAGGCAGGGAGAAGGGCAAGGACTAGTTTTTTTAAATTAATTTATGAGGTGTGGGCATCGCTGGCCAGGCCAGCATTTATTGCCATCCCTAATTTCCCTTGAGAAGGTGATGGTGATCTACCTTCTTGAACCGCTGCAGTCCATGTGGTGTAGGCACATCCACAGTGCTGTTATGAAGGGAGTGTCAGGATTTTCACCCAGGACAGTGAAGGAATGGTGATATATTTCCAAGTCAGGATGTCATGTGGCTTGGAGGGGAACTTCCAGGTGTGGTGTTCCCATGTGTCTGCTGCCCTTGTCCTTCTAGATGGTAGCGGTCATGAGCTTGGAAGGTGTTGTCTAAGGAGCCTTGGTGACTCCTGCAGTGACTCTTATAGATAGTACACACTAGTGCTTTTAGTGCAGCATGAAACAGGGGCATTCAGCAGGGACAGTATAAATGGTGGGGAGGGAAGAGAATTTGCATTAATTCAGGGAAGGGAAGGGTGATAGCTTATACTAAGGAAAAAGAACTTGCATTCATAAAGCACCTTTCAGAGGACAGGATGTCTCAAAACATCACACAACCAATAACTAACTTTTGAAGAGCAGTCGCTATCACTATGTAAAGTGTGGCAGACAATTTACACATAGGAAGCTCCCATAAACATCAAATGAAATAAATATCCAGATAATCTATTTTAGGTGCTAATGGTTGAGGCATGAATGTTGACCAGGATAGAGAACTCCCCAAATTCTTTAAATAGTGCTATAGCCACCTGAAAAGGAAGGTTACAACTTGGTAAATGTCTCATCTGAAAGGTGCCTTCGAAAAATGCAACTTTCACGAGTAATTAGCTGAAATGTCAGCCTAGATTATGTGATTAAGTCCTGGACTTAGTTTTGACAACAACCTGCTCAAAGCAGTGAGTGCCATCACCAAGCCAAGCTTACAGTGCATTCCTCACCCAAGTGTAAGAATGGGGTATGGAAGAGGGGGAGAAAGAAGAAATACTAATGGAGAGAAAGTGAGAGAATAATGGGTAATTGCATGAGTGAAACAGATGTTGCGAATACCATCATGAACTATAACTTTGGGGAGGGTGGGGGGGGGGGGGGGGGTCCCCCCCCCTGCCCCCACTCGCTGACACATAAAATGACGCATAGTGACGTCGGGGGAACTCCTGATGTCACCGCGCCCGATTTAAGTTTTCAGGAAGGAGGTAGCGCAGCAAAATCAGCTGCGTGCCCGCCGACCTGTCAATGGCCAATTGAGGCCACTGACAGGGTCAATTAAGTAATTAAAGGACCTGCCCGTCCAACCTTAAGGTTGGCGGGTGGGCCAGGAGCCCCAGCAGGAACTAGAAAAAACATGAAACCTTATCCATGGGCGGGATGAGGTTTCATGTAGGCTTTAAAAAATTTTAATAAAGATTTTGTAAAAATTTTGGACATATCCCAACTCACGTGACAGTGTCAAATGAGGGGACATGTAAGGGAAATTTTATTTTTCTATTTTTGTCTTTTTTACATGTACAGCTGATCTCCCTGAGGCAGCACTTAGCTTCAGGGAGATGAGTGCACTCTTTCGTGTGCATAGTGCTTCTGTGCGGATATCACGCTGGGCGGGCCACTTGTAAAATGGCGGCGCACCTCCAATCGGGGACACCAATCGGAAGCGCGCCCGCCCATCAACTTCCCCCCAGTGGGGGGAAAATTCAGCCCATGGTGTGGTATAATTCCTTGGAACATATATTCAATATATATCTCTGGATGGCATTGGTTTGAAAATCTCTCATTGTGAAACCATATTCAGTACAAAGGGCTCTCTGTTGTAATGTAGGGACACATCATAGAGAGACAGACTCAACTCAAATGGCTACTGCACCTTCACACCTGAACCTTCAAATTCATCACTCTGCCTAAACCACCAGCATTATTGGGGAATTATCACAATCCTTTACATGCTTTCACAGTTTACACTTTGTGAAGCACTCCTCTGAGGGGTGGGAAAATGGTCAAATGAAGACATTTAAAAAATCAGTACAAATGAAATAGGTCCTCAGTTTGGTCTGCATACAAACTCCATTCATGTTCATGTAGACCTCATGAGTTCACATTCTTGGTCAGGGCTCACACATTCAAGTCAATGAACCCATTACTAGAACATCAGAACTTGGGAGCAGTCATACGGCCCTTCGAGCCTGCTCTGCCATTTGATAACGATCTCAACTCCACTTTCCTGTCTGCCCCACCATAACATTTGACTCCCTTCTCTATCTAAAATCTATCCAATTCAGCCTTAAATAAATTCAGTGACCCAACGTCCACTGCTTTCTGGGGAAGAGAATTCCACAGACTTAACGGCACTTGAAGTGAAAAAAATTCTCCCTGTCTCCATCTTAAAAGGGAGATCTCTTATTTTTAAACTGTGTGCCCTAGTTCTAGCCTCCCCCGGTATCCACACAATCAAGTTGCATCAGGATCTTAATGTTTCAATAAGATCACCTCTCATTCTTCTAATGAGAAGAGGTTGAACAGGTTGGGCCTTTCTTCAGAAGATAAGCCCTTCATCCCAGGAATGAGTCATATGAGCCTTCTCAATTCCACTAGAAAATGTAATTCTGAGGTGAGCTGAATAACAAGAGTTCAACTCCATGTAATCAGTGAGGCCAATGCGATATCTGGGTGATCAGTGTAACATGAACAGGCTGAATAACTTGCAATGTGAATAGACACCTCATGCTGCAAAATCTCTTGCAACACAGAAAATGGAGCATGAAGAGTCTTATTTTAGTCTCTGCAATTATCTCCTGTTGTTCTCATGGTCTTCTTTTCTGTCTTTAACAAGCTTGCCTCTTTTCAGTTCTGCATAACTCTGCATTTATTATACCAAGTTAAATATTTGCTTTTCAACTGACCACTCCATCAACAAATGTGCACCAGTGTCATATTAACAACGAAACTACAGTGATATACTGCATCTACTGGTAACATGGTGAAATTTGATGCTGCATTAATAAATTGAATGCTACAACACTAGGGAAAAAAAAGTTCTTACCCGCTAGTACTGTTAGTTTGGCACTTGTTGTTATGTCCCCAATACTATTTGTTGCTGTGCACTCATAAATTGCTTCATCTCGTGGTGCCCTTAGCGGTTGAATTCGAAGCACTGATCCAGTGCCATCATCAAATTCTATAACCTGGAAATCAATTGAAGAAAACCTAATTAAATGAAGAACTGATGGAAGAGATCAAAAAAGACCTCACTATGGGGAGTCATATAAAAGATTTTCCTTCAATGTGAATAGATTATTCACAACTTTAGCCAAGCACCAACAAGACTTATTTTGTATAAACTAAAGTCCAGCAAATGCGCCCCCCTTGCTTGTTCTGAAATATCGCTCGTTAGGATACAGGTGCAATCAATAAATGCTGGCTTAGACTGTTTCTGAATAAACTGCACTTTAATGGACTAGTGGGTAAAGGCACTGCTTAATGTAATAGTTATATGAAACTGAAAGTCTTCAGTTTCTTATTTCCTATTTGCTACTCTCAGCCACAGTTTCAGTCACTCCTGCTTACTAGCCAGTGATATCCGCTGTAAAATGCTCGTTTGTGGACATTGGGAAGACAGGATCAAGTTTAGCTATGATGAATTCAACTCCTTCTATTCAATTGTTGAAGTGCTAAAGTAACTGTTTAATTGGTTAAAAAGATTATTGTACTTGGAATTCATAGATTTGGGAATCTGGCTAACCTAGTTGAATTTGAGCATTGCTGAAAACAAGAGCCATGTCAAAGCTTTTGGTTTTGCACTCTTCAGGACACTTCGCAAGAATACTAATATGGGGGAAGACAACAATTTATACTGTATGTAAAAAGAGTGCTGATTGATTGGCAAGTGGACCCTGATTAGTAGAGGCGTTGCCATGGAGAATGCATGTGATGGTGACTGACAGTTAACTGCCAAGCTTTGCTGGAATTTAAACCTGACAGCTTGACCCTGATTGATAGAATATGACAACTCCTATTCCTCAGGGATTTGTACTTAGGCGCCACCTTTTTAGCATATATATTACTGACTTGGATAAGAGAATATCCAAGTCTGCAAATGACACCAAGTTAGGTGGCATGGTAATTTGTGTCAATGGGAGCAGCAGGTTACAAAGCATCATGGACTGCAAGTGGGTGAAATTATAGCAGATGGAGTTCAATGTGCAGGAATATGAAGTCATCCAATTTGGATCTGAGAAAAGACAAATCAGGATACTTTCTTAATGGTGAAAGATTAGGGGATTAGGGCTGTGGAGGAACAAAAGGATTTAGGTCTCCATGTACACAAAACTAAAAGCGAGTTCAAAGGTACAAAAAGTAAACAAAATGGCGAACCAAACATTGGTTTTTATCTCAGGAGATATGGAATGCAAAAGTGGTGCTTCAAAGTCAGGAGCATCTAGAGTACTGTGTTCAGTCTTGGGCACTGCACCCTCAGGAGGATTATACTGGCCTTGGTGGGGAACAGCGCAGATTCACCATAATTTTACCCAGGCTCAAAGGGTTAAAATCATGAGGACAGATTTCATGAGCTTAGTTTGTAATCCTTTAAGTTTGTAATCCTTTAATTTTAGATGGGTGAAATAATCAAAGTGTTTTAAATGATAGAAGAGATTTGTTAGGGTAGGTAAACTAGTTCCTCAAGTGGGGGAACCCAGAACCAGGCTGCACAATCTTGGTCATTTTACTGAGCAGCAATGTTATTTACCTCATCTAACTTCCATTCCTCCTGTAGTACAAGTTACAATTCTACATTAGAGGCATGCTTGTGCCTTTGCCCCACAAGGATCCTTATGGGGCAATGGAACAAGGAGGGGCAGACCTGACACAAGGCTGGAATTTTTCACACTTGACTCCAGTTAATGCTACAAGGCAATGTCCCAACAGTAGGATCATCTTATTGGACAAGCAACAGGAATCAACCCTGGTAAGCTGCACAGTTTTAGTTGGTTAAACTCCAGTGGTACCTCTCTACAAATTAAAGGGTCCCCATGCCTCAAGTTCTGCCAACCTGCGCTTCTGGACTTGAATGTACTTCATATTGGGCAGAGGAAACACTTCAGGTGGGTTATCATCTCGTAGTAACCGAGACTAGATTTGGAGACTATTAAACATGGTGATACATTTCTATATGCATCTTTCGGTCAACCAAAAAAGGCATAATTACTGTCAGTTCCACTACATAACAATATTCAGTATGCATGGAACAAAAACAGAAAATGCTGGAAAAACTCAGAAGGTTAGACAGCATCTGTGAAGTGAGGAAAAAAAACAAAGTTAACGTTTCGAGTCCTTATGACCCTTATTCATAAGGACTCGAAACGTTAACTGTGTTTTTTTCTCTCTCCACAGATGCTGTCTGACCTGAGTTTTTCCAGCATCTTCTACTTTTGATTCAGATTTCCAGCATCCGCAGTATTTTGCTTTTATTTCAGAATGCATGGCTCTTCCAAGTCTGTTTTCTTCCAATGTTTTTTTTAAAAAGTTCTTAAAGGACAAGAGTTTTACCTCAAAGCGCTGAGAACTGACTTTCTTCCCTTTTTTCATCCAGGTGATACGAGGTTTAGGCTCTGCAACTGCTTGGCACACAAATGAAGCCACTCCTCCTGAAATTCCAATCTGATCCACAGGGATTCGGGTAAAACTTGGCAGAGCTGCAAATTATCACAGTATTGCAGATTAGTCCAACTGCCTAGGTTTTACCTCAAAACACTTGTAAACCCAAACACAACTGGTTCGTGCACAATTAGAACATTGCAGGTAGAATGAACCTCATTAAAACAAATGCAACGTAATAAAGAATGCATCAATTCAGATTGTAAAGAGGTCCTGGGACTGGATGATGCAAATGGACCAATTTGTTTTAGGGATCAACTAAAACGTACAACTCAAATGTATCCAGTTAAACACTGTCATTTCCCTGTGGTCATGAGTTGCTAAAATTCCACTAATTTAGGTTTCTAAACAATTGTAGTCAAACTCATGGTGAAAACACAAATGCTTTAGCAAATTTACTTTTGGTTTGTTGAGATTTAAAAGGTTCGGAACCCAAACATTTATTAATCACACAACACTTTGAACTTCAGCTTTCTTATATTCCTGCTTCCAATTTCATTTGATGACAGGTATTAAAGGCAGAATCTTGTGCCCTCCTGTGTCAAGTAGTTTACTGGGTGTTTAATCAGGTGGGAGGCTGGTTGGTGGGAATCCCGCCACCTTCCTATCTCTATCCCAAATAAGTCCATTGAAGGAAGGCATTTGGATAGCCTTCCTGCCCCACCAATTGAGGCCCTTAAGTGGCCAATTAATGCCCACTTAAGGGCCTCATCCCACACACTGCTGTTATTAACCCAGCGGTGGGTAGGGGGGCTTGTCATGCAGGGAGCACGACAGATGAACCCTGGCATATTCAATTGCGGGTTTCCAAGGAACATCCTGCATCAAAGGCACTCAGTGCCTGATCGAAGAGCCTGGCATCAGGAAGGGGCGACTGAAATCCACCTTCTGATCTTGCTGCCAATCCTCCTACTTGCCACCGACCCCCGCCCGATGCTGTCAGACCAGCTAAGTTTTTCCAAAATTTTGTTTTTATTTCAGATTTCCAGCTTCCGCAGTATTCTGCTTTTACTCTCCTCTTTGGTGTAGGGTACAGCTCTATGGGGTGGCAGCATTTCGCTGGTATCTCACCCAAGAAGTCAGTTTTACACAGAGATAGAAATATATAAAAGTAATAATACTAAAAGAAGCTATTAAATCTAACTACTGTAATCCTTTGAACTTTCACGTGAGCAGGTAGCCCTAATAACCTCTAACCACCCTGTCCCATACCCCATTATCCCATTTCCATTTATCTACTTATTCAATTAAACCTGAGCCTGAATCATCACAACTGTAGGGGCCATGGACCATCAGGTCTTTTCTTGTTCAATAGGTTTGTAATCTGAAAAGTTGGCATTGTTTCTGTCTCAATCACTAACCATAGGGGAAAATTTCAAAGCACAGCCTCTCAAATCTCCATTAAGAAAATTGTCTTGCTCACAATTTGAAATCTGTTGTGTTCACACTTGTATCAATGACTCCTCATTCTTGATGCCTTGATCATCCCAAGTGGAAATATTCTGCTTTCTCTCTCCCTACAAATACGACCTGACCTGCTGAGTTTTCCAGCAATTTCTGTTTTTACTTATGCTTTTATCTGCCCTGCCCTATCATATTGCCCCAGATTCCACGGACAGAATTTTGCCCTTGGCTGGGACAGTCGGGAAGCCGACTGTTGGCCGTGATTGGCACTGCACTGTGATTTCACACAGGCGGGCCAATTAAGACCCACTCAACGTGGAACGCAAGTGGCAGTGCTTAGCGCTGCATGTGCAGGCAGGGGGAGGAAGGCAAGTGGGCCTAGTGCAAACTTCGCACATGCGTGCGAAAGAGCGCTTCAATCTCCGAGGCACGAAGCAACTTCAGGGAGATTAAGTGCCATTTAAAAAAACTAATGAAAATAAAAGTTTCATAAAACATGTCCCCTCATGTAACTCTGTTTTTAATTCAAGTGTAAAATTTCTACTTTATTTTTATTTGCTTTAGGAAACCAAATCCTACCTGTGGATGAGGTTTCCTAAAAAATGCAAAGGCCACTTGGCCTTCTTGCCTGCCCATCAACCGTAGGTTGAATGGGCAGTGAAAAATTCAGCACAATTGTTAATGGCCTTAATAGGCCTTTTAATTGTCGGCGAGTGCACTGCTGGCTCCGGCGCTCACTTGCCAACCAAACTATTGCGAGTGCGCATGTCGATGTTGGCATGCTCGGCTGACATCAACGCACTTTATTTCATGCTCAGGCATGTCCGGCATGTGCGCCGAGTGAAAAATCCTGCTCCATGTTGTTCCAAAGCAAAAGGCCCAGCACTTTTAAATCTTTCTTTGTATTTGTACTTCTTTATACCAGGCTAAATGTTATTGGATCTGTACAGTATTTTTCTCTTATAGTCTCAATATCGTTTTATAGAGTGTGGATCGCAATATTGAACAGAATACTCAAATTTACTCAGATTTCATATAGGCTCATCATTCCATTTTGGTTTTATATTACACCTCCTGTGTAGAACCTAGAATTCCATCCAAATTGACAGTAAACTTTGATGGTTATTTAACCAAATTGTCACCTAGAGCCAAACCCTGCCTCACCTAACGTCCATGAATGCATTTACAGCTAGAAATAGCAATGAGGATCAGAAACTCTAGCTGACATTTTTCCACTTCAGCCTAGAGACATTGAGGCTAAATGCAGCATCATCTGGGTCGAAACTATAACTTTGATGGACCTGCGCAAGATTTGAAGCTTAATTAGATTTTGACTTCCTATGGAAACCAGGAATTAAATCAATAACTTTTTTGAAAATGATCCATAAGAAATGGAGATTTTTTAACTTCCTGACATAAATGGGGAATTACAGTGAAGACCATCTGCACGCATGTGGGAGTACTTCAAAAAGGGTGCACCTGCTCCCAACTAATGAGGGAATAGGAAGTCAAGCAAAAGTAAGGGCGCATTTGAAGGCCTGTAATTATAAAGTTGTTTCATCTAAAAAAATGAACAATTCCAGAATGGATAAAAGTTATTAATAAATTGGAGTTCTGAAAAGCAAACTTTTGAAGCAATCGCACATTGTATGAAAAGATATATTGTATGAAAAGGCATAAAATGAAGAATTATTTAATGGGAAGATGTATTGAGAAAATTGAGTGTTTTAAAAGATTTTTCTTCACTGCAAAGACAAGTTATCCCGAAACAAGTCAAGCACCAGCAGGGGAGTAAAACTGACATGGATTAAAAGAGAAATAATGTGAAATAAAAGGAAAGTGCATGTATTCAGCCATCAGGTCCAGCTACAAAGCTTGTACATGCACTGCTATCTTAAATCTGCTCTGTAATTTAAGTAGAACTGTCTCAAATGAAGGTGGTGTGAAAATTTGGGGGTGATGGACTAAAAAGTGACCTTTGAATATTATATTTTGTGCAGATTTAACAGATCTGACAAACTTTCAAGTGCACCTTGCCATTTTCAAAAGTGTGTCAGGTAACCGCCACAAAATACAAACGAGAATCATCACTCATTCCTCCCCTGACCCCCAACACCCAATAGAGAACATTAAAAGACTTTGAAACTAGAGAATCACAGTTAATAAACACACTAAAATATCTCCAACAACAACATTAGGAGCAGAGAATGGTTTCAGCTGAAGTACAGCCCGAACGAAGGGGTTAACCCAGAAATGTCCGAATTGCTGGGTCCAGAGCTGCAATAACGTATCTATTCAATTTTAAGTCTTCACCAATGTAATGCTCAGAGGCTCCCCCTTCTGTCCTATACAGATACTGCACCACAGTTTTGCTGTCCAGTACTGCCCTTGCATGACTGGACTAATCTAATTGAGTCCCATTCAAAAACACGTTCCCCATTCATGATTTCGCCATTTGCGAGATTTTGCAGGAATGTAACCACCACAAACAGCGGGACTTCACTGTTTCATAAATTGCTTAAAAATATTGATCTTTTTCTCCCTTCCACTAAGCAGCAGTTCCAGTTGTTGAGTTCTGCATCCCAAAGCACTATCTTTCCCATTCAATGGTAACTCTGTCTGTTCTCAGTAATTATGTTTAAAACAATTGTTTTTCCAGTGGACCAAAACTGCAACTAGAGAAAAGAAACAAAACAAAGACAAAGAAAGTAATAAACTGAATTAGCAAAATTAAACTCACAAAGGCTTCAGGAAAGCCAATGAAGAATAAACAGCACACTTAAAATCAAGGATAAAGGAAATAAATCATACATGGATAAAAAAGTAAAATTTTTTTCAATAAACTTCCATTTTTAGAAACAGTTCTTGCTCATTTTTCACCACAGGCAATGCCAAGGAGATCCACTAATATTGTTACAAGGTGGCAGGTAATATTTGCCAGGCTATCACAATGGTTTTGCAATTTGTATTGATTACAAGAAGGTAAGTGTACTGAAGTCAGAAGTAAAGATTGCACTACTGCTTTTAGAAATTTTAAATATTGAATTAAAACATTTATTGACAAAAGAAAATATGGTCGGGGTTTTGTGCATGCTTGTTGACGCTCTTAATTTTTGCAGGCAACCTGGTGATTTAAAGCCTGAAAGAGTGGTGCCATTTATCAGTTGACACTGGGATACTAATGCATTGCAACAAATGGAACTCTACTATAAAATGGCAGCAGGTTTGTATTTTAGAATTTGTTTTGTGCTCCATTATTTGAAGATCAGTTCCAGGTTTAACTCTTGAGGTGTTTGTTATCTGCAATATTCAAAAAGGGCCTACCTTCACTCTGTAAAGTTGGGGAAGGGAGGGAAAAGGAAATCAATTAAGAGTAACTCCTACATAACAAACATAATGACTGTTTCCAGATACATTCCTGTTCAAAGCACTGACAGTGCTATATGAATGAATAATGCCTTGTAGGGTAAAAGTTGTGATCACAGGCTTTCGACAGGCAAAACACTGTGGATATTACACACCACAACACAGCTAAAGGCGAGTACACACATGGTAAGTCTCTTACAGGGTCACCGTTATGTGACGAGCCACCATTAGGCCTTGTCTCAAGGCTTTGACACCACTTTCAGCTCAGCTTCAAATGAGGCATCAGCAATAAAGGGGATAACTGACAAACATTTAGTTCTGCCAATGAATTCAGTTCCTGTCGTTTTCTGGGCAAATATGATATCTCTACTACTTCCTTACAATAGTGGCTACACTTCAAATGTATTCAGGGATCCTCAAGACATGAAAGCTACTATTTAAATGGCACTAATTGAATAAAGATAAAACAGATAAAGCTACTGGGGTAACGAACAGCAAAGGGTGAGGAAGGGAGGGGAAGAAACTAGGACTCCTGATCCTAACTGCAATACAGAGACCCTACTAGAAGTGTGCTTCTGCTGGGTGGAGGCAGGATGGTGGGTTTGGTAGTGTTAATTCATTTCAAAGCCAGTTGGTGAAGTAGATGTCAATCTTCTACTTAATACTAGATTTATTTACAGAATGCAACTTTACAAATGTCTATCTCTTCCTTAACCAAGACCCAGTGTCGCAGAAGTCTCTCTTTATATGTGCTCAAGATACTTAATCAATGCCCTCAACCTGTATATCCTTAACAAAAACAGAATTACCTGGAAAAACTCAGCAGGTCTGGCAGCATCGGCAGAGAAGAAAAGAATTGACGTTTCGAGTCCTCATGACCCTTCAACAGAACTAGGTGAATTCAAGGAAGGGGTGAAATATAAGCTGGTTTAAGGTGTGTGTGTGCGTGTGTGTGTGTGTGTGTGTGTGTGTGTGTGTGTGTGTGTGTGTGTGAGGGAGGGGTGGGGGGAGTGGAGGGGGGTGGTGTGGTTGTCGGGACAAACAAGCAGTGATAGAAGCAGATCATCAAAAGATGTCACAGACATCTTAGATGCTGCCAGACCTGCTGAGCTTTTCCAGGTAATTCTGTTTTTGTTTTGGATTTCCAGCATCTGCAGTTTTTTTGTTTTTATCTCTGTATATCCTTAAACTTAATAATACAATTAACATACCATTAACAGATTCCTCTTTCAAATAAAAAAGCTATACATTTTAAAATTGGCCTAAGATGTTGGAGCAACTTTATTTTAGGATTGTCGCCAGCTATATATGACCCGTGTTAGAGCCAGGAGTCCATGCAACCTCCTGCACAAATACAAAGCAGCATATGTCGGGTTTCAAAAACGTGAGATTTCAGAAAGTGTGTCTGGATGATAACAAAAAATGCAGCAATACATCTAAAATGTAAAAGATTCTGATCAGCTGGTCCTCCTGACCAATTACTTCTAATGGGTTAGAGGACATGTACCACCATAGAAAAGGATAATGGCTACAAATCCAAGTGATCAGAGTCTCAGAGGGAATTTGGATCCTATGAAGATAGCACTATCTGATTATTTTGAGTACTATAGATTAGCATAACAAAGGCAAGCTGTTCAGCAGTTGAGAAGTTGATCCATTTGAGTAAATAACACAGCTGGCCATTAAATGAGTGCTTTCAAAGGCAACAGCTGGATCTTATCATCTAATGTTTTTAGGGAAATTACAGGTTCTGCTACATAGAGAGGACAAATAAACATGCTGATCCACTTTAGGTAAATGGATTTACTGTACTTCAATTGTTGCTTTGCTATGCTAAGCTCCAAATCAGCAGGAGGAAACGACCAACATTGGGTTGGGCTCAACATGCTACATCACTTCAGTCACGATCCTGGACCAGAGCCACAGGTTTTTGGTATGATCCGGTTAGGGACCAGTAATTTTTTGTTTAATGTAGACAAAGTTTGAGATTCCAGACACATGCTTAGAGAATAAAGCCACCAGGTTTCACAGGTCTTAAACAAAAAAATAAACTTTACTATACATGGTCAGAAAGATAAAACAATTTACAATATCGCTCTTGTACTCTTAACATTCAGGGTTAATATGAGGTACATGTGAATTAACAGGCCACTTGTGGTCGAACACACCACTCTGTACAATAAATGGCAGAGGTGACCAAGACAGATTTCACAGATTGCTCAACAACCCACCCAGACATTAGTAAACACTGAGTCAAACTATCTCGTTGAAACCGTCTCTCTCACGAGGGATTCCAGTCTTCACCTTTGGAGATCTTGCCTTAGAATCCTCTCCAAGTCACTCCAATGCAGACGGCATCAACGATGGCCCACCTCGCAGGTTTCAGTGTGGTCTCCACAGACTCCGTTCCCCTGGATTCTCAAGTCTGAACTCCAGCACCAACTCACCAGCACAACTTTAGCTCTTTGGCCATGAAGAGCAGAATACAACCACTCCAAAGGGGTGCCTTTACCCCAATGCCCCAAAGCACAAGAGTCACCAACATTTTGCTGCCTTCTTAAATTTTCAGGGCTGCTCTCGAGTTCCCCTCAAAGTCTGCCAACTGTAGTGCTTTTTCTGCTTGGAGCCTCATTCTCTGCTCCTCTCTCTTCTTAACTGAGACCTCTGCCCATCCAGGACTCCTCCTTGGCACCTCTCCCTGTCTGCTGTCTGGGATTTTTCTCAATTATAGCGCTCTGCATGCAAGGAATTTCCCGAGGCATGCTGGAAGTTGAGTGCCGCGCTTCCCAAGGAAGTCAGTCTGGATTTCATAACACTTCCACAAACAAACAGGAAAGCTTCCCGAGGGTTCAGTGGATAAATGCATTGTGTGATGTGGGAAAGGTGAGGAACATTGAGGTCTAAACACTATCCTTTGCTGAATTATCTAATGTTACTAAAGATATCGATGGAGTTACAACAATTCTCTACAGTATCCCACGGCTAAAAAAAAATACTAAAATAATGAATCATAGTTCCCTTCCTGATCAATACTACGGCAAAGTCCAACTGAATGAACACCAAACAAGAAAAAGTGAGAATTTTGCTGACATTATTTCAAAAAACTTATTACTCACCATCCAGGTTCACATGTGAAAATGGAATTGGTTCTTGCTTAATTACACTAATTATAGAATACGGTAGTATTGCGGTTATGTCACTGGACAAATAATCAGGGGGCCAGGACTAATAATCAGGTGACATGAATTCAAATCGTACTATGGCAGCGGAGGGGGGGGGGGATTTAAATTTCACTATCAAAATAAATCTACAATAAAAAACTAGTATCAGTCACCATAAAACTACTGGAGCATCATAAAAACTAATCTGGTTCACTGATGCCCTTGAGGGAAAGAAATCTGCTATCCTTACCTAGTCTGGCCGAAATGTGACTCCAGACCTGCAGCAATGTGTTTGAATCTTAACTGCCCTCTGAAATAGCCTAGTAAGACACTCAGTTGTATCAAACTATACTCCACATGGACTGCAGCATTCTGGAAAATGAAGCACAGTCACCTCCTCAAGGGCATTTAGGGATGAGCAATAAATGCTGGTCTTACCAGTGACGGTTACATCCTGTGAATGAGTAAAATGAGCAATTGAAGGGTAAATAAAAAGCAAAGGGAAAAAGGATTAAAAACATAAAGGGGAACAAAATTAAACACGAGAGGAGAGAACTCAGTGTGGCAAAGTGAGCTTCTGTAGAAATTTGATAATGCTATTGTTTGATGGGATTTTTGGTTTGAAGAGGAGTGATGTCATGCAAATCATCTTTTAATATTCATTTATGGGATGTGGGCGTCGCTGGCTAGGCCAGCATTTATTGCTGAACCCTAATTGCCCTTGTTCTGAGGGCATTTAAGAGTTACCCACATTGCTCCTTACAGGTAACTAAATATTCTGAACAAAGCAGAACATTTTTTGGAAATTCAGCGATGCTCACCAGGATTAAAAAAAGGGATCGATCACCTGATGCTGCAGCAAGAGCTTTCAACTAATGATCCTGAATTAAATTAAAAGCAAAAAACTGTGGATACTGGAAATCCAAAACAAAAACAAAAATACCTGGAAAAACTCAGCAGGTCTGACAGCACCTGTGGAGAGGAACACAGTTAACGTAGAGTCCGTATGACTCTTCAACAGAACTAAGGGAAAATAGAAAAGAGGTGAAATATAAGCTGGTTTAAGTTGGAGCGGGGGGGGGGGTTGTGGGGAGAGACAGGTAGAGCTGGATAGAGGGCCAGTGATAGGTGGAGATAACCAAAAGATGTCATAGACAAAATGACAAAGAGGTGTTGAAGGTGGTGATATTATCTAAGGAATGTGCTAATAGGTGACATTAAGGGTAGAAAGCAGGACGAGCAAGGTACAGATAGCCCTAGTGAGGATGGGGTGGGGGGGAAAGGATCAAAATAGGCCAAAAGGTAGAGATAAAACAATGGATGAAAATACATTTAAAAATAATGGAAACAGGTAGGAAAAGAAAAATCTATATAAACTATTGGAAAAAAGGGGGATCGGAAAGGGGGTGGGGATGGAGGAAAGAGTCCATGATCTAAAATTGTTGAACTCAATATTCAGTCCAGAAGGCTGGAAAGTGCCTAGTCGGAAGATGAGGTGCTGTTCCTCCAGTTTGCGTTGAGCTTCACTGGAACAATGCAGCAGACCAAGGATGGATATGTGGGCATGAGAGCAGAGTGGAGTGTTGAAATGGCAAGCGACAGGGATGTCTGGGTCATGCTTGCGGACAGACCGAAGGTGTTTTGCAAAGTGGTCACCCAGTCTGCGTTTGGTCTCTCCAATGTAGAGGAAACCGCATTGGGAGCAACGAATGCAGCAGACTAAATTGAGGGAAGTGCAAGTGAAATGCTGCTTCACTTGAAAGGAGTATTTGGGCTCTTGGACGGTGAGGAGAGGGGAAGTAAAGGGGCAGGTGTTGCACCTTCTGCGGTTGCATGGGGAGGTGCCGTGGGAGGGGGTTGAGGTATAGGGGGTGATGGAGGAGGGAACGATCCCTGTGGAATGCCGCCCGAGGGTGAAGGGAAGATGTGTTTGGTGGTGCCATCATGCTGGAGTTGGCGGAAATGGCGGAGGATGATCCTTTGAATGCAGAGGCTGGTGGGGTGATAAGTGAAGACAAGGGGGACCCTATCATGTTTCTGGGAGGGAGAGGAAGGTGTGAGGGCGGATGCGCGGGAGATGGGCCGGACATGGTTGAGGGCCCTGTCAACGACCGTGGGTGAAAAATCTTGGTTAAGGAAGAAGGAAGACATGTCAGAGGAACTGTTTTTGAAAGTGGCATCATCAGAACAGATGCGATGGAGGCGAAGGAACTGAGAGAATGGGATGGAGTCCTTACAGGAAGCGGGGTGTGAGGAGCTGTAGTCGAGGTAGCTGTGGGAGTCGGTAGGCTTGTAATGAATATTGGTGGATGGTCTATCACCAGAAATTGAGACAGAGAGGTCAAGGAAGAGAAGGGAAGTATCAGAGATGGACCATGTAAAAATGATGGAGGGGTGGAAATTGGAAGCAAAATTAATAAATGTTTCCAGGTCCAGACAAGAGCATGAAGCAGCACTGAAGCAATCACGATGTACCGGAGAAAGAGTTGTGGGAGGGGGCCGGAGTAGGACTGGAAGAGGAATGTTCCAAATACCCCATAAAGAGACAGGCATAACTGGGACCCTGAATGATCCTGAATTAATTGACATAAACATGAGATAGTTAAAACTCTGGTTCTATTCTTTCCTCCTACAATTTTCTCCTCTTAACCTTCTTCTCCTGAAGACTTAAGGGCCAAACTTTCTCAAGATGTGATCCCAGCAGTTACACTGCCACTCTGTAGTGCTGATCCTACCGAAATTTGTTGGGACAGTGTCATCAAACACCAAATCAGCATGGGGCATATGAACACACATACCACTATGAGCCTCACCTTTGGTGCCTGTTTTGGCCATGTATCTGGAATCTACAATTTTCTCCCATGGGATAGGGGGAAGGTCAACCAGATCCTCCCTCCTCCTACTCCAGCCATATTTTACTTGGCCCCTTAAGCTCTGAATGAGCCCAGACTGGGAGAACACCTGACTCCTAAAACAAGAGTAGTTACTGCTGCAGTGTAGGGACATACAGCAGTTAAAAGTGGACACAGCTAACAAACAGCAATTAAATAAACAGTGATGTTTGGGGGTGGTGGTGGTGGTGAGGTGGGGGGGGGGGGATGTGGGTGGGCACTGCAATTTGTGGCAAAAATACAGAATTTATTATGGGGACCAATGAGGAAGGCTTTGGCCTTCCCAGTGGTAAGCTGAAGGAAATCATGGCTCATCCTAACTTAATATTGGACAAAACAAAGGCAGCGCAGTGGCCACAAATGGTGGAGGAGAAGTAGAGTTGGGTACCATCAGCATATATTTCAAACCTCACCAAAGTGTCTATGCATGATGTCACCAAGAGGTAGCATGTAAATACAAAAGAGAAATGTGCAAAGGAGTTCCACTCCTCTACCCTTCAGGGGGCTTCAGTGAGAATGGTACAGAGGTTGAAATGTTGGGTTTCCTTCCATCCAAATTAAGTTCCAACACTGGAGTAAGCCAAGATTCTATTTTATTGGCACAATATCATAACATCTGCACAAGTACTTATAGATTTGGAAATAGTATGTGCAGTACACATGCACAGCAGCTGTGATACGGGCTGACATCACATGGTATTGAGAAGCTGTGGCACAAATGAGCTGCAGCTGATGTCACATTGGGCTGGGTGGCATAAAAGAAGAAAAGGGAGGGCAAAGTGAAAGGGAGGAGTGGAACAAAAGGGAGGAAGGGATACCGAGGAATCATGTTCACTGAAAACCTACTCATTGTCACAGGTTTGAGAGGACTATAGTCTGTGATTCTGTGCCATATAGTAACTGAGTCACCACATTTGATTATCTTTTACACAATTTTAAATGCCAAGGGTTAGTTAAGTGTGATATAGATAAATAAGGATTTGAGAACAAAGAATAATAAAGTTGGCCCCGTGCAGAAAATCCTGTTTCCCTTAAGGAAAGATTGTTACTGACTGACAAAGAAAATACAATAAAATCCAGTTACTTAGTAAATCCAGCAATTAATAAGTATGAGGGGAGACCACTTAGTAAAAGGCTAAATACAAGATCGTTGCACTAGAAAACCAGATTATTTTAATTTTATAGACAGGATCCTGCCTACTCAGCAAATTACATCCTTATTCTCTTTCACATAGATGTCTTTTCCTATTGGCTCTTGGGTAATTTACAAATCATTTCAACTTATTTGATTGGTACTTGTGGACGTTACACAACTGTGCTAATCATTCATATCGACTCGATCGTGAAAACCTCCATAGGTTTGTTCCTCCCACAGCAGTACTGTCACTACAAAAAAGTATTCCTCTCTACACACCCATCCCTATATTCTCAGATTGGTTATATGATTTTCTAGTATGATAAACTGAACTATCACATTACTTTATACCAAAACCTGAATTTCACAGTCTGGATATCAAATGATTAAATGGCTCTCCTTCACATCATTTAACCCTTTTTGGATTTGATTCAACTAAAAATACTTTATACATGATACATGTAATTGCTTTGGACAACTTCTAATCCTGATATTCTGTAGTGGTCAGAGTAATTATTTCACTGATTTTATCCTTAATGCCATACATTGCATCTATTATTTTCCCTTATTTGATTACACCATTTCTAGCCATTTACTTATAAAGGGCCCCATTTAGAGTGTGCATTCCCTTCAGCAGCCATTTTAGCTGTTTCCGCATTGCCTCATCATGCTCTAATGATGATTCAATTCACTATCAGGCAGTAGCTCAGGCTCCATACCTAACCACTCTCCTAGAATTACTCTTGGTTTGTTTTCATTCAAGATTGAAGGCGTGGTTCATTTAAATCACTATCTGCATTTCAATGATTAAATTCCTGCATAATTTCATGAATCAAAAAACCGTTCATACAATGGGTGGGTAATTAAAAATATTAGTACAATCTCACTATATCATTAAACATTGCGCGATGAGTTCTGATAGCTACAATAAGATAAAAGCAAACTACTGCAGATGCTGGAAATCTAGAATAAAAACAAAAATAATAATTATCAGTTCTGATGAAGGGTCATACTAAAGGGTCGAAACGTCAACTGTATCCCTCTCCGAAGATGCTGTCAGACCTGAGTTTTTCCAGGTATTTTTGTTTTTGTTCTCATAGCTACAAGTCCATGCTCCAGGTCCTTTTCCTATGCTGCCTGGACATCATGGTTCACCACTTGTACGCGCTGATATTCGCCCTCATGTTGTTTTCAGGCAGAAAGGAATTACAATTTCCATGTGATTATACTATTCTGCTCATCCCATTTGAGCTCGCTATAGTAGGAAACCGTCACCCATATACTCAGTTTCATATTTCTTTGGTCCCTTCTTAATGCTGCAAGCTTTCACTTGCTGACAACAGGGAAGAGAAGCCTTTGCTAGAGATACATTGGTTACGCTTGGATAATAGTGAAATATGTAAATTCAGGGCAAGGACAGTATACTCTCGGAGACATGGTTTGGAGACAGTAGACCAATGCAATTAATTTGTGTCTACAGCCAACATATTTGTACACAGCAATAACCCTAAGCAGGTAAATTGTATTAAAATAGTTAGTTTGGGCTTTTAAACTTCTATGATACTATGGCAAATGGGCTTTTCCTTTAAAAAAAATCACTTCCAACTTAGTTATCATTTATTTTTAACAAATGATAACAAAACAATCTTAGAGAAAGCCAGTGATTTCCTGGTGAATTGTGCTGACTTTAATAACTTGGACTCCCTCCAAGGGGAAAGCACCCGAGATAAAACTTCCCTCAGCATCTGCAATTAGCCTATGACTTCAACGTGTGCCTAATCACAGCTCTGTCCCATAGGAATTACATTTTGTGGCCTTAAAGGGACAGCTTAATTGAACACTGTTCCACTTTGGCAGCTTTATGAATGCAGTTTCTTTATACCATGAGGAAATGCTACTGAGACAGAAACACTTCACTCATTTTACAATTCAATGTATTGAAGAGCGAACAGTCCTGTCATTATATAACTTCATATTCTCTGATTTAACTTGGAGCAACAAAATGAGAAACCCATTTAGTCATAAAGAATTGCCAGTAACTAATATCATATTCTCCTCCATCAAAGTGTTCATACAAAAATCCCATAACTAGGTTGATCAACTTGTGTTCAAGCTGGCCTTGGACACAAGCACAGATGCGGGTCAGTCTCATAATCCCATGAAGTCCAAAGAAATTTGTATTCTGGAACCAGACTGTGATTTTACGTTTAGGTATCCTGCACTGCAGCACTGAATAGGTGATTCCACGTCAAAAGGCTCATACCCCAAATCTACCGTAGCAATTCTCAATCCAATAAGTAAAAGTGGACAATCCAGGGATACGGCAGAGAATAAAAACAAAACCATATTATAACCTTATCCTCCACCAAACTCTCAGCTTCTTTGTTACTGAAAAATCAATAAAACCCAACAACAGAGTGCATTTATATAGAACCTTTAAAGTAATAAAACACTCCAAAGCACTTTAGTGTGTTATGGAACAAAATCAGGCAGAGCCACAGAAAATTATATTTGGTCAGATGAGTACAAACTTGTTCAAACGGGTGTGTTTTAATAAATGTCTTAAAGGAGGAAAGACAGAGAGAGAGAGGCGATAAGATATAGGGACTGAATTACAGAGCTTAGGGCCTCAGCAGCATCATCAATGATGGAGTGATTAAAATCAGGAATGCTCAATATGCCAGAATTTGCAGAGCACTGAAATCTAGTAGCGGGTGAGGAGGCCTTAGAGCTAAAGGTGATCACAGAGCTAGGGAGACAAGAGACCAGAAGGTGATATTAAAACAAGGATGAGAATTTTAAAACCCATACATTGCTTAATCAGGAGTCAATATACATCAAGCATCCAGGGGAGATGCTGAGTGGGACTTGGTGAGAATTAGGACCTCAAATTTGTAGCGGATATATTGTGGGAGCCTGGTTCTGTTGAAGGGTCATGAGGACTCGAAATATCAACTCTTTTCTTCTCCGCCGATGCTGCCAGACCTGCTGAGTTTTTCCAGGTAATTCTGTTTTTGTTTTGGATTTCCAGCATCCGCAGTTTTTTGTTTTTATCTCTTTCCAATCTAGTTAGCTCTGGTACACTGGATCTCCAGATCTAATTTATTTATTAGTGCAGGAAAGTGGGCACCGATGACAAAGCTAGCATTTATTGCCCTCCCTAATTGCCCAAGGGTTGATGGGAAACCCTACCCCTACTCCTCAACCCCCTCCTATGGCACAACCCCTTGCCCACGCAAAAGATGCAACACCTGCCCCTTCACTTCCTCTCTCCTCACCGTCCAAGGACCCAAACACTCCTTTCAAGTGAAGCAGCATTTCACTTGCATTTCCCCCAACTTAGTCTACTGCATTCGTTGCTCCCAATGTGGTCTCCTCTACATTGGAGAGACGAAACGTAAACTGGGCGACCGCTTTGCAGAACACCTGCGGTCTGTCCGCAAGAATGACCCAAACCTCCCTGTCGCTTGCCATTTTAACACTCCACCCTGCTCTCTTGCCCACATGTCTGTCCTTGGCTTGCTGCATTGTTCCAGTGAAGCCCAACGCAAACTGGAGGAACAACACCTCATCTTCCGACTAGGGACTTTACAGCCTTCCGGACTGAATATTGAATTCAACAACTTTAGGTCGTGAGTCCCCTCCCCCATCCCCACCCCCTTTCTGTTTCCCCCTTCTTTTTTTTTTCCCAATAAATTATAAAGATTTTCCTTTTCCCACCTATTTCCATTATATAAAAAAAAACCCACTAGAGCTATACCTTGAGTGCCCTACCATCCATTCTTAATTAGCACATTCGTTTAGATAATATCACCAACTTTAACTTTAACACCTATGTGTTCTATTGTACTATTGTTGTTGACATCTTTTGATGATCTGCTTCTATCACTGCTTGTTTGTCGCTACAACCACACCAACCCCCTCCACCTCTCTGTCTCTCTATCTCTCCGCCCCCCACACACACACCTTAAACCAGCTTATATTTCAGCTCTTTCCTGGACTCGAACTCAAGTTCTGTCGAAGGGTCATGAGGACTCGAAACGTCAACTCTTTTCTTCTCCGCCGATGCTGCCAGACCTGCTGAGTTTTTCCAGGTAATTCTGTTTTTGTTTTGGATTTCCAGCATCCGCAGTTTTTTTGTTTTTATTGATGGGAAACTGCCTTCTTGAACTCCTGCAGTCCATCATAGTGGCTTTTAATACAAAAGTCAACTATAGTACTGAGAGTCTAGGATCACATATAGGCCCAAATAGGCAAGGACAATCGGTTTCCTTCCCTAAAGGACATGAACGAACTTGTTGGGTTTTTACAATAATCCAATAGTTTCATGGTCAACATTACTGACAATAAGCTAACTCAGTTTCCAAAATTGTCCTTAAATATTCCAAAAAGAATTAGTCTGTCTGCGTTTATATCATAACGCTGGTATGTCATAATGCAAACATACTGACATACAAGATAGTGGCAAAGATGATTTTTGTGATGCTAACCATAAAATATTCAAGCGCATGCTCAAAAGCTTGAAATATGGTGAAAGTTCCTCCTCAAAGACAAAATAGTTTTCAGGGGGCAATGCTAAGGGAGGGCGGATCCACTTTATCGCAGACTTGGATGAAAGACTCCAGCGCCAGGAAAGCTTTTAGAAATGATAATCTGGGACAAAATTCACACTCACTCAGACAATTGGGGATTGATTAAGGAAAGCCAGTATAGATTTTTTCAGACAAATCATGTTTTTAACTAGCTTGGTTGAGTTTTTTTTGGAGGTAACAGAGAGGATTGGTGAGGGTAATGCGGTTGATGTGGTGTATATGGACTTCCAAAAGTGCCACATAGTGGACTTGTCAGCAAAGTTGAAGCCTACAGAAGAGACAGTACTGTTGAAAAAAAAAGACATGCTGTCAAAGCTTCTCTTTTTCCAGCAGTACTCAAGTTCTGTACCATCAAGCGACTAGAAGGGTCAGTGGCAGCATGGATATAAATTTGGCTGACAGGAAGCAGACAGTAGTGGCTAACAGTTCCTTTTTAAACAAGAGAAAGGTGTATAGTGGAGTTCCCCAGGGGTTGGTATTAGGACCGCTGCTTTTCTTGATAATATATTAAGGACCAAGACTTGGTTGTGCTTGATACAATTGACACAAAATTTGTAAGTACTGTGAATTCACTAAGCCTCCTTCGACAACACCTTCCAAACCCACAACCACTGCCATCTAGAAAGACAAGGGCAGCAGATAAATGGGAACACCACCACCTTGAAGCTCCTCTCCAAGTCACTCACCCCCCCTGACTTGGAAATATATCTTTCACTGTCGCTGGGTCAAAATCCTGGAACTCCTTTCCTAACAGCACTGTGGGTGTACCTCCACCCCATGGACCGCAGCGGTTCAAGAATGCAGCTCACCACCACCTTCTCAAGGGCAACTAGGAATGTGCAATAAATGCTGGCCCAGCCAGCAAAGCCCACATCCTGTGAATGAATAAAGAAAAAAATTACAAGGAGGCGAGTGATAGACTTCAAGAGGACTTGACAGGCTGGTGGAATGGATGGACATGCGGTGATGGAATTTAATGCAGAGAAGTGGTACATTTTGAATGAGGAAGAATGAGGAGAAGCAATATAAAAAAGGGCACAATTCTAAAGTGGGAATGTATGTACTCAAATTCTTGAAGCTGGCAGGGCATGTTGAGAAAGTGGTTGAAAGGGCACATGGAAATATATCACTATTCCTTCACTGTAACTGGGTCAAAATCCTGGAACACCTTTCCTAACAGCATTATGGGTGTACCTACAACACATTGACTGCAGCAGTTCAAGGAGGCAGCTCACCACCACCTCCAAGGGAAATTAGGGATGGGCAATACATTCTGACCTAGCCAACAACACCCACATCGTATGAACAAATAAATATAGAAACACTGGGCTTTATAAACAGAGTGTAAAAGCAAAGATGTTATGATGAAACTCTATAAAACACTGGTTCAGCCTCAATTGGAGTACTGTGTCCAATTCTGAGTGCCACACTTTAGGAAGGATTTGATTTATGAGAATGAAGTCCTTCATCCCTGGAATCAGTTATGTGGATAAATTGGAGAACTTGACTTGTTCTCCCTAAAGAAAGCTGACAGAAGATTTTATAGAAGTGTTGAGCAGTCAACACAAGTAGATAGAGAGAAACATTGGCAAGAGGATCAAGAACCAAAGAACAACGATTTAATGTGGTTGGCAAAAGAGCCAATGGTGATATAAGAAAAAACCTTTTTACACAGTAGGTGGTTAGGATTTGGAATGCACTACCTGAAAGGGTGGAGGCTGATACAACAGGGGCTTTTAAAAGTGAATTAGATGAGCACCTGAAGAGAAAGAAAATTGCAAGGATACAGGAAAAGGGCAGGGGAGTGAGGCTAGCTGAGTTGCTTTTGCAGCAGGTTGGCACAGACACGACAGGCTGAATGGCCTTGTTCTGGGCTATAGCCATTCTATGATTCTACAAGTCTATAATTCTATGTGGGAGAGTGCAATAGATTGTTTCCCAAGATCTGGGCAAATGTCAAGTTAAAGTACCTTCAACGGGCACTTGAACATATGCAATTCTTCTCAAAGTATGGCAATTCAAACACTGCTTTACAAGGTAATTTCAAATTCAGATTGGATTATTCTACTTTCAAGGACAGTACACAGACGCATTGATCAATCTGGAAAAAATTGTGTCTCCTACTCATTGCTGACACTTGCCTGATCACTAATTCTACACTGTATCTACATGGCTGAAATGTGTTTAATGTGGCACGATGCTAAAAGTGTACGACCCAACAGGATATTACTGGAAGAAACAGCACCCAGCAGAAGACTGAAGTGCAAACTACATAATGACTTAAAGGTTCAACACACTCATAAATCAATTTATCAGACAAATTATGCAATCCAATATAGACCCATTTTCTCAAAGCTGATAATGCTGTCTCTGTTCTTGGCTCCAACACACTATCGAAAGAAAGTTGGCAAGTGCCAAAAGATGCAATAGCTTAATAAAGAGGTAGTGCAACCGATGGAAATTAAGGCATAAATAACTTCTGTACATTATCTGACCTTTTCTTTTGCAGTGTATGCAGGTCGAATCACTTCTTTAAAAAATTAGAAAAAGAATTCAACAAAATAAATAACAATACCCTTTAAAAAGCTTCCACAGTAATCTACATTTTTCTTTAAAGCAGAACGCAAATAAAAATGTATTTAAATCAGAAACCTAATAAATCAATTTATACGATACGCATAGCCTGAACTTGGGTTGTACTGATAAGTATAGTTTAAAACAGGTGGACTATCAATCCTGTCAGGGAAGGTACTGTTAAAATCTTAAATGAAGAAAGTAACAAGCATTAGCAGATGAAATATGAAAGAAAAATAGAAAATACTGGAAAAACTCAGCAGGTCTGACAGCATCTGTGGAGAGAGAAACATATGTGATGTTTCAAGTTCTTATGACTCTTCTTCAGAGCTAAAGAGAAGTGTGATGGAATTTATTCTGTTTAAGTGGGGTGGAGCAGGTGAAGTTGGATATAAGTTCAGCGATAGGTGGGGACTAAGAAGGGATTGACAAAAGATGTCATGGATAAAAGGGCAAATGGAGTGTTAATGGTAGTAGTAAGGGCTAAAGAAGGTGCTGATGCTGGCATAAAGGTAAGAAAGCAGAATGTGTTAATCGCAGAACAAGGGTCAGCACTCTGAAAGATCAACATGAAACAAGTGACAGGTGGCCCTTGTGGGTTTGGGGTGGGGGAGGGGGCAGTGGTTTGGGAAAAAGGATAGAAAAAGGGATAAAAAAAAAAGGGGATAAATAAAGAATAATGAATAAAAATAATAGAAAAATATTTTTTTTGAAAGGGATTAAAAAGGAGTGGAGATAGAAGAGAGTTCACGGTCCAATCACTGACCTTATATTCAGCTTCACCCCACCGTAAACAGTATATATTTCACCACGTTTCTACTTCCCTTTAGCTCCTAAGAGCCATATGGACTCGAAACGTTAACCCTGTTTCCCTCTCCACAGATGGTGTCAGACCTGCTGAGTTTTTTTTCAGATTTCCAGCATCCGCAGTATTTTGTTTTTATTATAGCAGGTGAAATATGTTTGACTTGAAATATTTAACAAGAAACCATAAGCTTTTTCAAATATCAAAACAGATATTCAGAAAATAATTATTGCAATTGAGGCCAGGAATAATATACACCATACAGTAAGTGCTCACTTAAAGTTGTGGTTGCGTTCTTAAAAGTAGTGATTTTATGTGAAATAACTTTAAGTGAATCATGGGTTCCCATTTAGGAATCAATGTTAAAGCCAGAGTTAAGTTCCTTCAGACATTTCTCGCCCGAAAAACCAATGTACAAGTTGAGATATTGCACAATACATGTGTAGCACTGTACATTCCTAGCCTAAATAACTTGCAAAATAAAATAAATCACAAAATATAAAAGAGGTCCTATATAAATTCACCTTAGATAACACTCACCAGTCTCTCTTAGGCAGTCCCTAGGTTTCGGGGATGACTCACTTTCACTCTGGCTTGATGGGTTCTGAGATGGCGAAAAAGTCCAATATGCAATCTCCAGACTCTGCCACATGGGCAGGTGTTGCTTGGAAGTTTTTGTACTCTCTTCGCCGCCTTGACTTAGCCTCTGCACGTTCTTGAAGTCTTTGAAGTCAGTGCCTTCCCAAATTAACCTTCTCCCATTTTGGTTGGTCACTATGGGTTGGAGATGTTTGACCTCTTCAGGGATGCTTTGAGGACATCCCTAAAGTGTTTTGCTGGAGGTGGCTTTGAGTGATTTAGCTTCTCAATGCTGGGCACGTTGGCTTGAAGTCCTTGCTGTTACACCATCTTTCTTGCCACTGGATTTGGAGGATCTTTTGAAGAAAATGCTAATGCTCCTGCCTCACTTGCTGCAGACCTAAACAAGGGCCAGACTGGGGGGTCTAAAATTAATCAGACAACTGCAGAGTCGGCTCTTGAAGGGTAAGTACTGTATACCCTGTATTTTTCACCCAAGCAAGTCCTGAGACAAGGAAAACAATTTTACCTTTGTACAGCATCAAATGCCTCTCTCTCAAGTTTGAAAATGGCTTCTGTGCCTCACTCAAGCAGGCACACCTGGGGCACCAAAATTGAAATCAGTTTGCAGAGTCAAGAAATGGGCCTTTTCTTCACAGAAATGAGCTGCCCAGGCTTCAACTTTTTTCTTGCAAAAGAAACCTGCTGGTTTGGGTATTCTTCCTTCAGAACTTTGCTGCAGCATTTTTAAAAAAAATATCAAGTTCCCTTGAGTGCAGAGAAACATCTCACTTTCTTCACAATGGTGCCGATCAGGTCATAGGGCCCAACATTAGATCAGCATTAAAAAACCTGCCAGTATGTGATGACAACATGCAAGGCATGCGATGACAATGCCCAATGTTGATGACAATATAGAGGATTCAAGCTCTACAAGATCTGACAGAAGCGTTCTATATCAATACCCCCGGATCAAATACAAGATTTGGATCAACCCAAACACACAAGTCTACAATTTTGGAATGTGGAGAGTTTGACAATGTCTTTCGCCCCAGCTAACTGTTGGGTTGCAAATTAAAGGAGACAACTCTCAAGTGGACTCCCATGGATTCTTTCACTGTAAGTGTAACCTGTCTTCTGTTACTCCCCACTCCACCTACAAGAGGGACAATGGCTGTTGTTGAATGTGCCAACAAATGAATAGTTCACAAAATGCTTTGTGCCATTCTTGTAGAAAATAAATGGAAGTTGCAACATAAACCTGAGAAACAGGTACGAAAGAATAAACTACTTTAAAATCAAACTACTTTATGCGGGGCGACTTAAAGTGAGGACTTACTATTATCAGTGCAAATTACAATGGTTCTTGTCCCATATTTGCCAACAATTTTTTTTACGTCATTGTAATGAAATCCAAACGTAACCCTTTGTTGGGTTTGAAGTTGGGAAGTGGAAAATGAAGGTTGCTACTGAGTTTAAAAATAGCAATCAACATTTTATCAAAAAGCAATTTTTTTTAACTGATTCTTGCCATTGAAGGCTCATGATTGAAGCTCATCTCAAAATGCAGCATTGCCATTATCTTCATTTGGATGCCTGGCTCACCATTTATGTGAGCATGAAGCCAGTTTGTCCATCAATTAGTTCCAATTATAACCCACATAAAATGTAGGGCCGAACTTCAAGAAGGGACAATCACAGTCAGGTTTCCTTTCCGCTCCTTTTAACTTACACTAAAATGCAGCTATACATTTTGTGCCTAACCTTCCGACACGGGCCAGGTGAGAAACATACAGTGCAGCTGTTCAGGAATCCTCAGTTGAGTGCAGTAGCATCAGGGGAAATGAAACCAGGCCCCAATTCTTACAGCACCAGCTGCCATCAAGCAGATAAGTTTAAAGGTCCCAGCCACTTTGAGAAGCCAGGGAGAAGGTAGCTCTGAAGTAAGTGGGTAGGATGGGGGGGCAGGGAGAAGACATGAGGGGGTGAGGTGGTAAGTGGTTGGGAGAGGGGGGGGGGGGGGGGGGGTCAGAAGGGTAGTTGGAACGGGGGATGTAGTTGGCAGAGTCAGTACTATAGTTACCCAGGAATTAGAATTGGTTTAATTCTTCTTTCTTTTCCTGGGTAATTATTCCTGTAAAACAGTCGAAACAATCCGGAGTCTCCGATTTAAATTGTAGTATTAGATGGTTCTCAGTGCAGGGAAAATGCCCATCAGAAGTTTGATCTTACCAGCAAGTGCCAGGAACTTCTTGGCAGGGGTGGGGTGGGGGGGGGGTCTTTCTTGTTTCACATCTTCTGTAATACATCCCGGTACGATGCCCCAGAGCTCTGAATTTACAGACCCTAATGTCATTTTGAACAACCCAGCAGAACATCTGATTCTAAACTATCTTGATGTTCCAGACTCTAACAATCCCTCTAACGAATGGACATGAATCCTTGTGAAAAATCACTTATGGTTGTGTGGCCTCAAGGCAGCATCCGTCTTTGTAATTCTTAGTATCAACTGTTCTTACTACTACTTCTGGTGAGCTTTCAGAGCCATTAGCCTCCTCAAAGGCTGCACTTTATTGGTCAATAAGGTTTTAATTCTGGACTTCATGGTCACAAGAGCTTTATCCTGTAAGGGAGCACATATGTCAGCTTCCACGGCAGGTAATGACAATAATGGACTAGCTCTCGTTGAACTGATTGCCCACTTATAAGGAGAGTGTTAATTGCAGATGGATGACCACAACTTGGCAGACCATTGAGAAATTCCTTACCCCCATTAGAATTTTTTGTTGGTGTTTTTACCTCAATATTTAACATAAAACAAGGTGAAAGTACACATCCTCTAGGTTAATTGCTGGCAGCCAATTTCCTAAAGCTACTGGCTGCACAATGTGAGGTAGTGTGCCAATTTTGAACTTGTCCTGTTTTCAAAAAAAAAAACTGGTGTTCGGACTCATTAGTTACCAGGCAGAGTACTCTGAAATATCTGGATCAGAGCCTGATTCATGCCTGTTTGGGGAATCTTTACAATTGTTCTCAATTGCTCAACTGTCAACTTCTGCAGCATCTATCATATCCATGCAAAATTGCTGGTATGCTTGTGAAATAACAAGAGTTATCATTCAAAGATCTCCAGGATGTTCATCCATATTCTATCCTTAGCAATTCCTCCTACTCCATCCAAATTCTGGGTTGGTTGGTAATTTCCAGGGAATTATTGGTTTAATGCTGGCAAAGGTTCAGCTAGAACATGAGCCACAGTGGGAGTTTCTTGGCCGTGGAAGTTGGAAGCACTAGTACGACTAAAGGACCATAATATGCACCTGGCTTCATCAAACCTGTCATTTGGACCAATAAATATTTTCAACAAGCCTTCTGCTTTTCATAGCTAATGTGAAATTGTTTGCAAGTCCTCAGGCTCTTCTTAAAAGCTTCAAACAAAGCGTGCAGAGTCTGCAAAAGACACCCTTCTCATTAAATATATACGTCTTAATTAATCTGACAACTTCTATGAAGGTGAAAATATTTTTCATCATGAATCACCATCCATAGCACCTGATCTTTGATAAGACACAATGGATGATTCTGAAAAGAGTCATTCACTCTATCTGCAATAGAATGGTACTCTAATCCATATACTTAGTCCAAGAGTCTTGATTGTATGCCATCTGAAACTGGTTACACTTGATGGTAGATTTATCAATTGAGTGCTCCATATGTTAAGTACAGTTGGGGACCTCAGGATGAATGTCCTTTGCATTATATTTCCAATGCCATGAAACAGTAGAATTTCCACCAACATATTCAATGTGGAAAGGTTCCATTGATTCTCAGTGAATTCAGGAAGCTGGACCTATTTTTTGGACAGATCCTGATCACCCATGCACCATTCCAGATATTCATGACTGCACTCAAAAAAGGGATGTGGAAATAAAAATGCCAGAGAGTTATCAGATGTAAGCTCTACAAGATCTGACAGAAGCATTCTACATCAATATTCTTGGATCAAACAGAAGATTTGGATCAGCGTAAACACTGAACATCTACAAATTTAGAATTTGGAGAGTTTGGCAATGTCTTTCTCCCCACATAACTGTTGGGCTTCAAATTAAAGGGGAAGCTCCCAAGTGGCCCCAATGGATTATCTGTCTGCAAGTAGGTTTTTCCTACTCCCCACTCAATCTACAAGAGGGATCATGGCTGTTGTTGAATGTGCCAAAGGATTAATGGCTTCACAAAATGCTTAAAGCCATTCTTGCAGAAAATAAGCTGCAGAAATCTGGTTATATCTACTGAAGACTTTACTTGTGACCTCAATGCATGTTATCTTGAAAATGAATGAGTTAATATGGGTTTTTTCCAAAATCATAAAACAAGCATAAAATAAAATAAGGCTCTAAGAGGTACTCAGTTTACAGAACACAAAGTATGATTTGCATTAGCCATTCAGCATTCATTGGACTTGCTATATTCACAGAAGATTCCTTAGTTTAAGTGGCCTTCTCAGCTCTTTCAAAAGAGATATTTATGTTTAGTTTTATTTGCATTAAGACTATCTCCATGAGGCGAAAACATATCCAACAGTTACTTGAAAAGGCAATTTTTTTTTCTGGCTTTGACCAGAATCTCTTAGCTGGGAAGTCCTTTTCCTCAGGGTATCAGACAGATCTTTGGGTTAAAATGCAGTTATGCCAACTTCACCATCTCAAACCTATGGGAGATACACTTAAAAAATCAAAGGATTTGGTATAAAAATTAATCAAAAGATTTGGTATAAAAATCATAAGCTGTTTTTTTTTTCAAGCATAAACCAATATAGAGTGACAGTTGGCTTGTAAGCTTCATTAGTGGCTTATTTAATCTCTTTAACAGATCAGGTCTCTGTACAAAAGTTATATTACTGCATCTGAAAATGATTTACAACACTTTTACTGAGCCCCACACATGGTGCAGAAAGATCTCAGGCTCCTTTAGTCATGCACCATCATTCCTTTTGACACAAAATGACACAAAACTAAATGGGAATGTAAGTTGTAAGGAAGCTTCAAGGGGACTTGGACAGACTAAGTTAGTGGGCAAGAACATGGCAGATGGAATGTAAATGTAAAGTTATCCACTCTGGTGGAAAAAAACAGAAATGCAGAGTATTTCATAAATGGTGAGAGTTTAGGAAGTGCTGATGTCCAAAGGGACCTGGGTGCCCTTGTTCATGAGTCATTAAAAGCTCACAGCCAGGTGCAGCAAGCAATTAGGAAGGCAAATGATATGTTGGATTTGAGTATAGGGGTAAAGATGTCTTGCTGCAATTGTATAGACCACATCTGGAGTACCATGTACAGCTTTGGCCTCCTTATCTAAAGAGGGATAAACGTGTCACGGAGGGAGTGCAGCAGAGGTTCACCAGACTAATCCCTGGCAAGACAGCTTATTCTTATGAGGAAACTGGGCCTGTATCTTCGCGTTTCGAAGAATGAGGGGTAATATCATTGAAACTTACAAAATTCTTATAGGGCGTGACAGGGTAGCTATAGATAGGATGTTTGTTTCCCTACTGGTGAGTCTAGGCCCAGAGGGCACAGTCTCAGAATAAGGAGCAGGACATATAAGACTGAGTGAGGAGGAATTTCTTCACTCAGAGGGTGGTGAATCTTTGGAATTCTCTACTCCAAAGGACTGTGGAAGCTCAATCATTGAGCATGTTTAAAACAGAAATCAACAGATTTCTGGATACTAGGAAAGTGGCATTGAGGCAGATGATTAGCCATGATCTAATTGAACAGTGGAGCAGGCCCAATGGGCTGAATATATAAAGGGTAAGAGAGATGCAAAAGTGGACATTGGGCCGCTGGAAAATGACGCTGGAGAAGTAGTAGTTGGGAACAAAGAAATGGCGGAGGAACTGAATAGGTACTTTGCGTCAGTCTTCACGGTGGAAGACACGAGTAACATCCCCAAAGCTCAAGAGAGTCAGGGGGGCAGAGGTAAGCATGATGGCCATTACCAAGGAGAAGGTGCTAGGAAAACTGAAAGGTCTGAAGGTGGATAAATCACCTGGGCCAGATGGATTACACCCCAGAGTTCTGAAAGAGATAGCTGAAGAGATAGTGGAGGTGTTAGTGGTGATCTTTCAGGAATCACAGGAGTCAGGGAGGGTTCCAGAGGACTGAAAAATCGCTAATGTAACCCCCTTGTTTAAGAAGGGAGTGAGGCAAAAGACGGGAAATTACGGGCCAATTAGCCTGACCTTGGTCGTTGGTAAGATTTTAGAGTCCATTATGAAGGATGAGATTTCAGAATACTTGAAAGTGCAAGGTAAAATAGAGCAAAGTCAGCATGGTTTCATCAAGGGGAGGTCATGCCTGACAAATCTGTTAGAATTCTTTGAGGAGGTAGCGAGTAGGTTAGACAAAGGAGAGCCAATGGACAAAAACAAAAAACTGCGGACGCTGGAAATCCAAAACAAAAACAGAATTAACTGGAAAAACTCAGCAGGTCTGGCAGCATCGGCGGAGAAGAACAAAGTTGACGTTTCGAGTCCTCGTGACCCTTCAACAGGTCAACAGGTTGAAGGGTCACGAGGACTCGAAACGTCAACTTTGTTCTTCTCCGCCGATGCTGCCAGACCTGCTGAGTTTTTCCAGGTAACTCTGTTTTTGTTTTGGAGAGCCAATGGATGTTATCTACTTGGACTTCCAGAAGGCCTTTGACAAGGTGCCGTACAGGAGGCTGCTCAGTAAGATAAGAGCCCATGGTGTTAGAGGCATGGTACTATCATGGATAGAAAATTGGTTGTCTGGCAGGAGGCAGAGAGTGGGGATAAGGGGGTCCTTCTCAGGATGGCAGCTGGTGACTAGTAGAGTTCCGCAGGGGTCAGTGTTGAGACCACAACTTTTCACTTTATACATTAATGATCTAGATGAAGGAACTGACGGCATCCTGGTTAAGTTTGCAGATGATACAAAGATAGGTGGAGGGACAGGTAGCATTGAGGAGGCGGGAAGCCTGCAGAAGGATTTGGACAGGTTAAGAGAATGGGCAGAGAAGTGGCAGATGGAATACAACGTGGGGAAGTTTGAGGTCATGCACTTTGGTAGGAAGAATAGAGGCATATACTATTTTCTAAATGGGGAGAGAATTCAGAAATCTGGAGTGCAAAGGGACTTGGGTGTCCTAGTCCAGGATTCTCTTAAGGTTAACTTGCAGGTTGAGTCGGTAGTTAGGGAGGCAAATACAATGTTGGCATTTATTTCAAGAGGACTAGAATATAAAAGCAGGGATGTGCTGCTGAGGCTTTATAAGGCTCTGGTCGGACCACATTTAGAATATTGTGAGCAATTTTGGGCCCCGTACCTCAGGAAGGATGTTCTGGCCCTGGAGAGGGTCCAGAGGAGGTTCACGAGAACGATCCCAGGAATAAAAAGCTCAACATATGAGGAACGTTTGAGGACTCTGGGTCTATACTCGATGGAGTTTAGAAGGATGAGGGGGGATCTATTTGAAACTTAAAGAATACTGAAAGGCCTGGATAGAGTGGACGTGGGGAAGATGTTTCCATTAGTAGGAGAGACTAGGACCCGAGTGCACAGCCTCAGAGTAAAGGGAAGACCTTTTAGAACAGAGATGAGGAGAAACTTCTTAAGCCATAGAGTGGTGAATCTATGGAATTCATTGCCACAGAAGGCTGTGGAGGCCAGATCATTTAGTGTATTTAAGACCGAGATAGATAGGTTCTTGATTGGTAAGGGGATCAAAGGTTACGGGAAGAAGGCAGGAGAATGGGGTTGAGAAACTTATCAGCCTCAATTGAATGGCGGAGCAGACGCGATGGGCCGAATGGCCTAATTTCTGCTCCTATGTCTTATGGCCTACTCCTATGTTCCTTTTGGCATTTAATTTCTCCTGCCTTCCACTCTGCCACAGACCTTCCCTCATCTTCTTTCCTCCCCTTCCCTGCCTCTATACTTGCTTAAAACCTCTTCCATTTCTATTTTTCAGTTCCAATGAAAAGGTAATCAACCTTAAACATCAACTCTGTTTCTCTCTACGCCTAGCATGCTGAATATTTGCAGTGTTTTCTGTTTTTATTTCAGATTTGCATCTGCAGTATTTTGTTTTTGTAGAGGCCCAATGGTGCTAGTCCTGGGTCTTTTATGATGGAGTTGGAGGCAACATGAGCCACCATTTATTTCCAATTTTTATATGAATGCTTAGCACTTGGTTTCCTTAGATCTAACTGCGTTGAAATAAAACACAAAATGCTGGGAATACTCAGCAGGTCTGGCAGCTCAAGGAAAGAGAAACCGAGTTAACTTTTTGAGTTGATAGGACTCTTTTTCAGAACACTAATTGTGTTGGCTTTACTCTTGCAGTATATTGAGCATTCTTAAAATTAAAAATAAATAATTGGGCCTGTGTCATACTTTCAGACAACAGTTCAAGCATATCACGTATTGCATAAAATAAGGAGGCTTTTTTGAAACCACAAGTTGTTTTGATGGAGAAATCATTGCCTGAGAAGGGTAATGGAAGCAGATTCAATAATAACTTTTAAAAAGAATTGGATAAATACTTGAACAGCAAGGCTATGGGGAAAAGGGCAGGAGGCTGGGACTAATTGGATATTTCCTTCAAAGTGCAAATACAGGCATAAAGGGCTGCATCGCCTCTAGTGCGGTATCATTCTTGATCCAACAAGGCCAGTAGTTTGCAACTTGCATGGAAAATTGGTGGAATAGAATTGCAGGACTCAATCCCAAAACAATGACTAAAGCCCCTGAATCCTATGTAACAACATAATACAAACCCCTGATTGTAAATGGACAGAATTGCTTAAAATATATAAACTGAAATGCAACTGTTGTAGATATTCTGTGCCTTATTTAACACTGTGGATTTGAGAAACAGGTCTGTTCCAGGATTAATGCTTCTCAGGGTTAGATTCAGCCTGCTCAATCAAGTTATGGCAGAAAAACATTTACTCTGTTCCTCAACTGCAAATGCAAATTTGATGTTTGAGAGGTAACTGAACAGCCTCCTTACAAAGGACAGCACAGTGCATCAGAGACGATATAGAAACATCTGAAATAAAGCATGCAATTAAAAATTAATAAAACAAGATTACAAAGAGGAAGTAACAGAATCGAATAGGATTTTGATAAATGGTCCCTCAAGCTCAGGGTGATTAAATAAACTGTCCTACACTCCAATCAGTTGATTCAGAACTCAAGGGCAGTGGAAACTTGTAACCTCGTATTAAAAATCAACCCATATTTATTTATGTTAAATCCCTCTTTTCTGTCTTTGAGAATCAACCATTTAGCAAATTAGAATAAAATGTGAAATATATTGATGTAAATAAATGAAATCAATTGCTACAGAACTCTGACAGCATAAGTTCCGATTCAGTGATCTGAAATCAATATGTCCACTGGTCCACAACAGAAAAGACTTTAAGCGCTGGGCTGATATTTTTGTTAGCCTAATTTAAATGCTAGTCCATCGACAAAGATTTTAAAAAGACAATGAATAATCTGAACAGACTGACAAACTGCACACACAAGTTTTGAATCCAGCCATTGTTAGGCAGATTGCCATAACAAATATAGAATTCATCGTTTTTATATTTTTATTTGTAACTTTAATTTCAAGCATTACATTCATTAAAAAAACTGCAGATTGCAGTGTTCGAGTATCAATATCTGAACTTGTATGGAATTAAAACAAAGGGAGCAAACAGGTGGCCAGTCTCTTTCTACCTACTTTTGTGGCTCTTTCAGCTTGTTTCCAGTTTCCTGGCTCTGGCTGTCTCCTTTTCACAATGAACATCTAATCCCTCTAAACTCAATCCTCCCATCAGGATGGTCTCAGAGGTTTCCACTTCTTCCTTGAATGGAGGTTCAACCAGTTCCTATCAATCACCACCCTTCCTCCATCTGGTTGAACATACGAAATAGGGGCAGAAGTAAACCATTCGGCTTCTCGAGCCTGCTCTGCCATTCATTAAGATCATGGCTGGTTTGTCTATGTTTCGAATTCCCATCAACCCATGATAATCTTTGACCCGCTTGCCTAACAAGAATCTATCTTCCTCCACCTTAAAAATATTCAATGACCCCCGCCTCCACTACCTTCTGAGGTAGAGAGTTCCAAAGTTGCACAACCTTCAAGGAAAAATTTCTACTCATCTGTCCTAAAAGGACAGCCCCTAATTTTATAACAGTGCCACTGGTTCTGGACTCACCAACAAAAGGAAACACCCTTTCCACATCCACCTTGTCAATACCATTCAAGATCTTATACGCCTCAGTCAAGTTACCCTCATTCCTCTAAACTCCAGTGGAAACAAACCCAGTCTGTCTATCCTTTCCTCATAAGACAACGCGCACATTGCAGGTATCAATCTAATAAACCTCCTCTGAACCGCCTCTAATGCATTTACATCCTTCCTTAAATAAGGAGACCAAAACTACACAATATTCGAGATATGGTCTCAGCAATGCCCTGTATAACTGATGCATGACATCCTTACTTTTATGTTCAATTCCTTTTGTAATAAGCATAGCATTCCATTAGCTTTCTTGATTACTTGCTAAACCTACATACTAACTTTGTGTGACTCATGCACTAAAACACCCACACCCCTTTGCACCTCGGAATTCTGCAGTCGTTCTCTGTTTAAGTAATAATCTGCCTTTTTATTCTTCCTGCCAAAGTGAACAACTTCACATTTTCCCACATTATACTCCATATTTTTGCCCACTCACTAACCTACCTTTATCGGTCTCAACTTCTTTTTCACAACATATTTTCTTACCTATATTTGCACCATCTGCATATTTAGCTACCATGCCTTCACTTGCCTCATCTAAGTCATTGATAAAATTGTAAAAAAGTTGAGATCACAGAACAGGCCTCTGTGGGACTCCACTCGTCGCATCCCACCAATCAGAAAAAGACACATTTATGCATATTCTCTGTTTTCTGCCAGCCAGCCAAGCTTCTATCCATGCTAAATGTTACCCCTTACACCATGAGCTTTTATTTTCCACAACAGCCTTTGATACCTTATCAAATGTCTTCTGGAAATCCAAGTACAGAACGTCTATAGGCTCCCCTTTATCCACAGTACATGTTGCCCCATCAAAGAGCTCCAATAAATTGGTTAAACGTGATTTCCCTTTCACAAAACCATGTTGAATTTTCCCAATTATCTTGAGTTTTTCTAAGTGTCCAGTTATAACCTCCTTAATGATTGATTCTAACACTTTCCCCATGACAGACATCAAGCTAACTGGCCTATAGTTTCCTGTTTTATGCCTCCCTCCCTTCTTGAATAGAAGGGTTATATTTGCTACTTTCCAGTCCAATGGAACCTTTCCAGAGTCTAGGAAATTTTGGAAAATTATCACCAACGTATCCACTACCACATTAGCCACCTGTTTTAAGACCCCAGGATGAGGTCCATCAGGACCCAGAGACTTGACAGCCCGCATTGCCATCAGTTAGCTCTGTACTGCTTCCCTAATGATTGTAATTTCACCAAGGTTCCCTCTCCCTTCCATCTTCTGATTTAGTTATTACTGGAACGTTTTTTTATATCCTCTATAGCGAAGACAGAAGCAAAGTATATGTTCATTTAATCTGCCATTTCCTTATTATCTACTATTAACTCTCCATTGTTCCTCTAGAGAGTGACAACACTCACACAGGTATTTTCCTTTTTAAATACCTGTAGAAACTCGTTACTCATTTTTACATTTCTGGCTAGCTTCCTCTCACACTCTTAGTCATTCTCTGCCATTCTTTACATTCTGGCCAATCATCTGACCTGCCACTCATCTTTATGTTCTCACGCTGAACAATTTCAACTCTACTCACTTTTTCCAAATAAAAGGTGTTGCATGGGTCCCTGATATGCCTGTCTTTTGGGATATGAGGAACATTCTTCATTCTGGTCCTAGTTAGGCACCCCCCCCTCCCCCACCAACACCTCTTTTCCTGGTACATTGATGACTATCTGTGCTGTTTCCTGTTCTTGCCTTGAACTAGAAAATTTCATCAACCTTGCTTCCAATTTCCACCCAATTCTGCCTTCATATGGTCCATGCCCAACTCTTCCTTTCCCTTCCTCTATTTGTCTGTCTCCATTTCTGGGGAAAGGCTTTCAGTTAATATTTACTATAGGCCTCCTAAAACTACTTCGACTAGGATTCTATTCCCTTCTCTCAGCTTTTTTGTCTCCTTCGCATCTGCTCAGACGATGCAACTTTCCATACTGGCGTTTCTCCTTTTTCCTCAACTGAGATCCCTCCATCCTACACTTTGGCTGATGGGGCCCTTGACTGTGTCTGTTCTTTTTCTCACATTTCTGCTCTCACCCTTTACCCTCCCTCCTATGAACCACAATAGGATTCGCCTTGTCCTCCCACCCCAGTCGCCGTATTCAATGGATCATCTGCCGCCATTACTGCCACCTCTAGTATGATGCCACCACCAAACTCATCTTTCCCCTGCCTCCCCTTTCAGCATTACAAAATGACCGCTCCCTCTGAAATATTCTGATTTACAGTCACCGCCAATAAATGCTGGCCGAGCCAGTGATGCCCACATCCCATGAACGAATAAGCTCAGGAGCTGCAACAAATGCTCTTTTACTTCCTTTTTCATTGTCCAAGGCCCCAAGCACTCCTTCCAGGTGAAACAGTAATTTACTTGTAATTCTTTCAGCTTGGTATACCGTATTCACTGCTCATGATGTGGTCTCCTCTACATTGGTGAGACCAAATGCAGACTAGGTGACCACTTTGCTGAACACCTCTGTTTAATCCATAGATCTGATCCTGGCTTTCCAGTCACCTGTCATTTTAATCGCCCACCTTGCTCCCACTCTGCCCTTAGTCTGATACAGTATTCCAATCAACTCTAGCTCAAAGAACGGCACCTCATCTTTCAACTGGGCACTTTACAGCCTTCTGAACTCAACGCTATGAATTCAACAATTTTAGATCGTAACCTTTGTCTTTTGCTTTGCTTTTCTTTGCCTGGTTTGTTTTGTTCTCTCGTTTTTCTCTTATTTTCTTTTCTTTGCTTTCAGATAGCAGCTTTCGGGATCCTGCCATCCAAACCACCTCTAGACGGGTCTTCTGTTTCTTTACTTGTTCCATTACCGCTCCCTTTGGTCTTGCACCATGAAACACTTTAGTAATTCAATCTCTCCAGCCCTCCACCCTAATACAAACCTTCCCTTTTGTTCTTTTTCCCACCCTTCCTCTCTTACATAAAACCTATTACATTTCTAAATTTGTCCAATTCTGATGAAAGATCACAGACCTTAGATGTTAACTCAGTTTCTCTCTCCATAGATACTGCCAGGCCTGCTGAGCATTTCTAGTGTTTTCTGCTTTTATTTCAGATTTCAAGCATCAGCTGTATTTTACTTTTATGCCTAGAGGAAGTGTAAGTGGGATTTTAGAATCATTACCAACTGCTGCCTTTCACCAACCTCACTTGGTTGTACCCAGTTTCTAGAATGACAGCTCATTTCTCCCTCCCCCAATTTAGTTCTATTGTTGTGTCTAGATAACAACCCTAGATAGCACTCAATATAATACTAGACTGTTCAGTTATCTGAAAACACAAGCAGAAAGAATCATCAAAATCTTATGTTACACTGACTGAATCTAACCCTCATTCCACCTCCCACCCCAGCCAAAATTAAATATAGCTAACCAACCATAAGAAAATAATTTGCATTTACCTAATACCTTTCACAACCTCAGGACATCTCAAAACACTAACTGTGAGGGAATCTGTGCTTTTAGATTTAACTTGTATTTTTTGAAGCAGACCCTAACTAAAAGACACATTGAACTGAAAAGGGAACAGATAAACATAGGAAGCAAACTGTCCCTCTCAGTTTCTAAGAAAAACAAACTTCTGAGCAAACTGATTCTGGTTGAAAGATATACAAGGACACAGATCAGTTGGCATCCACTGGTGCAATACAAGCAAGCTGAAGAAGACTGAAGGAGGTAGAGTCCAGAATCAGAAGAAGCAGCTTAGAACAAGTTGCTGCAGCTGTTTCTATTACTGGAAGCTAACATCGATGTGTCTACCGTATCTATACTGGATTGAGCAGGTTCTACAGACATGTTGTGCTGAAGACCGTGCCTGTGGAATTCGGGTTGATTGTGTGCTATTGTCAGCTGGGGATCAGACTAGCTTCTGGAAGGAGAGGAGCTGAAATTCTTCATGAGGAAAACAAAGTTTTGAAGGACTTGGTGACAGAGTGTGATCACTAAAATTTGAGTGGGCAGTTGAGCCAATTCATATGATCTGTCTTAGGTGTATCTGCTATTTAATGAGCAACTTATATTCAACCACAATTTGCCTGTTAATTCATGTTTATCTCATGTTAATTCTGGATGTATAGAATAAATAGTACTTAATGTTTGCTTTGTTGACTCTTGTATAATAAAATTGTGTTTTAAATTGTGGAATCTTGTGGCTTTATTGTTTTAGTAAATAATAGGGATTTTGAATCTTGTTTATTTTTTAAAAAGTAGTCTCTACAGAGATTATAACACAATGAAGTACTTTTGAAGTGTACTAACTATTGCAATGTAGGAAACATGGCAGCCAATTGACACACAGCAGGGTTCCACATATAGCAACTTGATAGTGAGATGACAATGTATTGATTTTATTAACTGATGTTAGTTGACAGGGTACTGGCAAGGAGACCAGGTCGACACCCATGCTCTTCTTCAAAATACATAGGATCTTTTATATCCACTGATGGTCTGACAGGGCCTTTGTTTAATGTCTCATCTGAAAATATTGCAATCCCTCAGCACTGCATTTCACCCAGACAAGCTGATTTTTAATTTGAGCATTGCTAACATTTAAGTACTTATTCATCTATTTTTCTACTGTTCATTTCCCTACCTCCTTCACTGTGACATTGGTAACACTTTCATCTTAACTTTAGCCATGCTCTCTGCCTCCACAATATAATTTCCTTTGCATCCCCAACCCTTTGACTATCTTATTACTCCTTGTATATTTATATATTTATAAAACTTTAGTGTTTCCTTTTGTATTACAGATAACTTTTTCTCTCATTTCCTTTTCCAGTTCTCTTCACTTTCTGTATTCTGCTTGAATCTCTATTTATTAAGAGCCACATTACCATAAGCCACCTTTTTTGAAAAAACATCTCAATTTCTTTAATCATCCAAGAAGCTCTAGCTTTGAACGTTCTTCTTTCCTCCTCTCAGAAATGTGTTAAGTCTGTATCCAAATACATCTCCTCCTTGAAGTCCTCCCACTGCTTATTTACTATTTTACCTGCCAATCTTTGTTTCCAATCCACCTAGGCCAAATCTCTTTTTAAGTCAATGAAATTATTTTCACCTTTGATTTTCCTTGTCCCTAACAATAACTTCTCTAAATCGAATGATAAGCTGATCATTTTCAAATGCTGTTCCACTGAAACATGTTCCATGCCCCATATCATTCCACAAAACTAGTTCCAGCTCTGCTTCCTTCCTCACTGTTCAAGAAAGTTTTCCTGTACATTTCAGGAATTCCACCCCATCCTTGCCCATTAAACAGCTCCTCCCCGCCCCACCGAAATGTCACATCAGATAATTGATAATTTACCACTACACCATTGCTTTTCACATCATTTTGAAATTTGGTCTATTTTCTTTCTACTAGTTGGTGGCCTATAATATACACTCAGCAGTGTATCCTATACCTCAGCTCTAGCCATCATTCTGAATCTTCACACAAATTTCTTACCAGAGATGTAACAGTATCTTTGATCAGTTCTGCCACCCATAGCACCTTTCTTCTTCCCTATATGATGTAATTAAGATCATTAAGTCCCCACTCCTATTCTCGTTTGTGCCAAGTGTCTGTAATTGCCACAACATTATAACCCCATGAGTCAGTCAAGCACTTCACCAACTTTATTTCAACATGCTCCATGCATTTATGTACATGTATTCCTATCCCGCCTCTCTGATTTGCATTTCTCCCATGCTACTTTCTGGACTTCTCTATATTCTAATGTTGATTGTCTCTACCAATCCTCTAGGCACCTTGTTCTTCTCTCTAATTCTTCATCTTACTTCCCTGCCCTCTCAGCTTTAGTTAAAGCTCCCTATGATCTGTTCAAGTGAAACCTATCCACATTATACAGATCCATCCAGCCCCACTGGTCTTAATGCCCCAGGAATCTGAGACCCTCCCCCCTGCGCTATTCTATTTCCTCAGCCATGCATTAACCTGTTCTACTGTGCTGCAGCTATACGCACTCGCACATGGTGCAGAGAGAAATTCAGAAATTATCATTGAGATCCTGAAATTTAAAATTCTCAGTGTTCAAATCTTTCCCATGTCCTTGCCCTTTCCCGATTTACCTGACCTTCTCCAGTCCTACAACTCTCTGCCTTCCTCCTAATCTAAATCCTCCTAAATTGTGTATCCCCAATTTCCTGAACTCCTCTATTGATAGCTGTGCCTTAGGCTGTCTAAGCCCAAAGCTCTGGAACTCCCTTCCTTAACTTCCATGCTTGTCACCTCTCTTCCTTAAAGACACTCCATCATTTTGAGCAAGCTCTTGGTTACCTTTCTTTATCTTTTGTGACTCAGTATCAAATTAAGTCTGGTCATTTTCAGGTGAAACGCCTTGGCTCATATTACTATCGCTGTTGCTCAGTCCTTTAGCCTCCTTTCCAGCTCCTGAAATTTGCCCTTTTTTCAACTCCACTAAACTGTGGCTTTTTCTCTCTCACACGCACAGGCAAAAATAAAAGAGAAAATTTAGGGTTAAAAAATACTGCTAAAGTTCTTGTTCCAACTTCTATTTTGTTCCCTCTATTAGAAAATATATTCATGTGTACAGACTGCTTATGATAGAACAGTCCATCAATGCTAAGTGCCTACTCACAAGAAGGCAACTGTGAAATTCAAGCCAGTTATAATCCCAAGTTTGACTTCAACTGATAGAATATTCTGATCTAATAACAGTATGTGAATGATATTCCATGCTTGTACTGCATTGTTACAGTTGTAACTTTACATAAATATTTTACAGCTTAAGAAAATGTATGTAAAACGTTCAGTCTGTTTTAGCAGAGCACTTTCAGGTGTTCTATATCATCTGTTTATTGGCTCCCTTGTTAACCGTTTTGGTTGCTCTTAATGTCTTAATTTCCTGGATAATACAGCTGTCATGAATAATTAAGCAATACAATTGCCTTTTACTGTAAGTTAGCCTAATGTTATAAATCAATGCGGGAAGCCCCTATTCTCCTATCAGTTGTCAAGATACGAAGTTAAGCCATTTTTAAAAAGCCTTTTTTCTACGATATGGAGATTAATAGTTGATTGCTTTATGACATTGTAGTGCTATAAGATCTTCACATTCCAGGTCAGCTTCTCTTCAAGCTTTTCCAGGGCAGTTGTCATTTTTTCTGGAACCAAAAGAAGCAGTTCAAAACCACTGGCTTCCATGATTCTAAGTCAATAGTTATTGGGCCATATACGCATTTAAAAGAAAACATCTGAATCACAGATTAAGCCAATGCATCTCAATTTTGTAAACATATCCTTTAATAAGTGGAATTGGAAATAAAATATAAATTGGTGAGTTTTATCCTCAACAACTTCATGGACTTCAAAATTCAATTGTGTTTTTATGGTCGGAAAAGCTTTCCTTTCTTTAAAATTCTTCATGCCAGTCATTCTTTTTAAACTTTACAGAATAAGGCTAACAATGGGCCAATCAATACTTACAAAATAACGTGGGAGCAGTTGAATTTCATATCCTATCTGCCTTGGTCATATCCCTTCAAATTATCTAAACTTTCACAGTGATGCTAAAATTGCAGTATAAATCTGGAATTGAATTCCCAAATGGTTCAGCTGGATGGCTTTTTCAAAAAATATATAATCTACCTGAAAGCATCAATATTTAGAATTTGGGGGTGTTTGGGATCAGGGCTTACTGGTACTTAAACATTAGTTTTTCTTTTAATTAGTAGATGATGCAATAAATCCAAGCATAACTAGGAACAGTCGAGCTTGGCAGTTAAGTTCCTAATGTTGAAACTGGAAATATTCAAACAGATTTTCACACAGCAACATTATCCCAGGGCATGTTTATTTCACAGGAACTGCATTCCATTTTATTACCATTAAGATGAAAACACTCCATGTGAAAATCAAGCCCACTAATTAATATCCTTGCGCATTCTCCAGTTCTGGTGAAAGTGTTATAGATATCTAGCAATGGAAGGTGTGCTCCAAAGTGATATTAATTTCATTTTTTCTCCATGATCAACCTGGCTAAGTCAAAGTTTGCAGCCACCAGAAACATGAATACTACCAGGATCCACTATAATCAAAAGTTGTTTTCAGGATTTCCAGTGTCATGATCTCCAGTCCACTTATGGCTGTCATTCATTATGTGCTTTTCTCAACATTCATGAGGTTGCAAAATTTACATTAACGTAGAGAAAGGAGCCACATTAAGTCTTCTAAATTGGTTTTATTTGTGCTACGGCCAATAGAAGGATGAAAAATAGAAGGTGCTAGCCTCTATCTTTTCTCCTGCTCTAGCTGCTGAGACTACCCTCTGGCATGAACAGTGTGGTTTCACTAGTATGAAGCTATAAACACTCAGAGTCACTTCTGGCTCCTTCATAAATAAATTAATAGATCATGTTGTATTCCCAAGAACTTAACTGAAAGTGAATCTAACACCAAGTGTAGTGCAGCTCAAGAACTGGATACATGCTGGGCTCTTTATTCCAACCAAAAGACAGCCAAAGCAGACAAGCTATGATCACTACAGCTCAGTACCAGGAAAAAACCATTCCTTCTTATTGATTTACCCCATCACCACCTCCATTCCCCATGGGTTACACACCCAGATTTAATTATCATGCATTCCTAAATGAAAAAGGAAACCAAATTTCAATGAAATGTACAACATAATAAAATAAAGCATTTCTAAGATATAAACATTAGAGTGACTGACCTTTTCACTTAAGATTAACAGCTCAACCTAGATAATATATCAATCGACTATATTAAAAACCTTGAGATATCTCCACCTGATCTGAACAGTATTAAAAAGCACATGCACTGAACATGAGTGTATCTACTAAGAATTTTCTACTTCACATTTATATATTACTCAGACTCAGCCAATCATTTTTTAATGACATGTTACCCACCTCTTCACAACCAGAACTCAAAATCAAACCAATGCTTGTACAGGGGTTGCCCAACCAGGGTCATTACTAAAAGCTGCAATTCAATCATTAATTTAAAATAGTTAACCTCCCTCAACTTTTTCCTGCTGTTCCCTGTTCCCACCCTGAGTGAAAGGCTCATTTATTTTTCCGTTATCATTCAGCGACTAAATTTTCAAACCTCAAAAACAGAGACTAGTGAAAGTCTAAATTACAATCAAAGCAAACTGGATCTTTTCAAGATCTTTCAGAGCAAATTTTGAGCACCTTTTTAAAAAAAATGTAGTAATATTTGAACCACGGTTACAAATACTGTAAGTTCAGTACAAGCCCTTCTCATTACTTCTGAGTTTGTCGTTATTTAGTTTTCCAAACTGATGGTTGTGAATGGTTTCACATAAATTTATGGAAAGGAAGAATAATTTCCTACTTTGCTTATGCTCTGTTATTCTAAAGCGTTGTTCATTTTGTACCCCTTGAATCTGAGAAGTCCACCATACAAGTTTGCAGTTACCATACACAATTCTTTACTCCTTCCAAGTTTGTTAGTTCTATATTTATCAATGCCCTACATTCAAACAAATTCACACATATCAAGGCAGTTTAAAGAGAAAAAAAATGACAGGACTTTAACAATTTTACTCACTATCTGCTTGGATGTATTTTGCCAGATAGCTCAGGATCACCATGATGGGTAGCACTGTCCAACACTGAGGTACCATATTCCAGGGTGGCGGTAGTCCTTTAGCTCAAGTCCAGATACAATCCTTCCAGTTGTTGATCCTCAAATACTCATACCTGCATATAAAAATGTTATAGATTTATGAGTTGCTTCTGGTCTGATTATCAAGCAGCCAATAGCAATTCTCTTTAAGTTGTAGTAACTGACAGGCCAAAGCCAAAATGTTTCGAACTTCATAATCTCCCTGCATTGTGGCAGCAGTTACAAAATACTAATTTAAGGTATTTTGAACTGAACTTCAAATCAACACGGAAACTAGACTTAAGTTGATAAAACGCTGACAGTTTGAATTAATTCAATATGAACCTCAATTCAGAATTCAAAAATTACAGCAAATCTGAAATGAACATAATTATGGTTATGCAAATACTCAATAACTTGTCTACACATCAGTAGATACAGTTTCATCCAAAGTCAATTTCATTTCCAATTTTTAGTCCTGATATCTGATATGTACTGGATATTATACAGTTCCATGGTGCACAAAATAAAAGCCAAAATGAAAGGCTTTCTTGAATTATTTGTTATTTAAGCAAAAATAAATCAGTCATTAGTTAGCATCTCAGGTCATTAATCTCAGTCCTAACTTTGAAATTGGCCTTTTATAAACTTGTAGATATATTCCACTTTTTCCCCAACCCCTCACTTGCTTCTCCTTATAAATCACTTATTTCTTATGCTTGAACGCTTCAGCTGCACTCTGATGGTAGTAAAAATTCTACGGAAACAACAATTTCAATACACTTCCAATTTTCTTTCTTTGAATATTCAGGGCTTTTTATAAATCCCAACTCTTTCAACAAATTTATTTATGGGGTTTGGATGTTTCTGACAATGCCAGCATTTATTGCCTATCTCTAATTGTCCTCAAGTTGCCTGAATGCTTTCTGAATTCCATGTCATGAAGGGAGGGAGTTCCAGTATATGACCTGAAGGAAAAGTGATATATTTACCAATCAGGATGAAGCAGAACTTGGAGGGGATGATGTCCCCATATGCCTGTTGCCCTAGTCCTTCTAAGTGGTAGGAGCCATTTCTTTGGGAGGTGCTGTGGTGCAAGACTTGGCAAGTTGCTGCACTCCTTGTAAATGGTACATGTTGCAGCCGTATGTGCCAGTGGTAGCAAGAGTGAAAGCTTAATATGATAGATGGGGTGCCACTCAAACAGGCTACTTTGTCCCAGATGGTGTTGAGTTTCTTGAGTGTTGTTGGAGCTTGCTCTGCTGAAATATTCATTCTTAGTTTTAATATTTTTAGGTTAACCATATAAGAGCATTCAACTTCCAAATGCTCATTATAGGCAGCATTTCTATTATCATGGCACTCAGAGGCCAAGTGGTTCCCTATTCTGCAGGAAATAAATTTTCTTACTGTTTTCAAACAGATGAAATTAAGTCTGCCAACAAAACATTTCCAAACTAAATAACGTCATTGCTCTGGGCTGTTGATGGGTTTAAATAAATTGCATTTATAAAACACCTTTAATGTGGTAAAACATCCCAAAATGCTTCACAGGAGTATTAAATAAAATTTGACACTGAGCGAAGGGCTATTAGGTGCATTTTTAAAAGAGTAAAGAGAGCTGGAGATGCAAGGAGGTTTAGGGGGGGAATTCTAAAGCTCAGGACCTCAACAGCCTCATCGTCTGTAGTGCAGCAATTAAAACCAGGGATGCGCAAGAGGTCAGGATTAAAGGAGTGCAAAAATCCCAGAGAGTTGTAGGGCTGGATGGGGTCAAAGAGATAGGGAGATGTGAGACCATGGAGGGGTTTGGAAAAAAAAATGGGAATTTTAATATTGAGGCATAGTTGAGCCAGAAGCTAATGTGGGGAATGACATGGAACAGGTACACCTTTTTGGAAAAAGGACCCATTTTCAAACATTATTTTTGGCTCTGCACCTTCAAAAAGACCTTGTTGCACTAAGAAATTCAGACAAGGCAAAGGAAGATCACGTGGCCAAGTGCTGTAACTTGTGAAGAAATGGTTATATCAATTACCTGCTTTCACTTAAAATATGGAGCAGATATGATGAAACAGCTCCTTGCATAAGCACTACATTCTTGATCAATTTACTATTTTTTTTAAAAGGTCTGAACAAAGACCTTCTAAAGAACAAAGCCAAAGCTGTGCTGATAATTATAGAAATACAGGTTATACAGAGTTCTGCAGAACACATTTATTCATTCATGTGCTTCTGGAAACTTGCAAGCTTTATAGCTGTAAAAGACAAAAACTTGGGAACCTTTCAGTGAAGTCCATAAGAAAAGTGACACGCGAATGATAGACAAAATTGAAACCCACAAGCAGTGCTACAAGCAGGACTGGAAGAAATCTTTTTACCAATTAGGAGGTTTTTTCATGAATGGCCTAACATCCTTGATTCAGTTAGTTAACTGTACTCATTTCCGTAATGCATTTGAACATGCATTGTATTATTATCAGGTGCAAGATCAGCATCTCCGTCCCTCAAGTTTTTTTTAAAACCTTGCATAGAAAACACTGCCAAAACAAGCAAAGATGAGCAGATCTATTCATGCATTGTTTTAGCATGCAAGACCAGCATCTGTATTTTTTATTCCTTTAAAGCTATGCATAAAATTTTACCAAAAGTAAATATCGAATGTGTTTATCAAACTGCAGGTTTATTCAAAAGTGAATGCTTCACTAATGTGCCAAGTTGGATAAAACAGCAATATCGACTTGAAGGAGGTTAACCAACATATTTACAATGTTGTTAATGATTTTATAGCTCCACGAACAGAATATGGATTTTCATTTAAAAAGTCATGGGAACCCTCAACATGACTACCAGCCAGGAACAAAACTTGCTGAGCTTTGGCATCGGGAGTAAACGCCAACTACTCCACAAGATAAAGAGCCAGATATTCAATATTTGTCACTAAACACCTTTTGCCTACAAGAATAAAAATAAAAAATAAAAATGGATACCAGAAGGGTGTTTTCTCTTGTGGAAGAGACTAGAATTAGAGAGGACAATTTAAAAATAAGAGGTCTCCCTTCTAAGATGGAGATGGGAGAAATTCTCTGAGGGTCATCATGTCTTTCCCAGAAAATAGTTGAGGCTGGGTCATTGAATTTATTCAAGGCTGAGTTAGATAGATTTTTGATAGGCAAGGGAGTCAGTGTTATGGGGGGGCAGACAGGTAAGTGGAGTTGAGACCACAATCAGATCAGCCATGATCTTATCAAATGGCGGAGCAGGATCAAAGGGCCTACTCCTATGAAAATTTCTTAAGTCAACGCTTTCAATTAGGTCCTCTCCCAAAATAAAGTAAAGAAAATGAACTGCAAGAAATCTCTGCAAATTATGCCCCTGCAAAGTATTATCCAATGTTACACAACAGTCCTTGTGGACAAGAGAATGCAATCATATCCTCTCATTATTCAACATTTAATAATGCGATTAAGTTACTACCAAACTAAATTATTTTAATAGATTATTCAGCATTCAACTGGAACAAAAGTACTTTCTAAATTTATTCCAGTGGGCTCCAAACACAGACATGCATTCAAGGTCTTCTATCTCAATGATCGAGTTTGAGGTCTCAGCTAACCAACCAGATGAAGCACTGCATTCCAATATTAGGGTACCGCATAGAGGGACAATGTGTAAATAGTGACAGAACTGGTAGGATGACATTATTGACTTAATTAAACGATTAGATAGGGGCAATAAAATGCTGCATTAAACATTGAAGATGCTCACTTAGATATCCTTTATGCACAAAGACACATGTGGATACTGCCACAAAGCATCAATGCATCCACTTGATCAAGTCCGTGAGCCATATAAAGGAGGTCAAGCACTCATAAGCTGCAATCATATCTGAAGACAAACCAGACCAATGTTCCAATGGATGTGTTTATTTTTAAAAAGGATAATTATACCATTGGATTATTTTGAGAGTATTGTGCATAGAAATTCAAGGACATGTTTTCCATGCATTCAGCATATTGCATTCAAGAACCAGAATGGACACTATGCTAGGGAGAGAGCTTGCAAAGGTGGAGAAGTGCACCAATTCGCCATCCTCATTATAATGGAGGAAGTGGCCTATGACATTGCAAAGGTGGTGTCACGTGAGAAAGCGAGTGATGAATAAATGGGAATATTTCACAGAGAGGATGAAGATAGTGATCTAAAGATGGAGACGGATGTACACTTCCTCATGTGACATGCCTCAGCTGCATTGAGAAGCCTCAGCTCAGCAGAGGCATCAGCTCTCACAGACGAGTTTTCATGATCTCATTCTTGAGTTTCCCACAGAGTGGAGGGGGAGCATGTTAGTGCAGCAGTGACATCACCGGTGTCCTCACAGTAGATGGAAGCCAGAGCCAGCGCCATCACAGCATTCAAGCGCACACTCAACAAGCACAGATATGCCCACGTTGGTGGGTCCTCAAATGCGATTAGAAAGGGTGGCACTAGGTGAAGAGCACATCACAAGTAAGGAGTAGAGAAAGGCAGGGGCAGCTGTGGGCAGTCCAGCTCGGAGGACGAAGGGCAGACAGAACCCTGCTCAGCTAGGTGCAGATGCATAACCTTGAGTCAGAAACAGGGTGTCTCTGCTTTGATTAGCAGCATGAGATGTGTACCCATATGTCAGATTTTCCAGAGACAGTGGGCAGTCATATGCTGAGAATGGAGGAATTCTTTCAGCTCATCTGCACCAACATGGCTCAGGGCTTTGAACACGAGCTCCTCCATTGAGAGAGTTGCTAACCTCATATGAGCGTCATATGCAGCTGCATTCTGAGTAGATGCAGGAACAGTGCACAGATACATGCAGAATGCATTCTGTAGCACTGGCCAGTTAGTGGCTTTGATGGTACAAAGATGAATGGAATGGATGCCAGTTGTGCCCCAGCAGGTGGACCCTCTAGGTGATCAAGAGTGCTACCAAATTGCTGATGCAGTCATGGATGAGGATGGTGGTGCCACCTCTCACAGGGTGCCATCACCATCATTGGCCAAGACCATTCTAGCCACAAACAGACACACGCGCAGGCTAGCTCCACCTCAGAGGCCAAAAGAGGAGCACCGCGAGCTAGACCACTGCGCCATTCATTGCTCCGAGTAGTTTACTTAAGTGGCTTTTATTTGCATTTGTATGAATTATTAACTACATTAGAGATGTGCCATGCTCCATATATGTGAGCTTCCATTCTTTTATGGCAAAACTGCAAAAGAAAGAAGTGGTTAAGGAAAGCAATAGCCTTTTAATGGGCCATCAAGGCCAACGGAGAAATCTGTAAAATTTATTGTCAGTAAGGATGAAACAATTCAAAATTGTGTGTTGCATTGGTGTGTTCTCACAGTCAGAGCATAAGGGGATCCCAGAGCATGCAGTCTTGCTGGGTGAATAGCGCTCAGGTGAAATATGCCTGGATTAGATGTACCCCAGGCACCCTAATGAGTGTTTTGACTCCCAAGATGCCCCCAGCCACTTTACTGCATTGCATGAGCACCATTCTCTTCTGCATCTTCCTCTTCCTACACCACCACCACCACCTCTAATGAACTGCATCCATGTAGCACTTCACCAGGTTCAAAGGCCACCACTCTCTGGAAGGTCACGTTATGGAGAGCGCAGCACATCGCTCCAATGCACAATACTCTTCCAGGAATGTACTGCAGGGCACCATCCAACTAGTCCAGACACCAAGACAGCATTTTTAAAAGCCCAATGACCTGCTTGATAGTACACCTTATGGCTTTGGATGTAGCCGCTCTGTGCAAGGGCACATAAAGGTGAGTAGCCATCTATCTCTTGTCTCCTCAACCACACATAGAGGTTGGATTGAGAACCTGTATTGAGAACCTTGCACTTCCTTGAAAATGACATTAAAGATAGGAAGACGCTGACAAGTTTACTAGTCTCAAATTATTGATGCCTTTTCATTTGGGTCAATATTATTTGTACCTAGGCTCCTGCTGTAGTCTTTGCTCAAATAAGAAACTGGGCATCAATGCAATTCACTAATTTCTGAAGAAAACAATTTGTTTCTATTGCTTCTCTAATGTACATTATCATCAATGCATCCACAATGCCCAGCTTTCATGAGTAATTGTAACAAACAGTTCAGAATTACATTTTAACAAGGGCCAACTGTCCATCTCAGTTCCACCTAGATCTGTATTTTATAGGTGTATAAATGAATGAGAGAATTATTCAATGACACCCAGGCATTTAAAAATTAAATGGCTGGTGACAGATGGGAAGTTTTGTTCTCTGCCTGCTGTTTGCGAGCAGGCCTACTAGCAGTTTTATATCATGGACAATTGGGGCACCTTTGCTGCATTTTTTACTACCTTGCTAGGGAAGTAATAAGAATCACTCAACAAAGAGAGCTCATGCAATCATATTCCTCTACTCATATACTGTCACTGTGAAGTCAACAATGCACCATCTCTACCTTTATAACATGTTCTTTGGTATTTGTTGTTCTTCAGAATATGACAGACAATATAGTATGAACAGGGACTATTAGAGACTGAATATCCATACCTTTAAAATAAACTGCTGGTAAACTTTGAGGTCTTGAGGTGCAGTGGGTAGCGTCCCTGCCTCTGAGCCAGAGGCTCCACATTAGAGTCCCACTCCAGGCTTGATGGCCATGGAAGATGCATTAATGGAATGGCCAAACAGGTTGATTATCAGCCTGTAAATGCTTTCGGTACAGCTGTGGAAGACAGCAAGAGCAGGAGAGTCTCCTGGTTGGCCACGTTTGATTCAAGAGTGGTGCCCCCTCAAGCTATAGCCTCTGTTGGCAGGTTGGCAACCTATTTCAGGAAAAACTAGCTACAGAAACAGACATAAGCACATGCTTCGATTACCTTATGATTCTCTTCCTGCGCCTAGAGATGCAAGAAGAAACTTTACTGTAGATTCGAGCAGAAAGTTATAATGTAACTGTCAGCTTGATTTAGTGATAGAACTGAGTCATGCTATTGAGAATTAAAACCATAACCTAGCACTTGGAATACATAACCTGGGCTGACACCACTGCAGTAATGAGGAAATGTTTCATCATGAGAGATGTCATCATCCAGATGAGACGCCAGAACCCATCTGCCTGTTCAGATGAACATAGAAGATCCCAAATCACTTGTCCCAGAACAGGAAAAAAGTCGGTCCAGTAAACTGACCAACATTCATCTCTCACCAGCACCACCAAAATAGATTAACTGGTCTCTAATCTCACTACAAGCTAGATGATTTTTATCCTACAACACACAACCTGTCATTGGCACTGGCACAATGGACCAAATAGTCACTTTGTGTTCTAATCGTTTTCATTCTATATCAACTGATTTCTAGGTTTGTAATATAACAACTGCCCACACAGACTGTGATGCTCATACACGGCCACAACACAATTGTTCAAGTGACTTGCAGCCTGTGGAAATGCATTGTGTCCATTTTTAAAACTTGGATCCTCAAGTTACCAGCCAGGAGTGGAAACACAATTATTCTGGCAATTACTTTGCAACAAACAGCAACAAGGACTCCATTAGCACTGTGCAAAAAATATTTTGGTCGCTGAATCCACCAGCATCAACATCCTGGGGAGCAGATAGGGTCACCATTGACCAGAAGTTTAACTGGGCCAGCCAGATAAATACTGTGACCACAGCACGTCAGAGGCTGGGAATTCTGCTGCAAGTAACACTTCCTGTCCAGATGGCGCCAAGGGTAGGAACTTATTATAGATACCCTGCATTTATCTACAAGGCATGTGTCAGGAATGGAATGCTCTCCACTTGTCTGGATGAGTGCAGCTCCAACACCACTTAAGCAGCTCAACACCATCTAGGATGGTGCATAGGGTGCCCACTTGGTTGGTACCCTATGCACCATCTTTAAACATTCATTCCCTCCACTACCAGTACATAGTAGTTAGTGTGCACTACAGGTCAAGTGTCTGTTATCCAAAATCCTCAGAGCCAATCATATTTCAGATAATTTTGCTTTCCGGATACTGCATATAGGACTAGACCTACTTACGCTACAATAGACTAAGTCTAGGCCAGCTGTCGTCTAAAGTAAACAAAATGGCTAGAAAAATAAGATGCATCAGTGAATCATAAAAAGTTTCTACCCTTGGCGCCATCTGCGATTCTGTTTGGAGGTGAGGGTTCAGAGTGTCTAGGTACTCTGCTTGGAGGCATTCTTGAATAGTTCTTCCAGTTTCACCCGCCTCATCAACATTGGCTTTTGTTTTATAAGTTTGTCTTTTATTTTATGGATTGGCAGTATTTCTTGCTCATTTATAAATGTACTTTATTCGAGTGCATCCATCAGCCCGTCACACATCTTAATAATATCATCTATGGGCACTTTATCAGATTCACTGTCATCCTCATCATCACTGTTTTTATCAAGTTGATGCAGCACCATTTCTGCAATCTCCCCGTCAGTCAAAGAATACACGATAGGAGCATTGTTATCAATGGTAAACACTTCCTCGATATCCTTGGCCTCCAATGTATTCACATATTCCACTGTTATACTTCTTGCATACTCAAGGAGCTGATTTACCAGATTTTTTTTCCTTGTTCACATGAAAACCTTCAAAGTCTTTGTCAATATTATAGTCTTCAATGAAGATTGTTGCTAGCCAAATGTTGTGCTAACGGTTGGTCAAAGTGTCTTTACCAACAAGGCACCAGACATTAACAGATGCGTAGATGGTGTCCTTAATTGTGAACTCCTTTTTGGAAGCCTTCCACCCTCAGGCCTCTGTTCACAGCACCAAGCATACTATTCAAGGAGTCTTTATATTTACACTTCATGAACCGAACAATGCCTTGGTTCATTGGCTGAATTAATGACTTTACATTGGCAGGGGGAAGAGAGAGTAAACACAGTGAAAACATTGTCTTCACCAACATATCAGCAGGGGTATGTGCTGAACAACTGTCTAGGAGTAGCATGATTTTACAGTTTTCTTCAAATCCAGCTACCTGACAATGCACACGTGCCTCTGGCACAAAGCGGTTGTGAAACCAATCAGAAAACATGTCACTGGTTACCCTGGCACAGTAGTGAATGGGTAATGTCCAAGTCCCCTTGAAGCATCAGGGACATGTTCTCTTCATGATTACAGCCAATTTACATGTGTGCGCGCGTCAGCCACACTGGCACAACCAAGGAGAGTCAACCTGTCCTTTGCATCCTTAAAACCCATTGGTGCACTTGACTCAGCTGCTGATAGCATTTTTTGAGGACGTATTGCCAGAAGACTCATTTCATCAGCACTGTAAGTTTGTTCAGGTAAAAGGTTTTTGCCTGAAATTAGCATAGCAAACTCATCAATAAATTTTTCAGCGGGATCATGGTCTGGAGATGCTTTAACACCACAAACTTTCAAAAACTTGATACCATGACGCTTCTTGAATTTCTGGAGCCAACCAGTCATGTATTCACATACACCTTCAAGCCTCAGTTCTACATGGGCAGATTTTGTCCTACTGCATGATCAATGGGCCAATCAATGGAAACCTTTCATTCCTATGCTGATTAATTCATTCATCATAACATGATCATGTTCATCATTTTTCAACTCAAGCAAATTATTATTCATTGACTTTTGTGAATCACTTTAAATATAAAATTTCAAGACTTTGCCCTTCTGCTTCTTTAAATCATATTTGATGGCGATACTTACCCCATACTCCTCACTCAAATGCCTCACAGATGCACCATATTCAAGTTTCTGCAACAACGCTACTTTCTTAGCAATTAATAACGAATTATGCTTCCTTTTCCTTTTCTCTTTGTTAGCCATAAATTATCTGATAGTCTTTTATCTTCTGGTCTCCATTTTATAAAACAGGATATAAAGCTATTGGAGAAGGTGCAAAGAAGGTTCAGTCAGATCGCAACAGAACAGAGGGGTTATAACTAACAAAAGATTGAACAGCTTGGAGTCTTTCCTCTAAAATTCTAAAGATAAGGTTGAGGGGTGACCCGATAAAAGTCTAAGATAATGAAAGGATTTGATAGGGTAGAAGTGGAGAAAATGTATTTACTTGTGCAGAGGTCAAAACTATAGCTATTGACTAGAATATAAAATATTCACTAATAAATCAATAGTGATTTCAGGAGAAAGTTCTTTACCCAAAGAATGGTAAGAATGTGAAACTTGTTACGAGGAGCAGTTTAGGTGAATATTATCGATATCTTTAAGGGGAAGCTCGATAAGCATGTGTGGGAGAAAGGAATAGAAGGCTACACTGATAAGAGTTGGATGAATAAGGTGACAGTGGGTAGCAATGCTCGTGTGGCATATAAACACCAGCACAGATCAGTTGGGCCTGTGGCTTATTTCTGTGCTGCAGTCTCAATGTCATTCAAGTGCAATTAAAGGCTTAAACATTTTCTTATCACTACTACAGAAATTTTCCCCCCCTCCCAGGTGCGTATTCTTTGCGCCCCAATCCCATACTTCTGGCATAAAGCCAACAGTAATTGCAAGATAAAATTTACTGCAGAGTTTCAGAAATGAAAAATGTGCTGCCTTAGCCTTTTCAATATTCAATTGCTTAACTGTAAAATTAAAGGATGAAAAATCATTGACGCTGCTATTAACAACTGCCAGTGTAATAATTCCTCATCCAGCAATTAAATAAAGATACATTTTTTTTTTCAAAAATGCCTCCAGGTGATGGCCTCTGCTGCAGGGCAATCAGTAACCTATAAGATTATCTGAATAATCAAACGAGGAAAATTTGGTCATGAAGCTACCTTCCTTCCTACCATTCTCATCTAATTTGATTTTTTTTTTGGGAGGGGAAGGAGGGAGGAGAATGACAAAAGGAAAAACAGTACTCATTCTAGTACGTCAAAGTAGCACACAAACAAGGCATAGATGAAATAAGTCAACGTTCTTCCTTCTGAATAGACATGAAAATTCATCCACTTACAGAAACGATTACATTCTGGCAAATGGAACCCGTCACTACACCTGGAAGTTTATTTTTTAAAAGTACCAACTAATTGGAACTCAAATTCAAACAGAGATGCAAAGTCATAACAAAAGCATAAAAATATACAAAAAAAAAATTCAAGCAGATGAAGTGCATCCAAAAGCCAGGTTATAGCACATCTGATTTAACAAAATGTTTAGCTCACTTTAGCTGAGTTCAGAGCAGGTAGACAATCACAAAAGGCACCTTCGCAAAATAATAAACATTCCAACCGATCTTTTAAGTTTTAGAATTTGGTGGAATATGTTTGAGAACAACCTTGCTTCCCATTTTTTCCTCCAGGCCACCTTATCGCCTGAAGCTGGGTGTGGCACATTCATACAGTTTCAAGCATGTCAGAATGCTGAAGGCTTTGTTTCTCTCACAAAGGAGGAAAATTGTTTACAAACTGAGCTCTGTGCCCTTCATTCACATTGAGTGAAATAGCAAAGCTAAAAACATTCCGTTTGATGTGCTAAACCCTTTACAGAAGCACAGCAGGGTCAAATAATTAAGAGGAAAAGTATAATATTTTTCATTTTATTGACAAATAAACCAGACAATTTTGTGTTTTGTGGTTTTTTAAAAAAAATGTTGTTTGACAACTTGCATTTATTGTCTTTAATGTAGAAAAAGATCAAAGCGTTTCACAGAGCAAAAATCAGACAAAAGTGGATCCCAGCCAAAGATGAAGATATTAAGAGGGGTAACCAAATCTTGAAGAGCAATCATACAAGAGGGGGTGGTGTAGAGACAGGCAGATTAAGGAAAGGAATTCCAGAGGGTGGGATCTCAACAACTAATAGCATAGCCATCAATGGGGAGGGGGAATGCATTCACGTAGGAGCCCATTTTAGGTCTTCAGAAGCAGTAGAATGTCACAGCAGAGCTCATTTAAACTTCAAACTATGAAAATAATTTAAGCATATAATAAACAAATAAGTTAACCATGATGTAATGCTTTTATATTTACAATAGGAAGTTTAATTAAATCCCAGTGGGTAAAAAATGCACTGTAATTCTAAGAATTAATTTGACTTTTAAGACTGCTTCTTTTAAACTTTCCTTAATATAAAAAAACTCTTCTAAGGTTTTCAACTTGCCTCTCATGAGATTCTCCAACTTTTTCATAGAACCTTCCAACTGCCCCCAGTTAAGAAAGTCTCTTTGAAAAGTTTTAAATAGCTATTCAAAAGTAATGGAAAACCAAATGGACCCAATACTGAAGTCTGTATTTTGAAAACTGTCTTTGCAGGATAGACTTTAGCTGGCTGCTACATTCCCTTTGCACAGGATGCATTTTAAAGGGAGTTACTGAAATAACATTTAGAAAAAATGTATCATATCTGTCACAATGACTATACCAGCACAAAAATACGTCAATTTTATTCAACAGCACGAGTTTAAATTGGACAATAGGTTGTGTGTGTCCTATGTTTTTCAGTACTTCATATACAAGATGCAACAGCTTCTGTCACTAAATCTTCCCAGCTCCATTTTCACAACTGCTACGAAGCAGTATGCAATTAATTCAATTTTTTTTTGCTTCTTTGTGATCGTCCTTCACCACCCTCACTCCATGGCCTCACTCTTGCTCTGCAGATAAGTAAATGGATCTTGGGGAGGAAAAGTGCACATAACTTGGTGCTTCACAGGACAACATTATCTCACTTTAAATGATATGTTAGCTAGTAACAAGTTAGACTGAGGACGCAATACTGAGATTCAACTCCAAGGACGGGAATAACAGAGTAGCAAACTCCAAGATGGTGTCTCTTGATGGGAAGTATGGGGGGTGCCCAAGAAGCCTCAATATGGCTCCACACTGTATAGCTGCTTTAAGTTAGTTGGACCCTCTTGGTGCATGGGCTTCGAAGGGACACTTGTGTTACTTTTTCAGTTTAGAGGAATTTTTACCTTATTCATGGTATGTATATGGGTCTAAACATTTTTCTGGTAGTTTCACCTTGTTCATTGAATTTTAAAAAAAATGTTTTTCCATCAGTGCGATAACTGCTCATTCTCCTACAATAAAGGGAGTATCTTTAACCTAGCCTTTTTCCTAGTTTTTTTTTCTCTCTGCACTGTATCACTCAATAGTTCTATCATTTGCACTGTGCAATCTATGCTGATCACCATTTTTAATTTTATTATCAATACATGGTGGGAACCCAATACAGAAATCAAGTAAAATGTGAAGTTATCATATTTAGCTGATTGATTACTTACATTACCAGTTCACTACAGAGGATATGATAGGTCAGAAAGCAACATCAGTGATTTCAACATTACCAAGTCATTGAACAACAAGACAGCTTGTCAAATATTTATTACAAATTTGTTGTTTTGATGCATTTTAGACAAAAAAAACAATTTCATTCCCTGAAACATTAACTCTTTCTCGCTCCACGGATGCTTTTAAACCTCAGTATTTCCAGCAATTTCTTGTTTTTATTTCAAATTTCCAGCATTCACGGTATTTTGCTTTTGTAAGAACGTGATCCATTTTGATTTGGCCTATAAAAAATACCTCAAAAATATGGTCAAGATATCATTTTGACTTTCCTTCACTTCTGGAGATCTTCATTCCAGTAAACTTAAGGAATGCAAATAATCTATTGAAGGTCACAAAACAAGTCCTGAATGCTTCTCTTACCTACAGCTAAATACTGCCACAATTTAGCAAAGTGTGTGCATTTCCATCTGTGTGGTTAAGATGGTTGCCAAGGTTACAATTCATTCTTACAGTAAGAGTGCCATCTCCCAAGCTTTATAGTGAAACTTGCGCAAGATAAAAAGCTTCAACAACATGTCTCTCTTTCAGTAATACTGGTTCTGTACTACCATAGTGAAACTTAGAGCCATGCTGCAGGAAACACTTAAATACTCCACTTTCTTTAGAAAGTTGGCATTAGTTTAAAGGTCTATATGTTCAAAAGCCTTCAACCTCCAGCCAGCTTTTCTTGCAATGTATCATCATTCCCACCTGTGCAGCACTAAGTTTTAACAGAAAGATTCAACCACCTTTTTTACATTTTTTCCCAAATTTAACTCACAATGCCTCCAACATAAAAGACTGTGTTGCCATTAGTGAATCCTTATGTTGACATTTGCAGAATCATATAGTACAGGAGTTCATTCAGCCCATCATGTCTATGCTGACTCTTTGAAAGTGCTATCTAATTAGACCCACTCCCCTGCTCTTTCCCCATAACCCTGCAAATTTTTCTGTCAAGTATTTATGCAGTTATCTTATGAATGGCCACACAGAGCCAAGACAAATCTTATACAATAAGAAAGCAGCTTATATTTCAAAAGCACCCAATATGGAGATATGAGCCACTGTACATTCTGCAACTATCTACCTCCTCTGGACCCATCTTTTGTTACCATGTTTGTCCCTTTATCCCTTGCACCATCATGCCTTTTTTCAGTTAATCATTCCTGCCTTTTGCTCTACTGCCAAACTTTCCTTCCTTTTCCCAGCCCTATATTTGCTTAAAACTTGTTTTCCCTAGCATCTTCCAGTTCTGATGAAAAGTAAACAATCTGAAACATCAACTCTGTTTTCTTCTCTCCTTAGATGCTGCCTGACCTGTTGAGCATTTCCAATGTTTCATTTTCATTTCAGATTTCCAGCCTGTGCATTATTTTGATTTTGGTTCAATATGAAGTGGCTGCCTACAATCTGAAATTTGCCCATTTGCATTGCAAGATGAATCAGGAACAAGGGCAGCAACAATGGAACAACTGTATATGTTTCATATAACATTTAAAACAATTGAACATACACAAAATGTACCCAGTTGCTCAAAATCACATTTTGATTCAGGCCACCTCCAAACTGTGGAAGATCCAGAAAAACCAGCAATGTGGAACACAGGAATTAAAGTAGCCCATTTAATGTGAAAATTGAATTGCTGACTTGCTTGAACTAGCTAAGAGCTCTACCACATCAATGACCACAACAAAACTTGGCAGAACAGCAAGAACCTGTGGCGGTGACCATTTAAGCTTCTTGCCATTAGCACTTTGCCCCTGGGAAAGAAACCACTGTACAAGGTAACGATCATTGCCTTCCAAGGCTTGTCATCTATTTTATATTACAGATCTGCCTCAAACCATAACAATAACACTCAGTTTGTTTCAATATAGTTATCAACATCCCATCCTCATTATTGTCTAGTTTCAGTACAAGTAGCAATGAATTACAAAAATGAAGCCATAATACAGCTTGCAGCATGGTAGTTTCACAAGAACTGCTGTCTAATGAAACTCTAGTATAAGACCAAAGACAGACAACTTCTACCATACCTGACTGGGAAAATATACTTCCTTATATAAGTATTCTGAAAAACAAATAAATGGCTAATAATTATTCAATAGATAAAGTGGTCAAATCAATACAATTATGAGGATCTGACGATCAGTTGATGTGAAAATGTCAAATTACTTAATTTACTTGGCATGCACAATGCTAACACTCCCGTTATAAATGGCTCGCATGTAAGTTTGCACTTATGATTTACCACAAGTCTAATTGCATGGTGCCAGGTGCTTTGCCAAAAATGAAGTAGTATTCAAGATTTTTTTAAAGGCTTTTTCCTGCAACTGGTGGCTAGTACAACACCACTGGCAGATCTCTAGAATGGTATGTTGCTCAGAAGACAGAGTGAAATCATATGAATTACTTTCTAAGCAAGGTTCAAAATGTCAGAATATTTGCTGACTAAACCTAGCAACGAGTAGGAAAACCTGGGTCATACTCAGAGAATCAATTGCTGCATGCTAGTAAAAGCTATACAAAAAGAGCTTCCCTTTCATGTGGCCACACTATCTTTTTAAAAATTGAGATCATTAAAGTTTAAGTAATGAAAGGTTATTGACCTGAAACTTTTCTCCCTCAGCCAGATGTGCCTCACCTGCTGGCTGAGTAGTTCCGGCACTTTGTTTTTATTTCAGATTCCCAGCATCTGCAGTATTCTATTTTTATAATTTTTTGATGTTAAATGTTTGACAGTTCTCCTGTTTCAATGTAATCTGTTCACAATGTATTGGTTTAAAAAGCTCAGGAAATACTAAAGCAAAGCAAAATACAGAAGTCTTAAAATTTGTTGTCAACATAAGGAATACTTGACCTACATTTGAATAATGACAGAAGAGATGTCAATTCCATTTATGTACAATGTCTTGAATACTCGGGGAATTTATTTTGTCCATTTGCTTCTCACCCTTAAAGACATACTTTATACCAAAGCAAACTGGTAAAGAAAAATGTTCAACTCTGTCACATGACAACATAAGAAGCGGGTGTAGGCCATTCAGTATGCTCCACCATTCATCAAAATCATGGCTGATCGTCTACGTCAGCTGCACATTCCTGCACTGCCCCCATATGCCTTGATATCCTTAATGTAAAAAAATCTGACTTGAATATGTCCAACAAGAAATCAAGTTCAATCGTCACCGCAGAACATTTCTAAAACAACGTCCTCTGGAAATGTAACAGTACTGTTAGAAAAGCCCTATGAAATTTTAAACAACGTTTAATCTGCAACTGCACTTACAATTGCAGAGTTTCAGAAATGTACAATGCACTTCATTTTCAGTTCCAGATTCAAGATGTGTAAATAAATGACACAGAAAATTAACATGCAGGTGAAGCGAGCATCAAGGAAAGCAAATGATAGTTTAGCCTTAATTACTAAAGGACTGTGTATATTCCTTCCACATAGAAGAGCAAGGGCAGAAAACACGGAAATATCGCCACCTGTCATTTCTCCTCCTAGTCATACACCATCCTGACTTGGAACTGCATTGCTGTTCCTTCACTGTCACAGGGTTAAAATCCTGCAACTCCCTCCCTAACAACAGGACTTTGGGTGTACCTATACCAAATGTACTGCTGCAGTTCAAGAAGATGGCTCAAGGGCAATTAGGGATGAGAATAAATGCTAGCCTTGCCAGCACACACACATTCCAAAATTAATATATAAAAAGTATTACTGCAATTATACAGGGCTTTGGTGATTGCACAGGTTGGGTGGAATTTAATGCCCTCCCCCAAGGCGAGATGGGAACCCTGCCGTCTTCCCACCTTTGACCTAATTAAGGCTCATGGACCCGCCAACTCCACTGCCAATTGAGGCTCTTAAGTGGGCAATTAATTATTAAAGGGCTTCATCCCCCCCCCCACTCTGGTAGTCAAACTGCAGCAGGCAGGGTATTCGCCACAGGGGATCCCAAAAACAAACCCTGTTATGTTTACTTGCAGGCTCCCAGGGAGGGGAAGAGGGAATGGGGTGTTTCATTCAAAGGCACTCAGTGCTTAATTGAGGGACTCAGCATCAGTAAGGGGTGGCTGGGGGGTGGGGAGCGCCAAGAGCCACCCCAGCCTTTGCTACCAACCCTTAACACATTCCAACTACCACCAATACTTAAATTTGAAAAATCTCTACCAGGTCACCCCTTGGCCGCCCCCCAACCCCTCAAAAAGAAAAAAAGTGACCCAGCCCGTCATTCCTTTCCTGGCAATGCTGGGCACACAAGAATTATAGGAGCTCAGGTATTTTGGAGGGTTGTGGGGCTGGAGGAGATTACAGAGATGGTGAGGAGCAGGATCATGGAGGGACTTGCAAAGATGAGAATTTTCAAAATCGAGGCACAGTGAGGTGCAGGATCATGGAGGGACTTGCAAAGAAGATGAGAATAAAAAAAATTAAGGCACTGCTTAACAGAGAGCTAGTATAAGACAGCAACCACAGGGGTCAACAGGATTTGGTGTGAGTTAAGTAAGCCACAGGCAGCAGAGCTTTTGATGACCTCAAGTTTACAGAGGGTAGAATGTGGGAGGCTGGCCCAGAATAATCAAGTCTAGAGGCAACAAAAGCATGAAGGAAAATGAGCAGAGGCAAGATGGAATTGGGCAGTGTTACAGAAGTGGAAACAGGCAGTCTTAATGATGGCGCAGATGCAGCTGAAAGCTCATCTTGGGATCAAATATGACACCAAGATTATAAATAGTCTGGTTCAACCTCAGACAGTTGTCAGGAAGAATGGGAACAGTTATTAGGGAGTGCAGCTTGTGACAGGGACCAAAGATGATGTTATTAATCTTCCCAATATTTAATTGGAGGAAATTTTTGCTCATCCAATACTGGAGTCAGACAAGCGGAGGAGAGTTCAAGAGAAACATTGGTGAGAGAGTGAGAGTGTCATCAGAGAACACAAAATTGGGTGCTGAAAATTACGCCCTATTGGGAGGCAGGATGGCACATAATATGGAAGGGGCATAAAATTGGGCACCATGACAGCAGATGACCACTATTTTACCCGCAGAGGGGAAGGCATCAACACCTACTGAAGCCCCTTAAGTGGCCAATTAATGTCGTTCAAGGATCCGCTGCTAGGATTTTACCCACAGCAGGGGAGGCAACTGACATGGGAAGCAAGCATAAAACAGCAAAGCACCAGAGTAGAATCAAGATCACAATGGGAACCAGCAGTAGATCAGAAGTAGCTCTTGGGAAGGGCAGAATACTGATGATGTAGGAGCAGGCCAAGTACGAGAAGAGAGGTAGCCCAACAAAGAACATGGTCTCAATAGAAAGTAGCAGAAGTGGATTTACGACCAGGATACAGGAGCAAGTAAAGCTGAGAAATCAGCAGTTCATTGAAGTACAATGAAAAGCTTAGCAGATAATAGCAGCAGTTAATGGAGGTGGGGGCGTGGTGGGTTATAAATTCAAAAAGATTACCATAAAACTTAAATCAACAGAGTAGCAGAACAGAATCATGTCAGCAGTGTTACTGTGTAGTCTGATGACAGGAATGGAGGTCTCCAGGAAATCAAATTAGAGGTGAGTTCCATTTGTTGAAAAGAGTACATTAAAAACAAAACAAGCAGTTTCAAGGGATGGGCAATGTGCTCTGCACAGGTAACTTTAAACTTTTAGTTTAGGCAAAAATTGACCCACCTTTAGAGCCAGAGGATCTTAAGCAGTGGAGTCATGACTGGGGAAGAAAAGGGAAAAAGGTGACAATGCATAGGACTGCACAAGAGACAAGGCGAATTAAGGAGCTGCCAACCCAAGAGCCATCTTAAATATCTGTAATAACTGATCAGGAAGTGAATCTCCAAAACATACATGTAGATGAGACTAAGGTATGCTTCTGACAACAACAGATGTTGGTTAAGCACAATCATACTTTATGATCCTTCACTTTCATCTCATTGGAATGTAATTCATCTGTTGACAGAATTCATTGAAAGGGTTAAAACTAGGTGCAGCAGATGGTGTATATATTCTCATGTCTCCAGAGAGTGAATTTGAAATGCAAAACACTAAGCAAAAGACGCAACTTGCGAATAAATGGAAGCAATCAGAACCAAACTGATTAGACAAGACCTTAGTTCCTGTGCAGAACTCAACCAAATGAAACGCTAAACAGAGACACCAAAACCTCAGAGGAAAATAGAATCATAAGCACTTAATTACCAACACAGCAAATATATGACAGGATCAGTAGGTTTTAACAAGCATTGCATAGTGAGAAAATACTGCTTTGAACAAATTTAGAATATCTTACAGGAGATTGCAACACTACAGCAATGAGACACATTCTAAAATTTCTGGCTTTGGACCTGTCCAAGTTGGCACGCCAATAGTTTTCTATTCCTTCCATCAGTTGGTTAAATTCTTTCATGAAGTAAGGAGAGGGTGGAGGAGGGTAGCGGAGTTGATGATGTGCATTTTGTACAAGCATCTTCAGCAAAATTGAAGCACATGGGATTAAAAGTGTGCATGGATAGGAAATTAGCTAAGGACAAAAAGGGATCTGACCGAGGTGGATTGGTATCAAAGATCTGCACGTAAAACACTAAATGAGTAATGTGAGGCCTTCAAAGAGGACATAACTACAAACTAGGTACATTCCCACAAGGGCAAAAGCAGGAACATCCAAAGATAGAGATTATCATGAAATAGAAAAAGAAAGCTCATGATAAGTCAGGTTCATAATTCAACCAGGCTGAATACTAAAATTACAGAAAATTGAAAAAGAGGGGTAAGGAATGCATGAGAATAGTTTAGGAGGCAACATAAAAGGTAGCCCAAAAGTCTTTTATAAATATGTAGATAGCAAAAGGCTAGTCATGGAAAGGTGAAGTCAATTTAGGACCAAAAAGGTAGAGAGCACAGTTGAGGCACTAAATGAACTGACTTCATTAAAGAAGAGAATGCTACCAATGTCACAGTAAAGGAGGAGGTCATAGAGAAATTGGGTAAGATAAAAATAAAATGACATCAAAAAAGGAGAAAAGCCAAGCAATATTGTTGGGACACATCCTAGGTTGCTGAGGGAAGGTAAGGATGAAAATTGCAGACATTCTAGCTGCAATCTTCCAATCCTCCTTAGATATGGTGGTGGAGCCCGTGGACTAGATGATTGCAAATATAACTCTACTCAAAAGGAGTGGGATAAACCTGACATAACGGTGCTGGAGAAACTTATTCTGGGACAAAATTAATTGGCATGAGGAAAAATGTGTGTTAATAAATAAATAAAAGAAAGCCAGCACGATTGTTAGAGGAAAATCATGTTCAACTACTTTAATTGTATTTTTCAAGTAACAGAGAGCATGGATGAGGGTAGTGCAGTTATTGTTGTGTAGATGGGCTTTAAAACTCTTTTGATAAAGTAACACAAATGAATTTATTAGCAAAATGAAGCCCATGGGATTAAAGGGGCAGTAGCTGCAAGGATAGGAAATTGGCTAAAGGACAAAAAGCAGATTAGAGGCAGATGGCCATTTTTCAAACTGGAGTTAAGTGTACATTGGCATTCCCCAGAGATCAGTTTTGGAATCAGTGCTCCTTTTCATATACATTAAAGACCTGGACTTGGACATACAGGGAATTAATTTCAAAGTTTAAAGACCAGAAATGTAAACAGCGAGGAAGTTAACAACAAGTATCAGGAAAACATACACAAACTGGTAACATGTGCAGAAGGTTATATGGGTAGGGTAACGGAGTGGTTATGTGACTGGACTAGTAATCCAGCTGCCTGGACTAATAACCCAGAGACATAATAATCACAATGGGGAATTTAAATTCAAACAAACAAAAAAATCTATAATTAAAAGAAAAGATAATATCAGTAATGGTGATCATGAAGCTACTGTAATGTCGTAAAACCTCATCTGACGCTCTAATGTCCTTTAGCGAACGCAATCTTAGTTGATTTGGCCTATGTGTGTCTACAGATCCACAGCAATGTAGTTGGCTCTTAACTGCCTTCTGAAATAGTCTAGCAAGCCAATTGCCTGTGCCAAACACTATGCTTGCTTGATTGATTCAAGCAGTACCCTCTCAAGGGCAATTAGGAATGGGTAATAAATGCTGGCCTTGCCAGTGGCACCCACATCCAGAGAATAGATTAAAAAAGAGGCCATGGCAGATTAAATTTAATGCAGAGAAGTGTGAAAGGATATGCTTTGAGGAGAGCAAATATAAACAAAATGGTACAATTTTAAAGAGGGTGCAACAGAGAGGCCTGACAGGTGTACATATACAAATCTTTGAAGATAGACGATCAGGTTAAGGAGACATTTAAAAAGGCATTCAGAATATTTGACTTAATAAATAATAGAGGCAATTAAATCATTAGTTCTGCCTCAACTACAGTATTGTGGCCAATTCTGGGCACCACACTTTAGGGAGAATGTTATGGCCTAAAGAGAGGATTCAGAGAAGATTTACTAGGATGGAACCTGAGATGGGGTGAAGGACTTCAGTTATGTGAAGAGAGTAGAGGAACTGGGGTTGTCCTCCTTAAAGCACAGATGAGATCTTATGCACAGGTATAGAGATTATCAAAACTCTTCAGTATTGTGAAGGAGTAATGAAGGAGGAATTGTTTAGAGTGGCAGAAGGATCAATAACCAGAGGAGGCAGATTTAAGGTATTGGGTGGGGACTTCAATGCCCATCAAGAGTGGCTCAGTAGCACCACAACTGGTCCAGCCCTGAATATCATAGCTGCAGACTGGGCCTGTGGCAGATGGTGCATGAATGCACAAGGGAAAAAACTCACTGACCTAATCCTCGCCAAACTATCAGGCAGAGATGCATCGTTCCATAACAGCATTGGTAGGAATAATGACTAAGTCGTGACTAAGTTCCATCTTCACAATGAGGACATCTCCATTATGTTGTGTGGCAGTATCACCATGCTATGGGAAAGGTATAGAACTGGTGTGGCAGCTCAAAATTGGGCAACCATATGGCACAGTGAGCTATCAGCAGCAGCTGAATTGCACTACATGGCCTGGCATACCCCTCAATCAAGGAAATCAACTCTGATTCAATGAAGAGCATAGAACAGCATGCTAGGAGCAGCACCAGGCATACCAAAGGCTGATACGCCAAACTGGTGGAGACTACATGCATGCCAAACAGCAGACGCAGCATGCTTAGAGACAGCTAAGCAATCCCACATCAATAATGGGGAAGACAGTGGTGTAGTGGCAATATCACTGGACTAGTAATCCAGAGGCCCAGGGTAACGCTCTGGGGACACAAGTTCAAATTCCACCAGGGCAGCTAATTAATAAATCTAAAAACAAAAAAAAAAGCTAGTCTAACTGTGACCATGAAACCACTGTCATAAAAACCCATCTGGTTTTAATGTACTTTAGGGAAGGAAATCTGCTGCCCTTACCTGGTCAGGACTACAGGTAACTCCAGACTCACAGCAATGTGGTTGACTCTTAAATCCCCTTTGAAATAGCCTAGTGAGCCACTCGGTTGTAATAAACCACTTCAAAGTCGAAAAAAATGAAACAGCCAGCATCAACCTCAGTACCGGAAATGACAACAGCACACCCAGCCTTGTCGACCTTGCAAGCTCCCCTTACTAACATCTGGGAACTTGTGCCAAAATTGGAGGAACTGTCCCACAGACTAGTCAAGCAACAGCCTTGCATTGACTGTAAGGTATGAGTCCGTATGAATATGTCCCAGACAACACCATCACTATCTCTGGGTAGGGCCTGTCCCACCGACAGTGCAAAATACAAGCAGAAGCAGCAGACATCTTTTGCCAGTAGTGCCAAGTGGATGATCCATCTTCACCTCCTCTCAAGGTCCCCAGTCTTCAGTTAATTTGATTCATTCCATGTGGTATCAAGAAACAGCTGAAGGCACTGGATACTGCAAAGGCTATGGGCCCTGACAACATTCCAGCAATAGTACTGAAGACTTGTGCTCCAGAACTGGCTGCGCTCTTAGCCAAGCTGTTCCAGTACACTGGCATCAAACCCACAATGTGGAAAACTGACCAGTTATGTCCTGACCACAAAAAGCAGGACAAATCCAACCCAAAAAATTAATGTGCCATCAGTGTACACTCAATCATCAGATTGACAGAGCGTGACATCAAGAAGCCCTAGCAAAGCTGAAGTCAATGGGAATCAGGGGACAAATTCTCCACTGGTTGGAATCACAAAGCACAAAGAAAGATGTTTGTGGTTGTTGGAGGTCAATCATCTCAGTCCTGGGACATTGCTGTAGGACTTCCTCAGGCTAGTGTCCTAAGTCCAACCATCTTCAGATGTTTCAATGACCTTCCCCTCCATCATAAGCTCAGAAGTTGGGACGTTCATGGATGATTGCACAATATTCAGCATCTTTTGCGACTTCTCAGATACTGAAGCAGTATGCAGCAGAAAGACCTGGACAATATTCAGGCTTGGGCTGATAAGTGGCAAGTAACATTCACACCACACAAGTGTCAGGCAATGACTATCCCCAACAAGAGAGAATCTAACCATCGCTCCTTGATGTTCAATGCCTTTTAAACGCTATATCCCCCCACTATCAACATCCTGGGGGGGCGGTTACCATTGGCTAGAAACTGAACTGGACCAGCCGTATAAATACTGTGGCACAAGAGCAGGTCAGAGGCAAGGAAGGCTGAAATGTTTGCAAACCTCCTCCCCACCATCACAGAAGTCAGTCTTCAGACAATTTGATTCACTCCATGTGGTATCAAGAAAGAGCTAAGAGCACTGGACACAGCAATAGCTATGGGCCCTAACAGCATCCCAACTGTCATGCTGAAGGCTTATGTTCCAGAACTAGCCCCTGGGAAAATTGCCCAATTATGACCATTCAGAAAAAGCAGGACAAGCCAATCCAGCCAGTTACCTCTCCATTGGTTGGCTCGCAATCATTAGTTAAGAGATAATCAATAGTGCTATCAAGTGACAAAACTCACCAATAAACTGTTCGCTGATGCTCAGTATGGGTTTTGCCAGGAAGACTGGGTTCCAGATCTCTTGGTCCAAACATGAACAAGGGATCATGCCAGATGTAAGGTGAGAATGACATCAAGACAGCATTTGATTGAATAGTGCACGAAGGAGCCTTAGTAAATTTGGAAATCAGGAGGGATCCCCCAACTCCATGGCAGGACAAAGATGGTTGTAATTTTGGAGGTCAATCTTCTCAGTCCAAGACATTACTGGCTGTGTTCCTCATGCCAGTGTCCTAGGCCTAAAAATGGTCAACTGCTTCAATGACCTTTATCCATCTTCTGGCCAGTAGTGGGAACTTTCATTGATGATTGCAGTGTTCAGTTCATACATTGTTCCATTATTGGAGGAATTATTTGTTCCCATGTTCAGCAAGACCTGGATAACTTCCAGGCTTCGCCTGACAAGTAGCAAGTAAACTCATGCTACATAAGAACCAGGGTGTGACCATCTCCAACAAGAGAGTCTAACCACCTTCCTTTAAAATTGAACGGCATTAACATCGTTGAATCTCTACCATCAACATCCCGGGGGAGGATTATTCACCACAAACTTAACTGGACCAGCCATATAAATACTGTGGCTAAATGAGCAAGTCAGAGATTGAGTACTCTGCAGTAAAGGACTCGCTTCTTGACTCCCCAAAGCCTTTCCACCATCTACAAGTCATGAATGTGATGGATTACTTTAGCACTTACCTGGATGACTGCAGCTGCAACAACAATCAACAAGCTTATTACCATTCAGGATTATCAATAAGTGCTAGCCTTGCCAGGGACACCAACACCCCATGAATGAATTAGAGAAAAAAAGTGCAATCTCAAATCATTCCCCTAATAGGGCTCACAGACTCAAAGGTGTATACAGCACAGGAGGTCATTCGGCCCATCGTGTCCACACCAGTCAACAAGATTTGACTACACTAATCCAGTTTTCCAGCGTTTGGCCCACAGCCCTGGAGGCTGTGGCAACGCAAGTGAGTATCTAAATACTTCTTAAATGTTACGAGAGCTTCTGACTTAACCACCTTTCAGACAATGAGTTTCAGACTCCCTCACCCTAGGTGAAAAAAATTCTCCTCAACTCCCCTCTTAGCCTTCTACCTCTTACCTTAAATCTATGCCCCTGGTTATTAACCCCTTTATTAATGGAAAAAGTGCCTTCCTATATCTACCCTATCTATACTCCTCATAATATTATACACCTCTATCAGGCTCCTCTCAACCTTTGCTGCTCCAAGGAAAACAACCCCAGCCTATCCAATCTTTCCTCATAGCTCAGACGCTCCAGCCCAGACAGCATCCTGGTAAATCTCCTCTGCACCCTCTCCAGTGCAATCACATCCTTCCTATAATGTTACCACCAGAACTGCACGCAATTGTAGCCTAACCAGCATTTTATACAGTTCCAGCATAACCTCACTGCTCTTGTATTCTGTGTCTCGGCTAATAAAAGCAAGCATCCCACATACCTTCTTAACCACCTTATCTACCTGACCTGCTACCCTCATTCGAAAGGGCCCCCACCCATCCATGGGATCCAAACTTGAACATACCTTGTGTACAACTAGCTTCTGCCATCTATCACATCTGGTTTGACAAAAAAACTTTTATTCATACAGCACCTTTAATGTAATTGAATATCCCAAGGTGCTTCACAGAAGTGTTATAAAGCAAAAATTGACAAATCTAAAAGCTTGGTCAAAGAGGTAGGTTGTAAGGAGTGTCTTAAAGGAGGAAAAAGAGGTACAGAGGTTTAGGGAGGGTGTTCCAGAGCTTAGGGCCTTGACAGCTGAAACTATGAACACCAATAGTGGAGCAATTAAAATTGGGGATGCTCAAGAAACCAGAATTAGAGGAGCAAAGAGCTCAGAGAATTGTGTGGCTGGAGAAAATTACAGAGATAGAAAGCACAGTGGTGATGGACGAAGGAGACTTGGTGCAGAGGACATGGCAGAGTTTTGGATAATTTCAAGTGGGTAGAAAGAATGTGTAAGGCCACCCAGGAGTGCATTAAATAGTCAAATCTAGAGATAACAAAGGCATAGATGGATAGTTTCAGCAGCAGAAGAGTCAAACAATGTTATAGAAGTAATGGCACAAATATATGGTAAAAGCAAAATATTGCAGATGCTGGAAATCTGGAACAAAAACAAAAATAGCTGAAAAAACTCAGCAGGTCTGACAGCATCTGAGGAGGGGAATACAGTTAATGTTTTGAGTCCGTATGATTCTTCATCAGAACTAACCAAATTAGTTCTGAAGAAGAGTCATATGAACTTGAAACAGATGCTGTCAGACCTGCTGAGTTTTTCCAGCTATTTTTGTTTTTGTGGCACAAATATGTGGTTGGAAGCTCATCTCGGGGTCAAAAATGACAAAAAATTGCAATCAGTCTGGTTGAACCTGCCAGGGAGAGGGATGGAGCAAAACAGTGAGGGATGACCACCTCAAGTGAAAGACAAACATTACTCAGAGCACCAGCTGCACCCAAACTATCAATTACCACATGCACAGAACAATGCTGCTCTTTAAACACATTATGGGGAGATTTTCCTTATATCACCTATCCTGCACACCACAGCTCAATGATCACATCCAAACAGGATGCTGCACTTCTCTCAGCATCCGCTCTACTATCAAGGACAAATGAGTTGTAAAAGGGATCTGAGCTGTCAGTAACACAGCTTGTCTTCGCAATCAATACATGAAAATGGATCAAGTATCTCTGGTGTAGTGAGATCATTACCAGGTGCACTTAATTACAGCTATTACCTTTGAATGTGTGCCTCAAGCCATTTCTCAATGTAAAGCACACCCTTCTTCATCCAGCCAGTTAAACCAGTAAGCTAAAAAATTTGTATATTCAGACAACTGTAGAACAGGAATGATGTAAATTACTCAAGACCAGCATGGTACTCCAAATAACTTAAACATGTAGGGGAGGGGGAGGCCTGTGAGGGGGTAGAGGGAGCATGTTGGTGGAGGCCTGCGAGGGGAAGATGGAGGACAGTGTGTGCACAGAGAGAGTGTGTCCATAAGTCTGGCTCACTCCCAGTATCATGGTTTTCATTCGCACTCAACCACACACACCATCATGCACTCTCACAAGGGGTGAGGGTGAATGAGTGAGCACCATGAGACTGGGAGTGAACAGACACACACACACACACACTCACCCTACAATGCACTGATACTCATCTTTATTTATTAGTCTTCTTTTGCTCAGCAAGTTGTTTCATTTCATGTCTATTTTTTAAAAATTCATGTGTAATGTTGTGCTGAATTTTATCTTTCAAAAATTTGCTCATTGGCTTCTTGAGTTAGAAAAAATTCAAAATGTGGCCCCCCAGGTGAAAAGGTTGAACAACTCTGGTTTAGGGAGGTAATACCAGACAGTAGACAGAGATGACGGAAGGTACATCTGCCAATCATGAGGTGAAGGGGATGGGAGTCAAAATGGCCAAGCACTTCTTAAGAGTCCAGAGTTAGAGGAACAGAACAAAAAGTAAATTATTGCAGATGCTGAAACTCTAGTGTATTGGGAAAAATAAGACAAAAATTACTGGAAACACTCAGCAGGTCACTCAGAGAAAGGAAGGAAGGGTTAACGTTATGGGTCTATGACCTTTCTGGTTCAGAGAAATGAAACACTAACCTAATAGTCCTGTCTCCAGAGTTGTTGTCTGAATTAGAATGTTTAAAGCTTTTTTTTGTTTTATTTTAGAGCAAGAGTATGGGAGAGGGGGCATTGAGGACATTAGAAAGATGAGAAAGGGTGAGGCCATAAACAGATTTAAACACAAGGATAAATGTTTTAAACTTAAGTGTACCGCACAGAAAAAATGTGGACATGTGTAAGTAGATAGGTGCAGGATAGGGTTCTTGCAGCAAGCTTTAACATGCCATTTTTTCCTGCCATCATCTGTGGCCTATCTATTCTCAGTCACAATCAGAGGCAAGACCAATCTAACCACTTTCTTGTATCACATATGATGATCCACATTCCTCCATATACACAGACATACAATATTATAATAAAAGCAAAAATTACAATATTATAATATGTTCTACAGCTATGGGAAAGGATTTGCAAACTGCAAGCCAATTTTTAGTTAAGTGCACAGAATCTCAGAACCATATAAGGAGCTTTAGAAAAGTACATTTACCTTTCCCAACTGTAAGTTCAACAAAAATTGGTGAGCAGTGAGCCACATTCCCAATCAATTTGAACAATTCAACAGTCGTTTTTAAGTACTTCTGCCTTGATAGTCTGTTGAAAGCAAATGCATTGTTCACACAGCAAACATGAACAATGTGACCTCCAGAATTCCAAGGACATCAGTGTGTTGTGATCTGTTGCATAATCAAGCAGATCATAATGCAAGCACACAGCTACACAAAACTAGATTATGTCAATTCATTTCAAATAACTTCTTTTAAGCAGCATCAATTTCATATTCTCACACAAAACCAAACAGAATTGTCATTTTTTTATATATAAAAAGAAACAAATCTGCATTTATATCACAACATATCACATCTTCAAGCAATTAACATCTGTTAATGTTTTACATGCAGATGGCAGCCAATGTGCACACAGCAAGGTGCAACAAACAAATAATGAAATAAATCCAAAGTACAGCATTCAGCTTCGTGCCTGCTCTGTCATTTGATAAGGCCATGGCTGATCTGATAAGCAAGGAGGTGAAAGGTTAATTGGGTAAAAGCAAAAAACTGCAGATGCTGGAAATCCAAAACAAAAACAAAAATACCTGGAAAAACTCAGCAGGTCTGGCAGCATCTGTGGAGAGGAGCACAGTTAACGTTTCGAGTCCACATGACTCTTCAACAGAACCAAGGAAAAATAGAAAAGGGGTGAATCGGGGGTAGGCAGGAATTTGAACTCAAGGTTACAATCAGATCAGCTATGGTCTTACTGAACGGCCATAAGACCAAAAGACATATGAGCAGTAATTGGGCCATTCAGCCCATCGAGTCTGCTCCGCCATTCAATCATGGCTGATAAGTTTCTCAACCCCATTCTCCTGCCTTCTCCCCATAACCCTTGATCCCCTTACCAATCAAGAACCTATCTATCTCAGTCTTAAATGCACTCAATGACCTGGCCTCCACAGCCTTCTGTGGCAATGAATTTCATAGATTCACCACTCTCTGGCTAAAGAAGTTTCTCCTCATCTCTATTCTAAAAGGTCTTCCCTTTACTCTGAGGCTGTGCCCTCGGGTCCTAGTCTCTCCTACTAATGGAAACATCTTCCCCTCGTCCACTCTATCCAGGCCTTTCAGTATTCTGTACGGCAGAGCACACTTGAAGTGCCGAGTGGCATATTCCTGCTCCTAGTTCCTATGTTCGTATGATTGTGGCCTCAACTCCATTTTCCTGTCTGCCCCCCCACAACCCTTGACTTCCTTGTCGGTCAAAAATCTATCCAACTCAGCCTTGAATAAATTTAATGACCCATCCTTCTGGGGAAAGAAGTCCATGGGCTAACAAGCCTCAGAGAAAAAAATTCTGATCACCAGCTTAAAAAGGAGACCTCTTATCGGTGGCATTAGCTAAAGAAGGAATGTTGGTTTGCACCAAGAGAAAGCCCCATTGTTCAGCATCATACAGATTTTTTCCTTCACCTTAGCAAGCAGATGGTTCAACATCTCATCTAAAAGATGACACTTTTGGGAGCGCAATCTCTTTGTTCTGTAATGTCCACTCACAATTCAAGTCATGGAGTTAGGTTAGAATCCACAACCTCTGAATGAGAAGCAAAAATGAACTACCAAATGAACCAAGCTGACACAAATTAAAATGCATACGTTGGCTCAAGATGTTTGCTTTTCTGCCACAGCTCATTTTTTTAAATGACTGTTTTTAGTGTGTGTCATGATGTGATGATCTCACCCGTGACCGCCGACCCGCTCCCCAAACTAAATGGACCTACAAAACGGCAGCAGCAAAAATTGTGAAACAAAGCGAGATCTCCAAGGCAATCTTGGGTCTCCATTTAACTGTAACTCTCCCTGGATCTATAAACATGTGCAGTTAAAGTGTGGGATTCCTCGATAATAGAAACATCATTCACAAGCGCAGCCCCATATAACTATTATAGCACATTTGCTTTTAAACTGGGGTGAATGGGGGGACATATTCTTTATATTTTGACTGCCAAATTTCTATCCATTGCATTCATCAATTTTTATTAAAGCTTGCACAGTTGTACTTTTTCACAAAAATGTGTTGTGTTCAATATGCCCAAATGAGTTGACATCTTCAAACTTCTAATTTTCATTGCATGAATAGGATAACAATTTAATGGAGAAAAATGATGCAAGTACTGTGCATTCCTCATGCCTCAATTGTTTATGTTAACTTTTACAAATGGACATACACTGATAAGATTCTCAGGACGTTCTGACATGTTACCATTGGCAAGATTGGCAGAAATCAGTTTTAATTTCGGCATACACCGGATCATAGAAACTGCGACCCTATACACATCAAGGAGCAATATTTTACTTTTTCAATAACATTTGGCAAGTAAAAGCTGATATAACTTAGTCACCTTCAGCAATGCAGCATAGAAACATGACTGCAGCTCTTATAGAACTGGTTACTTGGTCCTTAACATTCAAAGTGAAGTTAGCAATTCGAAAGCAATGGAGGTCAGTGAACGATGAAGGATTTGCCCAGTCTCATTTCTGCATTCAGAATATTGTTTGGTTTTGCTGATTGCGCTCGTCAGTCAGCACAATTTAGAATTAGTCAACCCTATTTCAGCAGAACCAGTCAATATCCTAGCCATACAAAGTATGTCAGTTCACGAGATTGGTTTCTTGCTTCTCCCTCATCTGTCTCCCGACTGCATAGCAGTCACAAAACTTGATATCGAATATTCGTATGTAGAATATGTTTTGGTTTATCTTCAACATCCTCAAAATATGAAACTAAGTACAATGGTAAGAATATATTTTACTGAATGTGCACAACCACGAATAAAAATATTGTCAGTATATTAAATTAATAGATACAAAATGTTTGCTATTACCTCATCAAAGTGATTAGAAAGTAAACTGGTTTATCTGTGACAGTTTTTCTTCCCCATGCTGCTGATTATCAAAGGGTGTGCACATACAAAGGCTAGCCTATTACCAGGCTTCTATCCAATACAATTATGAAGAATTTGTATATAATAAAAAAGTCTTGTGATGCTTGCGAGGGCAAATAACTCAAACATGATTAAGTCAGACGGACCAATGCCTTTATTATTGAGGGCTATTCTCATTAAAAACTGACTAGCAACTAGAAGAAGTTAGAAGGGAATTTTAATTTTTTGTGCAATTAAACGTCGCAGAATAGCATTGGGAAATATAAATTATTCACTAACATCTGTGGCTTTGCTCAATGGGAATTAGAGGACATTGTGAGGAAGTAAAGATAGTTTAAGTTATATTGGTATTTGTGGGTGTTAGGAATGAGTTTCAGCTTTAATGTTTAAGTATGATTTGTATTTCTGTATTTGTATATTAAAAGAAGTTAAGTTTTAATTTCACTTTAAAAGATGCCTGTATTTTAATGAAAATTTTATGATTCTGAAGGGTTGTTAAAGCGAGTAAGAGTAGAAAAAAACTGTCATGTTGCCTAGCAATAGGGGTCCAGAGAAGGAGGCCCCACAGAACCAGAAAAGTAGTTTCAGTTCAGTTGAAAGCTGTTTGAGTTCAGTTGAAGCCAGGATTCCAGAGAGGCCGGAGTGTGAAGATTAGAAACCGTCGTGTAAAAGAAAGAGTTCAGGGAGACCGGTTGGCTCACGGTGGGACAAGTGTCTGGGGCGGAGAGTTGATGAAAGATTCATAGCACCTGTTTGGGGTGGCATCTGTCACTTGGTTTCAGAGTGTGATGTGCCTGACATAGGTCATCTATTGGTTTACATGGACTGTGTACTCACAGTGAACATTAGAGTATAAGATAGCTTTTGTAGCTTGTGTTATCCTTACAAATCTGTATATATCTGAAGGTATAGTTGTGGGTGAAGGAGTATTGTAATATAGTTCATCTTTTCTTGTTTAATAAATGTTTTAGTCTTTTGATAAAAGTTCATCAGCTGACTCTTGGGACTCTGTTCATTAGCCACTCTCTACAGATCGAAACAAAAAACAAGTTAGGATCTATAAAGTCCGGTTCCACCTTGGGATTTGGCTTGTCCAGTAGTAACGTCAGCTGGGATCATAATTTTTTAATATGTTTTGTAAAATACAATATATTACCAGGACCAAGGACATGTCAAATTGCATTTTTATTAGAATTCTGTTTGTGATCATTTCTGGCTCAAGTTGTGATTATCTGCATATTGTGTGAAAACTGTACATCAATCGGCCTTCATTAATAGTAAATTTTACAAGTTAGATTAACAATATAGTTAATTTTAGCTCAATTTTTTTGTTGAATTTCAGGAAAATTATGATGGTGCAGATGATGTTAGCCAGCCTGTTCAGTCTTAATAATTCACAGTGGTTAAGAGTACAAAGGCCATACTTTTGGTTCCTCGTGTTCTTTTCCAGATTACTATAACAGGAATAACTCAACAAAATTTACTTGATGTCAGGTGTTATAAATTGCTGATTGAAAGCCATTTGCAGTATCAAAACCATGAGGCAGAAAAACAATAGGCAGCTAATCATGTCCAAACATTTTACAATCAAGTATAATGACCTTACCAACAAGATGTTCAGTAGAAAACTCAAACATGAATGAAGAACATTTTTATCATGCCAATGACCTAGTGGCATTTCATGTTGGAAAAGGTTAATAATTGGTTTAAGCTGCTTTGTATTCACTAGCTGATAGTGAACTCTGATCGTAGTGCCAAGTGGATGATCCATCTCGGCCTCCTCCGAGGTCCCCAGCATCACAGATGCTCGTCTTCAGCCAATTTGATTCACTCCATGTGACATCAAGAAATGGCTGAAGGCAATGGATATTGCAAAGGCTATGCATCCTGACAACATTCTGAAAACTTGTGCTCCAGAACTAGCCATTTCCCCAGCCAAGCTGTTCCAGTGCAGCTCCAACACTGGCATCGATCCAGCAATGTGGAAAGTTACCCAGGTATGTCCTGTCCACAAAAAAGGACAAATCCAACCGGGCCAATTACCACCCCATCAGTCTATTCTCGAACATCAGCCAAGTGATGGAAGGTGTGGCTGACAGTGCTATCAAGTGGCACTTACTCAGCAATAGCCTGCTCACTGATGCCTAGTTTGAGTTCTGCCAGGCTCACTCAGCCTCTGACCTCATTACAACCTTAAACCAAACATGGACAAAAGAGCTGAACGGAAGAGGTGAGGTGAAAGTGACTGCCCTTGACATCAAGGCTACACTTGACTAAGTATGGCATCAAGGAGCCCTAAAAAAACTGGAGTCAATGGGAATCAAAGATGTTATGAAGATGTGCTATGTAGAATATTAATTAGTTATGTCATCTACTGGCTAAACAAAGTAACTGCTGTAGGCCAATGTCAAATGTTGCACTGTGAATGCCAGTTTATTGCATGCAGTTCTGGAATCCACATTATCGGAAGGATGTGATTGCACAAGAGAGAGTGAGGAGGAGATTTACCCTGGATGTTACCTGAGCTGGAGAGTTTTAGTTATGAGGGGAGATTGGATAGACTGGGGTTATTTTCCCTGGAGCAGAGTAGATTGAGGTATATAAAATCATGAGGGGCATAGACAGGAAGGAACATTTCCCCTTGGTGGACGGATCAATAAACAGGGAGCATAGATTTAAGGTAAGGGGCAGGAGGTTTGGATGGGATGTGAGGAAGAATTTTTTCACCCAGAGGGAGGTGGGAATCTGGAACTCCTTGCCTGTAGGGGGTAGAGGTAGAACCCTCATAACATTTAAGAAGCATTTGAATATGTACTTGTGATACCATAGCAATCAAGGCTATGGACCTAGTGATGGAAAATGGGATTAGAATAGTTAGGTACTTGTTTGACCGGCGCAGACTCGATGGACCAAAGGACATTTTTCTGTGCTGTAGACCTCTCTGACTCTAAGCTACTTTATGGAGACAGAGTCATCGGAGCTCTCAGAGACAATGGCTAAGACAATCCCCAGACTGAAACCAGGGAGGTATTACATGACTCAGCTCTTGGGTGTAAAAAGCTACTGTATTTGAACCATTGAACAGAGACTGCCACAGGGATAGTAGGAGCAACAGCCTTAACCCCTTCTCTCTCCAACAAAGCTGATCCCTGTTTGTGGTTTGAAAACCCAACAGAGGACCAAATTGCTGCAAACCAAGAGCTCTTGAAGGAGGATTCCAACAACACCACTGTCAAGAGAAAAGAGAATCAACTAGTCACAACTGCAAAGTGACTACTCAGTGACAAGACAAAGTACCAATAGCCACCATGGAAAGTGACTCTCCAGCTGTAAACCAGCAGACAGTGAATAATTTTTCTGACTTCATCTTTTTCATTTGGCTAAGTTTTTAACCTGATATTCTGTAAAGTCTTGTTTCTTTTATGCATGCATGGGGATGTTGAGTGTGTCTTTTGCACTAGTGGGAAGTTGGGCATATTCGTACATTTTAAACCTGCATGTTAATTTCTGTATTTTTACCTGAAAGAATTTTTGTAATAAAACCTCAAGGAATCTGGCTGGCTTAATTCTTATACTGAGCTATACACATAAGTACATATTGAACTGGCAATATCGCTTTTTTAAAATTCAAACTGCTATAAACAACTTAGGAGTAGGACAAAGTTAGGACACAGCTCATTCCTCCTTAATCTGGTCGTAACAAGGGGAAACCTCTCCATTAGTTGAAGCCATACCTGGCAAAAAGGAAGATGGATGTGGGTTGTTGGAGGTCAATCATCTCAGTCCCAGGAGATCATCGCAGGAGTTCTTGGGTAGTGTTATACCCCAACCATCTTCAGCTGCTTCATCATAGGTTAGAATTGGGAATGTTTGCTGATGACTATACAATGTTCAGCACTATTCATGACCCCTCAGATACTGAAGCAGTCCGTGTCCATATGCAGCAAGACTTGGGCAACATTCAGACATTCATACCACATAAGTGCCAGGCAATGACCATCTCCATCAAGAGAGAATCTAACCATCTTCCCATGACACTCAATAGCATTATCACTGCCAAATCCCCCACTATCAACATCCTGTGGGTTACCATTGACCAGAAACTGAACTGGACCAGCCATATAAATATTGTGGCTACAAGAGCAGGACAGGGGCTGGGGATTCTGAGGAGAGTAACTCGCCTCCTGACTCCCCAAAGCCAGTCCACCATCTACAAGGCACAAGTCAGGAGTGTAATGGAATATTCTCCACTTGCCTGGATGAGTAAACTCTCAAGGAGCTTGACACCATTCAGGACAAAGCAGCCCGCTTGATTGGCACCCCATCCACTACCTTCAATATTCACTCCCTCTACCACTGGCACAGTGGCAGCAGTGTGTACCATCTCTACAAGGTGCACTGCAGCAACTCACCAAGCCTCCTTAGACAACACCTTCCAAACCCATGACCTCTAACATCCAGCAGGTCAAGAGCAGCAAATGCATGAGAATACCACCACCTGCAAACTCTCCCTCCAAGCCACATGCCATCTTGACTTGGAACTATTATTGTTGTTCCTTCTCTGTTGCTGGGTCAAAATCCTTGAACTCCCTTCCTCACAGCACTGTGGCATTACCTACACCACATGGACTACAGCAGTTCAAGAAGGCAGCTCACCACCACCTTCTCAAGGACAATTAGGGATGGGTAATAAATGCTAGCCCAGCCAGCAAAGCCCACATCCCATGAAAGAATTAAAAAAGCCTGTCTTTGCCCACAGAACTAATTTCTACATTCGTGACCATTTTTTCTCCCCTTGTCCATTCTCTTCCCTGTTATCCATGACTCTTGTGATGCCCGCTACCACTAACAGTTTTCAGTTTCCTTACCCTAACTCCTTTTTACCATGGATGTTCAATCTGTCTATACTTACCTCCCCCACCAGGATGGGCTGACAGCTCTTCATTTCATCCTTGAATGCAAACCCAACCAGTTCCCATCCACCACCACTCTCCACCACCTGGTTGAACTTGTGTTCATTGAACAACTTCTTTATCTTCACTCACTTTCTCCAATAAAAAGATGTTTCTGTGGGAACCCAATTAGTTCCTAACTATGCCTGACTTTTTGTGCAGCATTCTTTGTTCCAGTCCTACACAGGTTCCCTCCCTCACTGCTTATTCCAATACATGATACAGTTTCCTGCTCCCACCCCAAGCTGGAAAAATTCATGAACTTTGCTTCCAACTTCCCTCACCTTCATACAGTCTACCTCTGACTCTTTTTCTTTTCCTCGTCTTCTGTCTCCATTTCTGGGGATAGGTTATTAACCAATATATATCACTATAAAGCCACCGACCCTCAGTCACCTGACTACTTCCTCACACCCCACTTTTTGTAAAGACTTTATTCTATTCCCTCATCTTCCATCTCCGTCTCATCTATTTTAATGGTGCAGCCAAGCCAGCACATCAAATACATGTCTTTGTTTTTCCTCAACCAGTGAGGTTGACAGGGCCCTCAGCCGTGTACGTTCCATTGTCTCTCATTCTACTCTCATTCTGCCCCCCCTCCCATTCAGAACTACCATAGCGTTCCCCTTGCCCTCACCTTCTATTTCATAATTTCCCTATTCACAGATCATCCTCTGTCCATTCTGACACCTCTACTGTGATGCCACCATCAGACACATCTTCTCCTCCTCTCCTAGGCTTCTGAAGGGACCCTTCCCCTCTGTGACACACCAGTCTACTCCTCAATCAACCCTTCCCATTGAAACTTCACATGCAAATGAAGATGTAATGTCTGCCCTTTTATCTCCTACCTTTGCATTGTCCAAAGCCTGAACACTACTTTTTGAGTGAACTGTGATTTACTTGTATTTCTTTCAATTTAGTATACTGTATTCACTGCTCATAATATGGTTTCCTCTACATTTTGAGGGACCAAATGCAGATTTAGTGACCACTTTGCGGAACACCTACATTCGATCCAGAAGTATGATCCCGAGCTGCTGGTTGCCCATCATTTTAAATCTCCTCTTCAATCCACTCTGACATTCCTATCCTTGGCCTGCAATACGGTTCCAATGAAGCTCAACACGAGCTCAAGGAACAGCATGAAAACTATTGGGAACACAATACTTTTGACAAGACACTTTACAGCCTTCTGGACTCAACACTGAGTTCAACAATTTTAAATTATAACCCCTGCCCCTATTTCTTTTCTTTGTTTTTTTTTGTTTTTGGATAGTAGTTGTTGGTGATGATCTGCTTTTCGCATTTACACCTCCCCTAAACTTATCCTTTCTTTCTTTACTAGTCCCATTACCATCCCCTTTTGCCTTGTAATATCATCCCTTATGTCATTTAATCTCTCCTGCATTCAACTCTAGCATAGACATTCCCTTTTGTCCTTTCCCATCCCCTTTCCCTTCATTTCTTAAAAACTGTTACATCTCAAGTTACTCCCTGTTATAATGACAAGTCACCAACCTGGTTTCTCTCTCCATAAATGCTGCTTGACCTGCTCAGTATTTCCAACGTTTCTAGTTTGTATTTCAATTAAAATAATGGCAGGTGGAATAAATCAAACATTTAACTCATTCAAGTTTGAAGTCAAAAAGGACAAACCCTACATACCTGCTATTCTTCCATTTTTAAAAATTCAATGATGTAAAAACCATTGCAGGTACAATACACTTAATAAATTTTTAATGAACAGTTTAGATGCAGTGGGTAAGGGTCACTTTCCTGACACTGTTAAGTGATAGCAAATGAAAACATCTTGCGGTTCCTAAAGTTAACTCTTAAGTCTTGATTTTCCAAACATGTCCTTAATGCATTTACAAATTATATTTTCATTCTGACAAGTTCCATGCAATGACTGCACACAAATAAAAAGACACAGCAACAGGAGGAAGAACTATTCAACAACATCAGAGCAGTGTGAATATATACCACAACTGAAATAAGAGTCGAAAAAAGCCTCTAGTCACAATAACAAAGCTAAACACACACTCTTTGTTCTTGTTGCCAAGGACAACTCTCTCCAATCTCACCACCAACAATTCCACAATATGAAATGCGACAGATTAAGGGCAGAACACATTTTGCTCAATTGTCTTAAGTGCAAAAAATGAAATCAAGATTTAGGATTAACTCAGTTCAGACTTTGACAATCAGCCTCCAAATATTTCCCACGTAGGGAGGGTTGAGTCAACGTCCTCAAATCAAAAAGCTTTAATGTCATAAATTCCCCGACTTAGCCAAGGTGTCAGACAGATAAAATGAGATAATGGGACTGAGAAAAGCAAGTCAAGAGGAGAAAAAGGGTTGATCATGTGACAGTTAGTGAACAGAAAATATTCCAGTTAATACCACAAACGAAAAAGGTAAACAGAAAGAGAAATGTGAAAAACTGGCAAAGTGGAGCACACTTCAGCGGTGTAGGAGGCTGGCAGAAATTAAAGCTCGACGCAACTGCAGACCATCCTACCAGCATGTCAAACTTGTGTTGTCTCCACTGATATTGCCTGACTTTTCTTTGTTCCAGGCTTCTAGAACCTGCAGTATTTTCCTTTTAGTTTACAGCTAATACATTTATAATTCAGAATCCCTTTAGTGCAGTAAGTGCAACTATGTTCAAAATATCCCTGATTTGTACTATGAGGTGGGTTGGGAAGCCTGTAATAATAGAATTCTGCATAAACAGAATTGAAGAATTTTTAAATAGAGTTAAAGCAACAGCTCATGCACAGTTTATCACAGTCACTTTCATGACAATACTTGTAGCTGTGCACCTTCCCCAGGAACATTCTAAAAGCCAGCAATGGAATATAAAAACAGTGAAAGAACAAAGCAGTAGTTTTTCTTAGAATTGTTCTGCAGAGTTGAGCTGCATTTATTGTTCATCTCTAATAGCACTGACATAGTTATGGGCCTTCCACTTCTTATTGTAGACTTACATCATCAGAGAAGCTACACTGGAACCAGTGGACAGCCCATACCTGACTTTAGAATAAACATAAAGTTGGACTAAGGGCACTTTCAAGAAACCGTGTAGCAATTTCTTGGAACTGTGATGATTTCCCTCCAACAACCATCTTCCTTTGTGTCAGGAATTACTAGCTGCCAGGGTTTTTTTCCTTTGACACACAGTAACTTGAGCTTTGCTGGGACCCCTTGGCACCATCCTCATGATGCCTTGATGTGACAGTAGCAACTCTATTTCCTGTGGCATTCTGTTCTTGCATGTGTGTGAGAACCAGCACAGTGATGAGGTCTGGAGTGGGGAGTGGTTGAGCCAAAACACAGTGTCAGGGCACATATTATTAGTGAATCAATGACTATCAATGACTCCTTCCATCAAATTACTGATGATCAGGAGGAGACCATTATTGACAGGGATAAATTTACATTGCAACACCAAAGCAAAATACTGTAGAGATTGGAAATAACCCAATGGAGAGTGAATGACTCACTGAGTTGATCCTTTCATTTTCTACCTTTCCTAAGAAAAACAGCGGCCTTGGCAAGTAGGACCTAGTGAGTATTTCTACTGTCCTTAATATTCTCCAAAGTAGAAGAAGTAAAAGTAAAGGGAGTAATTTAAGGGTAAGTCATGGCAGGGCAGCTCGGCCACATGGAATGCTCCTCTTGCATGATGTGGAAAGTCAGGGATACTTCCAGTGTTCAGGGTGACCATGTGTGCAGGAAGTGTCTCCAGCTACAGCTACTCAAAATCCACATTTTGGAGCTGGAGCTGTGGCTAGAGTCACTGTGGAGCATCCACAAGGACCAGATCTTCATGGACATACAGTGAGGTGATCACATTGCAGGTAAAGAGTGCACAGGCTGAGAGGGAATGAGTGACCGCCAAACAAAGTACAAGCACTAGGCAGGTGGAGCAGAAGCCCCTGGGCCCATCTCCACCTCTAACAGATTTTCCGTTTTGGATACTGTTGCAGGAGATGATTTCACAGGGGAATGCAGCAAAAGCCAAGTCCATGGCAAAAAAGTGGGAGAGTAATAGTGATAGGGGATTCCATTGCAAGGGGAACAGATAGACCGTTTCTGCAGCTGCAGATGTGACACCAGGACGGTATGTTGCCTCCCTGGTGCCAGGGTCAAGGATGTTACTGAGCAGCTGCAGGACATTCTGAAGGGAGAGGGTGAACAGCCAGAAGTTTTGGTCCATATCAGTACCAACAACATAGGTAGAAAGAGGAATGAGGTCCTAAAAGCAGAATATAGGGAGCTAGGAATAAATCAAAAAGCAGGACCTCAAAGGCAGTAACCTCAGGACTACTCCCAGTGCCACAGGCTAGTGAGATCAGGAATAGGAGAATAGGCAGATGAAAGTGTGGCTGGGGAAATGGTGTAGAAGGGAGGCATTGGGACCGATTCTGGGGAGGATGGGACCTGTACAAGCTCGATGGGTTGCAACCCAACAGGACTGGGACTAATATCCTCATAAGGGGTGGGGGTGTGTTTAAACTAGAGTGGCAGGAAGAATGGGAACCTGAGCAGCGAGACACAAGAGGGGGAAAACAAAGAAAGGAATGAAAGGTAGAAAGCAAAAGTAGAAGGCAGAGAAAATGAGGGCCAGCAGCAAACAAGGCGATAGTATTAAAAAAAGTGTAAAAATGTTAAAAAGACAAGTCTAAAGGCACTGTATCTGAATGCATGAAGCATTTGCAACATAGTCGAATTAACAACTCAAATAGACATAAACAGGTACAATATGTTTGTGATTACGGAGACAAGGCTGCAGGGTGAGCAAGATTGAGAATTGAATAGCCAAGCGTACTCATTATTTAGGAAGGACAGGCAAAAAGGAAAAAAAGAGGCGGCATTGTTAGTTAAGGATGAAAGCAATGCAATAGAGAGACAGGATATTGGCTCAGAAAATCTAGATGTAGAATCAGATGGGTGGAGCTAAGAAGCAACAAGGGGCGGAAAACATTAGTGGGAGTTGTCTATAGGCCTCCAAACGGTAGTGATAAGGTAGGGGAACGCATTAAACAGGAAATTTGAGATGCACATAACAAGGGTGCTATTGTGATCATGGGTGACTTTAAACTATATATGGATGGGGGAAACCAAATTAGCGATAGTACTGTGGCAGATGAATTCTTGGAGTGTGTACAAGATGTTTTTTTAGACCAGTACATTGAGCAACCAATTATGGAACATTGGTATTTTACAATGAGAAGGGGTTAATTAATAATCTTGTTTTGCAGGGTTCTTTAGGGAACGGTAACCATAACATGATAGAATTCTTCATTAGGGTCGAAAGTGAAGTAGTCCGATCTGAAACTAAGGCCCTAAATCTAAACAAAGGAAACTGCGAAGGTATGAGGCTTGAGTTGGCCAAGATAGATTGGGAAACTTCACTAAAAGGCATGATGTTAGATAAGCAGTGGCTAATACTTAAGGAACAAACTTATGCATTTCAACACTTTTACAGTCCCATCTGGCATAAAAACTCATCAGGAAAAGTAGCCCAACCATGGCTAACAAAATAAATTAAGGATAGTATTAGATCCAAAGACGAGTCATAAAAGGTTGCTAGAAAAATTGCAAGCATGAGGATTGGAAGCAGTTTAGAATTCGGCAACGGAGGACCAAGAGATTGATTGAGAGTGGAAAAAAGAGTAAGTATAAACTCGCAAGGAACATAAAAGCAGGCTGAAACAGGAGGATTTATAATAGAGAACAAGGAAGACACAAGTAACTTTGTAGAAATGCTAGGGAACCAAAGATCTAGTGAGGAGGAACTGAAGGAAATTCGTATTACTAAAAAAAGTGTCCTGGAGGAACTAGTGGGACTGAGAGCCGATAAATCCCCAGGGCCTGATAATCTACATCCCAGGGTACTAATGGTGGTGGCCATGGAAATAGTGGATGCGTTGGTTGTCATCTTCCAAAGTTTTGTAGATCCTGCAACAGACCCGGCAGATTGGAGGGTGGCAAATGCAATCCCACTCTTTAGAAAAGGAGGGAGGGAGAAAACAGGGAATTACAGGCCAGTTAGCCTAACATCAATAGTATGGAAAACGCTAGCATCTATTAGAAAGCATGTGATAACAAGGAACTTTGAAAATATGAATGGGATTAGACCAAGTCAATATGGATTTATGAAAGGGAAATCATGTTTGACAAACCTACTGGATCTTTCTGAGGACGTAACTAGCAGAATAGATAAAGGAGAACCAGTGGATGTGGTGTATTTGAATTTTCAGAAACCTTTTGGTAAAGTCCCACATAAGAGGTAAATGGGCAAAATTAAAGCACGCGGTATTGGGGTTAATATATTGGCATGGATTGAGGATTGGTTAGCAGGCAGGAAACAGAGTAGGAATAAATTAGTTTCTTTCGGAGAGGCAGGTGGTACCACAAGGATCAATGCTAGGGCCCCAGCTATTCACAATATATAATAATGAATAGGACAAGGGATCCAAATACAATATTTCTAGTTTGCTGACGACATGAAGCTTAGTGGGAATGTGAGTGGTGAGGATGATGCTAAGAGGCTTTAAGGCGATTTAGACAAGTTTAGGTGAGTGGGCAAATACATGGCAGATGCAATATAATGTGGATAAATGTGAAGTTATCCACTTTGGTAGAAAAAACAGAATGGCAAAATATTATTTTAAATAGTGATAGATTGGGAAATGTACAAGGGGACCTGGGGGTCTTTGTGCATCAACCACTGACAGCAATCATGCAAGTGCAGCAAGCAGTTAAGAAGGCAAAAATAAAAACAAAAAACTGCAGATGCTGGAAATCCAAAACAAAAACAGAATTACCTGGAAAAACTCAGCAGGTCTGGCAGCATCGGCGGAGAAGAAGAGTTGACGTTTCGAGTCCTCATGACCCTTCGACAGAACTAGGTGAATCCAAGGAAGGGGTGAAATGTAAGCTGGTTTAAGGTGTGTGTGTGTGTGTGTGTGTGTGTGTGTGTGTGTGTGTGTGTGTGTGTGTGTGTGTGTGTGTGTGTGTGTGGGGGGGGGGGGGGGGGGTGGGGGGGCGGTTGGGTGGGGGGAGAGAAGTGGAGGGGGGGTGTGGTTGTAGGGATAAGTAAGCAGTGATAGAAACAGATCATCAAAAGATGTCACAGACAACAGAACAAAAGAACACATAGGTGTTGAAGTTGGTGATATATATCTAAACGAATGTGCTAATTAAGAATGGATGGTAGGGCACTCAAGGTATAGCTCTAGTGGGGGTGGGGGGAGCATAAAAGATTTAAAAATATTTAAAAATAATGGAAATAGGTGGGAAAAAGAAAAATCTATATAATTTATTGGAAAAAAACAAAAGGAAGGGGGAAGAAACAGAAGGGGGGTGGGGATGGAGGAGGGAAGTCGAGACCTAAAGTCGTTGAATTCAATATTCAGTCCGGAAGGCTGTAAAGTGCCTAGTCGGAAGATGAGGTGTTGTTCCTCCAGTTTGCATTGGGCTTCACTGGAACAATGCAGCAAGCCAAGGACAGACATGTGGGCAAGAGAGCAGGGTGGAGTGTTAAAATGGCAAGCGACAGGGAGGTTTGGGTCATTCTTGCGGACAGACCGCAGGTGTTCTGCAAAGCGTTCGCCCAGTTTAAATTTGGTTTCTCCAATGTAGAGGAGACCGCATTGGGAGCAACGAATGCAGTAGACTAAGTTGGGGGAAATGCAAGTGAAATGTTGCTTCACTTGAAAGGAGTGTTTGGGCCCTTGGACGGTGAGGAGAGAGGAAGTGAAGGGGCAGGTGTTACATATTTTGCGTGGGCATGGGGTAGTGCCATAGGTGGGGGTTGAGGAGTAGGAGGTGATGGAGGAGTGGACCAGGGTGTCCCAGAGGGAACGATCCCTACGGAATGCCGAAAGGGGGGGTGAAGGGAAGATGCGTTTGGTAGTGGTATCATGCTGGATTTGGCGGAAATGAGAGAGGATGATCCTTTGAATGCGGAGGCTGGTGGGGTGATAAGTGAGGACAAGGGGGACCCTATCATGTTTCTGGGAGGGAGGAGAAGGCATGAGGGCAGATGCGCGGGAGATGAGCCGGACACGGTTGAGGGCCCTGTCAACGACCGTGGGTGGAAAACCTCGGTTAAGGAAGAAGGAGGACATGTCAGAGGAACTGTTTTTGAAGGTAGCATCATCAGAACAGATGCGACGGAGGTGAAGGAACTGAGAGAATGGGATGGAGTCCTTACAGGAAGCGGGGTGTGAGGAGCTGTAGGAGTCGGTAGGCTTGTAATGGATATTGGTGGACAGTCTATCACCAGAGATTGAGACAGAGAGGTCAAGGAAGGGAAGGGAAGTGTCAGAGATGGACCATTTGAAAATGATGGAGGGGTGGAGATTGGAAGGAAAATTAATACATTTTTCCAAGTCCCGACGAGAGCATGAAGCAGCACCGACGTAATCATCGATGTACCAGAGAAAGAGTTGTGGAAGGGGGCCGGAGTAGGACTGGAACAAAGAATGTTCCACATACCCCATAAAGAGACAGGCATAGCTGGGGCCCATGCGGGTACCCATAGCCACACCTGTAGGATGGCTTCGTCAACTACAGTCTGGTGTTTTTGGTACTTAGCGTGCAAGGTAAACCTTTAAGTGCTTCACTATCTTGGCACTTTTAAAAGGAGGAAATTTTAAAAAAATGAGTAAAAATAGCTTTATTCTGTAGACAGATTGGGATGTTGAACAATAGCACCCCAAAAAATTAATTTACAATGCAAAGTTACTTTAAGCTGAAAGTGATCATATCGTGAACTTTAAGGGGTGAGAGAGAATGCAGTCGGGGAGAACAGAAGCCACTAGGGCAGCCAAGTTTTTGCTTTCCCCTGTCTTTGTTTCCTCCAATGGTCAATTGTACCAATGCTAAAAATAAAAAGCCCAGAAATCATGCTCATACACATGTTGTAAAGGGCTACGCAAATAATATTGGTAAATGGTGACTGAATGGCACATTCTGCTCATGATAACTGGGATATTAGAGCAATAACCAAAAAACTTCACATCACGTAGACTTTTTCTCTTGCAAGTTGCCCTAGGGAGTGCTTACAGAGTAACATCAGGGTCAGTGGGAATCTCAGACTCACTCAATGACTCCATGCCACAAACCCACACAGCATTTTATGGTTAACCTTAGTACACAAGATCAACTCTCATGAGGTTGGCTGCAAGAGGGCTATAAAACACCTATCGAATTTAAACCTGGTGAACGCAGGTTAAATGAGGGAATGTCCAGCAACTGCTACAATTTGTACAAGTAGCAGCATGCTTCAATATCAGAAAATCAAGCAGTCTGTCTTTATTCCAAAAGGGGGAGTGTATCATCCAAAAACTGTTGCTCCATGAAATTCTAGCCTATGGAACTGTTCAACCACCAAAAGAATATGCAGACCTTAAAAACATTTCCTGCTGTAAGAGTCTCTCTTATAATTTGAGAATACAACTCCAATGCCTCTTCACCGTCATCCAGCTGGGCAGGATTGAACTCACCCGATTCCATTCTCATCTATCCAAATGTAGCAGGTGATTCTCTGGGTATGACCTCTCTTCCCACTCCCTCACCATTATCTTTGGTGCCCCCCCACAAGGATCCTTTACCTTGGTCCCTTCCTATTTCTCATCTACCTGCTGCCCCTCAGTGATATCATCGGAAAGAAGAGCATCAGTTTTCACCTATATGCTGACAACACCGTTCGATCTAACCATCAACTCTTTGAATTCCTCCACTGTCTCAGATTTGTCCAACATCCAGTGCTGGATGAACAGAAATTTTCTCCAACAAAATATTGGGATGACTCAATTCCCTGGCCGCAGATTCCCTCTCTTTCCCTAGCAATCACCTTGAGACTGAACCAGACTCTTTGCAATCTTTATGTCATATCTGATACCAAGATGAGCTACCTACCACATATACGTGCCATCACTCAGACCAGTTATTTAAACCTCCCACAACATCAGCCACTCCAGCCCTGCCTCAACTCATCTGCCGTGTCACCTCTGGACCTGACTATTCCAACACACATCTATTTGCCTCCCATGTTCTACCCTCTTATAGACTTGCAGTCCATCAAAACTCTGCTGCCCATTTCCTAATTCAAACCAAATCCTGTTAACCCATCACCCTCTTTCTTGCGGACTCACATTCCCAGTTAAAGGCCTTGATTTTAAAATTCTCACCCCCAATTTCAAATCCTACCATGGCCACCCCCCTCCCTATCTCTATAAACTCTCCCAGCCCCATAACCCTCCATAATATCTACACTTCTCTAATTTTGGCCTTGAGCATCCCTGGTTTTAATCACTTCACCACTGGGGCTTGGCTGGTGTAATATTTTGTGATGCGGCTCATTGTCTTTATAATACTTGGGAATTTTATTATGTTAAAGTTGCTGTATAAATCTAAGTTGCTGTTGTTCTAGGAAGGTGTCTTGCAGCCAAGGATCAAGAGAAGCACTCTGAATAATGGCTTATAATGTACCTGCAACACTAATGAGCTCCATCTTCTAGCACTGCCATAATATAACCTTTCTACTTCACAAATCTGTTAACTTGCTTCATGATTGGAGAACATATACTTGGACAAACCCCTTTATATTTGGAGTACAAAAGGTAAAGCTATTTCCGTATCAAAATGAAACTTCAATGGAAATAAAATGAAGTAGCAGAAAAAACTTCAGCTCTGATTTCTTATGAAAGGTACTCAAAGACAGTCAATGAAGGGCTGTCAGGGAATGACAGATACTTAAAGATTACTTTGCATTTACTCTTAACATCATAAACTTTTACCTGTTGAGCATGATTTTAACAATAAAATTGCAAATATTAAAATAAATGAAAACTTTGCTTCAGAATTCGTCAAGTTATTCACTTTGGCTAAAAGAATAAAAAAGCAGAATTTTTTTTTAAATGTTGAGAAACTTGTAAGTGTTGATGCTCAAAGAAATTTGGGTGTGCTCATACAAGGAATGCAAAGACTTATCAAGCAATTAGGAAGGGAAATGGAATGTTGACCTTTATTGCAAGGGGATTGAAGTACAGGAAATAGTACAGGGTTTTGAGGCCACATCTTGAGTAGTGTGCGCAGTTTTGGTCTCCACATTTAAGAAAGGATATACTTGCATTGGAGGGAGTGCAGCAAAGATTCACTAAATTGGTCCCTGGAATGAGGGGATTGTCTGATGATAAGAGGCTGAGCTGGAGTTTGGAGGGGTGATCTCATTGAAACTTACAAGATTTTGAGAAGACTTGATAGGGTAGACACAGAGATTATTTCCAAAGACTCATGACCCTCAGTGAAAAAAATTTCACCTCATCTGTTTTAAATGGGTGACCCCTTACTTTTAAACATTGACCCTTGGCTCTAGATTTCTCCACAGGAGGAAACAATCTATCCACATCCACCCTAAAAAGACCCCTTAGGATCTTATATGTTTCAAACAAGAAAGAATCTCTCTTTTAAGCCATTTTGGATGTCCCTTCTTTGTCTAAGGATGCACACTTTCACTACTTAATGATTCCACCGAGTATCTTGCCTATTACTGATGTCAAGCTAAGGACACTATAGCTACCTTGATCTGTCTTATTTCCCTTTTTAAAGATTGTAACGATATTAACATCCTTCTCTTCTTGTGGAACAGTCCTTGAATCCAGTGAGCTCTTAATGATATGGGCAAGAGACTCTTACAATGCCTGATTCATTGACTGGAGAACCTTGGATAGATATCATCTGGATTGGCTGCCTAAAGTTTCCTAGTTACACAAGAACAAAAGAAATAGGAGCAGGAGTAGACCATATTGAGCCTGCTCCACCATTCAAATTGATCATTGCTGATCTTGGACTTCAACTCCACTTCCCTGCCCATTCCCCATATTCCAATTCCCTTAGCAAAAATCTGTCTAACCAAGTCTTAAATGTATTCAATGATGGCACATCCACAACCCTCTGGGACAGAGAATTCCAAAGATTCACAACCCTTTTAGTGAAGTAATTTCCCCTCATCTCAGTCCTAAACGATCGGCCCCTTATCCAAGACTGTATACTTCAGTGTTAACTGTCTAGATGTAGATGTTGGACAAATTATCTACAAGTGCGCAGATGACACCAAGATGTATGTGTCCAACATTCGATGACAACAAGCAGATCCCGATGGGGGTTTGAACGCATGACTGGCATATGATATCTAACTTCAAAAAGAGCAGTGTAATGCACACGGACAGGAAGAATGCCAAATTTACATACATCCAAGGAATGGAATTAAAGCCAGGGGAGAAAGGCATTTGGGTATTCTGATATATACATCTCTAAAGGCTCATAATCACTACTGTGAAGCAATAGCGAAGGGAAACAGCACTAGGGTGTATTTATAGGACAATGCAAAGCAAAGCATACAAAGGAGGTTGTGTGGTGGTTTCAAGGTCAAAGGGGTCAGAACTATTGTCATTCATGATATGATACTTGCTGCTGGCTAGATAAAACACTAAATTGAAAATTTCAAAATACTTGTTGGTTTTTCCAAGTAAAAACAACTTTGTGGCTATAGAAAAACAAAACAACATAGTGTACAGTCAGGGGGAGGCAGTGGCTTGGTGATATTGTGGCTGGACTAGTATTCCAGAGACCCAGGGTAATGCTCTGGGGACCTGGGTTCGAATCCCACCATAGCAGATTGTGAAATTTTAATTCAATAAAAATTTAGAATTTAAAAGTCTGATGATGACAAAACCATTGCCAACTGTTGTAAAAACCCATCTGGTTCACACGGGAAGGGAAGGAAATTTGCTGTCCTCCCAGTGTGGCCTATGTGGCACTCCAGGCCCACAATAACTGATTCTCTTCCCTTTGAAATGGCCACTCAATTGTACCAAACTATTATGAAAAAATGTAATAAAAATAAAACCAAGATTAGCAAAGGTGTTCCATGGACTTAGTCAAGAAACAGCCTGATATGGCCATAATGACAGAATGATAGCCTGTCCTAAACTCCTGCATCACCATCCCTGGGCATGTCACATAGACAGCTCAGACCAACCAGAGGTGGCAGCACAGTGCTACATAGTCAGCAGGGCCAAATCAAGGCTTGTTAGTGGCATTTTGCCATTTTCATAATTACTTCAGAATAACAAAAAACTACAAATACAACTATAAAGAATTATGGTAAAGAAGAAAATGGTGCTTTATCAGAAAATAAAGATCGCAAAAATATCTACTATCCAGCCTTACACAACACGTGGCTATTAACACCACTAGTTTCAGCACAACGTGGCCAGCAACAAAACTAACTATATATGAATATCTTAACAAATATTGTAGATAATTGTTGTTCACAAGCACAGGATGTGCTATTGGTGGTGGTTGGAGAAGTGGAACAGCAGTCAGTGAAAATGTGTATGTGTCTGCTGCCAGCCAGCCTTTGTTGTGTCGCACACTGGCAACCACATACAAGTGAATTGCACGGGGACAGCCTGCACTTCCCAGTGCTCACCCATGCCAAGTCACACGAAAGGTTACAGCAACTTTAAGTATCCTCTTGGCTAATATGAAGTTAAATAACGCTAATTAAGGATGTAACACAGTATCATACATTGTAAATAACTCAATTTATTTTCTTTTTATTTGCTCTCTCCCCTTTTTGGCACCCCCTCAGCACATTGCAGCCCGGGCAAGTGCCCGGTTAGTCAGGCCTTGAGCCGACCCTGAAGTTCAGGATGAAGTGTCCCTCAGAGCCATTGGCATTGACTCTGGATCTCACCCAAATTTTATGGTATTAGGCCAAATATGGTCAAGGAAATCTCATGCTAGTTACCACCTACCACCCTCCCTCAAATGATGAATTACTTCTACTCCATGTTGAACACAACTTGGAAAAGCACTGAGGATAGCAAGTGGACAGAATATACTCTGGGCGGGGACTACAATGTCCATCACCATGACTGGCTTGGTAGTACCATTACTGTCCAAATTGGCTGAGTCCTGAAGGAGACTGGGCCTGTAACAAGGAGTGATAGAATCAACAAGAGGGAAAAACTTACTTTAACTCATCCTCACAAACCTACCCGTTGCAGATGCATCTATGACAATATTGATCAGACTGACTATCACGGAGTCCTTGTAGAGACAGTCTCATTTTCACACTGAGGATACCATCCATCGTGCTGTGCAGTACTACCATGGAGCTAAATAGGATAGAATCAGGGCAGACCTAGCAGATGAAAACCAGGCATCCATGAAGAGCCATGGGCCATCAGCAATAGCAGAATTGTATTGCAGTACAATCTACAACCTCAGAGTCAGGCATATTCCTCACTCTACCACTGCCATCAAGCCAAGGGACCACAAGGAGTGCAGGACAGCATGCCAGAAGCAGCATCAGGCATACCTAAAAATGAAGTGCCACACTGGCGCAGTCACAACATAGGACTAAACAGAAGCAGTGTACAAGAGACAGGACTAAACGATTCCACAACCACTGGATCAGATCAGAGCTCTGTAATTCTGCCCAATGTGAACAACGGTGGACAACTAAACACCTGGAGGCCCTAGCTCCATGAACATTCCCATCCTCAATGATGGTGGAGCCCGAATTGAGAGCACAAAAGATAAGGTTGAAATGCCAACTGGGTGATCTATCTCGGTCTTCTCCCAAGGTCCCCAAGACACCAGCTAACTAGATATACTTCATGTGATAAAGAATTGGCTGAATACTCTATATACAGCAAAGGCTATGGGCACTGACAACATCCCAGCTGTAATAAAGCTGTAAACAAGCGGCATCCCACCTGAGGAAAATTGACCAGGAAGATAGGACAAATCCAACCTAGCCAATTACTGCCCCATCCGTCTCCTCTCAATCATCAACAAAATGATGGAAGGTGTCATCAATAGTGCTTAAGGCAACATTACTCATCAATAACTTACTCACCGATGCTCAGTTTGAGTTTCACCCGACCACTCACCTTCAGACCTCATTTCAACCTTTGTCCAAGTATAAGCAAAAGAGCTGAATTCCAGAGATGAGGTGAGAGTGATTGTTCTTTACAGCAATTCAGCATTTCAACAAGTAGGTTATCAAAAATTCTTAGTAAAATTGAAGTCAATAGGGAATGGAGTGGGGAGCTGGGTTGGGGGGTTGAGGGGAGGGGGAGGTGGGAAAGAGGTGGGATTCTCCATTGGTTGGAGTTATACCTACCACAAAGGAATGTGATTCCAATTGCTGGAATCACCTCAGCCTCAGGACAACGCTGCAGGGAGTTTCTCAGGGTAGAATCCTAGACTCAACCAACCATTGTTGGTTGCTTCAGCATTGACATTCCTTCCAAGATAAGGTCAGAAGTGGGGATGTTCAATGATGATTGCAGTGTTCAAGCTTGAGCTGATGAGTGACACAAATGTTACTGACCATTTCAATATCAGGCAATGACTGCATCAGAGAACCTTCTCACTGGACATAGAATACATTACCACTGCCCAGTCCCTGCATACCTCCACTGCCCCACCCAACATACTGGATGTCATTATTGACCAGAAGCTTAACTGGATATACCACATAAATACCAAGGATACAAGGGTAGGTCAGAGGCTGGGTATTCTGTTGCGAGTGACTCACTTGACTCCAAAAGCCTTTCCGCCATCGAGAAGACATGTCAGGAGTGTGATGGAATGCACCCCTCTTCCTTGGATGAGTGCAGGTCCAACAACACAGAAGCAGCTCAACACCATCCAGGACAAAACCCACTTGATCGGCAGCCCAACTTAACTATTCACTCTGTCCAGCATCAGCACAATGTAGTTGCAATGTTTACTATCTACAAGACTTGCAACTCACCAAGGCTTCTACAACACCTCCCCAAACCCTCAACTTCTACCACCTAGAAGGAAGAGGATAACAGGTGCATGGCAACACCACCACTTGTAAGTTCCCTTCCAAGTCACACACTATCCTGACTTGGATATGCATCTCAGTTTGTTCATTGTTGCTGGGTTAAAATCCTACAACTCCCTGCACGACAACAGTGTGGGAGTACCTTCACCAGATGGACTGCAGCAGTTCAAGGTGGCTGACCCTCACCTTCTTGAGGGCAGTAATGGATGGGCAATAAATGCTGGCCTTGTCAGTGATGTCTACATTGTGTGAATGAATAAATAAAAACAAGTTGTTCCTTTTTGGGCTACATTCTGTGGCATATTGCGTTGACAGATCAGTGCTGCATGTCAAAAGATATTGCTTATTCTTTTTAACTGCTGAATATTAAAACAACTCAATTTAAAAGCAGTGTAATAGGGTGCTAATCTGCTTCACTGTTTAATTTCAAAATTAAATCATGCCAGTTGTGGTAAGGTATGTTATTATAGATTGCAACAATTAAGAGATGGTGATATAGTGGTAATGTCATTGAACTCGTAAACCAGAGGCCTAGGATATGGTCTGGGAACATGAGTTTGAATCCCACTACAGCAGCTGGTGGAATTTAAATTCAGTTAAGAACAATTTGGCTAGAAGCATGGCTATTTCTTGAGCACAGCTCTTAGCACCACAGCCAGAGTGTTGTCAGGGCCCATAGTCATTGCTATATCCTGTCCAGTCAGTTATTTCTTGATATCAAGTGACTGAAGACTGGCATCAGCAATGGCAGGGAGATGGATCACCCACTCAACGCAGCTGGCTGAAGATGGTTGCGAGTGTTTCAGTCTTGCCTTTTACACTCAGTTCGGCTCCAGCATCACTGAGAACGGGTATGTTCAAGCAGCTGCCTCCTCTTGTTAGTTGTTTAACTATCCACCACCATTCACTACTGGGGAAGCAGGACTGCAGGGCTTTGATGTGATCCATTGGTTGTGGGATTGCTTTGCTCTGCATGAATATGCACCTTCTGCTGTTTACAGTCCTGTGTTGCAGGTGCACCAGGTTGGTACCTCTTAAGGTTTGCATGGTGCAGCTTCTGGCATGCTCTGATGCTCAATTTTGGTCAACTAGATCTGTTCTGAATCTGTCCCATTTAGCACAATGGCAGTACCACATAACACAACGGAAGATGGCCTCAGTATGAAGGCCTACAATTGGGATCATGGATAGATGCATCCGTGATAGGTAGATTGGTGAGATGAGGTTAATTGGGTTTTTCCTGATGTTGGTTCTTTAAACATCTGCCACAAGCCAAGTCTGGCAGCTAAGTCCTTCAAGACTCAGCCAGCTCAGTATTCATGGTGCTTGGTGATGGGCATTGAGGTTCCGCACCCAGAGTACATTGTGCCCTTGCTACCCTCAGTGCTTCCTCCAAGTGACGTGCAACGTGGAGAAGTACCAACTCATCATCTGACGGAGGGCAACAGACAATGACCCCCACCACCCCCCCCACCAAGGTCTATTTGCTGTGCCTGGTCAGCTTGCTGCGCTATGCAATTCCTTTAAGATTGACACACAGCTGAGAGGGAACTTGTTGGTAAGAGGCAATCCACAGGAGGTTTTCTTGATCATATTTGGCCTGATGCCATGAGGCCTCATGGGGTCTGAAGCCAACATCTGAAGAATCCCAGTGCCACTATCTCCTCACTGTATGCCATTATGCCACCACTTCTGATGCGTCCATCCTGCTGGTGGGACAGAAGATGCTCAAGGATGATGATTAGGGTCTAATTGTTGTGAACCTGAGAGTAGTGTCATATGGTTTAGGTTAGCTATGGAAGATGACAAAAAGCAATCCAGACTAATTAATTTGGGAAGGGCCAACTTCAGTGGGGTGAGAACCAATCTGGTCCAGGTAAATTTTAATCAAAGATTGGAAGGCATAACTGAAACAGAACAATGGGCTGCCTTCAAAGAGTAAATAGTTCAGATACAGTCAAGGTACATTGCCACGAGGAGGAAAGCTAGGACAAATAAATCCAGAACACCCTGGATAATGAAAGGGAAGAGGAGAAAGGGTGCATATGACAGAGGTCTGGTAGATAATACAACTGAGGACCAGGTCAACTATAGAAAGTTCAAGGGAGGTGGGAGAGGAGAAAAGAGAACTGAGAAGCAAAGAGAGAGTATGAGAATAAACTAGCAGATAACTTAAAAGGGAATCCAAAAGTTTTCTATAGGCATATTAAAATAGTACAAGGGTGGGAAGAGGAGGAGTAGGGCTGATTAGGGAACAAAAGGAGCATTTATGCATGGAGGTAGGGACATGGCTGAGGAAAAACATTTTTCACTTAGTGAGTGGACTGAAGGAATACACTGTCTGAGAGTATGATAGAAGCAGATTCAATCGAAGCCTTCAAAAGAGAATTGTATAATTATCTGGAGAGAAGTATTTGCAGGGCAATGGGGAAAAGACAGGACAGTGGGATGAGGCAAGTTGCTCTTTCAGAGAGCCAGATTGGACATGACAGGCCAAATGACCTCCTCCTGTGCTGTAACCATTTTATGGTTCTATGAATATGACTATGTCAGACTGATGCCTGACTAGTCTGTGGGGGCATCTCTCCCAACTTCAGCACAAGCCCCCAGGTTTAAGTGAGGTTAACTTAGCAGAATCAACTGGGCTGGGTCTGTTTGTTTGGTGTGTCCAAATCAGATGCCCTAATCAATGACCGTTTGGGAATTTTATTCTTTTTTTTTTATAAAGCTCTTCTTACACTTTTCAGGTGTCTCTGAATAAGACCTTCTGCTCGATCTTTTAGATCAGATGAAAAGTGCACAACATGTAGAGTGGAGAAGTGAAGAAGAAAAAGTTTAGATTGTGGAACAAAATTTCACTTTCTTTCTTCTCTTTCAATCTTCCCACAAATGAAACTAGAACTGTACAAAAGGACAAAATAATTCTACATAAAGAATACATAACAAAAGCAATGCTCCTACAGAAATTAACAACCTGTTAAACCAGAGCCACTTTTATACAGAAGCAGTTTTGATTCAGATCCCAGCAGTCTGGCATCTGTGAATCATCTCGCAGTATTAACATTAGATCAATTTTCTTATTTATCATGACAGCAGACTCTTACAGTTTTACCACAGGTCTGTAAGTTTGTCACTTTGATATGGCAGCCTGAATGTAAGATGTGGGACCATTTACAGAAGTGGTCAGGGCCAATGAACCTATCAGACCTGAAATTAGTAATACTTTTTTAATTGAGTAAAAACATTTTTACTTGGCTCCCCAGTGATTCTGGGAGGTTTCTTATTGAACCACTGAATGATGGTTCTTCACCAGAGTCATCACTACTCTTCAATGAAGAGCAAAAAGAAAGACGTCATATGTTTCTCAGAAGTGGGAGGGTTGGCAAACAATACTGAGGAAGAGCATGAAAAACTGGTTAGTGGAGTGGGCTGACAGGTGGCAGATTGCATTTGACGCAAAGTTGAGGTAATGTATTTGAGAAGAGAAGAAAGAATGGGAACTTGAACTCAACTGAAAAAACATAAAACGGAGGAGGAACAGCAGGACCAGAGATGCAAATGCCCAATTCCTTAAAAGGTGTGAGGTAAATGATACCATAAAAAGGTCAACAGCATTTTGGCTTTTATAAATATTACACAGGGTTTATGACAATTCTGTTCCACAGTGGCAGATGAAAATCTTCTGTCTGTTCATTGTAAAGCATTGTATCAAAGTTGAATTTGGACATTCTAAATCTAGTTCACAATGGACACTAACCTATAGCACAAAATTGTTCCCAGTTGGGCAACTTGATTCAGAAAGGCTGCAGGATAGATGGTGGAGAAAATGGAAAAAAATGTTGCAACGGTGCATTGCAGGTGCACTTCTTGAGTTGGGTGGAGGCATGGTGCTGCTATACTATATCTGACTTACAATGTTCATTGGGCTGGTGTCATGCTTAGCACAAGCATGAGGTACTGGATGTTATGGACTGTAAGATCATACTTTACGAAAGTGGCTCAAAACCTGTTAAGATGGCTGCAACTTAACATGTGACAATGGACAGTATTTGATTCTGTGGGCAATATTTTGTTATACATGAACCTGTATAAGGGTACTTCGCATCCACCTCTGAAATGCAAACATACCACTGTTTAAGGATGAACCAGTGTTTGAGGAATATTGGATCTCTAGATCATTGGTCTCCAAGTACTATATTGAACAAAAGAAGATATTTGAGCTCAAGCTGGGGCAGAAATAAGAGTCAATGACCATTGTTAACTGCTGCTATTGTATCATGGTGGGCCTGGATCCTAGAAGTGTTTACCCTGCAGTCATGTGACTGAAACTAAATTTATGACTGCAGTTTAAAATACTCTGAGCAAAGCAAATCCAGCAGAAACATCTGAAACATCATAACTGAAAGTCTTCTCAAGCAAAATATACCTGTTCCAGCTTCTAAATCCTCCTGAGACAAAACTCCTGGCTATTCATCTACAAGAGGCTTCACAGTTTCAGGAGACTCCTTCATTTCTAGCAGGCCTTGACTCCAACTAAAGTATCAACTCAAATAAGATGACATCAGGCCTGTATCAACAGAGACTGAATTATAAATTCCATTTTTATAATTCAACTTCATCTATATCTAACATTTACATATGTGATAGTGTGAGTGAGACAAGTGACTGAAATGTTGCGTTTCAAACATCTAGGGAAAGCATGTGATAATAAATAAACAACTTTTAAAATCATCAAAAAACTGCTGCTGGCACTTACTTTAAATTTGGAAGGGAATACACACACCGTGCAAACAAGCATCCTGATTATAGACTGGAAGGGACCACACAAATTCTGTCCGTAACACTGGTGTCAGAAATGTAATTTTAACTGTTTCAGGCACCTGATATTAACATCAGACACCCGCAGGTCCAAATATTATGCACAAACCAAAATGGGAATGCTTAAATCAGCAACTTACAGCATATGAAGCTACAGTTCAGCTTATTGTGCCTGCGCTTGTACTTCCAGAAAGCAGTTGTGCTCTGTCCCAGATCCCAGCTTTTGTCCATAGTCCTGCGTATTTGACATCAATTACCTATAACTCCTTTATAAAATTATGGAATCAGCTTCCAACATCTTTTCAGGTAGAGCTTTCCAGGTCCCCACAACTTGGAGTGAAAAAAATTCTCATTTCCTTTCTAGATACTCGCCAATCATTTAAAATCTGTGTCCTCTAGTTATTTAAGCACTTGCAGAGAGAATAGATTTACTCTATCTACTGCATCAAACCTATTCATCATCTTGAAAACCTCTACCAGATCACCTCTTAAACCTTTTCTATTCCAAGGAGAACAGTCCTAACTTTTCCACCCTCTCCTCATAACTGAAGTCCCTAAATAAACCTCCATACACTAAAGGTTTATACCTCTTTCCTGAAACATGGTGCCCAGAATTGTCCACAATATGCCACAGCTAGGGCCTAGCCAGGATTTATAAAGTTCTAGAATCATGTCTTTGCTTTTATGGGAGTTTGTGATATTCTATGTCTCTATTTATAAACACAAGTTACACATGACTTTTTTTAAACCACTTCAACAACTTGTCCTGCCATCTTTAAGAATTTGTATACGTAGAGACTGAGATCTGTTGTTCATCTATACTTTTTTAAAATCGTGCCATTTATAGTATACTGGCTTTATATATTAGTCCTCCCAAATTGCATTACTTCACACTTCACCGAATTGAACTTCACCTGCCTGATTTCAGCCCATTAATCAACATCCTGTCTGTCATCCTGAGGTCTACACCTATCCTCATCACTGCCAAGCTTTGTATCATTTGCAAATTCTATAATGTTGCTCCCAATACCCAAGTTTGTTCTCATGAAATATCTTCAACCTGGTTTCTCTCTTTACAGGTACAGCCTGATGAGTATTTCTAACATTTTTTGCTTTTATTACGCAAGTCTAGGTTGTTTGTAAAAACTGAAGGGGACACATGGACACAAAGCTGACCCTTGAATAAGACCACTGCAAAACATCCCCTAGTCAGAAAAACATCTAGCCACTGTCATCCTTTGCTTCCCACCACTAAGTCCATTCTGTAACCATACTGTCATTATCCCTTAATTCCGTGGCCTTCTTTCGCCACAAGCTATGTGGCATTTTGCTAAATGCCTTCTGAAGTCTGCATATACACATTTACTGCACTGTCTTGATCAACCCATTCTGTTACCTCAAAGAATTCAAATCAAGTTAGTCAGACCAGATTTGTCTTTAACAGGTCCATGGTAGTTCTCCTTGATTAATCCATGTCTTTCCAAATAAAAGCTTCTTTTGTCCCTGAAATTGATTACAAGTGCACAGAAATACCATTTGGCCCAATCAGTCCATGCTGTAATCTATGCCACTCTTGTGCCTCCTTTCACGTTTCTTCACCTAAATGTATCAGCATAACCTTTTATTCTCCACACCCTCATATGTTGTCTAGCTTCCGCTTAAATGCATCTATACCCATGCTCTTCAACAACTCCATGGTATTATGTTGCACACTTTCACCACGCTTTGGGTAAGCAAGTTTCTCTGAATTCCCAATTGGATTTCTTGTTAACCATCTTATATCAATTGCATCTAGTTCAGCACAAGTGGTAACATGCTCTCTCTATCCACACTATCAAAACGTCGCATAAATTTCAAAAGACCTTTATTAGGTCACACCTCAAGTCTTTTCTGAAACCCAGCTGTTCATCCTCTTAATACACATACTCTCATACTTCTGGTATCAGACATTTAAATCTTCTCTACACCCTCTTCAGTGCCCCTACATCCATTTGATAACATGGTGACCAGAACTGCTTGCAGCACTCCAAGTGTGGTCCAATCAAGTCTCAACATAGTTTTAGCATAACTTCCCTACTTTTAAATTCTATCCCTCTAAAAATAAACCCTAGTGCTTGGTTTGCTTTTTTATGGCTTTGCTAACCTGCAGTGCAACTTTCAGTGATTGATGTATTTGTACTCCAATTCCCTTTGATCCTCTACCCAACCTAGACTCAGGCCATCCATACGAACATACAAATTAGGAGGAGTAGGACATTCAGTCACTCGAGCCTGCTCCGCCATTCAATAAGATCATCGCTGATTTGACTGTGCCACAAATCCAAATTCCGCTTACCCCTGATAACCCTTGACTCCCTTTTTAGTCAAGAATCTATCTATCTCTGCCTAAAAAACATTCACCGACCCTGCCTCCACCACTCTCTGGGGAAGAGAATTCCGAAGATTCACAACCCTCAGAGAAAAAAGCTTCTTTAATGGGAGACTCCTTATTTTTAAACTATGTCCCCTAGTTCTAATCTCTCCCACAAGAGGAAACAAACTTTCATCATCTACCTCACCAAGCCCCCTCAGGATCTTGTATTTTTCAATAAGATCACCTCTTAATCTTCTAAACTTCAATGGATACCAGCCCAGTCTGCTAGCCTTTCTTCATAAAATAATACACCCCCCACCACAAAATCTCAGGTATCAATCAAGTCAATCTTCTCTGAACTGCTTCTAATGCATTTATATCCTTTCTTAAATGAGATCAAAACTGTACTCTAGATGTTGTCTCACCAACACCCTTTACAACTGTAACAAATCATCCCTGCTTTTATATCCCATTCCCCTTGCAATATACAACATCCTATATGCCTTCCTAATCACTTGCTGTACCTGCATATTACCTTTTCCTGATTCATGCACCAGGACAACCAGATCCCTCTGTACCTCAGAGTTCTGCAATCTCTCTCCATTTAAATAGCATGCTGCTTTTCTATTCTTCCTGCCAAAGTGGACAAGTTCCCATTTTCCCACATTATACTCTACCTGCCAAATTTTTGCCCATTCACTTAACCTATGCTCCTTTGCAGACTCCTTATGTCCTCTTCACAACTTACTTTCCTACCTTTTGTTATCAGCAAATTTAGCAGCCATCCATTTGATTCCTTCATCCAAGTCATTGATATAAGTTGTAAATAGCTGAGGCCCCAGCATTGATCCCTGTGGTACTCCACTCATCACATCTTGCTTACCCAAAAAAGACCCATTTATCTCTACTCTCTGCTTCCTGTTGGCTAATCAATCCTCTATCCATGCTAAGATGTTATCCCCAACACCATGAGCTCTGATTTTGCATAGTAACCTTTGCTATGGCGCCTTATCAAATGCCTTCTAGAAATCTGAATACAGCACATCCACAATTTCCCCTTTATTCCCGTTGCTACTTCCTCAAAGAGCTCCAATTAATTAGTCAAACATGATTTCCCTTTCACAAAACCAGGTTGACTCTGCTTGACTGCAATGCGATTTTCTAATGCCCCGCTATAACCTCCTGAATAACAGACTCCAGCAATTTCCCTACAAGAAATGTTAAGCTAATTGGCGTGTAGTTTCCCGCTTTCTGTTTTCTTCCTTTCTTGAACAGGGGAGTCACGTTCGCTACTTTCCAATCTGATGAAGCCTTTGCTGAATCTAAGGAATTTTTGGAAATTTAAAACCAATGCATCTATTATCTCAGCAGCCATTTCTTTTAAGACCCTAATCAGGACCTTGGGACTTGTCAGCTTATAATATGAATAATTTTCTCAGTACCCTTTCCTTGCTGATTGTAATTGTTTTAAGTTCCTCCCTCTCTTTCACCTCCTGATTCTCAATTATTTCTGCGACATTATTTGTATCCTCTACAGTGAAGGCAGACAAAATATCTGTTCAGTTCATTCGTCATTTCCTTATTTTCCATTATTAATTCCCCATTCTCTTTCTAGGGGACCAACAATCGCTTTACTTTTTTTCTTTTTAAATATCTGTAAAAACTCTTACTGTTTTTATATTTCTAGCTAGCTTTCCCTCATTCTCTAAATTCTCCTTCCTTATTAATAATTTTTATTTGCTGTTTTTTATATTCTGCCTAATCTTCTGACTTGTCATTAGTCTTTGTGGAATTATACACTTTTTCTTTCAATCTGATACTGTCTTTAACTTCTTTAGTTAGCCACGGATGGTTTGTCCTTCCCTTAGAGTCTTTCTTTCTCACTGGAATGTAACTTTTGAGTATTCTGAAATATCTCCTTAAATGTCTGCCAGTGCATCTCTACAGGCCTATCCCTTAACCCAATTTCCCAATCACTTTAGCCATCTCTATCTTTGTGCTCTATTAAGCGTCCTTATTTAAATTTGAAACAATATTCTTAGATCCATTTCTCTCTCCCTCAAACTGGATGTGAAATTCAATCATATTATGATCACTGCTACCTAGGGGCACCTTCACTATGAGGTCATTAATTAAGCCTGTCTCATTACACACTACCAGATCTCATGTAGCCTGCTGTCTGGTTGTTGCTAAAATGTGCTGCTCTAAGAAACTGTCCTGAAAACACTATGGCAAAGGTAGCCTGGATGATGAGTTCAGTCTGATTTGTTAAATTTATAAGTAGATTAAAAGCATCTGTTACTATTGCCATACATTTTTCACAAGCCCTCATTATTTCTTCCTGTATACCCTGTCCTACAGTGTGGTTACTGTAGGGGGCCTATAAACGACTCCCACATGTGACTTACCTTTACAATTTCTCATCTCTACCCAAATTGATTCTACTCCAGAACTCAGATCAATCTCTATCATTCCAATGTAATCCTTAATTAACAGAGCCACCCCTCCACCTTTTCCTGGCTTCCTGTCCTTCCTAGTAATCCAAGTAATAGGTAACCTACCAAAATGTTACACTGAACTTCATTTGCTAATTATTTGGCCATTTTACAAGTTTATTGTCTTCCTACAATTCGTTACAGTCCGCTGCTTCAGTTTTGACCAGCCACCCCCCACCCCAGCAAATTTGGTGTCAGTCACAAATTTAGAAATAGTGTTTGATTTCAAAGTCCAATTCGTTGATGTAAATTGCGAACAGCAAAGGTCCCAGCACTGATCCTTGTGGGAAATGCTGGAAGCTGTATTAAGGAAGTCTTAATAATGCACTTGGAAATAATTGTATGATCAGTGCTATGATTGTACAGTCAGTGTATAGACTCTAAGATGGTTATGCTTTAAACTGTCTCTTAATTTAAGGTAAAACAGAATGCTCTGAAATGAGGGATGGTGTGAAGTACTAATTCTGCTCAGAAACAAACTCCACGTGACCTGTTTATTATGGCGACAGAAATCCAAATTGAAACTTATTCAAAACTAGGTGCGAGCTTTAACACATGGACACACAAAGAAAAAGGCAGCTGGTCTTACTGCTACAGACTTACTCCCAAAGTTCATCAGACCGAAGGATCTGGGGGAAGTAGACCCACCACAAATGTCACTATACCAAGCAGAAGAAAATGACCGCTTCTGGGCTAATCACCAAAGGGGTGGTGAGGACAGAATCAAGAAAACAAGGATTGTGAAAAGTTAGGGACCACAAATCACCAGAGGAAACCTTGCAACAGGGAGTCCAATCGATTATGCCCAAAGGGCTGAGTGAAAAGGGCCTTCTTTAAAAGGATACTGGAAGATTCACCTTTGTGAAGCACAGAAAAGGGATCCTGCTGAGTCGCTGGGACATTCATATCTCTTTTAAAGAGATGTCCTGAAAACACTATGATGACTGTCTATCTTTAAAGAGATTTAAGGGAATCGTATCAGAGTTAACATGGTTTTACAAAAGGCAAATAGTGTTTGACAACATAATTAAAGTTTTTCTGGCTGTTCCCCTTTCCTTCACAAGGTCCTGTATCCGCTCTGTGAACTACTTTACCCTGGCATCAGAAAGGCAACATGCCATTCATGAATTAAGTTTGTGGTTACAGAAATGCCTGCTTATGGCCCTAACTATCGAATTCCCTCTGAGTGCTGCATTTCTTCTCTTTTTCTTATTCTCTACGTGCAATCAAATCTTCCATTGTGCCAGGAATTTAATTCTTACTGCATTCCTCCGAGAAGTCGTCACCCTCTCTGGCGTTCAAAGCTGAAAACCAGGCATCAATGCCAAGACTAGATTCTAAATTGGAAGAATTCCAATCGCAACACCAACATCCATCACCTAACGAGCTCAAAATGTTTCCTCTATTTTTTAAAAAAGAAACTGCCATAAATCCTTGGTCCAAATGAAGAAAAAAATAAACTTCCCTCAAAGCAGATGCATTGCAGTGAAAGGGATCTGAAAGCCAGTTAAATTTGGCACTATCATTTTAAAATGGAAAACAAACATCAAAATTTAGTAAAGTTCACATTACAGCAAACTACTATACAATCAAAATTACAGCCATAATAAATTCTGAGCATGGTACGTGTGCACGTAAATATCTGGAAGTCATGGGTATAGTAACAGATGAACATGCCTCTGTTGCCTACTTATTTATCAGGATTTCCATTCATAAGCTCACAAACTTTACAGCAGAGACAGAAAGGACACATGGGGCTTTGTTGTGTAAAACAAATGAAATGCAACTGAAAACAGCCAGTAATCTAAAATTCACAAAGCAACCAACCCAAGAGAGACAAAACCTGTTTTTATTGGAGGAGTTCAGGATAGGAATGAGAAGGGAAAAAGCAAATGAGCACTGTAGAATGAATGGATCATCTCTGTTGTCAGCAATTTTGTGATCAGTCATAAAACATGTTAATGAGACCCAAATTTCACATTTCCTGGTAATCCAATTTACATGAGCCCACAGGGCCAGAATTTCAGAACACTCGATAACCTTGCTTATTATTATGCAATATTATTGCGAAAGTAAAAGGAAAAAGAAAATAATTTCGTCCGATGCAAATCACCAGGATGAGCTTTGATTTAAAAGAAGCGGGGAGAGGTAATGGCATAATGTTTTTGTCGCTGGACCAGTAATCCAGAGACCCAGGGTAATGCTCTGGGAGTTCGAATCCCCATATTGGATGGTGGAATTTGAATTCAATAACAATCTGGAATTAAAAGTCTAATGATGACCATGTCAATTGTTGTAAAAACCCATCTGGTTCACTAATGCCTTTTAGGGAAGGAAATCTGCCACTATCCTTACCTGGTCTGACTCCAGACCCACAGCAATGTGGTTGACTTTTGGAAATGGCCTAGCAAGCCACTCAGTTGTATCATATCGTTCTCAAAAAAGGAATGAAACTGGATGGACCACTTGGCATCGACCTAGGCATCTGAAACAACAATGGCAATTCCAACTTTCGAACCTGTGACCCTGCAAAGTCCTCCTTAGTGCCCAAATTGGGAGAGCTATCAAGCAACAGCCTGACATAGTCATTCTCACGGAATCGTATCTTACAGATAATGTCCCAGACACCATCATCACCAACCCCATATGTCCTATCCCACCAGCAGCACAATGGTATACAGTCATGAGGGAGTTGCCCTGGGAGTCCTCAACATTGACTCTGAAGTCTCATGGCATCAGGTCAAACATGGGCAAAGAAACCTCCTGCTGATTACCACATAATCCCATGTGTCTGCTGCCCTCAACTACTTCCCTCAGCTGATGAATCAGTTGAACACCACCTGTAGAAAGCATGAAGGGTGGCAAGGATGCAGAATGTACTCTGGGTGGGGGACTTATATGTCCATCACCAAGAGTGGCTCTTTAGCACCACTACTGACCGAGTGGCCGAGTCTTAAAGGGTCTGGGTCTGAGGCAGGTGATGAAGGAACCAAGAGGGAAAAACACACTCATCCTCACCAACCTGCCTGCCACAGATGCATCTGTCCATGACAGTATCAGTAGGAGTGACCACTGCACAGTCGTTGCGGAGATGAAGTGCCGCCTTTACATTGAGGAAATCCTCCATCGTGTTGTGTGGCACTACCACCATACTAAATGGGGTAGGTTTCAAACAGATTTAGCAACTCAAGACTGGGCTGCCATGAGGCGCTGTGGGCCATCAGCAGCAGCAAAATTGTACTCGAACACAATCGGTAACCTCATGGCCCAGCATATCCCCCATTCTAACAGGGGATGGACCCTAGTTCAATAATGAGTGCAGGAGGGCATGCCAGAAGCAGCACCAGGCATATCTAAAAATGCGATGTCAACCTGGTGAAGCTACAACACAGGACTACTGTGTGCCAAACAGCATAAGCAGCAAGTGACAGACAGAGCTAAGCAATGCCACTAACCAACAGATCAGAGCAAAGCTCTGCACTCCTGTACATCCAGTGGTGGACAATTAACTCACTGGAGGTAGAGGCTCCAAAAATATCCCCATCCTCAATGATGGGGGAGCCCAGCACATCAGTGCAAAAGATAAGGCTGAAGCATTTGCAACAACCTTCAGCCAGAAGTGCCAAGTGGATGATCCATCTCAGCCTCCTCCAGAGGTCCCCAACAACAGATGCCAGTCTTCACGCAATTCGTTTCACTCCACACGATATCGAGAAATGGCTGAAGGCATTGGATACTGCAAAGGCTATGGGCCCTGACAATATTCTGGCAATAGTACTGAAGACTTGTGCTCCTAGCCAAGTTGTTGCAGTACAGCTATAACACTGGCATCTACCTGGCTATGTGGAAAATTTCCCATTGTCCTGTACACAAAAAGCAGGACAAATCCAACATGGCCAATTACTGCCCCACCAGTCTACTCTTGATCATCCGTAAAGTAAGGGAGGGAGTCATCAACAATTCTATCAAGTGGCAATTGCTTAGCAATAACTTGCTCACTTATGCCCAGTTTGGATTCCGGCAGGGCCACTCAGCTCCTGACCTCATTACGGCCTTGGTTCAAGCATGGACAAAAGAGCTGAACTCCCAAGGTGAGGTGAGAGTGACTGCCCTTGACATCAAGGCCGCATTTGACCGAGTGTGACATCAAGGAGCCCTAGCAAAACATAAGTCAATGGGAATCTGGGGGAAACCTCTCCACTGGTTGGAGTCATACCTAGCACAAAGGAAGATGGTTGTGGTTGTTGGAGGTCAGTCATCTCAGCTCCAGGGCATCACTGTAGGACTTCCTCAGGGTATTGTCTTTGGCCCAACCATCTTTAGCTGCTTCACCAATGACCTTCCTTCCATCATGAGGTCAGAAGTGGGGACATTCGCTGATGATTGCACAATGTTCAGCACCATGCATGACTCCTCAGATACTGAAGCAGTCCATGTCCAAATGCAGCAAAACCTGGACATTATCCAGGCTTGGGCTGACAAGTGGCAAGTAACATTCATACCACACAAGTGTCAAGCATCGGCTATCTCTAACAAGAGAGAATCTAATCATCGTCCCTTGATGTTCACTGACATTACCATCACTGAATCCCCCACTATCAACATCCTGGGGGGTGATCATTGACCAGAAACTTAAATGGACTCGCTACAAAAGCAGGTCGGGGCTGCGAGTAACTTACCTTCTGATTCCCCAAAGCCTGTCCACCATCTACAAGGCACAAGTCAGGAGTGTCACTTGCCTGGATGAGTGCGAGCTGCACTCAAGAAGCTTGACACCATCCAGGACAAAGCAGACCACTTGATTGGCACCACATCCACAAATGTTCATTCCTTCCACCGCTGATGCATAGTAGCAGCAATGTATACCATCTACAAGATGCACTACAGAAATGCACCAAGGTTCCTTAGACAGCACCTTCCAAACCCACAACCACAACCATCTATAAGGGCAAGGGCAGCAAACATATGGGAAAACCACCGCCTGGAGGCTCCCCTCCAAGCCACTCACCATCCTGACTTGGAAATTTACTGCCATTCCTCCAGAGTCACTGGGTCAAAATCCTGGAACTCCCTTCCCAACAGTACTGTGGATATACCTACATCACATGGACAGCAGCGGTTCAAGAAGGCAGCTCACCACTACCTTTTCAAAGGCAACTAGGGGTGGGCAATCAGCGAAGCCCATATCCCACGAATGAATAATAATAAAAAAAACCCTCACCTTCTTTGAGATGGAGCCATGGGATCTTTCACATAAGCAGGCAAATGGGGCCTCAGTTTAATGTCATATCCGAAAGACAGCATCTCCAACGATACAGTTCATCATTCCATCAGTACTGCACTGAAGTGGCAGCCTTGATTTTTGTGTTCAAGCCCTGCAGGAGGACTTGAACCCAGAACTTTGGCGATTCAAAGGTGAGGGTGCCACCAAGTGAGCCACAGCTGTCCCCCAAAAACTGACATTAGCTTTAGTAGCAAAAAGGGCAGGCATTAACCAAGGAATGTAAATTTCAAAAATCAGAATTTCACCTGACATTTATTAATTTGCCTCAATATTGTTTATCCATTCCCAGTCCAACTCTTAGTACAGTCAACTTTTTAAGGCACCAGATCACTTCACCTGTAACAGACCCTGATACCACACAGAGTCCTGGTTCACTCAAAAAACTAGTTGTGCATAACAGCACCGTAACATTGTAAAAGGTCTCAGGACATGGGGATGCAAAAAAAAAATAAATAAAATTGGAGGTAAGCCAAAAAAGAGATGAGATGTGGGTAACCAAAAGTTTGGTCAAAAAGATAGGCTTTATTGAGAATGTTAAAGAAGTGTGATGTTTAGGGAGGGAATTTCATAATGGGAAGCAATAGGGGAGGGGAGGTGAGGGTGGTGATGGAGGTGGCTAGGGGAGGGTTCCAATGAGGGATTTATAAATCTAAAGAGAAAAGTGAAGGCCACAGAACAATGTAGAAATAGGCAGAGGAAGAGGACAAAGAGTTTAAGAGTAATAATGCAGTGAATCAGGGAAATTGGTTTAAAAAATTAAAATTAAAGGCATTTTATCTGAATGCACCAAGCATTTGTAACAAATTAGACAAATTAAAAGCACAAATGAAGATAAATGGTATAACAGCCATTACAGAGATATGGCTGCATGGTGACTGAGATTGGGAACTAAATATTCCAGATGGAGTATAATGTGGAGAAATGAGAGGCTATTCACTTTGGGAGGAAGAATAGAAAAACTGATTTTTTTTAAATGCTGAGAAACTATTGACAAGGCAAATGTTATGTTGATCTTTATTATTTATATAGCACCATTAACATAATGAAACATCCCAAGGCGCTTCACAGGAGCATTATAAAACAAAGAATGACACCAAGCCAGATAAGGGGATATCATGTCCAAAAGCTTGGTCAAGGGCATAGATTTTAAAATTGAAAGAAATAAGATACTGAGGGAACTTGACAGGGTAGATGCCGTAGAGTGGCTGTTTCCCCTGACCCCCGGGTAGTTAGAACTGAGATGAGGAGAAGTTTCTTCAAAGCGTTGTAAATCTTTGGAATTCTCTAGCCAAGAGGGCTGTGGATGTTCAGCCCTGGGGCTTATTCCAGGCTGAGACTATATAATTTGAGACCCACTGGGAATCATGGGATAAGGGCATCAGTGAGAACATACAGTTGAAGTTCAACTATGATCTTAGTGAATGACAAAACAGAATGTTCAGATAATGGTGAGTTGCAATAACAAAGCAAAGAGAAATAACACAGAGGGAGAGCCAAAACCATGAAGGAACTTAAACACAAGGATGAGAGAATTTAATTGAGTGGCACTGGGGGACTGTGGGAAAACAAGTCAGTGAGGACTAAGGGCTGATGGCCAAGAAGTACTTGGTTCAGAATTAGATATTGGCAGAATTTTTTTATGAGCTGAAGCTTACAGAAGCTGAAGGATGGGAAACTGGCCATTGGAGTATTGGATTATTTTTTCATTCAAGGGATGAAAGCATCACAGGCAAGGCCAAGATTTGTGCCCAAGCCAAATTGCCCTTCAGAAGGTAGTGGTCAGCTGTCTTCTTGAATTGCTGCAGTCTGTCTGGTGTTAGCACACCCATAGTGTAGGGAGGGAGTTCTAGGATTTTGGCCCAGTGACAGTGAAGAAATTTGACATAGTTCCAAATCAAGATGGTGTGTGGCTTGTAGGGAACTCGCAGGTGGTGATGGTCCATTGCTTCAGCTCCCTTTATTTTCCTAAGTGGTAATGGTTTAGAAGGTGCTATCGTCAGAGGCTTGGCGAGTTGTTGCTGTGCATCTTATAGGTGGTACACACTGTTGCCACTATGCACCAGTGGCAGAAAAAGTGAATGGGTCGTGGATGGGGTGCTGATCAAGCAGGTTGCTTTGACTTAGATGATGTCTAGTAGCCAAATCTGTATATGGTTGGTCCAGTTCAGTTTCTGGTGAAAACCCCAGGATGTTGATGGTGGGAGATTCAGTGATTGTAATGCATTTGAACATCAAGGGAGGAATGATTAGATTTTCTCTTGAAGGAGATGGCCATTGCCTGGCACTCGTGTAGCATGAATGTTACTCGTCACCTATCAGCCCAAGCCTGAATGTTGTCCAGGTCTTGCTGCTTATGGACAGTATTTGAGGAATAACAAATGATACCAAACACTGTGCAATCAATCTGCAGCAAACACCCCGTTTTCTGACCACATGTTGGAAAAACTCCTGGGGCTGAGATGATTGGCCTCACACAACCTTCTTTCTTTGTCAAAAACAGAATTCCCTGGAAAAACTCAGCAGGTCTGGCAGCATCGGCGGAGAAGAAAAGAGTTGACGTTTCGAGTCCTCATGACCCTTCGACAGAACTTGAGTTCGAGTCCAAGAAAGAGTTGAAATATAAGCTGGTTTAAGGTGTGTGTGTGGGGGGCGGAGAGAGAGAGAGAGAGAGAGAGAGAAGTGGAGGGGGGGTGTGGTTGTAGGGACAAACAAGCAGTGATAGAAGCAGATCATCAAAAGATGTCAACAACAATAGAACAAAAGAACACATAGGTGTTAAAGTTGGTGATATTATCTAAACGAATGTGCTAATTAAGAATGGATGGTAGGGCACTCAAGGTATAGCATAAAAGATTTTAAAATATTTAAAAATAATGGAAATAGGTGGGAAAAGAAAAATCTATATAATTTATTGGAAAAAAAGGAAGGGGGAAACAGAAAGGGGGTGGGAATGGGGGAGGGAGCTCACGACCTAAAGTTGTTGAATTCAATATTCAGTCCGGAAGGCTGTAAAGTGCCTAGTCGGAAGATGAGGTGTTGTTCCTCCAGTTTGCGTTGGGCTTCACTGGAACAATGCAGCAAGCCAAGGATAGACATGTGGGCAAGAGAGCAGGGTGGAGTGTTAAAATGGCAAGCGACAGGGAGCTTTGGGTCATTCTTGCGGACAGACCGCAGGTGTTCTGCAAAGCGGTCGCCCAGTTTACGTTTGGTCTCTCCAATGTAGAGGAGACTACATTGGGAGCAACGAATGCAGTAGACTAAGTTGGGGGAAATGCAAGTGAAATGCTGCTTCACTTGAAAGGAGTGTTTGGGCCCTTGGACAGTGAGGAGAGAGGAAGTGAAGGGGCAGGTGTTGCATCTTTTGCGTGGGCATGGGGTGGTGCCATAGGAGGGGGTTGAGGAGTAGGGGGTGATGGTGGAGTGGACCAGGGTGTCCCGGAGGGAGCGATCCCTACGGAATGCCGAAAGAGGGGGCTGAAGGGAAGATGTGTTTGGTGGTGGCATCATGCTGGAGTTGGCGGAAATGGCAGAGGATGATCCTTTGAATGCGGAGGCTGGTGGGGTAATAAGTGAGCACAAGGGGGACCCTATCATGTTTCTGGGAGAGAGAAGGCGTGAGGGCGGATGCGCGGGAGATGGGCTGGACACGGTTGAGGGCCCTGTCAACGACCGTGGGTGGAAAACCTCGGTTAAGGAAAAAGGAGGACATGTCAGAGGAACTGTTTTTGAAGGTAGCATCATTGGAACAGATGTAACGGAGGCGAAGGAACTGAGAGAATGGAATGGAGTCCTTACAGGAAGCGGGGTGTGAGGAGCTGTAGTCGAGGTAGCTGTGGGAGTCGGTGGGTTTGTAATGGATATTGGTGGACAGTCTACCACCAGAGATTGAGACAGAGAGGTCAAGGAAGGGAAGGGAAGTGTCAGAGATGGACCATTTGAAAATGATGGAGGGGTGGAGATTGGAAGGAAAATTAATAAATTTTTCCAAGTCCCGACGAGAGCATGAAGCGGCACCGAAGTAATCATCGATGTACCGGAGAAAGAGTTGTGGAAGGGGGCCGGAGTAAGACTGCAACAAGGAATGTTCCACATACCCCATAAAGAGACAGGCATAGCTGGGGCCCATGCGGGTACCCATAGCCACACCTTTTATTTGGGGGAAGTGAGAGGAGTTGAAGGAGAAAGTGTTCAGCGTGAGAACAAGTTCAGCCAGACGGAGGAGAGTAGTGGTGGATGGGGATTGTTCGGGCCTCTGTTCGAGGAAGAAGCTAAGGGCCCTCAGACCATCCTGGTGGGGGATTGAGGTGTAGAGGGATTGGACATCCATGGTGAAGAGGAAGTGGTTGGGGCCAGGGAACTGGAAATTGTTGATGTGACGTAAGGTGTCAGAGGAATCATGGATGTAGGAGGGAAGGGACTGGACAAGGGGAGAGAGAAGGGAGTCAAGATAACGAGAAATGAGTTCTGTGGGGCAGGAGCAAGCTGACACGATCGGTCTACCGGTGCAGTTCTGTTTGTGGATTTTGGGTAGGAGATAGAAGCGGGCCGTCCAAGGTTGGGCGACTATCAGGTTGGAAGCTGTGGGAGGGAGATCCCCAGAGGAGATGAGGTCAGTGACAGTCCTGGAAACAATGGCTTGTCGTTCAGTGGTGGGGTCATGGTCCAGGGAGAGGTAGGAGGAAGTGTCTGCGAGTTGACGCTCAGCCTCCGTGAGGTAGAGGTCAGTGCGCCAGACAACAACAGCACCACCCTTGTCAGCGGGTTTGATGACAATGTCAGGGTTGGACCTGAGAGAATGGAGTGCAGTAAGTTCAGAGAGAGACAGGTTAGAATGGGTGAGAGGAGCAGAGAAATTGAGACGACTAATGTTGCGCCGACAGTTCTCAATGAAAAGATCAAGAGAAGGTAAGAATCCAGAGGGAGGGGTCCAGGTGGAGGGAGAATATTGGAGATGGGTAAAAGGATCCGTTGAACTGGGAGAGGACTCCTGCCCAAAGAAGTGAGCCCGGAGACGAAGACGGCGGAAGAAGAGTTCAGCATCATGCCGAGCCCGAAATTCATTGAGGTGAGGGCGTAAGGGTATGAAACTAAGTCCTTTGCTGAGCACTGAACGTTCAGCATCGGAGAGGGGAAGATCAGGGGGTATAGTGAATACACGGCTGTGGTTGGGATTGGAAGATGGGGTGGAGACGGAGGGACGGGCAGGGGTGGAGGGTCCTAGATGGGTGTTGGTGTCGATGAATTGTTGGAGCTTGCGTTCCTTAGCACTTGAGAGAAAGAGAAAAAGTTTCTTGTTGAGGCGTCGGATGAGCCGAAGAATAAAATGAAACTGGGGGCACGCGCAGCTTTGAAAAAGGGTACGGCGGTGCTGCTGGAGGGAGAGGTCGAGTGTGTTCATATGGCGGCGCGTGGCACTGAGTGTGGATTTCAGAATGTGACGGGAACAGCAGTCCAAGAAACGTTTTATGTCCCGGAGATACCTGTAATCTTGGGTGGGTTCGAAACATGAGGGGTGGAATTTCAGTTGAAATCCACGTGGGGTGATTCGGAGACGGAGACAGTCACTGAGAAAGAAGATATGGCTGTGAAAGCGGGTTTTAGTAAACACCTTGTCAAACACCAGGAGGGAAATGGAAAGCAGTGAAGGTGAGCAAGGCAAAAGAGAGGAACGGAAATCTTGTCGCAGAAAAGAACAGAACTTCTTCAAGGAGGTAGGCATTTCTTGAAGAGCAGCGGTTAGGTATAACTCAAACAAATGGAGCGTTTTCCTCAATCCCACAATTTTGATAGGGCTCCTTGGTGCCACACTCAGCAAATGCTGCCTTGATGTCAAGGCCAGTCATGCTCAACTCACTTCTGAAATTCAGCTCTTTTGTTCATGTTTGGACCATTGTTGTAATAAGGTATGGAGCCAAGTAGCCTTGGCAGAATCCAAACTAAGCAACAGTGAGCAAGTTATCACTTAGTAAGTGCTGCTTGATAGCACAGTCAATGACACCTTCCATTACTTTGTCTTGCTTTTCGTTTATAGGACATACCTAGGCAATTTTCCACATTGTCAGGTAGATGCCATGTTGTAGGAATAGTTGAGATTGGAGGCGACAAAGACACGGATGAGGTTTTCAGCAACAGAAGGGTTGTGATAGGGGCAGAAGCAGGCAATGCTACAAAAGGTGTAAGTAGGCAAGTGTTGTGATGGACAGAATATGGGGTCAGGTCGTTATTTTAGGATTGAACAGGATGCTGAGGTTGTGAATAGTCTACCTCAGCACAAGAAAGTAATCAGGAAAGTTGATGGGAGTCAGTTGCAAGTGTGTGAAATGTGCACCATGGGAAGAATACAATTGCTTTGGTCTTCTAGTGCTGAAATTGAGCAGAAATTTCCTCCAACTAAATATTGGGAAACACCACAAACTCCATTCTCTAGCCACCAACATTTATTTTTCTACCTGGTAACTGTTTGCTGCTGAACCAGACTGTTCATAAGCTTGGTGTCATATTTGGCCTTGAGGTACTCACCATTACTAAGACTGCCTATTTTCACCAATATAACATTACCTGACTCCAATCCTGCCTTGGTTCACCTTCTGCTGCAACCCTCATCCATGTTAGACTTGACTATTCCAAGGTACTGCTGGCTGACCTACCATATTCTACCCTCCGTAAACCTGGTCATCCAAAATTTTGCTAACTCGCACTGTTGTGGCACAGTGGATGATAAACGCTGAGCTGCTCAAACCCCAGACGGAAAATTGAAACAGCTGCCACAACTATTTGCAATTTGTACTTTATTTCGAGATGTGTGCCTTGAATTCAGTAGTAATGAGCCCACCAAGACTTGGAGGCTTTTTACAAAACTAAATTTAAACATTTATTAATAGAAGAAAAAGGTTTTTAAGCACATACATTGGTCTACAAATTACTACTATAATAACTCCTAGATCTCCTAATTAATCTAGCTCCCAGTTACACCTCCGTTAAGGGATAAGTAAAACAAGATAGATTTCAACAGACCCAAGCAAAGCACACAACACCTTGGACAGGGATATTCACAATGAATTTTCTTAGCTTCGGTTCCTGTAGACAGCAGCTTGATGCATTGAAGATGGAGGCTTTTCACAATTGTTAGATCTTAGAATGCCTACTCCTTACACATAACCTCATTGCCTTTATACAAGTTCCTCCCTTTTTAATATAAATTCCATTGTCCCAATAAGTCTTGGCAACTTTACGTTTTCCATAATATGAATCTTCCATAGTACTCAAATGATCAGTAATCTTTGGGAAAAATAAACACAGTTTGGTTCAGCCTCTTATGGCTAGGTGTAACACCTTACCATCTCTTTGAAATTCACTACACTGGTTTATCTAAAAATGCAGATGTTCCTCACACCTCACATTCTAAAACTTCAGCCACGTTTACGTATTTAGCATTTCAAACCTAGCTTCTCTTTTAATAGCTCAAAATCTCCAGACTAGCTGTGTGCAATTCAATTAAAACCCCCACACACAATCTCACACAGAGAAACTAATCCAAACCTACCTTTACAATAAATCACAATATTATGAAAATTATTATATTTTCATAACACTTACCAAGTTCTGATCACTTATCACCATGTACGAGTTGTCCAGTAAATCGAAGTTATAATCAGACAAGTGTTATTTCAAATAAGCGATACTGACTTTGAAACTCAATAGCATAGAGTATTAAAACTTGCAACCATTTGAAATGTTCCCCCCTCTCCACTATGAAACCACAAATAAGCATACCAACACAGTTTACAGTGGAGTCAGCATTTTAAAAGGTATTTTAAAATTCACTTAAGTACCTTGCAATAATTGTAAGGTATACTGGGGTTTAGACAATAATTAAACCTTCACTCCAGAATAGGAGTGCCAGATCACACAAGACAGCATGAAAAGCAGCAACGTAATGGCATTCAAAATAGGATTACTAACCCTCCCAAAATGGGGAGGATCTTCCAAAACAGAGTCCATACTGCAAGTTGCAGGGTTATAACTTCCCAAATACTCTGGATCCTTCATTGGATTTATGCCATTTTTGTTTTCAATTGGAAAACATCAAATCTGTTACAATACAACTTGCTATATTTCAGATGTCAAGGCAGCATTTCTTTCATTAGGTTTATGCTAATTCTGTTTGCAATTTGAAAGCATCAAAACAAAAACAAAAACAGAATTACCTGGAAAAACTCAGCAGGTCTGGCAGCATCGGCAGACAGGAAAAGAGTTGACTTTTCCAGTCCTCATGACCCTTCGACAGAACTTGAGTTCGAGTCCAAGAAAGAGTTGAAATATAAGCTGGTTTAAGGTGTGTGTGTGGGGGGCGGAGAGAGAGAGAGAGAGAGAGAGAGAGAGAGAGAGAGAGAGAGAGAGAGAAGTGGAGTGGGGGGTGTGGTTGTAGGGACAAACAAGCAGTGATAGAAGCAGATCATCAAAGGATGTCAACAACAATAGAACAAAAGAACACATAGGTGTTAAAGTTGGTGATATTATCTAAACGAATGTGCTAATTAAGAATGGATGGTAGGGCACTCAAGGTATAGCATAAAAGATTTTAAAATATTTAAAAATAATGGAAATAGGTGGGAAAAGAAAAATCTATATAATTTATTGGAAAAAAAAGGAAGGGGGAAACAGAAAGGGGGTGGGGATGGGGGAGGGAGCTCACGACCTAAAGTTGTTGAATTCAATATTCAGTCCGGAAGGCTGTAAAGTGCCTAGTCGGAAGATGAGGTGTTGTTCCTCCAGTTTGTGTTGGGCTTCACTGGAACAATGCAGCAAGCCAAGGACAGACATGTGGGCAAGAGAGCAGGGTGGAGTGTTAAAATGGCAAGCGACAGGGAGGTTTGGGTCATTCTTGCGGACAGACCGCAGGTGTTCTGCAAAGCGGTCGCCCAGTTTACGTTTGGTCTCTCCAATGTAGAGGAGACCACATTGGGATCAACGAATGCAGTAGACTAAGTTGGGGGAAATGCAAGTGAAATGCTGCTTCACTTGAAAGGAGTGTTTGGGTCCTTGGATGGTGAGGAGAGAGGAAGTGAAGGGGCAGGTGTTGCATCTTTTGCGTGGGCATGGGGTGGTGCCATAGGAGGGGGTTGAGAAGTAGGGGGTGATGGAGGAGTGGACCAGGGTGTCTGTTACAATACAGCTTGGCACATTTCAGATATCAATACAGTATATCCACAGTAAAACAGAAAGCATATTGTATTATTCTCTTTTTAGGATGAACTAATTTCTTTTAAACATGATTCAAAAATTGGGGAGTATTAACGATGTTTTAAAAATTATACAGTTGCAATGATTTCCTAATTATATATTGTGAGTACAAGCTTGAAAATAGATTACCTACATTTTACAATTGTTCACTTCTGCCCACAGTGAGTGCTGAATGAAAATTAAGTTGAATCATCATTTCATTTGAATCAATTTTGATATTTGTTATTGATATGGACCATCTAAGTATTGCCCTTCACTGATTATGATTAAGGATGGGCTTACAGCAGAGGGATGGGGGAAAAGAAAGTGAGACAGGAGTAGTTTTATACCTGCCAAAGGTTAACCAGACAGTTAGGAACCTCCAACGAGCATAGCAGCTTATTTTAGGCCTCAATTTTCAAAGACTTCTGGTGATCAGGGGTGAGAACCCTGGCTGACTTGGCCTCAACTCCCCTGAATTAGGGAAGAGCTATGTGTAAAACCCCTATTACCACCCTAGCTGAGATGAGCCAAGTCAACAGAGCAGAGATGAAAATTCTGATTACCTGTTCTGTCTGGCCGAGTTTGTTTGCATATTTATGCTGATTGCAAGTCAATGTTCTCAGAAATTAAAGTAATTGTTCAAAAAAACTTTGAAATGATGAAATCTAAGTAATGTTTGCAACTGCTGAATGGAAAAAAACTCAAATGAGCTGTCTCTGATATTCCAAATTTGAGAGAGGAAGATTGCAAACTTTTTAATAGATAGTTGTTACATGTGAAGTGCATTCACCTATTTTCTACTAAAATGCATGTAGTGAAAACCATGCCGCCATAGCAACACCTATAACTAGTCAGCAATTGCTAATTGGTATCACAGCTTCAACATCTATCTTTGGTAAGCAGATTCCCTTCCCTCCCACTCTATCACTTTTTAAAAATTCATTTAGGGGATATAGGCGTCACTGGCTAGGCCAGCATTTATTGCCCATCCCTAAATGCCCTTGAGGTGGTGGTGGTGAGTTGCCTTTTTGAACTGCTACAGTCCCTGTGGTGTCATTACACCCACAGTGCTGTTAGGGAGGGAGATCCAGGATTTTAACTCAGCGACTGTGAAGAAAAGGTTTGACGTTTCGGGTCCTCATGACCCTTCGACAGAACTTGCGTTCGAGTCCAAGAAAGAGTTGAAATATAAGCTGGTTTAAGGTGTGTGTGAACACACACCTTAAACCAGCTTATATTTCAACTCTTTCTTGGACTCGAACACAAGTTCTGTCGAAGGGTCATGAGGACTCGAAACGTCAACTCTTTTCTTCTCCACCGATGCTGCCAGACCTGCTGAGTTTTTCCAGGTAATTCTGTTTTTGTTTTGGATTTCCAGCATCCGCAGTTTTTTTGTTTTTATCTCTGTGAAGAAAAGGTGATACATTTCCAAGTCAGGATGGTGGGCAGGCACACAATTGCTCCTAGCCTACTATCATTTTTGCAGTTTTCCAACATTAACAGAGGCCACCCAGATCTAACTCTTCTTTCCAATATTTACTTCAAAACAATTCAAACTCCACTCAGTCCCTCCCTATTCTGCATAGTTTTAATCAGATACGGTGCAAATCAAACCTATCTCCAGCATTTTTGCTCTGACATTAACAGCACAGGATTTTGATTTAAAGCAATTATTTACATGTTAAATAGATCTGAAAATGTCATATGGACAAATACTATTTCCAGAAAATCATATAACTGCCATTTTAGACACATGTGCACTTACACTTTAAATGGAAAATGGGAGGAGCACTTGAGCACAAAGATAAACAAAGCAACATATCCACATCTGAAACCAGATATCTCGAACTGCATTTTCTTCAACTGAACTTTTATTCAATTAAGCAAAAAATTCATACTTGGTGACACTAAATACAAATGTCCCCAACTTCTAAACAATTAATTTTCACCTGGAAGAGAGCAAGATGCATTATATCTTCGCAAAAGAATAAGTGTTTCCTCCTGAGCACGAAGTGGCATAATTACTGCCCAGAAAAGTGAATAATTAATTTCCACTAACCGCGCAATAGTCACATTAGTTGTGCAGATAAGCTTCCATCGAGTTTCCTTATAGTATTGAAAGTATTAATTCACAAATACACAAGAAAAAAAAAATCACAGCTCAAATATCACAGTACTCATTCACTTAGTTAGCAATGGGCATTTTACGAATGAGGGTGAAAGCAGCAACAAGTTGTTGTACTTTTAAGCAAAGCTAATGGTAGGTGCAATAGGTATCGCATGACTTCACCTTTCTGTGCTATTGAAGAGCGAAACCCAAGCTTTTCAGGCATATCATAATGTCATTGATTTGGGCATGGTGACCTACAGAAAATAATTCACCTTCACCAGGAAACATGTAACCTTTCAGGGTTTACATCTTCCAAATTAACTAAATTTTTATAGTTATTAACTATTTGTACCATTTGCAATCTAAGGTCCTGCCTGTGAGTGAGGTCAAATGGTGCTCTCTCATAGAAATTAGAACCTTACATTGCAAGCAGCAACCAGCAAAATCTACCCATGCTTAGCCCTCTGTACTCAATACACAACTTACCATCTCGTTCCCATAAGTTTGCTGTCATTTCCATAGAGGCTGCAGGAATTTCATTGAATTGGCTCCTGAAAACTTGAGGTCAAGTCTCAGTTGCTTTATAAAAGCAGTCACTCTATTTTGTTTGCATCAACTATGTGGGGCAGATGCCACCAGTTCCATTTCAGAGACCACTTGGAATTCAGCATGCTGTTTGAACAAGACAGCCTGTGTGCAAAGAATCACAAAATCCTAACAAAAGAGTGTCAGACTCACTTTCCAGAGGCAATTTTCTCACGAATTTTGAACACAAGAGGAAATTTACACGCCGTTATTATAGGATTGATTCCCTCAATAAAATAAACTTGTGAAAATAATGTTACAACTTGTAATCATCCATTTTAGATGTTCATCTTTAAATATTGCTTGCTTTGTTCATGGTAAGAATGTGTGAGGGGAGGAGGGGAGATGGAAGATCTTCAGACCCATTAAACTCGCCCATCCAGTCTGAAGTGCAGCCCTCCACTATTCACTGTTCCATGACAAAACCATCTTCACTCACAGGCAGGAACAATAAGTTTTAAAACCTTATTCAGGAGAAACTCTCACCTACTCTGCACTAGTTAGGTCAAATGGCACTTTTCAGAGCTATAAATTCTATGCAATAGTCCCTAATAGAATCAGGAAAACTCCGGGGACAAATGAATGCCATTAATTCATCACAACAGAACCATAGAAAAGTTACAGCACAGGAGGAGGCTATTCGGCCCATCTTGCCCATGCCAGGCCGAGGACACCCAGGTGCCTTTTCTAATCCCACCTTCCTGCACCCGGCCCATAGTCCTGCAGCTTACAGCACTTAAGGTGCAGATCCAGGTACTTTTAGTTTAGAGTTTCTGCCTCTACCACAAACTCGGGCAGCAAATTCTAGACACCGACCACCCTCAGCATAAAAAAGTTCTTCCTCGTCCCCCCCCTTCACCTTCTGTCACTTATCTTGAATCTATGTCCCCTGGTTCTAGAATTCTCCACCAAGGGAAATAATTTTATCCTGTCCACTCTATCTATTCCCCTCATAATTTTGTACACCTCAATCAAGTCACCTCTCAGCCTTCTTTGTTCTAAGGAAAATAACCCCAACCTATCCAATCTCTCCTCGTAGTTACACTTTTCTAACCCTGGCAACATTCTTGTAAACCTCCTCTGCACTATTATGCCCTTCCTGTAATGTGGTGACCAGAACTGCACGCAATACTCCAGTTGTGGCCTCACCAGTGTTTTATACAATTCCAACATTATGTCCTTACTTTTATATTCTATACCTCTGCCAATGAAGGAGAGCATTCCATATGCCTTCTTTACAACCTTGTCTACTTGAACTGCTGCCTTCAGGGGCCTGTGTACTTGTACACCGTGATCTCTCACTTCATCTACCCCTCTTACTATATTCCCATTTATTGTGTAATCTCTGTAACTGATTGACCTCCCTAAATGTATGACCTCACACTTCTCTATGTTAAAATCCATCTGCCACTTTATCACCCACTCTACCAACCCAACTATATCATGTTGGGAGATTATGGCTATCCTCTACACTATCCACTACTCGGCCAATCTTTGAGTCATCTGCAAATTTCCCAATCGTGCCCCCCACGTTTACGTCCAAATCGTTAATATATAACACAAACAGCAAGGGTCCCAACACCGAGCCCTGTGGAACACCACTTGAGACAACTTTCCATTCGCAAGGGCATCCATTGACCATTACCCTTTGTTTCCTGTTACAAAGCCAACCTTTTATCCAGTTTGCCACATAACCCTGAATCCCATGGGCTTTTACTTTCCTAACCAATCTGCCATGTGGGATCTTGTCAAATCCCTTGCTGAAATCCATGTACACAACATCCACTGCACTACCTTCATCAACCCTTCTTGTCACTTCCTCAAAGAATTCAATCAAATTTGTGAGGCAAGACCTTCCTTTAACAAATCCATGCTGACCATCCCTGACTAGTCCATGCCCTTCCACATGACAATTTATCCTATCTCTCAGGATTGATTCTACTAATTTGCTCACCACCGATGTAAGACTAACTGGCCTATAATTGTTTGACATTTCCTTTGATCCCTTTTTGGCTTTCTCCAGTCCTCCAGTACCTCCCCTGTATCTAGTGAAGATTGGAACATCATCCTCAGAGCATCTTCTATCTCCTCCCTGACTTCCTTCAGCAGCCTTGGAAACAACCCATCTAGCCCTGGTGACTTTATCAACTTTCAAGGATTTCAACCCTTCGAGTACTTCCTCTTTCTTTATGACTATCCCGTCCAATATCTCGCAGTGTTCCTCCTGGACTACTATATTTACATCCTCCCTTTCCTTTGTAAACACGGAGACAAAATATTCAATCTCCTCTCATTAACAACTTATCTCTATAATTTCCAAATAGCTTTATTTCTCAGGAGTTTATCAATTTTCTTTTTAAAAACTGTAGCAATGTTATATTTGCCACATCTCAACAGTTTGTTCCAAAGACTAACAACTGCAAAAATAACTACTTGCTGACATCTAACCTAGTTCGCCACTTGCAGTTTTTAAGGACATGATCTCTAGCCACCTTATCATTTCAAACAACTATCAATCTTTGAACTTTTTAAAATTATATCACATCCTCTCTAACTTTGCATTTTTCCAACTAAGCAATTAGCCCTAAATCATGGAGCCTATTGTTATAGCAATAGATTGCTTTCTTCTACGGCCTCTGATATAGTCAGTTAGAAGCCAAAGTCTATGTTAGCCCAAGTACGTCTGATCTAGAAAAATAGGATAAACGTATCAACCAATTACCACCCAAACACATTCCTCCCAAGTCACAAGGATGCCTATTTCAAGGCTATGAAGTAGTCTGGGGCAGAATGGCTCTGACAGAACTCAAAGTGAGCAAAGAACAGGTTATTAACAAGTAGATTTTCTCATTTGGACCGGTGATATCTTATAGGGTGGTAATTGGTTGTTACATTTTATCCTTATTTACTGGATAGACGTAGCAGGACAGTTTTCCATGTGGTCAGGTAGACGACAATATCATAACTGTACAAGAACAGCATAGCTTGGGGAACAGCTAGATTTGGTGTGCAGGTCTTGAGCAGTGGGAATTGCAATGATGTGAAAATAAAATAGCAGTGGGGATTGGAGTGATGTGCTTTCTTTACTTAATAAAATACATTCAAAATAGCAATAAAAGCACTAAATCAAGAATTAGAAGTCAATTTTCAGCAAGGGCAGGGTGGTAGACAATGTCACAATACAAAGCCACTTATAACATTTTTGACACTCGTTTCCCCTTAAGAAATGTTTAAGTCCCCACAGTGCTTATTGTACTTGTGTGTGTTGCATTAAAGGCGATGGAATAAACAAGAGACAGTAAAATAGTTGGAAATTTGAAATTAAAACTGAAAATGTTAGAAATACAGGACAAGTCAACTGAAATCTGTAGGAGAGTAGTTTTGCGTGTATAGTATTGTATATTTGAACTGTAGTAATAACAAGCCCATGTCCTGTTGCATTTTCATCTGTAACTTGTCTTCACATGGCATATGCCTATATTCAGTTATCAAGATATTGGGGATTGTGTCAACCTTTGTGAAGCTAAAATTAAGGTTTTGCTATGTTTTTAGGCTGGCATGTCTGTTTCAAAATCAGAATAAGTGCCTCATCTGGCCAACACCATAGTGCAGTAGATGGAATTCTACACTATCGGAAGCACAGCCTTTTGGGTGCGGCATTTAACCGCGGCCTCATCTGCCACTGGGGGACATAAGAGGTCCTATGGCATTCTTTCAAAGATGTGCCCTCCCCAGAGTCCTGGCCAACACTGATTCCTCAACTAACATTTCTAAAACAAGAACAGAATATCTGACCACTGTCTCATTGCCGTTTGAGGGACTTTGATGGGTGCAAATTGTCTGCCATATTTCCTCCATTACAATAGTGAATACACTTTTAAAGTACTTAATTAGCTGTAAAGTGCTTTAGAGGTAAGAGTAAAGTTTTTCTTTCTTTAAGATGAATTTGGGTAACACTAAAGATTACCCCTTTGCAAATGGGACATGATCAAGCCATGCACAACCCTCAACACATTCAACAAAACCTTGGCACATAAGAATGAAACCAATTTAGTTTTAAACTAGCACACCAGAGATTTTGAACAAGCTATACTGTTGAAATAAAATTAAGGTTATAATCAGGTTACAAAATAAAAGCATATGACGCAACTAATGAATGAAACAGAGGTCAGTCATCACCAGGAACTGCTTTGCTGGAGTTTGTGTTCCTGGGTGATAGGTTAATATCTTTAGGCTGCTTTTAGTAATGGAATCTATTATTACAAGAGCTTTGAGATCCAAAAGAACCTTGTGGTAAAGTTCTTAGTCCAAAAGCTTAGCTTATATAAAAACATAAGTTTAATTAACTACACCCGAGTCTTTCATATAGCATATGGTGTCCTTATTTATTAAGGTCATATACCCCATGAAAGAAAATGCATAAAAAGTCGAGTTTATTTTGGTATGGGGTATTTCTTGATTAAACCATTAGATTACATCAGTAACAATCATGTTTGTGCATTTACAAATCATCTTCCTTGGAGTTAAGTGTTTTGTTCCATACAAATCACTTCATGTTCATTAAAACAAGTACATAAATTAAGAATGGAGTACTATTCAAATTTCCTAGACATGACTACATTTTATGTATTTATCCAAACTTCACTCATCTAATTGATTAGTTACACTAACTAGCTAAACTTGCAACATTCAAAGTATATATTAATTTCACTGCAATGTATGGACATCAATTATACATTAAACTCTGAGTGGTGTTATGATTGCAAAAATATTGTGCCTGCAGGCGAGACCATGAATGTCACGTTACACTGAATACAATGGAGCAGTACTTAAAATTACACAAATCCTAAAATGTGTCAAGTAATCCTGAAGTTAAGACAACAACAGAAATTTACCACTGACTTCCCTAAAACTGAGCAAATAAGCAAAATACAAATTAACCTCATCAACCAGAATAAGAGTTAAGAACGTAGTGTAGATTTTAAAAAATCTAATGGGGTTTCCATTAGTCAGCAAAAGTATTCAAGATGTTTATGAAACTCAAAAATGGTAAAAATCACAGAAGAGCAGAAGATTGTAGATGCCCAGAGAACAGGCTCACCAATCTGCACAGTGTCCACTGAGTAAGAAGTGTGCTGTCCCTTCCCCAACTAATCAGAAAGCACAGAAGATGGCCCACCAACTCAAAACTGTAGCCCTGATTCCACCCCATCTGCAAAATGGGCCAGCTCAAGACACAGCAAGTCTCTTGTCAAACCAAAGTAAGAAACAGAAAGACACGGGACCAGAGCTTCTGAGGAGTGGCAATCAGTCTGATTGCCACTCTAATCCTTCATATGTACCTTAGTTGGGAGCTGCACCCTTCTTGCCCAATCTTCTGACTAAAGCCAAGTGCAGTGAAGCTGGCTCCCAAGGCCTTCAAACGAGCGAAGAAAAGTCATGGAGGTTGGCGGGGGGGGGGGGGGGGGGGGGGGGGGTGTGTGCGGGGGGGCAAGGGAGGCAGTTGGGCAATCAGTTAGAGGGTCAGGGGGTTAGCTAAGAGCTCAGGTGGTTAGTCGGGAGAGGATGGGGGTAGTCAGGTGGACAGAAATATAGTGACCCAGGAGTTAGAAGCGGTTTTAATTCTAACTTTTCCTGGTAACTATTCTGGTAAGGCAGTCAGAAACATCCAAATTCTGCAATTTGAATCGGATAGTCCCCCAGTGCAGGCTAATTGCCCAACAGAAGTCTGAACTTCCCGGGCAACTGCCATTCAATCCTTACGTGGGATTTCTGTGGTTTGGGGGGGGAGGGGGAGTTTATCCTCCAGTGCATCTTTGGGGTACCTCCTGGGTACAAGTTGGAGGTCCAAAGTCATGGGCTAATGTCACAAAAACACTGCACAAGAAATCTATCCAATTGTCCTCATCCTACCTTCCTACTGCAGATCACCTTATCAATTTAGGGATCAAAGCTGTGGTTCAGTTGGTAGCACTCTCATCCAAGTATGGTTTCATGTCCCACTCCAGGGCTTGAGCACAAAAAAGCTAGACTGACAGTCCAGTGCGGTCAGTACTGAAGGAGTGCTGCAATGTCAGACATCTTCCGGATGAGATGGTAAACTTTGTTTAAAAAAAGATCCCATGGAACTAAGACCAGGGGAGTTATCCCTGGTGCTCTGGCCAACAATTAGCTCTCAATCAACATTTGGTTATCATATTGCTGTTTGTAGGAGTGTGCTGTGCACAAATTGGTAACCTCATTTCCTACATTACAACAGGTGAATTTGCTTCAAAAGTACTTAATTGGGTGTAAAGGACTTCATGACATCCTGAAAGGTGCTATAGAAATCTCAAAAATCATGACAGCTGGCAGAAAGCAGAGTACATCACCCAATTCGAGCCTAGATCAAGAGGAAGATGACATCTTCTAACCCACTATGTCATCCCATTCCCAAGATATATAATTTATCTTTTGAGAGGGGAATTCTTTAACTGGGGGCTATGAAAGCACTGCTTCGTACTTACGTGGATGGCTGCACTCCATTATATTTTATTGAAACCTGACAACTCTACAGCTAATAAATGGTTTCTCAGCATATATTGTTTATAACACAAATTCGGTAATTAAAATCAAATTAAATGCAATTTCAAATGCAAGGTGATTTATAAATTGGTTCCAGTAACATCAATCTGTTTTTTTTAAACCAACAGCACTACCCTATCTTCATGAAAAATATATGCAGGGTATATTTCTATACCTGTTACAATTCAGGCTCCCCGCCTACACTTTATTGTATACAACACCCAACTTTACAGCCTCAATAAGCAAAAGCTTGCAGATTTATTTTCTGTCAGTTTGGTTTTGCAGATGTCTGACAATCAAACGTAATCTGAATGGTTTAACTAAAATACGATTCAAGCTGTCTTCAGGTAATCTAGATATTGGAAATTATTACATAGTAATAATGTTTATACTTTAATTACTATCTAGGTTTTTAAAACAACAAATAATGTGAAGTTATTCACTTTGGTCGTAAGAATTGTAATAGACAGGGTCTGGAGTGAACTGAAACCCTTGTATCCTTTCCCTTACTGCCTATAGTCAGTGTGGTTTTTGGAGACGTAGCTGTGTGTCTCTTAGCCCCCGGAGTATGTAGTCAAATAAACAGCAGCAGCAAGTTTTTGTGGGTTTAAACAAACAGCATTATTTATTCACCCAGAAACTCTAAATGCTACAGTAATCATTCACCCACACATACACAGCTACACTCGAGAAAACAAAACCGTTTGAGAGAATAGTGTACTTGCACAAGTTATAAACAAAGGAATAACTCAAAATTCAGTGGCTCATTGTAGGATGACAGTGTTGTGAACCCGGTAAAGAAAGGAGTCTTCTCCACTCCTGAAGCATAGTTTAGATGAGTTCAAATAGCTGAAATCAGAGATCAACATTAGTGTATGATTCCCTCAAAGAGACAAATGTTCAGCAGGTCACTAGGCTAGGCACTTGCATTTTTCATATCAGGAGGTCCAATTTATCTTACAGGTGGATACATATTTAGGAATCAGGCTGGGAGGCTTTTTAGGTTTTACAGCCTCCTGTTTTTAAAGGCAAAGATGACTGTCTTTTCTGCAGCTGCTGTGGCTTGCAGTGTTCTCTGCAGATTGCCCAGGTTTTTCTGGGTCTTCAGATAGAAACAAAATTATTATTGCCAGCCGGTTCCAGTCACATGACCAATACAGGTAGTGTCTACCCGGAATGACTTAAAGCTGAAAGCCATTGCTAAACAATGGATATAATGGATGAATTCTTCACACTTACTCAGGACGAACTAGTTTCTGCCCAGTTCTCATTGTTAGGGTTCCAACTCAGAAGGCATGGATGGAGTCTGGACTTGTGCTTTGAGTAAACCCCATACAATACTATGTGTAAATTCCACAGACTATATTAGTCTTCATATGCCCATTCTAGTGGGAGGCCCCCACCCCCCCGGTGATTCAGTTAGGAACTTTTGGACGCTTCAGATAGTCTGTGTGGAAGTCCATTTTAAAAAAATTAAAAAAGACAGTTCCAGAAGTTTCCATTCAAGCAGAGCCCAAGTTTAAAGTATGTTTAAAGTACTAAGACATGCCTTCACTGGGCATAACAGAATAAAAGGGCAGAATATTTTTTTAAAAGGTGTGAAAATTGTAAATGATGATGTTCAGAGAGACTTGGGCATGCTCATACAAGGAACGCAGAAAGTTAGCATGCAAGTAGAAACACAAATGACATGCTGGCCTTTATTGCAAGGGATTTGAAGTACAGGAATAAAGAAGTCTTGCTACAATTGTACAGGGCTTTAGTGAGATTACATCTGGAATATTATGTGCAACTATGGTCTCCAAAATGAACATACATACGAACTAGGAGTAGGTCACACAGCCCTTTGAGCCTGCTCCGCAATTCAACAAGTTCGAGGCTGATCGGATTGTAACCTCAACTGCACATTCCCATCTATCCCTTATAACTTTTGCATATCAAAAATCTATTTACCTCTGCCTTAAAAATATTCAAAGACTCTGCTACCACTGCCTTTTGAGGGAGAGAGTCCCGAAGGCACACAAAAAAAAGACTCAAAAGATTTCTCCTTATCTGTTCTAAATGGGTGACCCCTTATTTTTGAACAGTGGCCCCTAGTACTAGATTTTCCCACAAGAGGAAACATTCTCTCCACATCCATCTGTCAAAACCCCTCAGTATCTTATATGTTTCAATCAAGTCACCTCATACTCTTCTAAACTCCAGGGGCTACAAACCTAGCCTGTCCAATTTTCCTCATTGGGAAACCTGCCCATTCCAGGTATTAGTTTAGTAAACCTTCTCTGAACTGCTTCCAATGCATTTACATCCTTCCTTAAATAAGGAGACCAATACTGTACACAGTACTCCAGATGTGGTTTCAGCAATGCCCAGTATAGCTGAAGCATAACCTCCCTACTTTTATATTTAATTCCCCTTCCAATAAATAACATTCGATTAGCTTTCTTAATTACTTGCTGTACCTGCATACTAGCCTTTTGTGACTCATGCACTAGGACACCTAGATCCCTCTGCATCTCCGAGCTTTGCAATCTCTCACCATTTTAGGTAATATGTTTCTTTTTATTTCAGGAAAGTTATACTTGTTATGACACAGCAGTTGGTAAGGCTGTTTAAATCCCAGAGGGAAACTTGAACAACTGTCATAACCTATATTTTCAATTGGTATGCTTGAGATGCAGCTCTGAATTCAGGAATAAAACTACCAAGCCTCAAGAGGTTTTTTATATAAAACTAAACAAATTAAACACATACATGTCTACAAATTACTACCATTATAACTTTTAAACAAATCGCCAAATTAATCACTCCCAGGTAAATCGTCACCAAGACAACAATAGCCCATAGACTTTAAACAGACACCAGACATCTGACCATACAAATACAAAACGAGGTCACTTGCAATTTGGTTCCTTTGCAGACACTGTCCTAGGCTTACAGGCTGGTTAGATTTTAAATGTCTCTGACTGATACACACAAACTCCTTTTGGTTCAAAGCTTCCCCTTTGAATGTAAATTTTCCATACTATTACTAGGTTTTTAAAATTTTACCTCTCCTAACAATAATCCTTTCATTCCACCAATTATATTAGTAACATAAACACATTGCTTGGGGTCTCCCAGCTAAATGCAAGATTTTATCCATTCCTTTGAATGGTTTATTCAAAAATGCAAATTGCACTTTACCTCTACTTACGTTTATCTAATTAACATCTCAAACTACTATACATCAAAGCACCCAGACTAGCTGGTTTTATTCCAATTAAGACACATACAGAGACAGAGCCTACTACAATTCCAATGTAAAAATAATTTCCAATAACGTTATAGACATTAATATCCCTTCATGACATACTTGCACTGGAGGCGGTACAGTGAAGGTTCACTAATTGTATCTGGGATGAGGGGGTTGTCCTATGATGAGGCTGAGTAAATTGGGCCTATATTCTCTTGAAATTTAGACAAATGAGAGGCGATCTCTTTGAAGAATACAAGATTAACAATCTGCAGTTTTTAAATGTAATTTTACCCATGTAGCCTGACGCAGCTACACAAGTAAAGCCAGGCAGCCAGAACAGTATTGTGTAACATGCATGTTGTATAGTCATTTCTTCATTAACAAGTTAAACATACAACCTTAAAGCAAAGTTGTAGTAATTGATTCTTCATGAGAATAAATTTAAACTTTGTAACAAGCTGTCTTGTCTTCCATTTTGTATTCAATAAACAAAGCTGCCATTTTAATGCGAATCTACTAAAATTATACAAAACAAAGACAGATATTCCCTTTTTTTGTCACAGGTCTATACAGTTCAAGAAAGTTTCAGGTTTTCCCATCTGGAATGAGTTCTGAAGATAGACCTTTTCCCTTATATAGTAAAGCTAAGTTTACTTATAATGTTCCCAGAGTTACCTTGCATAAGACCAATCTTCTCACTCCACCCATTATCTTGTTGGACAGCACACACATGCAGATGCCAAAGATAAAATCAGCTGTGATGTTCCCTCAGTAAAACAGCCTGCCAAAATTCACACAAAATATGTGTCAAATAAAAACATACTCACATCTGAATCAGAAGTTGTGTGTTTTTAAGTTCAACTCCAGAGACTTGGGTACATAATTTAATTGACACTTCAGAACAGTACTGAGGGAGTTCAGCACAGTGAAAGATGCCCTCTTCAGATAAGATGTTAAATTCAGGCCCTATTAGATGGCTTTAAAACATTCCATGACACTATTCTAAGCAGCAGAGGGGGTTTCCTCTGGTATTCTAGCCAACATTTAACCCCCAACCATCATCATCAAAAACAGATAATTTGATCATTTCTGTCACTGCGGTTTGTGGGATCTCAGTTTGTGCTGATTGTTCCAATGTAGTGAAATATGGCAATCAGAGACTACATTTCAAAAAGTACTTCAGTGGTTATGAATTGTTTTGGGGTGCCCTAATGTCTTGATCCGGAAAAATTAGAATAAAAGTATTCTGGGGATATAGCAATTGGTATGCTCCCAACTGTCAAATTATTCCCAAGAATACATCCTGCAGTCATATTTCTGCATTTCCGTCATGGTTAACAATTCCTGCCACCACTGGAAAAAAGCAAAACTTCCCAAGTTCCTCCTCGTGGAGCTTGTGTTATTTCAGGTTAATAATTAGAAAGGTGGAATGAAATGGAATTATGTTGGACTTTCCCCAGTGCTACTTAAACATGTAAAAGCAGATTGGTTTGGTTCATTATGAGGCACTTACATGGTATGACTTCAGTGTAATCCCAGTCCTTGGACTGTTTCCCAAAAGGTTGTTCTTGCTTTTATATTTGCAGTCATAGGGACGCAGGAAATATGAGTAGGGTAAGGCCATGTCCCTATCTGAGCCTGTCCTGCCATTAAATTTGATCATGGTTGATCTTCTACCTCAATGCCATTTTCCCGCACTATCCCCCTTTCCCTGGATGTCTTTACTATCTATAAATCTATCGATCTCTGGAACATACTCAATGACTGAGCCTCCACACCCTCTGGGTTGGAGAATTCCAAAGGTTTACTACCCTCCTGAGTAAAGAAATTCCTCCTCATCTCATCCTAAATGGCCTACTCCTTATTCTGAGACTGTGTTCCCTGGTTCTAGATGCCCGACCCCAGCCAAGGGAAACATCCTTCCTGCATCTACCTTGTCGAGCTCTGTCAGGATTTTGTATGTTTCAATGAGAGTGCCTCTCATTGTTCTAAGCTATACAGGCCCAGTCTCATAATCACTCCTCATAGGACAATCAATCCATCCCAGGAATCAGTCTCGTGAAGTTTTATTGCACTCCCACTATGGCAAGTATATCCTTTTTTCCTTCCTCAGGTAAGGAGATCAAAACTGTATGTAATACTCCAGGTGCGTTTTCACCAAGTTTCTATACCATTGCAACAAGACATCTTTATTCCTGTACTCAAATCCCGTGGCATTAAAGGCCAACATACCGTTTGCCTTCCTAATTGCTTGCTGCACCTGTATGCTATCCTTAAGTGACTCATGAATAGTTTATCACAGGTGGCCAATAGAACTCATGGAAGACGGCCACAAAAAGTGCACCACGGAAATCTAACAAGGCGAATAACCTCGCATGTATTCCATATAACTTTTGCTAACTTCAAGTTGGGTACTAGCAAATGCAATGAACAGACTCCAGTATTGCTGGTGCTCTTAGGTAGTTACACAGCCCAATAAGTTATTCAGGTATATTTGTGAAAAACTCTTAAAACAGATGGTGTGCAGGACCACACACAATCTCAAGCTGAATGAACAAGGCTTTCATTACTTTGAGAGTCTAAGTGATCCAAAGGGATTCAGTCACTGATCACAATTCACTTCATGCCCTTTATAATGAGACATTTCATCTTTTCAATTTGAACCTCTAATTAAAACATTAGGTTATTCAGTGAATAAATAATGTGATTTAAGAATATTTATTTAAAAAGGATAGAATAATGGGTGGGGAGTTGCATCACATATTAACAAGGTGGCCAGAGCAAGTGTTAACATGCAGAAAGCAAGTTAGAACACATCTTATGAGTAACTAGCACTAACTTATGGGAAAACAAAAACTTATACAGCACCTTTTACAGCCTTAGGATGTGCATATGCACTTCACAGTTAATTGATTAATAGAACAACCATAGCAAACAAGTTGTGCACAGCAAAATCCCTCAAACAGATAGGATGATGGACAACCAGTTAATTTTTTTTGTGTTCATTGAAGGAGGAATTTTGACCTGGCTACCAGGTCCTGGGAGATCATCCCAAAATGATGGATCTCATCAATGCACATGAAGCAACCCAGGGTATTGTGTCAAGGGCTTTTTCTAACTACCTGAACAGGCAGGGCTTCAGGTTAACATTTCATCCAAAACACTGGCATTTCAACCAAGGCAATGGTCACTAAGTACTGCACTGAACTGTCAGATTACATGCTCAAGGTCTAAAGTAGGGCTTGAACCCATAACTTTCTGACTATAAATAACAACATATACACCCATTCTGTGCTTCAGCTACAGTGAGGGAGGATCCTAGCAAAAAACATCTCAGAAAAAGGAAGGTGAATTCATGGAAACAATAATAGCAAAAAATGCTGGAAATATTGCTGAGTATTTCCAGCGTTTTTTTTTATTTTAATTTAAGATTTCCAGCATCTGCAATATTTTGCTTTTATATGAAAAACATTAAAACAGTTTTTGTGGAAAATTGAGGGGGAAGCAGTATGTGGAGGAATCAATCTTTCTATTGATCAATATTGAAAGAAAGGTATAAGAGTTAAAGAAATCCCTGCAAAAGCTTAAGGTGGTGCAATAATGATTATTTTAGCAGGTCATGACACGCTAAAGAAACGTACTTGCTTACCCAGACTGGAGTTTAAGTAAATATTTAGCACCACAGACCATCACTGGGTGGCTCCGCAACGAAATAGGTCATGACAGAAAAACTGAGAACAATGCAGATCAGTGTGAAATAGAAGGATTGTATTTCTAGGCAATTTAATAATTAGCAGGATAGAGAATTCTCTGCAAACATGATTTAGAGTACATCAGGTTATTTTGTTGCCAGCATGTGACATTTTTCAAGAACTCAAAGTGAAGGGGCAAAATCAGTTGTTGTGGTCCATCAGAGCCAACAACATAGGAAAGAAAGAGGATATCCTACTAGGGGAGCTTTTTAAAAAATTCATACACGGGATATGAGCTTCGCTGGTTGGGCCAGCAATTATTGCCCATCCCTAGGTGCCCTTCAGAAGGTGTGGTGAGCTGCCTTCTTGAACTGCTGCAGTCCATGTGGTGTAGGTACACCCTCAGTGCTTTTAGGAAAGGAGTTCCAGGATTTTCATCCAGTGACAATGAAGGAACAGTGATACATTTCCAAGTCAGGATGGTGAGTGACTTGGAGGGGAACTTCCAGGTGGTGGTGTTCTCACCCATCTGCTGCTCTTGTCCTTCTAAATGGCAGTGGTCATGGGTTTGGAAGGTGATGTCTAAGCAGCCTTGGTGAATTCTTGCAGTGCATCTTGTAGATGGTACACACTGCTGCTACTGTGGCACTAAATCATAAAGCAGTAACCTGAGTGTAGTAATTGAAGCACAAAAATAGACAGATCAGGAAAGTAAATGTATAGCTGAAAGATTGGTGTGAGGAGGGGCTCCATTTCATGGAACACTGACCCCAGTACAGGAATAGGAAACAGCTGAGAGAGGCTGCATTTATACTTGGTTTGGTACTAAGGTCCTACCAAAAAAGATAAATAGGACTCTAAAAAGAAATTCAAACCAATAAAATGGAGGGAGGGGTACAGAAAGAGAACAGCTCTGGATGGAAAAAATAACTTGGAGATTTTAAAAAGGATAGAGCAAAGGTCAGAGTACAAAATCAGATAATGATAATGTAAATGATTCAAAAAAAATAAATAAAACCTTATCAGGAGTAATAACAAAACACCAGATGAAAAATAAAAACATTAAATTCTCAATAACATCTGCAATCAAAAATATTATAGGTCAAAAGGTATGGGAATTACATCATCATTGCCTATGGGCAGTTACCCAAATGAATGTAGCATAATCAAATAAAACAAGCACTAATTCAACCTAAAGCATATGATGTTGCAGCCATGACAATCCCAAACTAAATTTTTAAAACTGTAGGGTCTTCAGAATGTGCAAGGGTGTTGGGACAGGAGTACCAATGCTGATAATTCACAACTACAGCAATGGAAACATTATGGGTGTAGAGAAGTTACTGGAATCCATCGTCAAAGATAAGTGACTGAGTAATTAAACAAGTGTGAGCTGATCAAAAGAGTCAACATGGATGTGTGACATGAAGGTCATGTCAGAATAATTTAATCGACTATTTTTGAGGTCATGAAATATAGTGGATGAGGAAGTGCATATGAACATTGTCCATATTTCACTTGATAAGATTCTGAACAAGAAATAAGCAAAAATGAAAGTGCATGCAATTGACAGTAGTCACACAATGATATAGTACAGAAGGCTATTCAGTCCATTATGCTTGCGCTAGTTTTTTGGTAGAGCTATCCAATTAATCCCACTTCCCTGATCTTCCTCTGTAGTAGCCCTGTAAATTTTTCCCTACTATTCACTTTGTTTACAACTCTAAAAAGAATGATTAGCAATCAGCAATGGCAGCATGTGGATGTCCCATTGCTCTAGGTCTATGAACTCAATGGGGCATGCATGAATTAAACAGGTAGCATGACAGAGAGCCAAATCTCAAAAAGTTAGTTGCTTACCTCTTGCATATTGCGACATTGGGCGGAATTTTCCCACCCTGCCCACGATGGATTTTGTGGCAGGCGGGAGTGGAGCATCGAGAGAGGCAAGAAATCAGACTCCCGCCAGCATGAAAACAGTTTGTAATTCTCATGGCAACTCTTGTATGGGTGTATGCGTTCACTCTGGGAAGTGGGTCATCCCAACAACGAGAACACTGCATTAGCTAACTTGATGCAGTCGTTGCCAAGGTAAATGAGAAAGTATAGCAGTGATATGAGGGCATGGTTGGGGATATCAGCCTCTCTTCCAGGTTTTGTCCCTTGGCACTACCACTAAGGAGACACAAGTGTCACTGATCCTTCAAGGTTGCTAAGCTGCTCTCACACGGTGGCGTGTCGTGAGCTAAATGGGTTATAAACACTTTTAGCACACACTTGCAATAAAGATTGTAACACATCACGCTGACATCACACAAGGGTGTGGAAACTATATTATTGACATCACATGAACGTGAATCTCACAAATGGAGAATATCACTGATTGGGAGGATGGCTAAACCTTGCAATAAGGGGATATATATGTAAATAATGATAACACCTTCAGTTGACCAAGTCATTTACATTAATATCAAGCATATTAACAAAAGTGCAATATTTACACAGTGGTTGCACACCCGTAACCCAAAAGTGATTTCAATATTTCTTAATTTTCCTAACCCTAAGTTGGGTGCAGCCCCAACTTCCGCAGCAGAGGTGACTGTTACATCCTGATGTCTGAGATGACCTTGGCAGATGTCCTCTGGTAGTCCAAGGCCTGGAGGGCCCCGACCTGATACGGGTCTCAAGCTCAGGGGCAGAAGCATCCTCCTCAGCCTGAATAGTTGGAGTGGGTGGGGTTACAGGCATGTGAGATTCAGAATGGCTGGACACCCTTGAAGTGTCCTGTATGGAGGCCCCTAGGTGTCCAGCTGATTCTCATCTTCCCCATTAGAGCCCGATGGTCCCTCCCTGACTCTTTAGAGAAGGGGCACCTGGAGGGAGGTCAAGGTGCCCCTCCCCTTCTTGCCCAGCTACTGATGGATGCCAGCATTGTCTGTGGATGGTGTCCAGGACCGAACGCAAATCTGGCAAAACTTTCTGGACCAAGGTCTCCATGGCATTCACCAACCATCCCATGGTGACCTTGAGGTGCTCGCATGTTGGAGCCATGACATCAGACAGAATGTGGACGGACTCCTCCATCCTTCGCTCTAGTCTGCTGAGTGACCCTCGCATCTCTGCCTCAGGTTCCACCGCCTGCCATTATATCTCCAGCATTCTCTCGGCAGCCGCTCGCAGAAGCTCATGATCTGACTCAGACTCAGCGGTGGCTGATCTCTAGCAGTCCTCCAAGTGCCAGAGACCTCAGCTGTCACTGCCTCCAACTACTGCGGAGACGTGCCAATGAGCTGTTCTCCAGTAGGTGACCCCGAGTCTAATCTAGAGCTATGACCCACTAAGCTGTGTGTCTCTGCACTGGAGGAGGGTGCGGGTGAATGCAGTGATGGTTCTTCAATGGTGGCTTCCTCATCCAAGGTGGTCTGGGGCCGGGGCTTATGTCAGCCCTCTGCCTGTGTCTTGATCTGCTGGTGCTTATGAGAGAGAGAAGATAGCTTCAGTTCATGACCGGGTTTAACACAATATTGCAAATCACTCAATATAACTGTCAGGATCTGATGAATTCCTAGAAGTGTGATCCATACTAGTTTGCTGGAATAGGCCGATCACCCCTTCCCCACAGGAACAATCCCTGTCCTTCCCCAGGCAACTCAGTGGCATCCTCCTCAAATTGGGTGACAGGTGTGACAATTGTTGTTCCACCTCTTGTCTAGGACCTTTCTCTTCGGTTGTGGGCAAGTTTGGGCTGCATAGAGACAAAAGAAATGAAAGTGATGAGAAGGGATGGAAGAGAGGTAGGGAAACATGCATGCCACCTGTTTGTGGTGACCGCTCCCCAGAAGGAGCTGAAGATGGATGTGTGCAGCTTTAAAGATGAGATGGTGGTGGTGGTGGTGGTATGAACGTATCTGAGAGAATCAGTGCTGATATTTGCTCTCCTGCTAATGACGCTGTGAGAGATCCCCGAAGTTAGCCCTTTGAGTGCATGTTACCATAATGAGAGTTTGATATTGGAGGCAACTGAAGGTCGAGTTACTCTGAAGTCATCTACCCGCACTCTGGCCGAAGACCAGCAAGCAAGGTCACCAATCCAGTATGGGAAGCGGTGACAGCGGTGGTCAGTGCCAATGCCCTGCAGAAGAGGACAGCCATCCAGTATCAAAAGAGGCTGAATAATCTCCTGTGTTCCGCCTGGATAAGTCACTCTTCTCATCACTCTTAACTCACACACTCACAAACCCATTACATATCCATAGGGATCTCACTCACTGCCAGTTCAAGGGACATCAGCATTCACACTCTCACACATATCTGCCCTGTGGATCGTGTCCTTATCATGGCCTTGGCACCACTCACCACCCACACACGACCCTTCTCATCTGGCCTGGCAGGCAACCCACTTATATTCTCCATCTGTATTCATGCAGGACAATCTGACACACAACAAAACCTTGGTGAATTGACATGCCAGCGCTATCACTGCAGACAGAAGGTGGGTGGACTCGTCCATTCTGCCTTGCAATGTCCTTTTTTCCCACCCGCAACTGCACTCCTCTTCCTGCACTGGATTGCATTCCGAGTGCTGTGGCCAGCCAAGCTGATCTGCCTTGCAATGGCCTCCCAGACCAGAGGAGAGAGGTTGGTATGCTTCTTCGAGCCATCGCTGGGATAGAGGACATCCCTATGCTGCAATGTTCCTCTTTTCAAGAGATAAAAACAAAAAACTACGGATGCTGGAAATCCAAAACAAAAACAGAATTACCTGGAAAAACTCAGCAGGTCTGGCAGCATCGGCGGAGAAGAAAAGAGTTGACGTTTCGAGTCCTCATGACCCTTCAACAGAACTGAGTGAATCTTAGGAAAGGGGTGAACTATAAGCTGGTTTAAGGTGGGGGGGAGGGAGAGAAGTTGGGGGGTGGTGGCGGTGTGGTTGTAGAGACAAGCAAGCAGTGATAGAAGCGGATAATCAAAAGATGTCACAGACAAAAGAACAAAAGAACACAGAGGCGTTGAAGGTGGTGATATTATCTAAACGATCAGCACCGCTGATCCCACCCGCCACCGCACTTAGCTTCAAAAAATGGAAAATTCCATCCATTATTTCTAAATGTGATTGGAGGGGAAGCGGTGGCATAGTGGTATTCCAGAGACTGGGGTTCGAATCCCACCATGGCACATGGTGAAATTTTAAATCAATTTTTAAAAATCTGGAATTAAAAGTCTGATGATGACCACAAAATCAATACCGATTGTCGTAAAAACACATCTGGTTTATTATTGTCCTTTAGGGAAGGAAATCTGCTGTCCTTATCTGGATCAAACCCACAACAATGTGGTTGAGTCTTAAATGCCTTCTGAACAAGGGCAATTAGGGATGGGCAATAAATGCTGGCCTAGCCACTGACGTCCACATCTCATGAACAAATAATGATTGGAACGAAGTGAACAAAAGTGACTGGAGGCATTTACCATCTATATTAATGGGCAGAATCATGACTTTTACACAAACTCAGTTACACTCAGTTTTTAGTTCTGCTCTTTCATTCATTTATTATATTTTGTTTAGATTTGCTCTTTCCATCAAATTTGGACTTCAATTCCTTGATTTTACTTTATACACTTTAGTTTTTATTTTGCATTTTACTCTGGTAATCTTGTGTGGATTCGTAATCGGTTGAGGGGTAGCAGATTGAGAGTAGGGATAAAGGGAATATGCTCCGATTGGCAGGATGTGACAGGGGGAATTAATCAATTTTAAAATCTACATCCTTGTTTTCAAATTCCTCCATTGCCTTGCCCCTCCCTACACGCAACTTCCTCCAACCTTACAATCCTCCATGATATCTGTATTCCTCTAATTTTCTGGCCCTTGAACATCCCCAATTTTAACTCCTATGCCAATGGTGGTCATGCCTTCAGCTACCTAGGCCCCTTTGTTTTAGATTCTCCGACCAATGGAAACAATCTCTCAGCGTTCACCCTATCAAGCCCCTTCAGAATTTTGTAGGTTTCAATAAGATAACCTCTCATTTTTCTATACTCGAGAATATATGCCCAGTTTAACTCAGCCTCTCATTATAAAACAACCCCCTCAACCCAGGGACCAATTTAGTGAACCTTCACTGTACTTCCTCCAATGCAAGTGTATCCTTTCTTAAATATGGAGACCAAAACTGTATACAGTACTCACCAAAACCCTCCACAACTGTAGCAAGACTTTATTTTTGTATTCCAATCCCCTTGCAGTGAAGGCCAACATGCCATTTGCCTTCCTAATTGCTTGCTGCGCCTGCATGCTAACTTTGAGTTCCTCGTACAAGCACACCCAAGTCTCTTTGCACATCAACACTTACAAATTCACACTTTTTAAAAAATATTCTGCTTTTTTATTCTTACAACCAAAGTGAATAACTTCACACGTCCCTACATTATATTCCCCTCTGGTTACCCAGTCACCAATATGTCTACATCTCTTCACAGCCTGTGTCCTCCACACAGCTTACCTTTCCACCCAGTTTGGTATCACCAGTAAACTTAGATACATTACTCTCTGTCTCTTCATCTAAGTCTATATAGATAGTAAATAGCTGAGGCCCCAGCACTGATCCTTGCAACACTCCACTATTCACTGTTTGCCAATTTGAAAAAGCCCCGTTTAAGCCCATTTTCTGCTTTCCATCAGTTAATCAATCATCCACCCATGCTAATATATTACCCCAACTCCATGAGCCTTAATTTTGTCTATTAACCTTTTGTGCAGCACCTTATCAAATGCCTTTTGGAAATCCAGGTTTATTACATATAGTGCTTCCTCTTTATCTACCCTACTAGTTCATTCCTCAAAGAATTCTAATAAATTTGTATAACCATGTTGGCTTCTTTGAATGATACTATGATTTTCTAAATGCATTAAGACCTTTCTTAATGATTGATTCCAGCATTTTCCCAACAACTGATGTTAGGCAAACTAGCCTGTGGTTCTCTGCTTTCGCTCGTCCTCCTTTTTTGAAAAGTTGTGAAACATTTGCCGACTTCTAATCTAGGGAGATCATTCCCGAACCTAAGGAATTTTAGAAAATCATTGCTGCACAATAGTGGATATGCTAGCTATCTCTTTTAGAACCCTAGGGTGTAGGCTATCGGGTCCCGGGGATTTGTTGAATTTTAGTACAGGTTTCCCCAATACTTTATCTCTGCTGATATTAATCTCCTGACTCTTTTTAGCCCGTAAGTTATCGCCTATTTCTGGTATGGAACTTCTCTGCCTTCTACTGCAAAGACAAAACAAAATATTTGTTCAATGTCTCTGCCACTTCCTTGTTCCCCATGATAATTCCTCCTGTCTCTGCTTCTAAGGGACTGACATTTACCTTAGCTACATTTTTTTCTTATATATACTTAACAAAAGCTCTTAAAATCTGTTTTTATATCTCTGGCTAGGTTATTCTAATTTTTCCCTTTTTATCAAGTTTTTGGTTGCTGGTTTCAGAAACACTCCCAATCCTCAGATTTGCTACAGTTTTTAGCACATTGTCTCTTCTTTTAATCTAATACTATCCTCGACTTCCTGAATGGCCACAGGTGGGCCCTTCTTGCTGAGCTTTTGTTCACTCAATGAGCTGGTTTGGGAGCACAGAAGTGACGTGAGGGATTGGGTAATGGGATGTGAGGGGAGGGCTAGAGATGGAATTAACAGCCACAAAGTCCCAGAGATCAGAGGCAGACCTTTAAAACAGCCCGCCTAAGCACTCAGCAGCCTGTGGCCACCTCCAATCTGCTTCCGGACTCCATCCCACACCCTTCATCCACCATCCCCCCAAGATGGAAAATAGTGTCCAACAGGGCACTTTCTCCCAAGGTAGGTACGGTGAGCCAGAAAATTTCCCAACTCATGCTACCTGCCTAGGGAGCAAAATTCCAGCCGAATATTAAATTTATAACCAGGCTATTCAGGAATGAAATCAAGGAGCACTTTTTCTGCACAAAAATAGTGGAAAATTTGGATTTCTTTCCCCTAAAAAGCCTTTGGATGTTGGGTCAATTGGAACCTTCAAAATGGAGAGCGATAGTGTTTTATTAAACAAGGCTATGAAGGATTGATTAGGAATCAAAACAGATAAGTGTAGGTGAGGTACAGATCAGCCATGATCTCACAAAGACAGGGACAAGGGTGTGGAGTTGAAAGACCTACTCCAGTTCCTATAGTGTTAAGCTAGGATGTTCTTCAAAGCTGAAAGTTGAAGGGGGGGAAGAAAAAAACCCGAGGAATGGACAAACCAACATAGATTGAGTTTTGAGGTCCTGGCAAAAACAACTCAGTTAGAGCTGGTGCATGTGCATTGAGCTCGTTTCAAAAAATGAAGTTAGAAAAAGTGTAGTTCTTCGCAATCATGAACTTTAAAACCCTCAACCATGTTTTTGTACCTCCAGACTTGGCTATTTCGACAGACTCCTGACTGGCTTCTCATGTTCCGTCCTCTATAAACTTGAGGTAATCAAAAACCTGTTGCCTGTGTTGCAAACTTGCACCAAGTCCCATTCACTATCACCCTGGGCTCGCTGACTTATATTGGTTCGCAGTTAAGCAATGCCTATATTTTGAAATTGTCGTCCCTGTTTTCAAATATCTCCATGGCCTTGCTTCTCCCTACTTCTGTAATGTTCTCCAGCCCCACAGCCCTCAGAGATATCATTTTCTTTAATTCTGGCATCTCAAGCATCCCTGATATTAATTGTTCCACCATTAGTGGCGTGCCTTCAGTTTTCAAAGATCTAAACACTGGAATTCCATCTCTAAACTCTCTGCCTCCCCATCTCGCTTTTTTCCTTTAAAGCTGTTCCCTAAAATCTACCACCCTGAGCAAGTTTTTTGATCAAATACCTTAATATCTCCATATTGGCTCAGTGGCAAATTTTGCTTTGTAATGCTGCTGTAAAATAATGCTTGGGATGTTTGATTACATTCAGGGTGCTATATAAATACATGTCATTGTTTTTAGGCAAAAGCATAAAGTAATTGTTGTGAATTAGCTCTGCCTGGATTTGCAATCAGTTGCAAAATGTGGGTTGCATATGACATAATTTACTATTTTTACCACAGACCTTTGATTGGAGTTAAAATAAAGCTATTCCTACTGTGCCATTTGCCTGTAATGATTTGTAACTGAACATTATTAATAATACCACTGAACTCTTCACACAGCAATAAAAACACACTTTCTGCAAAGTCTACTCATAGTTACAAAGTAACATTGCTCCACTGATAACATCTAATTTTACACACTTGAGATAGCAAATAAGCTTTGGAGCAAATGAAACAAAAAGTGCATAAGAATATTTTTTTAATTAAACTCATGCATTTTCATTCATGTTAGACACTTGGTGAATGAAACCACTTTGATACAAAGGTCTTCATTTTGCAGGAAGGTTTAATTTTCAGGAGCAGCAGAACCAATATCAATATGAAAAGCGAGAGAATCGCTTCAATGTCACTCTCAAAAGCATGCAATATAAATACCAGCATAATTACCTGTATAAAGCAGAAATTAATTGTTTGGGGAAATCAATGCACAGCATCAGAGAGCAATAGGATACAGGTTTATACACGCAAATTAATTTTCTTTTGACCAGATAATTAGGATAAAAATTAAGCCGAAGATTCTTCTCTGCAAGAAAAAGTCATCTTTATGTTTGCCTGAAGAACTGGAAACCAAACCACCTGAAGAAGTGGACCTTTATTAGCATATGTAATGTCTGCTTACATTATGGGACAGATACCAGAAAAAGGCCAATAGCAGAGTTATTAAACATAGTTCCTATAAACAAAAAATGACAAAATGTAATGTGAATAAAGTGGAAATATTTGTGGTGCTAATTTTCTGTTCAGATTGACAAATTAATGAGGAGTCAGATTACCGTTATTTATAGTGTTCATACAAGACAGCTTAAGCACTCTAAAATAGGATGAAAAAACTACAACCATTGCACATCAACAGTTATATTAAATTGGCATGTCTTTTTTAAAATTCATTCATGGGATTTGGGTGTCCCTGACAAGACCAACATTACTTGCTCTAATTGCCTTCAAGGAGGTGGTGGAGAGTTGCCTTTGTGTACTGTCACAGTCCAGGTGATGAAGGTAGACCCACAGCACTGTTAGTAAGGGAGTTCCAGGTTTTTGACCTAGTGAGAGTAAAGAAATGGCAATATAATGCCAAGTCAGAATGGTGTGTGGCTGGGGGGGGAACTTGCAGGTGGTGATGTTCCCATGCATCTGCTGCCCTCATCTTTCCTGATGGTTGGGGTGACAGGTTTGGATGGTGCTGTTGAAGGAGATGTGGCAAGTTGTTGCAGTGTATCTTGCATATGGTGCACACTGCTGCCACAGCCCTAGTGGTCAAGGGAGTGAATATTTGGGGTTCCGATCAAGTGGGCTGCTTTGTCCTGGATGATGTCAAGCTTCCTGTTTTGTTGAAGCCGCACTAATCCAGGCAACACTCTTGACTTGTGCCTTGTAAATAGTGGACATGCTTTGGGGAGTCAGAATGTGAGTTACTCTCCACAGAATTTCCAACCGCTGGCCTACTCTTGCAGCCAGAGTAATTATATGGCTGTCCAGTTAAATTTTTGGTCAATGGCAACCCGCAGGTTTTGATAGTGGGGCATTCCATGATGGTAATGCTATTGAATGTCAAGGGGAAATGTTGGAGATGATCACTACCTGACATTTGTGTGGCATGAAAGTTGTCACTTATCAGCCCAAGCCTGAATGATGTCCAAGTCTTGCTGCATAGGACACGGACTGCTTCAGTTCAGTATCTGAGGAGTCACAAGTGGTACTGAACACTGCAATCATGGGAGGAGGCAGAGATTGTCATGCACCGGACACTTCTGACTGAGGATGGTTGCAAATGTTTCAGCCTTATCTTTTGCACTGATGGGCTGGGCTCCCCCATTAATGAGGATGGGGATATTGGTGGACCCTCCTCTGGTTAGCTGTTTAATTGCTTAGAAATTCTAGTTACCATTGTATAAAATGCTTAGCATTCATAAACTAAACCACCAAATATATAAGACTAGCTAAGGTCATATGATTTCTAATGGAAGGTATAAAAGATTGAACTACTGCTCACAAAAATATGATATACCTGTATATTGTTTTAATAACGAATGAACTTGCATTTATATAGCGCCTTTCAGGACCTCAGGACATCCCAAAGCACTACACAGACAATGAAAAACTTTTGGGGCAGAACTTTTCGTCCCATGGGCGGGCGCGTGCCTAACCCGAACGGGAGTGAAATAGTGTGTGATGACGTTGGGCAAGAATCCCAACAACATCACACACACTCTCAATCTTTCGGTCGATGAGTGTGCATGAGATGTGGCAGCATGCCTGCCGACAATTAAGAGACCTATTAAGGCCCTTAAGTAATTAACTAAGCTGCATTTTTCACTGCCCGGTCAACTGTTTGGCTGGTGGGCAGATGATTAGGCCAGGTGGCCTCTGCATTTTTAACAAAACCTCATCCATGGATGGGATAAGGTTTCCAGCGCTTAAAAAAAACAATTTTTTTAACATCCTTTTTCACGTTTCCCTTCACGTGACTCAGTCACATGCGAGTACATTTTTATCTCATGTTAAAAGTTTATTTTTGTATTTAAAATCCGTCAGCTCCCTGAGGCAGCTCTGTGCCTTTAGGGAGCTGTCAGTGCATGTTCCCCGACGCTTGCACACACCTCAGCACTCACGCTCCTCCCAGCAGCGCTGAGGCTCCCAGCACGCATTTCATGCTAGCTGGCCGTTAAATAGCGGTCAGACCCTGATTGCAGCCACTCCCGTCTGAAGAGGGAAAAATTCTGCCGTTGAAGTGTGGTCACTGTTGTAAAACCAAAACTCATATTGCAAAATGGGCAGCAAATACGTATAGATGTCAAACGCAAATAACAAAGTCCTATCATTTTTTGTATCAATAGAATATGGAGTTTGAATTACTGACTTATAAAGTTACTGCTTGACACTGGTTATGCTTTACACTAAAGGTATAGGATGCTGTAAAGAGAAAGTGATGCAAAGTTCATTGAATAAAAACAGCAGATTTGAATGTGCACACTATGCTTTGGCCTATACAATATAGTCTTGTTTCAACTGGCTGCAGAAACCATTTCTCTCAAACATTTCTTTAAAAAAAATCCATGAACAAAATTATTTTTTTTAATGTGGCAGCACCTTCTCCTGAGCTTTAATATAACACAAATGATCAGCAGAATTACAATAACTGTATATGAAACATTTATGACATATTTATAAATAAAATTCACATCATAACCAATACCAATCACTTCAGCAAATTTGCCCACAAACTTAATAAGAGGAGTTTAGATGAACATAAATTAATCTCATTTCTCAGAATGGCATTTCAATCCACTGACTAAATTTCTGCTTTGTAAACCACTCAGATATTAGAGTACTATGTCCTCTATGTAACTGCACTTCAACTTTTGCAAATCATTTATTTGCTTCAGTTAAAAAAAAACATGAAGACTAATCATTATTCTCTCAAAAATATTTTTTTTTATTATTCATTTACTGGATGTGGGCTTCCCTGGCTGGGCCAGCATTTAATGCCCATTCCTAGTTGCCCTTAAGAAGGTGGTGGTGAGCTGCCTTCTTGAACTGCTTCAGTCTGTGTGGTCAAGGTACACCCATAGTGCTGTTAGGCAGGAAGTTCCAGGATTTTGACCCAGAGACAGTGAAGGAACGGCAATATGTTTCCAAGTCAAGGTGGCGAGTGACTTCAGGGGAAATTACAAGTGGCGGTGTTCTCATTTATCAGCTGCCCTTGTCCTTCTAGATAGTAGTGGTCGTGGCTATGGAAGGTACCGTCGAAGGAGCTTTGGTTAATTCCTGCAGTGCATCTTGTAGATGGTACACACTGCTGCTACTGTGCGTCGGTGGTGAAGGAAGTGAATGTTTGTGGATGTGGTGCCAATCAAGCGGGCTGCTTTGACCTGGGCGATTTGGGAGCTGCACTCATCCAGGCAAGTGGAAAATATTCCATCACACACTTGACTTGTGCCTTGTAGATGGTGAACAGGCTTTGGGGAGTCAGGAGGTGAATTACTCATCGCGGGATTCCTCACCTCTGACCTGCTCTTGCAGCCACAGTATTTATATGGCGAGCCCAGTTCAGTTTCTGGTCAATAGTAGTCCCATGATGTTGATAGTGTGGGATTCAGCAATGGTAATTCCATTGAATGTCATGGGGGGAATGGTTAGATTCTCTCTTGTTGGAGATGGTCTTTGCCTGGCACTTGTGTGGTGCTAATATTACTTGCCACTAGTCAACCCAAGGCTGGATATTGTCCCAGTCTTGCTGCATTTGGATATGGACTGCTTCGGTATCAAGGAGTCGCGAATGGAGCAGAACATTGTGCAATCATCAGTGAACATCTCCACTTCTGACCTCATGATGGAAGGTCATTGATGAAGCAGCTGAAGATGGCTGGGCCGAGGACACTACCCCGAGGAATTCCTGCAGTGATGTCCTGGAGCTGAGATGACTGACCTTCAACAACCACAACCATCTTCCTTTGTACTAGGTATGACTCCAGCCAGTGCAGAGTTTTCCCCTCGATTCCCACTGACTCCAGTTTTGCTAGGGCTCCTTGATGCCACACTCGGTCAAATGCGGCCTTGATGTCAAGGGCAGTCACTCTCACCTTGGGAAATCAGCTTTTTTGTCCATGTTTGAACCAAGGCCATAATGAGATCAGGAGCTGAGTGGCCCTGGTGGAACCCAAACTGAGTGTCAGTGAGCTGGTTATTGCTAAGCAAGTGCCACTTGATAGCACTGTTGATGACTCCTTTCATTACTTTACCGATGATCAAGAGTAGACTGATGGGGCAGTAATTGGCCATGTTAGATTTGTCCTGTTTTTTGTGCACAGGACATATTGGGCAATTTTCTACATAGCCAGGTAGACGCCAATGTTGTAGCTGTACTGAAATAGCTTGGCTAGGGGCATGGCAAGTTCTGCAGCACACGTCTTCAGCACTATTGTTGGAATAAAGTCAGGGCCCATAGCCTTTGCACTATCTAGTGCCTTCAGCCATTTCTTGATAACATATGGAGTGAATCAAATTGGCTGAAGACTGGCATCTGTGATGCTGGGGACCTCCAGAGGAGGCCCAGATGGATCTTCCACTCGACACTTCTGGCAGAAGATTGTAGCGAATGCTTCAGCCTCATCCTTTGCACTGATGTACTGGGCTCTCCCATCATTGAGAATGGGGATACTTGTGGAGCATTCTCCTTCAGTGTGTTGTTTAATTGCCACCACCATTCACGACTGGGTGCGGCAGGACTGCAGAGCTAAGGTCTGATCTGTTGGCTGTGGGATCGCTTAGCTTTATCAATCACTTGCTGCTTAAGAGAAAATTGACAGTGTAGCCATAAATATGTAGCTCCCATAAAAAATGGAGTTGAGTGTGGCACTAAAGTGCCCTGCTACCTCCTGAAGCTCAGGCCATGGAATTCAGATAGCAAACTCTGTAGTGGCTATAGTCATATCTGTCACAAAGGGAGATTGTTAAATTGTTGGAGGTCATTGCTCAGGGCATTGCTGCAACAAGAGTTCCTATGGGCAACATCCTAGGCCCAAACAGCTTCAGCTGCTTCATCAAAATCTTCCCCCACCCCCCCCATCATGTCACAAGTGAGGCTGTTCACTGATGGTTGCACTACCCTTGGCTCCATTCATAATTCTTCAGAAATGAAGTGTTTAATGAAGCATTTCATGCTCGCATGCAGCAAGGCCAAGGTAACATTCTATTTTGGGTTGATAAGTAGCAAATAACATTTGTTCCAAATAAACGCTCGGTGATGAACTTCTGCAACAAGAAAGAGTCTAACAACCTGCTGTCATTGACATTCAGTAGCATTACCATCATCAGGCCCTCTGTCATCAACATTGAAGGATCACCATTGACCTGTCCACCAACTGCAAGGCCCAAGTCAGAAATGTGATGCAATACTCTCCACTTGCCTGGATGAGTGCAGCTCCAACAACACCCAAGAAGCTCAACAATATCCAGGACAATGCAGCGCGCTTGAATGGCAACTCATCCACCACCTTCAACATTCACCCCCCGCATAACTGATGTACAGTGGCAGCATTGTGTACTATATACTGGAGTGCTGCTTTGGGCTTCATTAGAGTACTTAAGTTGGAGTTTGGTGACAGGGAGCCCAGTGAAGATGGAAGGAGGTGATCCACTTTCTCCTTTCCTCAGAAAGGAGAGCAGCGGTCTTGGTAAGTAGGGCCTGGTGAGTATTTCTTCTGCCCTTAATATTCCCTAAACTAGAGGAAGAAAAATTAGAGGGAGTAATTTAAAGGCAAGTCATGGCAGGCAGCTCAGCCAAGTGGAATGCTCCTCCTCTGCAATTTGGGAAAGCAGGGACACTTCCAGTGTTCAAGGCAACCACATGTGCAGGAAGCATCTCCAGCTGCAGCCACTTGAAATCAGTGTTTTGAAGCTGGAGCTGTGGTTGGAGTCACTGTGGAGCATCCGCAAGGATGAGATCTTGGTGGATAGCATATACAGTGAGGTGGTCACACTGCAGGTAGAGTGCACAGGCAGAAAGGAAATGGGTGACCACCAGACAGAGTTGAAGCACTAGGCAGGTAGTGGAGGAGTCCCCTGGGTCCATCTCGCTCTCTAACAGATTATCTGTTTTGGGTACTGCTGGGAGAGGTGGTCTCTCAAGGAAATGCAGCAAGAGCCAAGTCAGTGGCACAATGACTGGTTCAGCAGCATGGGGTGCGTGGGAGTAAAAAAAACTGTGGGAGAGCAATTGTGCTGGGGAATCTATCATAAGGGGCACAGATAGACATTTCTGCAGCCGCAGACATGAGACCAGGATGACATGTTACCTCCCTGGTGCCAGGGTCAAGGATGTCATTGAGCGGCTGCAGGATATTCTGAATGGGGAAGGCGAACAGCCAAAGGTCGTGGCCCATATTGGTACCAACGACAGAGGTAAAAAGAGGAATGAGGTCCTGAAAACAGAATATAGGGAGCTAGGAAATAAATTAAAAGATAGGACCTCAAAGGTAGTAATCTCAGGATTACTCCCAGTGCCACGTGTTAGCGAGATCAGGAATAGGAGAATAGATCAGATGGAATGCGTGGCTGGAGAGATGGTGTAGGGAGGAGGGATTTCAATTCCTGAGGCATTGGGACAGAGTCTGGAGAGAATGGGACCTGTACAAGCTGGACAGATTGCAACCCAGCAGGACTGGGACCATTTTTCTCACAGAGGCATTAGCTAGTACTGTAGGGGAGTGGCGGTGGGTGGCAACCTGAGTAGGGAGACACAAGAGAGGGAAACAAAGATAGGAAACGGGGGCTGGTAGCAAATAGGGCTATAGTAAAAAAAACATGTAAAAATGTGAAAAAAACAAGTCTAAAAGCACTGTATCTGAATGCTTGGAACATTCACAATAAGGTAGATGAATTAACAGTGCAAATAGATGTAAACAGGTAAGATATGATTGTGATTACGGAGATGTGGCTGCAGGGTGACCAAGGCTGGGAACTGAATATCCATGGATACTTGATATTTAGGAAGAACAGGCAAAAAGGAAAAGGAGGTGAGGTGGGATGGTGTTGTTAGTTAAGGATGAAATCAGTGCAATAGTGAGAAAGGATATTGGCTCAGAAAATCTAGATGTAGAGTCAGTTTGGGTGGTGTTAAGAAGCAACAAGAGGTGGAAAGCATCAATGGAAGTTGTCTACAGGCTTCCAAACAGTAGTGATAATGTGAGGGATGGATTAAAAAAGAAATTAAGAGATGCATGTAACAAGGGTGCTACATATAGACTGGACAAAGCAAATTATTAATAATGCTGTGGCAGATGTACTCCTGGAGTGTGGACGAAATTTTTTTTAGACCAGTATTTTGAGGAACCAACAAGGAACAGGCTCTCTTAGATTTGGTACTGGGCAATGAGAAGGGGTTAATCAATAATCTTGTTGTGCAGGGTTCTTTAGGGAACAGTGACGATAACATGGTAGAATTCTTCATTAGGCTGGAAAGTGAAATAGTCCAATCTGAAACTAAGGTCCTAAATCTAAACAAAGGAAACTACGAAGGGATGAGGCATGAGGGTGGATAGTCAATGGCTAATATTTAAGGGACGAATGCAGGCACTGCAACAGTTACATATTCCTTTCTGATGTAAAAATACAACAGGAAAAGCAGCCCAATGATGGCTAACAAAACAAATTAAGGATAGTATTAGATCTAAAGAGGAGTCATATAAAGTTGCCAGAAAAAGTAGCAAGCATGAGGATTGGGAGCAGCTTAGAATTCAGTAAAGGACCACCAAGAGATTGATTAAGAGGGGAAAAAAGAGTATAGGAGTAAACTTACAAGGAACATAAAAGAGGATTGTAAAAGCTTCTGTAAGCATGTAAAGATAAAAAGATTAGTGAAGGCAAATGTAGGTCCTTTACAATCCAAAACAGGAGAATTTATAATAGAGAACAAAGAAACAGCAGAGCAATTAAACAATTACTTTAGTCCTGTTTTCATGGAGGAAGATACAGATGACTTCCCAAAAACGCTGGGGAACCAAGGGTCTAGTGAGAACAAGGAACTGAAGGAAATTAATTTTACTAAAAAAAATACTGCTGGAGAAATCAGTGGCACCGAGAGCTGATAAATCCCCAAAGGCCTGATAATCTACATCCCAGGGTACTAAAGGAGGTGGCCATGGAAATAGTGGATGTGTTGGTTGTCATCTTCCAAAATACTGTAGATTCTGGAACAGTCCCGGCAGATTGGAGGGTGGAAAATGTAACCCCACTATTTAAAAAAGGAGGGAGAAAACAGGGAGTTACAGTCCGGTTTGCCTAACATTAGTAGGGAAAATGCTAGAGTCTATTATAAAAGATGTGATAACAGGACACTTAGAAAATATCAATCGGATTAGACCAAGTCAATATGGATTTATGAAAGGGAAATCATGTTTGACAAACCTACTGGAGTATTTTGGAGGACCTAATTAGCACAATAGGTGTGAGAGAACCAGTGGATGTAGTGTATTTGGATTTTTAGAAAGCTTTTGATAAAGTCCCACATAAGAGGAAGTTAGTGTGCAAAACTGAAGCACACGGGATTGGGGTTAATATATTGGCATGGATTGAGAATTGGTTAGCAGACAGAAAACAGAGGGTAGCTCCGTTTTTGGAGTGGCAGTTGGTGAATCGTGGGGTACCGCAAGGATCAGAGCTTGGGCCCCAGATATTCATAATATATATCAATGATTTGGATGAGGAAACCAAATGTAACATTTTCAAGTTTGCTGACGACATGCAACTTGCTGAGTGGTGAGGAGGATGTTAAGAGGCTTCAAGGTGACTTAGAGAAGTTGAGTGAATGGGCAAATACATGGCAGATGCAGTAATAGTGTGGATAAGTCTGAAGCCATCCACTTCGGTAGGAAAAATAGTATGGCAGAGTATTACTTAAATAGTGATAGATTGGGAAATGTTGATGTACAAAAGGGACCTGTGTGTCCTTGTACACCAATCTCTGAAAGCAAGCATGCAGGTGCAGCAAGCAGTTAAGGGGGCAAATTGTACGTTGGCCTTCATTGCAAGAGGACTTGTGTACAGGATCAAGGATGTCTTACTGCAGCAGTACAGAACTTTGAGACCATACCTGAAGTATTGTGTGCAGTTTTGGTCTAATTAACTAAGAAAGGATATACTTACCACAGAAGGAGTGCAGCGAACGTTCAACAGATTGATTCCTGGGATAGCAGGATTGCCGTATGAGGAGAGATTGGGTCAGTAGTATGGAAAACGCTAGAGTCTATCATAAAAGATGTGATAACAGGACACTTAGAAAATATCAATCGGATTAGACCAAGTCTGTATTCACTGGGGTTTAGAAGAATGAGAGGATATCTCATTGAACCGTATAAAAATCTGACAGGGGTGGACAGACTGGATGTAGGGATGAAGGTTCCTCTGGCTGGGGCGGGTCGCGAACAAGAGGTCACAGTCTCAGGATACGGGATAGGCTATTTAGGACTCAGATGAGGAGAAACCTCCTCAGTCAGAAGGTGGTGAACCTGTAGAATTCTCTATCACAGGAGGCTGAGGAGGCCAAGTCACTGAATATATTTAAGAAGAAAATAAGATAGATTTCTAGACTCTAAAGGCATCAAGGGACACGGGGAGAGAGTGGGATTATGTCACTGAAATAGAGAATCAGCCATAATCATATTGAATGGCGGAGCAGGCTTGAACAGCCTAATGACCTACTCCTGCTCCTGTTTTCTGTTTCTATGTTCCATGTACAAAATACACTGCAGCAACTCACCAGGGCTCCTTCGATAGCGCCTTCCAAACCCACAACCTCTACCGCCTAGAAGGACAGGGGTAGCAAATGCACGGAAACACCACCTGCAAATTACCCTCCAAGCAATACACCATCCTGACTTGGAACTATATCACCATTCCTTCACTGTTAATGGGTCAAAATTCTGCAACTCCCTTCCTAACAGCACTGGGGGGTGTACCTACACCACATGACAGTTCAAGGCAGCAGCTCACCACCACTTTCTCAAGAGCCATTAGGGATGGGGCAGCGATGCCTATATCCCATCAAAGAACATAAATGACATGGCTACTACAGCTGATCAGAGGCTGGGCATTCTGTGGAGAATAGTTCACCTCCTAACTCCCCAAAGTCACAGTTGCATAGATGGCTGCAGTTGCAAGAACACTTGAAGCTTGACACCATTCAGGAAAAAGCAATCCACTTGATCAGCACTCCATCCACCAGCTTAGGCAGTCACTCCCTCCACCACAGATGCACTGTGGCTGCAGTGTGCAACCTACTATGGCTTTTTTGGCATCACGTCCCCAATCCGCGACCACTATAGCAGGTGAATCGAAACACCATCATCTCCAATTAACATACCATGCTGATGTGGACATGCATCTCCACATGGACTGCAGCACTTTAACAGCGTAGCCATCACCACCTTCTCAGAGGCAACTAGGGGTGTATAATAAATGCCAACATCGTCAATGGCGTCCACATCATTGAGAATTAACAGAAGTTTAATATCATGCCAATCAGGAACTTTATGCCCTGCATATTTGAAGAGGGGTGGATTTTTTTGTTTTAATTGGCCTGAATATAAGACAGACATCACATATTTCCACTGAAATCCTTTGGCAAACTCACACTCCATACAGAAGCTACCACCCTGGGAAATTACACAACTGAGTGTTAAATATTGCTCAATGTTTGTTTTAAGTGACTATTTTGGTTATCATCTTTAAAATGTTCCAACTTTCATCAGCTACAATATATAAAATAAACTTAATCAGTACAATCTCCAAATGTAATGTTGATCCGTGTCCACACTAATTAGATTTACATGTTCAGTGCTACCTTCTCCAAAACACAGCTGTGTTTACTTCTGCTAACAAACAGTGACTTCATTAACAGCACAGAAATGACTGCTTGATGCAAAAGGTTACAGTTCCTTCTGTGACCTCAAATATACTAGATGATATTTAGTTTCCAAGTGCATAGATTAAATTTAACACATGCCAGATGTTCTGAATTTGACAAAGAATTAGATAAATCAAATTGGGAGCCCACTTCCTATTTCAGAAATTACTTTTTACAACCTGCAAAACAGAATCAGCAACAGGTTTACATTGATTTCTCAAATACTGTACCCCTAATCTGAGTAAACATTACAAATGAATTCTTATATTCAGCCCATTGAACTCTTTGCAAAAATAATCTGCTCTCAACAACTGCACTCCATAGGCAAAGAATAGATTCTAAGAGCGTACAATGTTAGGTGATACACTTAATAAGAATGTAGGTGTGATAATAATATTTCTACAATATTCAATTTTTAATTTGTATTGTAGAAACAGCATTTAAGGAGTGAATACCAGAGATCACACATATAAAAAGACAAATTTAATGTCTCATTTCATTCTCTTCTCTCCATCGTATGACAGACCTTCCCTTCCCTGCCCCACACCACCCACCCTCCCTTTCACTTGCTCAAAACCACTGCCTGACTTGCAGAGCGTTTCAAGCATTTCTGTTTTTATTTCACGTTTCCAGCACCTGAACTCTGCAGTATTTTGCTTTTGCATTAACTCAAACAGGTGGTTTGGACAGGGCTACAAAAAGTTGAGTTTCTGAGACAAACCCCATAGTTTGTCCAAAGTGTTTTTTTTAAATCAAGACATGCCCCTCACATTCATCAAAAATATTTTTGCTACTAATAAATGGCTGGATAGCCATTCAACATTGATGAATGACTGTTTGATCAAAGCAATTATGAGAGATGTATTAATCAGAGATATATTCATTGGCTGCTTTTTGTTTCAATAATAACAACACCCTTATATAGATCAAAGAATCAGATCACAACCAAAGTTTGATTGACAGCTGTATCTGAGTTTTGGAAACAGAGATTGGTTGTCACCGTCTTTAACAGATAGCTTGATGGTTAGAGATCTCCAATTACAGATTATATAAATGCAAGTAATCTCATTTAATTAGAACCAGTCTCATCCTCAACATTCCCCAAATATTTCAAACACAATGAATTAAGTTTGGATTGTGGTCAGTGTTCCATAGACAAACCTGGCAGCCAACCTGAGACATCAGTATGTTCAGTTTGTAACATTATTGACTAATAATTCCATATGGTTAATAATCAAGTTACTAAAAGAGACTCTAAGCCCTCCAATTACGAACTAATCAGTTCACGAGGACAAACATGTCATTTTTTTTATTTTAGAGCAGAAATTCAAATACTGATTAAATCCAGTTAGTAAGACCTTACAGAAACGCAACGCCCAATACAGAAAATTCAAACAAGCCCATATACAAAATTTAGACTCCCATACATAAACGTTGCAAGATCCCACTGACAAAAAAAAATTACTAGTTGACACCATGTGTTATTCCGCCCATCCCATTGACATAATACTGCGCATTGTTCAAAACCAGGAGTGTTAGCAGAGTATATGAATACAGCATCACCTGCTTCTAGCCTCAATGCCACTGACTGGATCAGATTTCATATTCCAGGTACATTACTATTCACTCATTCCTCCCACTTCCCAGCATTTTCTGTACAGTAGTGACATTGCACGCAAATACCGTAAAAAAAATTCCCATGCTGAACAACATAACATCCATGACAAAAGATCAGGGGTCCCCATACATAGAAAGCTAAATCGATTGGTGCAGAAGCATTTAAATTCAGCCTTTTCTAATCTTCCAGGTTTGGAAGACTAAAGAACAGTGATTCAAATTGGTTTTGCACAAAAGTGTAGCCCATAGGTATATTGAACATCCTTGCAATACTGTTGCAATACCTTCCCCAAATTCAGTGGTTCATGGTACTAACTATGCAAGTTTTGCACAGTATAATGACATCCTGTGTTTCTATAGCACCTTCAACACAGAAAGAAATCCCAAAGGCATAATAAAGTATTGGATAAGGTTCTAACTAAGATGATGGTGGAAGATTATAGAAACAGTTTGTTCATACTGGTGGGGTTTTAAGGAGGGTTTTAAAAAGACAAGAGGGAGATAGACAGATTTAGGGAAGGAATTCTGGAGCATGAACCTAGATAGCCAAAGGCCACCAGTGGTGGGCAAAAGGTGCATAAGAGATTAGAGTCTTAACATGTCTACAGATACTGACAGGAACATAGCACTGGTGGGATTCAAACACAAGGAAGAGAGCTTGGGCAACCAGGGATTAATGTAGATCAGTGGAGGCAGGCAATGGGTGACCAGAACTTGGTGGGGAATAGGTTAACAGCCAGCAGTGTTCTGGATGGCCTGAAGTCCAAGAAGTATAGAAGATAGGGAGCTGGGTAGGATAGCATTGCAATAGTGGAGTCTTGAGATGACATCAGTATGGATGAGGGTTTCAGCAGCAGATGGGCTGAGGAATGTCACAAAAGTGGAAGGTACCATAGATCATGGCATCTAAGTTGACCCAGCATTAAGATGATCCCATTTCTTCAACACTATAAATGATGGTTATGCATATACTCAGCGTATAAATCATTGTTACAGAGCGAAATTGCTGCAAGTTTGGTGAGAAGGGAGTGAAATTTTAAATTTTAAGGGTTAATCTTTTTATAAAATCTAGTACTGCTTGCTTGCAATTCAGCATTTTACATGAATTTACTGTTTTTTTTGAAGTTTTAAGAAACAGAGGCCTGCGCAGGACTAATCAAGCCCCCTGCTGGAGAGCAGGTCAGAATCAGCAAATTAAGGAACCGGCCTAATCTGGTTCTGTAGCTACCAGATATGAGATTCATTGGAATCTCAGAAGTACAAATAAGAGAAGTTTAAGTGCCCTGTCACAGAGTGGAATTGTTGAGAGTTTGATGAGGAGGGCAGGGAGGTGCTCTTTTCTTTTTTGATATTTCTCAGCCTGCAGGAAACCAGGAGTTGAAAACATCCAAGAGTGACATTGCAGGAGGAACACAAGTTCATCAGTTGGTGAGAAACTGGTCTTCAAGTAGCCGAAAATTAGAAATACACATTCTTCTTAAAAGGAGCTACTTAGATTTCAGTAAGAAACACAAACAATAGGGAGGTTAAGTCGAGGCCAAGTAAAATAAAGTAGTATAAATAAACTAAAGTAAAATAAAGTTAACATAAGGGAAGTAAACTGAAGCAATGGCAGAACAGCTTGGTCTTGTGGAATGTGTGTCCTGTAAAATGTGGGAGGCCATGGATGCTACCAATGTCCTAGATGACCACATGTGCAGGAAGTGTCACCAGCTGCAAAATTTTGAGCTCTGGGTTTCAGAGCTTGAGCGACAGCTGGAATCACTGATGTATCTATGAGGCCAAGAGCTATGTGGACAGCTTGTTCAGAGAGGTGGTCACAACACAGACAAGGAGCCTGGAGGCAGAAAGGGAATGGGTGACCGCCAGGCAGTCCAAAGAACTAGGCAGGTAGTGCAGGGATTCCCTGGGTTCCTGCTCACTAATTGGTTTTTCTGTTTTGGATAGATGAAGGTGTTGGTTCCTCGGAGAAGTGCAGTCAGAGCCAGGTTTGTGGCACCACAGGCAGCTCTGCCGTACAGGAGGGGAGGAAGTGGGGAAGAGCAGTAGTGATTGTCAGTGGAACATTGTCAGCATTTCTGTGGCTGTAGATATAACTCCAGGATAGTATGTTGCCCCCTTGGTGCCAGGGAGCAGTTGCATGACATTCTTCTGGAGGAGGGTGATCAGCCAGAGGTTGTGGGTCCATATTAGTACCAATGATTAGGTAGGAAAGGGGATGAGGCCCTGAGAGCAGATTTCAGGGAGCTAGGAAGGAGACTGAAAAGCAGGACCTCAAAGCAGTAATCCCAGGATTACTTCCAGTCCCACGTGCAAGTGAGTATAGAATAGGAGAACTATTGAACACATGACTGAAAAGCTAGTGTAGGAGGAAGGGCACCCGATTTCAGAGGCATTGAGACTGGTTCTGGGGAAGGTGGGACCTGAACAAGCTATACGGTCTATACCTAAACAGAACTGAGATGAATACCCTCGCAGGAAGATTTGCTAGTAGTGTTGGGGTGGGCTTAAACTAGATTGGCAGGGGGCTGGGACCTGAGGGCAAATTCAGAGCAGGGAATGAGATGAATGACTCTGAAAGACAGAAGAAACAGGTTAAAAAGTGTACAGCACAGGATATTTGGCATTGTTAAAAGGTGTATATGTAAATAAAAAGGAGTATAGCAATAAAGCTGATGAGCTGAGGGCACACAGATACATGGCGGCATGATATTATCGGTAGAATGGAAACTTGGCTTAAAAGGGGGCAAAAATGGCAGTTCAACATCCCTGGATATAGGGTTTTCAGGCAGGATAGAGAGGGGGATTTTAAAAAATAGGTGGGGGTTAAAGAAATTACTGGTTCAAGAAACAATTACAGCTATGAGAAGGGATGATATACTAAATAAATTAAAAAATGAGGCCGTATGGGTTGAGCTCAGAAATAAAAAAGGGGCAGCCACACTGCTAGGCATGTACTATAGACCCTCAAATAGTGGAAGGGAGTTAGAAGAGCAAATTTGTAGGCAAATTTCTGAGTACAAAACAACAGGGCAGCAATAGTTAGAACTACCCTCATATCAAATGGGATACAAACAGTGTGAAGGGCACAGAGGACACTAGATCCTTGAACTGCATTCAAGAGAACCTTTTCAGCCAGCATTTGACAAGCTCAATGAGAAGGGGTGCAATTCCAGATTTACTCTTAAGAAACGAAGCTGAGTAACTGAATGTAGTAGCAGTGGGGGGGGGGGGGGGGGGGGGGGTCGGGGGGGGGGGGGGGGGGGGGGTCGGGGGGGGGGGGGGGGGGGTCATTTTGAAGATAATGATCATAATACAGTTAGATTTCATATCATTATGGAATAGGACAAAAGAGAGAACAGGAGTACAAGTTCTAAACTGGGGGAAGACAAATCTTAGAAGGCTGAGAGGTGAACTGGTGAAAGTGGACTGGATACAGCTACCAGAAGGGAACAGTGTCAAATCAGTTGTAAGTATTCAAAAGTGAGATTCTATGGGCAGTGTAGTCACGTCCCTTCAAACAAAAAGGAGTGTACTGCCAAATCTAGAGCCCCCTGGTTATCCAAAAGCATACAGGGTAAGATAAAGCAGAAAGAGAGAGCTTGGGGGACAGGCAGTGGCACAGTGGTGTTGTCACTGGACGAGTGTTCCAGAAACCCAGGGTAATGCTCTGGGGGACCTGGGTTCAAAACCTACAACGGCAGATGGTGAAATTTGAATTCAATCAAAATCTTGAATTAAAAGTCTGACCACAAAACTATTGCTGATTGTCATTAAAAACCCATCTTTTTAAAAATATATTATTCCTTCAAGGGATGTGGGCACTGATGGCTAGGCATATATTTATTGCCCATCCCTAAATATCCTTGTTCACAGGGCATTTAAGAGTCAACTGCATTGCTGTAGGTCTGGAGTCACAGGTCAGACCAGGTGAGGATGGCAGATTTCCTTCCCAAAAGGACATCAGTGAACCAGATGGGTTTTTATGACAATCGGCAATGGTTTTGTGGTTATCATCGGACTTTTAATTCCAAATTTCACCATCTGCCATGGTGGGATTTGGACCCAGAGCATTACATCCTGGGTCTCTGGAATACTAGTCCAGTGACAATAGCAGTGACACTGGTTAAGCCACAACTGGAATTGTGTACACAGCTCTGGCCACCACATTACAGAAAGGACATAATTGCTCTAGGAGAATAGGGGAGATTTACAAGAATGTTGCCAGGGCTTGAAATTGCAACTATGGAGAAAGATTAGATAGCTAGGGTTGTTTTCCTTACAACAGAGGAGGCTGAGGGGTGACCTAATTGAGGTCATGAGGGGCCTAGATAGGGTAGACAGGAAAGACCTGTTTCCCCTAGCTGAAGGGGCGTAGATTTAAGGTGACCAGCAGAAGGATTAGAGGGGATATGAGGAAAAATTTTTCACCCAGAGGGTGGTGGATGTCTGGAATTCACTGCTTAAATTGGTAGCTGAGGCTGAAATGCTTAACTCATTTAAAAGGCACCTAAAAAGTGTAGTAATCTGCAATGCTATGGGCCAAGTGCTGGAAAGTAGGAGTACAAATGAGCGACTAACTTCCCTTTTCTCTTTTCATGGCTGGCAGAGGCATGATGAGTTGAATGGCACTTTCTGCACTAACTTTTCTATGGTTCTAAAAGTTGACTCCCACCCCACTTTCAGCTAAGAAATAAATTCTCAATTCAATCTGGACAACACCCAGGCTTGGGCTAATAAATGGCAAATAACATTCAAGCCACACAAATGCCAGGCAATGACCATCTGCAACAAAAGAGAATCTAACCATCTGCCCTTGGCATTCAATGGTATTACCATCACTGAGTCCCCACTAACAACATCATAGGTGATGCCATTGACCAGAAACCGAACTGGACCAGCCTTCTAAATACTGCAGCTGGTCAGAGGCTGGAAATTCTGTGGCAAGTAACACCTCCTGACTCCCCAAAGCCTGTCCACCATCTACAAGGCACAAATCAGGAGTGTGATGGAATACGCTCCACTTGCCTGAGTGAGTACAGCTCAACGCCATCCAGGACAAAGCAGCCACTTGACTGGCACCCCATCCAACACCATAAGCATTTACTCTCTCTATCACCATTGCACAATGGCAGCACTGTGTCTAAGATTCACTGCAGCAATTCACCAAGGCTTCTTCTTCGGCACCTTCCAAACCCACGTGACCTCTATCACCTAGAAGGACAAGGGCAGCAGGCGCATGGGAACACCACCCCCTACAAGTTCCCCTCCAAGCCACACATCATTCTGACTTGGAAGTATAATCCCCATTTCTTCACTGTCGCTGGGTCAAAATCCTGGCACTCACTTCCTAACAGCACTGTAGGTGTACCTACACCACATGGACTACAAATTTTCAACAGAGGCTCACCAGGATCTTCTCAAGGGCAATTAGGGATGGTCAATAAACGCTAGCCTAGCTGGCAACACACATTCCATGATCAAATCAACAGAAGTAGTCAACCTCAATTTTTCACCCTAGAAACATGTTTTACTTACCTGATAAGATAAGTTGGCACATGGGATCAAGCAGACAATACGGGCTGTGTTGTGAAGATGGTGCGCGGGAGTTTAAGACACCCCTACACGAGCAGAAAGTGAATATCATGAGTGACAAACAGAAATGGGTCCTTCACAATGAAGTACAAAATTGTTTTCAAGCTAAAAGTTGTAATGTTTGGTAACTCATTAAATAACTATGCAGCGAGGGAATTCGCGGTTGGTGAAAAACCGAGAATAGGAGGAGGAGGAATCCACCCTCAAGAAGATGCTGAAAACTAAATACGCCATGAGAACAGGAACCAGCCACTGGCCTAATATTGAGAAGCATGTATCGGAATGGATCCTCTAAAATAATCAGAATGGTTACATCATCACCAGAAATGCAATGCGTGTATATATAGGCACTTAAGTGGGCCAAATCAAATCCTGAGTCCAGCAAAGATTTCAGATCAACAGCTAGTTGGTGTAGCCACTTTATGGAACAAAACAATCTAATGTCGCGGCAGAAGACCAAGATTGCTTAGAGAACGCCAAAAGACCTCAATGCCAAAATTACCAGTTTCCAGCAATTTTTCAGACAATGGCAAAAACATGAGTATTCATTGTCACATTGGCAACATGGATGAAACGCCTATGAATTCTGATATGCCCAGCTGCCAAACTGTGGAGTTGAAAGGTTTGAAAGCAGTCCTAGGTGAAAACCACAGAACGAGAAGACAAGATACAGTGGTATTCGCCTGCATGGCCAACAGAACAAAATTAAAGCCTACGGTAATTTTCAAACATAAAACCATGCCAAACAGAAAGTTCCCTGCAGGAGTTTTTGTGCATGAGAATGACAATCGCTGGATAGATGATGGAGTGAAGTTATGGATCAATAATATGGAATAGCCACCCTGGTGGCCAAAGTAAATGCAGCTTTTTAGTGAGACACACATTCAGATTCCATATAACTGATGAAATCAAGGGGGTATCTGCAAAAAAAAAACCACACTACAGTTATATAAGGGCATTTAACTTTCTTTGGATGCATCCCTCGAGCTAGTCAAGGATTGACAGAATAAAAAGGCTTAAAGAGTAAAATAGGTATGTTATCAAATCGTGGGATGTTATTAGTGCACCAAATGTCATCAGATCGTTCAAAAAAAGTGAAAAATCCAATTCAATGGATAGATGAGGAGATGATTCGTTGTGGAGAGAGGATTCTGAAAGTGAAAGCGCCACATCTGATCCAGAGTGGGATTTTTGCATTGATGCCATAGCTAAAGTGACTTAACGAATTCAATCAACTCTTTGCTTCCAGATGTCAAAGACAATGATTTTGATCTTTTTTTAAATGATTTGATTCTAATTAAAAGTACCTTTGTACAATTAATTCATTCAATAAACCATGCCACAGTTATAGTAAATTAATTATCAGTGTTATGCTTTTTCATGTTTCAAAATAGCAACCACCCACACTGGTGGTTCCCATTTTATACTCAAGTGTATAAATCGACCTCCGTTTTTTGGAAGGATTTTTGGAGCCTTCAAAGGTCAACTTATATACTTGTGAACTACAGTAGGCAAAGAGAGGAAAGAAGGATAAAAGATAGTAAAGGTTACCAATCTAACACCTCTGCACGAAAATGGAGAAAGGAATAAACTGATCAGCTCAACATATGCAGATACTGAATTCCATCTGCAACTCCTACAAAGAATTTACAGCGCACAAACATTTGGCCCAACATGTCTATGCTGGTGTTTATGTTCCACACGAGCTCCTCCCACTTTGCTTCATCTGCTCTGTTCACCCTCATATAAAGCTTCACCTTAAATGCATGCATGCTATTTGCCTCAATTACTTCGTGTAGTAGCAAGCCCCACATTCACACGTAAAGAGAAATTTATTCTCAGGGTAAAGAATTCATTATTCAAATTATTAGCAACTTGTACTTATGACTCCAAGTTTTGGACTCCCTGAAAAGCAGAAGCATTTTCTCTATGCCTACCCTAAATCCTTTACTAGATCACCCCTCAGTCTTCTGTTTTCTAGAGCAGAGTTCAGTCCTTCCTCATACTTATAACCTCTCAGTTCTAGCATCATCCTTGTAAAGCTTTCTGCAGCTTATCCAGTGTCTCAAAATCCTTATTTTAATACAGAAACCAAAACTGTAGACTGTACTCCAAATATGGTCTAAGGTTCTATACAGATTTAACATAACTTCTCTGTTTTGAACATAAATCCTCTAGAAATGAACCCCAGTGTGGTCATTTGCGTTTTACTTTTAAATCAACACCAAAATGGGCTACTTCCACCTTTAACATTGCCAAACCCCAACTCTGCCTCAGTTCATCTCCTGTTGAAACCCTCATCCATGCCTTCATTAGGTTTGACTATCCTAATGCTCTCCTGGTCAGCGTCCCATTTTCTACCCGACATAAACTTGATGTCATCCAAAACTCTGCCTCTAGTATCCAAACACTCAACGTCTTGTTCACTCATCATCCCTGTGCTCACTGATATAACCTGACTCCCAGTTAGTCAAGATTTGATTTTAAAATTCTCAGCTTTGTTTTCAAATCCTTCCATGATCTTGTCCCTGCTTTCCCTATAACCTCCTCCAGTTCTGAAGCCCTCTCTGGTATCCGGGTTCCTCTAATTCTGACCTCTTGCTTAGCCCAGTGTTTAATTGCTCCACAATTGGCAGCCATGCTTTCAGCTGCCTATGCTCTCAGCTCTGGAATTTCCTCCCTAAAACTCTTCCACCTCTATCTCTTCATTCAAGACACTGCTTAAAGCCTATCGCTTTGACTAAGCTTTGTCATCTATCCTAATAGCTTACATAGCTGAGAGTCAAATTTTGTTTCATACTGCTCCTGTGAAGCACTTTGGGACATTTTACTACATTAAAGGCTAAATAAATGCACGTTGTTGTTTAGTGACTGTTAAGCTGCCCTGGAATTTAATGGTTTATGAATTCTATCCAATCCCTACTGAGGTTTTACTTTCTTTGTGTCTGTAGAATAAATTTCCCACCATATTTCTATTCATATTCTTTGATCATTTCCTTTCTTAACCCCTGTGCTTTTTTAATTATTTATTTAACTTAATTACTTTGTATCCTTTTTGTTTTTTTTGGTGTGCCCATTCCAGAACCTTATCAATATCCCCTTAACAGCTTTGTTGGGCCTCAGAATTATTTACTGTACCTCCGATTTTAGACAGCAAATCGTCTTCATAATATAAAGACACCAAATCCTCTTTTCCAAAGTCCAATTCATTATGTTCACAGCAAACAGCAGTCCCAAACAGAGCTCCTATGGGAAACTGCAACCCATGTTCACCACTCAAAGAACCCACTTTTAATCCCTACTTTGTTTCCTCATTTCTAAGCGGCATTTAAATTCAATTTGGTACTATTGCCAAGCTCCATACCTCTTACTTGTCTCCAATGGCGGTCTCCTGTGCAATAAAACTGATTCCAACATTTGTGGGCTAGTTAAAATGTAGTATTTTTGCCATTACGAAACAGCCTACTCTTCTTTAAGGATTTAGTAGTGCCTCTCAAAACATTTTTGTTCTCCTAAAGCTGTTCATCAGCAACTGAAGCAGATTACACAAATATTGTACACTTGCTTTACAGTGCAGTGCAACTTTGAATATAGCCATATGTTAAAACCAAGCAGGAGTTCAACATCAATCCCAGAGGACTAAAATTATCAAAGCACATTGAAAAGCATATTCATAGAATAGACATGACTTACAGCATGCTAACAATCACAGACAGCCTCATAACTCTATAATATAGCTCCATATCTTACATTCTTTCAGCTCACAAGCTCACCTTCACTTGCAGTTGCTGGAACACAAGAAACTTTGCTGAATAACATTAAAATTAAAATTTCTTTATCGAGTGAGTACGAGGAAAAAAAAAAGTGATGGGAGAACAATTAAATTTAGAGCATAGATATTCAAACATAACTTCCCAGACACTATGGGGAATCACTGGGTGCCCAAGATAATCAGATTTCTGAAGTTTTCTGTATTTAATGTCTTAAAGGCGGTTACTTCTGTTGTATGCCAACTCTTTTTTGCAATCACAGCACTGTTTTGCCTTCTTTCAGAAGTCAAGACAGAAAGGAGAGCGTTAATATTTGCAAGCAGTGCCCACACCAAAAAAGCAAAAGATACCTCTACAGGAAATGAGTAATAAAAATAATGGGAGAGCAAAATTTAGCAGCAAGTGCATGCTGATTATGCCATTTAACTTGGCTGAGAGATCATACGGTTACTTTTCAACAGTGCTCAAAATTAAAGATAGATGAATTTATAAATCCTTAAGGGTAGTGCCCTAGGCCGAACCATCTTCAGCTGTTTCATCACTGACCTTCCTTCCATCATAAGGTCAGAAGTGACGATGTTCGCTGACAACTGCACAATTTTCAGCACCATTCGTGACTCTTCAGATACTGAAGCAGTCCATGTCCAAATGCAGCAAGACCTGGGCAAAATCCAGACTTAGGATGACAAGTGGCAAGTAACATTCATGCCACACAAGTGCCAGGCAATGACCATCTCCAACAAGAAAGAATCTAACCATCACCCTTGACATTCAATGGCATTACCAATCACTCAATCCACCACTATAAACATCCTGGGGGTTACCATTGACCAGAAACTGAACTGGACTAGCCATATAAATACTGTGACTACAAGAGCAGGTCAAAGGCTAGGAATCCCGTGGCAAGTAAATCACCTCATGACTCCTCAAAGTTTGTCCACCATCCACAAAGTACAAGTCAGGAGTGTGATGGAATACTCTGCACTTGCTGGATGAATGCAGCTCCAACAACACTCGAGAAGATCGACACCATCCAGGACAAAGCAGCCCGCTTGATTGGCACCCCATCCATCACCAAAAAACAGTGGCAGCAGTGTACACCATCTACAAAATGCACTGCCGAAACTCACCAAGGCTCCTTAAGCAGCACCTTCCAAACCCATGACTGTTAACATCTAGGAAGATAAGGGCAACAGACACATGGGAACAACACCATCTGGAAGTTCCCCTCCAAGCCACTCACCACCCTGACTTGGAAATATATCACTGATCCTTCACTGTCACTGGGTCAAAATCCTGAAACTCCCTCCCTAACAGCACTGTGGGTGTACCTACACCACAGAGACTGCAGCGGTTCAAGAAGGCAGCACACCACCACCTTCTGAAGGGTACTTTGGGGTGGGCAATAAATGCTGGCTGGCCAGCCAGCCAGCCAGCCAGCGAGCGATGCCCACATCCCGTAAATGAATAAAAAAGCCAAATGTTATAACACAGGGCCAAAAAAATTAAAAGCTGGAACAAATTTCCTTACAACTTTCATCTATATAGCATCTTTAACCGAGGAAAATGCCCCAAGGTGCTTCACTAGTGTTAAACAAAATTTCACATCCAGCCACATATGGAGATATTTGGATAGGTGACCAAAAGCATGATCAAAGAAAGAAACAGATAGCTTTAAAGAGTGTCTTAAAAGGGGGCGAGAATGAGGGAGAAAGTCAAAGACACTTAGCAAGGGAACACCAGAGCTTCAAGCCTAGGCAGCAAAATGCACAGCCACCAATGATGGAATCATGAAAATCAGGGATACCCAAGGGGCCAGAAGTGAAGGAGCACACAGACAACAGGGCTAGAAGGTGCTGTAGCGAGCAGGTGGGGGGCGGGGGGCACCTGGAGGGCAAAACAGGATGAGGATTTTAAAACCATGCTGTTGCTGGGTTATTTACACATCTGGTGGCAACAATAAAAGTTATGTACATGATCATGAGTCAAGAGACAATTGGGCAAACTAATCTATTACCTAGAAGGAAAACTCCAATGCAATTACTATTTTGTATCTTCATGACCAAATTGAACTTTTAGAATAAAAATTGGCATGAACCAAAATGGTCACAAAAGTGAAATATACCAAAAACCAATATTTTGTATAGTTATAAATTGCTCTGGGGTTAAGTTTAATCAGCAAGTATGGCCCGGTATTTTCTGGTGCAGAGCATGTTGTGGTATGTTCTGTTAGTTAGATGTTTCTCTCACTTTTTAACTCTTTGGGCTGCAAACTCCTGGAAGGACAAGCTGAAAACAGCCTTAAAGGGCAATGAGGCATCTGGCTCCTAGGTGATCAGACCAGTAACCAATGAGATTTAAGGATAGAGAAAAAAAAAACAGACGTACAACAGAGAAGATAACAGTCAAATTAGATCAGAAAGAGAAATAGTGGGAAAGCAAGATGGGATTAAGAGTGAGAGACAAAAATAAAAGAAAAAATAAAACTTGAAATATTAAAAATTTCTCAAGGGCAATTTACCACCTGCAGGACTGGGGCTCCAAAGTTGCAACTGTTCCTTTTCTAGGTCAGTGGGTGGCAGAAACATAAATAATATTAAAAGGGTCCTTATGCAGTTAACTACCAGTCTTAACTTCCTATAGTGAGTTTAATTATTATTTATTGTACAAATTCAGCAATTTTTGAAACTCAGGGAGAAACCACTTTCGTGAGGTTAACAGTGGAGCACGGCAAATCATCAACAATTTGTGACAATTCACAGTGCATGGGGTACATCCCCCACTACAAATTGCTGGATGAGATTCAGTGTAGTAAAAAATGACACATTTTGGTAGGAAAAATGAAGAGACACAATGCAAGTCAAATGGTACAATTTTAAAAATGAATGCAAGAAGAGTGAGATCCAAGGGATGTTTGTGCACAAATCTTTAAAAGGTGACAGGATAAGTTAACCAAGCAGTTAATAAAGTACGAGAGATCCTGGGCTTTATAACTAAAAGCACAGAGCACAAAAGCCAGGAAGTTATGCTAAATTGATATAAAACACGTTTATCACCAGTTGGAGTAGAATGTTCAGTTCTGGAAAGGATTTTTTATTATTATTTCACAGGATATGGGTGTTGCTGGTTAGGCCAGCATTTGCTGCCCATCCTGAATTATCCTTGAGAAGTTGATGTAGTCCATGTGGTGTAGATACATCCACATTGTTGTTAAGGAGGGAATGTCAGGATTTTGATCCAGTGAAGGAATGGCAATATGCTTCCAAGTTAGAAGGGTGTGTGGCTTGGAACGGTACTTGTATGTGGTGGCATCCCCTTGCATCTGTTACCCTTGTCCTTCTAGGCGGTAAAGGTCGTGGGTTTGGAAAGTAATGTCTAAGGAGCTTTGGTGAGTTGCTGCAATGCATCCTGTGGATAACTTACTGGGCAAAATCTTCCGGACTTGGTCCTTACCGGAACAGAGGGACCATTTGCAAGTTGGGAACCTGAATGTTTAAAGGACAGGCTTTGCCAAGGCTCTATAACTGAGCATTAACATCCCACCTCCAGATTTTCTAATCAGGGAATGCAGACAGGATTGGACGTCTGTCTATTCTGTCAAAGGAATAATTTCTCATTAAAAGGACCATGGCTTGCAATAAAAGGGTTCACATGCACTTCAATTTTTGAGAATGCATACAATCACAAGACACACTGGACGGCTGCTCCCCAAGTCTCTCACTCTTTTCTGGATATCTTATCTAAGGGGCTGCAGCGAGGTGAGCTCTTCCAAAGTTGGGAGAAAGGGCAACCTTTTCAGCCATGCAGGAAGTGACCAAGAAAATTAACAGCAAATCTGTGGTGCCTCCAGCCTTGAAACAGTGCAACATGAGGATCCATTACTTCAGAAGGGTGTGACAGGCAAGTGGTATAACACTTTCAGATATTATGTCCCACATTCTGACTTTGTCAGCATTATCCTGCACAGCACTCCTTAGGACAACACATTTGTTCCTCTCTCTGCAGACACCTCACATCCCCATCTGAGTAACTAACACTCACACTCATGTCCTCTCACACCCCAGTCACAATTCGGCTGAGAAGGAAGCTGCTGTTGCTGTTTTTCCTCTTGTTTCTTATCAGAAGTGCAAGGTGGAGCTGCATAAGCTTCTTGTGGAGCAGGCTCGAGGGGCCAAACAGACTACTGCTGCTCCTATTTTTTGTGCTACCTTGTCTTGATGAAGGCTGGCAACAGAGATGTGCAGCTGAGGGTGAGTGAAGTGCTGGACAGGTGAGAAGAAAATGGTAATCACCTGTCAATCAATGATAGCACTCAGAGAAAAAGTGACAAACAGCAGCCACTCACTGCACCTCTTCAGTTTCACAGATCAAAACCTTCCCAGCTGGTCAGTGTCACTGAAAAAGCTCTGCCCGCTGTAAACTTACCTGCCAGCAACTCGTCAGGGTCACTGAGGCCAAGAAAGGCATCCTGGCTGAGAAATCCAGAATGGAGGGTTGAAACAGTCCAATTGACTTAAGTATCTTAATACTTACCTGAGAGCTCTCCTTCAATTCCACCCTGGTGAAGCTCAGAAGAGGGTGTGTTGATACAGGGATCCCAACCTGACTTCGCTTTTAAGGGAAGAACTTCCCGCATACATGTAAGTCTGCCTCTCCTTGCCTGGAAACCACACCCTCCCCCCAGCTTCTTGGTTTAACCCCTACGTGTCTCAGTATGGATTCTTCAAGTTGATTCGTTAGGGGGTCGGGTCGCATCATTGCTTGACTTGTTCACAAAAGGTCCCAAATCCCCTTTAGAGGATGCCATGCTGTTTATTCGATTGTCCAGTTAAGTTAGTTACATATTAAAACTGCAACAAATTGAAAATAACGTTCTCTTAAAGGCCCAAAGTCTCTGCTCCATGGCCGCCATTATGGCCTTTGAGTTCATGACCCACAGTTTAGAAACCCCTGGTACAGGCTAATAATTCTCAGTGCTGAGCAGTGCCAAGGTTACTTTTATGTCCCACTGAATTGGAACTGAAGGATCCCAAATTTAGGACCCCTTGTAATTCAAATTTGATCCCGGAGACAGAATGCAAAATACTGCGGGTGCTGGAAATAACGTCACACACTTAAAACTATAGTCGACATAATAGTCAGCTTGCAAACCTCTAGATGAAAACACTAAGATAAAAGCAGTATACTGCGGATGCTGGAAATCTGACAAAAACAAAAAATGCTGGAAAAGCTTAGCAGGTCTGACAGCATCTGTGGAGAGAAAGACAGAGTTAACGTTTTGAGTCCATGTGGCTCTGAAGAAGTCATACAGACTTGAAATGTCAACTCTTTCTCTCCACAGATGCTGCTAGACCTGCTGAGTTTTTCTAGATGAAAACAGTTTAAATTTACCACTGTAACTTAATAGTTATTTTTTGTTGGTACAAATACACAATTTACCACAGGCACTGAGGGGCCCTGAGAGCAGAAGGGACAGGAAAGGTAAAAAGACAGAAAAAGTACGGGTAACTTCATTGAAAAGGAGATCTTTCTATTATAGTTCTGGAAGGGTAGATAAATAGAGGATGATGAGTGCCAACTAGTATGCCACAAAGGAACAGTGAAACTATCAGTAGATATATGTCGTTATATGTCAGAATAGTATGCATTACCAATCAAAAAGTATAGAGGTTCTGAAATTTTTTGAAGTCCAGTGTACTCAAGATTCTTGTATTCCTTTCCTCTTCGGGTGCTTGAAACCTTTCAGTGAGAAATTATTCCTACTACATCAGAAAATCATGATCAATGTTAACTCGATCAACTTTTGACGTGGATTAAATGCTAATGTATACACCATCACCAACTTTCACCTCAATAATTCAATCAGGAGATAATAGGTTGAAGTGCAATCATGTTTTCAAAAGACTTAAATACTCTCTCAAAACAAGTTTGCATCCCAAGAGTGCAATCCCTCCGACAAGCTCAAAAGCAACCAACTGAATTCAAAGCAGTCAGCATTAACTGTTCTAAATTTCCTCAGCATACACTACACATTGACATTCTTGATCCTTACTACATTCCACATTTAATATTTTGTGTGCTCTTCAAAGAAAAATACACAACATATTTCAAATTAAAACAAGGCGAACAGTATCTGTGCTTTTTGTCCAACAAAACCAGAATCTGTAACTACATTTGAAGTAAATCTTGCAATGGGATAAACTGCATTGTGATCTGTACAGCGCTCTTCAGTTATCCAAGTCAAAGACTACCAAATAAAATCACAATATGATCAATGTTAAGATTACCAGATTTATGTATTTTTGGTCCAACACATATTTTTTGATCTTAATTCCTTGCCTCAAATTACTTCTCTAATTACTATCAATATATATCAAGTATCATTCTTTTTCTTCCAACCTCAGTTTGAATTTAGAACATAAAGCCTCCTAACTACTGTCTAGGTGTGTATATTTAGTGAAATATATTTATAAAAACTCAAGCTGTGCTGACAATAATGGACATATTGTGAAAATTAATAAAGTTACCAATTTTAAGTGAGAAACAAAATATAGATTTGTTGCACAAATGAGGGTATGTCTCATTAAAAACAAAACACACAGTCATGGTCATAAAATAGCAACAAAATTCTGCTCATTCTTTTGGATGACTTTAAATGACCTCAAAGGCAGGTACATGTATAAGATGAACCTACTACACAGTAAGTTCAAACCCAGGTTGGGACTTCTAGCAATGATAATAGCAAACTGTCCTGCATCTGGTTGAATGGATTAGCATCGCTTCGATCAATGAATCTATAAATCAATAACTTCTATTTTACCTCAGAACTGTTCAAAAATAAAAAGCAGAATACTGCAGATGCTGGAAATCAGAAATACAGAAAGCATCTGTAGAGAAAGGGAAAAAGTTAACATTTTAGGTCTTATGACTCACCAGAACTGAAAGATTCTGCAGATGAACAGCGTAAAAGGAAACTGCAATGGGAAAAATGACCACAAACACAAGATAAGGTGGCAAACAGGAGAAGAATAAACTAACAGTAGTGATAATAGCATGATAAAAGGGAAAAGTTAAAATGAAATGCAGAGTGTGTCAGTAATTAAAGTTGAATAGCAAAGGCAAATGGAAGCAAGGAAAAACTAGCCAAGTTAACTGAGGGGAGGGGAAAATCCATACAGGAAGCTAAAAGGACAGGTTAAGAACATTTGCCCAAAGAAGGGTTTTTGTACACAAATACATGTAATGTAAGAAATAAAATCAGTATGAAGCACAAATTCAGTTTAAGGGGTATAACTTAGTAGACATTATAGATAGCTGGTTACAAGTTGGGCATGATAACTTTAGAAAGTTACATCTGATCAATTGGAGTGTAGTTAATTTAGTGATAAAAGGTACATTTGAATTATACAAAGATCCACAAGAAAAGACACTAGATGTCATTTAAAAGGTGGTGAGACACAGATTCAATCCTCTGCTGAGTTTCCAAAACTCCACCATCTGCTGTCAGAGACCTACATGAAAGTTGGTATTTTGTCCGCAAGCAGATAGATGAATTCAGCAACATTAAAAAAGGCATTTGGAGGGGCAGAGGCAGACAATGTTTCCTCTAAGCTTTGCAGCTGTACTGCCATGCAATAATTAGGAATATGCTGCACAGAGAACAAGCACAAGCAATGTTCCCTTTAAACGCATGGTCGCATGTCAGTATTAAAGGGACTATATTCATTCATGGGATGTGGGCTTTGCTGGTTGGGCCAGCAATTATTTCCCATCCCTAGTTGCCCGTGAGGTGGTGGTGGTGGTGGTGGTGGGCCGCCTTCTTGAACCGCTGCAGTCCATGTGGTGTCGGTACACCCAGTGCTATTAGGGAGTTCCAGGATTTTCACCCAGCAACAGTGAAGGAACGGCGATATATTTCCAAGTCAGGGCTGTGAGTGACTTGGAGAGGGAACTTCCAGGTGGTGGTGTTTCAGACTATTTTCTGCTCTTGTCCTTCTAGGAGGTGGCAATTGAGAGTTTGGAAGGTGCTGTTTAAGGAGTCTTGGTGAATTCCTGCAGTGCATCTTGTACACCGTACACACTGCTGCTACTGTGTGTCGTTGGTGGAGGGAGCGAGTGTTCGTGGATATGGTGCCAGGTGGGCTACTTTGTTCTGGATGGTGTCAAGCTGAGTGTTGTGGGAGCTGCACTCATCCAAGCATGTAGGGAGTGTTCCATCACACTCCTGATTTGTGCCTTGTAAATGGTGGACAGGCTTTAGGGAGTCAGGTGGTGAGTTCCTTGCCGCAGGATTCCTTGTCTCCTAGCCTCCCTGCTCTTGTAGCCACAGTATTTATATGGTTAGTCCAGTTCAGTTTCTGGTCAATGGTAACCCCCAGGATGTTGATAGTGGGGGATTCAGTGATGGTAATGCCATTGAAGTCAAGGGGTGATAATTAGATTCTCTCTTGTTGGAAATGGTCAATGCCTGGCACTTGTGGCACGAACATTATTTGCCAATTGTCAGCCCAAGCCTGGATATTCACCAGGTCTTGCTGCATTTGGACATGGACTGCTTCAGTACCTGAGGGGTCACAAGTGGTGAACATTGTGCAATCATCAGCGAACATCCCCCCACTTCTTAACTTCATGATGAAAGGAAGGTCACTGATGAAGCAGCTGAAGATGCTTGGCCGAGGACATTACCTGAGAAACTCCTGCAATGACGTGTTGGAGCTGAGATGACTGACCTCCAACAACCACAACCATCTTCCTTTGCACTAGGCACAACTCCAACCATTGGAGAGTTTTCCCCAATTCCCATTAACTCCAGTTTTGCTAGGATTCCTTGATGCCACACTCGGTCAAATGTGACCTTGACATCAACCACAGTCACTCTCACCTCACTTCGGAAGTTCAGCTCTTTTGTCCATGTTTGAACCAAGGCTGTAATGAGGTCAGGAGCTGAGTGGCCCTGGCGGAACCCAAACTGGGCATCAGTGAGCAGGTTATTGCTAAGAAGTGCTGCTTGATAGCATTGTTAACCCCTTCCATTAATTTACTGATGATCGAGAGTAGACTGATGGAGCGGTAATTGGCCAGGTTGGATTTGTTCTACTTTGTGCACACAGGACATACCTGGGCAATTTTCCACATAGCAGGGTATAAGCCAGTGTTGTAGCTGTACTGGAACAGATTGGCTAGGGGCACAAGTTCTGGAGCACAAGTCTTCAGTACTATCGCAGGAATATTGTTAGGACTCATTGCCTTTGCACTATCCAGTGCTTCAGCCGTTTCGTGACATCACGTGGAGTGAAATGAATTGGCTGAAGACTGGCATCCGTGATGCTGGGGACCTCTGGAGGAGTCTGAGATGAATCATCCACTTGGCACTTCTGACTGAAGACTGTGGGAAATGCTTCAGCCTTATCCTTTGCATTGGTGTGCTGAGCTCCCCCATCATTGAGGATGGGGATGTTTCTGGAGCCTCCTCCTGTAGTGAGTTGTTTAAATTGTCCATCACCAGTCATGGCTGGATGTGGCAGGAGCGTAGAGCTTAGCTCTGATCCGTTTTTTGTGGGATCACTTAGCTCTGTCTATCAGTTGCTGCTTATGCTGTTTGGCACACAAGTAGTCCTGTGTTAGAGCTTCACCAAGTTGACACCTCATTTTTAGGTATGCCTGGTGCTGTTCCTAGCATGCCCTCCTGCACTCTTCATTGAACCAGGGTTGATCCCCTGGCTTGATGGTAATGGTAGAGTGGGGGATATGCCAGGCCATGAGGTTACAGATTGTGTTTGAGTACAATTTGGCTGCCGATAGTCCAAAAAGCCTCATGGATGCCCAGTCTTGAGTTGACAGATCTGTTCAAAATCTATGCCATTTAGCACTGGTGGTAGTGCCACACAACACGATGGAGAGTATCCTCAATGTAAAGGTGGGACTTCATCGCCACAATGACTCCTACCCGTACTGTCATGTGGACAGATGCATCTGCTGCAGGCAGGTTGTTAAGGATGAGGTCAAGTATGTTTTTCCCTCTTGTTGATTCCCTCACCACCTGCCGCAAATCCAGTCTAACAACTATGTCCTTTAGAACTCGGCCAGCTCAGTCAGTAGTGATGCTACCGAGCCACTCTTGGTGATCGACGTTGCAGTCCCCCACCCACAGTACATTCTGCACCCTTGCCACCCTCAGTGCTTCCCCCATTTGGTGTACGATATGAAGGAACACTGATTCTTCAGCTAAGGGAGGGCAGTACATGGTAATCAAGTAGGAGGTGTCCTTGCCCATGTTTGACCTGACGCCATGAGACTTCATGGGGTCCAGAGTCGATGTCAAAGACACCCAGGGCAACTCTCTCCCAACTGTATACCAGTGTACCTCCACCTTTCCTGGGTCTGTCCTGCCAGCTGGACATACCCAGAGATGGTGGTGATGGCGTCTGGGACATTATCGGTATGGTATGATTCCGCGAGGATGACTATCAGGCTGTTGCTTGACTAGTCTGAGAGACAGCTCCGAATTTTGGCACTAGCCCTCAGATGTTAGTGAGGAGGACTTTGTCGGATTGACAGGGCTGAGTTTGCCATTGTCGTTTCTGGTACCTAGGTCGATGCCCGGTGGTTCGTCCGGTTTCATTCCTTTTTTGAGACCCTGTAGCAATTTGATACAACTGAGTGGCTTGCTAGGCCATTTCAAAGGGCATTTAAGAGTCAACCACATTGCTGTGGCTCTGGAGTCACATGTAAGCCAGATCAGGTAAGGATGGCAGATTTCTTTCCCTATAGGACATTGGTTTTTACAACAATCGACAATTGGTTTATGGTCATCACGAGATTTCCAATTCTACATTTTTATTAAATTCAAATTCCACCATCTGCCGTGGTGGGATTCGAACCCAGGTCCCCAGAGCATTACCCTGGGTCTCTGGAGTAATACTTCAGCAACAATACCACGTTGCCTCCCCTGCACAGTCCAACAAGCCAGCCATGTACAGAAAACAGAAATTAGAGGTAACACTGGGCAGGTGCACCCTTTTCTTAAAGGAAAGTATAAACATTAATTCATTTTAAGATGTGGCAGGATTGCTTAGTGTAGCGAGTGCTACCCAAACAAAGGTGTTGTTTTTGAGCAAGCTCTTTCTGTTGCACTTTTTTCTCCCCTGCCGCATTTACCAAATGTTCCAGCTAGGTCAAATTTCAGTTTCTCAATCTGCATTTTTGCACAGCCTATTTCCTAATGCATCATACATTGATCACATATTTCCTTCATTACAAGTCTCTGTGTACCTGGTGGTAATCCTGCTTTTGACCACAGTTATCCTGTGCTCAAGAGAATTCAATTCTCTTTACTTGCTGCAGATTCCAATGAACCATGAAACAATTTTCCAAGTCACACTGTGTAGAAAGTAAACAATGCGCCCTTTCTTACACCGTCATTGGAGAAAAAAGGCAGATCAAATCCGTAAACAGAATACTTCAGTATTAATTTATAAATTAGTAGCCAAAGGCTCCCAATAAACTACATTTTTTAAAACCCTCAATGCTACATGAACGTTTAAATATGCCAGTCTCATAATATTGTTACTAATTTTTGATGTATGCCATAGTATTTTAAAAATGCCCATTCATATTCATATTCCCATTCATATTTACCCAGTTGCCTCGTTGGGAAATGCATACATACAACACAGAGGAACATGCAATGATAAAGCAGATATGTTTCAACAGCATTTAAAAGTTAGAGATATTTTATAAACCAAATCAACAATGATTGAAGTTTGTCTAAAAAGATCCAAGACGGTGGATATCAGTCAACTTGCATCTAAACCCCAGATTTAGAATGTTATTGAGATGTATCTGATGGGAGTAAATTTAAAATTTACAATTTAAGATTGCTTTCTTCAACAAATATAATCATAAATTGTGGTTTAAAAAAACACTTGTAATTGAACAGCGTAATAGCTGAAATACTAGATATTCAACCTTAACTAGAGAAGAATTTTAAAACCACATTCTCTCAATCATGTTCCAGAAAGAACATTAATTCTATTAAACCCCAGATGTATTTGGAGCCACTTCCAATGGAATTTCAATTTTCAATTCCAATTCTGCAATATCATCTGGTTTCATCCTAGTTATGTGGTAGGACAAATTTGCAGTCTTGGCAATACCAGCACAACTGCCTTGTGCGAGATTTATAAATCAAACTTCACATGCAAAATAGCAGCATTGGAAATTCTATTTTTGCTGCAACCCCTGATATATCATTAATTTGTTGTGCTCTTGGGACCTGCACGTAATTGTGTGAAGCACATCCATAAGCTGCTTTCATATGTTATATGTTTCAGATGTCATGAAATCTAATCTCCAAAAATGGCACTTCCACTCACAATTAAGTGGGTTTTCAATCATGAAGCAGCCAATATCTTGGCCAGTTTCAATAAAGCAAAGAGATACAAGAGAGCATCACATATAGGCCACACTGCTACGACCAGAGATCCAACAAAGTGTGAAAACTCATTTAAGTCATGATTTCAAATGGGGACAGTATTGGGTGACAACTATTTACTTTTGAAGGCAATGATGGTGGCAAAAACAGGTGATGCATCACCTGCTTCTAAAAAGGCACATGCACTGTAATTTTATTTAATTTGCATTTGTGCTGCTACATTATAAGAAAGTATGTTCGCCAAGAACAAAAGCAAATCTGCATACAAATCACTCTTCCTTGATTAATGTATACATTACATTTTTATAACAGCTTGAAATGCAAATTATAGTACGCTTTTCATTTCATTTTTATGAATGTACATGAAAGACACAAAGTTGGCAAACTTCAAAACAGTTAGAGTTTCAACAGGAAATGTTTTACATATACCTTGGCTAAAAGAAAATTTTAAAAAAGGAGTTCACCAACAGATAGCTGTGATTCATTAATAACAGCAGATAAATCATGAAATGTAGGCATTGCTGACAAGCCAGCATTTACTGCTCATCTCTAATTGCCCTTAAGAAGGTGGTGGTGAGCCACCTACTTAAACCGCTACAATTTTTGTGGTGAAGGTACTCCCACAGAACTGTTAGGTAGGGAGTTCCAGGACTTTGACTCAGTGGCAATGAAAAAGTGGTCACATATTTCCAAGTCAGGGTGGTGATGAATTTGGAGGAGAACTTAGTGGAGGCCCCAAGTGACTGCTGCTGTTGCCCTTCCAGCTGGTGGAGATCATGGGTTTGGAAGGTGCTGTCAAAGAAGTTCTGGCAGTTTGATACAGCACATCTTGTAGATGGCACGCAATGCGTACACAGGGGGATGGATCATGACTGGCTGGCAGTGGCCCCGACGGTGGCTAGAAATACAGGGAAACCCTGCCTCAGCTGTTTGGGGAAGCCCCAGCTGCATTTTAGGCCCATCTTGCAGCTGATGAGCTGCTGTCCAACCTCCAAGAGCTGCTAGCCAATTGGAGGGCCTGCAGCACCACCAGCAGTGGTGGCCACTTCTGGGACTGCACCCAGTTAAGAGAGTCATTGATGGCTGCCAGCCTCGCATCAAGCAGAGTGGGTAGGGGGTCACTGCGGCCAATCAGGTAGGCAACCATGTGGGAGGGGAGTGGTTGGTGAAGGCTGGGGGGTGTGCCAGACAGCATTCACTGCCACTGGAGACAGCAGGCTAGTGCCCTGCAGGGAGGCCAAAGTTCACCAGGTAGCCTCCTCACACAGCAGAGAACCCCAGCCACTGGTAATATGTCAGCAATGGTGGGAAGCGGCCCTTAATTGGCACATAAGTGGCACAACTGGACTCTGGGCAGGAGGACCATCCTCCACCTACCCTGCTGTTGGCGGAAAGTCATGACAGTAGGAAAGCAAAGGGAACTCCAGCACCCTCCCCACCAACTGCTCTCCCTCCCAATTTTTCAGTCCCTCCGCCTCCTATCCCACTGCTACAGACTCCATAAAATTCAGCTCAGTGCGCCAATGGTGGTGGGAGTCGAGCTTCTCGAACATTGTTAGAGCTGCAATCATCAAGCGAACTGTAATCCATCATACTCATTTGGTGGCTTGTAGGTGTGATGTCAGCAGGTGAGTTGCTCGTTGTAGAATTCTCAGTCTCTGACCTCTTTTAGCTACAGTGTGATGTGGCTGGTCCAAAAGCTTTTCTGGCCAATTATGAGCCCCAGGATGTTGATGGTGAGGGATTTGATGATGGTAATGCCACTGAATGTCAACAGGAACTTGTTAGGCTCTCTTGTTGGAGATAAGTCATTGGCAGGCATATGGTAACACAAATGTTATTTGCGAATTACCAGCCCAAGCCTGAATGTTGTGCACAGATCTTGCTGCATGCGGGCACAAACTGTTTCATGATCTGAGGAGCCCCAAATAGTATTGATTCATCATATATTCATTCACTATACATTCATCAGCAAAAACACCACTTCTGTCCATATGATGGCGGGGAGGTCACTGATGAAGCAGCTGAAGATGGTTAAAGGCAGAACGCTGCAGATTCTGGAAATCTGAAATGACAACCGAAAATGCTGGAAACACTCAGCTAGTCAGGCAGCATCTATGGAGACAAAACAGAGTTAACATTTCAGGTCAAGATTGGACCTAGGACACTACCCTGGGCAACTCCTGAGGCAATGTTTCATTTCCAACAACCACAATTACCTTCCTTTGTTCTAGGTGTGACTCCAGCCAGTGGACACTTCTTTCTCCCTCTCTCCACCCCCACCTCCCCTCCAAATTCAATTTTACTGGGGATCCTGGAAGCCACATTTGGCCAAATGTTGACTTGACATCAAGGACATTCACTCTCATCTCACCACTGGAATTCAGTTTCTTCGTCTGGCCTCTGTGCAACTCTAGGCCCAGTGTCCTTTGAAAAGTACCCATACAAACAAGTGTACAAACTAGATACCTTAACATTTTCTAAAAGCACAGAAGTATATACCAGAGGGGTTATGAGCTGCCTTGCATGACAAACCGTTTACATAAAAGCAAGATAAAAACTAGGTAATGCTCAGACAACACTGCAGCCAGCATGTTTTTTGGTCATTTTCTAAAAATACATCTAGAAGCAGAAAATATAAAGAATGGTAAGCATAAATTTCAAAAGGAAAATTCTGCTTGATCAACCTTATGGAATTATTTGAAGTAACAGAAAGAGTAGACACAGCTAATACAGTGGATGTAATATACATGGACTTTCAAAAGGTTTCCATAAGGTTTCCATAAGGTTTCCATAAGGTTTCCATAAGGTTTCCATAAGGTTTCAATAAGGTTTCAATAAGGTTTCAATAAGGTTTCAATAAGGTTTCAATAAGGTTTCAATAAGGTTTCAATAAGGTTTCAATAAGGTTTCACACAGTAAATTCATGAATAAGATCAGAACATATGGAATCAGGTGACAACTAGCAGAATTAATAGCATGTTGACTACAAAATTTAAAAAGAGTAGGGGTGAAAAGATTGGTAAAAGTTGAGAGTGGAATTCCAAAAGGATCGATGTTTGGACATTGTTGCTCACCACTTACATAAATTAATTAGACTCCGGAATCGGAAGTACAATACTCAAATTTGTAGATGACACTAAATTGGGCGTGGAGCAAATACTGAGCAAGACGGTGACAATACACAAAACATTAGCAAAATTGCAGAATGGGCATCTAAATAACAAATCTCAATATAGTCAAGTCTGAGGTGGCACAGTTTTGATAGGAGAAAGGAGGCCACCTACTTGGAAAATAATAGTCTAAATGGGGTAGAGATGCAAAGGGATCTAGGGGTGCAGGCATTGTAAGTATTCTTTTTATTGATCGTCAGTTTATAATACTAAACATACAATACAATCTCTCAATTTTAAGAATAAACAGAGGTATAAATCACACTCTAATTCCAACCTTAGTCCTGCCACAAAGTATTGTTCTAAATTCTATTCCGTAAATAAGTTTATTCACTTGAAATTCTGATTAACAGGATAAATTCAATAGAAATCAATAGACCAGAAGAAAAGTGACTAAGAAAAAGACAAAGCACATCCTCGAGATAATTTGTTGTGTAAATGACAGCCCTCAAGAACTCTGGTTATAACACAATACACTTGATGGCCTGTATTTCTCAGTCAGTAGTGAACAAATAGCACTTGCCATTCATCAAGCTTATAGCTCCACACAGAATTTTCTTGGGCTTTTCAGTGGCAACTTGCAGTCACTGGGTGCCTGAAGGACTGGGACAGGGAAAGCAACAGCACATCTCTTCAATCAGATTGTCTGTTTCAGTGAGGGTTCCTTAGAGTCTGTACCAGCAAGTGTAAATTAGAATATTCAATTCAATATGGCATCAAAATAAAGAGAAAATTTAATTGTGTGAGCTAAGATACAGGGAGTAAAACATTGTTAGAGATTTTATAAAAATTATGACGGCATTCTGAAGGAATCAGGCTCTATACCATAAAAGTTAATTTCAGTGCCAGTGGTTGCTTGGCAGTACTCACCGCCCTGTGAAAAATTCATTTACACTTGAATGGACAAGCCCTAACTTTCTGTCATGTTTAATGGGCAAGTATAGCAACATGAGGCCTTTCATGTATTTTAATGTCAAGTCTGTTGGTGCAGTACTGGTGTAGGAAAGCTTGTGCTGGAGCAGGGTTTGTTGGACAGCAACTTCTGAATTTCCATGTTTAACTGCACATATACAGACATCAGGAGTTGCTATCCGATTTACACAATAAGTGAACACTAATAACCTCACCGTTATTAATACTGCAATAGGGACCATTGTCATAAGTAACCTTGGCATTTTATAAAAATTATTTAAACCAGAAAAACAGAAGTACTGAATGGCTGCAAAGCAGACTACAGTAATGGATGGCTAGCAGTGTTCTTGCATGGAAGTAGTAATTCAAATCTAACTATTAGTGATAAAAATCTTACAGTTGTGAGATTTATAGAGTTATCATGCTTTAGGATTATATGTTTTGGTTTATAAAAGAGTGAGAGAGTTTAAGTATGTATCTTTAAATTTAGGGTAAATGAAAGGGGTCATGTGACAAATGCTGAGTCTGCCTGAAAGTAAATCAGGGTTATTTAATTGTTAAAGATTAAAAGAAAGACTCAGTGTTTTATTGAAAAGGAGGTGCCAGGTATTTACACTTGGGGATAATAACAGCTGTTTCAGTCCACGATGAGCAGGCCTTAAGTCTCCTAAGATCCAGAAAGGTGTTATCAACATCAAGTTGCAAAGAGCTGTGCTGGAACCGGTCCTTGTGTTTCTAAGGTGAAAGACCATTGTAATCAGAAATAGCTGATTAACATTTCTACTTGGGTACAAACATAACGTGTTTCCCGTTCCCATGGAGAACAGGATTGAGGAAATCATTTTGAGATCAGGTTACAGGCTTCCCTATGAACCCAGGTATATTACAGAAGGCCACCACAGCTCCTCTCAGTATCTTTTGTTTATTTACTTTATCTTTTCCAACTCCATTTGCACCATTATCCTATTTCATCAGTCCTGTGTTCCACCTTATCATAGACCTTCCCTTTTGCTCTTTCTTCTGCTCCCTCTGTATAAGCTTAAAGCTTGCTAAATCTGTAATATTTTCCAAGTTCTGGCCAAAGATCGTCAATCTGAAACACTGGGTGGAATTTCACTGAACATGCCAGAATGAACATGATGGTAGGGAGTGGTAGAATTGGGCAGGGCTACCCACAGATTTCCAGAGTTGGAAAAACTGTCCCCAATTAAACTGGGGGCAGCAAGGATGCATGAATCTCGCCCACCAGCGGCAGAAGGTCCATTAGGCTCATTAGTGAGCTGACATCAATTATCCTTGAGCCTACTGCAATTTAGTGGAGGCTCAGAGGATTAAATGGAAGTCACACGGCTCTCTACCACCTACCAAAGGTCACTCAGCAAATGCTGTCAGGTATACCAGCAACCTCCCAGGAAGGGGGGGGGGACTCCTGATTAATAGATCAATATTAATATAATCTTAATAACATATTCTTTATCAATATTACTGTTACCTTTTCATAAATGGCACAGCAAAAAGTAAATTCATATTTAGATGGTATGAGAGAAAATATTACATACCATCTGATGAAGTTGCAACTTCAGACACGTTTTTCTGTCCTCCGAACAAAAGAAGTGGAGATAAAAAAAATGAAATGAGGACTCCAAAAGTAGAAGCTCAACTTACACATTGTACAATGAATGTAACTAGTGCCTTAAAACAATCATTGGCTGCTCAACACAAAAGATATTCCAACCTCAAGTCCTGTAAGACAAGAGTCAAAAGTTTCTGCTACCTGCAGAGAAAAGCAGGAGGAAGAAGGGCAGTTGGGGATAAGAAATGTTGAGTCTGGAGTGCCATTAGAGGCACAATTCATTTGCTTTCATCTACCATCTATAGTAGAGGTACTATGCACCTGCTACTAACATCACACTATCAATTTAAAATTGCCTTTACACAAATATACATTAGCTGTTGGATAAAATCAATTGCTGCAGAGTTCCACAGAACAGTTAAACTCTTAAATCTAACTACTGTCCCAGTTCATTCTGATCATTGTAAACTGCACTGGCAGTGGGAGGCCAGTAAGCAGCACTCTGTGCATGTTTGATTGTGCACTTGGATAAAGATCTGCCTTCCAACTCCAATGATGTGAGCATATCATGAAAATGTGCCTCCCTGCTTTTATTGCCGTGAAAATGCAGCCAATACTGTATGAACAATACATTCATTCATTGTCCTCTTTCAAAACTACCTGGTTATAAAATTTCTATTTAAGAGAATATATGTGTCAAAGTTGATGTGACAAAATGCATCATTATATATAATACTGTGCTTTTCAAACTGTGGTTATGATCCACTGGTGAGGTGTGCAAAAGTGCCAAAAGGGTCTGTCAAAACCTTGTACACCATTGATCACTGTGTAAGGTGACCTTTGAAGGCTCAAAAAAATCCTTCCAAAAACATGGGTTGACTTAAATACAGAGTATAAAATATGATCCGCTGCTGTTGGTGTATCTGGTCGCCATTTTGAAATGTAAAAAAAAAGCAACCAGTAATTCAAATAAAATTACTATGACACGTTTTATTCATAGAATAGAATTATTGCAGCACAGAAGGTGACCATTTGGGCCATCATTACCATGCTGGCTCTCCTAAAGAACAATTCACAAACTGCCAGTCTCCTGCCCTCTCCCCACATTCCTCTTTAGATGTTTAGAAAATTTCTAATTCAGAAGGAAGCCATTCTGCCCATAGTGTCTGTGCCAGCTGAAAAACAACCCCAATCCCCTCCCCACCTCAGCCTGATCCCATTCTCTGGCACTTGGTGTGTAGCCCTGGGGGTTAGAGACATCAGGTACAGATAGAATTAATTCATTCTACAAGGATATCTTTAACCACAAACAAAAAGTTTTAAAAAGCTCTTCATCCATGTTGATGTGACATGATGGGTACTTGGTTTGCTGCTGTCCGATGGGGAAATCATTGGAAGCTGGTAACTTTGGCAGAGGTCTTTTACAGGTCTCTAAGTAATCTTGGCCTTCTGCTGCAATATTAGACGTTTTTGTTCCATACAGTAGCTACAACAACTAACTGTTGATCTGAAATCTTTGCTGGACTTGGTTTGATTTTGTCCACAAGTGGGTATATATGCATTGCATTTCTGGTGATGATGTAACCATTCTGACAATTTTTGAGGACCCATTCCGATACATGCTTCAAGATCATGTCTGTGGCTGGTCCCTGTTCTCATGGTGCATTTAGTCTTGGACATCATCTTCAGAGCTGATTCCTTCTTCTATTCTTGCATCAGTTTTCACTAACAATGAACAACGGGTCCTCAAAAATCATCAGAATGGTTACATCATCACCAGAAATGCAATGCGCATGTACCCATTTGTGGACAAAATCAAACCAAGTCCAGCAAAGATTTCAGATCAACAGTTAGTTATTGTAGCTGCTGTATGAAACAAAAACATCTAATATTGCAGCAGAAGGCCAAGATTACTTAGAGACCTCTAAAAGACCCCTGCCAAAATTACCAGCTTCCAACGATTTCCTGCTCTAGGCACAGTTCTTTGACAAGTTAGCAAACGTTACGAATTTTAGCTTGAAGCCATCTTTGTGCTTCAGTCTTTTTGCCAGAGGATCCATTTCTGTTTGTCGTTTGCTATGCACAGTCTGCTCTGTGCGGGGTGCCTTATACTCCCACGCATCTTCTCGGCAACACAGCCTGTATTGCCTGCTTGACACCAAGTGCCGACTTATGAAGGCAAGTAAAGCATGTATTTCAGGCAAAAAAATTGTGACCAACTCCGAGTGCCAGTATAGGATTTCTTAGTGGTGGGGGGGGGGGGAGTCAACTCACATGACGAATATATGCTTAAACATGAATTTTTGGCACTGAGAAAATGAATCGTCTTATACCCCAGATCGACTTATACACTGTGACACATGGTAATCAAGGAGCAATCACACACTGACACATGCAGACTGAGCCCCAACAAAATAGCAGAGACACATTGCCATTTCAAAAACAAGGTCACAAGTCAAAACTAAATTTATATAGACGCAGAAATTTAGTAGATCAGAGCTACTTAATATTAGCTCAGGCATACATGTTTATTCTCCCATTCACATTTATCTTTTGCTACAGTACAGGTGGATCCTGTGGAAAGTTAAACCCATACAACTATCAGGATGACCTAAGCACTCAAAACAATGCCAACGAAGAAACAGCAGATTCAACTGAAAGCAGACCAGAGTGAAACAGCTAGAAAATGGGGAATTGGTTTATTTGCTTATTCAGAGGATGAAAGCATTGCTAGCAAGGCCAGCATTTATTACCCCATTCCTAATTGCCCTTGAAAAGGTGATGAAGAGCTACATTCTTGAACTGCTGCAGTCTATATGGTAAAGGTACTCCAACAGTGGCTAGATAGGGAGTTTGACTACACAATGATGAAAAATGATAACATACATCCAATTCAGGATGGTGATATTAGCCAAAACAACTAAAGAGGGCTATGCCGAAGAATTGCCCTGAAGAACTCCTGCAGCGATGCTTGGTCTCCAAAAAACACAACCATCTTCCTTTGACTTCAGCCAGTGCAGAGGTTTCACCTGGAAACCTTGGTGACACAGTTCATCAAATATTCTGTGCCTTTGCTACTCTCAAGTCATCTTCAACATGTAGATACATTAACTGAGGGAGGATGGTGGGTGGTAATCAAAAGGAGGTTTCCTTGCTCACGTTCAACCTGATGCCCTGAGACTTTATGGGGGTACGAAAACAATGTTGAGGATTCATAGGGCCACTCCCTCTCAACTGTATGCCACTCTGCCAGCACCTATCCTGATAGTGGGATAGAACACACCATGGTGATGGAAGTGTCTGGCTTGGAATCTAGAATATGGGCATAGCCCCAGAATCAGTCAGTAATCATTTAGGACTGAGATATGGAAGAGCATGTCATCAGTCAGAGGGTTGTGAATATTTGGAATTCTGAAAAGATGTGGATGCATCACTGTTGAGTAAATTCAAGGTTGAGAATTGAATTCTTTGGTCAAGAATCAAGGGATATGAGAAGCAGGTGGGAAAAACACAGTCCAGGCAGAAGATCAGCCACGATCACATTGAAAAGCGAAGCATGTTTAAGAGGCCATATATTCCTGCTCCTACTTCTTATGTTTTAATGTATGATTCTGGGATTATGACTATGTTTAGTCTGTGCAACGGCTTTTCAAATGTTGCATTATGACTACGATACCATGTCTGATATATTAATATACAGACATTTTCAAAAGATCAGAAGAAGCAATTGATGTCATCAGCTAGTTCTTAATGCAGCATCTCCCCAAAGCTGGTTGCTACATTGAAAATACTATCACCAATCTGTGCAATGCCTCCATACTTTACTAGAATTTCTTGATAAACACATTATACTGATCTCAGCTAGGGAAACACAGCAAATACAATTACCAACTTTCTTTCTGATAAATGTAAACTATAGATTTTTAAAAACTGCATCTTGTACAATTAGCTGAATAACATTTAACTCAATTACATTTATCAAGGGCTAAAGGAGAACAAAAACTGAAATAACCACATATCTAGTTGTGCAGAATAAGCAGTTTGAAAATATGGTTGATATTCCAGTGATACTTTTCCAAATATTCCTCAGTATCAAAAAATGGATTGTTATTAAAAATCACCAGAGTCAAACAGCGAGCAAGACTTGTTTCAATCAAGAGGAAGAGCTGCACGCCTGCCAAGCCAACAATGCAACAATAAGTTATTCATGGTTGAGAAGATGAACAGCCTTAGAACTTCAGGGCATCACTTGTTTCAAACAGCTTTGAAGTTAGAAAACTAAATCCAGCTTCAAAGCACTGGGCAACTTCTCTTCTTCTTTGCTGCCCCCAATCTAAATTCTCTTCTCATCTCCCCATTCCTGCCCTAAAAAACACATGCTCGACCACAAACTTGCCAAAAAGCCATTTTGATTCTGAATAGTTGCAACAGATTTAAAGCTTATCTAATGTTCTCACAGTCTTCAAGTTTAAAGACCTGGTTCCACATACTTATGATCACATCACTACAAATAAAAATAAGTTTACCAGTGAACACTCAACAAATCAAATTTGTTTGGGGAAAAAAAACGTGAGATTCTGCAGCCTCTGGCCCCCTCCACCAGCCACCCCTTTCCTGAAGGCACTGGCTGGGTTCTGGTAACTTGATCAAGGAATGGCTCTCCATGCAGGAGTCTGGAAACATGTATTTCCAAGCAAATCAATTATAGACAGCACTGCAGTCAAAACCAATGCTGTACCTATTGACAAATACATATGACCCCTTCCCAGCAGGATGACAGCTACTGTGGCAATCAGTACCAGATCAATCAGAACTGTTAACAACTTGTTCATCTTGAATGAGGGAGGAGTTGCATTGGATCTAAACTAATAAGGGAGAGTTTAGATTTTAACTGTATGAGGAGGCTGGTATTTTTAGCATACAAGAGGGCATGGATTTTCATTAACAGGACACTCACCGTTTTGTGCATGAACAGACCGTATTTTTATTGAATGGGAAGTTTGGCTCTCTGGTACATGTGGGTTTGGATTTTGTAGATGTTGATTTGATTGGGTCAGACATGGCATTTAAATCATGTTTCTTACTGATAGCATTTTGATCACATGCAGCCCACTCAATGTGGATCCAGCTCCCTGCCCCAAACAGTTGGTAATCATGGAACAGAACAATGAAGGATCTCCCCCTATTATCTCAAATATATAGATGATTTCATACTGCATATTGCTGTAAAATGTTGTCTACATAACACTTGTGCCTCCAAAAGCAGATTCCACCTGAGCAGGGTTGTCACATTATTGCATGCATAGCACGAATTATAGTAAATGAACACTAGTGCACTTAGTGAAGCAAGCAACTTGTTTCCCATTTATTCCTGCCACAAATAGCCTGCCCAACTCAACTCTTTGAAAGGTTTAGAAACTGAATGGAATCCAGCATAGTTTTTAAAAGTTGTCTGAAAATAGTTCACAGTATTATCCCAAACACAAAAGAACCTCTGAAAAGCTCTCACTTACAACCTGCTCAGGTAGCTATATTTGGGGAAAAAAAACGTGAGATTCTGCAGCCTCTGGCCCCCTCCACCAGCCACCCCTTTCCTGAAGGCACTGGCTGGGTTCTGGTAACTTGATCAAGGAATGGCTTTTGATGTTGGCAAGGCAAAATCCTAATAGCATCAGAGCCAGGGGTGAAGTATAAGGCTACAAAATCTGTTCAAAATTCCACAACTTCTGTGTAAAATTATAAAATGAAGTGTGGCTCACTTTTCAAAATAATGAATAATACAAGTGTTTGCAAAGGTCTCTGCAAACACTGCATTATTTTATACTCGGAATCTGGTTACAGTTAATGCCAAAAGTGAAATTAGTTTGCAACGTAGTATCAATTAGGGTAAGGGGCAAACAAAAAAGTTACAATCAACTATACATGATAAATCATTGAAAGCACAGTATAACATTCGAGTTTTATTGCCATATTTTGAAATACTCAAAAATCAGGTTTTCATTTGTTAAATCCAAATACACAGAATCACTATAACTAAGTTAAAATATTGTTGGGGATGGGGATGGAAATTTAGCTGGAGGGGGATGGGGGAACATTGTGAATAAGACTAAAGAAAAGGATTATGATTTTACATTTACTATTTAGGATGGAATTTTGTTATTAGGATCCACCACCCCAAAACACAGGTTGACCAATGCTGATTCCATTACACCAGCAGACCCTGTATGTCCAAACAACTCCAGCCTATTTAATGAAGCAAGCGAACAGATAGGGAGAATATAACTAAATATAACTTGTCCTCATCTGGCAGTCCTGTAGGAATATTGATTAAAAATCAAGAATGAGAACCTTGCCTGACATTTCTCTATCTCTAGCTCAGAGAAACTGAAGCTCGTTGTTGATGTAGCAGTGGTCAAATACAGAGACCAAACTAATTCAAATTAGGGCCCAAGCTTCCCTGGCCTAATGGCTCAGAAGAATACATGATACAATTACCTACTGATTTATTGGACAGTTTTCTTCAAAGCCATTTTGACCTCCCCAAGGAATCACATGTTAAAAGTTATTTTTTTTTGTACCTTTCTCACACGCTTGAATATTTTTGTTTTAACAGGATAACTGACACGGGAAGATGTAACTGGGTTCCAAGCCTGACCATGCAGAAGGACTCAACTAACATATATAACTGAAATGTCAGATGCACCCCATAATAAATTGTCAGCCTTGCTTCACTCTTGCCTGATTCAGAAGGTTACAGCACAACGTACATGCAAAAATATTGTTGGGGAATAGGAAGAACAAAGAACCAAATATTGAATTTACCATTCAGAAGGGAGCCTTGCCATCAGGGTCCAGCACCCCCCCCCATACAATGCAGGTTGATACTTCAGTGTAGTACTGTTGGAGTGCTGCACTGTTAGAGATGATGTCTTTTTATTGAGAAGCAAAATTTCTATCAGGTAGACTTAAAGATCCCACAGCACTCTACAAAATGGAACAGGGAGTGCTCTTATCGAATAAGTCAATATTTATCCCTCAACCAACATCACTAAAACAGATCACCTTATTACCTCAGTGCTGTTTGAGATGAAGTTGTGCATAAGTTGCTTGCTGGGTTTCTCTACATCACGAAAATGACACTTCAACAAAAAAAGCACTTAGGTGGTTTTGAAGCGTTTTGGGACACCAACAAAAAAAGCACTTAGGTGGTTTTGAAGCGTTTTGGGACACCCTGTGATCGTGATAGGTACTATAAAAATATGGTTTTGTCTACTTGACTTCACTTTCACATTATTAGACTCCGGGGGTTGAATTTGTAAAAAGAGGCAGGCAGGCTCTCAATTTGATGCTACCAACCTCCGTACAGGTTTCCCACCATGATTCCAACTCTGAATCATTTTGAGAGGAGAGGCCGGTAGCTAATTCCATTAGTTGCTGTAATCAAGGGTCTATTAAGCACTGATTAGGATTTGCACATTGGCCTGAACCATGCAAGGGATTCAACCCCAGGCCCATAATAGGAGCTAGGCCACAGCTGCAGCCACTAGATGTCCCCAGATGGGTGGTGGTTGGGGGGGGGGGGGGGGGGGGGGGGGGGGAGGGGGGGGGGGGGGGGGGGTGTGGTTTTGCCCCACTCATTGGCCCTCAGTGTTGGGAGCCCACCTGCTGTCCCTGATTGATGGGTGAGCCTGCTCCTTTTGATTGGCTGAAGCTTTCAAAAACATGCAGGGCATGGGGGCTGGCTCCAGGTCCTGCCTCCCAACCCACAATTAAAAATTCAGGCCAATACTCCAAACCAATTCCCCAATTTCCCCATTAAAAATAAATCTAGTCAATTTTTAAGAACTATCAATACTACTTTTACTTTTAAGCCAAATGCTATGACCTACAATAATAGCTGAATTCACATGAAAAGGACTAAATGAACTACCCTTTACATGTACACATAGGGCCAAAATATACTTAAATAATGCTGAGCACCATTATTTATGTGCACAAATTGCACAGCAATCAGACAAGTGTAACATGTGCTTAAATGTAAAACCTGAAAGCTGCAGTTTGGGGTGTGCTCCTCCAACAATAGCTTCCCAAAAAAGGCATCTCAGGGCCTGATTCACTATTCAAATGCATTGAGCACCATTCCTGTACTTGCATAGTAGATATGAACTCATCCCACCCCAGGGCTTGCCCAGTTCCGTCTGCATTCTCTTTAACAGAGTGGTAAGTCATAATTACTGTTAAACAACCTCTCTGACACTGATAATTAATTATAAGTGTGAAGTCTCATTCCTTTTACTTTCAATTATTGGAGATTATAATAAAAATGTATTTTTCAACCACACTTTTCCACACTCTCAATCTGATCTTTCTTTCCCTCTCTTTATATAGCTTTCTACAGCTGATTTGATATTGCATTCAGTATTTGAGTTTACACTTCCTGGTTCAGACTCTACTCTTCAATCCACCAGCTGGATTAGTTAAGGAGATGCACAGTTCTGGGATCTGTGCATAGGTCCTACATGCCATACAAAGGGCACTGTGCTGTTCTGATCTCCCATTTACAGCAATTTGCAGTGCAAAGTCTCTGGAAATTAAACAGGCAAGGGCAAATCTAATGCTGTTCATTGGTCAGCTACAGCAAATTCTGGCTCAATATGTCCACAGCACGCACAACAGACAGAAAGAGATTTCATTCTGACATCCATCACTAGCTTGAAGTGGCACTGATTCACATTAGCACCAGCTACAATAACCCAACAACCCAGATGTAGATCAGATTTATGCAGGCAAGAGTAAATTCACAATGCATAATTCAACTCAAGTCCAAATCCTAATTGGTGTTTAGACACACATTAGGGAAGTGGTTTCCCTGAAACTACAAGCTTATTGAATTGATATTCATGCTGATTCCATTAAAACGCAACCAAGTAGCATGTGAAACATTAAGAGTTTTAAAGATCGTTTGAAAGGATTAAACTGGTCTCTAAAATTCAAGACAAGCAGGTTTGCAATGAGCCCATAAATAAATATAGTGTTCTATATACACTAAGCCATACAGTCTAAGTTCTAGAAGGTTCTGGTAGTCCTGGAGACAAGACAAGATAAATTTGAAGCCATGGAACCCCCTACAGAAAAAAGTTTGAGAACTGTAGGTCCTTTTCTGGAAAGAGGTGTGATAGTTTAAGGTACCAATTTTTCACTAGTTACCTTCAATACCACAAATTTGATTCCCAATCTGTGGTCTGAGTAGAGTATTATAACTGGTTACAAGTGGCCTGGGCTACAGCAAGTGTTCCATTAGCTAGAAGTGGGCATCTATGAATGGCAGATAAGGCCACAATCAGCTTCCACCACCAAACATCCCAACCAGGCCATGGACTCATCTTATAGATTTAAGGCCTTCACATTAGAGCAGTGGCTACACTTGGAAAAAATATTCTGACTGTTATAGCGCTTCAAGATATCCAGAGTCATGAAAGGTATCATACAAATGCAAATTCTTTATTTCTGAGAAAAAGGAGGTAAGAAGAGTGGCAGAAATGAAATGACTCCAAACAAAATAAAAATTGCTCAATGGCGAGCAGGCCATGCAACATCTGTGGGGAGAACAGACAAGTTTAATGCTCAGTACGGACACTTAGTCAGAAATCTGATATTACAGATGAACAGCATTTAAGAAGACAAACAAAGAGTAGGGACTGGAGGCCTCCTCATAATTCAAACCTGGCAGTTACAATTACCACTGACCTGAAAAACATTCATATGAATACTAACAACAAAAGGCATGAAACAGATGAACAGCCCTTGAACAGAAGAATGTGTGTTTTTGTTCTGTAAGGTATACCCTGTATTAAGTAGTAGATATGCTCCTGGAAACCACGACCTAAATCAAAACTACTTATATTGAAGCAAGATTTCCCATTTAAATGTATGCAATATTAGGAGGTGCATTCCCAAGTCAAGATTTTCAGCCCCAATACAAATATGAAATAAACAAAATACAACACAAATAATTCTACATTCCCAGTGATGTGACAAAGAACCAAAGAGAACAACAAGTTTTTGTTTAAAAGCAAAAAACTGCAGATGCTGGAAAACTAAAACAAAAATAAAAATACCTGGAAAAATTCAGGTCTGGCAGCATCTGCAGAGAGGAACACAGTTAAAGTTTCAAGTCCATATGACTCTTCAACAGAACTAAGTTCTAGTTTTTGTTTATCCTGATTGCTCCAAAATACATTCCCAAGATATAGTCAGCATATTTTTGAGAGATTGATTTCCTCCATGCTCACTCATGTTAATTTGTTTTATCCTTTAAAACGACCAGGTTGGCTGTGCTATTTTCCTCTTGCTCACGGACATTTGTCCCACTAATGGGCAGCTTCCTCACAGTGCTCTACCTCACTGTTATGTTCATGGCCATTGGGCGCTTCAGAAGGATCAGGGGATCTGAGCACTGTAGTGGTGATCAGGATTGGAGCCACTAAACTCCTGGTCAATCTCCTGGGGCAAGTGAGAACGCAAGTAGCCATGGGCTATTTCTCCGCCAGCACCGCCACTATCACGAAACATGCAGAGCCCTCAGCATGGAAGAACAACATGTTGACGGGAGGAGCATGTTCGGGGTGGGGGGGGGGGGTGGTGGGAGGAGAGAGAAGAAAGAGACCAAAACCTAAACTGACAGTTCTAGATAATAGGGAAACAGCTGTTTCAACAAGTCACCCAGCCCCAAGTAACTACGCAGACAATTACAAAAAAAAACTTTTGCACCCGGTTCCTGGGTAGGTAGCACTTATTGTACAACAACTTAATCATGAAAATACCCAATACAAAATATAGCTGTAATTACAACCCATCAACAAAAAAAATGAGAACACACATGACTTTGAAGGTGGAGGACAGAAGAGATTAAATGGCATAAGAACTAGTTGTGCAGGGTCAATGCGAGTGGTGATGAAGTAAGAAACAAAGCAACAAAAAAGTGCCTACAGCAGGTGTGCTACTGTCTGAAAGTAAAAATGAAGATAACAAATGAAATATCCAAAAAAAGAAAATGGAGGCAGAGATTACAGACTAAAATTGTAGTTAGGTGCAGCTTTTGTTCCTTTGTGTCTGTTCTTGTCCCACACTCCCTTTGGCCCTGCACAACTAAATGTCATTTTAATCTCTCCTGTCCTCCACTCTATCTGACCTCCATTTTTTCTTTATTTTCCACCCTCCCCCTTGCTCAAAACCTATTGCATTGCTAACTTTTCCAATTCTTATCAAATGTTATCAACCTGAAACATTAACTCTGTGTCTCACTCCACAGATCTGCCAGACCTGCTGGGTATTTTCTGCATGTTCTATATTTATTGAATATCTTTATGCTTTAGTTATTTATTAGTTGTACTCCTGTAAAGGGGGCCAAATTTTGCTTGATCCTTAAAATAAAAGCAAAATATTGCGGATGCTGGAGATCTGAAATAAAAACGGGAAGTGCTGGCAAAAAACTCAGGATGTCTGGCAGCATCTATGTAGAGAGACAAAAACAGAGTTAATGTTCACGTCCAATATGACTTTTCTTTGGAGCCATATGGGACTTGAAACGTTAACTCTGCTTTTCTCTCTCCACAGATGCTGCCAGACCTCCTGAGTATTTCTAGCACTTAGTTTTTATTTAATCCTTGTCAATTTATTTAGAAAAGGCATAACACTCATTAGCATGAGATGTTTTAGAGTGAAGTGGACTGCCAGTAACAGTCAGTCAGTCGCCAACAAGATATAATATTAGACAACTGAACTTGTTTAATTACTTTGTTCTTGTTCTTTGTGCTACATTCAAGAGTTTTTTTTTAAATGTAAAATCAGTAGCTTTAAAATTTCATTCTTGCAGCTCAGGATAGCTGAGCTGAGAGCATTGTATTATATTGATGAGTCACAGAAAATGGACCAGAGTTTGCAGTCAATGCTCACCACTGACCTCAAAGAAAGCTGTCCACAAAGATTTAGTGGGCTCTGAGCAATCAATTTTACCCATCCCAATGTTAATTTCAATATGGCACCATGTATAAGTGATCTCTGGCATCCAGAAACAGTGAAGTCAGCAAACAGATGGAACAGCCAATCAGACTGAAGAATTCTTAGCAGGAAGTTATAAAAACGATCATTCACTTTTTAATCATTTTACAAGAAGCAAAACAAGAATAGGTAGATACAAAAACAAAAATAGTGGGAAAATCTCAGCAGGTCTGACAGCGTCTGCGGAGAGGAAGACAGTTAACGTTTCGAGTCCGTATGACTCTTCATCAGAACTAAAGAAAAATAGAGATGAGGGGAAGTATAAGCTGCTTGAGGGGGGTGAGACAGGTAGAACTGGACAGAGGGCCAGTGATAGGTGGAGGCAAAGAAGAGATTGCCAAAGATGTCATAGACAAAAGGGCAAAGGGGTGTTGACGGTGGTGATATTAGAGTAAACACCTTGTCGAACACCAGGAGAGAAATGGAAAGCAATGAAGGTGAACAGGGCAAAGGAGACAAGCAGAAATCCTGTCGGAAAGAAGAGCAGTACTTTTTTAAGGTAGGTATTACATATGGAGTTATGGTGGAATTAAGGTAAAAGCCAAAATATCAAACTTTAAAAAAAAGTTTTAAACATCTTTGAAATTTTTACCATGGAATGGAGGTAATGACAATCTATACTTCTAAATTAGTTTTTCAAGGCCAAAGAAGTTGTTCCCTGCTCAGTAGCTATTATGGCTTAATATGCTTTTGAAAACCCTTTTTTCCTCATTCTCATTTCTCAGTTTTTTCTCATTTCTTTGCTTCTCATTCAACTTTTTCTAATGGGTTTTTCAACGAGAAATGCATAAAATATTGAAGTTCATGTCATATCAATTCTTTGCCAATTGCATCTGTGAAGACTGCAACAGCACACCCTATGGAGAAGCAGGGTATCACTGACAACAACTTCTGATCTCCATTTTTAACTGCTCATATGCAGACATCATAAGATGCTCATCAGTTTTATAATGACAGCAAATGCTGACAGTTCTCCCATCATTACAACCGTAAGTTCCCAGAAATCTTTCCAACATTGTCAGATAGGACTCCTCTTCTTTGGCTACATATATGATTCTTTATTCAAGTCTTGAAAAGACAGCACAGTACACTCTTTTGCATTTGGTCTTGTTTAACCTGATGATAAATTTTAAAATTAATATCTAAGTATGTGTGTGTGTGCTCACGAGTGAGAGGGAGACACGTAGATACATGCACACACCATTCAGCAAAATTCTCTCAAAGGAAATTACAAAAAAACAGCATCAAAAGTTTCTCTGGAAATGGGTTTCAGTGATGTTCAGTGAAAGGTGTGCCAGACTGATTCCATCTGCCTTGTTTTCCAAATTTCAGCTATAAACCAAATCCAATGCAAGTGAGGAAAACAAGTCTTCATTCGAGTAGGAATATTTGCATTTCAGCCTTAGGCTACTATTAATTTTATGTACAAAGATGTATTTTGAAGCAGGCTAAGGAGAAGATGGAGACAGGCTAAAGTAGCACATAACAGAGGAATTCTTTTGCAGTTTCATGCAGCAACTTGGTTCTTTAAGATAGTGGTATGGAAAATCAAAAGCACAAATTTAACATTGAAAACTAAGGGTACTCAATTACTATGACTGGAGGTAGACAAATATCTGAAGTCCAACTTTTATTGCAGACTGAAGTCTGTACATAAGAAAACCATTTAAATTATATTAACATTTTATTAGAAATGCTGCTCAGCAATCCTAGCACATTCCTTATCAGTGTTCCACTTTATTTAATTCCATAAAATCTAAGTCTAGTGAGTCAGTTGAATAACCTGTACAGAAAACTGCATCATCCAATACTTCTCACTGTGGAAATTAGTAGCAAAAAGAATTCTGTGTTAGATATAGAATTATCATACCATAAAAAAGTAATACAAAAGCAAAATACAGCAGATGCTGGAAATCTGAAATAAAAACAGAACATGCTAGAAATACATAACAGGGAACAACAGAAACAGCATTTGTGGAGAGAAACAGAGTTAACATTTCAGAACTGGTCCTGCTTAACTTAACCTTTCAGTTTTAAAACATTGACTCTGTTTCTTTCCACAGATGCTGCCTGACCTATTAAGTATTTTCAGCATTTTCTATTTAATTCCAAAAATAAAGTACCCTGGTCTAGAGAAGTACATTTAAGTCCACAATATTTTTCTGCCCAAGGCTGGCCAAATTTAAAAACACCACTAAAGTCCACCTGCTGAAATTACAAAAGGTTCTTTTTAAATTTTTGAGCATTCAGCCAAATGCATGAAAAGCCAGCATTAAAAAGATTTATGTGTTACTCACTAAGGAGCAAGGCTTTTTACAAGTTAACACAAGTTTTGGCACATAACAGCAACAATATGGAAGTATAAAGCATTTTAACACAGAAAAAAAAACTATGTGCAATAGGACAAGGATTGACACCAAGCCAAAGCAGAGGATATTAAGATGGGTTGTTAAAAGCTTGGTCAGAGAGATAGGTTTTACACAGGGTTTAAAGGAGAACCTGATATTTGTGTCTGGCATTCTCCCCAAGCTAATTCAAGATCTACAAAGGACTGGAATACCACAGGTCTGAGATGTTCTATACCAGATTTAGGGAACGGTTGGGAAACATCCTGGATGCATCCTTTTTCTGTAGTGCACCGGACTAGATCCACTGCTGCATCTCTACAAACATGGGTATTATCATCAATCAGGCTATTTTGAGAGCATGAACACACAGTTCACATGCCCTCCTCGGTTAGGACAGGAGTGATCTCAGAGGTGCACTGAAGAACTATCAAGGTGAGACAACCACCTTTGGGTTGCTGGTTTCATTGGGTAAAACAAAGTCCAGACTGCTGGCACATATGCTGTCATGCAAAACAAGTTGGTGGACAAAATGTGAATGCAGCAAATGACTATCTACCTAGGTAGGAAACCATCATCAGATGATTGTAGCAGCCTACACATACAAAAGTGAAGTGGCTTAGCAGTTTCAACAAGAAACCAACAAGAACCTGGACAGAATCTGGAGTCAAAGGAAGGTGAATATCCCTATGAAAGCACAGATCTCTCAGATCTGCATCCTTCCATTACTTCTGTATGAATACAGACAACACTTAAGAGAGCGGAAGGATTTCACGTCAGGGGTGACTTCTCGGAAAGAGATAGTCTGGATATGTCTGCAATGCAAACGGGACAAGGATCAGCCTTGAGAAAATTGAAGGCATCATTATTCTTCACCACCAGCATTCGCTGGTTACTTTGCCTGTCTCAGAGACTAAAGTTCCCATGATCTGGGTATTGAACATAGGAAACAAAGTCAGAAAGGATGCTCCAAATTGGAGTTAGCCATGGAGGTTGCCTCAGCTAAGCCAGAAGTGTCAGATCAGCAATGATCCAGTGGAACTCTGATGCTTGGAATGAATTCATACAGTGGGAATATGGATTTTGACAGAACAAACCTTGCTGTCTAGGCAGATCTGCCTCCTTAAAAAGAAGAGGGTGGAGGATCCACAGAAAGTTGGAGGAATGGGGATTAACTGGGAGCATCTTGGGTTGGAGAAGGTATTTTTTTGGGATCTGGGACCCATTGTAGGTCAACAAACACAAGACTGATTGGCAAGTAGGTCTTGGTGCAGGTTAGGATACAGACAGCAAAGATTGGGGTGAGCTGAAGTTTATGGAGGATGGGATGCCCACCAGGAAAGCGCTAAACTAGTTGAGTCTGGAGGTGGCAAAGGCATGGATGAAGGTTTTGGCAACAGATCAGCTGAAGCAGGGGTGGTGAAAGTTGTTGCCTTATTTCATATGAACAGTCTGAGAAATGGAAAGATAGAGGATCAGAAATTCAGCTCGGGGTTATATAGTTTGCCAGGAGTCTGGTTCAACCTGAGACCATAGCTATGGAGGAGGATGGAATTGGTCACAAGGGTTAGAGTTAGTGCTGAGGCCAAAGGTTATGGCTGTGATCATCCCAAAATTTAACTCTTAGCTGAGATTAAAGATCAATTAATATTAAACAGAGAAAAATTATTCCTGGAAAGCATTGTGGGAAATTAGATTTAAAAAAGTATAACAGATAAGCAATAGCGAACATCAGATACTCAAGAAAAGCACAGAAATAAATAAAGTACCACCAATATAAGGATAAAAGCTCTAATACTGACAAGGTGTTCTGTATCTCAGCTAATCAAGTCTGGAAAGTAATACTACTTATTTTGCATGAAAAAGTTTTCTTTAAAAGTCCCGAGAGGTTGAACAGCATGCTATAGAAAAATGATCCGCTACATGTGCTTTTCTTCATGAGTTATTCTAGCTGTAAGACATGACATCGTGGAAAAAAATGACTTCAATAGAATTTAGGAGTAAAATGCCTTAAATCAGATTATTTATGCATTGATCTTCTCAAGCAAGACAGACCTGCATATTCAGAATTTTAATATATAATACATACATACATGGTTTGGATTTTACAAACTTAGAAGAGCAGATTTTAACCAAAACAGCATTTTTAAGTAGGTGAGAAATGAATAAAATGTGTAATGTACAATTTGCACTCCAGAACGAAAGACACATTATTGTGATGAATTCCTCCTACTACAGCCAATATCATATTTACAATTGCCACGCCAAAATGACAACAGTAATTTTATATGGCTAATTGTGGATAGGTCAGGGCCAAGATTGCGCACTTTGGTGAAACAAAAGCCCACAAAAATGTAAAAAAATTAGTAACACAAAGAAAAAAGTGCACCAAACTCTGAAGGACCACTGCTTTCTCCAGTCATTTTATTCAGTGCGAATCAATTGCTGTACTTGGCAAGCTTGATGTAAGTCAAACATAATTGCAATGAGTCGAGAACAAGATGGCTCCTGTAATAACCATCTAAAACAAAGTCAGACTGTCAAAAATCAATCCTTAACGCTCCAAAAAAAATGTTTAATAGATATTGGATAAAAATTCTAATAAGAAAAACTTAGTTTACTGTATGAAAAGGCTTTCAGTATAATTATAATGCCCAGTATTACTACTATGTTATACCTGTACAATATTGAGCCATGTCTAATGTACGCATTTATGTATTTGGCAAGTATTTTTAAAATATATAAATCCTAGTTTTATTGGCTAATATTAAATATGAAAAGCTGCAGCATCTACGGATAGATGAAATCTAAACAAGAGTCCATGTATTTCCGCCAGATACCTTTGTGAACCAGTTGATCATTCTCTCACAAAGCTCGGTCAGAATTCACAACCAGAGTACAGTATTGCTACATAATATAGCTAGGCTCCTCAGAGTGAATGGATAGAAAACTCTCAAGGCTTTCATGTTTACCTTTCCCTAAGATCTGCAACACTTGAGTGAACATGAATGACAAAACAAACCAAAAACCTAAATACGCAAATTAATCACAGAGTGGACGACGTTAAGAGTGCCTGGACGTTTTCTTGTTAATTTTAAAACAAAAACCACATTTACAAAACACACCAACCCGCCTAAAGTCGCCCTTCACGATAAATCTGAATTAACCTTTGGACGGCGGGATAAAATTACACGCTAAGCTTTTGAAGAGGATCAAGTCTCAGAGTAAGGAGCGTCTCCAACTGATCAGATATATTGATCCTAATTGCACAACCTCGTCTCTCAAGCTCACTCAATCTCTGGGGATTCTACGGAGGAACCGACGCCACCATTTGAAACACGCATACAATTCATGGGAAACGAGAAAATCAAGTCCGAAACAAATCTAAAATTTAAAAACAAATATATGGGACTGATCAATTCATACGTTAATAAGAAAAACATACTTCAAAGATCGGGTCTAAATACGGCATCTGTCGCTTTCAAAACCATAGGTCACGACAAATTCTAATAGAAAAATTAAACCAATACACCAGTTTTAATACTTTCTAAATATAAAATCAAGCCCAATCTAAAATGTAAGAACAGCCGTTTTAAACCTTTGCTAATTTGTGCTGGTTAAGCGAAAATATATGTTTAACGATTTAATATTCCTAATCCAAGGTTGTCAAAAAAAAGGGCAGATATTGCCAACCAGTAAAATTGGAAGTTCAATGATTGTTGCTTCTCTCGTTGGCAGATGCTAAACGTTTTCTTTCACCATTTTTAAATGTCCCTTTTCCTCAAACTCAATGAAACATTTACGCAACGGGGAGCCTCTCGGATTGTGGAAATTATTTTGAAATCAACGGCATACTTTTCATCCCAATAAATAAGAATCCAGTGTCCCAAGGCACGGTGGCTCTACCCCTAAATTTATCGCTGTGGCGTCTGAAGCCTGTATCTGAAAAAAAATTTCAAATACGACCTGACCGCACTTAGTAAACGCGATGTTGAGGGGGGGAGGGGGGAAGGGGGGGGATCAAAATGATACAAACCCACTTCCTTCAACATAAGGATAGACTGAAGATCAAAAATCACATTTAAACGAACCAATCTCCAGTTGCTAACCTTATCGTGTTGGAGCAACCCCCCCAACCCTAACCTAACCCCCCCTCCAACCACGAATAAAGAGAGAGATTGAGACACGGAACACGCCGGCAGGTAAAATTTGGTTATAAGCTACCAGCACGATTCCCCCCACCCCGGACTCCCTTTGTGTTTCCAATTTAAGTTTACGGCCGATTTTCCAATCGCCGCTTCGTTTCTCTCGCTTTCAACAGGCGGTGGAGTTTGGTTTCGGCGGCGGGGGGAGCGAGGAGGGGGGGGATTGAGAGGGGGGGGGATGGGGGGGGGGGTGCAGGGCTGTTTTTTTTCCTTTTGTCAAAACCTCTAAATAAATAAATAAATGTGTTTCATTTTGAGAGATCGGGGAAATCACAGATCGAAAATACAAGCAGTTCAGTTTCTCACCACGGAGATATTTATATATTATATAATATATATATATATATAGATAAAACACACACACACACAATCTCCTCTTCAACAGGCGGCCGGGGAGCTGCAGACAGACCGGAGCCCAAGCTTCACCTGCGGCTTTGCGGATTCAACAACAAACACACACACGAGAGAGAGAAAAAAAATCACTAAACTCAAGTCAAACTCTACCAATTTGAAACAAAATTCCTCCCGCAGGTTTTTTTTTGGTACTTCGCTACTCACCGCACACGGCCGTCTCAAGTCTCCCTCAGCTCCATGCATAATGTCCAGCTGCCCGCCTCACGATGCCCGTAACTCAAAAGCCCGGGCACCTTCCAGCGGCTCCCTCTCACCTCTCTCCTCTCCTCTCGCTCGGACCGCACCCAAAGATAAAACTCTCCTTCTACCTTTCAACTTTATTTATTTTATCCTATGTTGTGTATGTGCGTGTTCGTTTCTGCTCCCGAACTCGCTCTTTCCTCCTTCGTTCAACACACACACAAAACACACTCTCAGTGCGGGACTCGATCTCACTCCAGCCGCGTCTCTTTACTCCCAAGCGCTACTTAGCACACTTTCCACGGACGCCAAAGCCTAACCGTCGCCTGGCGCCGAGTCCGCCCGAACGCCTTCGGCAAACTTCGGCATCGCCTGCTGATGGCGTCATCCAAACCAAAATGCGCTCGCGGGGTGATGATGGTTCGCCGGGGGTGGGGGGGTGGGGCGGGGCAGAGCGGTGCGGGGCGGAGGCTTGCCCCCCTCGGAGGAACTGAAAGGTTGACTCGCAACAATGCTGCTATTGTGACGTCGCCGGGCTGGGAGACCTCTCGAGGACGCGGATAGACCGAAAATTCCCAAAGCGCAGGATGAACCCGGAAAGCTCCAAAATACACAGCGGGACTGAATCTATTCGTGGTGTGATAGATACGTGGCTATAAATATGCTGCTAATGCAGAGGGGAACCGGACATTGTAAACTGGAGTGTTGCTTTGCGGGGTGGTTAAGTGCGGCTTTTCGTTCCTTTTAATTTTAAATGCTTGTGCAGTTCATTTGCTGTTTTAGAATAGCTTTAATACGTATAGTCAAGAAGAAAAGGTCCAACGGAGTAGAAATAAAATCGAAGCTGGAAAATCTGGTGGAAAGGATACAACAGTGTTGCACAACTTATAACTATACCTTCACCCATCCCCGAGGGAAACTAAACTGAAGTTAAATAGCATACCACTAAGGCGGACCAAGCAGCTGCCCACTCCAACGACCAAATGAACCCAATAAACTCGGAAACTTTCGGTCTTAACGTAGCCGAGAATGTGCTCTACTAAAAGTGGTCACAGATAGATATTAAATAGCGTAAATTGAAAATGCTATCCATAAGTCATTTAGAATGTTATTTTGCTTGTCAAGCTGCCATTTATAATGTAACAATAATCTGCGCTTCGAAGCACCTTTATTGTCAGGAAATATAGATTTGTGACAGCGCAGGCCATTCGGCCCATCGTGTCTGCACCGGCTTTCTGAGCAATCCTCCCCATAACCCTGCACATTCTTTTTTAGATAGTCTAAATCTCTTTTGAAGGCTTTGATTGAACCTGACTCCACCAAACACTCAGGCAGTGCATACCACACCTTAACCACTCCCTGTGTGAAAAAGTTTTTTTCTCAGATCACTTTTGCTTCTTTTGCCAATTAATTTCTGGTCTCGATCCTTTAATAGGTGGGAGCAGTTTCTCCCTATCCATACTGTGCTGACCTCTCATGAGTTTGAATACCTTCATAAATCTTCTTTCAACCTCTCTTCCCAAGGAACACAGTCTCAACTTCTCAATCTATCTACATAACTGAAATTCCTCAACCCTGGAGCCATTCCTGTGATTATTTTTCTGCACCCTCTCCACTATCTTCACAGCATTCCTTAAGTGTATTGCCCAGAACTGTATACAACACTTGTCTCCTTGCTGTTGTACTCTATGCCCCTATTAATAAATCCTAGGATACTGTATGCTTTATTAACCGGGCTCTCAACCTGTCCTGCCACTTTCAATGGCATATGCACATAAGCACTCAGGTCCCTCTTCTCCTGCATCCTTTTTTAGAATTGTACTCTTTATTTTATAAGGTCTCTCTATGTTCTTCCTACCAAAATGATCACTTCACGTTTCTCCGTATTGAACTCCATGTGTCATCTGTCCACCCATTCCACCAAATTGCCTAAATCCTTGGAGGTTCTATACTATCCTCCTCACAGTTCACAACGCTTCCAAGTTTTGTATCAACTACAAATTTTGAAATTGTGCCCTCTACAACAAGGTATAATTAATGTATAACAGGAAAAGCAATGGTCCCAATACTGACCCCGGGGAACTCCACTAGAAACCTCCCTCCAGCCTGAAAGACATCCATTAACCACAACTCTGTTTCCTGTCACTCAGACAATTTTGTTTCCATGTTGCTACTGTCCTTTTTATTACACGGCCTATAACTTTGCTCACAAGTATGTTGAGTAGCACTATATCAAATGCCCTTTTGGAAGTCCATGTACATGACATCAACATCATTGCCCTCATCAACCTTCTCTGTTACCTCTTCAAAACACTCCAACAAGTTAATTAAGCATGATTTTCACTTAAAAAAAATTCATGCTGGCTTTCCTTAATTAACCTGCATTTGTCCATGTGACTGTCAATTTTGTCCCAGATTATTGTTTCTGGAAGTTTCCCCACCACCAAAGTTAAACTAACTGGCCTGTAGTTGAACAAGGGTGTAACGTTTGCAATTCTCCAGTCCTCTGGCTCTACACCTGAGTCTGAGGAAAACTGAAATATTTTGGCCAGTCCCTCCACAATTTTCACTCTCAATTCCCTCAGTTTCATTGGATATCTCGCATCTGGTCCTGGTACCTTATCAACTTTTAGGTACAGAACCAATCCAATACCTCCTCTTAATTAATTTAAACCCTTCCAATGGCTGAATTACCTCCTCTTTCACATTGGCCTAGGTGGCATATTTTTCCTTGATAAAGACAGATGCAAAGTATTAATTTAATACCTCAGTTATGCCCTCTGCCTCCATGCATAAATCCCCTTTTTGGTCCCTAATCAGCCCTACTCCTTTTACTACCTTTTTACTATTTATATGCCTAAATATTCTAAAACACTTCACATAGATGAAAATCATTGGATACTAAACAAAATAATAATCAAAAAGACAGATTTTGAAGGGCTCCTTGAAGAAAGGAGAACAGACAAGTGGAGGGATTTGATGAGATAATTACAGAATGTAGGGCCAGGTTGGTTGTAGGCTCGGGAACCAATAGTAGGGGGGATCGAAAGACTCTAGATTTGCAGGAGTAGAGGCCACATGCAGGAACATCTTACTGAAGGCAGTCTGAGAGGATGGGTGAAGCCACAGAAAGATTTGGAGATGAAAATAATTATATTTTAAGGAAAGAAAGGCTTGCATTTATATGGTGCTTTTCGTGATCACGGAATATATCAAAGCACTTTACAGCCAATGAAGTAGTTTTAAAGTCAAATTACTATTGTAATGCAGGAAGTGCAGCAGTCAATTTGCACACAGCTGGATGCTATCAACATTGATGTGAAAACTGGCCTGATGCCGATGAATGGGTGTCTCTGAGTGGCAACGTATAGATGAGGAAAAGAAGTGGATCAAGGAGGGAGCCTGTGAACCTTCTAATAGCCTCCATCACTTAAAAAAATTCCAGTTTCCTAGCCCTAACCATCTCCTTTTCACCATGAATGTCCAGTCTTTCTACACCTCCATCATCACTAGGGTGATCTGAGGGCTCTCCATTTCTTCCTTGAATAGAGGCCCAATCAATTTCCATCAACTACCCACTCTTCTCTGGCTGGTTGAGCTTATTCTCTCATTGAACAATTTTTCCTTTAATTCACCTCACATCTACCAAATAAAAGGTGTTGCTAGGTGTACCGGTATGGGTCCAAGCTGTGCCTGCCTTTTTTTTGGGATATGTGGAACATTCCTTGTTTCAGTCCTATTTGTGCCCCTTCCTCAACTCTTTGTCCAGTACATTGATGACTATATTAGTGCATATCCTGCTCTTGCCCTGACTTGGAAAACTTTATGAACTTTGCTTCAAATTTCCACCCTTCTCTCAGTTTTACATGGTACATCTCCAACTCTACTCTTCCCTTCCTTGACTTCTCTATCTCCATTTCTGGCAATAAGCTATCAACTAATATTCACTATAAGCCCATAGACTCCCACAGCTACCTTGACTACACTTCATCATACTCTGAACCTGGGAAGAACTCCATTATATTCTCCCAGTTCCTCTGTCTCTCTTGCATCTGTTCCAATGATGCAACCTTCCACACCAGTGTTTCTGAGATGTCTTCTTTCTCCCTCAGCTGAAGAGAACCCCCCCCCACACCCCGCCATGATTGTCAGGACCCTTGACTGTGTATACCACATTTCCCACACTTCTGCTCTCACCACTCCCCTCCCTCCCAGAACCACGATAGGGTTCCCCTTGTCCTCACCTCCATATTTAACAGATCATTTTCCACCATTTGCACTACCTCCAGCGTGATGCCACCACCAAACACACCTACTCTCTCCTGTCAGCATTCCAAAGGGATTGTTCCATCCATGATACCCTAGTCCACTCCTCAATCACCCCAAATCCGTCCTCTTTAACACCTGCTTTTTTACCTCCTCTCTCCTCACCATCCAAGTTCCCAAACAACCTTTCCAGGTGAAGCACCGATTTACATATACTTCTTTAAACTTAGTATACTGTGTTCACTGCTTACAATCTAGTTTCCTTTACATTGGGGAGACCAAATGCAGATTGAGTGACTGCTTTTTGGAACACCTCCATTTAGTTTGCAAGCATGATCCCGAGCTTTCAGAGGCCTGTCATTTTAATTCTCCACCTTGCTCTCATGCTGACATCTCCGTCTTTGGCCTGCTGCACTGTTCCAGTGAGACTCAATGTAAACTTGAGGAACAGCACCTCATCTTTTGACTTCTGGACTCAACACTGAGTTCAACAATTTTAAACCATGAACTCTGTTCCCCCATTTTCCATGTTTCAGCCTTTCTCTTATCTTTGCTTTCAGACAGAGCACACCTGTAAGACTAACTCTTATGTCATTTAATTTTTCCTGCTTCCACCCTACCAAAGACCTTCCTTTTGTCCCTTTTTCCGCCCTTCCCTTGCTCTAAACCTATTACGTTTCTAATTTTTCCCAGTTCTGATGAAGGGGCATCAACCTGAAATGTTAATATGTTTCTGTCTCCGCAGATGCTGCCTGACCTACTGAGTATTTCCAGCATTTTCTATGTTTATCTCAGATTTCCAGCATTCACAGTATTCTGCTTTTCGATTAGTGCATCTATAGTGCAAGGGTTGTGCCCATAAGTGGGAAGGAGTCAGCATCTGTAAAATCAAGATATTGATTAACTCGCCTAGACTAATGTTAAGGAGATCAAGAGCATTATTTGCAAGGGACCAAGCTTTTTGAAAAGCTGTGCCGAATGTGTGTGTAGTAAGTAGGAGATCCAGGAAAGTGGTCAGAGAAGGATCATTGTATATTCATATCTACCAGATAACATTGTGATATGTACATGATCACAGCTTACTCTGACATGCTGTAAATATAGAACACTTGCAAAGCAAAAATAGAAGACTTTCAGTCTGATGACAATATCTGTATTTTAAATTTTAAGTGAACTAAATAACAATTGATTTTGAAGTATTTAAGCAGTTTTAGTGAAATAACAAAGAATTCAGTGTTTCCAAGCTTCCCAAAAGTAAAGTTGGTTCCAATAACTTTTTCATGTTGTGATGAGATTAGTGAGATTTTATGTTAGTTGTGCACTAGAGGACAGAAATAGTCTCCATTGGACTGAGGAGTAAAATCAGAGGCAGTTCCTAGCTAAGTTTGGGAACAGGAATAGTCATTTGGCCATATAAGACTGCTCTTACTATTCTCAACATCTTATTACAAATATCTTCAACGCGCTTTTAATGAATTGAGCTTGGAAGAAAGGGTGCTATGGGGATTGCCTTACGATTGAGTTCAGTGAAACATTTGGGAATTCCCTCTGCAGCCACCTGGGGAGCATGAGCTTCATATATTTAAAATCTAGTCTGAAAATATTGGTAATAAAATTTAATGGTTTTCATTGGGGTGTTGTTATTTATGCTTAGTAAAAACAAAAATAACAATTTTTATAAGTTTGCTTTGGAATTAAATTCTTTTCTAATATAAAAAAATCAATCTCACAACTAAACACCATCAAATGCTGTTTTCTGGCTAAGCATGGATATAGGAAGGGATAATTTGACCTGGGCAGAGGAAAGGGAATTCTGAGTAAGAGGGAGATAAGGATGGGAGGGAGGGGGGAGGGAGGCCGTGGGGGGGGGGGGGGGGGGGGGGGGCTTGGCGGGGGGTGGTGTGTGTGGGTGGGATGCATGGGTGGTGGTTGCAGGGAGAGGAGACAGAATAAAGGTGGGACAAATTACCACTGTGAAGGAGAGTGACTACCCCAGTTCGAGGGGAGTGGATTGGGAACTTCCTCAGTGGGATTCTGTAGGAGTACAGTAGTAACTCTGCAGGAGTCAGGGACAAACTATCCCAGTGAGGAGGGGAGTGGAAAAAAACTTCAATGTAGTGAGGGTATGGGAGGGGTCTAGTTAGAAAAGTATCTCAGCATTGAGGTTAGAGAAGTACCTCCAGAAATGTGGAAGCGAACCACCACAGTGGGGGATTTGAAAGTTACCTCAGTGTAGGGGTTGGAAAAGCATCTTAGTGAAGACTGATGGGAAACTACCTCGCTTGGGTGTGTTAGATAAGTGCACCAGCAGAGTACAGTCTCTCCATCATTGGCAACTCTTCCCTCAATTGTTTAGGTCTTAAGCTCTGGAATTCCCTCCCTACATTTACCTGCATCTTTCCTCCTTTAAGATGCTACTTAAAACTGACCGCTTTGATCAAACTTTTGGTCATTTGGTCCAATATTTTCTTATGTAGCCCAAGTCAATTTTCTACCCACAAAGTACCTCAGGATGTTTTATTATGTTAAAGGTGTGATATAAATTCAAGTTGTTGTTGAATACAAGTCTGAGGATTTCTGGTACTCCAAATAGGGATTTACAAAAATTAGTGGAAAGTTTGTTTTTTCGCTTGTTAATCTTGCTAAATACATTATTAATGATTGCCTAGGGCATTTACAGCTGCACAATGAAAATAAAATGTGAATATTTTAATCCAAATCAGATCTGAAATTAATGAGCTTAACAAATGGGAAGATTTCAAGCTATCACCAGTGACAAGTGTGAATAGCACATTTTGTCAGAGAGCATAGGTATAGTGGACGTGATAAGTGTGCACGCAGATGAGGAAGAAGAAAGGGGTGGCTCGGATTACAGAGGGAAAAGGAAGAACCCAATTTGCTGAAGGTTTATCTGAGGCAGCAGATCAATTCAACAAGGTAGCTGTGTGGCTGAAGGAAAGAAGCAGTGTATCAAGATACTTAAGCTTGTCAAGGAGTTGTGACTGAAATATGCCACCCAGTTCATGAACACTTGCAAGGACTTAGCTGTCTGAAAGGCAAGCCATCACTCCCCTTCCAGGCATCCAAAGGAGACAGCTCAGAGATCAAAGCTTTTTGATCATTGGTCTGACACTTTCCAAAAAATGAGAATTACGGATTGGAAGAGATAATAAAATTTGCAGTTCTAATGGTGAACCTGCATTACGTGCTTTATGTTTGTTTGTTTTTGTGTGATGAAAATCTCTACTGTTCCCCTCAGTGAATGAAATGGGTGGTTATGTAGCCAAGTACCAAGCTGCAAGTTTTGCTATGTGTACCTTTTAAAAAAATTCTTTCATGGGATGTGGGCCTTGCTGGCAAGATCTACATTTGTTGTCCATCTCTAATTGCTGCAACAGAAAGGCTTGCTAGGCAATTTCAGTTAAGAATCAGCCACATTGCTGTGGGCTGGAGTCACATGTAGGCCAGACCAGGTAAGGATGGCAGCTTTCCTCCCCTGAAGGGCATTAGTGAACCAGATTGTTTTTATGATAATTGATGGTTGCTTCGTGGTCACCATTACTGAAACTAGTTTTCAATTTCAAAATTATCAATTTTAATTAATTGAACCCATGTCCCCAGAGCATTAGCCTGGGCTTGTGGATTATTAGTCCAGAGATATTACCACAAAACCACTGTCTCCCCCTGAAACAGTTAAAAAATGTTCTTTGTTGGAGTTGCTATGGGCTTACTATTTTCAGAAGAACACCTGAAGTTTTCTGGTACAATACTGAGAACTGAAGTATTGTACCAGCTTGCTCCAGGAAAACCATATCTTGAGCCCAAGGTTTCAGTCCATGACCAGTTTCTGTCAGCAGTTGATAGGTTCAGTTATCTTGGCAGCACACTCTCTTGAACTGTCTATATTGACAACAAAACACATGCAAGAATTGCCAAAGCAAGTGTATCCTTTGGCAGATTTCAAACCTAAGCCTGGGAAAGAACAGGAGTAAATCTTCTTGTTGGTTTCCTACAACATGGAAAAGAAACACAGCACTGTATAACAACTTTATCCTTATTGCTATTTTATCTTAAACGACTTTTCTGCTGAACAAAGAAAATTAAGATGGCTGCTGCAAGTCACCTGAACACAGGGTTGGCCCTCTGTCTGGGAGTTATCCCCAACAGTTTCAAAAACAAAATTATTCTTTTCTCACTTTGAGGATTTTCACACTTCATTGTACAAACTCCTTGTAATAAACAGAAGAGGAAGTGCAAATGAACTGGCTCCTCCACCCTGAGCTATCACAAAGGAGAAGAATTGAACCTTGTTACTGGAAGAGATACTAATCACCAAGTTATCAGTTATCTCTCACCTCGGAAGGAACAATGGAATCCTGGCCAAGGGCAGAGGAACCAATTGTGAAACTGCAATTAGCCCTTAATAGGCCAGGTCACATGACCCCAACCTCTGGCCTTTCAAACAGTTTAACATTACATATTTGGTCTTCACAGCTAGTCTGCATTTTTAACATGCAAAGAAGCAGGCTTTTCCAGACAGAACAAGCTGCCCATCTAACCTGACTACTAGAAGATTTTGTACCATCCCCAACAGAATTGACTTAATTGGGCAAATGAAGTGCATGTGACAAACTGAGGGAAGACTTGGATTTTGGTGAGAGGGGATTTTTAAGTGTTTATTTTGTTCTTAAATTTTGCTCTTAAAATCTAATCTAGTCTATAATTAGCAGTAACTGGAAAGTATTGTGTAAGCAGGCTAAGAGCTTGGCCTAAATAGCCAAGTGGTTATGGTACTGGGCTTGTAACCCTAAGATCAGGAGTTCAAATCTCACAATGGCAAACTATGAAACAATGTAACTTCATCTGAAACAGATGGAGACGTGTTTGTACTCAAAAGAGTTACATCTTCTTCAACTGGTGCAGAAGGGGGTCGGGAAGGAGGAGGACCTCCTTGTGAACCTGGGCCTGGCCAAGTTGGCCATTAACAGGTCCAGGCAGTGGGCGATCGACGGGGGAGTCCTGCCCGATTGTCCCTCTTCCGCGGCTACGTTCGCTGCCGGATGTCCCTGGAGAGGGAGCACGCAGTGTCTGCTGGCACTCTCGAGGCCTTCTGTACTCAGTGGGCACCGCGGGGACTGGGGTGTTTTGTTGACCTCTTTAATCACATTTTGATTTAAAGTTTGTAAGGTTCCTTTAAATTTTTGTCCTTGGTTTTACAGCTGACCTGAATTAGGGGCTGTGCCTGATTTATCCCAATTTTGTTGATTTGGTTTTCATTTAAAAGATTATCAAGATTTCAAATCTCACAATGGCAAACTATGAAACAATGTCACTTCAGCTGAAAAACAGATGTAAGCAGGCTAAGAGCTTGGCCTAAGTAGCCAAGTGGTTATGGTACTGGGTTTGTAACCCCAAGATCAAGAGTTCAAATCTCACAATGGCAAACTATGAAACAATGTAAGTAGGCTAAGAGCTTGGCCTAAATAGCCAAGTGGTTATGGTACTGGGTTTGTAACCCCAAGATCAAGAGTTCAAATCTCACAGTAGCAAACTATGAAACAATGTAACTTCATCTGAAACAGATGGAAACGGGTTTGTACTCGAAAGAATTACATCTTAATGTGGCTACGTTCGCTGCCGGATGTCCCTGGAGAGGGAGCACACGGTGTCTGCTGACATGCTCGAGGCCTACCATGCTCGGTGGGCACTGCGGGGACTGGGGTGTTTTGTTGACCCCTTTAATCACATTTTGATTTAAAGTTTGTAAGGTTCCTTTAAATTTTGTCCTTGGTTTTACAGCTGACCTGAATTAGGGGCTGTGCCTGATTTATCCAAATTTTGTTGATTTAGTTTAATTGGTTTCATTTAAAAAGATTATCAAGAGTTCAAATCTCACAATGGCAAAACTATGAAACAATGTAAGCAGACTAAGTTCTTTCTTCCTTGTAGTTTAGACAGGGTAAACTCAATCTCAGCTGTAGGAGCTGATTAGTTAATTAGCTAACTGGTTGAATCTGGTTCCTATAGCCCCAGTTAATTTACTATAAATTCAGGGTTCTTCCATGCAGCTGGCAAATTGATTGAAGACATAGAGTTTGGTGAGAGGGGTGTTGGGGAGGGAATTGTTTGTGTTGTGCTTTCTATCTTTTTCACCATAGAAATTGATTTGTGCTCTAGTAGAGCTGTTTGGTGAGTATCTGGTAAGTGAGTTCTATTCTATCCCTAAGGTATAAAAAGTATACAATTTGGTGGTAAAGTAAATCAAATATCTAAGAAAGCAACATTAAATATGCAATTAATACAATTAAGTATTTATTTAAAACACATTAATGATGGCAGGGTAGGTGACGTGTCAAGGCTGCAGCATTTGGAAGCTCCTGGATAACATTGTGATCCAGGGCAAACATGTCAATGGTAAGTTTTTGTGGCTTGAGGAACATTGCCTCAGAGTCGCTGAGCTGCAAACTCTATGACACAGGGAGGGGGAAAGCTACCTGCTTTATACCAGTAGGCAGTCACACCACTTAGGATAGGGTCTTCTGATTTGGTCAGTGGCCAGGGACGGGTTTGGATGAGAGTGGGGGCGTAGGGTGGATGAGTAAACTGACCATGGTACTGTGGTACAGGAAGCCACCCAAGAGGGGGGAGCAAAAAGAAATGTAGTGATAGTAGGGGACAGTATAATAAGGAGGGTTGACACTGTTCAATGTAGCAAAGAGCGAGAGTCCAGATAGCTTTGTAGCCTGCCTAGTGTCAGGTTTGGGACATCTGCTCAGGGCTAGAGAAGATCTTATCGTGGGAGGGGAGGATCCAGTAGGATGAGGAAGGAGGCTCTGTATAGTCAGTATGAGGAGTTACACTAAATTAAGAAGCAGAACCCCAAAGGTGGTAATTTCTGGATTATTACCTGAGACATGTGAAAATTGACATAGGACAAATAAGATTAGGGAAACGAATGCATAGCTCAAATACTGGTGTGGGAGAAGTGGGTTCTGGTTTGTGGGGCACTGGTACCAGTACTGGGGAAAGTGGGACCTGTACCAGTGAGATCGTCTACACCTAAACCATGCTGGGGCTGATATCCTTGCGAGCTGCCTAGCTGGGGAAGTAGGGAGAGTTTTAAACTGAATGCTGGGGGACAAGGGATCAAACCTGGGAAGATATGGTGAACTAAAGAGGAGAGACAAGAAAAGTGAGACAAGCTTTAATATGGAAAATGATAGACTGTGACTGAAAGGGACAGAGATTACAATTCTAAAAGTTAATCAGCAGATAAGGCTAGAAGCTACAAAAATAAAAGGACAAGACTAAAGGTTCTGTATCTAAATGCACGTAGCATTCAAAACAAAACAGATTAACATATAAGCCATTACAGAGATATGGCTACAGGATGGCATAGATTGGGACCTGAGTATTGAAGGGTACATGACATTTAATTTGTTGGGGCTGTGGGCTGACAAATCCTCAGGTCTGAATGGACATCACACTAAGGTCTTGGAAGAAGTGGCTAGTGAGGTAGTTGGTGCACTGGCTTTAATTTTCCAAAATTCCCTAGATTCAGGGAAGGTTCCTTTAGATTTGAAAATATCAAATATAACTCCTTTACTCAAAGGGAGGGAGACCAAAAGCAGGAAACTATAGGCCAGTTAGCCTATTGTCTGCCATAGGGTAAATGTTAGAAGCTACTATTAAAGATGTTATAGTAGGGCACTTAGAAAAATTCAAGGCAATCAAGCAGAGTCAACATGGTTTTGTGAAAGGGAAATCATGTTTAACCAATTTATTGGAGTTCTTTGAAGCAGTCACACATGTGCTGTGAATAAAAGGGAACCAGTGGATGTACTGTACTTAGATTTCCAGAAGGCATTTGATAAAGTGCCACATCAAAGGTTATTGCAGAAAATAAAAGGTGCTACCATATTGGCATGGATAGCAGATTGGCTAGTTAGCAAGAAGCATAGTTGGCATAAATGGATCATTTTCTGGTTGGCAGGATGTGACGAGTGGTGTGCCACAGGGATCAGTGCTGAGGCACTGATATATGACTTGAACAAAGGGAACTGAAGGGATGGTGACTAAATTTGCTGATGACCTAAAGATAGGTAGGAAAGTAAATTGTGAAGAGAACATAAGGAGGCTACAAAGTGACATGGGTTAAGTGAGTGGGCAAAGATCTAGCATATGGAATGTAATATGGGCAAATGTGAAATCATTCATTTTGGCAGGAAGAATAAAAAAGCTCATTATCCAAATGGTGAGAGATTGTAGAGATCTGAGATTCAGAGGGACCTGGGTGTCCTATTGCATGAATCACAAAAGGTAAGTATGCAGGTACAGCAGGTATTAGGAAGGCTAATAGAATGTTATTTATTATGAAGGGAATTAATTACAAAAGTAGGGAGGTTAGCTTCATTTGTACAGAGCATTGGTGAGACTGCATCTGGAGTACAGTGTCCAGTACTGGGCTCCTTTATTTAAAGGAAGATGTAAATACATTAGCAGTTCAGAGAAGGTTTACTAGACTAATACCAGGAATGGGTGGGTGTCTTGAGGAAAGTTCGGACAGGTTAGGCTTGTATCCATTGGAATTTAGAGTAAGAGGCAACTTAATTGAAACCTTCAAGATACTGAGGGGTCTTGACAGGGTGGATGTGGAGAGGATGAACCTAGGACTAGGGATCATTGTTTAAAAATAAGGGGTTGCTCATTTAAGACAGATGAGGAGAATTTTTTTTTTGAGGGTTGAGAATCTTTGGGAATCTCCCTTCCTCAAAAGGTGGTGGAAGCAGAATCTTTGAATATTTTTAAGGTAGAGCTAGATAGATTCTTGATTAGCAAAGGGGTAAAAGGTTATCGGCAGTAGCCAGAAATGTGGGGTTGAGGTTGCATTCAGATCAGCCATGATCTTCTTGAATGGCAGAGCAGGATCAAGGGGCCATGTGGCTGACTCCTGCTCCTAATTCGTATGGATGTAATCTCTGCATACCCACTTCATCTTGTGATATTAGCCCCAACTGAAAAGTGAATCCTACAACTCTGGACTTCAGCCAGCCAATCTCGAATGCCTATGTGAAGGAATTCCTCATTAGGCTCTGACTTTGGACTTTTTTTTTACTGGAAAACTGCTTTTCTCTATCCCCGTCTTACTTTGTGAATGTGCAGAGTGGGAAGTGTTGAACATGCCTTTTTTTCTGGTTTTTGAATGTGTAAGATAAATTAACTTTGAGTTGATCTGAACTCTAGTTTGCTGTGGATTATTAGTAAAATTGGACCACAAAAAAGAGGGGTTGGAAGAATACTTATTCTTTAATAACTAATTCAAAACACCTTCTGTTTACGGAAAGGTGGTAAGAGGAAATCTGTGCAGTTTGAACTGCCCCCCACCTCTTGTCTGTAACACTGCCTTTCAAACTAAAGGTCTATAAAGCAATAGTCCTGCCTATTCCACTTCTTGCATTCAAGAGTTGGACTGTCTACCTGGGACATGCCAATAAGCTCAACCAGTTTCATTTGACTTGCTTTTGGAGACTTCTAAAAATCAGTTGGCAGGTCAAGGTACCAGACAGAGGTACTCACCCAAGCTGGCATGCTAAGCATCCACACTATATTGAGGTAGTTAGACTGATTTGATCTGGTCATGTAGCCAGAATGCCTGACATTTGCTTAACAAAGCAAATCTTCTAGACAGCTTGTGTCTGGGGTCTGCTCTTATGGTGGTTAAAGGAAGTGCTACAAAGACACTCTGAAGGTTTCACTTAAGTTTTGATATCAATTTCGAGTCCTAGGAGAAGTTCTCCTAGCATCTCTGCATCTGACACAACCAAATTTAAAAAAAAAATGGTGTGGCCTCCTTTTAAAAGCATGTGCATAACATAAGCAGAGGAAATCCCAAACCAGCAAATCATCCAAAACTCAATCAACTATTGACTCAGGGCCTGTACCCTCGGCATAGGATCTACCACCCAGTATGGAGCAATTTGAGATGGCCAAGAGCCACTGATGCCCTAGTTGCCAGAGCTGGATAATATATTTATTTCATGACAAATATACCCTCACAGCCCTGAGGGCAGTGGGTTTTACTTCCATTGCTTGATTCTCCCAGATGCAGGACATCATCGATTGCACTCATGGCCATCAAGACATCCAATGATAGATTCATCAACAGGAAAGGTTTCCGCTCCCTCAACGTTGATCTGACCTGTGGCCACTGCAAGAACCATATGTGCGTTCACTTTCCTGGCAGCTGCTATGATTCCTTCATTCTCTGACAGTCTAGGCTGCTATATCTCTTCACTCCAACCCTCAAACTCCATGGATAGATTGTAGGGGATAAGGGATATCCCTTTGAGATGGCTTTTCACCTCTCTACGAGAGCCATTTAAATATCCATTCACTTCAGCAGAACCAGAAAACCCCACTGGCAGGAGGGGCCTGAAACTTCCAGCCAATGGGTGTTTTTTTTTAAATCAATTACTAAGATGGGCTAATGAAGCTTAATTGTTTCAGTCTTTGGTGAAACAACCCCAACTCCTAACCAATAATATTTTAAGCATCTTTCATTTTGGTGCTTTTTTGAAAAAATACATTGGCATGAATACTCTTTGCTTGTATTGGACTCAATCTGTTTCTCTCTCTGCAGTTACTGCCAGACCTGCTGAGTTTTTCCAGCACTTTGTTTTTATTTCAACATAACTGTTTTCCATTTCCTTTCTGTGGAAAAGTGGTCGTGATTTCTAAAACATGACCGTAAGTCTGTACTCTTTCCCCCTAATCTCGGCAAATCCCATGCCTTGTAACCTCTCCCTCCAAGCTGCTTCCCAAACTGATCAACAGTAGCCTACTCATGGTGACTGACAGGCTCAAGAAAATTATTTCATGTAGTACACTCTCCTTCCAATGTGCTATGTCATCTGTATAATAATTTGTGTAACTGTGCTGTCATTATTTGTACTACATTATTTACAAAATCCTTGCCAATATTTCTTCTGTTTCAATTCAGCACCATTAGCATGTATCTTTAATAATTAATATTGTGACATAAAGCCAAATTTGCACCTTCCTTTGCCTAACTGGAGACTGCATTCCCCACTAAAAGTTTCTCCATATCACTGTCAACCACAATGGCCAGTCCCTGGAACACATTACTAACTCACCAACTTTAATCCCTCTTCCCAAGCAATCCTCGGAGGTTGAACCAGGCTGTTGCAGCCCTGTCATACTATTTGACCCTGAACTGAGCTTCAAACCCCATATCTTCTCCAATACTGCCTACTTGCACCTCTGTAAGGCCCATCTCCACTCCTACTTCAGCTCACCTGCTGCTGAAATCCATGCCTCTAGACTCGGTGTTCAAATGCTGTCCTTGGCAGCCTCCCACCTTGCTGCCCATATCCTAAATTGCACCAAATCTCATTCAACCAGCACTAGTGAACAACAGATCACCCCAGCCAGCAGTGCCTCAATTTTAAAATTCTCATCCTTGTTTCAAAATCCCTTAAAAGCCTCGCTCCACCCAGTCTTTGCAAATACCTCCTAGCTCTACAACTCTCCAAGATCTCTGCACTTCTCAAATACTGGCCTCTTGTGCAATCCTGATTTTCGTTGTCCACCATTAATGGCTATGCCTTCAGCTACCTAGGTCCTAAACTTAGGAATTCTCTCCATAAACCTCTCTGCCTCTCTCCTGCTCTTTCCTTAGAAGCTCCATAAAACCTACTTTGACCAAACTTTTGGTCACCTGTCCTAATATCTCTCTGGCTCTGTGTCAATCGTGTTTGATAACGCTCCTGTGAAGTGCCTTTGGACATCTTTCTATAATTAAGGCACTTTACAAATGCATTGATTTTATTGATTTCAAACAGAAGAGTGGGAGACACCGTATGAGACACATTGAATCAGTAGTCTGTGGAAGAGCTGGAATCTATGGCCCAGGAGTTGCAGCAGTAAACGTAAGTCCTCATCTTAGTTGTATTTAGTTTCAATCACTTTAGAATTTCTTTGGATATAGTTGTAAGTATGTTATGAAATTCCATACCACAGTATCACAATATCTCTACAGAGCAGAAGGAAGCCATTTGGCCCATCAAGTCTGCACTGGCTCTCTGAAAGAGCATTCCATCTAGTCCCACTCCCCTGCTTTATCCCCGTAGCCTTGCACATTCTCTTTTCAGGAAGTAATCTCATTCCCTTTTGAATACCTCGATCAAACCTGCCTCCATCACTTTCATGAAGTTTGAACCAGACTCCAACCATCCTCTGGGTAAGAAAATTTTCCTTTAATTCACATTTAGTCCTCTTGCCGATTTATTTTGAATCTGTGCCCTCTAGTTCTCTTGAGTGGAAACAGTTTCTCACTATTTACCCTGTCCATAACCCCCCCCCCCCACCCCAGATCTTGAATACCTCTATCAAGTCTCCTCTCAGCCGCCTTTTCTCCAAGGAAAATAGCTACAATTCTTTGTCCTGGGAATCATTCTTGTGAACCTCCTTTTTACTCTCTCTCCAATGCCTTCACATCCTTCCTCAACTATGGTGCCAGACCTGGATGCAGTACTCCAGATGAGGCCTAACTAGTGTCTTATACAAATTCAACATGACCTCCTTACTCTTGTACTCAATGCCCCTATTAATAAAGCCTAAGATACTATATTGCTTTATTAGCTGCTCTCAACATGCCCTGCCATCTTCAATGACCTATGTACGTATACACTGAGTTTCCTCTGTTCCTGCATCTCCTTTAGAGTTTCTCCCTTTATTTTACATTGTCTCACAATATCTTTCCTGCCAAAACAAATCACCTCGCTTCTCTGCTTTGAACTTCATCTGCCACCTGTCTGCCCAGTCCACCAATGTGTTTATGTCCTTTTGAAGTTCAAGACTATCCCCATCACAAGTTGACAACATTTCCAATCTTTGTATCATCTGCAAATTTTGAAACCATGTCCTGCACACAACATATATCAGGAAGTGCAAGGGTCCCAACACTGACCCCTGAGGAACTCCACTACAAACCTTCCTCCAGTCTGAAAAACAACCATGAAACTTATCCATTTGAAATCAGATCTTCACTTAAACTTGAAATATCATCAGCTTTCTGGGCCTGTGGAGCTGCCATACTGGTGACTTGAACTGTTTCCATAGAAACTAAATCATTCTTGAATAGTTTCCTCTTAGGAACTGGTTTCTTCTTTGGAAAATATAATTGAGGACAGAACTGTGAAGCTTTTTGGTGAAGATAAACTGTTTCCTGTAAAATGACAATGGAAACGTGTGCAGATATTGCATAACTATTAGCTTTCCAACTAAGCAATTAATGCAAAATAATGCTATTTGAAAAGTACTATTAACAACAATATCGAGATTGGCCTCTGTGAAATTTAGGTGGAATATCCAGTATATCTGTTCATTTGGAATATTCAGTGTTTTGGAAGTAGTTATCATTTTATCTTGATAATGAATTTAGGAAGGATATATTTTCTCTTACATATAACAATATCATAACTTGGTTTATGAAGAAAGGATTAAAAAAAAATGTAGGTATACTTGCACTTTGGAAATCATGAGCCAGATTTTCAAGTGGGTCAGGGCCAAGTTTGGAGGCAGCCAGGCACGCAATTTTGGGCCACTGACCTCTGTGCTGGATCCCTGCTACCATCCTGACCCAGCTGCCCATCCCATCCTGTGGGAAGTGAATTCAGGCCAATTAATGTTAATCATGGGGCTAGGCCAATGAAGTGAGCTCAGGGCGGGAGTGTTGGGAGTGGGGACACAATGAATCATTGGTGGGACTGTCCCTCCTCCACCAGACTCCTAGCACAGCAACAGCGCTACAACTGTGGCCATTGTCCGGCCCCCGGAGGGGTTGCCCTTACAGGATCACTATTTACCCTGTTCATACCCCCCCCCCCCCCCCCCCCCCCCCCCCCCCCCCCCCCCAAGGATCTTGAATACCTCTATCAAGCCTCCTCTCAGCCGTCTTTTCTCCAAGGAAAATAGCTACAATTCTTTGTCCTGGGAATCATTCTTGTGAACCTCCTCTGTATTCTCTCTCTCCAATGCCTTCACATCCTTCCTCAAGTATGGTGCCCAGACCTGGATGCAGTACTCCAGATGAGGCCTAACTAGTGTCCTTTGTTTTAAAAAAAAAAAACAGAAACTTACCTGGCCTTCTCCCATTCTCTTTCCACCTTCAGATCGGCAGCTCTCACCTTGGCCATTGGGGATGTTGATCCCTGAGAGCCAGAGAGCCTCCCATTGGAGGGATAATGTCAGGAGCCCATCTGCAGTTCCTGATTGGACAGTAAACCCACCCTCTGCTGTTAACTGTCCTGGCTCTTTAAAAACCCATGTGGGTATGTGTGGAATGTGCCATGTGAGCCAGAGAGTTGGATTGGAACTGAAAGCTAGGTTCCCAACTCAGAATTTAATGTCCCTGATAAGCCCATCAACTACAGGACAGTCAGTTTAACTTTGAGGAAGCTTCTAGAAACAATAATAATTTGGGATAAAATTAAGTCACTTGGCAAATATGGGTTAATTAAGGAAAGCCAGCACTTTTTTTGAAAAAGGGAAAATCATACTCAACATGATTGCTGGATTTTTTTGAAGAGGGCTTTTGAGGGCAATACTGTTGTGGTGTACATGGATTACCAAAAGGCCTTTGATACTATGCTGCACAACAGACCCTATGAGCAAACTTATAGCTCATGGAATAAAAAGGATAGTAATAACTTGGATATGAAGTTGGCTGACTGACAGGAAACAGAGTAATGGTTAATGGATTTTTCAGACTGAATGAAAATTTGTAGTGGAGTTCCCCAGGGCTTGATGTTTGGACCCTTGCTTTTACTGATTATATATTAATGACCTATGCCTTGGTGTACAGGGAACAATTTTTGTGGATGATATGAAACTTGGAAGCATTGTGAACTGAGGAGGAGGATAGCATAGAACTTCAAAAGGGCATAGGTGAGTTGGTGGAATGGGTGGACAGGTGGCAGATGTTCAATGCAGTGAAATGTGAAGGGATTCAATTGGTAGAACATGGAGTGATAATGTAATATAGAGTACAATTCTAAAGGCAGTGCAGGAGCAGAGGGACCTGGTTATATATGTGCATAGGTCATTGAAGGTAGCAGGACAGGTTGAGAGCATGGTTAATACAGCATATAGTATCGTAGGCTTTATTAATGGGGGCATAGAGTACAAGAGCAAGGAGGTTATGTTAAACCTTGTATAAAGCACTGCTTGGGCTTCAACTTGAGTATTACATCCAGTTCTGGGCATCACATTTTAGGCATTAGCGAGAGCGCAGAAAAGTTTCACAAGAATGGTTCTAAAGATGAGGAACGTCAGTTATGTCAATTAGATTGGAGAGTTTGGGATTGTTTCCCTTTTGAGAAGAGAGGTTGAGAGGAGATTTGATAGAGGTATTCAAGATTGAGGGGTCTGGACAGAAGAGATGGAGAATGTTCCCACTGGTCGAAAGATCAAGAACAAGAGAGCACAGATTTAACATAATTGGCAAAAGAAGCAATGGGTAATGAGGAGTAACTTTTTCACAATCCGTCAGTTCCAGTTTAGTGGGGCTTGATTTTGAACTTTAAGATCTGGAATGTGCTGCCTGAAACTGATGGAAGCAATTTCAATCAAGGCAGTCAAGAGGAAATTGGATTGTTATCTGAAAAGGAAGAAAGTGCAGGGTTACAGGGAGAAGATGGGGAATACCTCCATTCAGAGAGCTTGGGCAGACATGAAGGGATGAATGGCCTCCTCTGCTGTAACAATTCTGATCTTGCACAACAGCATTCTGAAGATCAATTGTAATTTTGCTGAATAAAATGCCTAGCTCTTTTTACGTTTGAATTTGTTTTTGTGGGGCATGGGTGTTGCAGGAATACTCCTCTATCATGCTAGGAGTAGAAGGAATACTCCTCCATCATGCACTAACATTCTGTGTAGGTGGGGAAAAAGGTTGATTTTAATGATAAATCCCCCCCTGCTAGGCAGGAATGATGTGTGGAAGAGATTAAAATCTGCTGAGTCCACTTGAAGCTGTACCACTCCCAACTGGCAGCATTTTATTTTCACCAAATTTAATGTCTACCAAGCTTCCTGCTGTAAGCAGGTGAGGACAAAGTTAAAGTTAATTCTAAAAGTGGAACCTTCAAGTCACACAGTTCTGACTTGGACATATATCACTGTTTACTTCATGATTTAGATCAAATTCCTGTAGTTCTCACTTAACAGCACCTGGGGAGCACCTTTACTATAGCAACTGCAGCATTTCAAGAAAAATGCTGAAAGGCAACTTGGTATAGGCATTAATGCTACCTTTGCTAGCAATATCCATATCCCCAGAATTAATATTTCAAAAATGGGATGGGGAGGAATGCACAACTGTAACAGAACCTATTCAAGTTATATGCATGAATATAATGAAGGAAAAGTCAAGCATCTTTGCTTGTGGATGTGTGCTCCTCCCTGCCTATATTTGCTGCTTTCAGACATAGAACTAGGGAAATCTTGTCTCTTGTCTTCTACCTGGCCTTTCCATGGCCAGTCTCACCTTGTTGAGGACTTACAAAACCTATGTCCTTGTCTCCCTCAGCATGTTGCTGTATGTTAGACTATCAACACCTTGCCTTCTGACCCAACATTTAACTTGAATACCAATAATGAGACTTATCAACATACATCATGTTGCACTCTGAAGTGCTTCCAACTAAAGCTTGAGGAAGCTGCCGCAAATGCACAATGGGGAAAGGTCATTTCATATTCACTACGTACATTCATTGTGAGTCATACAGTCTGAGGGGTCTATACAATTCCCAGCCCCTTTATGCACTAAGAACGTTCTTAGACAGTGACCTTTTCCTACTGAGCGTTTGTGGCAGCTGCCCCAAACTTTAGTGTGTCCCTCAGCATGTAGTCCTGGACCTTGAAATGTGCCAGCCTGTGACACCTGGTCAGGGACAACTTTGTGCTGGAAAACCAACACGTTTTGGGCAGACCAGAGAGCGTCTTTCATGGAGTTGATGATCCTCCAGCTGCAGTTGATGTTTGTCTCGGTGTGTGTCCCTGGGAACAGCTCGTAGAGCACAGGGTCCTGTGTCACAGACCTGCTTGGGATGAACCTCAACAAAAACCTCTGCATCTCTCTCCAGACCTTCTTTGCAAAGACACATTCCACAAGGTAAACAATGGTCTCTTCCCCACCACAGCTATCTCGAGGGCAACGTGCAGAGGGGGTGAGACTCCTGGTGTGTAGGAAGAATCTGACGGGGAGGGCCTTTCTCACCACCAGCCAAGCTACATCTTGGTGCTTGTTGGAAAGTTCTGGCAATGAGGTATTCTGCTGAATGGCTTTGACGGTCTGCTCAGGGAACCATCTGACAGGATCCACCATCTCCTTTTCCCTCAGGGCCTCTAGGACGTTACATGCAGACCAGTGCTTGATGGACTTGTGGTCAAAGATGTTTCTCTGCATAAATTTTTCCATGAGGGACAGGTGGTATGGCATGGCCCAACTACTTGGAGATTTCCATGGCAGCATGGCCAGACCCATCCTTCGCAACACCAGGGACAGGTAGAACCTCAGCACGTAGTGACATTTGGTGTTTGCGTACCAAGGGTCTACACATAGCTTGATGCAGCCACACAGGATGAGGGTGATGTTAGACATGTTTTTTACCCCCCCACCATCTTTATCTAGAGCTTGTACATCTTGTCCCTACAAACATGACCCATTTTCGACCTCCAAATGAAGTGAAAGATGGCTCGGGTGATTGCCACTGTGCAGGATTGAGGAATGGGCCAGACCTTTGCCATGTATAGCAACAATGAGAGTGCCTCACACCTGATGACCAGGTTCTTATCCACAATGGAGAGGGAGCGTCATTCCCTCATGCCCAGTTTCCTTTTCACCATAGCCACTCGCTCCTTTCAGTTTTTAACACATGCCCTGATCCCTCTGCATCATATCCCCAGCACCTTCAGGCCGCCTGACCCAATGTGAAGGGGACAAAGGATTGGTCAGCCCAGTTCCCAAAGAACATGGCCTCGCTCTTGTCGTGATTTACCTTGGCTCCCGAGGCCAGTTTGAACTAGTCGCAGATGTTGGTCAATCTGCGCACTGCCAGTGGATCCAAGCTGAAGACAGCAATATCGTTCATGTGCAAGGAGGTGTTAACTTGAGTGCCTGCACTGCTTGGGTTCGTCACTCCTCCTATGGCCTGATCCTTCCTGATGGACTCAAAGGGTTCTATGCAACACACACAGGAGAGGGGAGAGAGGGCAGCCCTGTCTGACTCCAGATTTAATTGGAAAACTTCCTGATTCCCATCCAGGTGCCCACACCCCTGCCCCATGCAATCATATCCCTGAGTAGCGCGAGGCTGTCAGATCTTCCTGCCGGGTACACCATAGGTCTGGTCAGGGTGGATCATCAACTCCAGAGCAGACCTGATCCGATTGGCCTTGGACAGAAACTTATAGTCCACAGTCAACAGTGAGATAGGTCGCTAATTTCCTCCCTTTTCCCCCTTCCATTTTTAGATGAGGGTGATGATGCCTTTCCTCATGGATCTGTTGGTAATGACCATGTTGAAATGACTAATATTCATTGATTTGTATTGAAAAGCCTCATGATCCATGTGTAAAAGTTGAATCTGATTGCACTTTTTGTGATGGCAGTTTTAGAAATGTTTTGTAATGTTCTTTCAGATATTTTATGAATAAGTATATTTTTCCAAAAAAAGAGGAGTTTAAGTCACACTATTCACTCCAATAAAAAGTAGGAGATAATGTGCTTTGTCTAACAAATGTGAAATGGTGTAAACTTTGCACTATTTAATAAATAAAATTGGGCTATGTATGCCAATGAAGTTACTTTGTCCTGTTGCTAAATTGGAAAAATAAAATGTCAAACCTGACTCTAGATTTACATTGCAAATTAACATTGGTATGAACCTGAAATTGTTTTGCATTGATGCCAAACTTGCAATGTAAAAGCATACTTAAATTTATCTAAACTGTGAATACTGTCTTTTTAAATTTAGCACAGAGGGAATTAGGGCTTGCTCTAAATCAGTTGGGTTGCAATGCAATGATAGTCCAATTATACTTTACACATACCAACAAGCTATTACCAATTAGGGCACAATAAAATAATGCAGAGAATGAGTCATACAATTTTACTTCTTAGGAATGTTAACCTGTTACAGAATACCTGAATATACAATCAATCTCATTGTTTGCAGATGAATTATGTTGTTTCATGAATGATGCAATTGGTATGCAATTAGCAAGAATTTTTTACTTGATGGGTGGTAGGAAATAAATGCCACCATCCATTGTCCTGGGGAGTTGGGTCAACTGTTGTCATGCATAACTATTGTCATGCACGGTTTAGAGATTGCTGCTACGGGAACCAAACACTAAGAAACTGATGGGTGAATTAGGCCTTTGTAGTGACAAACACGACTGAGGTCACCGTACTCTAATGAAATATAATTCGCAGAATCTGATGCTGTGTGGTCTCTGCCTGGTGAAAGATTTACTGGAGAAAAGGAAATACTTCAGTTTAGTTTTCCTCCCTTACATTGTTTCTCTTTAATGTATCTGGTGTCTGTAAACTCAACCTTGTGGTTTTAACAATGTAGAGATCCTCAATGAGTTATCTATCAGTAACTATTCAGACGTGTACTGTAAAAGAATATATTTACTGGAAACCATGTGACTGTTAAAACTTTTGATTTTCAAAATGTAGTACTAAGCTTGTACTACATTCAAATAAGAAAGATTCTGCCAATAGTGAATTCTGAGGGTGGAATTTTCCCTTCCAGAGCTTAAGTGTGATGACAGGCGGGTCTCTTGGCACATTTCCTGCTGGGCAGCTGGGTGGGAATTTGCACCTGATTTTGTGCTTGTTGGCTCAGTAATTATGCATAGATGAGTTGTCTCCAAATCATATAGTGGGCTGGGAACTGGTTCACCTGCCCCACTGTCACCTAATGGGCTCTAAGTCCAGGTGCCATATTTAAACACCACCCTCACTCACAAGCCCAGCTTTGTGAAGAACATGTCTGTAAGTGGCTTTGGCAAAGAAGAGAGCTGCTCCGAAGTTCATCAAGACTCCTAGGAGGCACTCATAAATGGTGTACAGGGATATCTTGTACCCCATGAATGGCTCCAGGAAGCCCAGCCTGGCAGGCCGTTACAAGGGCAGTCAGCACATCGGGCAAGCACCCAAGAAACTCAATGCATTGTAGGAAGAGGATGGATGATCTCATCCATTCTGCCAAGGTAAGTGTACCTTCTCCTCACTCCATCTCTCACTCTCATAATGGTATCATGACTCAAAGGGATTACATTGTTTAGTGTCTCACACAATATTAGCAGGGGAAACATCACCACTGATTGTTTCATGGGCACTTTAACATTGCCATCTTATCTATCGTGCAGCACAAACTCCATCCTCAGCCCTAAATGGGGAGAGCTCAGTGCACAAAGTAGGCACACGTGCTTCCTAACTGCTCCACCAGCTCTTCTCATCACATTCCATCTCCTTGTCTTCAACCAGGTCAAGCTTGTGCATAAAAAGGAGAGTTCCCAGCCCAGAGGAGGGAGGGCAGATATAGCGGAGCTCACCAAATTCGAGGAGGATATCGCCAAATTGCGGGGAGGACAGGGACTGTTCCTGTGGGGAAGGTGAAATCAGCCCCTCCTAGCAAGCCAGTATGGATGAGCCCTTCAGGAGTTGATCACATCTTAACATTTTCAGTGTGTGACTTGCAATATTGTATTCAGTCTGTTCCTGAACTATATCTATCTACTCTCTCTTACAGGCTCCAGCAGGTCCAGGCACATGTTGAAACCCAACTTAAGCCCCAGTCCCCAGGCCACCTCAGTTGAGGAAGCGGAGGATCCGCTTGTAAAAGATCTGTTAATCCATTCACCCACACCCTCCACCAGCTCAGAGAGAGACACCCCATTGATTCCTGATTATAGAGTAGAGTCAGGGAAACAATCTGGGGAACACCTCACTGACGCATCTCCACAGCAGTTGGAGGCAGTGACAGCTAAGGTCCCTGGCTCTTGGAGGACTGCTGGAGATCAAGCACCAGCTGAGTCTGATGATGCGCCTCTGGAAATGACCATGTCACGTGCTGTAGATGCAATGACAGGTAGCGGAAAACCAGGTAGAGTTGCGAGAGGCAGTCAGCAGACTTGAGTGACGGATGGAGAAGTCCTTCCACTTTCTGCCTACTGACATAACTCTGATATGTAAGTGCTTCATTGTTACCATGAGGGGGTGGTGACTGCCTTGGAGACCTTGGTCCAGCAAATCTTGCTGGATTTGCGCTCAGACCTGCAGTCCATTGCTATAGGCATTGGTGGAATCCATGAATGGCTAGGCAGGGGGTTGGTGGGGCACCTTGACCTCCCTCCAGGTGCCTTTTCTCAAGGAGTCAGGCGGGGACCTTTGGAAACCCACAGGGAGGACAACCAGCAGATAGATGCCTAGGGGCCAGGTGACTTGGAGTGTCCAGCTGATCCCAGTAGCCTCTGCCTGTGATCCCATCACCTCCAGCTGTACAGGCCAAGGAAGGTACATCAGCTCCATACCCAAACACCCAAAGCAGGCTGGGGCCCTCTAACTTCCAACCCCCCCAGAGGACGGCCACCAAAGTAATTAAAGACAACAGGGCGTACCAGTCAGCAGGCTGCCTCCATCTCTTCTGTGGATGTCGCGGATGCACCTAGTCATAGCGGTAGGGTTAGAAAAAATAAGCTTTGCTTTCACTTCTGGATCAATAATTATCATGCACCTTTGTAAATACATTTGCCATTCATGAGAATGGCCTTGTCATTTGGAAGTGCTGTGATACGCAGCTATGTACCCTTTTATTGCGAGGGTGATCCATGCTCCCACTCAGTATTCGCCTTCCTTTGTGAACCACACATTCATGTGATATATAGCTGACTCGTGATACCTATCCTACCCTTGTGTTATGTCAGGGACATGTGTGAAACTCTTTACTGAAAGATCTGCAAAATGCATTAGCAACAATACTCCTTACAAGACAGCATGGAGTTAGGTATCCTCACTGGCCTTGAAGGGGTAGCTGTAACGAGAAGGCTGCCTTCATTGGTACTGCCAAAGTGCAAGACCTGCAACCATGCCTGCATCTGTCTGTTTAAAAAAAAAAACCCTCCCAGAAAGATGGTGACCACTGCATCAAGGCTTTTGACACAGTGTCTGTGCTGTTGTGGCGACTATTATCTCCCAGACTGCAACAACAGTGGGTTCACTGCTAACCTTTCCAATGATCAGGGCCTAGTGAATCATGAAGTCTGAAGGTGCGAGGCCAAAAGCTGAGATTGTTCACGAAGTCACTGGTTGTAAAGGCCTTTCAGTCCACAGGTATGGCAGTCAAGATGCCTCTGCCTGTACATTACTGCTCCTGGAATCTTGTGGCTATCAGTGTATCACGGGCACAACTTCCACGTTGTGCTTCTTGGAGGGTATCCTCACATGGGAGCTGACCCTCATTTCCCTCTTCAGGTTTCTGCCCATCCTGCTCTTCATCGTTCAAGGGGATCTCAGCGTCCTCCATGTCTCCCTCTGGCAAGGGCCCTCCTCTTTGAATAGCCAGATTGTGAAGGGCGTAACACACCACAGTGATGCGGGACACCATCTCTGGTGAGTACTGAAGAAACGCACCTGAGCGGTCCAAGCATCAGAAGTGCATCTTCAGGATGCCAATGGTTTGTTCGATGATGGATCATGTTGCCTTATGTGCCTCATTGTGTATCTCCTCTGAGTGACTCAGAGGACGACACATGGGTTGTCATGAGCCATCGTTTGAGCAGATACGCCTTATCCCCAAAGTGCCAGCCCTATATTCGCTGAGGCCCTTCAAATATGAGAGGCACCTGGGAGTGACTCAGGATGTCTCACTCATGGAAACTCCCAGGGTACCTGGGACAAACGTGCATAATGTGCTTATGATGATCACACATCAGTTGAACGTTGATGGCATGGAACACTTTCCTGTTAATGAACATCAGGGGCTGTGCCTTGGAGCTCTCATTGCCACATGTATGCAATCGATTGCACTCTGTATTCTAGGGAATCCTGATATATCTGCAAACTCCCAAAATCTAGCAGCCGAGAGTGAGAGTTCACATAACAATGAGCCTTATGGTAAAGGGCATCTGCCACCACCTTTATATGCTGAGGACTGTGAGATGCTGCATAGGTCCCCTGTGCAGGAACGATCTGCATGCGAAAAAATTGTGTGGTGGGGTCCTTCAGGGCCACTGGTAGGGGATGCCCTTCCAGTCCATAGGATCCTCCTGTAGAATATGGCAGATGTGATTCATCATTTCTCTTGAAAAGCGCAGATGGGCATAGCATTGACTGTCGCTCATCTCCAGATAGGAGGGTCTTCTTTGGTAGACTCGTTGTTAAGCTAGTCGCCTCCTTGGGATGGGCCTAACCATCTCCTCCTCTGATTGTTGCTGGGGCTCCCTGGACCATAGTTGTCAGGCTGGGCCTCCTCTTGAAGCTGGGCTAGGTAGTACCAGTCCCTTCTCCTCAGTTGGATCATTGCCATCAATAAAGCAGCATTGACCACAGGCTCCATTATTCAATCCCCCTTCTCCCTGGGGAATGATAGATGCAAGAGATTAATGAACACAGGGCAAATATAGTAGACCTCCTAATCGCACTCAGAAAGACCATATAATGCCCCAGAGCTGCATCTGCATTAATAGCTTCTCTCTAATACAGCTTTGCAGCTAAGGCACACACTTACATGTTTAGGCATCCACAATGCCAACCCTGACGCTTTACATTTCAATCCACAGAATTTGTGTGAGAGCTTTGGGGACATCATGAAATGAGTGACCTTAACCAAAGATACCCCTGCAATCTATTATCATGTATATTTTTTGACAAAAAAAACTTTATTCATAAAATATCTGGATGAACATTACAAAACATTTCTAAATGGCCATCACAAAGTGTACAATCATTTACAACACATGGATCACGAGGTGCTTCTATACAATCAATGAATATTACGGTCATTTCAATATTTATGGTAATCAATCTTAACTTGCACTTCAGCAATGACTGGATGCCCTTTGGCCCCTGATACATGCCAATTGGATGAAACATATTTAGACTTTCATTGATGATCTGGAACATGTGCAGCAGCTGTGATTCATAGACGCTTGCCTTCATTAACATTCTCACATACTTCTCTCTTAAAGCTCAAATGGAGCGATTATGTTGTGAAGCCAGTGACTCCTGCAGTCTCGCAAAGCGCTAAAAAAAAGGCAATGGCTCCAATGGAACCTTCTAAAGGAGATCTTCCTTTTTTCTCATCTCTGACTTTATTTCAATGTTCTGAGTGCAAGCAGGTTGAGGCTGCCCCATGAAATGGGCGCCTGAGTGCAGCTCTGGGCTCCTCCCACACTGACTCTGACCCTTTCTGTCCAGATTCCTTTCCAATTTAAATTTGTTACTCCATCATCACTTTGACTTGCCAAGATGGTGGTGCTCAGATTTTACTATGAAACCAACTACAGCCCTCTTGCTGTGAATGTTTCTGCCCCTCAAATCTTCCTGGAAACCCCATGGTGTGCAGGTAGAGCTCCCTTCCATTATTCTCTTGGATCACAGAGTCATTGTGGTCGATATTCCAACCCCCTCACCTGAACCCGTAACTGTAGATGTGCCAAAGCCCACTGTGGACCTCACCCCTCCTCATTTTGAGGCTGTGTACATGGTCACGTACAGAGGAGACACCTCCAGGAAAGTTTTGAGTACCCCCCCCCCCCCCCGCTGTTTTATGTTTCCCCCCTTTTACAGTCTGCAGATGCCTACCCTAACCCTGACCATCCAATCTCCAGCCTAGTACCAAGATAGACGATGCCAAGGACAGCGACATTAAAACCATGATGCAGCCCTGCATACCAAGCTGTGCCTTATCCCTTCTCCCTCTCTGGAATGGGACTATGACGTGCGTGCCATGCATAACCCTGTAGCATAGCCCGCAAAACTCTAGGATTGACTTCACTCCCGCACCCTGAGTATGAAGTGAATGAAGCTCCAAGACTGATTTCACTCTTGCACCCTGACTATGAAGTGCACTAATCCCCAGGACTGACCACTCTTGCACACTGGCTATGAAGTGCACTGAGCCTCAGGACTGACTTCAGTCTCACATACTGACTACGAAGTGCATTAATCCCCAGGACTGACTTCACTCTCGCACACTGACTATAAAGTGCACTGAACCACAGGATTGACTTCACCCTCGCACACTGACTACAAAGTGCACTGTACCCCAGGACTGAGTTCACTCTCGCACACAGACTACAAAGTGCACTGAGCCCCAGGACTGAGTTCACTCTCGCATACTGACTATGAAGTGCACTGAGCCCCAGGACTGAGTTCACTCTCGCATACTGACTATGAAGTGCACTGAGCCCCAGGACTGATTTCACTTTTGTATCCTGACTAAGAGATACACTGAGCCCAAGGACGGACTTCACTTTCACACCCTGGCTACTTGGCTGCAGGCCAGGGACTATGACTGTCTTTCTCTTAGCTCTGCCTTTCCTTCTTGACTGCTGACAATATTGTCCCTCTACCTGCCCCGATTTCCATGAGCTTCTGTGTAATCTGTATCTTGTGCAAGCCTTTTCCCTCCCCCACCTCCATGAGTCTCTGTGCGAGCCTTACCCTCTTGTGCCACAGCAACATAACATCTTGTATTCCGGAGTCTGCATGCATCCCCTCCAGTTCATGTAGTTCTGTTCCTAATCCATCCCCTACTGTGTCCGTGTTCTAGTCTTTAATGTTGGGCTCCAGCTTCCCAACCCTTGGTCTCACCTCTACCTGCTATTATTTCCACACCACCCCCCGCCCCCACCCATGTCCCCTCTGTCTCTTTCCTCCTCCTCCAAACCAACCCCCCCCCCACCCCCACCCCCCCACCCCCCACCCCCAACCAAGGTCACAATGCTGGCCTCTGTCTGGTTTGTTGCCTGAGCCCCATTGCTGCTGGTCAACGGAGGAAGCCAATGAGGAGAGTGTGCCTGTACTCCTACCAATGTAGCATCTCACTGGCTTTGGTCAGAACCTGGAGCAGTGCTGTTGCAGGAAGGCTTTGAGTGTAAGGTTAGCTCTGAACCAGTTTTACCTCTTCCCCCCACCACTCTCAACTCTATGACTGTTGTCTGGTCGCCGATCAGAAATCAAGTGCTGGATATTCCACCTATGGAAAATGGAAGACTGAAATGAAAGCGGAAAATGCTGGAAATACTCAGCAGGTCTGGCAGCATCTGTGGGGAGAGAAATAGACTTAATGGGCAGAATTTTTGATTAGTGAGCCTAGGTGCAGTGATGGGCACTTTCGGCAGCACCCACCCCGCTGCCTGGAATGGTAGGAGCTCATGCCTGATTCTGGGCTTGGAGGGTCATTAGTTATGTACAGGCGAGCATTGGTCTGAATCACCTGGCAGGTCAGGAGTTGATTCGTCCGCCTGCCCTCAGCTGGTGTGTTTGAAGGCCTGGGCGCCATATTTAAAGACCAGTCCAACACGCAATCTCACTCTCTCCAGCACACCAGAAATCTCTGGCAGGCAGAAGAGGGAGGCTGAGAGCCTGAAGAAGGCAGCAGCACCACACTTCACGCACCAGGCCCTCCAGGCATTGATCAGAGGGGTGCAGGCACAAAGGTGTGTCCTGTATCCCGGGGATGGCTGCAGGAAGCGCAGCATCCTCACTCCTCCAGCCTGGGAGGCTATCTGGGAGTAGGTCAGAGTGGCTGGCAACCATACCCGAAATGCCACCCAGTGCAGGAAGAGGATGAATGATCTCATCCGCTCCACCAGGGTAAGTCATCCTTCAACTCCCTGTGATATCAAACTCTTATTCTGGCATAAAGGCAAAATACTGTGGATGCTGTTCATCTGAAACAAAAACAAAAATTGCTGGAAAAGCTCAGCAGGTCTGACAGCATCTGTGGAAAAAAAGAGCTGACGTTTCGAGTCCATATGACTCTTCATCAAACAGGTACTATCTTCAGGGATCTCACACAACCATTAGTGGGGGACACATCAGCATTCATTCTCTCGCCGAGACTTTCACATCACCACCATCCCATCTATCGTGTTGTTCACACTCCATCCATTGGCCTTCCTGGGGAAGGCTCACCACACACAGGGGACATGCATCTCACCCAACCTCTGCCCTATCCCTTCTCATCACATGCCTTTCTTTCTTTCTTCATACAGGCTAAGCTGTTGCAAAACAGGCACAAGAGATCGCAGACCAGGGGAGGGACAGCCGAAATCATTGCCCTCACTGAGTTTGAGGAGGCTGTAGCCAAGCTGGCTGGGGAGGACAGGGATCGCTCCTGTGGGGAAGGGAGATCGGTCTCTCCTGCCAACCTAGTAAGGATCACAGCTCCATCACTTCTTCAAATCCTGACAGTCTGCAATCTTATCTAGCTCATTAACTGTAACTATATTTTCTATTTTCTAGGCACCAGCAGATCGAGGCCCCCAACCCAGTCCAGCATCAGTGTGAGCCCACAGGCTTCATCCAAGGAAGAAGCTCTGGAAGAACTGTCATGGCACTCAGGCACCCTCCACAGCTTAGAGAGACACATGCCGGTGGGGCACAGCAGTAGATTAGGCCCAGGCTCATTTTCTGGGGAACACCTCACTGACATGTTGCCGCAGCAGTTGGAGGCAAGGACAGCCCCGGCCTCTGGCACTCAGAGGGCCGCAGAAGACCAGCTTCCCCCTCGGTCCGAGTCAAATCAATGCTGGAGATGCAATGACAGGCGGCAGCGGAACATCAAGCAGAGAATCAACAGTCACTCAGCAGACTAGAGTGAATGATGGAGGAGTCTGTCTATGTTCTGGAAAAACTCAACAGGTCTGACAGCATCTGCGGAGAGGAACACAGTTAACGTTTCAAGTCCATATGACTCTTCAACAGAACTATTGAAGGGTCATATGGACTTGAACCGTTAACTGTGCTCCTCTCCGCAGATGCTGTCAGACTTGCTGAGATTTTCCAGGTATTTTTATTTTTGTTTTGGATTTCCAGCATCCGCAGTTTTTTTGCTTTTATCTGTCTGTGTTCTCTCTGATGTTGTGGCTCCGACATGCGAGCACCTTGAGGTCACTGTGGGAAGGCTGGCGACCACCATGGAGACCTTGGTCCAGCAGGTCTTGCCAGATTTGCACTCAGCCCTGCACTCCATGGCCACACACCCTGGTGGGCTCCGTCAAGATGTAGGCAACATGGGGACGAGGCACCTTGACCTCCCTCCAGGTGCAGCAGCAGGGCAGGGCCCTTGGGCACCCACATGGTGGACAAGCATCAGCCGCAGCCCCCCGAGCGCCGCCTCTCAAGACACTCCAAGGGCATGCAGCTGCTCACAGCCCCTTCTGCCTATGACCCCATTCACTCCAGCTGCTCAGGCTGCTGAGGGCGCTTCTGCCCCTGAGCAGATGACCCATATAAGGCTGGGGCCCTCACTTAACCTTACTCTTCCTGGAACTTGTCAGCAATTAATGTATCACCGGCACGTCTCCCACGTCTTCCTTCCTTCATGGCGCGATTGCGCTCATACTGATCCTCAGCAGCCTCATGAAGAGGAAGAGCTCTCATCCTCCTCCAGTTCATTCTCTGGCAGGGGTTCACCTCTTTGCATTGCTGGATTGTGAAGGGCGCAACACACTGCGATGATGTGGGAAACTGTGTCTGAGAGGTGCTGCACAGGTTCCCTGTTGATCCTCAAAAAGAATGCGAGGCCAAGAAATTGATTGCTGCGGTCATCTCCAAAGTCACAGGTAGGGGATATCCTCCAACTCCATGTGGCATCAGGTCTTCACGAAGAATGTGGCATATGTGATGTACCAGAGCTTGGGACAAATGCAGATGTACACGGCATTGCCTCTCACTTATTTATAAACAGGAGAGTCTTCTATGATAAACCCTAGGTCTGGCGAGTTGCTCCTGTTGTCTGGGCCTCTGCCCCGACCCTCCTGTTCATGCTCTGGCTCCGCTTGACCATGTTGCTCCTGCTGGAGCTGTGCGCAGAGTCGCCCCTCCCTCCTTCACCGCCTCCATTGCATTAGGACCCTGACAAAGGCAGCATTGAGCCCTGGATCCATATCTGCTTTTGCCTTCTCTCTGAAAGTAAACATTGAAGACATTAATGATTCAAGGGAAAAGAAAGTGAAGCTCAGAAGATGACACGTTTGGATACTGTATGGGTTCCATAGTTTTTCCTGCCCTTCTTGCATGGTGGCTGACTCTGCCTTGTTTCTGAGATATTAGCACACACATCGAGGTGACCAAGATGGCATTGCAGATAGGTAATGTGTTGAGCACGTTTCAGTGAGATGAGTGACCCAACCCAGCTCTGTGTTCCAATCTCTGATGTGGCATATTAATGACCAATCAGTTGCTCATGGTCAATGAGTGGATGTCCTTTGGCCCATTAGGAGTGTCAATTCTGGTGAACATGTGACAGGCCTTCATTGATGGAATGCCATATATGATACAGCTGTGCGTCCTTCACTATTGCCTGCATTCACAAATTCAACATTTCTATTTATTACGCTTGACATGCAGTGAATGTGATGTGAATCCACTGAGTTCTGAGTAGCCCTTTAACAGTGCTAATGAAGCCATTGGCTTCAGTGGCTTTCATTACAAGGAGGCCTTCCTCCTTTCTTTCTAAGCAGACTCCTGCTCACTTCTACGGCAACAAGAAGTTGGAGGGCGACCCCAGAAAGGCCCCCCTTGTGTTCTCCCTTCCACCTCACTGATATTTCACAGCCTTCTCTCCCCGTTGCCCCTTCATGTTCATCAATCCCATCCTCGCCTCTCAGCCCACCCCCGGTCGAAATGCGAGTTTCTGAAAGTGGAGGCCTGTATGAGTGCCACAGCACAGTGGTATTCCTTGGGGCAATGTAGGCAAAGAGCAGGAGCAGACCAGCTTTACAGCCACAGCAGAGTGGCATTCATTGCAATAAGACTGGCGTAGCTCTATAACAAAAACAAAAATACCTGGAAAAACTCAGCAGGTCTGACCGCATCAGCGGAGAGAGATACAGTTAACGTTTCGAGTCTGAATAACTTTTCATCAGAACTAAGGAAAAATAGAAAAGAGGTGAAATATAAGCTGGTTTAAAGGGGGGTGGGACAGGTGGAGCTGGATAGAGGGCCAGTGATAGGTGGAGTTTGCCAAAAGATGTCATAGCCAAAAGGACAATGAGGTGTTGACGGTGGTGATATTAGCTAAGAAATGTGCTAATGGGGACATTAAGGGCGAAAAGCAGGACAAGCAAGGGACAAATTGCCCTAGTGGGGGTGGGGTGGGGGGGAAATTGAAATAGGCTAAAAGGTAGAGATAAAACAATGGATGGAAATACATTTAAAAATAATGGAAAAAGGCAGGAAAAGAAAAATATATATAAATTATTGGGAAAAGGGGGGTCGGAAAGGGGGTGGGGCAGGAGGAGAGAGCTCATGAACTAAAGTTGTTGAACTCAATATTCAGTCTGGAAGGTTGTAAAGTACCTAGTCGGAAGTTGAGGTGCTGTTCCTCAAGTTTGCGTTGAGCTTCACTGGAACATTGCAGCAGGCCAAGGATGGACACGTGGGCATGAGAGCAATGTGGTGTGTTAAAATGACATCTTTTGGTAATCTCCACCTATCACTGGCCCTCTATCCAGCTCTACCTGTCCACCAACACCACCCCCCCCGCCCCCCCCACTCTTAAACCAGCTTATGTTTCACCTCTTTTCTATTTTTCCTTAGCTCTGATGAAGAGTAATTCGGACTCGAAATGTTAACTGTATCTCTCTCCACAGATGCTGTCAGACCTGCTGAGTTTTTCCAGGTAATTTTGTTTTTGTTCTAGATCTCCAGCATCCGCAGTTTTTTGCTTTTATCTTGGTGTTTAATTTGACTGCCACCTCTTCAAGGAATGTCTATCTTTAAGAAGTATTGCTCTTCTCTCCGACAGGATTTCCGCCTATCTCTACATGGGGTAAGACGGAGACAGTCACTGAGGAATGAAATATGGCTGTGAAAGCAAGTTTTAGTAAACACCTTGTCAAACACCAGGAGAGAATTGGAAAGCAACGAAGGTGAACAAGGCAAAAGAGATGGGCAGAAATCCTGTCGGAAAGAAGAGCATTACTTCTTCAAGGTGGAAGTTCCTTGAAGAGAGGTGGCAGTTAAATTAAACACTAAGATAAAAGCAAAATACTGCAGATGCTGGAAGTCTAGAACAAAAACAAAAATACCTGGAAAAACTCAGCAGGTCTGACAGCGTCTGCGGAGAGAGATACAGTTAACGTTTTGAGCCTGAATTACTCTTCATCAGAACTAAAGAAAAATAGAAAAGAGGTGAAATATAAGCTAGTTGGGGGGGGGGGGGGGGGTGGGTGTGGGTGGCAGGTAGAGCTGGATAGAGAGCCAGTGATAGGTGGAGATTGCCAAAAGATGTAATTTCAACACACCACTCTGGTCTCATGCCCACATGTCCATCCTTGGCCTGCTGCAGTGTTCCAGTGAAGCTCAACGCAAACTGGGGGAACAGCACCTCAACTTCCGACTGGGTACTTTACAGCCTTCTGGACTGAATATTGAGTTCAACAACTTTAGATCATGAACTCTCTCCTCCTTCCCCATCCACTTTCCGATCCCCCTTTTTCCAATAATTTATATATATTTTTCTTTTCCCGCCTATTTCCATTATTTTTAAATGTATTTCCATCCATTGTTTTATCTCTACCTTTTAGCCTATTTCGATTTCCCCCTAACCCACCCCCCACTAGGGCTATCTGTCCCTTGCTTGTCCTGCTTTCCACCCTTTATGTCCCCATTAGCACATTCCTTAGCTAATATCACCATCGTCAACATCTCTTTGTCCTTTTGTTTATGACATCTTTTGGCAATCTCCACCTATCACTGGCCCTCTATCCAGCTCTACCTGTCCCACCCCCTCTTTAAACCAGCTTATATTTCACCTCTTTTCTATTTTTCCTTAGTTCTGATGAAGAGTCATTCAGACTCGAAATGTTAACTGTATCCCTCTCGGCAGATGCTGTCAGACCTGCTGAGTTTTTCCAGGTATTTTTGTTTTTGTTCTAGATTTCCGGTGTAGCTCTATGGGAGGTGCGAAACGTATGTTCCACTCACCTTGAATTACCAGCAAACTGAGGTCAGACCTGTGCACTCTATCCCTTTTCAAATGGATTTGAAGCCGACATAATTTCTCACTGGTGTGACGCAGGATTGGAAGGCCTGACAAGATTCCAATGAGCATTCATAACATGTTAATGAATGCAAATGGCGTTCATGCTACTAGTTGGCGGGATAACTGACCCATCATAAACACACCACCAGGAGAATTGCAACCTGTTTTTACGACGGTGGATATGGAACTTTTTGCCTGTCACTGGATTCTCCACTGCTGCCCACCATGAATCCCGCCATAGGCGAGATGGGAAAACTCCACCCAATGTTTCAGGTCTCTGACTCTTAATCAGAACTGGGAAACGTTAGGAATGTAGTAGGTTTTGACCAAGTGAAAGTGAAGATTGAGGATGCCCTGTTCTATTCCCACCTGAAAACAGGCCACATTTTGCTCAACTGAAGCCAGCTCTTTTCCTGTTCCAGCATACCCTGCAGCTTGTCTCTGAGTTATAAGGTGGTGGGTTCAAGCCCTATTTAAGTACATTACCAGGCTGACATGCTCTCTAATGACTTAAACGATGGCTAAGTTTGTCAAATTTTGTTTGATTAACACTCCTGTGAACTGGCTTTAATGGGTTTACTATGTCAAAGGCTTTATTTATATACAAGTTATTATTGTTGTTGTTGTTAAATATCTCCATGATGTCACTTCATCCTACCTCTCAATCTTCTGCAGCTCTATTTCCCTGTCCTCTTCTAACTCAAGTCTACTGTGCATTATCTTATCCCTTTGGTCTACCTCAGGGCAAAGGATGGCTGAGGTTTCTGTCAACATGGCCAGAATTTTCCAGCCCATCATGCTGGTGGGATCTTCTGGTCCCGCCGATGTAAACGGAGATTTCAATGGCTGGCCAGCCCCGCCATGGGGGAACCCGCTGTGTGAGGGGGAGGGGTTGGAAAACTCTGGCCCATATCCTTGCATTTTATAATTCTCTTTCTAAGCCATTCTGTTCTGCAACTCTCTCACGACTTTCATAAGTCTCATCAAAATTTACTTCTTCAATCATTTCCAACCTTTAACTTTTCTCTCACTTCCAGCTTGATTTCCTCCAACCTCATGTGAAGCACAATGTTCATTATGTGAAAGATGTTAAATATAAATGTCAGTTGTTGTTCTTAACGTGATATACCTATTTTCTCCCTTTGCAGGCTGTTACTGGTGAAGCTTGAATTGTTACAGCCGTTAATAATCATTTAATAAATAATAACTTTCCATTACAAACTTGATTCTCTACTATTTATTTGATGTTGCTATGTTTGGCGTTCCCTTGACTGCTTCCCATCTTCCTACTGACCTGCACACATTTCTTCATCTTCCCTGCATATCCAATATACTAGAATAAAGACCCATTGTCACATGGCAAAAAAGGAACGAGTTATACATCCCCACCAATTTTCACCAGTTCTGTTGAAACGACTGAGGGAGCTCCACATAGGTAATAGATTTGAGGAAACCTGTTAAGAAAACAATATAGGTTGAGGCCTTGGACGTTAAGAGACTTTTAGCTCAATCCTCTGTTTGTAAATAAATTCATCACTTTTTTCACATTTTGGAATTTACAGCTAGTTAGCCTTTGTTGTCAAATGTCATTGATATAAAGATTGGCTGAATGGTTTCGCTGCTCTTTAATGCATAACAAAGGGAGTGGTGAAGCAAGGATTCTTAATGGAGAAGAACTGTTTGTCATTTTTTCAGGAGAGTAAGCTAAAAAAACTGGTCTATAGTTCAGGAGGAGGTTGGTTAGCTCAGTTGGCTAGAATATGGTGTAGAATGATGCCAACAGCTTGGGTTCAATCCCCATACTGGCTGTGGTTGCTCATGGAGGCCTGCCTCTTGCCTTGCCCCATGCTTGATGCAGAATGCTGCTCCTCAAGCTATACAACCAAATCTCTCTCTCCAGTGGAGAGAAATGCCTTTCATCCCTTGTGGACTATGACTAATTACCTTAACAACTGTAGGTAAGTATAAGATCATAGCTAGGCTGTTCAGGGATGATGTGAGGAGACACTTCTTCGTAAAAATGTTGCTGAAAGTCTGGAACCCTCTCCACCCCCCCAAAACTGTTGAGGCTATGTCAATTGAAAATTTCAAAACTGAGATTGAAAGACTTTTGTTAAGCAAGGGTATTAACTTTTATGAAACTAAGGTTAGATGGAGTTAGAATCAGCCATTGTATGGGAGAACAGACTCACAGGGCTGAATGGCCTATTTCTGTTCCAATGTTCCTATCTCAATGTATATGGACTCTTTTTCTATCTTGATGCTAGTTATGTCGTTTTGCTACTGACATTGTGTTATCTTTAAATAGTACAGCTGCCCCATCCTTTGTTCTTTCTCTGTCTTTTCCAAAGTGCTTTCTAACCTGCAGTATTTAATTATCAGTCTTGTTCTTTATGGAGCCATGTTTCAGTTATTCCCACTATACCTGGCTTCTCTCTACAAATTATTGCCTCCAGTTCCCCTTTTGTATTGGATGCTGTGTACATTGTTGCACACAAGCAATTTAATTTATTTTTATTAATCAGTCCCCTCTGTACTCTGCCCTTTTTATCATTATTGTTACTCTGCCTCCCTTCTTATCTTTTCAATTATTCCAAAGAGTTCTGGGTATGTGGCATAAACTCTCCACCACAGCAAGTAATGATGTGTCAACTAGCAGACATAAAATAGGTGGATAAGTATCTGGTTAAGGATGCAGATTGTAAGGATTAGTACAGAAAGGGATGATCAAATATTTTGTGCCACATTATGGCTAATGAGGTGCTGGGATCATGGAAATGCCATACAAAGGAAGGTGACTAATCTGAATGTATAATGTAGGCTATAAGAATAAATAGATACACTGAAATTTGATTTAGTTTGGAGAATCTGTGCAGAACTTTCCCTCAGGAAATTAAATGGTTGAATAAAGCCCATGCTAGATTGGATTGTATTTGGGCTGTGAATAGAATTGACTTGATCAGCCAAATAGCCTTTTTTTCCCCATGCTGTCTTCCATTTTTAATAGTATTTCTTCATCAGGTAAGTCTGTTGAGACTGCTGATGAACTATGCACCTATTGGCCTGTAGACTTATTGCTGATCCCATTGGCTTTTCAAAGAAATCTCAAATCAGTCACATGTTTTATAAATGTATATCCCTTTAGTAAATTCCAAATTGGTACACACTATCAATTCTCATTGAACAACACAGACTTTTTTTTCCTTCCCACAGTGATAAACTAAAGCTACATGAAAGAAATTACCTTGCTTTGCCACCCAGGTCATTTCAAATAGACAAGCTTCAACAAACATTTTAATTAAATGTAAATAAGAATCAATATTAATGCTTGAAATTATGAGATCCGCTGATGATTGTTCATGATTATACTTAATCCAGGGTGTTAATGGTGGGCGACATTTGTTTTATAAAGAAAAACTCCACCATTACAGGTGTCCTGCCTTGCTTTAGATATAGCTCCAGTTCTTTCTGAGCAGTTTTTTTCTAAAAAAAATATTACTTGAAATGATATTAAATATTTTAAAGGTTGCTTTGAGCTAGTCTCAGAGCTGTTCCAAAACTAATCAAGAGCAAATAACAATTACCACTGACCTGATAGTGTGAATGATTATGAATGCATGTGCAGGTATCTGAATGAGTGTGAAAATATAATTGCAAAAACAGAAACACAGGAGGGTTAAGTTAAATGATATTAGATGTTTAACTGATGAGCCTAACAGATAAATGAGTTATGAAGATATGTGTCACTGGTTGTTATTTTATGCACAAGCCACTAACTCCTGTTGCATTTCTTACTCATAATCTCAGGTTATGTGATACTGAAGTATATTTGAAGACATTAAGATAATTATATAGTTTAGTCTTTTCTGACAGCACTTTTTATACAAAGGCAACCTAGAAGTACACAAGTGATGTGATGTGGCTGCTTAAAGCAATGAGCACTGAGCAGCTGCAGAATGTTAATGACAATGCAATGGAAAGAGAACAGCTGGAAGAGCAGTCAATGGGGAGTGGAGATAATGTTGTTAGGGAGAAACAATGCCTCAGACAGATTGATATCAGATATGAGAGCAAGAAGGAAAAAATGAATAAGGATATAGAAGAAAGGTAGGAATGTACTGCAATAGATTGTAATTAGTGTGGTGAGTCTGTCCCCACTTCATTTTGATTTGAGAAACAAGTTTTATACTGAATGATATATGGACCTTTGGTATTGTTGAGCTCAGACACATGTGATTTGTACTCGATTCAGAAAGAACACTTATATACAGATTGTAATACTGTATTAAATCTAATTATATAGCCATATATGAACACTGCATATTTATATATGAATTCTATATATTCAGATTGTAATAGTCATATATGAATACTATGAATTAGGCATGAATACTTTATGGCAAGCTGTGAAGAGGAGTTCTATGCTAATTTGATTTGCCCCATTTGGACTTTATTTAATTTGAATCTGTTATATCCTTGCTTGTGTTGTAAATTCATGAAAAATTAGGACACGATCACAAGTTTAGTCTTGATCATAGTGCTATAATTCAATTAACAAGAGATTACATCATATGTAAATTATCTGAGTGAATACCTCACACTTTAAAGTGATATTGTAGTTTGTGGTATAGTATATGGACATTACCAGCATAGAGGGCTTAATAACAGCAAAGAGTCAAATTGTGCGTTTATTTTTATGTATTTCGTCATCAGATTAATTTATCCTCTGTTACAGATTTGGAATGCTGAAGATACCTCCTCAGGTTCAGTGGCATTGTAAATAGGGGTGTTATGAAACTATAATAATTTTCATAACATTATTGTGGTAGTACAATACAATACAAGTAGGTTTATAGGGATGAATATGGATGAGTCTGTCTATGTGTGATTTAATTGAGGTGGAGTCGTCTAGACTGCAAGCTTGAAATTATCAAAAGGAGTTAGGTATAGAAGGGTACTTGAAATGCTTATGAATAAACATGGGTGAGGTCTTAGCATATAAGGTGTGAAGGACATTTGCATTTTTAAATAAGTGAAGGAGTTGTTTGGATTTCAACGGGATGGTAGGATGTTTACAACTGGCAAGATAAGCAAGGCCAAACAGTATGTTTATTTTTCCTAAAAGGAATGAGATCATATTGGCAACATGAAAGATTTTTATATTGTGGGAAAAGTAAATTTCCAAAGAATATAGAACAATGGAATTTACAGATTAAAGGGAGAGAGACATATATAAAAGGGAACCAAAAAGTTATGCTGGGGGGCCATGTAAGATCTAATAGGAGTATGTGAAACAACCTTGCAGAAGCCTCCAGTCATTTTTGCAGAAGTCTGCTCTGCCCAGTAACTAAAGTTGGAGAAAATCTTTTGGAATTCCACTGTCGAGTGAGTGCTGTGGTAACTTACTGGCTTGGTTTTTATATTTAATATCTATTTTGGGCCGTTGCCTTAATTGGGAACGTGTAGTTGGGAGAAAAGTTAATTAAGAATTTTAGAATTTGTTGTAGCATTAAGTAACTGTAATCTTATGTATGTGCTTGAAATCTTTTCTTTTGTTAATAATTATTTAAATTACATTTTTAAGATATCTAAATGTCTTAGTGGACTCATTAATTCTGAATTCAATGCACACATCTTCTCATAATAAATAGAAATTGCAAAACTGTTGTGATAGCGTGGCCAGATTTCCCTTGTGAATTTGGTCCACCTGGCACACAGCACCTGCCACATCATAACAGGGGTCTAAGCATTTTAATATTATAGGATTGCTTCAACAACAGTTTGCATTTGTATAGAAACACAAAATTCCTGAAATACTCAGCAGGTTAGTCAGCAACTGTGGAGAAAAACACAAAGTTAATGTTTCACAGCTCTGAAACGTTAACTGTTTTTGTTTGCACAAATGATGCTGGACGTGCTAGAGTATTGTCAGAACTTTCTGTTTATATCAGATTTCCATCATCTGCAGTATCGCTATTGTTTAATTCACTGCCACTTCTCTCCCAGGAATGCCCACCTTGAAGAAGTTCTGCTCTTTTCACCGATGGGATTTCCGTTTGCCTCTTCTATCTTGTTCACCTTCATTGCTTTCTATTTCCCTTTTCAAAAGATCACACACCTGAAACATTAACTTTGTTTTTCACTCCACAGATGCTGCCTGACCTGCTGAATATTTCCAGCAATTTCTATTTTTATTTCAGATTTCCAGCATCTGCAGTATTTTGCTTTTGCATTTATATGGCACCTTTAATGGAGTCAAACATCCCAAAATGCTTCACTAGAGCATTATTCAACAAAATTTGACGCTGAGTCACATTAGGACAGATGACCAAAAGCTTGGCCAAAGAGGTCAGTTTTAAGGAGCATCTTAAAGGTGGAGAGAGAAGTGGAGAGATTTAGGGAAGAAATTCCAGAACTTAGGGCCCAGGCTGCTAAAGGCAGAGGCCCTAGTGTTGGATTGATTAAGATCAAGCATGGAGTCAGGCGATTTTATGGAGGTGAAAGTAGGTAGCCTTAGTGATGGAAGGGATATGTGGTCAGAAGCTCATTTTTGGGTTGTGAATGTCTAGTTCTGCCTCAGGCAATTGTCAGGGAGAGAGATGGAATTGGTAGCAAGGGAATGGAGTTTATAATGGGGACCAAAGACAATGGTTTCAGTATTCCCAATATTTAATTGAATGAAATTTCTGTCATCCAATGTTCAACAAGCAATGTAACAAATTGGAGACAGTGGAGGACTCGATAGAGCTGAAGGTGGGGTATAGCTGGGTGTCATCAGCACACATATGAAACCTGATGTGTTTTTTGGTTGGTGTCATCAAGGGGTAGCATGTAAATGAGAAATAGGAAGGGGCCAAAGATAGACCTTTGGGGAACTCCAGAAGTAATGGAATGTGAAGAGAAACTGTTGCAAGTGATTTTTCGGCTATAACTGGATAGATAAGAATGGAACCAGGAGTGCGCTGTCCCACACTATTGCCCTGTATCTACTTTTATGACAGCATGGTCCAGAGAATAACACTGGGGCCCCTTTGTGATCTGAAACAGTTAACACTGTCTTTTTCCTGTGTATTGTTTCAACTACTATAATGCGGGATTGAGTTGACATTAGATGAGGTGAGGCTTGGGCTTGAATTTTTGCTCCCGAGTCGGGTGTGCAGAGTCGGGAAATTTCTCGACCTCCCAAACCCAAGTTAGGAGAAACTTCTCCAAATGGTTGGACTTTTGTTCTGGGAGGCATGTGCTAACTGGAATTGGGCAGTCTGTCTGGGGAGGTGATGGCGTAGTGGTATTGTCACTGGACTAATAATCCAGAGACCGAGGGTAATGCTCTGGGGACTGAGGTTTGAATCCCGCCACAGCAGATGGTAGAATTTGAATTCAATAAAAATCGGGAATTAAAGTCAAATGATGACCATGAAACCATTGTTGATTGTTGTAAAAATCCATCTGGTTCACTAATGCACTTTAGGGAAGGAAATTTGTCATCCTGACCTGGTCTGGCCTACATGTAGTTGACTCTTAAATGCCCTCTGAATTGGCCTAGCAAGCCATTCAGTTGTATCAAACTGCTACAAAGTCATAAAAAAGGGATGAAATTGGACAGATCACCTGGCATCGACTGAGGCACCGGAAACGACAATGACAATCGCAGCCCTGTCGACCCTGCAAAGTCCTGTTTACTAAAACCTGGGGTAGTGCCAAAATTGGGAGAGCTGTCTCACAGACTAGTCAAGCAACAGCCTGACATAGTCATCCTCACGCAATCATACCTTATAGATAATGTCCTAGACACCACCATCAGCATCCCTGGGTACGTCCTGTCCCACCGGCAGGACAGACCCAGCACAGGTGGTGGCACAGTGGGGAGGGAGTTGCCCTGGGAGACCTCAACATTGACCCCAGACCACATGAAGTCTCATGGCAGCAGGTCAAACATGGGCAAAGAAACCTCCTGCTGATTACCACGTATTGCCCTCCCTCAGCTGATGAATCAGTATTCCTCCATGTTGAACATCAGTTGGAGGAAGCACTGAGGGTGGCAAGGGTGCAGAGTGTACGCTAGGTGGGGGACTTCAATGTCCATCATCAAGAATGGCTCAGTAGCACCACTACTGACCAAGCTGGCTGAGCCCTATTGGACATAGCTGCTAGACTGGGTCTGCGGCAGGTGGTGAGGGAACCAACAAGAGGGATAAACATACTTGATGTCACCCTCACCAACCTGTCTGCCTCAGATGCAACTATCCATAACAGTACTGGTAGGAATTGACCACCGCACAGTCATTGTGGAGATGAAGCCCTGCCTTCCCATTGAGGATACCCTCCATCGTGTTGTGTGGCACCACCACCATGCTAAGTGGGATAGATTTCAAACGGATCTAGCAACTCAAGAATGGGCATCCATGAGGCGCTGTGTGCCATCAGCAGCAGCAGAATTGTAGTGGAACACAATCTGTAACCTCATGGCCCGGCATATTCCCCACTCTACCATTACCATCAAGCCAGGGGATCAACCCTGGTTCAATAAAGAGTGCAGGAGGGCATGGCAAGAGCAGCACCAGGCATACCTAAAAATGAGGTATCAACCTGGTGAAGTTAGAACACAGGACTGCTTGTGTGTCAAACAGCATAAGCAGCAAGTGATGGATAGAGCTAAGCGATCCCACAACCCACGGAGCAGACCTAAGCCCTGCAGTCCAACCATATCCAGTCGTGAATGGTGGTGGACAATTAAACAACTCACTGGAGGAGGAGGCTCCGCAAATATCCCCATCCTTAATGATGGAGGAACCCAGCACATCAGTGCAAAAGATAAGGCTGAAGCATTCGCAATAATCTACAGCCAGAAGTGCCAAGTGGATGATCTATCTCGGCTTCCTCCTGAGGTCCCCAACATCAGAGATGCCAGCCTTCAGCCAATTTGATTCACCCCATGTGATATCAAGAAATGGCTGAAGGCATTGGATTGTGCAAAGGCTATGGACCCTGACAATATTCTGGCAATAGCACTGAAGACTTGTGCTCCAGAGCTTGCCGCGCCCCTAGCCAAGCAGTTCCAGCACAGCTACAGCACTGACATCTACCTGGCAATGTGGAAAATTGCCCCATTATGTCCTGTACACAAAAAGCAGGACAAATCCAAACCGACCAATTACCGCCCCATCAGTCTGTTCTCGATCATCAGTAAAGTAATGGAAGGGGTCATCAACAGTGCTATCGAATGGCATTTGCTTAGCAATAACCTGGTTACTGACGCCTAGTTTGGGTTCTGCCAGGGCCACTCAGCTCCTGACCTCATTATAGCCTTGGTTCAAACATGGACAAAGAGATGAACTCCCGAGGTGAGGTGACAGTGACTGCCCTTGACATTGAGGCAGCATTTGACCAAATGTGGCATCAGGGCAAAACTGGAGTCAATGGGAATCAGGGGAAAAATTCTCCGCTGGTTGGAGTCATACCTAGCACAAAGGAAGATGATTGTGGTTGTTGGAGGTCAATCATCTCACTTCCAGGACATCACTGCAGAGGTTCCTCAGGGTAATGTCCTCGGGCCAACCATCTTCAGCTGCTTCATCAATGACCATCGTAAGGTCAGAGGTGGGGATCTTCGCTGATGATTGCACAATTTTCAGCCCCATTCGCAACTCCTCAGATACTGAAGCAGTCCATTTCCAAATGCAGCAAGACTTGGACAATATCCAGGCTTGGCTGACAAATGGCAAGTAACATTCGAGCCACACAAGTGTCAAGCAATGACCATCTCCAACAAAGGAGAATCCAACCATTGCCCCTTGATGTTCAATGGCATTACCATCACTGAATCCCCACTATCAACATCCTGGGCATTGCCATTGACCAGAAACTGAACTAGACTAGCCATATAAATACTGTGGCTACAAGAGCAGGTCAGAGGCTAGGAATCGTGCGATGAGTAACTCACCTCCTGGTTCCCCAAAGCCTGTCACCATTTACAAGCACATGTCAGGTGTATGATGAAAAATTCCCCACTTGCCTGGATGAGTGCAGCTCCCACAGTACTCAAGAAGCTTGACACCATCCAGGACAAAGCAGCCCACTTGATTAGCACCCGTTCCACAAACACTCACTCCCTCCACCACCAACACACAGTAACAGCAGCTACAAGATGCACTGCAGGAATTCACCAAGGCTTCTTCAACAGCATCTTCCAAACCCATGACCACTACCATCTAGAAGGACAAGGATAGTAGATAGATAGGAACACCACCACCACCTGGAAGTTTCCCTCCAAGTCACTCACCATCCTGACTTAGAAATATATCACCGTTCCTTCACTGTCGCTGGGTCAACATCCTGGAACTTCCTTCCTAATAGCACTGTGGGTGTACCTACATCACATGGACTGCACTTGGGCAGGACAGTCAAGACACACAGGAATACATGATGAATGGTAGGACCCTGGGAAGTACAAAGGGTCAGAGGGACCTTGGTGTGCATGTCCACCAGTCCCTTAAAGTAGCAGGACAGGTAGATGAGGTGGTTAGGAAGGCATATGGGATACTTGCCTTTATTAGCTGAGGCATAGAATATAAGAGCAGGGAGGTTATGTTTGAACTGTATAAAATGCTGGTTAGGCCACAGCTAGAGTATTGCATGCAGTTTTGGAATCTGCATTTTGGAAGGATGTGATTGCACTGGAGAGAATGCAGAGGAGATTTACCAGGATGTTACCTGGGCTGGTGAGTTTTAGTTATGAGGAGAGATTGGACAGACTGGGGTTATTTTCCCTGGAACAGAGGAGATTGAGGGGGACATGATTGAGGTGTATAAAATTATGAGGGGCACAGATAGTGTGGATAGGAAGGAATTTTTCCCCTTGGTGGAGGGATCAATAATCAGGGGCATAGATTTAAGGTAAGGGGCAGGAAGTTTAGAGGGGATGTGAGGGGAAATTTTTTCACCCAGAGGGTGGTGGGAATCTGGAACTCACTGCCTGAAAGGGTGGTAGAGGCAGAAACCCTCATAACATTTAAGAAGTATTTGGATGTGCAATTGCAATGCCTTGGCATACAAAGCCATGGGCCTAGTGCTGGAAAATGGGATTAGAACAGTTAGGAACTTGTCTGACCAGCACAGACTCTATGGGCAGAAGGGCCTTTTTCTGTGCTGCAGATCTCTCTGACTCTACCCCACTTTGCTTGGCTTTGTCCTTGGGAGGTGGGCATCATTGGGTAGACTAATTGGCCTTGTTTAGAGGGCATTTAAGAGTCTGGAGTAGGCCAGACCAGTTAAGGATGGCAGATATCTTTCCCTAAAGGCATTCATTTTTATAACAATTGGCCTTTTAATTCCAGAATTTTTATTGAATTCAAATCCCCCTATCTGCCATAGTGGGGTTCAAACCCAGGTCCCCAGAGGATTACCCTGGGCCGCTGGATTACTAGTCCAGTGACAATACCACGACACCAATGCCTCCTTGACTGACTTATACTGACTTACTCCTCTGCATCCTGATGTTTGAGCCGGCTGTTCTGAGGTATTTTGGCTTCAGCAGCTTCACATTTTTAAAAATTAGATTGCTTTCTAAATTTTTAAGATGTCTGACTTTGTGCTGTTCTCCTGACTGTCCAGTCAGAATGAAATCAAAAACTTTCGAACTCAATGGTGTGAAGTGATAGTTAATTAGAGTCAAGCTGCCAAATTTTCATATTTTTTTACAGTTTATGGCAATTTCACTTCAGTTTATTTGAATTCGATATATTTTTCAGCATTATAGTGTCCATGGTTATTTGTGAACTGCCTCGTACCTACTGCTTATCTGTCACTGGATTTACAGAATGGGGAAATATTGAAAGAAAAGTGATGGGATCTAGAATATTGTCATTTTAATAAAATGGGGCCATTTTTATTGAATATCAGATTTGTAATTTAATCCATTAAGGTGTTGCAACTGAAAGGGGCCTCATACAAGCACCATTTGTGAACTAATCACAATCAGGATTATTGATTACTGGACCATTTAAAGGGAACTTTGAAGCAAAATCAAACTTATGTATGAAAGATCCAGTTTGACACCTCAATTAGCATATACAGAGGTTTGAATTGAACTTCTATTTTTGACGACGGATGTGCAATGTTACAGCATGTGGTATTCCCTTTCCAATGGCTAGGGATTGAAATCTTATGAAGATAAACTGGAACATCACTACAGGAGTATCCTTCAGTGCCAGGATTTTGTCCCATATAATTATAACAACAATACAGACTCCTGTACTTAAAACTAACTTGAAACACAGGCTTCTGAAATAAATGTAACTGAAGACAAAATTGTCAGGAAAGCATCAGAGGAATATTAATACATTGAAGATATCCTATAAATTCATCAATTGGGAAGTGGCAGAACCTGCACTGTATTTGACTGTAACCAAGGATAAAGATACCAACCTACTCTTTATGATGTAGGGATGGTGGGAGAGACCTGCATCCATAAGAAGTAGGAGCAGGATTAGGCCATTTGGCCTCTCAAACATGCTACACCATTCAATGAGATTGTGGCTGATCATCTTTCTCAGCTTACCTTACAACCTACCAGACATATGTATTCTTGCTGGACATCACTCAGTATTCAGAACTGGCACTCCAGTATCTACTCACCAGCACTGTCTGGAGTGAAGTTCAAACCCAACCCTTCCGTTAACATCAGGAGTATCACCACTGATCCACTGCTCACTTCACCCAGAAACAACCCTGCATAAAAACCCACTATTTAGAGAGCACATTCTGGTTTCCACTTGCTAGGGTTGTTTGGTGTGGTTCCTGAGCCTTTCAACTTCTGATTCAGAGGCAGGAATACCACTATGTCAAAGAGTCACTTAATTCTTCATTGTACCCTTTCTAAAACCTGAATCCCTTTTCCATATTGTGTAGCCCAATATTACTGAGAATTTATAAAGGTTCCTTATTACCTCTTTGTTTTTACATTCTGTACATGGATCTTGTCAAATTTGCCCAGGAACCAAATGTGAACCAATCTTATTATGATCAATTGTTCAGTGCCAGAATAATTGTGTTTTGGGGATTAACATATAGTCTATTCCGGAGTAGATAAAATGTGGCTTAGAATTTCGATGTAAGGAAACATTCAAGTTCAGCAGAGCGAGCTGCTCCTCATCTATGCCAGCTGCCTGGGGGCAGGATGTCTCTTTGCCTTATTAGCTATGGATTGTTGTGTGATACACCAGGGGAGCTGTGGAGTCAGAGAGATACAGAGAAAACAAAAAAGCCTACTCCTGCTTGGAAGGAAGAAACATTGTGCAAGATGTTCCCAGTCCGGGATGACAGACTAGGGGGCAGGAGGCCAGGAAAGTAATGGGAGGTGAGTCAGCAGAGCTCCCCAAAGCATTCCCAATGCTAGGGAAGTTTCCCAGTTACAGATCGGCCACCCGCCGAATGAGGGAAGTTGCCAATTTAAATAATTAAGACCCATAATAGAGGCGATTCGGAGAGCTCACTAGCATTTTGTCATTAGTGTAGCAGCCCCCCCCTTCACCACTCACACTCCCACACCCCTCTGTGGGCAGAGATCACCAGGTTCGTGGAGGCAGCCTGCCAGCGGAGTCCAGGGACCATCAGAGTCAGAAGCTCCACAGCCTATTGTCAGGGCTACAAGGAAGTGAAGATGCTTGAGAGGCTGTGGAGCAGATTTACCAGAATGGTTCCAGGGATGAAGGAATTTAGCTAAAGTTGGAGAAGCTAGAGTTGTCCTCCTTCGAAAAAAGGAGGTTGAGGGGAGAACTGATGGAGATGTACAAGACTATGGAAGGTTTAAATAAGGCACAGAAAGAAAAGCTGTTCCCATTAATGGACAGTACAAGGACTAGGGGGCACAGATCTAGGGTTTTAGGCAAGAGGTAAGGGTGTGGGGCCAGGTTCATGTGAGGAAGAACTTTTTTTTACACAGTGAGTGATAATGACAATTTGCTGCCTATGACAATGGTGCAGGTGTAGATGATCAATGATTTCCAAAGGAAATTAGATAGACACTTTATGGAAATAAACTTGCAGGGCTATGGGGACAGAACAGAGGAATAGGATTGACTGGATTGCTCCGCAGAAAGATAGCATAGACTAGATTGGCTGAATGCCTCCTGCTGTGCTGTAATAATTCTGTGACTCTATAACCCTATGAAGGAAAGGGCACACATGCAACCTAAACACTCCTCCCAGATGGTTTTCCCCTCAGCTTCATGGGACCTTCTACCATTGGCCACGCAATTTTTTAAATTATACTGACCCACACGATAGTTCTCTCCAAGCTGCCTCAGCAGTGACCATCTCTCCGGGTGGGGCTGCCAAAGCTTCTGAGCTGCCAGCTCCCTGACTGGGATGGCAGCATTCACAGCCCACCCCGAACTTGGAGGCAGTCATTTAGGAGGACACCTTTGGGAATATTACTGTGCCATATGGCTCTTGGCACATGCAAACTCGCAACTCCCATTGGTTTCCTACATGGATCTCAAAGTCTGTGGTGAAACCATGCCCATTGGCATGTGTCACAAATGCATGAGTGGTAGGTTTCAAGTTTGAGCCTTGAATGAAGAAGATAATTTATTTCTATCATTTTACTGGCAAATATTTTAAAATTTCCACAGGTACCTTGCTTAAATGGAGTCTTTTTGTCTGCACTGGAGTATTGCTTTGGACTACATTTGAGTGCTTCAGTTGGAGTTTGGTGAGTGAGAGAGTTTTAAGGGTTAATTTAATTGTTAATTTCTATTTACAGTCTAGTCTTTCTTTAATTAAGCAGTTAACTAAAAAATGCTTTTTGTATTGGGAGAAGGTAAGTTTTAGTCAAGCTTTAAAACAGGACTCATTCAGGTTCTGCTCGCAGCTAGTTAATTAGCTAACTGGCTTAAAGAGGTTTTCAGAAGCCAGATTCAGACAGCATAAAAGTAAGCCATTTACAGTGCTGCTTCTGCCTGCACTGGAGTGCTACTTTGGGCTGCATTTGAGTGCTTCAGTTGGGGTTTGGTGAGTGAGGGAGTTCATTGAAGAGGGAAGGAGGTGATCCTTTCATTTTCTCCCTTTCCTTAGAAAAAAGAGGTGCGGCCTTGGTAATTAGGACTTGGTGAGTATTTCTACTGACCTTAATATTCTCTAAACTAGAGGAAGTAAAAGTAAAGGGAGTAATTTAAGGGTAATTCATGGCATTACCCCAGTAATGTGGAATGCTCCTCCTGTGAAATGTGGGAAATAAGGGACACTTCCGGTGTCCATGGTGACCACGTGTGCAAGAAGTGTCTCTAGCTGCAGCTACTTGAAATCAACATTTTGGATCTGGAGCAGTCACTGTGGAGCATCTGCAGGGCTGCGATCTTTATGGATAGCACGTACAGTGAGGTGGTCACACGGCAGGTAAAGAGTGCACAGGCAGAAAGGGGATGGGTGACCATCAGACAGAGTAAAAGCACTAGGCAGGTAGTGCAGGAGTCCCTGGGTCCATCTCCCTCTCTAACAGATTTTCCATTTTGGATATTGGGGGAGATGGTTTCTCAGGGGAATGCAGCGACAGTCAAGTCCGTGCACCACAGGTGGCTCAGCTGCCCGGTGGGGTTGGGTGGGGGAGATAAAAGAGTGGAAGAGCAATAATGATAGGGGATTCTATTGGAAGGGGAACAGATAGACGTTTCTGCAGCCGCAGATGTGACACCAGGATGGTTTGTTGCCTTCCTGGTGCCAGGGTCAAGGATGTTACTGAGCAGCTACAGGACACTATGAAGGGGGAGAGTGAACAGCCAGAGGTCGTGGTCCATATCGGTACCAATGACATAGGTGAAAAGAGGAATGAGGTCCTGCAAGCAGAATATAAGCTAGGAAACAAATTAAAAAGCAGGACCTCAAAGGTAGTAATCTCAGGATTACTCCCAGTGTCACATGCTAGTGAGATCAGGAATAGGAGAATAGACTGGATGAATGCATAGCTGGAGAGATGGTGTAGGAGGGAGGGATTTAGATTCTTGAGGCATTGAGACTGATTCTGGGGATGATGGGACCTTTACAAGCTGGACGGGTTGCACCCCAGCAGGAATGGGATCAATATCCTGGCAGGGGTATTTGCTAGTACTGTGGGGGTGCGTTTAAACTAGATTGGCAGGGGGATGGGAACCTGAGTGGGGAAACACAAGAGAGGGAAACAAGGATAGAAAGGAAACAGGGGCTGGTGGCAAATAGGGCCATAGTACAAAAATGGATGCGCAAAAAGACAAGTCTAAAGGCACTGTATCTGAATGCACGGAGCATTTGCAATAAGGTAGATGAATTAACAGCGCAAATAGTTGTAAATGGGTAGGATATGATTGCGATTACAGAGACATGGCTGCAGGGTAACCAAGGCTGGGAACTGAATATCCATGGGTATTTGGTATTTAGTTAGGACAGGCAAAAAGGAAAAGGAGGCGGCATGGCGTTGTTAGTTAATGATGGAATCAGTGCAGTAAGGAGAGGGGATATTGGCTCAGAAAACCCAGATATAGAATCAGTCTGGGTGGAGCTAAGAAGCAACAAATGGTGGAAAACATTAGTGGGAGTTGTATATAGGCCTCCAAACAGTAGAGGTAAGGTAGGGGACAGTATTAAACAGGAAATTAGAGATGCATGTAACAAGGGTGCTACAGTAATCATGGGTGACTTTAACTTACAAATAGATTGGGCAAACCAAATTACCAATAATACTGTGGCAAATGAATTACTGGCATATGTATGAGATGGCTTTTTAGGCCAGTACTTGGAGGAACCAACTAGGGAACAGGCTATCCTAGATTTGGTTTTGTGCAATGAGAAGGGGTTAGTTAATAATCTTGTTGTGCAGGGTCCTTTAGGAAGCTGACCATAACATAATAGAATTCTTCCTTAGGTTGGAAAGTGAAGTAATCCAATCCGACATTAGGGTCCTCAATTTAAACAAAGGAAACTATGAAGTTATGAGGCATTCGTTGGCTAAGATAGATTGGGGAACTTCATTTAAAAGGAATGGCTAATATTTAAGGAACAAATGTATGCATTGCAAATGTTATATACTTTCTGGCGCAAAAACACGTAGGGAAAGTGGCCCAACCATAGCTAACAAAATAAATTAAGGATAGTACTAGACCCAAAGAGAAGTCATATAAAGTTGCCAGAAAAATTAGTAAGTCTGGTTTGAGAACAGTTTAGAATTTAGCAAAGAAATTGATTAAGAGGGGAAAAATAGGGCATGAGAGTAAATTGCAAGGAACATAAAAGAGGACTGTATAAAAGCTTCTATAATGATGTAAGAAGAAAAAGATTAGTGAAGACAAATGTAGCTCCCTTGCAGTCCGAAACAGGAGAATTTATAATGTAGAACAAGGATATGGCAGAACAATTAAACAATTACTTTAGTCCTGTCTTTATGGGAGAAGACACAAGTAACCTCCCAGAAATACTAGGGAACCAAAGGCAATTGAAGGCAATTAGTATTATTTAAAACAGTGCTGGAGAAATTAATGGGACTCAAAGCCGATAAATCCCCAGGGCCTGATAATCTACATCCCAGGGTAATAAAGGAGGTGGCCATAGAAATAATGGATGCATTGGTTGTCATCTTCCAAAATTCTGTAGATTCTGGAACAGTCCTGGCACTTAGGAGGGTGGAAAATATAACCCCACTATTTAAAAAATGAGGGAGGGAGAAAACAGGGAATTAGCCTAACCTCAGTAGTAGAGAAAATGCTAGTCTATTATAAAGGCTGTGATAACACAACCCTTAGAAAATATCAATGGGTTTAGACAAAGTCAACATGGATTTATGAAAGGGAAATCATGTTTGACAAACCTACTGGAGTTTTTTGAAGATGTAACTAGCAAGGTAGCTAAGGTAGAACCAGTGGATGTGGTGTATTTGGATTTTCAGAAAACTTTCGACAAAATCCCACATAAGGGGTTAGAGTGCAAAATTAAAGCACATGGCCTAGCGAGTAATATATTGGCATGGATTGAGAATTGGTTGGCAAACAGGAAAGAGTCCTTTTCAGAATGGCAGGTGGTGACTAGTGGGGTACCGCAGGGATCAGTGCTTGGGCGCCAGCTATTCACAATGCAAATCATTTATTTGGACGGGGGAAACAAATGTAACATTTCCAAATTTTCTGATGACACAAAACTAGGTGGGAATGTGAGTGGTGAGGAGGATATTAAGAGGCTTTAAGGTGATTTAGACAAGTTGAGTGGGTGGGCAAATACTTGGCAGATGCAGTATAACGTGCATAAGTGTGAAGTCATCCACTTTAGTAGGAAAAATAGAATGGTAGAATATTATCTAAACAGTGGTAGATTGGGAAATGTTGATGTACAAAGAGACCTGGGTGTCCTTGTACACCTATCACTGAAAGCAAACATGCAGGTGCAGCAAGCAGTTAAGAAGGCAAATGGTATGTTGGCTTTCATCGCAAGAGGACTTGAGTACAGGGGCAAAGATGTCTTACTGCAGCTATATAAGGTCTTGGTGAGACAACACCTAGAGTATTGTGTGCAGTTTTGTTCTCCTTACCTAAGAAAGAATATACTTGTCATAGAGGGAGTGCAGCGAAGGTTCACCAGACTGATTCCTGGCGTGGCAGGATTGTTGTATGAGGAGAGATTGGGCTGACTAGGCCTGTATTCACTGGAGTTTAGAAGAATGAGATGAGATCTCATTGAAACGTATAAAATACTGACAGGGATGGACAGACTGGATGTAGGGATGATGTTTCCTCTGGTTGGGGGTGGTCAGGAGTCACAGTCTCAGGATAAAGGGTACGCCATTTAGGACCAAGGTGAGGAGAATCATCTTCACTCAGAAGTTGGTGAACCCATGGAATTCTCTACCACAGAAGGCTGTGGAGGCCAAGTCACTGAATATATTTAAGAAGGAAATTGATAGATTTCTAGACTCTAAAGGCATCAAGGAGTATGGGGAGAAAGTAGGAGTCTGGCATTGAGATAGAGGATCAGCCATGATCATATTGAATGGCAGAGTAGGCTTGAAGGGCTGAATGACCTACTCCTGCTTCTATTTTCTATGTTTCAATGCAGCAGAATGTGCAGGTGTCATCACTGACACTTAATAATTGGGATTACCTTTACTTAGGTTATTTTAGAGTTTGACAGGACTTTAAAGGAGAACAGCATATGACTTCACTTATGTTAAATAACTATCTTTGGTATTTTATAATATGGTTGCTATATGATGTGTATTTCATACCATTATTTCCAGACATGAACATAGTAGAGAAAGCTTGAACTCAAACTGCCAGAGGTCAATAGAAAGTATGAAAGACCAGAGGAGATTGGACTTTAGCCTCAATGGGTATGATTGAGACATTGATATTGAAATTTTTATCTGTATTTTTTACTGTATCTTGCGTTTTAAATTTGCTTTGTTATTTAGTTTTAGCTGCTTAATACTAGATTACGTTTCCAGTTGTTTACTTAGCAACTTAACTATGGGTCAGCTTGAGCCAGGGACAGGTAATTAATTCATTACAAAAAGGTGTTATTGTCTGTCGTTGTTCAACAACAATTACAACTAATATTTATATTTTGCAAATAAAATTCCCCAGGTGCTTTACAGGACCATTGTAAAATAAAGCATGACACCAAGCCACTTAAGGAGATATTAGGTCAGATGACCAAAGGCTTGATCAAAGAGGTAGGTTTTAAAGAGTGTGTTAAAGGAAGAAAGAGAGTTAGAGAGGCAGAGAATTGAAGGAAGGGAATTCCAGAGCTTGGGGCCTAGGCGACTGAAAGCATGGCCACCAATGGTTGAACAATTATATCGGGAATGCACAAGCTGCCAGAATTATAGGAGCACAGATACAGAGACCTTAGGTATTGTGGGGCTGGATGAGATTACAGAAATAGGGAGGGGCAAGACCGTGGAGGGACTTGAAAATGAGGATGAGAATTTTAAAGTCAAGATGTTGTTTGACCAGGAGTCAAATTAAGTCAGCAAGCACAGGGGTGATAAGGCAATGAGACTTGCTGCAATTTAAGACATGGGCAGCTGAATTCAAATTCACGCAGGAGAGAATGTGTTCAGACTTTCTACTTGTGTCTGTTGGGTTATTGTGTAAATTCACAGTATCCATTTGAGCCGAGTAATGAAATCTCAATCTTGAGCTCTGAGGTATTTAAGGGCAGGGACATCTGAGTGCTCGAGCTTGTAAGGTTATGGTTATAGACTTTTGCATCTTGGCTGTTGCTAGCCAGTCTTGTCTGGCTTGCTACCTAGCATTATGGCAGCTATTGCCTGATGGCTGCAAAGGAGCAGAGGAACTAACATCCTGAGAGATGACAGCACACTCTGTTCAGAATATGCCATTGCTACTCTCATGGGACTGAGGACCATCACTTACACTGATCTACTGGAGAGCAGACTATAGAAGGTGAGATCTTTTTGAGCACAGGTGAATCTCCAATTAATGCCCACCACCTGAATACAATTAACATCCAATATACAGTATACTTTGGGGAGGTAATGACTTCCTGAAATCCCCTATCTATTTGCTCCACCAATCTGTCCAAAATGGCACCAATCTCTCAGATGTGGAGCCGTTTGAGCTTCCACAAATGTAGCAAAGGCGAGAGGCATTGGTTCCTTTTGTGAGGACCCGGCTGCAGCATCTCAGGAGGTGCCTACGTTCTCCAAGGTACAACACAGAATGCTGATGTCATTGGAGATGATACCACAAAGGCTACTAGCGGACACCCTCACACTTTCAATTATGGTGTTGAAACTCCTTGACTGCCCTTCCAATGCCTGGAAGAGCTGGTTGTAGGAGGCAAGTAGTTTCTTTCCATAGCTAAGCATCTGATGTTCTCATCTCTATTCTACTCAGCAGAACTAGGGGAAGTGGCAGCTACTGTGAGCTGATTCCTGGACTGTCCCGGCATGCCATGGGTAGCTACTTCCATTCACTCTTAGAGGGCATTTCACCATGTGGAGACTTACCTCAGATTTCTCTCTATCTCACAGGAGTGTCAAACTCTGTGCTAGAGTTTGGAAAAAACTCTCAGGAAGATTGTCCTCTTCCAAGGTGTTTTCTTCTACAGATCCAGGTGCTGAGAGGAGCTGGAGGAAAGAAAAAATAGCATCAAGGACTTTCTGTTTTATTTGGTTGAAGGCTATGATGTATGGCACTCCTCTCCAGTCTTGCTCCTTCCCTGACATTATGTGCTGGTCTTGTGCACAAAGAGAGTTAGTGAGTGGTTCTTGAAAAGAAGATGTATAAGGCTTGTGTACATAGTGTAATTGCTGACAGATGGAGAAAAAGCAAGATAGAATCAGTGTTAGAACTCAATTAGCCAGGCTGTAAAGGATAGAACATTGGAGCCTAGTTCTTTATATACTTACACTTTTATTTGTAGGCTGCCTATTGTGCACTTTCAATCCACAACCACAGTTTCACTGTCCTCACATATATATGTGCACAGACGAATCCCTAATTTATGCCCACCACCTAAATATGATTAACCCCCACTACAGAATTATAATAATATATAATGATAATTATACAAATATACAATTAACGATCAAGATGGGGAGGTAATGGTTGTAAAGCTAAATTGTGAAATTTGAAGTAAGGAAGAGGTCCTGCAAAAAAGTTGCTTGTTCTGCATGTGCTAGGATGCAATTATAGAATGTTGCTTGCCTCTCTTGAGAAGTCAACAAGGGAAGAGGTTGATGGGTGTTTTTGTGTCTGGAAAGCTGCTTCCAGTGAGCTTCCTAGGGCTCAGCACTATGTTCCTTGCTTTTTGTGAATATATCAATAATTTTGACTTGAATGCAAGGGATATGATGAAAAAGTTTGTGCATGATACAAAAATTGGCAGGTTGGTTGATAATAAAGAAGAAAGCTGTAAATTGCAGGAAGATTTCAATGGACTAGTCAGGTGTGTGGCAAATGGAGTTCAATCCAGAGAAGTGTGAGATAATGCATTTAGAGAATGCTAACAATGCAATGGAATGTACAATAACTTCTAAGGTATTGAGAAGTGTAGAGAAACAGAGGGATCTTGCAGTGTATGCTGCATATCTCTAAATGTGGCTAGACACATGGTCAAGAAGATATATGGGGCACGTGGTTTAATTAGTCAAGGCATATAAGAGGTTCTGCTGGAACTGGAATTAGCTAGGCCACAGCTGGAGTACTGCATGCAGCACACTGCATTATAGGAAAGATGTGATTGCACTATATAGGGTACAGAGGAGATTTATGAGGATGTGCCTGGATATAGAATTTTCGTTATGAGGAAAGAATGGAAAAGCTAGGGTTATTTACTTAGGGACAGAGGCTGAGGGGGAGATCTAACTTAATTGTATAAAATTATGAGGGGCCTAGATGTATTGGAAAGAAAGGCCCTATTCCCCTTGGTTGAAGGGTCCATAACCAAGTGGAATGGGATAGATTACAGCTAAGATTTAGGAGGTTTAGAGGGGATTTGAAAGGAAATCTTTTTCACCCAAAGGGTTGTGGGGATCTGGAACTCACAGCCTAAAATGGTGCTAGAGCCTGAAACACTCATAACATTTAAAAAGTACTTGGATATCCATTTGAAGTGCCGTAGCCTACAAGGCTACAGACCAAGAGCTGGTAGGTGGGATTAGGCTGGATGGCAACTTATTGGCCATCGCAGACACGATGGGCTGAATGGCCTCCTTCATTGCTGTAACTTTCTAAGATTCTATGAGTTGCCTGTATTTGGATTGAGAAAGAGAGGTACAGCAATGTGCCTTTGTGATCATATGTTGAAAATGTGATGGGGAGAGGGAATATTTGAGAGCTTTGGGGAGGGGTGAAATAATATTGATATTGTTGAGTTAGATGGAGAGCTGAAGAACTGTTGTGAGGTCATTGAACCTCCTCCTATGTAGAACACAGGTCCTAGTGATGCTGCTGCTGGCATTGATCCTCTCAGACATTTCTTCCTGGGGATTTCCATGAGGGTACTGAGGAACAGTAGACCCCTCCTTGACCTAACCTCCTTTACCAAGATCTCCAGGAAGACATCAGGAAAAAATAGGGACAACCCTCCAACTCAGTTCTATCTATAGAATAGAGATCACAGTGTTGTGACAAAACCTAAGATCAGAGATTGTAAACTCACTTTAGGAGATGTTTCCTGCTTTAAATTGGGTCCACCATAACGTTCCTGCTCCCCCCCCCAACCCCTCCACCACACCATTAATTATGTAGTGCAAATGGACAGGTAGCCCACTTGCTGGCACATTTGGGCAAGAACTCATCAATCTGGTAATCAAGAACTCATCAATCTGGTAATTATCTGAGCCTGGCACCAAAGATATCAAGGGGATTTGTCATTTGCCTTGTCTGCCTGATTCCCAATTAAGTTAAAATCAGAGCTATAGAGTATACAGCACTGATTCACCAACACTGTGCAAATGACAGGCAAATATAGTGAAGTGGAAAGATTTGAGACACAGGAACTATTTCTATTAGCGTGAAGAAGGAGGTGGTGGCACGGTGGTAATGTTGCTGGCCTTGAAACCTACTAATACTCTTGGGGGGCAGGGGTTCAAATCCCACTATTACAGTATGTGGAATTTAGTTTCATTTAATAATCTGAAATTAAAAGCCATTTATCACTGATTGTTGTAAAATCCCATCTAGTTCACTAATATCCTTTAGGAAAAGAAATTTGCTATTCTGGTCTGAACCACATGCAACTTCAGACCCACAGCAATGTGGTTGACACTTAACTGCCCTCTGAAATGGCTGAGAAAGTTATTTAGTTCAAGGGCAATTAGAGATAGACAACATTGTCAGTGATCCTCACATTCCATGAAAAAATAAAGAAAAGAAAACTAGAAAGAAATTTAATTGAAGTTTTCAAGATTATGAAAATAGAATAAATAGTGAAAGACATTTTCCTTTGGTTGGAGAATTAGTAATGAAAAGTCATCAAGTTAAAATTATTACTACAAGGGTGAGGAGAGAGGTTAGGAGAAATTTCTAAAATATGATTATTGGAGTATGATTGTTTTGTCACAGGGGGAAGTTGAGGCAGAAACAATTGCCTCCTTTAAGAAAACTTGTTTAAATATTTGAAACAGAGTCTTTAAGGAAAAAGCCAAGCAATGGGATTAGTTTTGGAACACTCCAGCAGAGAGCCACACAAACACAAAGGGCTGGATAGTTTCCTTCTATATTGTCAATTTCTATGGATTTATTAGTTTGGATTGTGCTGCTTAATAAAACAGGTTGAAGTATTAATTGTTGACAATTGCAAATGGATATTAAACATAAGGATAGTTGGACTAGCTCATATTCCTTAAATTATTCCATATTCTGATATATGCACATCATGATCTTCATCTTTAAGTGAAATTTGAATCAATGACATGGTGGGGATTCTGTATATTGGTTGGGGAGAGGGGGTTGATTTAGGAAAAAAATATCCTTTTCTCACCTGAAAAACATGTCCACAGTTGAAAAACTGGTTGAGATCCTGAGCACACATTTTGTTGTTTAAATCAACATTAAGGCAAGCCTTTAAATTCATTTTTCCTTTATTGAAGTGTGGGCGTTGCTGGCAAAGCCAGCATTTGTAGGCCAGCCCTAATTGTCCTTGAGCTGAGTGACTTACTATATAATTTCAAAGGCCAGCTTAAGAGTCAGCCACATTGTTGTGGGTCTGAGGTCAGACAAGGTAAGGATGGCAGATTTCTTTCCCTAAAGGGCAGTAGTGAACCAGATAGGCTTTTTAACAACAATCAATAATTTCACGGTCATCATTACTGAGATGAGCTTTCAATTCCAGATTTATTAATTGAATTCAAATTCCACCAGCTGTCCTGATGGGATTTGAACTCATGTCCCCAGAGTTTTAGCCTAGGCCTCTGGATTACTAGCCCAGTGACATTACCACTACACCACTATCTCCACCTGCACTACCATTTTCCTCCCTCATTCCGAGCACCCATAAGATCATAAAACATAGGAGCAGAAATTAGGCCAATCAGCCCATCGAGTCTGCTCCGCCGTTCAATCATGGCTGATAAGTTTCTCAACCCCATTCTCCCGCCTTCTCCCCATAACCTTTGATCCCCTTACCCAAAGCAGGCAGCATGCTATTTAAATGTGAAAATTGGGATGATATGCCTGTTATAGAAACCTGATTAAAACTTTCAGAAAAGAAAAGAGCAAAGCAGATGCAGTACATGCCAATTCCACTTTCTCAGATGCGGAAAGGCTTAACAGGCAATCCTTAAAGGGTATAGGCACTCCTTAAAGGGACCAATGGAAGTCTCACAAAATGTAAATATTTTTGTGGTAACGGGGGAATATCTGTTTTTGAAACCATTTAATTATAGGTCAGTATCAATGGTAGGTATGGATAAATCAAATGTGCAGACTGCCTGAAGGTGTGCAGGAGTAACAGAATGGTTGAGTATCCTACCCTCCACATGGAGAAAGGTGTATAATGACCTCAACTCTCACAGATGGAGTAGAATGCTGAGAACCTCACTCATTACAAATGAGCCTGATGGTGAGGCACTCTCTTTAAACTAATTTCATGCTTTAGGGATCATGTAAAAAAAATTATATATCAATAATTTCCCCCTAAAAGCATGATGTTGAAATAAATCGCATCCTTCAGAAACCATTTCTATTAACCTTACCATTTAAAAATTCCTCTAAATCATTCTCACAGTTTATAAATCCTGTGAAAGCACCTCATGCTTTAGGAATCCTGTAAATTAATCTCACTATTTAAAATGCTGAGAATCAAGCAGCATCTCCTGATATAATGGGCTTCACTCTCAGACCCATAACACTATTCATTGCGTTAAATTACTTTGCACAGACATCATGCATTTAACAGTCCTCTGCTGCATTACTGACTCCTGGAGCCACTAACGAGAGTCAGTGCTCAGGCTACCATTAATAACTCTCTTTGATTTTATAAGACTCAGTTCCCAGGATTCATCCAGGGAAGATTTACAGTAGTTCACTCTGTACTGCAGCTGATCGATTAGCTAACCATTTCACATAATTGGTCCAGCTAAGGAATATGAATGTATCAACTCAAATAAGTGAAATTTATAAACACTTGCAATTTATGGTAAAATTCTCTGATTTGCTTCCTTTTTGACAAAGCAAATTAATGCTAACAACTGTCCTGTGGAGCTCTCTTTAACACAAGATCTATAGTACCTCTACAAAGAGAATCAGTAATTTGCTACTAAACCTCTGGATTTAATTCATACAGAATGAATAACGGATATTGAATTCTTGTTTGTTCTTATGTGATAGTCTATTTTATATTGGCTGATCTTCATAGAGTTTTATTAGTTATGTGCTCTGAATATAAAGTTATCAAAGGCCAGCTAAGTTGTCCAAACAGTTGTCACAGCAATCATTTCATTTAGGCTAAATGGCATTTCTATATTTAATTTTAGAAGAAAATATTTGCGTTTGTCAATCAGGGATACTATTGCTTGGGAATGGAGCATCTTCCATCTACTTTCAGGACCACCTATTGGTCAAATATAATGTAGTTTAGATGCCGGAAAAACTCTTTCTACAGATTCCCAGCAGAATACTTTAGCTCCAATCTCCTAAAACCACCTACTGTATATAAAAATTTCCATTTCCGCATAACCTGGTTTCTTCATGCGTTTATTTAAATAAGACTTCTAATTTATACCAACTTGTTGATGGTTTTGTGCTGTGGACTTGATCTTTCTAGGTACAGGGCAGAGAGTTTCCCAAATGCACTTTGATTAAGTCACTTTTTATTTCATTAGTCTGAGTCCATTTGAAAGGATTGCATTCAGTTGTCGATGTTACTCAGTTTGTCCACATTTCCATGTTCATGTTTTATTCAGTTCAACCCCTTTGAGCAAGCAATTCCAATCTACTTTAATACAGATGAGTTTTTCATATACAGAATCTATTTTGATATCTGTTTCCTGTGAGGAAATCATTCCATTTTAGCTGAATTAACTCACTTAAGGCACCCACAATTACCTGACTTGATTTCACATTCCTTGCTACACAATCCTTGCTGAGGCCTGCTCAGATTCCAGATTATTTGATTTGAAGGCATGCACACTTTGAAATACTCCATCATAAGGGATTCAAAATATTAACATCTACAGTCAGTTCAAAACACAAGTGAAGTGGTTATTTACTCCAGCTGTCTGTATTGTAATCAATCAAGTCTAGTATCACTCTACTATCTGTCTAGCAGCACCCTAATTCCATTTTAATGCCAGCATTGCAAAACAATGTTCTATGAAAGTCTCATAATAACCATTCTTGCACTATGCAGTCTATTTGGGATTTCATTATAGAATTTAAGTATTAAAGTATATTCCATTGGACAACTCACTATTTACTTATTGTCTGGAATGCATACTAAATATAAGGTTTCAATCCATAAAGCCTTAAATCTAGTCGACCACTAGTTGTATTTTATCGTGCTTCAGAGTGTTGTATGTCCAAAACCATGTCCTACATTTTAAATACATCCATTGTTGTGCTTGAAGAGCAAGATGAAAATTTGGAAGAGAAGGAAAAAAAAAATAGCAATTTTGACTTTAACAAATGCAATCCAGTATTTGAAACATTTAAGACAGGGAATATAAGTAACTACCCTGAGTAAAAAACTTCAACTCTACTAGGTCACCTCCCAAAATCAGTTCCTTGGTTTCAAATATAAACCAAAAAAATTTCCAGTTTTTCTCCCACTTCCCTCCCTCGACACCACAGCTCAAAGCAGTAAAACACAGGTGTACCATAAAGGTTCAGGACTATAAAATGTAATTTGCTTGCCTAACAGCAGTGATTATACGTAAAAGGCTAATTCATTGGAAAGCGCTTTGGTTGTCCTGTGAACATGACAAGGTGCTAGAGGTATTTAAGCTTTATTTTATTCTATAAATCTTGTGCAGATTGGCCGCAACTTCTTGAGTGGTATCATGAAATCTTTGAATTACAATATGTAAATTAATTAGGGAGTGGTGGCTGTTTCATGAATCTGCTGATTACATGTGTCTATTAGCTAACACCCCTCCTCATGTAGCTCATAAATTATATAATTCAGATTTTCTTTAAGTTCTCCAACAGCCTGCCCTATGTTAATATCATTGCAGCCCCCAATATCACTGTGCTATTAAGTACCATTTCTCTTAAACTGACCTTTGGAAGGTATGAAAACTGTTGCTTTTTAAAAATTCATTTAAGGGATGTGGGCATCACTGGCTAGGCTAGCATTTATTGCCCATCCATAATTGCCCTTGAGAAGGTGGTGGTGAGCTGCCTACTTGAACTGCTGCAGTCCCTTGCCATAAAGGCATAAATTAAAAATGGATGATAGCCAAAGAAGAGGATATTAGGAAAGGAAGCTAAAACCTAAGTCAAAATGGTGTGTTTTGAGGAAGGTCTTAAAGGACAATGAGGAATTGAAGAAGCAGAGGGATGTAAGGAGAGTTTTTCAGGCCATGGGATGTGACATTTGCAAAGGCCATACAGGACTTGCATATCGACAGCAATGCTGTATCCATGTGCTCCCTTGACATTGCTAGCCTATTCACCAATGTTCCACTTAAAGAAGCCATAGATATTTGCACTGCAGCACTATATCATGGCGACCTAGACTTGCCACCATTGCGTGAATCAGTATTCATTGAACTTATGAACTCAGCATCTCACATGGTTGAGTTCAGTTTTAATGACTCCATGTAAGCCAAATAAATGGTGCTGCCATGGGATCCCCTCTAGGCCCAGTTCTTGCAAACATCTTTGTTGGGTTCCATGAGAAACGTGCCTTCGATGAAATTACACCTGACCTCCTTCCCCTCGCAAATTTCTGATAAGTGGATGATAACTTGTTATATTTAAATCCACGGCTGTATGTAACAATTTCCTTACATGTCTTAACGGGCTTCATCCTGCGCTCAAATTCACCTATGAAATGGAGCAGTCAAATGAATCCCTTCCTTGACAGACTACTCAGGAAATCTGCCAGCGGGGTCTCTACCATAGTCTACCACAAGCCTGCCTTCACTGGTCAATATATGCGTCGAGATTCTTACAGTTCCATCTTGTAAATAGGGCCCAAGCCATTTGCTCACCATGCAAGCTTGATACTGAAATAGGGTGCATCAAAGGTATTTTGCAGGATAATGGCTTCCCTGATCAGATCATTTTGCGCTGTATAATCGCACAAACTCATGAATGGCCTAAAGCCATCACTTTCAACCCAGAAAGTGCCCAGTCTACTTAGATTACCCTGGAAGGGCAAGGTAACTCAAAAATTTGAGAAACAGGTGAAGCTAGCTGTTTCACGCTGCTACTATGCAGTAGCACCTAGAGTGGTATTCACCACTAACAGGATGCTGCCGACAAGCTAAAAAAATGTTCTGCCTATTACACAAATGAGTAATGTGGTACATGAATTTCAGTGCCAGTGTGATGGTAGCTATGTAGGCTGTATGTCCTAAAGACTGGCAGATCATATCAAATAGCATGTCCCAGCCATTGTTTGCAATGGACAAAGTACAGGCCGTACCCAACCAGCCTGTGCTTGCAAAACTCAAAACGCAGTATCCAACATTAGATGTGATTCTGTGATTGGACAACGTTTGCTAACTAACCCTCAATGTAGAGTTCTGGTCACCACAATATTATAGGAAGGATGTGATTGCACTGGAGAGGAGATTTACCAGGATGCTGCCTGGGCTGGAGGGTCTGAGCTATCAGGAAAGATTGGATAGGCTGGGGTTGTTTTCCTCAGAGCAGTGAAGGTTGAAAGGAGTCCTGATAGAGGTGTATAAGATTATGAGGGGCATAGACAGGGTGGATAGGAAGGCACATTTTCCATTAGTAGAGGGGTCAATAACCAGGGGGCATGGATTTAAGGTAGAGGTAGAAGGCTAAGAAGGGAGTTGAGGAGAAATATTTTCACCCAGAGGGAGGTGGGAGTCTGGAACTCATTGCCTGAAAGGATGGTTGAGTCAGAAACTCTCATAACATTTAAGTAGTATTTGGACATTCACTTGCATTGCCATAGCCTCCAGGGCTATGGACCAAGTGCTGGAAAATGGGATTAGTGTAGTTAGGTCTTTGTTGACCTTCACAGACACAATGGGCTTAATGGCCTCCTTCTGTGCTGTAAACGTCTATGAGTCTATGAGTGCTTAGAATTACCAATGTAACATTGTCAGTCAGGCTCACAATGTGGCGCATTTGTGTGTACTGGAAGTTACATATATTAATACACAGGGCCCTGTTCCATGCAGACAGACAGAACATGTACATTCATCAAATCTATTTCAGCTAAACAAAATAAGGAACAACCATTCACTGACTCATTCCTCAGGGCAATGCCTTAAACAATCAGGGTCAAGCTGCCTGGTTTAAATTTTGAACAATGCTTAGCAGCTAACTGTCAGTCACCATCAATGATGCATTCTCCATGGCAATGTCACTTACCCACCAATCACACTCTCTTCACATACAGTATAAATTGTTGTTTTCCCCCTTATATTGGTATTCTTGCGAGTGTCCTGATGAGTGCAAGACAAAAAGCTTAGACATGTCTCTTTTTTCAGCAATACTCAAGCTCTGTACCACCAAATGACTATTTTTGTAAGTCATTTTGGCTACGTCGGAGGGGCAGAACTCTAACTGCTTGTGTGCGAAGTGAATTTATATGTATGATACTTGCATACAATTAAGAACAGATGATGCAGAGGTTATTTTCTTTTAATATTGCATATTCAAGGAAAATATGGAAAGCTATAAATTGTGATCTCCCACTAGTTAGAGGTATTAAGTTGGAATTTGAATTGGACACTGTGGCTGTAATAGCCAATATGTCATCAAAAGTATTTGAGGGAAAATTTCAGAAAATAGCCCTACAAAAACGGAAAAGCTATTCTGGATTTTGATTGCCAGTCCTTGAAAAAATACAAGTAAAACAAGAAATTCAGATGAAACATTTGTTGCAATTGTAGTCAAAATTCCAGTTAACATTGGCCATGCATTCTTTTTCAAGAGGAAGGAACCCTGTGCAGTTCTGTTGAAAATTACTTTCCAATTGCCATTTTGAGAATTAATTATTTTTCCTTAGGTTTTAGAATGTGTTTCTCCAGTAACAGCAGGTAATCTATTACTGAGAGAAAAAAAAGTTTTATTCAATTTTCTTTCAAAACAGAAAACTCAAAGCAACTCTAATTTACCACAGTCATATTCAAGTCAGGGCTGCAGGGAGCAAAATTAGAACTATACACAGACCTTCCAAATGTGGCCTCCCTCCCACACACCAACTGGTGTTATGTTTCAGAGAGGATGCAGGCGTGTTCTGTTTGAAATTTTTAATTCTTATATTAAAAATGCTGCATTCTGGTTAAGTTTAAATAAATAGTTTTTAATAGCTGACTAGATCCAGCTTCCCCAACACTTATCTCACCAGTCATTCTCCTTCATCCACGCAAACTTTCATCCCCTTAAGTTCACAGAGGTGTTCTATACTTGGTGGACCGGTGTCAAAATTAGTGTCTGTCTTCTGGAGTATAGTGGGTGCATAGCCGAGAAACAGCTTTTGCCCAATCTATGCGGAGCGTTGGGCCCACTGTTAAATTTGCTGGGCTCATTTTTTTAGGCAGCTGGACAACTATCTAAGACTAGTGTTAAACCCATTTTAACTCAATTGTGTATTAAATCTGTTAGTCTGACATCTATTGTTGGGAAGTTTTTGAAATCTACAATTAAACACTATGACTGAGCATTTAGATACATTTGAGCTGAGTAGAGAGAGCCAATGTGGATTTGTAAAATGTGGGTCATGTCTAAAATACCTAACTGAATTTTATGAGCAAGCCTATGGATGTAGTTTATATGGACTTCCAGAAGATGTCAGATCAGGTTTTACATAAGAAACTGTTAGCTAAAATTAAAGCTCATGAAATTGAAGGCAGATTATTGACCTGTTTAGGGGCTTGGTTGGATAGGAGGAATAATGAGCATGTACTTGAATCAGAAGGAAGTGACTACTGGTGCCCCACAAGAGCCTGTGTTGGGGCTTCAACCATACACCAAATTTATTAATGACTTGGGTATGTGGCTTTCTGTTGTGCTATCTATGTTTGTTGATGACACAAAAATTGTTGGTATGGTAGGTAGTGTAGACAAGAGCATAAAATTACAAAGGGACATTGATAGCATAAGTGAGTGCTCAAAACAGTGGCAAATAGATTTCAACGCAGGTTAGTATGAGGATATCCATTTTGGAACAAAAAATGGATACATCTGAGTATTATTTAGATGGTTACAAGCTTGGAACACTAGGGGCCCAAAGAGATTCAGTGGTCCATTTACAAGTATCAGTAAAATGTGGTAGACAAAAAAAAATCAAGAAGGGTAATGTTAGCCTTTATAACTAGATGGTTAGAATATAAAGGGGAGGATTTTTTTGCTGCAGTTATACAAAGCCCTGGTTGGACCACATCTGGGCTATGTGTAAGGTCCTAGTCAGCTTAGAAAGGATATTGGTCTTGGAAGGAGTGCAGTGCAGATTCACCAGAATATTATCAGGGTTGTAAGCGTTAGGTTATGAGGAGCGTTCACATAAACTAGGTTTGTATTCCCTGGAATAGGAGTTAAGGTGTTACTTGATTGGCATTTTTAGGATTTTAGAAGGAGTTGATAGAATGGATGAAGAGGCCTTTCTCCATTGGTGGGAGAGTCTTAGGGGTATGGAACCTCAAAATCAGAGGCTATTCAGAAGAGAAGAAACACTTCTTCAAGTAAATGGTGGGAGGACTGTGAAACTATCTCCTATAAAATGCAGAGGATGCTAGCTCAATTAATAATTTTAAATTTGAGATTGACATTTGAGATTTTTGCTAGCCAAGGGTGTACGAGGATATGGAACCAAGGTGGATGAAGTTAGGATTCATGATATCCTTGAATGGGAGAATGGTGACAGTGGTAATGTTACTGGAATAGTAATCCAGGAGACATGGGCCAGGAGTTTCCCCTTGGCAATTTGCGGCGTGGGGCCCGCTCGCCAAGGGGAAAATGATGCGAGATGACGTTGGGAGAAATCCCCGATGTCAACCCGGTCCCTTTAAATTCTTAGGAAGGCGGGCGGACAGCAAAATAAGCTGAGTGCCGGCCGACCTGTCAATGGCCAATTGAGGCCATTGACAGGCTAATTAAGATCATTAAAGACCTGTTCGTCCAAGCTTAAGGCTGGCGGGCAGGCCAGGAGCCCCAGCGGTGGAATGAAGTTTCATGTCCGTTTTTTAAAAATGTAATAAATTTTGTGTTTGTTATTAACATGTCCCATCTCGTGTGACATTGTCACATGAGGGGGACATGTTAATAATTTTAATATTTATCTATTTTTAGACTTGACTTACCTTTCACTAATCTCCCTGAGACAGGACTATGCCTCAGGGAGCAGTGCGCACTTTGACAGATGGGGAATCCCTCCACTCCTGCACAGGAAGCGCATAGCGCTTCCTGTCGGGCAGGCCGCTGGGCGGGTCTTAATCGGCCCGCCCACTCAAAATGGCGGCGGGCCCCATTTTGGTGATGGGGGTCGGCTGTCTGCCCGCCGCCGAGTTGGTGGGGCCCGCCGCCATCCGAGGGCAAAATTCTGCCCATGAGTTCAAATCACAGCATAGCAGCTGGGGGAATTCAAAATCAATTAATTAATAAAAATCTGGACCAAAAAGCTAGTTTCAATAATGATGACCATGAAACTATCATCAATTGTTGTAAAAGCCCATCTGGTTCATCCATAGAAAAGTTACAGTCAGACTGAGGCCATTCAGCCCCTCATGTCTGTGCCGGCCAAAAAGAAACTAGCTGCTCATTTTAACCCCACTTTCCAGCACCTGGTCTGTAGCCTTGCAGGTTACAGCATTTCAGATGCAGATCCAGGAATGTTTTATGAGTTGAGTCTCAACCACCAACCTAGGTAGTGAATTTTAGACGTCCACCATCCACCCCTGGGCAAAAAAATCCCTCCCCGTGTCCCCTCAAATCCTTCCAACAATCACCCCAAACCTATGCCCCCTGGTAATTGATCCCTCAGCCAGGTGAACCAAACCCCACCCCTCCACCGTCCACCCCATCCAGGCCCTTCATAACTCGGTACACCTCAATTAAGTCACCCCTTAACCTCCTCTTCTAAGGAAAACAACCCTAGCCAATCCAGTCTCTCCTCATAGCTGCAAATTTCAAACTCTATTGTTATGTTTTTAGACTATGATCCTAGCCCTAGACTCCACAACCAGCAAGAAACATTTCTCTCTATCTACCCTATCAGTTTCCATTATTCTCCTCAAAACTTTGTTCGAGTTGCCCTGATCCTTCGAAATTCCAGGTGAATTTTCCAGTGCTATGATCTTGTTGAATGGCGGGGAAGGCTTGAGGCCTGCTAATGGCCTATTCCTGCTCTTATTTCTTATGTTCATGTTGGACACCACTTAGAAGAAACATTGAGAGTAGCAAGGGCACAGAATGTGTCCATCATCAAGAGTGGCTTACGAGTTCCAGTACTGACTGAGTTGAAGGACTCCTGAAGGACATGTTTGCAATAGATTGGAAAAGAGCAACTTATCTGTGAGTCTGTCACGTTTAAAGTACTAACGTTACCTTATGGAGGATTCAGCTCTGTCATAAATGTCTCAGTGCTGAGCTCACTTAAAATGGTCACCATGAACAAACCTAAAATGGCTGACTGATGTTTGTAGATTTTTTACAGATTCTGAGAGAAAGGGAGGGAGTAAGAGAAGACACAGAATGAGCAAGTGAGAAAAAGAGGGAGACATAGATTGAGAGGGTGACCGAGACAGAGCGTGAAAGCAGGATATTGGTTATAGCACAGGTGAAGAGGAGGATTCCATTTAATCCCTCAAACATAATATAAAAACAAAAATATACAGATATAAAAACAAAAAAAAAAACAAAAAAACTGCGGATGCTGGAAATCCAAAACAAAAACAAAAACAGAATTACCTGGAAAAACTCAGCAGGTCTGGCAGCATCGGCGGAGAAGAAAAGAGTTGACGTTTCGAGTCCTCATGACCCTTCGACAGAACTTGAGTTCGAGTCCAAGAAAGAGTTGAAATATAAGCTGGTTTAAGGTGTATGTGTGGGGGGGTGGAGAGAGAGAGAGAGAGAGGTGGAGTGGGGGTGTGGTTGTAGGGACAAACAAGCAGTGATAGAAGTAGATCATCAAAAGATGTCAACAACAATAGTACAAAAGAACACATAGGTGTTAAAGTTAAAGTTGGTGATATTATCTAAACGAATGTGCTAATTAAGAATGGATGGTAGGGCACTCAAGGTATAGCTCTAGTGGGGGTGGGGAGAGCATAAAAGATGTAAAAAAAAAAAAAAAAATTTTTTATAATGGAAATAGGTGGGAAAAGGAAAATCTATATAATTTATTGGAAAAAAAAGAAAAGGAAGGGGGAAACAGAAAGGGGGTGGGGATGGGGGAGGGAGCTAACGACCTAAAGTTGTTGAATTCAATATTCAGTCCGGAAGGCTGTAAAGTGCCTAGTCGGAAGATGAGGTGTTGTTCCTCCAGTTTGCGTTGGACTTCACTGGAACAATGCAGCAAGGCAAGGACAGACATGTGAGCAAGAGAGCAGGGTGGAGTGTTAAAATGGCAAGCGACAGGGAGGTTTGGGTCATTCTTGCGGACATACCGCAGGTGTTCTGCAAAGCGGTCGCCCAGTTTACGTTTGGTCTCTCCAATGTAGAGGAGACCACATTGGGAGCAACGAATGCAGTAGACTAAGTTGGGGGAAATGCAAGTGAAATGCTGCTTCACTTGAAAGGAGTGTTTGGGTCCTTGGACGGTGAGGAGAGAGGAAGTGAAGAGGCAGGTGTTGCATCTTTTGCGTGGGCATGGGGTGGTGCCATAGGTGGGGGTTGAGGAGTAGGGGGTGATGGAGGAGTGGACCAGGGTGTCCCGGAGGGAGCGATCCCTATGGAATGCCGAAAGGGGGGGTGAAGGGAAGATGTGTTTGGTGGTGGCATCATGCTGGAGTTGGCGGAAATGGCGGAGGATGATCCTTTGAATGCGGAGGCTGGTGGGGTGATAAGTGAGGACAATCCCTCAACCATGTTCTGACATTCAATGAGATCATGGCTGTTCTGTGGTCTAACTCTATATTGCTTTACACCTTTGGCTAGCAAAATCTATCAACCTCAGATTTAAACATTAACAAGAGGCTTAACATCAAATACTATTTCCAGAATATTGTTCCAAACTAATACCACACCTTTAATGCCCCTCAGGGAAAAAAATGTGTTGTCTTTACCTTCTCTGGCCAGACCCACAGCAATGTGGTTGACACTTAACTGTTCTCTTGTTGAATGGCGGGGAAGGCTTGAGGCCTGCCAATAGCCTACTCCTGCTCTTATTTCTTATGTTCATGTTGAACACCGCTTAGAAGAAACACTGAAGGTAGCAAGGGCACAGAATGTGTCCATCATCAAGAGTGGCTCACGAGTACCAGTACTGACTGAGTTGAAGGACTCCTGAAGGACATGTTCGCAATAGATTGGAAAAGAGCAACTTATGAAAAAATGAGGGAATCGTATCTAAGTGCTTCTTATGTCTTTTTATTTAAATTCAATTATCTCTTTTGTTCTTTATTCATTCACGGTCCTATAATTATCTTGTTTTCTTTTACTTTTAGTGGAATACTTTTCTCTTGAACTCTTTTGGGTAGCCTTTAAAAAATGCCCAATCTTTTTCTGTCTCTTTGTTTTTCAAGATTTTCTCCCAGTTTATCTTCTTTAGTTCTACTCTCATTTCCTCATAATTTGCTCTTTTCCAAATTATTACCTTAGTCTTCCTTTGATTTACGTCACTCTCAATCCTAATCTCGAACTTGACTATATTGCGATCACTACTCCTATCTGTGTTGGTTCATCACTCAGCAGTGATTCTTTTCTTGTTGAAAGTCCTATGTACTGAGTGAAAGGTGCCTTGCATACACGGCTAAAAACTTCATCAGTTCTTTTTGCCAGTTTAGTTGGGACTAGTTGAAACCTCCCATGATTATTATTCTATACCTGGCATGAATCTTACTTGCCTACCTATTTCTTCTTTCAACTCCCTTCCTCTATTTAGTAGTTGATAGTATACCCCTATTAGGGCAATGGATCCCTATCACTACATGCTGACTTTCCTAATCTGGCTATCCCTGTGCCAAATTGGACATGGTTCAGGTAACAATCCTAGATTATTTCCTGTATGCTCCTGCTTCAATTTGGCTCTTAATTCCTGATACTCACTTAGCAGGACTCCTCCCTAATCTTTTCTATGTTGTTAATTCCGACACGGATCATGGCAACTCAATCCTCTTTCTCTCTTTCCAGATTCTTGTCAAGCTATTCTTTACCCTGGCACACCCTGCAGGACTCTCAATTCTGACTAAAAAGAATGCCATCTATCCCCTTAATTATATAATGCCCTATAACTACAACCTTTCTACTCTGTGCCTCCTTGCCTTTGCCAGCCTTCTTCTCCATGATGCATTTGTAATTTTGTTTAGTTAAATAATGTAACCCTTAATTTTGCTAGATTAGCATTTTTTCCCCATTTGGTGTCACTAACCCTCTCATGTGAGCAAAGCAGGCCAGGTTAAAAAAAAACCTCTTCATGAACTTCTCTTACTCAACACAATGCTTAAAAAATGTACGATAGGGAATGAATAATTATCTTTTATTTGTAATTGCTTGCAGTCACTGCTACTCAGTCTGACCTACAGCATTATCCTACTAAGCAACAATCAGCAAACTCCATCAGTGTAAAAGGCATACAACAGCGCAGTAGTTTGATAACATACAATTTAGAGCTAGGCAACCTCTCTCCCTCCATCTGTCGACTCTGGTTGAATTCAGGACTTAAATTGTTTGCCAGCGTGTGCAAAGACTGAGCTGTGGTTAGTGAGACAGCAGGAAGTTTGAATAAGTGACTCCACACAGATAAAATGTACACTGACTTCATGTAGCAATATACATTCTCTTACTAAAATTATATGTGTGGTCTCAAACCATCAATTTCCCTTAATACCCAGTAACAGTTAGAGAGATAAAGTTTCACATCTTTTCACCAGATGATTGTCCTGGAGGTTGCCAATCATAAATACACTTTGAGAAATGGTTCCCTTTGGCTTCTTCTTTGAAATCCATTCCCATGTTGACAATGGAGGGTGTCAGGAGGAGCAGGACACATTGGCACCTTGGATATATTGGCACTCAGAACAATAAGCTTGATGCTGAAAAAACATTTTTTTCCCGGACTATGTTATAAACTCTTTAGACAAGCTAATTTGATTTAAGACCTATAAGGCTTTATAATATGCAATTTCTTAAACCCCTACAATTTACTTTTTTAAGTAATAGCATTACCTCTGAGGATTTCTAAGGATATGAAATAATTTGATCATGGACTCTTCAGATGCGTCAGTAAACATAATGTACTATTTGCACCTGGGTTTATTCAATTCATATCATGTTGATCCAATTCAATCACATCCTTCTCCAGTATATGCATTACACTCAATTAAACTGCAGTCTGATGTGCAGGAGAGCAGCAATGGAAACAGAGATGTTTATAGGTGATTCAATAGAATTTGAAGATACTCTCTGAGCTGCCTTGAGAATGTGAGCATTAGCACTGTAACAAAGCTATGAAACTGTCAATCTATATGTTTTTATTTCTACTTTTGAACACATCAGCTTTGGTTCAGTTGATAGCGCTCTTGCCCCTGAGTCAGAATGGTTGAGGATTCAAATCCAGAAAATTGAATTTGTTAATCCAGACGATGAACTTTTGTGAATTCTGAATCAACGCTGCACTGTCGGAGGTGCAACCTTTCAGATGGAGCATTAAACCAAGTCAGCTGTTTCAGGCGGAGGTAAAAGATGCATGGTATTATTTGAAGAAAAGCAGGAACCTCTAGTGTCCTGACAAACATTTATCTCTCAACCAGCATCACCAACACAAATTATCTGTTTGTGCTGTGTGTAAAACTGGCTGCTACATACATTTCCTGTATTATAACAATGACTATCCTTCAAAGAGTGCTTCATTGGCTCTTGGACATCCTGAAATCATGGAAGGCGGAATATAATTCAAAACAGTTGATAGTGTGGAAGAGACTGGAATTTCCACTTGACTTTATCTTTTTTATCCTTTCACAGGATATCGTAATCGCTTGCTAGGTCAGCATTTATTGCCCGTCCCTATTTGCTTTTGAGAAGATAGCGCTGAGCTGTCTTCTTCAACTGTTGCAGTCCATGTGGTGTAGGTACACCCAGTGTTATTAAAGAGGGAGATCCAGGATTTTGACCCAGCAGCAATGAAGGAACCAGATAATGTTACAAGTTAGGGTGCTGTGTGGTTTGGAGGGGAACTTGCAGGTGGTTGTGTTCCTATGCGTCTGCTGCCCTTGTCCTTCCAGGTGGTAGAGGTTGTGGGTTTGGAAGATGTTGACAAAGGACCCTTGAGTCTTTTCATCATATTTGATTCTCTTTATTATTTATAATAGCCAGTCTGCAAGACTGATCGAGGAAAATTCTTCTGTTTTTAAAATTTTCTGCCCTTCCGTCCTCTTGTGATTGTGGATTTTGGACATCCTGAAATCATGGAAGGCGGAATATAATTCAGAACAGTTGATAGTGTGGAACAGACTGGAATTTCTACTTGACTTTATCTTTTTTATTCTTTCACAGGATGTTGTAATCATTGGCTAGGTCAGCGTGACTCTAGGTCAGGCGACTCTTGTGGAATACATTTTAACAGGAGCCAGCAACTCTCTCAAACCTCATCAAATTGCCAAATGTAAGTTTAGATAGTGAATGCCAGAAGTATTACAGCTAAGGCTCATTCTTTCTCACCCAACATCCAGATATGTACTTATTATAGAATGGGTTTCTGGAAGATATTTAGGAAGGGGAGCCTTTGTTCAATTATCCCCCCCACCCCCCCGCCAAAGAGAGATTGAGCCCAACTGTAGGGCATCACCATTATATGGCAGAGGTCACCTAATTCACAGAGGCCACCTAATCCAGTATTAACTAATGATTGTACCTACATAGGATTGCATAGGACACATGGCACAGAAACAGGTCATTCAGCTCAAACAGTCCATACCAATGTTTGTGCCTCGCTTGAGCCTCCTCCCATCTTTTCTCATTTAAGTCTACCATTGTAACTGTTGGATCCTGTGGATCTTGATGAGGTCGGCGGCGAACACCCACATGAGGATCCTTCACCATGTCATCCGTCTCTCAATGCAACTTGAGTGCTCTCTCTCCTGCTTTTGACTCTGCTGCTATGTACTAATTATTTCTACTTTGGTTCACAGGGAGCTCTGCCAAGTGACCGATGTCCTCAGCCAGCCAGTCCCTCAGCTCCATCCAGATCCTCACCCCCAGCCAAGAGGACACCTCCTCTATTGAAGAGCTGGAAATAAGCAGCCTGGAAGACCCGTCACCCACACCCTGCACCAGTGCAGAGACACACACCTTGGTGGGACCTAGATCTAGAGCAGGCTCAGGTTCACAAACTGGTGGTCATTGCATGGACACGTGTCCACAGCAGCAGGAGGCGGGTTCAGCTGAGCTCCCTGGCATTTAGAGGACTGCTGGGGATCAGGCATTTGTGAAGCCCGAGTCAGCTGACGAGCCTCTGGATTTGGCCTTCCAACTCATTATGGAGAGTCAGCAGAAGACGAGGGAACATCATGCAGAGCTGTTGGAAGCCCTCAACAGGATGGCATGTGAGTTGGAGGGGTGCATCGGCCTGCTCGCTGATGAAGTGGTGCCCATATATGCGTGCATGGTGGTCACCATGGGACGGATGGTGGTTGCCATGGAGACCCTGGTCCAGCAGAATGTGGAGATGCGTGCAGACCTGCACTTCATTGCAGAAGCCATGTGTGAGTTCCTGCAGTGGCAAGGCGAGAGAGAAACAGGGCACCTCGAAGTTCCTCCAGGTGTTCCTTCCCCTCAAGGAGACAGGCCGGGGGCCCTCTGAGTCCTGAAGAGTGTAGAAATGGCAGCTGGACACTTCTGGGTCATTCACTCAGGAATCTCAGAAGCTGTCTGCACCCTCCAAGTCCCCTTTGCCTGTAATTCCCTCAACCTCATCCTCTGTCACTGCAGAGGGAGCAGCGGGCCCACAGAAGGACAGCTGAAGCAAGTCAGGGCCCTCCATGCCTCGGCTGTCCAGAGGACCCATGCCGAGGTCCTCAGAGGCAACGTGGCCAACCATTGCACAGGCTGTATCCACCCCTGCTGCAGATGTCAGGGCAGCACCTAGAAGAACTGGTAGGCCTAGAAAAGTTAAGAAATTCTGATCACAAGTGATTGCACAGCTGAACACATTTTGTCTCTTTATAATCTGAAAATATATTCACTTTCATTGAATATTGTGTAATGGTGTCTTTCAGCTTCATTGACAGGCTTTGCCAGTCCTCCCACTGCATCAACCCCACTAGTAGTTCAGCTGCATGAAGCTGGCCTACGAGTGATTCTGAGGCAAGTGGCAGGGCCTTTCAGAGCCTCATGCAAGCATTCTCCCACACATGTGGTGCCTTTATCCATCACACTCATCTTATTGCCCTGAGCATTTTCAATGCTGCCTGCTGGGGTTCTCTTTCAGTTGGTCCATCTGAGCTGACCCTCATCTCCGTGCACCTACTGATCGCGCTCCCATGCAGCACCTGTGCCTGTCCAACATGAGGCTCTGCTCACTTTGGATGTTGACAACCATGGTCATGGTCAAGTATCTTGTCAGCTCCCCCATCCTTCCCCCAGTCACCCATGCCCTTTCCTCCATCACTGTGGACCCCCGTGGCATCATCATCCACCTCCCATCATCACCTAATGGCCTGAACCCTTGTCATTCCTGGATGTCCAGGTGAACATGCACATTCCCTACCTTTGTGAAAAATCCCACCCCAGTCCACACTGACCTTTCCAACCTCCTCCTTCCCACCCCCATGGTCTGTGTTTGCCCCCTAGTCCCCCCCAACCACCCTCATCGTCCCTTCTAACATTATCTATGCAACCTAACCCCCCAACCTACTGGCTCCCTCTGCCCCCTCTCACACTCACCATTCCCTTCTACCACTCTCACCCTCAGTTCGTTCCCCAGGAGGCAATCATTGACTCCACAGACCCCTTCTCTTGCATGTTCACCTGGAAATCCCACTCTCATTCCCTCCTGTACCCTTACTTCCTTCATCCCCTGGACACCTCCCCCAGATGCCTTCCCCTCTCTGAAATCCCTCCCTTACACCTTCCTCTCCTCTTAAACCCACCTCCCTACTTACAGCATTCTCCCCCGTTTCACCCTCCTCCCCCCCGTACTCCGTCCTCCCCATCCAAATCTTACACCCTCTGACACCTTCGTTTTCCCTCTCCCAGCCTTACCCACCTCGAAACCTTTGCACCCCCCCCCCCCCCTCCCACCCTCCCCAAGCTTACCGTCCCGCCCCAGGTACACCTTCCTCTTCCCCCCCTTGGTCGATCATCCGTAGCAGCCCATGGCCAAGACTGTGATGTTCTGAAGCAGACACGAAGCATCAGTGAAGACCTCCCACCTTCCGAGAGCTGCTTTGCGGTGGAGCCATGTGCATGATGATCCACCCAGCATGTGATACGTGTGCTCCTACAGGGTCCGGTAGCTGTAGCACTCCAGCATCTTCTCTTTGGAGGTCCACGATCTGAGCAAGGTCCTAAAAGGGAGTCCTGACCTCTGCGTGTTTTCCCGCCAGTGTAACAATAAATCGGGCATGGGGGGATGATCCTGGTCAGGCCTTACTTTGCATCCCATTACTGGGATGCAAATTGGATTCACGCCGACCACCAGCGGGATTCGCATTCCACCATGGCGGTCACCATCAGATGATCCCGCTGTGATTTCATGCTGGCGTGAAACCGATTTCTGCCCCTCACGCTGAATTGTCCCCCTTCCTCCCTGCCCGCTTTGATGCTCGCTGTCAACGGGACCAGATGATTCTGCCCATTCCCTCTATTCGCTCTATCAGAACCTTGCATAATTTTAATGGCCTCTATTGGGTCACCCCTCAGCCTTCATTTTTCAAGAGAAAATAGACACAGAGCTGAATTTTGCGCTTGGTGGGCAGGCCCGACTGACTTGGCGGCGGGCGAGCAGCCGATCCCCACCGCCGAAATGGGCAGTGCCACCATTTTGCGTGGGTGGGCCAATTAAAGCCCACCCAGCGGGGTTCCGGTTCCCATGTTCATCGAGAAAATTAAATCTGCGATGGGCGTGTTCAGACCGCCGGTTCCAATGGGGAACCAGCAGTCTGTATAAAGAGCGGCCAGGCAGCCTCCTTTAGGCCGTTCACCATGGCCAGTCATTGGGCAGCACAAGAGGTGAGGGCAGTGGAGGAGGAGGGGGGCAGGCTGCAGGGTAGGCCAGCGGGGGGGCGCCACTGTGCCCCTCGGTTCTCCAATGCCTGCCTTGCTGACCTCCTCCAAGAGGTGTCCAACCCATCGGAAGGTCTTGTTTCCGGAGGATGGCGGGAGGAGGGTCCCCCATGTCACCAGGCAGGCATGGCAGGAGGTGGCGGAGGCTGTTAGCTTTCATGATGCTGTGCGGCACACCGGAACGCAGTGCCGCAAGCGCTTCAATGATTTGCTGCGCTCTGGAAGGGTGAGTACCATGTCAGCCTTGGCCATTTGACCCAGCAGGTAGCCTTAGCCTTTGACCCCACCCCTCCCATGTCTTAGTGTCGTTACTGCATTGGGCATTTTGCGCATGCTGGGTGGGCAAACAGATAGTGACCATGCTTACATCAGCCTTAGTGGTTAAGGAGAAGATGGGTTCTCCCTGCAGCATATGTTGGTGTTTGTCGCATTTGAGTAGTCTGGGGGCAACCTGCAGGGGAGGCAGCTAGACACATAGTCAGAACTCCAACACATGTCTTATTGACAGTGATGAGATGGTGAAAGGGGAGCCTCAAGGTGTCGTGGCCAAGAGCCATCTGGTGGCCTCGGCGCTGCACCTAGTTGTGCCTCCTTGCCATGGGCACTAAGACTCATGTGTTATTCAAAGTGATGGACGCCAAATGTGTCCAAGGTGGCCACTGGGAGAGGGGGTTAGGAGCAGCCATACTATCTTCTGGTGACTGATCACCAGTAGTGTGGACAGGAGCCGCTGGAGGTCTCAGATGGGCCACTGTGGTTGGGGTGCGGTGTGGGCGTGCAGAGTACACAAGCGATCAGCCCCAATAAATACTCTTCTATGTTCTGCAGGCAAAAACAGAGAGCAATATCTGGGAGCGTTTGCGGACTGGAGGTGGGCACGCTGTGCTGCAGCACCTCACCACGTATGAGGAGCAGGGCGTGGAACTGGGGAGGAGGCAGGCAGCCAGGTTGGCAGGTGTCAGCGAGGCTGGGGTACAGCGGACAGGTATTGGAGGGCCACAGTCCCATCCACTCTGTTTCCATACCATCCAAAGCACTGACGATTGCTGCAACTGTTAATGCAGCAACACTGCTCTGAAGGGTTCTGAAAATTCCCACATTTTTCATATCATCAACAAGGATATGACTTTTGGACTTTTAAACTGCTGAGTTAAGGGTAAAACCCTGCAAACAGGAGGCTAGGCCCATGAAGGCCTGGAACTGGACATACATGGGCTTGTTGAGTGCAGTGTGGTTTTTTTTGCCTGAAACCAGACAACGAGAGGAGACAGAATACGTATTCTTCCCTTTAAAACAATCAAACCAGAGAAAGGCTTCATGTTACATGAAACTAAAGCCCATCAAAATTTTGCATAAATAATTGCTTCTAACTACTAAGGCAGGAAGGCACAATCAATGCAATTATGTGAACCCATCAATACTCCACACATACAATGGCTTTCAGTTCAAAACTAGTTACTGGGGCAAGAAGACAATGATAAACATCATGCGAGCCCATTAAAAACAACAAGACAACAATCACCGGGGTAAGCCCACCAAAATCAAACAAAGAACTAACCTTGATTTGGACTCTGATAAGAAATTTGAAAGACAGTATAACTGGCCCAGTCAGTTACGAAGGAGGGAGAGAGAGACCAGCTAGTAGGAGGGCAGTGAGCAGTTAGGAGTGGTTGAAGCTGAGTTTAGACAGGGAGCTGAGCCAAGCAGAGGAAGGAGATCTGGAGGTTTGCAGGCCCGCAGGCAACATCACGGTGAGAGGCATGGGGTAGCAGGCTCAACCGAAGACAACAAGGCCGCAACTGAAGAACCTTCGCAGATACCACAGACCAGGACCACGTGGGGATGACAGGCCCCAGAGGACACAAAGAGCGTAACCCAAAACTACAACCGGCTTACCTGGCTGGATTTCGAACTGTCAAGGAATCCTGGTTGGTGAGCATGATCCCTGACCTTTCCTAGTTCAATTTAGTTAGGTTTTGGGGGTGGGACAAGGGTAAGGGGATTAGCAGCGTGATTTTCCCTTGTTATGCCATGTGTTCCCCATTCTTAACTATGTGTACTTTGTAAATCTGTATAATCTCAGTGTAATCCTGATTTTATAAGTTCATTTGTGACTTCAATAAACTCAGTTTTATTCTTGCACCAAAACCAGTTGTCTGCTGCACTTTGTCACAACCCCCAAATAAGTCCAAGGTCTAGAACCCAGGTAGTGGGAGCGATTCAAACAGCTCAGAAGTCAGAGGTGAAGCTGACTCGCACCACCACTCCCTACAGCTCATTCACAGACTGAGACACTCTGACATGTGGGTCATACACAAAGATCCCTCTCCCCCTTGAGGATGCACGTCTCCAGCACCTTCCAAAGTCACCTTATTCCATTTGTGACCACTATCCCCATGGCCTAACATGCCATGGCATCGCTGCTGCACATCCATAGACTTATTGCATCTTAGGAGGGTTTGTACCTCCACCACCCTTTCAGCCAGTACGTCCCATATTACTCTGTCCAAAAGGTCCTCAGCACCTCACCTGTCAACCTCATGGCACTCAACTTAAATAAATGCCACCATGTTAGTCATCCCTGCGCCAAGGGGAAATGTTGCCTTGTGTCCACCCGTTCTATGCCCCTCATAATGTTATGAAGGTCAATAATGCGACCTGTCAATCTCCTGTGCTCCACGGCAAATGTTGGAAGTGTTTGCGATGTTTCCTCATCACTCCAACTCTCCAGGCCAGCATGCATCCAGGTCAGAATCTTCTGCACTCTCCCCACTCCAATGCCATCCCTCCCATGAAGTGCAGGTCACAACTGGATGCAGAAGTGTAGATGTAGCCTCGACAGCATTTTCTGCACTTACAACATGACCTCCCTTTTCCTACGTTCTATTCCTCGGCTAATAAAGGCAAGTCTGGCTTCAACCTTGTTAAATGCCTTATGTTCCTGTTCTGCTACCTTAACGGGTCTTCCCAGCAAGGTCCCTGTAATCATTGTAACTTCCCACGGTCTTACCATTACTCATGCATTCCCGTACCTTGCTTGTCTTGCCCAAGTACTTAACCGAACACTTATCTGCACAACATTCCACGTGGCATCCCTTAGGCCATCTGACCAGCCTGCCTGTATGCGCGTGTAATGCTTGGGCCTCCTCTTGACTATTACCACCCCACCAATGTTCGTCTCCTTAAGTTCTTGAAGGGTGAGCGACTTATGAGGCTTGGGAGGGGAAAGGGATGAAAGATGTTACTGACTGAACGCTAACTGATGCACTCTCCTTGTTGTTAATTTCAGCATCACCACCGTATGGCCGCCACCAACACGTCCAGAGACCCCCCCCGGGAGGGCCAAGACTTGCAACTTGTGGCACATCCTTTCAGCAAGCCAGGCACCAGCGCAGCAACAAACACTTTGGTGGGGAATATAACGTTGGCTAGTGTCCCGGGGCACAGTGGAGAGGGCACTTCAAAATCGCTGGAGGAGATGGCATGGATAGAGAGTGCTGATGGTGCCAGCAACCGGAGGATTGCAGGGGACCAGGCATGGTGCTGAGTCTGGCAGTGATGATGTGCCTCTGGAGATGTCAGCCATGCAGCAGCTGCAGGACAAGCGGCAGGGTGCGCGGGAGCATCTGGCAGGGTTGCATGAGGGTGTGATTCAGTTGGCCTCTGTGGTGGAGGAGTCCAGGCAGAGTGTCAGTGAAGGCATAAACCTCAGGACAGAGCTTCAGTCTTCCTCCATTGAGAGATTGGTCACTCTCATGGAGAGGGGGTTCGTTCGGATTGATCAGCTTCTGATTGGGTTACGCTCTGAGCTGCAAGCCCTCACAGTGCTAGTAGCCACAGGTGGTCATTCGCAATGTGGGAGATGTTCTGGGCACCAAGTGTCGCCGCTTGGTGCCCATCCATCTGCGGTGAGCAGGGAGGTCCAATGTGACCTCACGTCGGCACAGCAGCCGCCTGTCATCGCTGCGAGCTCCTCTCAGGGCGCTCTGGATGAGGGCAGCAGCTCCTCCGCTCCTCTGCCAGTGACCGTTGCATCCACTGAGGCTGCGACAACTGGGGAGGTGGCAGTTCCGGAACTGGCCACTCACTCCCAGGTTGGGCCATCACAGGCTCCTCGGGCCAGAGGACGGCCGCCAAGGTCATCGAGGCCAACAGGACAGCAGAGTCAGCAGGCTGTCTCACAAGCCACTCCGAGTGATGGGGCAGCATCTAGACGTAGCACCTGCAAACGTAAGCATATGGTGCTTTAGGCACTCCACTGGTTTGTCACTGGTGATTTTGTGTTGGCCCTAGATTAAGGAATATATCATTATGTACGTCTGAGTGACGTTTGTGGTTTATTTTGGTGGGAATAAAGAGCACTTTTCCGTCCATGGCTGAGGGTGTTTTCTTTGTGCTGCATTTGTATGTTTCACAGACATCTCATCAATGTTTGAGTGGACATTGATGTTTCTGTACTAAGCTCTTAGTTGCAGCTGATGAGGTGGAAGATGTAGCACCTAAGTGCCACGTGTGGAAGCGCCAGGCAATGCTGGTCCTGCTGATCCATGTGTGTGGAGCTAGCCGAAGGTTCATTGGATTAAATTGTCCCGGGTGTCCCTGCCTCCTTGGTGTAGTAGCAGGTCCGCGTGCTGCCCCTCATCATTGGGAGACACCGCAAAGATCACCCAGCGAGCCCTAGATGGAGCCAATTAAAAGCTTAACATATGAGGAACGTTTGAGGACTCTGGGTCTATACTCGATGGAGTTTAGAAGGATAGGGGGGATCTGAATGAAACTTACAGAATACTGAAAGGCCTGGATAGAGTGGACGTGGGGAAGATGTTTCCATTAGTAGGAGAGACTAGGACCCGAGAGCACAGCCTCAGAGTAAAGCACTCTAAGAACTTTTAGAACAGAGATGAGGAGTAACTTCTTTAGCCAGAGAGTGGTGAATCTATGGAATTCAATGCCACAGAAGGCTGTGGAGGCCAGTCATTGAGTGTATTTAAGACCGAGATAGATATGTTCTTGATTGGTAAGGGTATGAAAGGTTACGGGGAGAAGGCGTGAGAATAGGGTCGAGAAACTTATCAGCCATGATTGAATGGCAGAGCAGTCTCGATGGGCCGAATGGCCTAATTTCTGCTCCTATGTGTTATGGTCTAAGTGGAGGGCAACTGTGACCAAGAGCCGCTTGCATGGGGTGTCCACCCACACAGTTAGGGGAGATCTCAGGGCCAATCATCTGACAGATATAGTTGGTTGTTTCCCTTGACAGTCAGATCCTCCTTCGGCACTGCACCTCATTCATATTGAGGTAGCTGCTTCGCCGCCTGTGTACCCTGGCAGCAGGATAGTGGCATCTTCTGTGGCCCCTTCCACCTTGGACAACCTCTTGGCCCTGCGTCTGGCCTCCCAAAGGTGGCTTCCCTGGAGGCTGATTGTTCACTCCTGGCCTCCTCCTTATTCTATCCCTCCCTTCCTCCTCAGAGGAGCTGCCTCCAGTGGAGATGTCAGAACCCATACCCAGGCTAAATGGAGGCCTCCGGAAAGCTGCAGGCCCGAGAAAGATTACTGACTGCAGACTGCTGAGCTGAAGCTTCATAGTACAGAGAAAGCTATTGGAGATTGATCTGAACTGGTAACAATCACACAGGCAAGTTTAACACACTTTCTGCATTAAATTCTTCAGAAAAAACATGAACAGCCCCTCTGAGCCCACATATCCCACCCGTGGATGAGGTTTGTTAAAAAATCACTTACCCGCCTGCTCGTTGGGCCCATGCGCCAAGGCGACGATAGCACGGGCTCCTCAAAATCGGCTTCAGTTGCTGAGTTAAAGGCCTCAATAAGGCCTTTAATGAATGGCGGGCGCGCGTCACGCTTCATAGCGCCCACCCACCTAAATATTGTGATGCCACGCGCTGACATCAGGACATTTGCGCGACGTCAGCAGGCGACATTTTAAGTGCTGACGTGTGGGTTCCACCACCCACACGTCAGCCATAAAATTCTGCCGACAGTGTTTTCATCTTTTCCTCATAAGTGAGTGAGATGTGCTCTGCCTGAAGGCAGGTCCTTGGCTCATTGTCTGCTGCTGCTTCATCCTGAGCTGTTTTCTTGGCAGTATTTATTAGTGGTGGTTTGACATTGCCTTCCATTGTCAGGGACAGGATGAGGAGACATGCCCCAGTCTGCCTCACCCAGAATGGGGATCAAACCCACGCTGTTGGTGTTATTCTGAACCACACACAAGCCATCTATGCTAACCGGCCCCCATCCTAATACGTATAGCCACATGTACCTCATATCATCCTTGTTTAACCTTCTCTGCACCCTCTCCCATGCCTTGATTCAATTATTGCTTTCCAGGTTGTGATGTGATGAGTGGCATCTCACAGGGGTCTGTGCTGGGGCCTCAACCTTTTGCGATTTATATCAATGACTTAGATGAGGGGAGTGAAGACATGGTAGCTAAATTCTCAGATGACACAAAGATAGGTAGGAATGTATGTTGTGAAGAGGACATGAGGAGGTTAATTAAATACTTCAGAAAAAACATGAACAACTCCTCTGAACCCACATATCCCGCCCGTGGATGAGGTTTGTTAAAAAATCACTTACCTGCCTGCCCGTTGGACCCGTGCGCCAAGGTGAAGATAGCATGGGCTCCTCAGATGGATATAGATAAGCTGAGTGAGTGGGCAAGGACCTGGGAAATGCAGTTTAATGTGGGAAAATGCGAAGTTGTTCACTTTGGCAGGAAGAACAAAAAAGCAGAGTATTACTTAAAAGGAGAACAGCTGCATAATTCTGAGCTGCAGAGGGATCCAGGTGTTCTAGTACATAAGTCACAAAAAGTTAATATGCAGGTACAGTAAGTAATTAAGAAGACTAATGGAATGCTATCCTTTATTACGAGAGGGATTGAACATAAAAGTAAGGTTGTTATGCTTCAGTTATACAGGGCATTGGCGAGATCGTAACTGAATACTGTGTGCAGTTTTGGTCTCCTTATTTAAGGAAGGATGTAAATGCATTGGAGGCAGTTCAAAGGAGGTTTACTAGATTGATACCTGGAATGAGTGAGTTGTCTAATGAAGAAATGTTGGACATACTGGGCTTGATTCCACTGGAGTTTAGAAGAATGAGGGCTGATTTAATTTAAGTGTACAAGATTCTGAACGGCGTTGATAAGGTGGATGTCGAAAGGACTAGGGGGCACTGTTTAAAAATTAGGGGTCACCCTTTTAAGACAGAGATGAGGAGAAATTTTTTTCTCTCAGTGTGTTGTGCTCCTTTGGAATTCTCTGCCTCAGAAAGAGGCAGGGTCATTGAATATTTTTAAGACAGAGGTAGATAGATTCTTGTCAGGCAAGGGAATCAAAGGTTATTGAGTTTAGATGGGAATGTGGAAATCGAAACACAAGAAGAGCAGTGATGATCTTATTGAATGGCGGAGCAGGCTCGAGGGGCCAAATGGTCTACTCCTGTTCTTATTTCTTATGTTCTTATGTTTGGTCACTGGCATGTAGCTTTATTAAATGACTAGATATCATAGATTCAAAGCCACATTAAGTAATATCTTAATGTAAAATTAATAAAATATTCTTCTAGAATGCACCTTAAAAATATTTATAAGGCATTGCACCCTAGTATGTCCCAGAAACTGAACTGGACCAGCCTGTGGTTACAAGAGCAGGTCAGAGGCTGGAAATTCTGAGGTGAGTAACTCACCTCCTGAGTCCCCAAAGCCGGTCCACCATCTACAAGTCACAAGTCAGCAGTGTGATAAATACTCTCCACTTGTCTGGATGAGTGCAGCTCCAACAACGCTCAAGAAGCTGAACACCATCCAGGACAAAGCAGCCTGCTTGATTAGCATCCCATTCATCACCTTAAACATTTACTCCCTCTACCACCAACACACAGTGGCAGCAGTGTCTACCATCTACAAGATGTACTGCAGCAACTAACCAAAGCTCCTTCGACAGCACCTTCCAAACCTGCAACCTCTACCACCTAGAAAGACAAGGGCGGCAGATGCATAGGAACATCCAGGACCTGCAAGTTCTCCTCAAAGTCACACACTATCCTGACTTGGAACTATATCGCTGTTCCTTCACCGTCACTGGGTCAAAATCCTGGAACTCCCTTCCTAACAGCACTGTGGTGCACCTACATCACATGGACTGCAGTGGTTCAAGAAGGCAGCTCACCACCACCTTCTCAAGGGAAATAAATGCTGATCTATCCAGTGGCACCCAGATCCCATGAACAAATAAAAAAAATGACATGCATAGAAATTGTAGTGCAGCAGGACCACAAAAAAATGTGTTGGTGACAAGCTGTCAGCACCTGTTATAACTCTCGATGCAGCTATTCTGTCATGTGGGGCGAGCAGATCTCCTTGCTGCGATACCAGCCAAGGTGAGTCCAAGGTGAGGAGGCAATCAGGAGGCAGTTGAACCTAGGATGGCAGCAGTTTGCAGTTTTGTTGTCGAGCTTGTTTCTCCTGCATATAATTTTACTTATCATTTTGGTGGTTTTCCCTTTAAGGACCACTGATTTTTCTGCTCTGCACCCGAGAATTGTGATGGTGACACACAACGCACGTGCTGCGATCACTCGTAACCAATTTTATGGATGGCCTTTATTCTCCAAAAGTGTATATTATACACAACTACCACTATCTCAACAATTGAATCACTGAAGTAAATTTTAAATGGAAATTACAACAGAAGTACACCATTCAGTCCAACCAGTCTGCTGTCACGACAGTGAATTACAGCTGCAAATTACTTACGGGCATATTGAACTTCTGAGGGAGACACGTGTGTTTTAAAAACACGTGCAAGGAAAGACACTGAGCAAAAGATGGCTGAGAATGTAAAGTAACTGTTTCTGGAAAATTCCTACGTGAATTATAGTCGACTGGATAGACCAGAAGGAACATGGAATGTTGCACATAAAAATGTGTCAAGGCCTATTTTAGGCAGAGACACTTGAAAGGAAGAGATGAAATGCGAAAGACTGAACTTTAATCGCCTGTGGTTGCAGAGACAATGGAGACTGATTACCATATCTCAGCAGAAACCATCTCCTGTTGAGTTATATCTTGAATGTGGAAATGATCTGAATTGAAAGAAAACAGACTCTGGGTGAAAGACATGTTTGTTTTTTCCTTTCCAGGAATACGTAATGAAATGGGTTAAAAAGCTAGCTGCTGACTTGATCTGTGTGTGCTAGTGTGCTGTGCAGGTCACAGCAGAAGAAGATCAACTATGTATCCCTGCAGCTTGGAGGTAAAGGCTATCTTTCCCTCTCTGTTGCTGGAGGCAAATAAAAAAGGAAATAGGACAGCTTCTTCAGCCAACCTGCAGAACTAAGTGCCTCCAAACGAGCTGCTAAACTGCCAAAGTTAGCTCTACTGGAATCACCCAACTTAAAGGATGCAATGTTTCGCCACCTACTCCTCGCAGACAAGTCAAAAGTTGATTCGTATATTTAAAAAAAAATTTTATTTTGGACCCAACTTCTAATTTCTGATCTGTGTCTATGTGTGTTGCATTCTTATTATTTTTTTCTTGGGTTCTAGTAACTAATAAATTTACTCTTTCTTTTGGCTCCTTTTAAAACATAAGTACATTTGGACTGGGAAAAAGTATCCATGGGGGAAGGGATCCCTTTTAAATTAACCTTGTTGCGACCAGCTGAGGGTGTTGAATAAACCTGGGAGCATAACAAAATTGGGGCCCCATTTGTGAAGTTAACATAATGGTGGTCAAAACACTGCACTAGAGTTTGTTTTCCAGGTGAACAGTAGGGCTGATTCCAGGTCCCTGTTCTATTTCCATATTCCTTGATCCCCTTTTCTTTCAATAAACTGTTAAACCTATTCTTAAATGTTGACATAGTCTCTGCTTCAATTGCCATATAAGGGTCTGGCATAGAAAGGGTTAACATGGGAGTAGGTACAGTACCACCTAGTGTGATGTAAAGGAACACATGACTTGAGTCTAGCATCTAGTCTTGTACTGGACAGAGATGTGTCTAGAGGTAAGCATGGAGATGGCTCCAAGCTTAAACCTTAAACTGTATATATGTATATAGTTACTACTAATTAATAAACATTTACTCTTAAATTAGAGAAGGCTCAGAGCTTCTTCGTGAGACCTACCAAACTACACACAATATCTTACAACATGGTGGCAGCTATGTAAGAAAAATACAGTCTTACAGTAGTTGGAAAAGAAATTTAAAACCTGGAAGATTGAAAAGAGCAACACTCTGACCTGACTAAAAGCACCAGAAGCAAAGGCACAGAAGGAGATTGCCAGAGAAAAGCTCCAAAGTAGGATTGGAAGCAGAAGACAGAAATAAAACTCCACACTGCAGCAGAAAACTCCATTGAATCCCCTAGAAGTCCAGCTTCAATACCCAAAGAGTACAGAGTCAGAAAACATAGCTGGAGTGAGCTAAAAAAAAATTAAATTCTTGGCCAGAATGAGTTTTAAAAAGTGCTTGAACACATGGTGGCTGATCTCGCTCCAATCAAAAAAATATACAATTAAAATATAATTGGCAGTTAAAAAACCCAGCAAAAGCCAGGAATCGATGGTTTCACAACCCAGAATACTTAGATATTGCAAGGAAGACTCAGAAAGTTTGACCATGGAGTTGCTGCTGAGAATTTTAAAATACACCTCAGTAGAGGTGCCAGAGGACTGGAGGACAGCGAGTGTGATACCATTATTCAGGAAGGGTAGTAGGGATAAACCAGGTAATTATAGGCCACTGAGTTTAGCATCAGTGGTAGAGAAAGTATTGGAAAAAATTCTGAGGGACAGGATTAATCTCCACTTGGAGAGGCAGGGATTAATCAGGGATAGTCAGCATGGCTTTGTCAGGGGGAGATCATGTCTAACAAATTTAATTGAATTTTTTGAGGAGGTGACTAGTTGTATAGATGAGGGTAGTATAGTTGATATAGTCTACATGGACTTCAGTAAGGCTTTTGACAAGCTCCCGCATGGGAGAATGGTCAAGAAGCTAAGAGGCCATGGAATCCAGGGCAATTTGGTAAATTGGATCCAAAATTGGCTTAGTGGCAGGAGGCAGAGGGTGATGGTGGAAGGTTGTTTTTGCGATTGGAAGCCTGTGATGAGTGGTGTACCGCAGGGATCGGTGCTGGGAGTTTTGCTGTTGGTAGTGTAAATGAATGATTTAGGCATGAATATAAGAGGCACAATCAGTAAGTTTGCATATGATACAAAAATTGGTGGTGTCATAAATAGTGAGGAGGAAAGACTTAGATTACAGAACAATGTAGATGGGCTGGTAAGATGGGCAGAGCAGCGGCAAATAGAATTTAATCCTGAGAAGTGAGGTAATGCATTTTGGGGAGACTAATGCAACAAGGGAATACACAATGAATGGTAGGACCTAGGAAGCACAGAGGATCAGAGGGACCTTGGTGTACATGTCCATAGATCCCTGAAGGCAACAGCACAGGTAGATAAGGTGGTTAAGAAGGCATATGGGATACTTTATTAGCCTTTATTAGCTGAGGCATAGAATACAAGAGCAGGGAGGTTATGTTGGAGCTGTACAAAATGGTAGTTAGGCTACAGTTGGAGTACTGTGTGCAGTTCTGATTGCCACACTATAGGAAGGATGTGATCGCACTGGAGAGAGTGCAGAAGAGATTCACCAGGATGTTTCCTGGGCTGGAGCGTTTCAGCTATGAAGAGAGACTGGATAGGCTAGGATTGTTTTCCTTAGAGCAGAGAAGGCTGAGGGGGTTCTGATTGAGGCACACAAAATTATGAGGGGCATAGATAGGGTAGATAGTAAGAAACTTTTTCCCTTAGTGGAGGTGTCATTAAGTAGGGGACATAGACTTAAGGCATGGGACAGGAGGTTTAGAGGGGATTTGAGGAAAAATTTTTACCCAGAGGGTGGTTGGAATCTGGAACACTGCCTGAGGTGGTGGTAAAGGCAGGAACCCTCACACTTAAGTATTTAAATGTGCACTTGAAATGCCATAACATACAGGACTATGAGCCAAGCGCTGAAAAATGGATTAGAATAGATAGGTGCTTGATGGCCGGAATGGACACGATGGGCTGAAGGACCTGTTTCTGTGCTGTATAACTCTACTACTCTAAATCACAACTGCCATTGCTGTGGGACCCCACCAAAACCAACAAATGCAGGAAACCTCACTGAGAAGAATCATACAGCAATGCCATCTTGGATTTTCTAACAGTATTTAAAGCTATACACGCTTTTAAATTTAAATGACCATGGATCAAAAATCTACCTCACTAGGCAGTTCACCCAAGGCTCATACTATTCACAAAATTGTGAATGTTGGAAAAAAAGATTTCTTAGATACATAATTGCTTCAGGTCTAGACAAAAAGACAGAAGCTGAACAGATTAACACCCTGCTTTATTCGGTAAGTCCAATAGCCAATGATACACTAGCTAGACAAGGAAGCATGACTCCTCAGCAAAATTTGATGAAGTTTTAAAATAATTTGAGCAGTGTCAAGATCCTTGAAAGAGTAAAGTTTAACAAATGTGTCCAATAGCCAGGAGAACCTGTTGACTCCTTCATTAATGAGCTGTACAAAATGGTTGAAGGGTGTGACTATGGTGACCTGAAATCAGAGCTAATCAGGGACAGAAATGTTGTCGGAGTGTGGATGATGCACTCTCAGGCATATTTCAAGCTTAAGAAGATATCACCCTTAAAAAGGCCATTCAGATTGTCAGACAATCTGAAATCCCCTAACAGCTCAGATCCATCATAAGGTGTGAAAGCAAACCATGGTACAGAGCAAGACCCCTGTCCAACTAGAAGAACAGCAGAGGAGCAGGGACACTCTAGGCCAAGGGAAGCAGTACCCTAACTGACCACTAGAGGGTGAATGACCATGCCAGTGCTGCAGAGCCAAGTGACCCCACAGGTGTGATAAATGTCCAGAAATCTCAGTACAGTGTTTTAATTGCAACTGCATAGGACACTTCAGAAAACAATGCAAAGCTAACACACCCAGACACACAGATGATCCCTGGACGCTTCACGAGATTGAGATGCCACACCAAGAGGAAACATAACCATACTTCTTAGGTGAGGTCAAAGATCAGGGATTTTCATTTTGGAATGTGGAGATCCCAATTAATGGTTATCTCACAAACTTTAAATTGGGCAGGGGTCCTCTCGGACAAGGAAGCCTGGCCGAGAGATCTCTTGATACAAATGACAGACACACCATTCTATGGACCCGGAGGAATCCGACTTCTGGTTATAGGTATGATTCTAGAACCATTAAGTTATGGTGGCAAACAAATCTTTCAAGTCATTTACATCATCCGTAGCCAGTCTTTTTCTCTTCTGAGCAGACTCGTCCATGTTGCCCTGAACCTTTTTAGAATGGCAGATGTCAAAACAACCTCTGTCATCAGTTACATAGGGCTGCAAGTTCCCGAGAGTCCCAACAGAAAAGGTACTCCCAACTGGGACTTCAGATCTGAATTCTCTTCACTCTTCGTAGACTCAGACCAGCCAACCGCTCAGATGGTTACCATGGCACCCTGAGTGGAAGACAATCAAGAAATGAACCAGCAGCAAGAAGCCCTCCACTTCTGGCTCTGACATATGTTGGTGAAATACCTCAAGAGACAGACACTCCAGGACATCTATTAACTGGAACAGAGAAGCAGCCATCAACCAACTGCAGCACACCTCAGTGAGGCAAGGAAGCAAACCAGTGAGAACATCATTGCACAGAAAGCTAAACTGCAAGATGAGCCTATTGATAAATCACAGAGACACAACAGGAAGAGACATTTTCCATCTCAACGTGCATTACGGCAAACTGCACATAGAGAGAAAATCAGAATAGGACTGTAGGTGAGCTGTGAGTTCTTTATCCCCTGAAGGAATTTGATAAACCAATGACCATTGATAACACCAGATGGGAAGTTGAGAAGGAGCGGTTTAACTCCAAAGCACAAAAAAAGAGAATTAAGATTAACAACTAAACACCAGAATGACCACATCCAAAACGACCTCCTATTCGTCAAGGTTGACCTAGTACAACAGAGTCTACCACTCCTCCAGCTGTTGTAAAGACAAAATCTGGAAGAATTATAAATCTTTCAGACTGCCTGGAGCTTTAAACGCAGAGACTTGAGGTAAGGAGAAGGGGTAGTCGAAGTAATGTGAATATGTTGGGTAAACAAAAATGCATTGAAAATAACATTGGATAAAGACTTTGGAGGAGGTGTAGTATAAAGGCCTGGCAAAGAAAGGGTTAACGCAAGACTGGGTACAGTACTGCCTACAGTGTGATGTAAAGGAACACATGACCTGAGTCTAGAGGCCAGTCTTGTGTTGGACAGAGAAGTGTGTAGAGGCAAGCATGGAGACAGTTCCTGATTAGACCTTATATTGTTTATATGTATATGGTCACTCACAGTTAATAAACACTTACTGTTACACTATACAAGACTCAGAACCTCTTCATGAGACCTACCAAACTACACACAGCATCTTGCAACATCAATCACCCACGCTCGTTGTGCATTTCAATTCTTTCTTCATATTTTTGTTCCTCATGGAGGCAGCATCATAACCCAGTGTTAAACCCACAGTATTGCTTCAACGTCATTCCCATAGTGTGCCGTCCAACACTGCACACTGTACTTCAATTGTGGTCGCATTAAGGTTTTATGAAGATCTACCATTATACCTCAATTTTATATTATATTCCTCTTGCCATGAACAAACAAACATTAGATTTTTATAGTGCTATTCACTTAAAGTTCTTCAAGTGCTTTTGTTCTAACACTTCCAAGTACATATAGCTGAAAAGCCAATTTATACAATAAAAATAATGAAATTCTGAAGGAAAACGCTAAGCCTCTTGAAACGATAGTCACATGTGTTCTAAAAATGCTTCAAAGAAATTTTGCATGCATAGACTTTCAATACTTAACTTGATTCTAGTCTTCTTCAGAAAATGTGTACAGATGTTCCTGTGTCAAAGAGAGAGAGAGAGAGAGAGAGTATGGTTGGGATTTTCCCAGATGGGGGCTAAGTCCCAATGCAGGACCATGTTCATGTCCTGACCCTTCGCAGGAGGGTTGCGAGACCATGGTGGCAACCTTCCCAGTGGCAGCCTCTTAATTGGCTGCTATTGGACCCGCTGTCCAATGGAGGCAGGCAGGCACCACATGCTGCTGGCCCAATCAGAGGGCCTGCAACTCTGCAGCCTTGGCTGTGCCATTGAGAGAAATGGATGCCACCAAGGCTGCAAGGAGTGCGAGAGGGCGCCTCCATTTTGAGGTGCCCTCACATGAGAGTTACAAATTTTTTTTCCCTGCTAGGCCCAGGCAGGCAGGCCCTGGTGATTGGAGGGGAAACCCTCCAATGGCAGTGTTGGGGCTATGGCGGCAGCCTGTGCCACCTGGGACCCCCTTCCTTGGGCCATGGAGTCTCTGGATGCAATGCCCCCCACCACCACCCCCCCACCCCCACCCCCACCCCCAGACAGCCACTGGGAGGTTGCTTCATTTGCATAATAGAGCCAACATAGGATGATTGTGTATACGTCAGAATAACGTTGGTATAAAACAGAAGATGGCCCTATGCCTATAGCTTCAGGGATAGGTGGTTGCCCTGAACAGCTGCAGAGTGAATTCTTTGTATATGACTGAAAAGAGTGACTGTATATTATTGCAGGAATGGTTGTTCTAATTAGAAAGAACCAGAGATTTACATTTATGCAGCATCTTTATTACTTCCCACAGATACACCTTAAAGCATTTTACATAAATTATTTTTGAAATTTGTATGTAGACCAAGTTTAGTAGATGTGAAGCTAATTTGGAGGCTAATTGTATTAAAGGTTATAGAACCCAAGGGAGATAGATAGAGTTAAGATTAAGATCAACCACCATCTAATTGAATGGCAGAGCAGGCTCAGAGGGTTGAATAGGCTCATCCTGTTCCTTTGTAACAGACTTGAGGAGCTGAATGGCTATTTCCTGTACCTATGTTCATAGATTTCCGAGCTAAGTTAGAGGCTAACTGCTGTTACTGAGGGAAGATTGAATCAGAAATCAGGAAGGAAAACCAGAAAGAGATACAGCAAAGGACACAGGCAGAATCAAAAAAGAGAGAAAATGCTCCCAAATATACGATAGCAGCATCCTGAAAGGTATCATGCAAGCCTTGTGTTTTGGGATAAATAACACGCATGTAGACATGCAAAAATATTTAAAGGGACCACGCACTGAAAAAACCAGGACACGCGCAATAATTAAATTTTAGAGGGAACATTGGTAGTTGAGACGACTAATGTAGATGTTTATGAGAGCTGCCAGATTAACACATGAAAGGGATTAGATAAAATAAGGTGGGAGGAGTCTTGTGTGGAGCATTAACAACAGTTGGAGCAAATTGCCTGTTATTGTTCTGTAAATTCCATGTAATTCTATGCAAAATACAACAGCCAATTTTCACAGAGCAAGATCCTACAAACACCAATGAAATGATAATCTATTTTTGGTGGTGTTAGTTCAGGGAAGAATGTTACCCCCTGCTGTTTTTAGAGATGCAGAATATTTAACATTTACTCATCAGGGCTTGGTTTAACATCTAGTGCAAAAGACAGTATCTTTGGCAATGCAGCACCCCTTTAGTATTGCAGTGATTTGACTGCCAAAGATTTGTTACTCAAGAGAGGAGATGGTGATGTAGTGGTAATGCCACTAGACTAGTAATCCACAGGCTGATGTTCTGGGTTTAAATCCCATTAGAATTAAAAGTGAGTCTCAGTAATAGTGAAACCATGAAACAATTGTTGTAAAGACAGTCCTTTAGGGAAGAAAATCTGTTGTTCTTACCTGGTCTAGCCTACATGTGACTCCAGAGCCACAGCATTGTAATTGACTCTTAATGCCCTAGCACCCACATAAAGGGCAATTGGGAATTTGTTACCCATGTCCCATGAAAGAATAAATTTTAAAACATAGCCATGGAGTGGGGGTTTTATTCCACAGAGTCAATGGGTACTCAATGGGAGCAATAGTTCTATGCAGGCAATGATGTTTATTAGTACAAGCATTTAAGGAGAGATAGTCATACATATTAGATTGTATACTACTAACTGATTGCAGCATGATCATGATACATATGTAACTGCAGGGAGAGACAGATATGCATACACCAAATGGAAAAATAGCTATTAAAATGTGCACTCTTTGGAACACATTTTCAGCATCATCCTATATGATATAATAGCGCCAGTTAACTTGGAAACTGGTAGAATGTGTACATGAAAAGTAACATTCCTTGAGGGAAGAGAAAGAGGGAAAGAATGGGTACTAGCGAACAAATTTGGATTCTCCAGCTGCATGCCCATCTTCAGTTGCCCAGAATAGTGGTTTGCTATGCCTGGGCTGAGTTTTTTGAAGTGCATCAATAACTGGAGATTTGGTAGTGAGCCTTGTCCAGTTTTATGTTTCTCCTTTCTATTTGGTTTCCTTGGCCTGCACTTATAAGACATTGATAAAATGTTGATTGTTTTCCAAGGCCCTTCAAAGCTAATCATTTAGACACTGCAAGGGCACACAACATGCACGTGAGTACTAGAAGAGTTTAGTTGCACTTCCCACCATCATCAAAAAGCCTTCTGGGAAGATGAAAGGTACAGCATTTATCTTCATCTTCAGCTGCTTCATCAATGACCTTCCTTCTATCATAAGGTCAGAAGTGGGGATGTTCGCAGATGATTGCACAATGTCCAGCAACATTTGCGACTCCTCAGATACTGAAGCAGTCCATGTCCAAATGCAGCAAGACCTGGACAATATCCAGGTTTGGGCTGACAAGTGGCAAGTAATGTTCGCGCCACACAAGTGCCAGGCAATGATCATCTCCAACAAGAGAGAAACTAACTATTTCCCCTTGACATTCAATGGCATTACCATCGCTGAATCCCCCACTATCAGTATACTGGGGGTTACAATTGAACAGAAACTGAACTGGACTAGCCATATAAATACTGTGGCTATGAGACCAGGTCAGAGGCTAGGAATCCAGTGGCGCGTTACTCACCTCCTGAGTCCCCAAATCTGTCCACCATCTACAAGGCACAAGTCAGGATTGTGATGGTATAAAACAAAAACAGAATTACCTGGAAAAACTCAGCAGGTCTGGCAGCATCGACGGAGAAGAAAAGAGTTGACGTTTCGAGTCCTCATGACCCTTCAACAGAACTGGGTGAATCCAAGGAGACGGGTGAAATATAAGCTGGATTAAGGTGGGGGGGGGGGGGGGGGGTGCGGTGTAGTTGGGTGGGGGGAGAGAAGTGGAGGGGGATGGTGTGGTTGTAGGGACAAGAAAGCAGTGATAGGAGCAGATAATCAAAAGATGTCACAGACAAAAGAACAAAAGAACACAGAGGTGTTAAAGTTGGTGATATTATCTAAATGAAAGTGCTAATTAAGAGTGGATGGTACGGCACTCAAGGTATAGCTCTAGTGGGGTGGGGGGCATAAAAGATTTAAAAATAATGGAAATAGGTGGGAAAAGAAAAATCTATATAAATTATTGGAAAAAACAAAAGGAAGGGGGAAGAAACAGAAAGGGGGTGGGGATGGAGGAGGGAGTTCAAGATCTAAAGTTGTTGAATTCAATATTCAGTCCGGAAGGCTGTAATGTGCCTAGTCGGAAGATGAGGTGCTGTTCCTCCAGTTTGCGTTGGGTTTCACTGGAACAATGCAGCAAGCCAAGGACAGACATGTGGGCAAGAGAGCAGGGTGGAGTGTTAAAATGGCAAGCGACAGGGAGGTTTGGGTCATTCTTGCGGACAGACCGCAGGTAATGCAGTCTGTGATGGTATACTCTGCACTTGCCTGGATGAGTGTAGCTCCAACAACACCTCAAGAAGCTTGACACTATCCAGGACAAAGCAGCCTGCTTTGATTGGCACCCTATCCACAAACATTCACTACCTCCACCACTGACACACAGTGGCAGCAGTGTGTACCATCAACAATATGCACTGCAGAAACTCACCAAAGATTCTTAGGCAGCACCATCCAAACCCGCGACCATTACCACCTAGAAGGACAAGGGCAGCAGACACATGGGAACCCCACCACCTGGAAGTTCCCCTCCAAGCCACTCACCATCCTGACTTAGAAATATGTCACTGTTTCTTCATTGTTGCTGGGTCAAAATTTTGGAACTCCCTCCCTAACAGCACTGTGGGAGTACCTATACCACATGGATTGCAGTAGTTCAAGAAGGCAGCTCACCATCACTTTCTCAAGGGCATTTAGGGATGGGCATTAAATGCTGGCCTAGCCAGCGAGGCCCACATCCCGTAAATGAATAAAACAAATATGGGTTGTATTGATCCAGTGGTAGAGAGCGCGATAAAATGTGTAAAAACGAAGTTTCCCAAATAATTATGCAGCTATTTGCGAAGGAAATCTAGATGTATTTCTAGTATTGCAGGCCACTGTAAAGAGATAAGTGCAGGATTCACATCCTGTCAAGCTTCTTGAAGGTGTTAAATTTCTTCTTCATCTGCCAGGATCTCTTTATTGCAGAAATTGCACAAATATACATAGCTATTAGGATGTCCTCACCGCTGCTGGCTGAGGAGATTACCCTCAGATTCAAAAATAATACATCCTGCCCGGACCTCTCTTAATATTACCTCCAAGGTCTTGCTAAAGAAACCCATCAGTGCCCTCAGCTTGAGACTTCTTAGATTTTTACTTCATTTCCTATTTGCAGCAACAACAAAGCACTCAAATCTTTTTTTCCTTAGAAGAGGAAGTGTTATTAGATGCTACACCTGCCATTTCAAAACTCTACACAGGAAACACTCTGACCTTTGTGCTCCCAGTGCCATAGATTTGTTATGTGGCTGTGGAAAACCAGGAATGTCCTCTCTGTGCACTGGTGGTGCAACACACACTGCAGAAAATACCCTACACCAACAACATACTGGGAGTAGAATTTCATCCCAGTAGAAATGTTTGTTTGTAGTTCCTGTGACTGAAGTACAGACCTGGGCCACCATTGCAATTGGCTCTTCTCACCATGTCACCAGTCACAATCCTAAACTGGAATATGGAAAATGGTATCAACAGACATGCTGCCACTCTAAGCATACATATTGCTAAACCACTTCACAAACAGGCATCTCTGAATCCGAAGCAGCGTGATTCAGTGCTGGCTTTCTTAAAGCAAAGAAGATATGAGTTTCACAGGCCAGAATTTTCGGCTCAGCGAGTGGGGGCATGGCCCGCTTGCCGAGGTGTAAAATGATGTGGGGTGATGTCTGACGTGCGTCCCGATGTCACTGCACGTCATTTAGATTTTCAGTTTGGCGGACACGCAGCCGACTTGGCTGCGCACCCGCCGAACTGTCAAAGGCCTATTAAGGCCTTTTAAAAACTAATTAAACTAATAAGCTGGGTTGCCCTTCCAACCTTAAGATTGGGGGGCAGGCGAAGAGCTCAGGTGGCCTTTGCATTTATCATGGAACCTCATCCAGGGCAGGATGAGGTTTCATGAAGTGTTTATAAATTAAATAAAAATTTTTATAAAAATTGATTGACATGTCTCAGCTCATGTGACACTGTCACATGAGGGGACATGTCTTAAATTTTTTTTCTTTTCTTTACTTAGATTTTTAAAACTTATACTAATCTCCCTGAGGCCCCTCTGTGCCCTCAGGGAGATTTCTGCACTCTTTCACACGCATTGTGCGAAAGAGTGCAGGCCCCAACTCAGGGAACCACCACCGCCCTCACAGGGAGTGCACAGCACAGCGTCACGCTGGGCGGGCCTTAATTGGCTCGCCCACGTAAAATGGCGGCATGGACCCAATCGGGGAGCTGATTGGGTCCGCGCCCGGCCCCGCCCCCACACAACCCATCCAGCGGGGGGAAAATTCTCCCCACAGTTAAGTTCAAAATGCTCAAATTTTGATTATTTTAGTTTACATATTACTTTGAAAATCACACTTAACTCCTGGATTGGATAGTACGATTTTAAAGATTGAGAGGCATGGCACAGCACTTTCAAACTAAACTGACAGGCTTGTCTTAATCCCATCCTCAAAGGAGAGCTCTGACCTATGTAAAATTTCATGAACTATCCATATGGCCTGTCTCAGTGCAACTGAAAAATCAGTATCTGAACTTGGGTTCAGTTTTTATATCTGGATTCCCATGATATTATTAGCATAAATACAGGGGGGAAGGAGTTCCTTATTAATTATATTACAAATTTTTCATTCATTCGTGAATGAAAACTGAACTTCCTGCAAAATGACCATGTAGGCAGAATATTTATTGCCTACATCTGTATTGGTGTGCCTTGTGCTTCTCATAGGATAGAGTATTTCACTTTGGCTCCAGGAAAATTCTCAGCCATCCACCATTTAACCTCGTCTCACACAGGGAGCATCTTGTAGAAGTAATCAATTAGGAGCTAGATCAACTGAGTAAACTGTTGCAAAGGGTAACCTTGATGATAAGAAGTAATTATAAATAGGGTGTATCAATTTTTCAGGACCTTTTGGTGCTTTTGTTCCAGAAACTAAACACAAGTTGACCACAAAATGTTCAGTTAGTTTCTGTGAATGCTTGCAAATTTTTGGAGCTGGGTAATGGCAAAGGAAATGTAGACTTCTGTTTTATGTTGGAAATAAGCAGATGTCTTTGACAATGAAGGACTTTGAGAGGATGGTTAGGAGAAGAATAGGCAGATGAGGTGACTTTTTTAATGTGTTAGCTGTTGCTTATTGCAAACACTAGACTATAAATTTATTTCTCTGGTTGCTAGCTGGGGGCTTTCCTGTTTCATGTTCTCTCCTTCTTGTGCATCCTCCTCATGTTGTGGAGATGGAGCTCCACCTCACTGTCTTCACCATCAACCCCTTCAGCTTATTAAATAGTATGTCACCTGTCATTCTACGCAGCGAGCTACAATGATTCTGGGATTGTTAGTCAAGCAAAGAAAATGAGGGGCCTAAAGGGTGGTGTCAGTACAGTCTAAATGTGTGCCCATCTCAAAGTGTTCGCCGAAAGAGTCCTTTCAGGGCCTTGAGTTCACCTACTCATAAAAGCAATAACGAGTTGTTCAGAATCTTCCCCATTGTCAGACGACTTTACCCCAGTACAACTGGATGTTGGCCTAACAATCACAAAAAAAGGCAAAGCTGCTGGGAAAGATGATATCCCACTGGACTTCCTGCACCATTTTGGCCCACTGGCAAAATAGTGGCTACTGGCACTCTTCTCAACTGTGGTGGAGAATGGCCACATTTCCCAAATCTGGCATGAGGGGGTGATAGCCCTGCCAAAATCAGGAAAACTAGCAGATGACCTTGGGAACTACAGGCCCATTTCATTGCTCTATTCACCCTATAAGTTTATGGAGCAGCTCATTCTTTTAAGAATTAGCCTAATTACCATCTCACCCCTCCTCCAAGAGCAGACTGGCTTTAGGCCCCAACGCAGCTGTGTGACCAAGCCCTTGCTATCATCACAAACATTGAGGCTGGTTTCCATTGCAAGCTCAAGACTGGAGCTGCTTTGATAGATCTTTCCTTAGTCTATGATACTGTGTGGAAACATGGACTCATGCTCAAACTATCCCTGTTACTGCCACATGCCAAACTACTCTGGCTGCTGTGGACATTTCCGAGTAACAGAAGGATGGACGTCTACGTACTGAGACAAGAGCAGTACTCCAAGAACACTCAACAATGGTGTCCTACAGGATAGGGTCCTGGCACCGACCCTTTTTAACATCTACGTAAGTGAATGTCCACCACTCCGTCATTTATTTATGCCAATGCTATTACCTTGACAATTCAGGCAAAATCTTTCCAGGATATGGAAGCCACGCTAAACTCTGATCTCTCAAAAATGGCTGAATATGTCTACAAATGGACCTACAATCAACCCCAGCATCTTTGCATTCCACCTTGAAAATCACAAGATAAAAAGCGTGGCATAACCGGCTCCCACCTATCTTGGAGTGACTCTTGACTGCACAACCTCTGAAAGACTGACAAATAGACCAAAACACGAATCATCATTCATCTGCAAGCTTGCCGGCACAAGCTGGGGAGCAAAAACCACTGTCCTTCGTACTTCTGCTATACCTCTGGTCATCTTGACAGCTCAATACTGTGCAAATATATGAGCCTCAAGTCATCACACAAAATCAGTAATGAGGATAATCTCTGGAACTCTGAGATCAGCTCTGAGTCAGTGATTACCAGTCCTCCCAAGTATCATCCTTCCCTTCATTTAACAGGATGCAGCAACATGCAGAGAAATAACTCGTAGCAGCAACAACTTGGACCTCCTCAGACATAGAGATCTTCAAGACCTGGCAACTCACCACATTATTCTACAAAACTCCCTTTGGACATGAATTGAAGACCTCCAACCCCATAACACTGATGAAACCTGGAGGGAAGCTTGGAGAGAAAACACCCTTTCAAATAAACATGTTGACTCTGATCCAATATCTCAACAACCAGGTTTCAACCTCACCTGGAGCAATGTGGACAAGCCTTAATAGAATACAGACTGGATATGGACAATGTGGCCACCTGGTTACAACTGGCACCTCGAAACCTCACCTGGCTGCGAGTGCAGAAACCCTGACCAAACCATGGAGTGCATAATAAAGTCTTTCCCCTGACTCAAGTTTGAAGAAAACGCCTTGGAGTTAGACCTGCTCTCCAGCAGGAGCTTGACATTAAAACTGTGACAGCAGTTTCCGCTCCTAAAGCCATATGAAAGAAAGAAAGAAGTTCACCTATAACATTTCAATTATCCCCACTGAGACTGATCTTGGACAATGTTCTTTACAATGCATAGAAGGGAGGGCCAGCTGAGCCTATAAGTTCAGCCATGTCCCACAGAGTGGCAAGTACAACACTGGACCTTAACATGAACATTCAATAAGAAGTGAATAAAAGAACACAACATTGTTTCTTCCACAATAAAGGAAATGCCCCTTACTCTCCCGTAACCATCAATGTGTACAAACCATGAGGCTTGCCAATACAGTTAGCTCTCTGAATAAGCTAGTCTCAGCAAATAACAATGATGCACATATGAATAAAGTGAAACCAATGTAATGTTAAACATTTACAAGTGAAATTTAATTTTGAAAAACACCCATGCCACCTTTGTGCTTTCAATAACTCTTATGTTAACAGAAATGGAGTTGGGCAGGCAAGTTGTGGCTGTGATGCACAGCCTCCCCGTTTGACCAGGCGACTCTTTCATAGCCCACCCACAGTTGCAGTATTATCAGCTGACAGTGGGCTTCACCACTGAAAAGCTTCCTCCACTGCAGACTGGCACGTGCCCCGTGTACACCACCAGCACTTCAAATTGTAATTGTAATCACGTGGGGAACAGGAAAAAGCAAAAGAGCCTCAGTTACACCATCAGGAGAGGCATGCTGTTGACAAAATCCCCCTATTATATTTGTTATCCACCTTCGTCAGTGGAAACCTGATTGGACCCATCAGCCATGACTGGAGGGTGTAGACCTGATGACCAACCAACCTTGGTGATACATAGCTTTGAATGATCAAGCCTGGCATGGTGGATATGATACATGATGAAAGCACCATGACAATTTCCAATATTGCAGGCATTAATGTGTAGATAAGGCCATTGACATTACAAAGCAGCTGCATATTAATTGAATGAACGCATTCATTTTCTAATACGAGGCTTTGAGTGTCACATATGCTCCATTACTTACAAGGTGCCAGCCTTGACTCAGTGCTGGCACTTTTGCTTGAGCCAGAAGGCTGTGGGTTCAAGCATTCCTGAGACTTGAGCATATAATCTAAACTGACGCTTCACTGAGGGAGTGCTGCGCTGTTGACGGTGCTGCCTTTTTGGATGAAATATTAAACTTTGCCATGTTTGCCCTCTCAATTGAATGCATAAGATGTGATGGCACTCTATTCAAAGAATAACAAGTGAGTTCTCCTGCTTTCTTGCCAGTACCTATCCCTCAAGCAACACCTAAAACAAATGATTTGATAACTTATTTAATTGTTGCTTTGGCACCTCACGTTGCTCAAATCGGCTGCATTTCCTTATATTAAAAGAAAGAATATGCTACAAAATTATTTATTTGGCTGTGAAGTGCTTTGGGTGTACTGTGCTCACGAAGGCACAATATAAATACGAGCTCTTTCTATTTCTTTCCTTGCAGTTGTGAGAATTTTGCCAGTTTATAGATTTTGACAACAATTGGACACTGATAAAATGCAGATGCTGGGATGGATATGTGGTATAATGAGAAAGGACAAAATCAGGCATCATCCTATCAGAGGGTCAGTGAAGATTGTGGGAGCATTGAGCAAAATAGCTGAGGGGAGACTGAAAGGGTACTGTCACCTGTTGCACAGAGAGAGAAGACATGTGGTGAGGCAAATGATGGAGATGGGTCTGACAAGAAGAAAGAGAAGAGGAAGGCCTAAGGTCAGGTAGAAAGATATGGTGGTGAGAGATTTAAACATAGCGGGATTGGAAGAGGAATGGGTAACAGGCAGGAGCAAATGGAGATGGGTGATCAATCAGAATTGTGGCATCCTCAAGCAAAATGGGTGAAGCCAAAAGAAGAAGAAGGAGTAGAATTTGATAGGTCACTCCATTTAGCTGATCCCACCAGGAAGAAAATGACCTACACAAAGAGAGCATCAATGACCTTCACTATCTCACTAGTGTGACAAAGGTCACCAGATACTGCCTGGGAGGATCCTGTTGCAAATAAGTTCAAGGCATTGTTGACTTTGATTGGTATTGACGATGTTTTTCTGCTGTTAAAAGTGGACTGTAGATATTCAAGCAACAACTAAAATATCTCCCCAGTTGCTAACTGAGGTAGTAATACAGAGAGTAATCCAAGTAAGACCTTTCAGACTGTAAACTCTGTTGAGTGGTTATCCAATATAGGGGAAAAAAACATACTTTGTGCTACCTCATTCTATCCGCATCCTTATCCTTTCAAGCATCTTCCATGTCCACTTTGTCTCTTCTTCAAAACATAGGAATAGAGGGAATTCTTTGGAAATGTTATGGTACCAATTGAAAACTGTACCTTCCGCAGAACCAACTGAATTTTGCAGTAAAAGTCTTGTCAGAACCCCCACCACACCAGCTAAGATCAAATGCAAGGCAAGGAATGAGCTCCCGTTAGCAAAGTTGTCTCTTCAGTGTTGAGTTTGCCTCGGATACCATTGTGCTGTCCATATTGCCACTTATATGGGTGGTAATGGGGTTTGGGGACAGAAATTGGGAAAATATATAAGGGGCCATGAGCACTTAAGTTTGGCAGGAACGTTTGGCATGAGGCTTAAAAGGGAATGACATTTCTTTTAAGAGGGCAATTCAATCTTTAATGAGGTCTTTACCCCAAATTCTATTCAATTTAGTGGCCCAAAGCTGAATGGCAATTGAAAGAAAAATCCAGCTCTTAATTTCTCTGCAATCACTTCTCTGAGCTATACAATGTTATTAAGTGTCAGCTGATTACTTTGTTTTGTGAATTACCTGCCAGTTGACAGCTTTGGAACATTTGTTTTCTCACTCATTCATCAGATTCCTGGTACTTAGAATGCAAGGTGGGCAGTTCAATCAGCCATCTAACTTTAGGGTAATAAAAACAGAAAATGCTGGAAAAACTCAGCAGGTCTGGCAGCATCTGTGGGGAGGGAAAAAGGGCAAACGTTTTGAGTCCATATGACTCTTCTTCAGAAATTATATCTAACTTTAGGGCCCTGATCTCTTGGCCAAGCAAATATACTTTAAAATCATCTACAAGAACTGCCATAAAATTATTTAACAGCTCCTCATTAGCCATTATATTTCTTCTCTCTGACATTTTTTTACATGCTTTGTTTTTATTGGCAGTTCTCTTTAATCATTGTCCCAAGTCCTCTATTATATTTCAAATTGGCTTCTATATGCTTTTGACACAGAGTAAAAATTACTGAGAAGTGTTTGTTTTACTACCTGATTCACATCAGACCTACTTGAGAAAATCTGGTAATTGCCTTCCTGCTCAGTGGCATTACCAGTCTTTCTCCCTATACTTCTGTCCCCAGTCTAAGATGAGTTACTCACAATTCAGGCGCTCTTAATAATCTATTGATATCATACCTTTCCTTTAAAATTTCAGGCAAGGGCAAGCTTCAGAAGATTACCTTGTAAAGAGTTATGGTCTCAATCCTTATGATCCACCAGTCTTGTAGATGTTTACCTTGTCTGCCAATTCAAGGCACATCAGTACTGCTCTTTCTTATCGTTAACAGTAGCTGGCATTGCTCTCTCTCATGGTGGTGTCGTGGGGAGGGGAGAGTTAGGAACTTTGATTTTTCCTTGTGAAATGTATCAGTTCTGATGTGCACTCTGGCTTGTGTTTCTGCATATATATTATCTTTCATTTTTTCATTGGGGTCTCTCTCTTTCTGCCTCACATCAGCACAGAAGTTATCTGAATATGGTCAGTAACAACACTTTTTTGCTACCAAAGTATTTTCATTGAATTGACCGCGCTACAATCGTTGAATTAGCAAACTGTTAGAAAGCCACCATTTTCTAGGCAGAGCAAAAGCTATAGATATTAAATAAACTGCCTTACAGTTGCTTCCAGGCTTCCTGTTTAGAAATATATAAAAAAATGTCACATAGCTTAATACCATCTTCTCAAGCGCAATTCGGGAAGTGGAACAAAGGCTGGCCTTACCAGCGATGCCCACATTCCACAAAGTAATAATAAAAAATTCAATCGGTGGCCTGTAGGTGATGTACAGGAATTTCTGGGGTCTGCTAATTTGCATACCATTGTAACAGGCATTGGTGTAAAAATGACGTGCTAGTCTCAACTGGTCTTCCCAACAGCTGTTCCTTAGGGATATTGCATTTCAAGCAAAGTTTCCAGAATCTTAGGGGATAAGTTTAACCTAACTCATTTGATGGGATGCCCATAAGATCTGGTGATAAAATCAAGTAATTTAGGTTCAAATATCTGAATCTTTGGAAAAAGAACCAATCATCTCATCTGACATGGAAGAAGGTGAGTCAGCTGTTTCGGCAAGAGGAAAGCTTGGATGCAAGTTTCCAAATGGGTTGTCCAAATAGTCAACCTTTTTTGTTATTCACTTAAGGGATGTGGGCTTCGCTGGCTGTGCCAGCGTTTATTGCCTATCCCCTAGTTGCTCTTGAGAAGGTGGTGGTGAGCTGCCTGCATGAACCGCTGCAGTCCATGTGGTGTAGGTACACCCAGATTGCTTTTAGGAAGGAAGTTCCAACCTGCTGCCAATACTGATCAATGGCTAACTACCATTCTCCATGTAGTTCAGGAATTAGAACAATTCTGAGCTCCATGAAGTCCTCCAATTAGCAACTGGTAATATTAGTGGCCTAAATGCCACCAGAGCTGATCTGTCACTTTAATTTTGAGACTGACCATATAGAGGCTCTCAGTTCTTGTACACATCTAACTAATACAATTTAAAATGTTAATTTAATGTATAATTAAGCAGTGATATAAGCTACTACTTATCTTTCACTCTGTATAGATACTGAAAACCTGTAGAATGAAATGCTGCTTTTCATCACTTCTTCAGTCAGAGCCTTTCCCTTTGATGTAGGCTACCAGTCACCATTTCAGATTAAAAAGTAAACAGTTTGCAAGGTGACCCCGCGAACTGTACTTTTAGTTTCTGGAATGTTCCGGCGTATCTGCTCGTCTTTCATCCTCTTGATCCTGATTTTTGATTGACATAGAAGGCAGGCTGACTGTTAACTAAGTCAATCGTTAAACTGATATTGGCCCGGATTTCATAGTCAACAGTTCTGGCTGTTGACCTCAAAGCCAGTTGCCCACAAAGGTCTATTGATCTCTGTAATGTGGGTTTCACCTTACCTGAAATAACTTTCATTCTGACACTACCTGTAGAGAATTTCTGTGATCAAACAATAATAATGGTGTCAAAAAGTGTAAGCAACCAATCACATTTAAGTATTCTCACAGACAGCAAATCAGGAAATGAAATGCATTGATTCCCCTAATAAATTTTCAAGAGAACAAAATAAATGAGTGAGGAAACACATTAGAAGCTGAAATACTATAAACAAATTTTAAAAAATTATACTAAAATATTTGGATTTTTTTTATCATGATGGAAAAATTTGACATTACATAAATATAGAATTAGTTTTCCAGTGTCAGAAGGGCTCTTCAGCAGTGGCTATAACTTAGTACAACATTAAAAATCCAGTTAGATCTCATTAATAAGGCATAATTTTTTCTGGATTTTTTGCAGTGATATTACAGCATAATAGGATTACTTCTTGTCAGTTCAATGATTTCTAATTGACTGCAGTCTGCAGAAACTCCAATAGCGCACCCTACGGAGAACTATAAAATCACTGACAGCAATTTCTTTACTCCATCAATTAGTTCTGTCTGTGTAGACTTACAGGCAAGATAGTGACCCCAATTTGGGCAGGAACTGAGATGAGCAGGCACATAATTTTGCGCTGCTGGCCAGCTTGCCAACTTGATGGCACCATCCTGCCCCCGGGCCATTTTCTTGGAAGATAGAACAGGTACCCCTTCTCCTAACTCCACAGGTGGCAGGCAGCCAACAGAGGTAATTAAAAGGCCAATCAAAGCCGTTGATTAGAGGCCAACTGGAATTTTTCAGTTTGCCTGAGCTCCGCTCCCCCAGTTTTGAGAGCCCACCTGCCTCTATTTGGCCAATCCAGGCAAAATCAATGTCAGGTGATGGGTCGTGACACAGTGCAGGGTTCAGACCCATATTTGACCCTGACACCTGGATTCCGACCCAAAGCACAAAATCCTGTCCAAGAAGTTACTACCAGTTTCAGAATGATTGCGAGCACTTTGCTGTCATTACTACTGCAAAATTTAGCCAAAAATGATCTTAATCTTAGATTGTCACTTTGGATCTACTGTATCATAAAATGACATTGATACTACAATTTTAAAATTAGGAGATAATGTTGATGAAACGCAAAACCATCATTAAGGTGTTATCTGTTATTGTGTTTGTCAGTGTAGAAACAGTGCTGCAGAAATAGTGTCTTCTTATAGATGTGGAAGAATCTAATTACTGTAATTTGTTTGCAAGGCTAAAATATGATGCCATTTCCATTATTCTTCTGTAAGGATTTATAGTATATAACAGATTGTTGTGTTCTTGTGGCTATTATGCTTGTAATTGTATTTTTTTAAAGAGTCATGTTTGAAGAAAATCTTTGTATGATTTTTGGAGAAATATATCATTTTAAAAGAAAACCCTGTGGCATGAGTCTTAAGTGAGATCCTAGGTTGAGTGATTTACAAATTCTGAGTGCATCTCCATGTGATGAATATATATTTAATGTGTATTTGATTTGATTTCTAGAATTTATCTAGTGTGATTTATTTTCAATTCTACAAAGAAGGTGAATCTGCAAAAGAAAGAGGGGTATAAAAAAAGGTGGGAGGTCCTGTACTAGTGTCACTACCAAAGTCATATCTTTCATAAACTCCTGAAGAAGGCTAAAATGAGTCCCAGGCTACATATATGTAGGAATGCAGTGCTATTGCATAATATGATATGCTTTCTGGATTTCATTTTATGACATAAATTGAAAATGCTAGTAACTTGTTAACATCCATGAGACAAAATCAATAACTAAAGCTGCTATTGGACACATAAGCCACACACTCAGACTAAACAGTCCACAACATGACAGAATAGCTAAAAGACAGCAGACTGAGCTCCAACATTGAGGAGCTCCCAGTCAATGGCAGAGGCTTGCACACTGAACTGCATTTGGGGAGAGAAAATGAAAGTACGCTGAAGGATCTCACGGATACCAGAAGACACCTGTTTTACTGCCTTCACTTCACTATGAAGGTTTGACCAAGTTATGCCATCTGCTGTGCTTGTGACCTAAAGACAGCCTTAGCAACTGGGAGGGCTTTTCCCGTAACTCTCAAACACACAGGCACATCAAAGGCAGTTTTCCAGTTTTGAACTAAGCGTGGTGGCAGGCAGGTTCCGTGGCATGTTTACTGCTGGCCGGAATGGGGGGAAGTGGCACCCAATTCAGCACTTGAAAACTCATTAATTATGCACAAGTCCGAATCACCTGGCAGATCAGGAACTGATTTGTCCGCCCTGCCGTTACCTGAAGGGGTCAAAGGGCGCCATTCTTAAACACCAACCACGCACACACATCTTACTCTCTCCAGCCCACCTGTCTTCAGGAGATGTATCGAGATGACTGGTGACCAGAGAAAGGAAGCTGCAAGCCACAAAGAGAAGATGGCATCTCACTTCTCTCCCAATGCCCTTAAGGCCTTGATATGAGGAATGCGTGAGCATAGGGATGTGCTTTACTCAAGGGATGGCTCCAAGAAGCACACCAGCTTCACCTCTCTGGCCTGGGAGGCCATAGCAAAGGAGGTCAGCACGTCTGGTTGCTGCACCTGAAATGCCATCCAGTGCAGGTAGAATATGATGAATGATCTCATCTGCTCCACCAGGGTAAGTCATCCTTCAACTCCATCCAATGACAAACTCTCATCAAGGCATCAGATACTCAAGGGGCTGCTCTCTTCAGGGACCTCACACAACCATTAGCTTGGGACACATATCACCACTGATTATCTCATGGAAAATTTCACATACCACCATCTCATCTATCATGCTGCTCACAATCCAACCTCAGTCCCTTCTGTGGGTGGCTCATCATATACAAGGGGCAAGCATGTTTCCCAACCTCTGCTCCATCCCTACTCATCACATTCCTTTCTTTTGTCTTCATCCAGTCCAAGCTGGCCCACAATAGACAGGAAAGATCCCAGAGCAGGTGAAGGACGGCTGATGTCGTTACCCTCATGCAATTCAAGGAGGAAGCTGCCGGACTGGCTGGGGAGGACAGGGATCACTCCTTTGGGTAAGAGGAGATCGGATTGTCCCAGCAACCTAGTACAGATCAGACTCCCATGAGTTCATCACATGCTGATATTCACAGTGAGTGACATGCAATTGTGTAATCCCCCTGCGCATGAACTAAAACTCTCTTCTCTTTCTTATAGGCACCAGCAGATTGAGGCCCATAAAGATGGCCACCATAAGCCCTAGACTCCAGACCATGTCAGATGAGGATGCTGAGGCAGAAGTGTCACTGCGTTCACCCACACCCCCTGCCAGTGCAGAGACACACAGCTCGGTTGGGCATAACTCTAGGTTAGGCTTGGGGTCACCTACTAGAGAACACCTCACTGACACATCCCCACAGCAATCGGGGGCAGGGGCAGCCCAAGGCCCCAGAACTCAGAGGGCTTCTGGGGACCAGCCACATGCTTAGCCTGAGTCAGATGATGAGCCTATTTGAGTGGCTGCCTACACAATGCTAGAGATAAAACAATAGGTGGCAGAATATCAGGCAGAGATGTGGCAGTCACTCAGCAGACTAGAGTGAAGGATGGAAGAGTGCGTCCATGTTCTGTCGGCTGTTGTGACTCTGGCATGTGAGTGCCTCGAGGTCATGGTGGGAAAATTGATGACCATCATGGAGACCTTGGTCAGTTGGTTTTGCTTGATTTGCACTTGGCCCTTGATTCCATGGCTACAGATGCTGGCGAGCACCATCAATGCCTAGGCAAGATTGGGACAAAGCACCTTGACCTCCCTCCAAGTGCCTCTTCTCCTCAAGGAGTCAGGGAGGGGCCATTGGGAACCCACAGAGGATGAGATTTGGCTAGATCTTGGGGGGCCTCCACTCAGGGCACTCCAAGGGTGCCCAGCCATTCATAATCCCCTCTGTCTGTAACCCCATCCATTCCAGCTGCTCAGGCTGAGGAGGGCGCATTTGACCCTGTACAGGCAACCCTTATCTTGGCCTCATGCCAACAGAGGACATCCGCCAAGGTCATCACAGACATCAAGACATAACAGTCAGCAGGCTGCCTTCACCTCTGCTGTAGATGATGATATTTCGAGGTTTAGCCATCCTCCCAGTCAGTGATAGTCTCCCTCTGTGAGATTCATATTCATGTGATGTGAATCTTGCTGAAGATAGTTTCCACACCCTTGTGTCATGTCAGGGAGGTGTGTTAAAATCTTTATTGGAAGTGTGTGCTAAATGGTTTATATCCCTTTTTGCTCATGACACTCTATTCTGTGATGGCTCAGCAGCCTTGAGGGATTAGCCACAATTGTGCCTCCTCAGTGGTAGTGCCAAAGGACAAGGAGGATGATATCCCCAACCATGTCCTCATCTCATTGGCTGCTGTAGTTTCTCATTAATGTGGTGACGACTGCATCAAGTAAGTTGCTGCAGCATTTTCACTATTGTGTCGACTCTCACTTCCCAGAACAAGTGCATACAGGGAGCACCGCTGACCTTCTTAGAGATCATGGCCTGATGAATTGTGAGGCTGGAAGGTGCAAGTCTGAATGCTGAACTTGCTTTCCATGTGACTGGTTGGACACCCCTTTCAAAGTAAAGGAATGGAAGTCAGGCCCAGGAAAAACCTGGCCATCTCCCCTCACTTTCACTTTACTCCTCCTGGAATCTGGTAGCAATTAAAAGTGGCATGGGCATGCCTTCCACATCGTGCTTCCTCAATAGCATCAGCCCGTGGAAACTGACCCTCATCACCCTCTTCAAGTTCCTGGGCCTCCTGCTCTTTATCCTCCGAGGAGCTCTCATCCTCCTCCATTTCTCCCTCTGGCAAGCGATCACTTCTTTGCAGTGCCAGGTTGTGAAGGGCGCAACACATCATGATGATGCAGGACACCCTATATGGAGTGTACTGCAGTGTTCCACCTGAGTGGTCCAAACATCGGAAGCGCATCTTCAGAATGCCAATGGTCTGCTCAATTAGGGACCATGTGGAGCTGTGAGCTGCATGGTACCTCTCCTCCAAAGCACTCTGAGGCCAACGTATAGGTGGAGCCAGCGTTTCAGTGGGTACCCCCTATCACCAACTAGCTGTCCATGTAGCTGCTCAGGCCCTTCGAATACCTGAGGCACCTGGGAGTGACTCAGGATGTCTGAGTTATAGCAACTTTGTGTCAGATACCCGACACAAACATGCATTATGTGCTTCCAATGATTACACACCAGTTGAATATTGATGGAATGAAAGCCTTTACGGTTGATAAACATTAGGGGTTGCTGCCACGGAGTCCTTAAAGCTACATGGGTACAGTTGATTGCCCTCTGCACTCATGGGAAGCCTGAAATAGCTGCAAAGCCATTGAATCTCGCAGCCTGGCTATCTTCATTGAACGTAAACATCACATTAGTGATGTATCTTGCTGTGGAGGGCATCTGTGACTTCCTTGATGCATCAATGTGTGGCCGACTGTAAGATGCCACACAGGTCCTCAGTGGATCCTGGGAATGACCTGCAGGCAAAGGAATTGAGCATGGCTGTCACCTTCAAAGCAACTGGCAGGGGATACCCTCCCACTCCACGGGGTGTTAGGTCCTCACAAAGAATGTGGCAGATGTGATCTACCAGAGTTCTGGACAAGTGCAGACATGTGTAGCATTGCCTCTCATTCATCTGTAAATAGGAGAGTCTTCTGTGGTATACCCTAAGTCTAGCGTATAGTATCTGTGCTCTGGGTCTACCCTCCTCTTGTTCTTGCTGTGGCTCCCCTGGACCTTGAACCTCAGGTGGGGCCTCCTGAAGCTGCACTCAAAGAACAAAGAAAAGTATAGCACAGGAACAGGCCCTTCGGCCCTCCAAGCCGGCGCCGATCATATTGCCCTTCAACTAAAACATTTTGCACTTCCGGGATCCATATCCCTCTATTCCCATCCTATTTATGTATTTGTCAAGCTGCCTCTTAAACACCACTATCGTAACTGCTTCCACCACCTCCTCTGGCAGTGAATTCCAGACACTCACTACCCTCTGTGCAAAAAACTTGCCCTGCACATCTCCTCTATAGTTTTCTCATCTCACCTTAAATCTATGTCCCCTAATAATTGACTCTTCCACCCTAGGAAAAAGCTTCTGACTATCTACTCTGTCGATGCCACTCATAATTTTGTAAACTTCTATCAAGTCGCCCCTCAATCTCCGTCACTCTAGTGAGAACAATCCGAGTTTCTCCAACCTCTCCTCATAGCTAATAACCTCCAGACCAGGCAGCATCCTGGTAAACCTCCCCTGCAGCCTCTTCAATGCCTCCATATCCTTCTGGTAATGTGGCGACCAGAATTGCACGCAATATTCCGAGTGTGGCCTAACCAAGGTTCTATATAGCTGCAGTGTGACTTCCCAGCTTTTATACTCGATGTTGCCTGTCCCTTCTTCTCCTCCTACATCGTATTAGAACCCTCAGAAAGGCAGCATTGAGCCCTGGATCCATAACTGTTTTATCCTTCTCTCTGAAGTGATAGACTGTATAGATTAATGAATAATGGATGAACATAGTGAAGCTGACAATCTTGAACCATTAGCAAATGTAATAGTCTATAGTGGCTTCTGCCCTACAAGCTTTGTTGCTGATGCAACCTTGCATCTGAGGTGCTAACAGACACATCGAGGTGACCAAGATGCCATCCCTGAGAGTTAACATTTGGATCCCACAGAGGCTGGGCAGGGTTTGAATGACATGCGTGACCTGACCTAGCTCAGTGCTCCAATCTCTGATCTGGCATAGTAATTAACAATAAGTTGCTCATGATTAATGACTGGATGCCCTTTGGCCCGTTATGAATGCCAATTCTGGAAAGCACATGTTAGTCCTCCATAGATGGGATGCCATTTATGCAATGCCTATGCCCCTTAACTGTTGCCTGTATTCCCAAATTTCACATTCCTGTGTGTTAATGTGGGAACGCAGCGAGTGTGATACTCAAGCAGGTCTTCCTCTTTTATCTCAGCTCAGACTCCACTTTAATTTTGTGGCACCAACAAGTTAGAGGGTGTCCCCAGGAAGGGCCCATTAGTCCATCAGTGTGTTCCTCCCACACCGCCTCAGACCCCTCCCATGCAGATTCATTTCTACTTTCGATTTATCACTGTGCCATTACTTGGATAGTGCAAGATAATGGTTCTGCGCTATTACCTTTAGACCAGCTTCGACGTTCCCTCTCACTGTCCATGTCCCAGAAATTTTTCTGGAACCTCATGATGTGAAGGTAGAGCTCCCTCCTGTTATTCCCCCAAAGTAATACTGGATCCCATTGTTGTTGTGGTCGACATTCCAACACTCCCCCACTGAGCCCATCGCCGTTGATGTGCCCATGCCCCATGTGAGCCTCTACCCTCCCCATATAGAGGCTGTGTGCACAGTCATTTAAAGGGGAACCCCTCCACCAGGGAAGCTTCACATACCCCCTCCCCCACTTTATTATGTTTTCCTCAAAAACAGGCTGCAGATGCGTCCTATAACTACGACCATCCCATCTGCAGCCCAGTACATAGACAGACAAGCCCATGGACACAGACTGTTGAAATGCCCTGCACACCATGCTGTGCATTAGTCCAGTTGACCACACAGCCCTTGCCCCTCCCTGAAGCAGGAGTACAACGTGTGTACCATGCATAGCCCTGTAGCATGGCTCGCTGCACTCCACGACTGTCAATTATTTCACTCTTGACTGTGAGGTCCACAGAGCTCCAGGACTGTCTCTACTCCCTGACTCCTGACTGTGAGCCCAAAGAGTGTCACTACTCTCTGACCTGCTGGCCTCAGACCATGGACTTTGAGTTTCAATGAGATCCCCATTGCCCTCATGACTGAACACTATATTGTCTCCCTTCCTAACACCCCTCACTTAATGAGTCTGTATGCAATCCATTCCTCTAGTGCCACGCTAATGCACCCCCCTTTCCTATTCCGGCATCTGTGTGCATCCACTCCCCTTCATACACCCCCTTGTCTGTCAGTGTTTCAGTTTCCCTTGTTGGGTTCCAGCTTCCCACCCCTTGGTTTCCCCTCTGCCTGCCATGAACCCCCAACCTCCTCCATCTCCATTCTCTTGCCTTCCTGTCCCTCTGCCTTCCATCGTTCCCCTCCCCCCAACCCCCTTGCTATGCCTTCCTGCCCATTTGCCCCTCCCACCCCATGTGTTTGTTATGTTTTCTCCCAGACTGCGTGCCCCCCCCCCACACCCACCTACCGATCGAAATTCTGGTCTCTTTCTGGATGTTAGGCCCTGTCTGAGTACCACTGCACAGTGATGTCCTTCTGACTATGGAGGCAGCCATCGGGAGCAGACCAATTCTACACCCACAGCAGTATGGCGTTCCATTAGCATTGCAACAAGACTGGTGCAGCACTGTGGCAGGTAGGCTATATATGTTGCACTCACCTTCACGAGTGAAGTGAGGTCTGACCAGTGCATGCCACTCTTTTTCAAACAAAATTCAGACCAATGTGATTTCCCGCTGGTGTAACGCAATAGTAGAAGGTGGTACGTGATTCTGGCGAGCGGCTACTTTAATGAGCATTCATGACATGGTAATGAATGCAAATGCCATTCATGCCACTAGTCAGTGGGATACCCGGACTGTCATTGGGAGAATTTTTAACTGTATTTAAACTGGAGGGATTCCGATTTTTTTGGCTGCTGCTAGATTCTCTGCTCCCGCCCACTATGAAACCTGGTTGGGATGGAAAAATTCCCCCTTAAGTTTCTATGCTACAAGACCTTTCCAGATCACCAATTTTCATTCCATTAGTTTCAGTATAATGAAAATCAGGCAGATTCCACAATGGGTGATATCTGCTCCTCTAAATTATTGTCTTGGTGGTGAAGGTGAAATTTTACCCCTCTGTAATCCGGCTGCTCCAGGTACAACTGTGGCCAGTATGATGAGAATGTTAGTAGGATATCACAGGTGTTTTATTTTGCATCAAAAGTGGCACTCATTTCTATATATTGAACAATAGCTAATGGTGTGCGGAAAGCAAAGAATCTTAGGGAATAAGATATAAAAGACTTGTATTTATACAGCACCTTTCATGACCAGTAGATGTCTCAAAGCACTTTACAGCCAATGAAGAACTTTTGAAGAGTAATCACTGTTGTAATGTAGGAATCACAGCAGCCAATTTGCACGCAGCAAGTTCCCACAAACAGCAACGTATTAATGACCAGATAATCTGTTGCTGTGATGTTCATCGAGAGATAAATATTGGCCAGGAAACCTTGGATAACTCCTTCACTCTTCTTCAAAATGGTGCCTCCAAGGGATCTTTACGTACACCTTAGAGGGCACACAGTGTCTCAATTTAGCATTTCATGCGAAAGACAGCATCTCTGACACAGCAGCTCTCCCTCACACTGCAAAGCAATGTCAGCCTTGGTTTGTGCCCTCATGTCCTGGAGTGGGACTTGAACCTGGAACTTCTGGCTCAGAGGAGGTTACCAACTGGGCTATATCTGACATATTTGCAGGTGATAATTTAGGCTAAGTTTCAAACTGTTAGATATACTGGACTAAAAGGAAATCACTGTATTAAATAGGAAATAACGATCCCCCCTCTCAATGTCAAACAGTTGGGAAACTTTATTTTGGCTTAATGAGTCATTTTAAGCTGTTTTCATATTGCTTTAATGTCATGGTGGTGTCACCATTTCTCAACACATGGGTCTCATTGAGCTGGCACAGCACCAAAGTAAACTTGCCAGATTTAATAAAGCTGGTAGCTGAGAAGAATTTTTTTCTATTGGGTCTTAACTGCCACTAGTCTTAGTGAATCTGGCACGTTTACTTTGGTGTTGTCATCAGCAGTGCATGAACCATATTAGAGCTGCACTATTATAAAATAAAAGCCACTTAAAGCAAATCTTGTTACTTTGTTCCTCTTCTGTTCTGATCTGTACCTATCAGCAAACTTTCAAATAGATTGCTGACATGTTCTTAGGTCTTTGAAATATGTTCTACTGCCTTTTTATTTTCACACTTGCCTATCTAGGGAGAGGTTCACTTCCCAAGCTGAAATTTGCTGCCCCACTACCCCCCGGCCCCCCAACTTCTGCAGGAGTTGTGGACGATTAAAGCCACTTTTGAGTTGATAAGACATGGCTTTCTGTGCTTTAGTGGTATTGGTTAGCGCTTCCTGTTGGTGCACTTGAATTACTAACTATTTGTCCCTATATATGGATGGAAGAGTGAATTCATGTTTGTTTAGATGCACAATTGTGTTTTTCAGTCTGCATCGTAGGCAAACAATCTGGAATAATTTAAGGAACAACTGTATGCTACATTGCTGGAACTCTCAGTGCTTTGGGCTGATGATATAAGTTTGGCTGAATGGCCTTCCTTATCCATAACTAACTAGTAACTTGACAACTAACTTTCTGCTAGTCAGGAATCACATGGCTGTTGGTTGGAAAATGTGTTCCTATGTTCACCACACTTGAGTGGCTTGTACAAAAGATAATTATATAAAAGAGCTCTAGTGCTTGTCACCCAGAAAAATCATCCCCACAAAGGTAGAAATCGAACTCTCACTATGTTCCAAGGGATAAGATAAATGAATTTGTCCCTGCATCTATCAAAAATAAATGAATCTGTTTCCCCTGAAAGCATACAAAAGGAACAAATAAATCTTTCTCATGCAGCCATGTAAAAGAAATGAATCTGTCCGACATAACTGTGTCAAATAAATATATTTTCTGCCATATTCAGCTAAAATAAATAAACCTGTTCTTTTGCATGCTGAAAGAATTCTTGACTACTATCCAATACCAGTCAAAATTAAAATTAATTGCCTTAATTTATTAGTCAGTTTAAGTAAGTTAATACCTAGTCTTTTCGAAGCACATGAAAGAAAGACGAAAGATAGGACAGTGTCGTCAGCCTGTATGCTTTCCTTTCACTTCAAGGAGCCGGATTTAATCCTCTCTCTTTCTCTCTCTCTCTCTCTCTGGGAATAATTTTCTGCAATCTGCCTAGCAGGAAACTGATGGGATTGGACCCGCCACCCGTTTTACACCACACTCGATTTTGTATTCTGTTGAAGTTAATAGTGGGGTGCGAAAAAAGCCAACAGTCCTGTCCTGTCAGCTTCATGCTCAGTGGGTTAGATTAAATTAGCCCTCTCTCTCATTCCCCCACCTTCTGTCTCTCTCACAGCAGTAGCAGTCTTCCCTTTGAATCAGAAGATTATTGGTTCAAGCCTTACTGCAGAGACATGAGCATATTAACTAGCACTTTTGTGCAATACTGAAGTGCTGCACTGTCAAAGCTGCTGTCTTTCAGATGGAACATTAAAACCAAGGCTCAACTTCTGCTTTAGGTTGATGTTAAAGATCCTATGGCAGAGAAGATTTACAAGGATGATATCAGAAATGTGTGGGTATACAAATCAGGAAAGGATTGACAGGATGGGTCTCTTTTCTGTATAGAAAAGAAGGCTGAGGGGTGACCTAATAGGTGTCTTTAAAATTATGAAAGGTCCTGATAAAGTGGATATAGAAAGAATGTTTCCTCTTGGGCAAAAAGCATAACTACTGATGAGGCCATCAATATAAGATAGCCACCTAGAAATCTAATAGGAATTCAGAAGAAAGTTCTTTATAGTGGTGAGATTGTGGAACTTGCTACTACAGGGAATGTTTGAAGTGAATAGGATAGATGCATTTAAGGGGAAGCTAGACAAGCAAACAAGGGAGAAGGGAATAGATGGTTACAATAGAAGATTTAGTTGAGTGGGAGAAAGCTCAAGTGAAGCACGAATGCTGGCACAGACTAGTTGGGCTGAATGTCCTGTTTCTGTGCCGGATATCCTATTTAATGTATTTAAGGAGGAAGAGGAGTGTACCTTGGTCAACATTTATCCCTCAATCAACACCACTAACTGAGGTGAAATTGGACATGGTTTTGGATGGAATTGCATTTGCTTATCTTTACAGTGCATGTCTGATATTTTGTTCCATTGAGACCAATGGAACTGAACATTGGGTGCAGCATATAACAGGCGACCAGTGTAATATTTTCTGTTTAGCAACCACATGATTATGCAATTTTTTAAAACTCATTTATTAGTGATGAGCTTTCTTGAACCACTACAGTCCCCACATAGTGCAGCAGCAGTTTGATGCTCGCTAGGCCATTAAGAGTCAACTACATTGCTGCGAGTCTGAAGTCACATATAGATCAAATCAGGTAAGGGTGGTATTAGTTTTTTTATTCATTCATGTGACTTGGGCATCACTGGCTAGGTCAGCATTTATTACCCTTGTCATTTTTACTGGAGTCACATGTAGGCCAGACAGCATATTTCCTCCCCTAAAGGGGATGTACAACAATCATTTCATTGGTTATCATTAGACTTTTAATTCCAGGTATTTATTGAATTCAAATTCCACCATCTGCTGTGGGACTTGAACACTGGGTCTCTAGATTACCAGTCTAGTGACAATACTGCTACACCATCACTTCCCCATTAGTAAACCAGGTGGGTTTTTAACAACAATCTGGTTTTGTTCCAGACTAATTAATTAATTAATTTAAAGTCCCCCAGGTGCAATGGTGGCTTTGAACCCTTTAGCCCCCATGGCCCCTCATATCCCCATGTGGCCTAATGCCCCTCTACCCACTCCCATGGCCACTCAAACCCCATATGGCAACGCTTGCCTCTCTCTCATCCCCATGACCATTTATAGCCTTAATGTCAACTTAGTGCCAACTCATACCAACCCATGCCCCACCAACCACCACTGTTTGGCCTTGCCCCCTCCATGACAACTCACCTAGTATTCACCATGGACAAACCTCAGGAGCCATTCTAACAGAAAATAAAATTACGTGTTTATTAACGTCATCGTTCATTGATAAAAAAAAACTTTCAATACATTGAAATTCCTTAAACCGATCTTTTACAAAAACAAACGTTTCTCCTAAGGACTTAATCTTTTATGAAAACAAACATTTCTAATCTATAATCACTTAGAGCTGTCAATCAAACTGGGACCCCACTGTGATAATGTTAGGCTGTAAAATCAGTCATGCAGCACAAATTGTATAATGACAACCCTCAGGCTTGTGTCAATAGATAGGGTGATTTTTTTTAAACTCAGAACTTTTTTTTAAGTTAAAGCACAACAGAGTTAAATCCCTTGAAAACTTTGACAGTTCTGATGAGCTTTGACAGGTTGGATGAGTTTTTACAGTTCTTTGACAGCTTTGACAGTCCTTTGGTAGCTTTGACAGTTCTTTGACAGATTGGCAGATCTTTGAAAGCTTTGACAGTTTCAATGAGTTTCTGCACTTTTTATGCACAATTGTATCTATTTTTAATAATCCAAATGGGTGCCTTTCCTGCCCCAAAGTGTATCTTACCTATCCCAACGGGTACTTTACCTACCCCAAAAAGTGCGTTACCTCTCCCAAAGGTGACCCAGGATCATATCCAAAGGGATACCTTACCTCTCCCAGGGGGTACCCTGGCTATCCAAACAAATCCAGCAAGTTTAGACTACCTCCCAACTGACCTAATCTGCACACTTTGGGTTTCACATCCCTGGCTACCAAAATCCCAATTCAGTGGAGGCAGCTAATGATTTAAATGGTCAGCTGTCTCTGTAAACTGTGCATGCACGCACCCCAGCCTGACTCCAGTCCCACCCCCACGAAAATAGGGGCAGGACTTAGGATTTTCAGGCTCGTCCATCATTTTCACCACAATGAAGAGGTTCTCCGTTGTGGCAAAAATTCAGGCCTAAATGTTTGATGGTATTGTTGACAGAGGAGAGGTCAAGGAGAAGGAGAAGAGATGATTAGTCACATGTACGTATTAATTTATATCTTTGGTCAGTAAAGCATAACAGTGTAGCCAGATTGGAAAGATGTGGACAGGTTGTATAGAGAAGTGTAATTATAAAGTAAAAATCGTTCTGCGGGCTTTTGAGAGAAAGCAAAGACCAGAGGAAAGTGGATAATTGGAGAGAATTGAGGATTGAGTTTGTTTTGAGAAGATGATGATGGAGTAAGTGTTTTCAAGAGGGTAGAAACAATGCTTAATAATAGAGACAGGTACATTTTGGTGGGAATGGGGTTCAGGAAGTAAATACGGGTAGACAGGAGCAAAAAAAGATCATGGGGCTTCATGGATTGGATGGTTTTAATGACAGCTAAGGGTGCATTGTAGGAGAAACTGTAGAATATTGAGAAAGGTCGGCGCTTGCTCATAGAAGGGCAAAGGTGGAGTGAAGAGATGAAGGAGGTGGGCAAAAGATGAAGATACTGAGGTAACTATATGGATGGTCTGACAGGAAGAAGTCGATGAATTAATTCCATTTAAGGCTCAATGTGATTGAATCAGCTACGCTTTTAACAGTGTAGAGTAAAATCAGATGGAGTGCAAAAATGGTGGCTGAGCCAATCACTTCAGCTTCCAAACAGATGGGTTACGTTCGAATTATCTCTATAATATCTGAGGTACGAGTGGAGGATTACAATTGAGGAAAACCAGAGGAGTTTTCTGAGCCATGAATAATCAACTTACAATGGCCAACTAGCTGGGTTTGTTTTCTTCTTCATTTTTTGTCATGTATTTATTTGCTTATAACATTTTTTTAGCTGTACAAAGTGGACTTTGTAGAGAAGAAATACTGCATTCAGAATGCTAAGGGGACTTTTTTAAGGCATTTGATTGGTTGGTTTGTGGAGATTGCTGATTGGTACTGGTAGTCTTTTCTCTCTGCCCGATGGCAACTGAATATGGTGAGAAAATCAACAAGGTTAACTAATGGATGGTTTATGATGTTACCATAAATTTCAAATGTGACATGATTTTTATGGGCCTCCACAGGAGGGTTTGCAGGTGGGGGACCTGTAAAATTCTCTGGACGGCCTTCCCACTGCTTACCCATCTGCCCCCAACCTATTAGAAATTTTTTGGGTGGTGGGCAAGACCCAGGGCAACACGCCTGACCTCGGTCCAAGTGAGGCCCTTAAGTGGCCAATTATTGACCACTTAGGAACCACTTCCCACCCAACAGCAATTGTAAGGCCGGCGGGAGGAGGTCAGGGACCTGGGGGCGGGGATGCCTGGCAGGTAAGCCTGCTCGGCCCTTGGGCGGGCACCTTCATCACTGGCCCCATTTCCCGATTGGTTCTCCCCAAGGTCTGCCCCCTTGGGGTGTCCCCTGCCCCCTAGCTTTCCAACATGACCCCCACCCATCCACCCCATCTCCCCCACCCAGGGCCTCCCCTCCTGTCCCCACCCTAAGACCCCCGGACTTACCTTTATCCTGGAATCCTGGCACTTAGAATTTCGGGACTGGGGTGTATTCCCAGGAGTGGCCACCGCTTCTGGTAGCACTTCTGATAGCCAGCAGCTCTCTGAGGCAGGATTTCCACCTGGGCCAATCAGTGCTCCATGGAGCATCAAATGGCTGCGTGGCTGTTAGCATCGGTGGGGATGCGCTCTCCACTGAATTTTTTGGTGGTGAGTTGGGAAACCCTGCCATTCAAAATATCCTGCCCATGAACTAGATAAAAAGCTTTTAAGTATAGCACCATACTTATTGTACAAATGGGTTACATATTTACAAAATTAATCTATAAATACTGATTAGTTTGAATTATAGGTATAATGCTAATCTGTTAATTTAAAAGTACTTACTGTGGCAGCTTTACATTATAACATACCAATGATTGAGTAAATATCTAGAAATTAATCTATCTTTTCAGTGGGTTCTGATGGCCATTGTGCTGTTGGCTGGTCTGAGAGCCTATTATGGTCGTATTATGCTTGACGTTATTTGGCCTGCTAAAGACAGGCACAGGTAGTTAATGTCTACTGGTGACAATAATTGGGAGGCAGTAAGGCTTGTTCTTTCTTTGTAATGACCTGATGCTGGCTTCGTCTGAGGTTTAAAAGAATACTTCATTACAAAGTTATTGAGTCACTATCCCATGACAAACAGAGGACATTCCCTGCCCCTCTTCACATGGGGCCACTGTCAAAAGGTATTAATAAGCTTTGCGAAATGCAGACCCATCAGACCTCAATGACTGGCTTAAAGTATTATCTTTTGTGATATATCCACTTTTAAAATGAACACATCTCTACATAATCAAATGGGATTGCAATCTGTTTCACACTTTTTGATCATAAATTTCTCACTTGGCATTTTCTAATGTTAAGCTTGCCAGTCTAACATCTTAATTCTCCTACTCTAACAGTTGGATTCATTCAGCATTCTTCACTCTGCCATGCTTTATTGTTTGAATAAAATACAATTCAGTACAACTGCACTGAGCCCGCAGGGAGTCTCAATGGTACCCCCACAATGTTATACTGCCACAGCCGCCATATTAAAATTGATGCCATGCTATGTCATGTTTTTAAAAATATATATATCGTTAAGAAGAAAGACTCAATAGCTGTGCGCATTTTGCATACAAACACAAATTAGGAGCAGAAGTAAGCCACTTGGCCCCTTGAGCCTGCTCCAACATTCAATAAGACCCTGGATGATCTGAATGTAATCTCAACCCCACATTCCCCTGCCTACCCCCAATCACCTTTCATCCTCTTGTTAATCAAGAATCTGTCTAGCTCACCCTTAAAAATATTCAGGCTCTGCTTTTGAGGAAGAGAGTTCCAAAGACTCACAACCCTCTGAGAGAAAAAAGTTCTCTTCATCTCTGTCTTAAATGAGCGATCCCTTATTTTTAAACAGTGACAACTAGTTCTAGATTCTCCCAGAAGAGGAAACATCCTTTCCATATCCATCCTGTCAAGACCCCTCACAATCTTAATGGTTTCAATTAAGTCGCCTCTTAGTCTTCTGAATTCCAGTGGATACAAGCCTAACCTGTCCAGCCTTTCCTCATAAGACAACCCTCCCATTCCTGGTAGCCTAGTAAACCTTCTCTGAACTGCTTCTAACGCATTTACATCTTTCTTTAAATAAGGAGACCAGTACTGTACAAAATACTCCAGATGTGGTCTCACCAATCCCTGTACAACTGAAGCATAATCTCTCTACTTTTGTAATCAATTCCCCTCACAATAATGATAACATTCTATTAGCTTTCCTAGTTACCTGCTGTACCTGCATACTAACCTTTTATGATTCATGCACTAGGAGACGCAGATCCCTCTGAATCTCAGAGCTCTGCAATCTACCAGCCTTTAGATAATAAGCTTTTATATTCTTCCTGCCAAAATGAACAATTTCACATTTGCCCACATTGTACTCCATTTGCCAGATCTTTGCCCACTCACTTAACCTATCTCTGTCACTTTGTAGCCTCCTAACATTCTCCTCAAAATTTACCTTCCTACATATCTTTATGTCATCAGCAAATTTAGCCACCATTCCTTTGGTCCCTTCATCCAAGTCATTTATATAAATTGTAAAAAGTTGAGTTCCCAGCACTGATCCTTGTGGCACACCACTCGTCACATTCTGTGAACCAGAAAAATACCTATTTATGCCAACTCTCTGCTTCCTATTAGCTAGCCAATCTTCTATCCATGCCAATATGTTACCCCTTACACCATAAGCTTTTATTTTCTACAATAACCAATGGTGTGGCACTTTATCAAATACTTCTTGGAAATCTTAGTATATCCACTGGTTCCCCTTTATCTACAGTGCATGTGAGTCCATCAAAGAGCTCTAATAAATTGGTTAAACATGATTTCCCTTTTACAAAACTATGTTGACTCTGCCTGATTGCCTTGAAGTTTTCTAAGTGCCCTGCTATAACATCTTTAATAAAAGCTTCGAAAATTTTCCCTATTACAGATGATCGGCTAACTGGCCCATAGTTTCCTGCTTTCTGTCTCCCCCCAGTTTTGAATAAAGGAGTTACATTTGCTATTTTCCAATTTAATGGCACCTTCCCTGAATCTAGGGATTTTTGGAAAATTAAAACCAGTGCATCAACTATCTCACTAGCCACTTCTTTCAAGACCTTAGAGTGAAGTCCATTTGGACTTGGGGATTTGTCAGCCCCCAGGCCCAACAATTTGCTCAATACCACTCCCCTAGTGATTATAATTTTCCCGAGTTCCTCCCTCCATTCCATTTCCTGATTTACAGCTATTTCTAGGATGTTACTTGTGTCCTCTATAGTGAAGATCAAAGCAAAATATCTGTTTAATTCATCCGCCATCTCCCTACTTTCCATTATCAATTTTCTAGGTGCACTCTCTATAGGACTGATGCTCACTTTGTTAACTCTTTTCTTATTTAAATTTCTATAGAAACTCTTGCTATCCACCTTTATATTACTAGTTAGCTTTCTCTCATACTCTAATTTTTCCCTCATTAATCCTTTTCTCATTCTTTGCAGTTCCTTATATTCTTTATAACCTTCTGATCTTCCACCGCCTATGCCTTTTCTTTAAGTTGATACTGTTCTTTAACTTTTTTAGTTAATCATGGATAGTGGGCCCTCTCCTTGGAATTTTTCTTTCTCATTGGAATGTATATATTCTGTGTGTTCTGAAATATCCCCTTAAATGTCTGCCACTGAACTTCTATTGACCCATCCTTTAACCTCATTTGCCAGTTCACTTTAGCTAGCTCTGCTTTCATGCCCTCATTATTGCCCTTATTTAAGTTTAAAATACTAGTCTTGGATGCACTTGTTTCTCCCTCAGAATGAATGTAAAATCAAATCATATTATGATCGCTGCTATCTAGGGGTGTCATCACTAGGAGGTTATCAATGATTGTCCAGATGAACATTTTTCAGGTCATATTTTTATATGAGGCATACAGTAGCCAAGCCTGGAATAAATACATCCCCCTTTTAAAGGTCAGTGTATGGTAGTTGATAGAAAGACGTGCCTAAGTTTTGAAGTGAACAATGTGGACATTGAAGTGTCCCACCCAGAGTATGTTGAATCCCTCCAATCAGGGTTTTAAACACATCAGCCCCATCTCTAAGACTGCCTACTTCCACTTTATTTAAATCACCCAAGTCTTCCGCTGCCTCAGCTCATCTGCTGCTCAAACCTCCATCAATTCCTTTGTTACCTCTAGTCTTGACCACTCGTAAATATTTTGGACTGGCGTCCCATTTTCCACCATCCATAAACTCAAGGTCCTCCCAACCTCTGTTGGCCTTGTCCTTACCTGCACAAACTCCAGTTCACCCAACAAACCTGTGCTAGTTGGCATACATTGTTAAGCAACAACTTGATTTTAAAATTCTCATTTTCAAATCCCTCCATGGCCTTATCTCTCCTTATCCTTGTAATCTCCTCTATCCCAACAACATTCCCTCTTGAGCATCTCCAATTTTAATTGTTCTACCATGGGTGACCATGCTTTCAGTGTTAAGGCCCTAAGCTCTGGAATTCCCTCCCTACGCCCAGGGCCAGACGGAGAAATCTGGAGCCCTGGTGATTCTCCTGTTGCTGAGCCCCTTATTTCCCCCTCTCCACTTTAACCCTACCCCCAATCATGCATGATATTTTTTACCCTTTCAAGATTCACGAAACAATCATAGAAAGCTCTTAGTAAAATGGTGATGCCCATTGTTGGCATCTGGTTGCAAATATCATTGGATATATATACGCAGCATGGGTTATTAATGTTAACAGCAGCAACGATATAATGGAGTGTTATTTGTGTGCAGCCTACAGGTGAGCCCACCATAACTAATAAACAAACCAGAGAGTATAAATTTTACTTTAACAGCATCACTCAATATGTTAATTTGGCAGGAAAATAGCCCATTAGCTATTTATAATGCTGTGCAGATGATAACACTGATTTTGGTGTCTGTCTCAGCCCTCATTAACATGTTCTGCGCATTGCACCATATGGACATGGTGACAGTAAATTCATATGCTGAGAAAGATTCAATACTTGCAACCCAGATAAACTGCACAAGGTCTTTTCCATTCTGTAGAAGTTGAAGACTTTCTTCTGCCTGGGTGCATGATATTATTCAATACTAATGTTTCATACAAGGAGTATAATTGGATTCCATTTTATCAATAATCTCACAGGTAGAAAGATCAAATGACTCCCGAGCCACAAAGTGGAATGATTGAACAACGTAGGTCTTCACTGTTAGTGAGAAGTGTTGGAGCCCTCAAGTGCCTCAGTGCAGCACAACTTTTAAGAGGCCAGAGGATAAAGAATAAATGGTTTGCAAATGTATGTGCTTTCTTGATCAACAAGTCTGAAGACCCTGTTGATTACAGCTAATGTCCCAGACACCACAATCACCATCCCTGGGTATGTCCTGTCCCTCTGACAGGACAGACCCAGCTGAGGTGGCGTTACAGTGGTATACAGTCGGCAGAGAGTTGCCCTGGGAGTCTACAACATCGACTCCGGACCCCATGAAATCTCATGGTATCAGGTCAAACATGCTAGATTGGGTTTGCGGCAGGTGGTCAGGGAACCAACAAGAGGGAAAAACATACTTGACCTCATCCTCATCAACCTGCCTGCCACAGATGCATCTATCCATGACAGTATTGGTAGGAGTGACCACTGCATAGTCGTTGTGTAGACGAAGTCTCACCTTTACACTGTGTGGACTACCACCAGTGTTAAATGGGATAGATTTCGAACAGACCTAGCAACTCAAGACTGGGCATCCATGAGGTGCTGTGGGCCATCAGTAGCAGCAGCTTGGGCTCGAACACAATGTATAACCCCGTGGCCCAGCACATCCCCCACTCCACCATTACTGTTAGTCAGGAGATCAACCCTGGTTCAATGAAGAGTGCAGGAGGGCATGCCAGTAACAGCACCAAGCATACCTAAAAATTAGGTGTCAACCTGGTGAAGCTATAGCACAAGACTACTTGCGTGCTAAACAGCATTAGCAGCATAGTGATTGACGGAGCTAAGGGATTCCACAACCAATGGATCAGATCTGAGCTCTGTAGTTCTGCCACAATCAGTCGTGAGTGGTGGTGGACAATTAAATAATTCACTGGAAAAGGAAGCCTCACATATATCCCCATCCTCAATGATGGAGGAGTCCAGTGCACCAGTGCAAAATATTAGGCTGAAACATTTTGCTACAATCGTCAGCCAGAAGTGCCAAATGGATGATCCATTTTGGCCTTCTTTGGAGGACCCCAGCATCACAGATGTCAGTCTTCAGCCAATTTTGTTCACTCCACGTGATATCAAGAAACGGCTGAAGGCACTGGATAGTGCAAAGGCCCTGACAATATTCCGGTAATAGCACTGAAGACTTGCGCTCCAGAGCTTGCTGCACCCCTAGCCAAGCTGTTCCAATACAGCTACAACACTGGCATTTTGATTTAATGTTTGTAAGTTTCCTTTAAATTTTGTCTGTTGCCTTTTCAGCTTCCCTTTAAGGGGCTGCCTTTTAATTTGTCCCTGATTTGTTAATTTAATTTATTTGCTTTTGACTCAAAAGAGTTATAACACTGGCATTTACCCAGCTATGTGGAAAATTGCCCAGGAAAGTCCTGTACTCAAAAAGCAGGACAAACCCAACCTGGCCAGTTACCTCCCCGTCAGTCTACTCTTGATCATCAATAAATAATGGAAGGAGTCATCAACGGTGCTATCAAGCAGCACTTGCTTAGCAATAATCTGCTCACTGATGCCCAATTTAGGTTCTGCCAGGGCCACTCAGTTCCTGACCTCATTAAAGCCTTGGTTCAAACATGGAGAAAAGAGCTGAATTCCTGAGGTGAGATGAGGGTGACTACCCTTGACATCAGGCCGCATTTGACCGAGTGTGACATCAAGGAGCCCTAGCAAAACTGGAGTCAGTGGGAGTCGGGGAAAACTCTCCACTGATTAGAGTCATACCTAGCACAAAGGAAGATGGTTGTTGTCATTGGAGGTCAGTCACCTCACCTCCAGGACATGACTGCAGGGTAGTGTCCTTGGAACAACCATCTTCAGCTGCTTCATCAATGACCTTCCTTCCATCATAAGATCAGAGGTGGGGGTGTTCACTGATGATTGCGCAATTTTCAGCACCATTTGCAACTCCTCAGTTCCTAAAGCAGTCCATGTCCAAGTGCAGCAAGACCTGGACAATATCCAGGCTTGGACTGACAAGTGGCTGGAATATTCGCGCCACACAAGTGTCAGCCAATGACCATCTCCAACAAGAGAGAATCTGACCATCAACCCTTGACGTTCAACGGCATTACCATCACTGACTTCCCCACTATCAACACCATGGGGGGGTTACCATTGACCACAAACTGGACTGGACTAGCAACATAAATACTATGGCTACTAGAGCAGGTCAGAGGCTAGGAATCGCTTAACGATTAACTCATCTCCTGACTCCCCAAAACCTGACCGCCATCTACAAAGCACAAGTGAGGAATGTGATTGAATACTCCCCACTTGCCTGGATGAGTACAGCTTCCACAACACTCAAGAAGCTTGATACCATCCAAGACAAAGCAGCCCGCTTGATTGGCATCACATCCACAAATATTCGCTCCCTCCACCACCGACGCACAGCAGCAGTGGGTACCAACTACAAGATGCACTGCAGAAATTCACCAAGGCTCCTTAGACAGCACCTTCCAAACCTACGACCAGTACCATCTAGAAGATCAAGGGCAGCAGATAGGTGGGAACACCACCACTTTGAACTCCCCTCCAAGCCACTCATCATCCTGACTTGGAAACATATCACCATTCCTTCACTGTCACTGGGTCAAAATCCTGGAACTCCCCCCCTAACAGCACTGTGGGTATACCTACACCACATGGACTGCAGCAGTTCAAGAAGGCAGCTCACCACCACCTTCTCAAGGGCAACTAGGGATGGGCAATAAATGCTGGCCCAGCCAGCGAAGCACACATCCTGTGAATGAATAAAAAAAAAATTACAATATATTTTCAATATCTACCGTGCAGCACAATTTTATCATGATATTTCAATACCTTAAAAAACTCATAAAAAGCACCAAGGTAGAGTGGGATAATAATTAAGTGGACAAAAGGACAAGATTAAAGTCAATGGAAAAGATTCCTGAGAACCATGTGCAGTGTAAAACATGCTTCTGATTCACTATGAACCCATCACGCACTCCTGTCTTGGCAATTTCACCACATAAACCTGCTCACAGTAAACTTCCGTTAGCAACAAAATAAACAGAGCTCCAGCCATGATTCCATCCTCTGTTTGTAAGATAATTATGGACAACAAAGGCCATCTAGTCCAATTCATCTCATCCGTCCAGAATGATATAAGAACATACATATTGGGAGCAAGAGTAAGCCAGTAAGCCATTTGGCCCCTCGAGCCTGCTCCGCCATTTGATAGAATTGCCTGCATTATACCAATGACTGCAACTCAAAAGTATTTAATTAGCTATAAAATGATTTGGGACATCATGAAAGGTGCTGCATAAATGTAGGTTTTGTCTTTCTTTCATTACAACTGCATGCGGGGGCAGAGTGACTATAGCAATGGTGGAATTGGAGGTCCAATGTTGATTCTCTAATGTTAATTAATCACAGAGCAATCAACTGATGTTAGGAAAGTGGCTACAAAGAAAGCACTACCTTTACAAAACAATTCAATTCTGTAGCTAACCTCCCCCAGCCCTCCTCAAACCTCCCCCAAAACCTGTTCCAATTTCCCCTCTCTAACTACACCCCAACCCCCTCCAACCCCCATCCAACCACCCTTCTAACCTCCCCTATCACCCCTCCAATCACCCCCAAAACCCTTCATCTAACCACTCCAAACCCTCACCCAATCTCCCCCTCTAACCTCCCCATGAAACCCCTTCCAACCTCCCCACAAACTCCCCCCTAACCACCCCACACTAATATCCACCCCAAACCCCCAAAGCACCCTCCTCCAATCTCCTCCGCCACACCCCAACCCCTCCAATCTCCCCCAGCCTCCCTCAACCCCTCTAACTCCCCACAAATGCCCCCCACCAATGCCTACCCCAACCCCCTAACACACTCCTCCAACCTCCCTCACCCACTCTCCCACCACCTCCAATCTCCCCCACCCCATTAAAACCCCTTCCTACACCCTGAAATCTCCCCCACCTCATCACCCTCCAACCTCCCTCACCTTCCTCCAACCTCCCCCAACTCTCTCTAACCTTCCCCCACCCTCCCCCCACTCCCATCCAACCTCTCTCCAAACCCCTCCAACCTTGCAGCGACCATAATATAATAGAATTCTTCATCAAGATGGAGAGTGACGTAGTTTATTCTGAGACTTGGGTCCTGAATCTTTATAAAGGAAACTACAATGATATGAGGTGCAAGTTGGCTATGATGGATTGGGAGACGTTACTTAAAGGGATGGCGGTGAATAGGCAATGGTAAGCTTTCAAAGAGTGCGTGGATGAGCTGTAACAATTGTTTATTCCTGTCTGGCGCAAATGTAAAACAGGAAAGGTGGCCAAACCATGGCTTACAAGGGAAATTAGAGATAGTATCAGATGCAAGGCAGAGGCACACAAATTGGCCAGAAAAAAATGAGGATTGGAAGCAGTTTAGAATTCAGCAAAGGAGGACCAAGGGATTGATTAAGAAGGGAAAAATAGAGTACGAGAGTAAGCTTGCAGGGAACACAAAGATTGACTGTAAAAGTTTCTATAGGTATGTGAAGAGAAAAAGATTGGTGAAGATAAATGTAGGTCCCTTACAGTCAGAAACAGGGGAATTTATAATGGGGAACAAAGAAATGGCTGACCAACTAAATACATACTTTGGTTCTGTCTTCACAAAGGAGGACACTAATAACATACCAGAAATGCAGGTGAACACAAGGTTTAGTGAGAGGGAGTAACTAAAAGAAATCAGTATTAGTAGGGAAATGGTGTTGGGGAAATTGATGGGATTGAAGTCTGCTAAATCCCGGGGCCTGATAATCTACATCCCAGAGTACTTAAGGAAGTGGCCTTAGAAATAACGGATGCATTGGTGGTCATCTTCCAAGATTCTATAGACTCTAGAACAGTTCCTACAGATTGGAGGGTAGCTAATGTAACCCCACTATTTAAAAAGGGAGGCAGAGAGAAAACAGGGAATTATAGACCAATCAGCCTGACGTCGGTAGTGGGGGAAATGCTAGAGTCCATTTTAAAAGATTGAATAGCTGAGCATGTGGAAAACAGTGGCAGAATCAGACAGTCAGCATGGATTTATGAAAGGGAAATCATGCTTGACAAATCTACTGGAATTTTTTGGAGATATAACTAGTAGAGTTGGTGAGGGGGAGCCAGTAGATGTGGTTTATTTGGACTTTCAGAAGGCTTTCGACAAAGTCCCGCAAGAGATTGGCATGTAAAATTAAAGCGCATGGGATTGGGGGTAATGTATTGAGATGGATAGAAAACTGGTTGGCAGACAGGAAACAAAGAGTAGGAATAAACGGGTCTTTTTCCGAATGGCAGGCAGTGACTAGGGGGTACCGCAGGGACCCCGGTTATTCATAATATATATTAATGATTTAGATGAGGGAATTAAATGTAATATCTCCAAATTTGCAGATGACACAAAGCTGGGTAGGAGGGTGAGCTGTGAGGAGGATGCAGAGATGCTTCAGTGTGGTTTGGACAAGCTGAGTGAGTGGGCAAATGCATGGCAGATGCAGTATAATGTGGATAACTGTGAGGTTATCCATTTTGGTAGCAAAAGCAGGAAGGCAGATTATTATCTGAATGGCTATAAATTGAGAGAGGGGAATGTGCAACGAGACCTGGGTGTCCTTGTACACCAGTCACTGAAGGTAAGCATACAGGTGCAGCAGGCGGTAAAGAAGGCAAATGGTGTGTTGGCCTTCAAGGCCAACTCCCGCCCACTCTCCCAAGACCCCCCCCGACCCCCACCTCCCTCCAAACATTTCCCAACCTCTCCTACTTACTTCACCCTTCCCCACACCCCTCCAACCTCCCAACCATCCCAACCGCTAACATCCCCACTTGCCCCTGAACACCCCTCACCAACATACCCCAATCTCCCCTACCTCCCTCCAACCTTCCCCCAACCCGATCCCCCTCCAACCTCCCCTCACCTCCAATGTCACCGCATCCCCTACAACCTTCACCACCCCCCCAGCCCCACCCCACAACCCCAACCCCTTCAACCTTCCCCCAACTCCCAATCTCATCCCACCTCACCACCCTCCAAATGTTTTAAGCTGGTCTTTAAGGTCTGAAGGTCTGGCTGGACGACTTGAGAACCCTGTGCCCAGGCCCATCACTAGCCTGCGGGCCTAGTTGTTTGGCACCGTCTGCACACCCTTCACTCCCGGGCCCTGCTTACACCCCTCTGCCTCGCTACCCCTCTTTTCTCCTTTAAGATTCTCCTTAAAATCTAGTCAAGCTTTTGGCCATCTGCCCTAATATCTCCTTCCATGTATAGCTTAGTATCAAATGTGGCCTAATAACTTCTCTGAAATCCCTCGAGATGTTTTATTACATTACTTTGCTGTGCGAAATCAAGTTGTTGTTGTTACTGCTGTTGCATCTATTACTGCCAGTTACATAAAGATGATCAAAGTTTCTGCCAACCGCACTCTGTGAATCCTCTCCCCGCCCTCAGTTTCATGTTTCCCCCAGCTCCTGGGTGGCCTCCTAATTCTTAAAAAATATTTCACAACTGCTGGCATGAAATCATGAGCAAAGATACTCAACAACAGAGAATCAGAACTTTAGGAGTTAACTGCAGATGTCATGTGACCAGGTGCCCCATGATCAAACCTCCAGGACCATCTTTAACCCCACATTGAGTTGGCTACTCTAAACATACTAATAGGGACCTACACCCATTTTAGGTCCCAGACCAGAAATTGATTTACATTGAATGCAGCAGTTGTTGGGCCCACTGTGTTCAGCATTGCCAGCTCTACATTTACAGTGCTTCTTAAAAGAACCGCTGAAGGCTGCCACCAAAATGGTAAGTTTATCCCAAAAAAGGTAAGTTTATCCCAAAAGTACTGCCCTGAATATGGATCCGTGATTGTCCTGATGTCCTCCATCTCCTCCCTTGGACTCATCAAATCTGCGGCCAGCATTCCAGCTAAACAGTCATGCTGCCCACCCCCTGTGCCCCCGCCTACAATTGGCGAGCTGCCTCTGTGATTACAACTGGCACCCAGTTTGCTATGCTCCTGCTGCCAACTACTTTCATCATCTGCAGTGTTTGCTGATCCAGACTGTGACCCTTTTTAGGCTCCATGGAGCCTAAATTTCAATCTAATTTCCAGGTCACCTGTGTTCACTTTGTACAGTTGGTTACTAATTTAAGTATTTATGCAAAACACTAAGCATTTAAATGAAGCCAAACCCCGGTGCAATTGAAGTAAATGTCACCAATGAACTTGGGAACACGATTGAGATGCTGCATTAGTCATACAGCACAGCTGGATGTGACTTATCCCTTTCACACTGTGCAGGGAAACAGCACTCAATTAAAAACAACAGGGGTATTTTTCACTTTGGGCACAGTCAGAAGACTGCCAGTAATGGATCCACCGTCATTTTACACCCTGCTTGATTTTCCTTTCCATTTCTTTTGTATTGAGACTGTTACCATCTATACTAAGTTAAAATCGGCTAAGTTAAAATGGCCGCTCCGCAGGATGCCCTTTCAATAAACTGAAGACAGACGTATGATCGAGAGTTGTTGTTCAGGTTCTCTCACCTTTCAGCTGGAGCAGGATGTGTGGCAATGAAAGGTTCGTCAAACTGGATCCCACACCCAAAATTGTATCCAAGTTACCAATCATATCTGCATCTGAATTTCCTGCTCTTGAACAAGATTGTCTGAAGAATGGAGAACAAAGTAGGGTGGGGCAGTGGGGGAAGGGCAGGAAGAAGGGAAAGCTTTCTGCCCATGGTCAAGTTCAACTCCTGACAAGTTGTCTGATGAGAGTTAAAAATGAATGGAGGAAGAAAGGAAAATAATTGAAGGAAAACAATAAATTGTAAGATTAAATAAAATCAAATTTGTTGCTTCTGTCCTTGACTGCCAACTGCATGCCTTGTGTCAATTCCTTTAATCCTGATGCAGACTTTAATATTTATTCAGTTCTTTGTGTTTACAAAACATGTATTTCTTTAATGTCTGAATAATGTGCGAACAGTTTATTTTCACTGTATATTTAAGGATCAAACTATAAAATCTGCCACAGATATGTCATGGACCCATCACCATGACAACGGGCACAACACGTGATGTAGAAGCAGGCCTTTCACTAGTAATTTCTTGCAGCAAACCAAGGCGATTGGAACAAATCTCTGCATGTACTGCTGTAAAACCTTCACCAATTAAATTTGCCCAGCCATAAATTAGCACTTTATAAATCAAACACCTCAAATACACGCTCCTGTTTTGTAGATAATGCTGTTCTGTTAAAGAAAGGTTGGAGGACATTTACCAAATACTAAAGATCCTTAATGTCTTCTATCAAAAACAAAAATGATCCTGCAGCAGTGCACAAATTTATTGCTGCAGAATTCTTTTCGAAATGCCAGAAGAATTATGCATTAAAGTGTTTTTTAAAAAACTTTTCTTCACTAATCTTTACCACTCATTGTGCTAGTTTCTACGTTTCAAGCAGTCTCCTTGCTTAGCTATATAATTCTTAAGGTACCGATAATGTAGTCCTGCCACAGAGGGACTGGAACCACTGCTGTTTAAGTGCTGCATGACCTTGGACAATAATGTGCGATCAGCCTATTCATATTTTATTGAGGCACTCACTACACAGAGTGCATGGCACGCTGGGAATGCATATGCATCTGGACAGGAGTAACTGATACCAGCAGCTATTAAAGGGTTGCTGGTTACCCTTAAAACTGTCCTGCCACTGAAGTGAGGGAGAATCGGCCAAAGCAAAGGCAGCCACGAGGACTGTTCCACTCTCAATAATTTTGGATGCAATGCAATGAAGTGTAGTCATTTTTGGAGCAGAGAGCCAACCGTCGAGAGAGAGAAGCCTGAATGGGGTAGACTGACAGCGTGTACACCAATCTGCAGGTCCTTGGAAAGTTTCCAATGCAAGTGTTGTCAATTTTGCTTTACTTCACAGTGTTACCTTCTAAAGCATGTTCAAGAGCATTTACTACAACTTGATGAATACCACACAGGGAGAATACATAGCACTCTGGTAAACTATTCAGGTACTTTCTAATTACACAGGTATGCCCAGGTTTCAGCAGGAGGTTTTGAAGTGTGTTTGTTATGTGGCAACTTAAAGGTCACAAAGAGCACTCACCAAGCACAGTGCCAATACAAGACATGCTGCACACTCGTGGAGAAACACAAAATGGCTTTGTCCTGAGCACTTGGATGACAAACATTTTCTTTCATTACTTATTGGAGCAAATTTCTGTTTTGTACCTGCTTGTGGGAAACGACAGCTCATAACAAGCGCCAGCATGTGCAGAATGAGGGAGGGGCTCATAAGAATGTAATATCATAAGAAGTAGGAGCAGGAGTAGGCCATTTGGTCCCCTCAGGCTTGGTCTGTCATTCAAAGGATCATGACTGATCTGATTGTAGCCTTAATGCCACTTTCCTGCCTGCTCACCATAACCCTTATAGATCAAAACTCTGCCTAATTCAGCCTTGAATATATTCAATGATCCAGCCTCCACTGCTCTTTGGAGTAGAGAATTACAAAGGTTAATGTAGACCTGAGAGAAAAAAATCCTCCTTGTCTCCATCTTAAATGGATGACCCCTTATTTTGAAACTGTGACCCCTAGCATATGCCTCCATGAAAGGAAACATTCTCTCAGCATCTACCCAGACAAGCACCCTCAGAATCTTATATATTTCAATAAGATCACCTCTCATTCTTCTATGCTCCAATGAGTTTAAGCCCAACCTGCTCAGCCTTTCCTCATGAGACAACTTCTCATCCCAGGAATCTGTCTAGTGAACCTTCTCTGAACTGCCTCCAATGCAAGTATATTCCTCCTTAAATAAGAAGACCAAAATTGTACCTAGTACTCCAGGTATGGACTCACCAATGCCCTGCACAGTTGTAGCAAGACTACTTTTATACTCCAATCCCTTTGCAAGAAAGACCAACATCCCGTTTGCCTTCCTAATTACCTGCTGCACCTACATGATAACTTTTAGTAATTCATGTATGAGGACTGTATCACAACATTCTGTAATCTCTCTCCATTTAAATAATATCCTGCTCAACTAACTTCAGATTTTTCATCTGGAAATGGTGAAAGTTTTTAACGGAGGCAACGGGGGTCTTGCCTCCCGGCTAGAGCTCGCTAGATCCCTGTGTCACCCCTTTTTGGCCATATTAAGTGCCTCTCAGGCACTTAATTGGATAGCGATGGGCCTATCCCAGGCTCAAGGACCCAGGGGGCAGAGGCCCTGCCAGTTGAGAGTTGCCGGTCAATCAGAGGCCAGCAGATCTATTGAACGGAGATGCCACTGTGGAGGCAGTGGCTGCCGCTAGCACCGCACCCACTTGAGGCCCAGGTGGATCTGAGGCCACAGTTGAGTAATGGAGGCATGGGGGTTGCGAGGTGGGTGTCATGGGAGGGTGATGGCTGTTCTCAGCAAGGACAGGGGTTGGCTCTCAGCGGGGCCTTCACTATTCCCGATGCTTGGACCCCAAGGGCAGGCACTGAGTACCTTTGAAGAGAGGGAGTCAGCCCCCCACTCCAGATAACAAAACCAACCCCGCATGTTTGCTTGCTATGCTACCCGCATAAGAAGGCCCCTGCCTGATGTTGGGTTAATATAAGTAATGGCCGAATGAGGCTTTGGGACCTCAGTTGGTAGCGGGGCGGGAAGGCCATCCATGAGCCTTCCCACCCCAGACTTAATTGGGTTGGAGGCAGGAAGATGGAGGATTCTCCACTTGCCTCCCTCCCACCTGATTAAATGCCCCCTGCCACCAAACTCACTATTCTGGAGGGCATTAAATTCCATCTGGTGAGCCTGTGACAATAAAGGGAGTGGTAGAACATGAAGCCAGGAGTCTCCCCAAAACTTATGACTAGTATCAGCTGTTCATCATTCTTAACCCCCTCCTTCATGCAGGCATCACAATTTTTTTTTTATTCATTCATGGGATGTGGGCTTCGCTGGCTGGGCCAGCATTTATGGCCCATCCCTAGTTGCCCTTGAGAAGGTGACGGTGAGCTGTCTTCCCAAGGGCAACTAGGGATAGGCAATAAATGCTGGCCCAGCCAGCGAAGCCCACATCCTATGAATGAGTAAAAAAATAAATATTGTGATGTGTGCATGAAAGAGGAAGTTAATATCTTGCTATGTAAGCTCAGTTTCAAGTGGTGTCTTACTGACAGAATACCAAAATGATGGAAGTCTATTCCTAGTCTCAACTGAACACCTCAGACACTCTACATTACTCATTCTTATGGTGGTAAGAACAGCTATATTCACACGGTGAAGTCAGTTAATCGCAGGAGAGTGCTTTTAGTGAAGCACAAGCTACAGGTGAAGAGGTGCAACATACTGAACAACATGGGGCCTCTTTCCATTGCTAAATTCCATGTGTGACCTTATAAAAATAACTACATGTATTTATATAGCACGTTTAATGTTGCAAAATGTCCTGGGGTGCTCCACAGCAGCTTTATCAGACAAAATGTGACACTGAGGTCAGAATTTTCCATGCCCGCTGGCATTGGGTATGTTTGGCGACATGAGCAGACAATATAATGACAGCGCCAAAAATCGGTGTCAAAATGTTGTGAAACCAGTTTCCAATCGTCCTCTCCGCCCATCAATGGTGGGCCCGCTTCCCGCCATTGGACGTCAGGAACCGCATTGTAATACATCTGCATATCATTTTAAGCCCAACCCACCAGAATCATCTGAGTGTGTTGGCGTGGGTACACTGTGACGTGTTTCAAAACAGCATAAATAAGGTGAGCACTTGGCGGACTGCCCTTTAAGAGGAATTCAGAAGTGAACATGCAGTAAGGTTGCGCAGCGCTCACCAGAGTCCCCTGTTGGATTTCAAGATAGCAGAGACTTAGGGGTGACAAGGGCTGCACTGCGGTTGAGGTGACTTTGGTGGGGGTCGGGGGGGGGGGGGTGTGGTTAGGGTGGTAAGGGCTGCCCTGCGGTTCATTTGTCTTGCGGGAGGGGACAAGGGCTGCACTGTGATTGATGGTCATGCACAAGCACCTGCAGGGTCAGGGGGAGGGAAACAGCCACGCATTAGGGAAACCTTGTATAAAGTGACCATTCCTCCGCACCTGAGACAGTTCAGGCGCAGCCACATTGATATGATTGGAGTCGGGCCTCTAGCTTACCTGCCCACTCAAGTAAAGCAGAGGCATCAAAGTGTCACCAAAAGCTCCTGAACTTTTCACCCCTTAAGCACGGACTGCAAACTAATGAGAATGGACTTTAGTGGAATTTAGTGGACTGCAGATCAGTTGGAAGTCTGTGTATGTACAATCTCCTCACTAAAGCTGGCCATGGAGCAGTTACTGGTGGAGGTGCTCACAAACCCTTGCAATGTCATCATCCTGGTTTGGACCAGTGTCCCCCATGGTTCAAGCTAACAGTGCAGCCTTGCAGCGTGGGTTGGGAGAATGCCTGCAATTGAGCTGAGAGCACAGCAAGCAGTCCAATGGGCGAAATGGCCAGGTGGAGTGGGGCAGAAGTGGGTGGGGTTTCAGGCGGCCATGCAGCTCATAAACTCTGGCCATCCAAGTGGTGGCCAGCGCTCTTCGGCATGCATTAAGGGGCCTTCAGACTTAACTAAGAAAGGTTCTTAGTACAGCCACGCTAACCCATACGTCTCTCCGTTTCATCCTGCAGGAGGAGTACATCAGGAGCATAGAGTCTGGTGACCTAGCTGAATGCCTCATGGCTTACAGGGAGCAGGGATGAAGGAGAAGAAAGTGGCGGAGGTGCTTGGCATAGGGAGGAGCAGCACCCTCTTAAAGAAGGGGCGGCTGGAGCTCCAACAAACTTTGCTGAAGAGCCGCAGTGAACTGCTGCTGGTTGGCACATAGCTAGATCCAGGATCTTTAGATGCCGCCTTTCATTCCTGCAGATGACCAAACACCAATGTTGCTGAAGACTGGGCATGTCTAGGGAACTGTTCGGTCACGTCTGCCACCTGCTGCAGGATTTGGTGCCATGGGGAGAGAGAAGGCATCCACTTTCCATTTCCATGAAAGTGACCACAGCACTCAATTTGTACCCCGGTGGCTCCTTTCAGGGCTCCACAGGTGACCTCTGTGGGATATCGCAAGCCTCCACTCACAAATACACCCATGAGTTCACGGATGCCACCTTCGTGAAGACACACAACTGTGCATTTTGCTGGGGATCAGGACAGTCAGGATGCAAGAGCGCTGCGATTTGCCCAGATCTCAGGTTTCCCACAGGTGCAGGGTGCCATAGACTGCACTCACATGGCGCTCAGATCGCCTTGTCAAGAAGCGTCAACTACGTCAACCACAAGGGCTTCCACTTGCTGAATGTTCAGCTGGAGTGCAACCACTAGAAATGCATTCTGCAGGTGTGCGCACGGTTCCCAGGGAGTGCTTATGACTCCTACATCCTTAGCAGATCTCAGATCCCTGACATCTTTCAGGGTCCAGAGAGGCTGCAGTGTTGGCTCCTTGGCGACAAGGGCTACCCACACGAAATGTGGCTGATGACACACGTGGTGTGGCCTCAGACTGCAGCAGAGTCAAGGTATAACGAGGTTTGTGCTGCAACTGTCACCTTTGTGGAGCAAAACATCAGGATACTGAGCAATATAGTCCGCAGAGGGTGTTACACGTTGTCGTCACCTGCTTCGCCCTTTACAACCTGGCGCTGCAATGGGGAGACGAGCTGGCTGAGGAGGAGATGGAGGAGCTGCATGCCTCTTCCAATGAGGAGGACGTTGATGGAGATGAGGGTGAGGACATCCTTGATTACGATGACAAAGGCGATGAGGCCACTGCACTGGTCAGATGAGGCAGGTGCATTCAGGAGGTCCTCATAGCTGTTAGATTTGTGGAGGATGATGACGTCATGCAGTGAGGAGACACCACAAGATCCTCACATTGCATCTGTGAATGTTTGACTCCAGTCTGGCTGATGGCAGCGCACGTACTGTCTATGATAAGACTCCTGTCATGAAGGCACAGTGCAGGCCCTAATAGTCGCTTGATTCCAGGAGGATGATGACGACATGCAGTGAAGATGCTCCATAGAACTTCACATAAACGGAGAATGTTTGACTCCTGTTTGGCATAGGGCAGCTCACTTGTGCTCTGTGATCAGGGTCATATTATGGAGATGCAGCTGTGAAACTTTAAATGCACCTGACCCTTTGTCCGCCTTCAGCACCTGACCCCTTCAGGAGCACAGCTTCACTGGGCACAGATGCTGAAGAGATGGGGGGCCAGCCCCACCTTAAAGAGGCTGAGAGCATACAGAGAGAATGAGAGAACTCTGTGCCGCCTGTCAATGACTTTTGGGCAGCAATGACAAGCACCATTGATCTGCAAGCATCAGTAATGTGTCCAGGGAGTGTGAAACCGGACCATCATTTTGGTTTGAAGGCTGCACAAAGCACAGGGAAGAGGCCCTGGACTGCAATACGTGCCTTTATCTTGTGCAGGAACCAAGTTTTCACATCTGGGTGATACCAACACTGCTCATCAGAACAAGGAGCCATAGGTAGGGAGACATTCTTGGGACTTTATTTACAATAGTGAACATTATGTACAAGTGATTAACACCCGTGCCCAGGCTGTGCAATTACACCTTCTTATCCTTCCTCACCCTGCTGCTACGCCTTGGTGCTCCCTGGACATCCACAGCTGAGATGGAGGCAGCCTGCTTACTGTTACGCCCTGTCTGTGATGACTTTGGTGGCCGTCCTCTGGAGGACTGAGATCTGGAGGTCCCTAGCTTGCTTTTGGGGTCCTGCTGTGTGGCAGTAGCACCTTCCTCAATCTGTGGAGCTGGAGCTGCTGGGGTCACAGGAAGAGAGAAGTTGGACGGGCTGGACACTCCTGGGGTCACCTGGGTGGATGGCCCTGGGGTATGCACCTGCTGATCCTTCTCGCTGTGGATGCCCGAAGGCCCCTGGCTGACTCCTTGAGGAGAAGGGGCAGCTGGAGTGAAATCGATTTGCCCTGTGCCCACCCTTGCGTACATACTGTTGGAGGCCAACTATGGCATCAGCGATGGAGTTCAGCCCAGTGCAGGACCGATGTCCTGGACCAAGGTCTCCATGGCGGCTGCCATCCTGCCAGTGTTGACCTTGGTGCATTGCAATACCACCTCAGCCTGAATACGGACAGATTCATCCATCCTGCCTTGCAATCTGATGAGTGCAGCGGACATCCCTTCCTGATGTTCCCGAGCTTTCCTTTGCAGGTCCAGCAACTGAGACATGACCAAGTTCAGAGGCTCATCATCTGACTTGGAGACAGCATATGTCTGGTCTCCAGTAGCCCTTCAAGTGCCAGAGACCTGGGAAGTCCCTGCTACCACCTGCTGTGGTTCAGACAATGCAATGTGCTCATCAGGTTGTAATCCCAAGGTTACTCTAAAGCTAAGACCTGCTGAGATGTGTGTCTCCGCACTGCTCGAGGGCATGGGTGAGCACTGTGATGGTCTTTAATGAAGGTGCCTTTATATTCCTCTTCAGAGATTTCTTCAGGGCTTGATTGGAGGCCTTGGGTCATGGACTCTGTTGGCTGTTTCCCAGATGTGCCTGAGAAAATAAGGAGAGATAATTAGTGCATGAGAGTGGCCTGTGGAACAGGACACATCACTCACAGCATGACTATGTGAGGATGTTGCACTGCTGGATCCTCACTTGGTAGAGTACCAGCAACCTCACCGTCAGCACAGGAATGGTCCAGATCCTCAACAGCCAGCTGGATGACTCTATTTTCAAAGTCCGTGAGGACCTTGATTTCAGGGATTCCTCCACCAGTCTGCAACCTCTCCCTCTTGTTGTGTGCCAGCTTATCCTACATGAATAGAGATAGGGAGACTGTGAGCAGGATGCCTGCCTGGCCAGATGATAAGTATGCATGGCCTGTGTGGGTGGTGAGTGGTCCCATGGACGGGATGAGGACAATAAAGGTGTGTGTGAGAGATGAATGGTGATGTCCCTTGAACTAGCAGTGAGTGAGGGCCCTATGGATGTGTGACGTGTTCCTGATTGTGTGAGTCAAGAGTGATTAGAAGAGCGACTTACCCTGGCTGAATGGAAGAGATCATGCATCCTGCTCTGGCACTGGGCGGCTGTCCTCTTTTGCAGGGCATTGGCACTGACTACCGCTGCCACTGCCTCCCAAGCTGGATTGATGATGTTGCTGGCCCTCCTGTGGCTGGAGCAGGGTCCAGGGGACATCATGGTGGGCCTCCACGGCGTCCAAAAGTAGCGTCACTGAACTGGGGGGCTGCAGTCTTCTTGCCTTTCAGGGCCATGTCTTCTGTGCAGCAGTCCTGGGCTGGAAGCACTGAGAGGTATGTTTGTGGCTGCGCTTTTAGTGTGACGCCCGGCGTGATGAAGCAGCAAGGTGATGACGTTGTCGGCAAATGAGACCCTGCCCACCACCGAAATGGTGTGTTTCTCAGGAATGCACGATTAATGAGGTGGGATTGGGATGATATGGTGTGGAAATTCGTCATTGCGGCTGGCGGGAAAAAAATTTCCTTTTCCCACTCGCTGCCGCACTTCGTGCAAATCTGGGATGACTCCACCCTGAGTCATAAAGAAGTGATATTCACAGAATCACACAGTGCAGAAGAGGCCCTTCAGCCCATCCAGTCTGCACCAACATGTGAGAAACACCTGACCTACCTCCCTAACCCTATTTACCAGCACCTGGCCCATAGACTTAAATGTTATGACATGCCAAGTGCTCATCCAGGTACTTTTTAAAGGATGTGAGGCAACCCGCCTCCACCACCCTCTCAGGCAGTGCATTCCAGACCGTCACCACTCTCTGGGTAAAAAAGTTTTTCCTCATATCCACCCTAAACCTCCTGCCCCTCACCTTGAAATTGTGTCCCCTCGTGACTGACCCTTCAACTAAGGGGAACAGCTGCTCCCTATCCACCCTGTCCATGCCCCTCATATTAGAGCAGATGATAAACAGGACAAAATGTTAGGTTTTTAAGGAAGTAACTTAAAGGCAGAGAGAAAGGCAGAGAGTCAGGGAGTTTTAGGGTGAGAATTCTAGAGCTTAATGCTTAGGCAGTTGTGAAGAGATCCATCAATGCTGGGACAGTGAATAGCGGTGATGCACAAAAGGCTGGAATTGGAAGAGTGCAGACCTCTCAGAGGGTTGTATGGCAGAAGAAGGAGAAAAGGATTGGATGGGATGGGATAGGATGGGGGCAAGGCCAATGAGGCCAATGACTACTGGGTTGAGAATGAAAATTTGATGTGCTATGGGACTGGGAGCCAACATACGCCAACAAGCACAGGAGTGATGGGTGAACAGAACTTGGTGCGAGTTAGAATACAGGCAGTAGAGTTTTTTGCAGGAGAGAAGGTGGGAGGATGGCCAGGAGAGCAGTGGAATAGTCAAATTTGGGGGCAACAAAAGCATGGATTAAGGCCTGCTGACAAACAATTTGGTGGCTCAATGTCAGTATGTCAAGAAATTATTTGAGAATCTGCCAACAGCTTGCAGCCTACATAGTTTGGGTATCTGAAGATGAGTGCACTGCAGTGCTATGAGCAACTGATCAGGTTGTAGAGAGAAAAAAAAGAAAAACTTGCATTATATAGCACTTTTCATGATCATGAGATGTCTCAAAGTGTTTTATAGCCAATGAATTAGTTTAGAAGTGTAGCTACTGTTGCAATGTAGGAAACTTGGCAACCAATTTGTGCACAGAAACTCCCACAACCCGCATTGTAGTAATGATTAGAGAGTCTGTTTTTGTGATGCTGTTTGAGAGATAAATATTGGCCAAGGTATTGGGAATAACTAAAATCCATCACATTTCTACTTCTCCTTAGCTCTAAAGAAGAGTCATACAGACTCAAAGCAGTAGCTCTGTTTCTCTCTCCACAGATGCTGCCAGACCTGTTGAGTCTTTCCAGCATTTTCTGTTTTTATTATTATTGGGGATAACTCTCCTCCTCTCCTTCAAGTAGTACCACAGGATCTTTGCATCCACCCAAGCAGGCGGGTGGAGCCTTGTTTTAACATCTCATCCAAAAGGCAGCTCCTCCAACAGTGCACTAGGCTCTCTGATTTTGTTTGTGCTCAGAATCCAGAACTTTGTGACTTGGGTGAGAGTGCTACAAACTGAGTCATATCGCTGACACTTAATCGGAGCATCAAAGAAAACTTAGTCACTTCAGGCTCCACTGTGTATACTCTCCTTGGTCGAGTACTAAACTCAAGCTTAGTTTTGAACATACAAACATGCCAAAAGAAGTGCAAGCAAAGGCCTGCCCGCCACATCCAGTTGAAGTTGCTACTTGGTGCAAATCAATCATCACTCGGCTCTCGAAATGCCAAAAAAGAAAAAGGAAATACCTGCAAGCAATTCAGGAGACATTCTGAGAAATGTCTCTGTGCTCCTTAAGGCAATTAAGCAAGCTCCACAATCTCAACTAACTAGCAACTGAGAAGCTGCATGTGAAATGTTACCTCGCCTGACCTCACTGGCTTGTTGCGTGTTTTCAGAATTTTCGGTTTTTGTTTCAGATTTTCTACATTTGCAGTATTTTCACTAATCCATCGTAACTAGAAATTATATCTTCTCTCAGAAACATTGCAAGTTTTCTTTTAAAAGACTGTAATAACCCTCTCACCGCATGTCTCGGAAGTTTGAGAAGAAATATTTCGTGGTTTACAGCCTAACTCTTTCCCACACAGAACTCTAATTCTACAGACCTTACCTGGTTCAAATAATCTATCAAACTAAAATGAGTCCAGTCACTGCATCTTTAAAACTTTAATTACATCACCTCTAAGTTCGTAAGCTATCTCTTGGAGTCTATCCTCGCCACTAATACCCTGAAAATTTGGTCTTTGATTGCTCTTCTCTGAACCCTTTTTAAGATCCTCACTACCCTGAAGCATCTGTGGGTATCAAAACTGGACATGGTATTCCCAAGTGTGGACTTACCAGAGCCTAACATGGCCTGAGTGTAGTATTCTTTGTGTTGTACTCTTTAGTTGAAAAGGTGACAAGTATAAAGAGCAGCTGAGGTTAGTTGAAGCCAAATCTAGGAATTTTAAAATAATGTTTGTCAAAACTGATACTGACACTTATGATGGTAAGCATTTTTTCAGCTAGTTTAGGGGTCAGAAAACACTCAAATGTTACTTTTGTACCCAAATAACTCAACTTGATTTCTTTCCAGTAATGGCTCACTGGTCATGCACTATTAACAAGCAATCAATTACCACTGCTACGGGCTGAATTTTTGCCATGGAGGCAGAAAAACAGGAGTTGGGTTTGTCCTCAGGTCAGAAACCTGCCTCCAATGGGAAAGTGATTAAAGCTAAGATTTTCTTGGAATGAGCCTTTAACAGCTTCCTGTCCAATTAGAGCCAGTTGGGCAGGAACTGAGGCAGATCAGGCAAAGTGGGGGGTCATGAGGACTCGAAACGTCAACTCTTTTCTTCTCCACCGATGCTGCCAGACCTGCTGAGTTTTTCCAGGTAATTCTGTTTTTGTTTTGGATTTCCAGTATCCGCAGTTTTTTTGTTTTTATCTCAGGCAAAGTGGGGGACTGATTCAGACTCCCCACAGCAGTCACAACTGAGCCTGCTGGTTGTCCTAAGGGAGAAACCTGTTGATTGTGCCAAAGCCTTCCACAGCACCAGAGGGAGGTGAAATGCCACAGGGGAGCCTGAGGCCTGGTACTGAGGTCAGGGCTGTCCCTTGTTTCATTGATGCTAACCTGGATTTCATGATGGAGACTGTGAGTGAGAGGAGGGGGTCCTTTTCCCAGAGGATGGGAGGAAGAGGCCATTGGGCTGTCTTCTTACTGCCTCTTTCTACTGCTCTCCTCTATTTGCACTGTATAATTGATGAAGCTTTAAATTAGATGTCTGGAACTCCTTTTATTGTTCCTGTGGCAGGTGAAAGAGATAACTGGATTCTTCACAATAAAGGTAAAGCCTCTGGGTAGATATGCTTCATTCATTGTGGTAAGTGATTAGAAGTTCCAGGCTGCATCTTCCATGCTTGTGTTAACACAGGTATCTCAGACTCCCTTAAATGACATGCCCCGTAATCTGGGTCAGAAATATTGAAATGTTACTGGATTTGGAGATCCCTGACATTCATGAGCCCTTCACACCTGAGCCATGATTGGCCATCTTGTTGTGCAGCTAGGGTACCTCTCTGTTCAGCATCATCTCTCTACCCCCACTTCATCTTCCTCTCTCTCTTTTTGCTTTTCCTCCAATGATTTGCCCCTTCCTGGGCCTCACTGTTCTCAAGGTCTACAACTCTTTGGAGGACCATGTTATGGACAATGGAACAGACAATCACAATGACCGAGATCCACACACAAATTTATTTGAGGGCACCACCTGACAGGAACTGGAATTGCATCTTTAGATGCCTAATGGCCAGTTAAATGGTTGTCTTAGTGAGCAGATAGCATTGGTTTTATCACCTCTGTGCCTCTCTCTGGGGCTCTAGTATTGGAGTCAGTAGCCATGTCTTCAGGAATATCCCTTGTCCCCAAGGACCCATCCATCCACTTCAGGTGTTGGAGTGAAGATCTGAGATAGCGTAGACTGGTAGAGGATGAAGGAGTGATGGCAGCTCACACATGGACAAAGCACTTGTTGTAGTTGCAGACCAGTTGACATTGAGGGAGTAGAAGCGTTTCCAGTTGATGGATCTCACTGGACGGTCCCTCAGCACCTTGTTGGGCACATGGGTGCAATCTATAATACCCTGCACCTGGGAAAACCCAGCAATGGTTGTGAAACACATTGCCTTCTGTGCCTGATAACCCACATCTGTCATGAAACTAATGCACTGTCCAGTTCTGACAAAAAAGACATCAGTGGCCTGTAAGATGCAATGGCCTGCAGCTGTTTGCAAGACACCACTAATGTCTGCAGCTGATCCTTGGAAGAAGCCAGAAATGAAGAAGTTCACAGCCCAGTGAATTTGATGGCCACTGGCAGGGCATGAAGAACAGTGTTGTGATGTATGAGGTCTTTAGTAATGAGTGTACAGATGTCTGTGACCATCTGCCTGGAGAGTTGCAGTCTCCTGTGGCACTGGTCCCTGGCTATCTCCAGATAGCTCCATCTTCAGCGGTAGATCATGTATTTGGGGTAAGGCCTCAGTGCCCTTCCTGTTCCTCTTTCATCTTCTGTGCCCTCCTAATGCCTGGGGTTTTCCTCTTCCTGTGGAGAATGTTGTCCCTTATCACCACTGGGACCAAAATCTGTGAGTCATGTCCTCATTGCCAGCTGCAGCCTTCCCTCTGGGAAAATGGCTGCAAAATTGACCTTGGCAGCCTTGCCATCACTAAAGTGTTGCTCTTCTGTCCCCACATTGTTGGGGGTGCAGGGGGAGGGGGTGGCAGGGTGGGGGTGACAATTCCATTCAATATCCGAGCACTTAGTGCCCACTCTTCCTGCCAACTGCGTAGCATTAAGGGAACCTCCTTTGCAAATACTGAGTCTCCCTTTGCCCCATTTATCCTAATTATGAGACTGGGTCAGTGACTGGGGCAGCCATCACATTGGTTCCCCGCTCTGTACCTGCCTCCCATTAGCTGTTCTGCAACAGACAGCTTCTGAAATCTATGCGCCCCCTTCAAAATTGCAGCCTTTGCTCTAAAAAACTTTTAATGAGCACCTCAAGTGCTTCAATTGACTTCAAAGTTGGGGTTGCAGTCCCGCATCACCTACCTCCCCACCCAAACATCCTAGTGAGATTACTGGCACTGGGAACAGCACGTCAAAACTAACATGCTGTCTGACACTTGTACTTTTGGAGCCCTCCGAGCCCTCTGGGTGCCATTCCTGACCTTGGGGTACCCGAAAATTCTGCTCCAGGTCTCTATCCTGATTTGGTTCCTTTAAGGGTGCTTTTGCATGGCCTGGAGATGATTACAGTTTTCTGAAGTTTCCACGGCATTGAGCTTATTCAGATTGAATGACAAATGCAACACATGTGATCATTCACAGGAACAAAGAATGGCTAAAGCTCAGAAGGAGGCCATTTCATCTGTCATGTCTGCTCTGGTCTTCAAAGAATCAGTTCACCTAGTGCTAGTCAGCTGCATTCTCCTCATAGCCCTCCATATTCTTCCTTTACCCATCATGTCTAAGTCAGCCTGAGTCTAAACACATTTAGCTCTTACCTCCATAACAGTGACTGAATTTCAAAAATGTTTCTATTGGTCATAAGATGCTTTGGAAGATCCTGGGATTTTAAAGTGTTTATAACTGCACTTTCTTCATTATTGAATGAATCAGTGAAATATTTAGGCATCAATTTTAGCCCAGTATGGGAATCTTGAAAGTGGACGTTAGGGTAGGCAGGGCAAGCCCCCAAGATGTTGTCTGTAATAGGTCCAAGCCATTTTATTTAAGGATCTCTTAACATTTGAAAGGCAAGCTGCCCATTCAATTACCTGGAAATGAGCAGCATGCGCATATGAACCATACAATTCTGATGCAATTCCTGACTGTATACTTGGGTGCTGCTGTTGGCGGTCCCTGAGGCTACTGCTGCTCCTGTTGATTTTCTAATTTAATTTAAGCACCAATTGTTGTCTGTTCTCTCTCTCTTCTCCTCCTCTTGCTGGTTCCAGGCCATGCACAATTTGTATTTGTTATCAGTCAATCTAATCAACTAACCAATGTGTTGCTACATCAATTAAGCTGGATCAACTGCAACAAACATGGAGATTATGTTGCATTTAATCAGAGTTAACACACCAGGTATACAGCACAAACATATGACCATGACAAGTAATGAGTATTGGTCCAAGTCAGACAGTATAGCTGACATGCACAAACAGCTCTTCTCTTTTCTTCTTTTCCCTTCTTGGTGCCTTGCTTCTTCTCAGGATCTTCCAAACTGCCCAAAAGTGTTAGACTCAAGTCAGTATCGATCCACCCTCAAGACTTCTTTCTACTGCCTATTGGCTTTGGTCAAAAACTTTTCTCTTATGTGATTTTTCAGGGGTGGACCCGGGTGCCATATGGACAAACTTAATTATTCTATGAAAGCTCTTTTTAATATAAAGGGCCCAATGTCCCATTGAATTCTTTGTTTCAACTATGGAGTGAAAGCTCACTCTTATGTTACCTTCCACCTCTCAGTGGTCTCAATATCCATTGCCTGCAGTTTCTATCCTTGATCAATTATACCTTTACAACATCTTCCCTTATATCTTCCTGTGCTGTTTTTTATTATTCATTCACGAGATGTGGGCTTCACTGGCGGGGCCTGCATTTATTGCTCATCCCTAGTTGCCCTTGAGAAGGTGGTGGTGAGCTACCTTCTTGAACCACTGCAGTCCACGTGGTGTAGGTACACCCACAGTGCTGTTAGGAAGGGAGTTCCAGGATTTTGACCCAGCGACAGTGAAGGAACGACGATATATTTCCAAGTCAGGATGGTGAATGACTTGGAGGGGAACTTCCAGGTCGTGATGTTCCCATCTATTTGCTGCCCTTATCCTTCTAGATGATTGTGGTCATGGGTTTGGAAGGTGCTAAGGAGCCTTGGTGAATTCCTGCAGTGCATCTTGTAGATGGTACACACTGCTGCTACTGTGCATCAGTGGTGGAGGGAGCGAATGTTTCTGGATGTGGTGCCAATCAAATGGGCTGCTTTGCCCTGGATGGTATCAAGCTTCTTGAGTGTTGTGGGAATTGCACTCATTAGGCAAGTGGGGAGTATTCCATCACACTCCTGACTTGTGCCTTGTAGATGTTGGACGTGCTTTGGGGAGTTAGGAGGTGAGTTACTTGTCACAGGATTCCTAGCCTCTGACCTGCTCTTACATACGAACATACAAAATAGGAGCAGAAGTAGGCCATTGGGCCCCTCGAGCCTGCCCCACCATTCAATAAAGGTCATGGTTGATTGGCTTGTGTTTCTAATTGCCCATTCCCATCTACCCCCAATAACCTTTGACTCCCTTGCCTAACAAGAATCTATCTACATCTACTTTAAAATTTTTCAGAGGCAGAGAGTTCCAAAGTCCCACTATCCTCTGAGAGAAAAAAATTCTCTTCATCTCTGTCCTAAAAGGGTGACGCCTAATTTTAAAACAGTTCCCCCTAGTTCTGGACTCACCAACAAGAAGAAGCAACTTTTCCACAGCCATATTGTCAATACCGTTCAGGATCTTGTATACTTCAAGCAAGCCACCCCTCAGTATTCTAATCTCCAGTGGAAACTGGCCCAGTCTGTCCAACCTTTCCTCATATGACAACATGCTCATTCCAGGTATTATTCATGAAACCTCCTCTGAACCACCTCCTCTTGTAGCCACAGTATTTATATGGCTGGTCCAGTTTGGTTTCTGGTCAACGGTAACCCTCAGGATGTTGATAGTGGGGATTCAGCAATGGTAATGCCATTGAATGTCAAGATGTGATGGTTAGATTCTCTCTTTTTGGAGATGGTCATTGTCCGTCAGCTGGTCATTGCCTGGCACTTATGTGATTTAGAATGTTACTTGCCATTTGTCTTCCCAAGCCTGGATATTGTCCAGGTCTTGCTGCATTTGGACATGGACTACTTGAGTATCTGAGGAGTTGTGAATGGTGCTGAACATTGTTCAATAAACAGTGAACATCCCCACATCATGATGGAAGGTAGGTCGTTGATGAAGCAGCTGAAGATGGTTGGGCCGAGGACTCTACCTTGAGGAACTCTTGCAGTGATGTCCTGGAGCTGAGATGACTGACCTCCAACAACCACCTTCCTTTGGGCTAGGCATGACTCCAACCAGGGGAGAGTTTTCCCCCTGATTCTCATTGACTCCAGTTTTGCTAGGGCTTCTTGATGCCACACTCGGTCAAATGCAGCCTTGATGTCAAGGGCAGTCACTTTCACCACACCTCGGGAGCTCAGCTCTTTTGACCATGTTTGAACCAAGGCTGTAATGAGGTCAGGAATTGATTGGCCCTGGTGGAACCCAAACTGGGCTTCAGTGAGCAGGTTATTGCTAAGTAACTGTCGCTTGATAGCAAAATTGATGACCTCTTCCATTACTTTACTGATGATGGAGAGTAGACTGATGGGGCAGTAGTTGGCTGGGTTGGATTTGTCTTGCATTTTGTGTACAGGGCATACCTGGGCAATTTTCCACATAGCCAGGTAGATGCCAGTGTTGTAACTTTACTGGAACAACTTGGCTAGGAGTGCAGCAAGTTCTGGAGCACAAGTCTTCAGTAATATTGTCGGAATATTGTCAGGGTCCATTGCCTTTGCAGGATCCAGTTCCTTCAGCCTTTTCTTGATATCACGTAGAGTGAATCGAATTGGCTGAAGACTGGCATCTGTGATGCTGCGGACCACCTGATTTCCAACTACCATGGCTGGATTTGACCCCGGGTCCCCAGACCATTACCCTGGGTTTTGGGATTACTAGTCCAGCGACAATACCACTACACAATCGCCTCCTCCCATGTTCCCTATGACAGGTTATATATCTCCCTTCAATACCACCCTCAGTCTTTCAGTGATTTCATTTGTCTTTTACCTGTTGTTTATGTTCAGAGCTGTTCATGAAGCTAGCCATCTGGCTAACTGTTCCAACTCTTATTAGACCACTGCACCACAGGGGTGATTCACTACTTCTACACACTAATTAGCTTCCATATTTCAGCAAGCATCTTAATTAGATTAATAAGGTTAAATGGAGATCCTAACACAGCTTTGTATTATGGTTATTTATTCATGCAACGACCCAATTATGGCCCCTTATCTGGGATAACTGTCTTTACCTAAAAATAATCATATCACTGTTTTTCTAGAGAAATGAAACTTTAAGCAGTTTCCAGTAAAAGGAAGGTCAAGCATTGACTTAATTCTGTACCTATACAAAGTTGATAATATATAAACTAAACATATTTCTAGCTTCTAACATTCCTCCAAGTCTTGCTGTATCCAGAAGAAAGATGTAAGATGGCTTTCCAAAGTAGGAGCTGGAAACACTTCCGGAAAACCAAGAAACCCTGCTACCTAATGTTCTGCAGCCTGTGAAGCCTTTTAAATATGGCTTCAGAAGCTCTAATGCCAATTCCATCACATTCACTCATTGCTAAGCCAACAATACTCGCTCTGGATTGGCCACGTTCATCAAATGGATGACGACCATATACCCAAAGACCTTCTGTATAGTGAACTGTGTCACAACTTGCTGGGCATCCATATCTCCTCTACAAGACAACTGCAAGCGAGATATGAGGATGACCGACATAGACATTGACAAATTGGAGGCAGTCACCAATAGCTGTGACATCCAGAGGCTGACTGTTTGGAGGGACATTGGAAGAGGCAAGCTAGTCAAGAGGAGGACCCAGAGAAAGCAGAAGTCAGTGAATTGTGCACATTCTCAATCCACTGTCTTCCTCTGCAGTAAATGCAGCAGAGATTGCCATGCCATGGTGGGGATCCTGAGCAACACCAGGCGATGTTTAACACAGAGGGCTGAATATTAAGCGGGGGCGGAAGGTGCAGTGGGGTGCTGATGAAGTGCTGCAGGCTTTACCTGCATAAACAAGGCTATTTAGGGGCAGTGTGGGCCTGCCACCCCTCACTGGGGAGTAAGTCCCGCCCTCAGGAGCTGCCAGTCAATTGATTAGCCGGCAGACCCATCAGTCCCGGCAGCACCAAGAGTGCATTCATGGCCACTGCAATGAAGAAGCAGAAGAAGGCCCGTGGATCCCCGGAAGCAACAAGTCCAGGTTCTTGGACAGAGAGTGTTTGGGTAGATTAGGGTGTGGGGCAGCGGTTTTAAGATAGCAGGCGGGTTGGAAGAAAGAGTGGTTCTATCTTAGTGGGGCTGCCCCCAAATCTGCAAAAGGCGGCTCCCCTCCTTCCCTCCCCTTCGAAGAGTTTATTTTAAAAATCGGGCTGCCCACTCACACTCTACTGCCACACCAAACGTTTTATGGTGCGGGCAGCGTATTATTAGGGTGAGTTGGCTTGGTAACCCTTGATCATCTATTTCAATATGGCGGGTGAGCTGCTGAACTCGGCGCTCGCCCGCTCCTTGTATCATGGGGGGGTGAGCTTGGGGGTGGGTGGGAAGGTGGTGGGGTGGGCAGGAGGGCACCCACCCTACTTTATGCACCCACCCTGCTGAAATCACGCCCAGTGGGGGCATGTAAAATGCACCCCAGAATTGATACCCACAGCGCAAACCGTCATCTTATGAGATGGAAGGCTTCCAATGCAAGGAGCTCTCGGACCCACTTGGATTGACTGACAAAGTCGGAGACCCCACAGGTATTTGGAGTTAAACTGCGTTGCGTGTGATAATTGCCGTTTTAAGCCCAGTCCACCCCATTTCCATTTGGTAGGATTGGCTAAAGTTGATCTTTTAAATTTAAACAATTGTGAGTTAGAGAAGTGATAACATTTTAAAAGTTGACATGTTGCAGTGATTTTGTTTTCTTACTTGGTGTTTGAGGGTGATATATCAGAGTTTTCTTTGAAGTTTTACCTGTAGTTATTTATTTTGCTCAGATGATTGAAAAGGTTGGGTCAGTCTGTTTGATGAGCCATTTTTTGTTCCATTGTTCTTTTCATCTGAAGGTCGTGATGTTAAATATCAGCTAAATTGAAATTGCTGAGTTCTATCAGTTCAAAGTTTCTTGTGTGCTCTGCCCAAAAGCAGGTCTACACAGCCACCACGGGTAGGGCAAGGAGGCATGTCCCAAATTTAGCCCAGCCAGAACAGGGATCACACCTTGTGCTCTTGGTGCCAATGTGATCCACATCAGCCATCCAGCCAGCTAAGGAGTCTAAGTTGTCATAGTAACATTGCATGTCGTAATCCTGGAGCTATTGATAGTAATGGTAGAGGCTCCAATTTCCATTAGGGATGGGCAATAAATGCTGGCCTAGCCAGTGATACCCCACACCCCATCGCTGAATAATAAAAACATTTCTTCCCATCACATGGCTGACCAGGAATCTCTCCCACCCTTACTACTAGGCAAATGTTGGAAGGTTTTACAACCTGAACCTCAACCTTTTTAGCCACATTATGAACTCACCTTCCTTAACCATCAATGGGATTTTAACCCTCAGCTTCTGGCTCAGAGACAGGGATGCTACTGCTGCACCACAGGACCTCCAACAGCTCCAAACTATACCTGCCATATGTAATCCCTGCAATAATAATGATTTTCTTTGGGGAGAAGAGAGACAATAAATGACAACACTCAACTGGTGCCTGTTTGGATCACACTCAGTTGTTGTTCATGGCTACACATGCAGTGACATTCAACAAAGAGAATTGTGTGAGTGTCCTATTACTTCTTGAGTGTCCAACTGTGTGTATGTGGAATGGAGAACTGCATCTGTGGGACAGAAGGTAAGGAGTAACACAAAAATAAGAATTAATGTTTACTTACGTTCAAAGGAAAATATAAGGAAACAACAACAGACTTTTATTCATTGGAAAAAGTAGATTGTTTGCAGAGGATCTACATATTTAGTTTGAAGAATTTAAATGGGATGCAAAAGGAATTGGAAATATGGGCTGCCTATATAAATTAGCATAGGAGGTCTTGTGGTACAGCGGTAGTGTCCTTACCTCAGGGTTTCAGTTCCACTTCAGGACTTGAGGACCACAGAAGGTGAGTTCATAACGTGGTGAAACAGGTTGATTATTAGCTTGTAAATCCGTCCAGTAAGCCTGATTGCAGGTGGTAAACAGCAGGAGAGTTACCTTATCAGCCTTACTGCAGGATGCAATGGCAAACCACTGTAGTGCTTTGCCAAGCATAATCATGGACCAATCCAATGGAACTTCATGGCTGCCAACACCCTCTTAGGGCATGGTACTTGAAGGAGGAGAAGGATGTAAATTGGCCATCACTCTTGCCTTGTCAGCTGTTCATTATTTTAACAAGCAATCTTTCTAGAGAATAAAACTAAATAATTTGCGGTGTTTGGGTGGGGGTTTTGCAAAGTGATAATTGATTTGTTCCTTCCTGGTGCTTGCACATGGAAGGGCTTTGCTCACAATTGCACCACACAGGAAGTCATTTTGCAGCTCAACCTTTCATCTGGTGGAAATTCTATAATAACATTGGAGCTTGCAATGGTTTGTGCTTTTCCTGTAACTGTTTCAAAGGCCCAGGGAATAACTATTTCCATAATTTTGATTCATTGCTCCATCCAACGCTAAGATGTTTCTGATAGCTGGAGTAAAACTGGTGAATTACTTCCTCTGAATGGCGGTTACACCTCAATGTGACCCTGCAGTAATTTGCAGGCTGTTATAGAAGCTGTTTTCTCTATGCAGCAGGTCAATGTATTTCTCCTTTCATTTTGCTTCTTTGTTCCTGTGAAGTAGTCCCTCACCTCATCAGTGCATGTCCAGCAGAGAATACGTTGTTTGTTAGGTGTAGGAAACAAGGTAGTTTAAAATTAACTATTAATGTTTCGGGATCCCCTTCATGACCAGTTAGTCTTGTCAGTTATGAACAGGAACTGAGTGTTGGGGGTGAGGGAGGTGGTGTTTTAATAGTAAAGACTGTGTGGTGTGTTTTGAGAGTTGTTATAATCAGCAAAACTCTCAGGGCATTTGGAAGTTGGCTCCAATGCATCGATTTGTGAGTTTAACTCAGATGCACCTAATATGGGTTCCTGCTTGTAATATTTAAATGAAGCAATTTGAATGAGATGTTCACAGAGATTTAAATTTAACACAACATATGCAGGTTTCCTGAAACTTTCCATGGAAATGAAGATGAGAAGACTGAACAACAGTTCATGCGATTTATTAAAAGTCAGCCTTACAGGCCTCAATAAATATTCAGTGCTTACATCTGCTTTCATATCTCTCACTGGGAGAGGGTAAGTTGAAGGTACTTGTGCTGAGAGGGTCATTCATGCATGTTGCAGGTTTGAGACTCAGATCGAGATGGATGGCACCGTGTCTACTTCAGATTGGACCTGAGAGAAGAGGGAAATGATCATCACAACAGTAACAGCCTGCTGTGGAGAAATCTACAAGTGGTTGACAGAGAAGGAAACAGAAGAGAATTGAGGTGGAAGGAGACTGTACCCCAGGGCCAGGGAAAGAAATCTTGGGCCCTGGTGTTTCTTCTGTTTCCAGACCACTTATCCCACCCCACCCCACCCCACCCCACGCTGCTTTAACCCTCCCCCTTACATTCTTCAGGTGCCCAGAATGGTGAGCCATGGTCACAGTGGAGTTGAACTGTATTATATAGGTTTAACTTGGGCATTCACATTATGCAACCAACTCTGCCTCTTTGAACTTGGTCCCATGTAATATCCAAACAGTAACAACCAAAAGACTTGAACCTCACAAGCAATGCAAACCACAATCCCATGTATAAATGAGAAAATCTTGAACTAACAGTAATATTCTATTGGCACATGACTCCTACTTTCACTTCCAAGTTTAAATACGGCAAAATCTTCCAGTGAATTAGCAGCAACCAATTCACCTGCAATAATGTGCTATTTCTATCCACACCAATGGGCTTTGTTAAAAGAAAAATTATACTTTGCATTGAGTACTAAATATTTTCTCATTTTAAATTGAAATTAACCACACTTATAAATGCTCAGCAGGGAGCATATAATAGGAGTACTGCAGTTGCTGGAAATCTGAAATTTGAACAGAAAATGCTGGAAATGCTCAACAGGCCAGACAGCATCTGGGGAGAGAGAAATAGAGTCAACACTTCAGGTCCATGATCTGCACTAGTTCTGATGAAGATCACTGACCTCGATTTCTCCCTGCACAGATGCCACCAGACTTGCTGAGCATTTCCAACGCTCCCCATTTCCAATGAAGCAAATATAACCCCTTTTGTCAGCTGTCCAAAAGCAACCAGCCTTCCTGTGATCCTCTCATTCCCCTTCAGCAAGAAACCCAGCAGCAGCTGCCTGAGATTTGATTTGGCAAAACATTAAATGTGAATCTCAAGAAAAAAAAGCTAAGGAATGAAAAAAATCATAAATAACTTGCTAATCAAAAAAAAAGTAATACATAGATAATTTTAAAAATGAGTAATTCATAAAAATGACCACTAAAAAGCGCCATGCAGCAGAACTAACTCATGAAATCTTTGATGCCTTTTTTGCTTAAGAAGCAGAGAGACACAGACTGGGCCCCAGGTCCTGGTCACCAGGGAAGGGGGAAGAGACAGGGCTGAGCTAAGGAGTTGGGTTGAACTAACACTGACCTTGTGTTTGCCAGTGGTGGAGCATACACCCAACTGGCCTTTGCGGAATACATATGAAAGTGGGGGTGGGAATTGGGGTGACTTTCAGCCTGGGTTTTCCTCCTCTCCCTGCCTTGTTTGTGGATAGGTTTTTGGGGAGGGAGAGAGGAGGAGGAGGGTGTGCATCCCCACACTGATGAGCCTGTGTGCATGTATGTGTGCATGTGTGTGTTTGTGTGTCCTGCTCACTCCCAGCCTCACGGTTCTCTCTCACAGTCATTCACACTCACACACTCATTCACTCACACTCAATCTCACTCACACTCCCACTCACCTGCATTCGCACTCACCATTGTGGGAGGACTTAAGTCGGGACGGAACATAGGAACATAGAACCCTTAGAAGAACAGATTCAGAACCAGAACCAGAGCCACCTGTGGAGGCTGGAAAGCCTGAGCCTGTGTTGGAGGAGGAAGTTGTTGAAGATCCTGTGGTAAAAGCTCCACCTCCTGCACCTGCTGATCCAGCACTTGGTGTAGGATTCTAGGATGTTCTCCTGGGCTTTAGTAACAAGGTATTGTCCCCAGCACTGGAATTCAACCTCATCTTGCCAAAGCCTCTACACCACACCCCCAACTGGAGACATAACCAGGAATATAGATTCCACTCCCAAGGCCTAGTGATCAGCGAATTAGGGAATGGCAGGGTGTGCTGCCACAGGACCCCAGGCCAGTTCGCAGTGAAAATGAACCAGAGGATGCAGAAACACGGTGCACAATTTGAAACCCAGACAGGTATTCATTGTTTGTAGTGGATTTGCCTATGATATTGATGAGATGGAGCTGAAAGAATTTTTCACAGGATAGACAATGTGGTGGAAGTCTGTATTAACAGCATGAGAAGAGGTTGGATGGGATCGGGAAGGATCCAGACCAGAGGCCACAGCCCAGACACCATTGAGAGAGGAGATAAAAGCAAAATACTGCAGATGCTGGAAATCTGAAACAAAAACAAAACTAAAAATAGCTGGAAAAACTCAGCAGGTCTGACAAAATCTGCGGAGAGGAACACAGTTGACATTTCGAGTCTGTATGATTCTACATCAGAACTAAGGAAATAGAGAAATGAGGTGAAATATAAGCTGGTAGAGGGGGGGTGGGACAGGTCGAGCTGGATAGAGGGCCAGTGATAGGTGGAGGCAAAGAAGAGATTGCCATAGATGTCATTGACAAAAGGAGAAAGGGGTGTTGACGGTGGTGGTATTATCTAAGGAATGTGCTAATGGGGACATTAAGGGTAGCAAGCAGGACAAGCAAGTGGCAGATGGTCCTGTGAGGGTGGGGTGGGGGGAAGGGATCAAAATGGGCTAAAAGATGGAGATAAAACAATAGATCAAAATAAATTTAAAAATAGGTGGGAAAAGAAAAATATATTTTTTTAAAATTATAAATTATTGGAAAAAGGGGGATTGGAAAGGGGGTGGGGATGGAGGAGAAAGTTCATGATCTGAAGTTGTTGAACTCAATGTTAAGTCCGAAGGCTGTAAAGTGCCGAGTCGGAAGATGAGGTGCTGTTCCTCCAGTTTGCGTTGAGCTTCACTGGAACATTGCAGCAGGCCAAGGACGGACATGTGGGCATGAGAGCAGGGTGGTGTGTTGAAATGGCAAGCGACAGGGAGGTCTGGGTCATGCTTGTGGACAGACCGAAGGTGTTCTGCAAAGCAGTCACCGAGTCTGCGTTTGGTCTCTCCAATGTAGAGGAAACTGCATTGGGAGCAACGAATGCAGCAGACTAAAATGAGGGAAGTGCAAGTGAAGTGCTGCTTCACTTGAAAGGAGTGCTTGGGCCCTTGGACGGTGAGGAGGGAGGAAGTAAAGGGGCAGGTGTTGCACCTTCTGCAGTTGCAAGGGAAGGTGCCGTGGGAGGGGGTTGAGGTGTAGGGGGTGATGGAGGAGTGGACCAGGGTGTCCCGGAGGGAACAATCCCTGCGGAAAGCCCCCAGGGAGGGTGAAGGGAAGATGTGTTTGGTGGTTGCATCATGCTGGAGTTGGCGGAAATGGCGGAGGATGATCCTTTGAACATGGAGGCTGGTGGAGTGATAAGTGAGGACAAGGAGGACCCTATCATGGTTCTGGGAGGGAGAGGAAGGTGTGAGGGCAGATGCGCGGGAGATGGGCTGGACACGGTTGAGGGCCCTGTCAACCACCGTGGGTGGAAAACCTCGGTTAAGGAAGAACAAAGACATATCAGAAGAATTGTTTTGGAAAGTGGCATCATCAGAACAGATGCAACGGAGGCGACAAAACTGAGAAAATGGGATGGACTCCTGACAGGAAGCGGGTTTTGAGGAGCTGTAGTCGAGGTAGCTGTGGGAGTTGGTAGGCTTGTAATAAATATTGGTGGACAGTCTATCACCAGAAATTGAGGCAGAGAGGTCAAGGAAGGGAAGGGAAGTGTCAGAGATGGACCACGTGAAAATGATGGAGGGGTGGAAATTGGAAGCAATTGTCTGGCTGAACTTGTTCTCACACTGAACAATTTCTCCTTAAACTCGTCTCACTTCCTCCAAATAAAATGTGTGACTATGGGTTCCCGCATGGACCCCAGTTATGCCTGTCTCTTTATGGGTATGTGGAACATTCCTTGTTCCAGTCCTACTCAGGCCCCCTCCCACAACTCTTTCTCCGGTACATCGATGACTGCTTCGGTGCCGCTTCATGCTCTCGTCTGGATCTCCAACGAAAGCAACCCAAGTCTATCCAACCTTTCTTCATAACTTAAATGTTTCACCCCAGGCAACATCCTGGTGAATCTCCTCTGCACCCCCTCCAGTGCAATCACATCCTTCCTATAATGTGGTAACCAGAAATGCACACGTACTCCAGCTCCGGCCTCACCAAGGTTCTATACAACTCCAACATGACCTCCCTACTTTTGTAATCTATGCCTCGATTGATAAAGGCAAGTGTCCCATATGCCTTTTTCACTACCCCACTAATGTGCCCCTCTGCCTTCAGAGATCTATGGACACACACACCAAGGTCCCTTTGTTCCTCAGAACTTCCCAGAACTTCATTGAATACTTCCTTGTCAAATTACCCCTTCCAAAGTGTATCACCTCACACTTTTCAGCGTTAAATTCCATCTGCCACTTATCTACCCATTTGACCATCCCGTCTATATCTTCCTGTAGCCCAAGACAATCAACCTCACTGTTAACCACCCGGCCAATCTTTGTGTTATCCGCAAACTTACTAATCCTAACCCCCACATAGTTATCTATGTCATTTATATAAAAGACAAATAATAGGGGACCGAGCACAGATCTCTGTGGTACGCCACTGGACACTGGTTTCCAGTCACTAAAGCATCCTTCTATCATCACCCTCTGCCTCCTACCACTAAGCCAATTTTGAATCCACCTTATCAAATTACCCTGTCTCCCATGTGCATTTGCCTTCTTTATAAGTCTCCCATGTGGGACCTTGTCAAAGGCTTTACTGAACTCCATATAATCTACATTAACTGCACTACCCTCAACTACACACCTGGTCACCTCCTCAAAAAATTCAGTCAAATTTGTTAGGCATGATGTCCCTCTGACAAAGCCATGCTGACTATCCCTGATCAAATCTTGCCTCTCCAAGTGGAGATAGATACTCTCCTTCAGAACTTTCTCCAATAGTTTCCCTACTACTGACGTGAGACTCACTGGCCTGTAGTTCCCTGGCTTATCTCTACAATCCTTCTTAAATAATGGAACCACATTAGCTGTTCTCCAGACGTCTGGCATCTCCCCCCGTGGCCAGAGAAGAATTAAAAATTCGGGTCAGAGCCCCTGCGATCTCCTCCCTTGCCTCCTCAGCTGTCTGGGACATAAATCATCTGGACCTGGAGATTTGTCCACTTTTAAGCCTGCCAACACCTCCAATCTCTTGTCACTCCCTATATCAATTTGCTTAAGAACCTCGCAGTCTCTCTCCCCGAGTTCGATACCTTCATCCTCATTCTCTTGGGTGAAGACGGACGTGAAGTATTCATTCAACACTCTAGCGATGTCCTCTGGCTCCACCCATAGATTGCCCCCTTGGTCCCTTATGGCCCCTACTCTTTCCCTGGTTATCCTCTTCCCATTGATATACTTAGAGAATATCTTGGGATTTCCCTACTTTTACCAGCCAGAGCTTTCTCATATCCCCTCTTTGCTCTCCTAATTGCTTTCTTAAGCTCCACCCTGCACTGTCTGTTCTCCACTAATGCCTCCGCTGATTTGCTTCCCTTGAACCTGCTAAAAGACTCTCTTTTCCTTTTCATCGTAACCTGAATATCTCTGGTCATCCATGGTTCTCTGGGCTAGTTACTCATTCTTATCACCCTAGAGAGAACATGTTGAGCCTGTACCCTCCCCATTTCCTTTTTGAACACCCCCCACTGTTCCTCTGTAGATTTCCCCACAGTTCCCAGTCTACCTTGGCCAGATCCTGCCTTATTTTACTAGAATCCATTCTCCCCCAATCCAAAACATATTTTTGCAACTTGTCGATTTCTTTGTCCATAACAAACTTAAACTTTGCCATGTTGTGGTCACCATCGCTAAAATGCTCACCCACCACCACCTCAGCCATCTGTCCGGCTTCATTCCCCTGAATTAGGTCCAGCACTGTACCGTCCCTTGTTGGAGCCTCTACATATTGACCTAAAAAGTTCTCCTGTACACATTTCAAGAAATCCACTCCATCCAAGCCTTTAACTCTATGTCTATCCCAATTAATGTTGGGAAAGTTGAAATCACCTAATATAATTACCCTCTGGTTATTGTTTTTACACACCTCCACAAATTGTGCACATATTTGCTCTTCAATTTCCCACTGACTATCTGGGGGAGTATAATAAACATCTAATAATGTGGTTGCACCTTTTTTAGACCGAAGCTCTACCCACAAAGCTTCATTCGATGCCTCCTCCAAGTTCCTCTGACATGTCTTCCTTTTTCCCTAACCGAGGTTTTCCACCCACAATGGTTGACAGGACCCTCAACCGCGTCCAGCCCATCTCCTGTGCATCTGCCCTCACACCTTCCTCTCCCTCCCAGAACCATGATAGGGTCCCCCTCGTCCTCATTTATCACTTCACCAGCCTCCGCGTTCAAAGGATCATCCTCTGCCATTTCCGCCAACTCCAGCATGATGCAACCACCAAACACATCTTCCCTTCACCCTCCCTGGGGGCTTTCCGCAGGGATCATTCCCTCCGGACACCCTGGTCCACTCCTCCATCACCCCCTACACCTCAATCCCCTCCGACTGCACCTTCCCATGCAACCGCAGAATGTGCAACACCTGCCCCTTCACTTCCTCTTTCCTCACCGAACAAGGGCCCAAACACTCCTTTCAAGTGAGGCAGCACTTCACTTGCACTTCCCTCAATTTAGTCTACTGCCTTCGCTGCTCCCAATGCGGTCTCCTCTACATTGGAGAGACCAAACGCAGACTGGGTGACCGCTTTGCGGAACACCTTCGGTCTGTTCGCAAGCATGACCCAGACCTCCCTGTCGTTTGCCATTTCAAGACTCCACCCTGCTCTCATGCCCACATTTCCGTCCTTGACCTGCTGCAATGTTCCCGTGAAGCTCAAAGCAAACTGGAGGAACAGCACCTCATCTTCCGTCTAGGCACTTAACAGCCTTCCGGACTTAATATTGAGTTCAACAACTTCAGATCGTGAACTCTCTCCTCCATCCCCACCCCCTTTCCGATCCCCCTTTTTCCAATAATTTATAATTTAAAAAAAAATTTTTATTTTCTCACCTATTGTTAAATTTATTTTGATCTATTGTTTTATCTCCACCTTTTAGCCCATTTCGACCATCTGCCACTTGCTTGTCCTGCTTGCTACCCTTAACGTCCCCATTAGCACATTCCTTAGATAATACCTCCACCGTCAATACCCCTTTGTCCTTTTGTCTATGACATCTATGGCAATCTCTTCTTTGCCTCCACCTATCACTAGCCCCCTATCCAGCTCGACCTGTCCCACCCCCCTCTACCAGCTTATATTTCACCTCATTTCTCTATTTCCTTAGTTCTGATGAAGAGTCATACGGACTCGAAACGTCAACTGTGTTCCTCTCCGCAGATGCTGTCAGACCTGCTGAGTTTTCCCAGCTATTTTTAGTTTTGTTTTTGTTTGTGATGGAGAGATGAGAGTTGGGAATATGAAGCACTAGGTGCTTTACCTCTTACCTTGCATTCCAGCAGTCTCCAGCCAGATCTGAAGAAAGAAGAGTGAAGATTAAGGAAACAGCACTTGACAATGACAAAGCCCAAATAGAAGTCCACAGGTAGGCATGGAGCAACTGGGGAATCTGGTGCGCCCATCTACTCAGCCAATGATTGCTGTTGTTCAGAATAACAGCAATCATTAGTCGATTAGTCTTTGAACTGGGCTGGGTAAATGCCAGTTTGATTGCTTTGGACACTGACCATCCAGATCAACAGGCTATTTGGCCAATGAGCCCAGGGCCCTTCAGAGGCACAGGCCCCTGTGATTAGCACAGTGTGCATCCCCCCCGCCCCCCCCACTCAATGGCCCTGGCACTACCCACATAGCAGGATGTACAGGCAGAGTTTCAGCTTCCTTGATCTTTAGAAGAGCAGTGCTAACAGAAACTGAGATTATTATATCAGGTGGTGGTAGATATTAAAAATGGTGAGAGCTAGGCACTTATTTTCAAGGATATGAACTTTTTAGAAAGGATAGTGAAGGTTAAAAAAGGAGGTTGGTTGGCTGTACTGATTAGGAAAGACATTGGAGTGTTGGAACAAGGAGTTGTCCTTAAGGAGGTAAATGCAAAATACATTTGGAAGCAAAAAGGGTATGATCAGGTTATTGGGGGTATTCTGTAGGCCTCTAAATAGTGAGGTGCAGAGAGGGGGAGGAGCAAATCTGATGGAAATCACAGGGATGTGGAAGAACTATTGAGCAGCAATATTGGGAGAATTTAATTATCCAAATATTGATTGAGATAGAGTTAGAGTAAAGAATAAGAACGGGGAGGAATTTCTGAGATACGTTCAGAGGAACTTCCTCAATTGGTTTGTTCTCGATCCAACCAGAAATGAGGCATTCCTGGATCTGGTGCTGGGGAATGAAATGGGCCAAGTGGACCAAGTGCACGTGGGGAACATTTGAGTCAGAGTGATCATCAAATTAAAGGTTCAGTAATGCAGAAGAACAATGAACAATCAAAAATATAATGACTAAATTAAAAGAGGGCTAATTTCAATGGAATGAAAAGAGATCTAGCCAAGGGAAAATGGGACCAAAGACTGACAGGAAAAACTAGTGGAAAAATGGACGATCTTAAAGGAGGAGATGCATCAGGTACATTCCAACAAGGGTGAAAGGTAAGGGAAGCAAAACCAGGGTTCCTTGGATGATGAGGATGGTGATGAAATTTTAAAAAATGTGTGTATGATGCAAATCAGGTAAGTTCTTCAAGTGAGAATGAGGTCAAAAAAATAGGTTGAGAGGGGAAGTGAAGAGGAAAATAAGACTGGCATAAAGAGAATATGAGAGTAGAATAGCAGCTAACATTAAAGGGAACCCCAAAATCTTCTGCTGGAATGAAAATAATAAGTGAGTAGTAAGAGGTGGAATGGGTCCTTTTAGGGACAAAGAGGGTGATATATGCTTAGAGAAGCAGGGCAAGGCCAGTAATGGGTAATTAGCTGAGTGTTTACTAAGGAAGACGAACCTGACAAAATACTTGTAGGAGCAGAGATGGTGGAGGTAATGGATGGGGTGAAAATTGATAGGCAGGATGTACTGGAAAGGCTAGCTATGTTCAGAGCTGATAAGTTACCTGGTTTGGAGGCCTTGTGTCCCAGGTTGTTAAAGGAAATGGGGGGTGGAGATAGTGGAAGGGCTTGGCATAATTTTCCAATCTTCATTGGATATGCCAGAGGATTAGAGAGTGGAAAATGGGACACCCTTATTCAAGAAAGGGCATTAGGACATTCCTACTAACTATAAACTAGTCCGATTTATATCAGTAGTGGGTAACGTTTTAGAAACAATTCAGGGAAAACAATCAACAGGCACTTGGAGAGGTTTGAGTTAATTAAGGGGAGCCAGCATGGATTTGTAGAGCCGTTCATGCTTGATTAATCTAATTGAATTTTTTGATGAAGTAACAGAGAAGGTTGATAGAGGGAGTGTAACTGCTGTCACCTATACAGACTTTAAGAAAGTGTTTGCCAAAGTACCACATGCAAAGCTGGTTCACAAAACAGTGGATCATGGAATAGGACAGTCTGTGTCAACTTGGATCAAAATTTGGCTTCGTGACAGAAAACAGCAAATCTTGGTAAATGGTTATTTTTCAGAATGGAGGATATTAAACATTGGGCGGAATTTTATGGCAGCGGGATTTTTCGTTCCTGCTGAAGTCATTGGTGTTTAGAATGGTTCACTGCATTTTGCGGCCCTGTCTCCACCAATGGAGCCGTAAAATTCCGCCCAGTAGTTTTCCCAAGCGTCGATGTTAGGACCATTGCTTGCAATGACTCGGACCTTGGAATACAGAGTAAAATTTCAAAATTTGTGAGGATACCAAATTTGAGGATTGGCAAACAGTGAGGAAGATACTAATCAACTGTAACAGGACACAGTTAAGTTAGCAGAGTGGGTATACAATAGGCAGATGGAATTCATTACAGAGAAGTGTGAGATGATGCATTTTGGCAACAGAGATAGGGAGAGGCAATATAACTTTAATCATGGCACAGCTTTAAAGAGTGAGCAGGGAGAGGGAGCTGGGATGCATGTGCATAGATCTTTGAAAGTGGCAGCGCATATTGAGAGAGTGGTTAGCAAAGCATATGTCATCTTGGGATTCATAAATAGAGGTATGGAGTACAAAATCATGGAAGTTATACTGAACCTTTATAAAGTTCTGGTTAGGTCACAACTAGAATATTGCATCCAGATCTAGTCACTACACTTTAGGAAGGATAGGAGGGTCCTTGAGAGGGTACAGAGGAGGCTTACCAGAATGGTTCCAAGGATGAGGGATTTTAGTTACAAGGTTAGGTTGGAGAAGCTGGGGTTGTTCTTTGTGGAGCAAAGAAGATTGAGAGGAGATTTGATAGAGATGTACAAGATTATGACATGTTTAGATAAGGTAGACAAAAGAAACTATTTTCATTAGCTGATCGTAAAAGGACTAAAGGACAGAGATGAAAAGTTTTGGGCAAGAGATGTAGAGGCAATGTGAGGAAGACCTTTTTTATGCAGCGAGTGGTAATGACCTTGAACCCGCTGCCCATGAGATGCTGGAAATGGAAATGATCAACAATTTCAAAAGGAGTTTGGATGGGAATTTGAAGGAAATAAATTTGCAGACCTATGGGGATAGAGTGGGGTAATGGGACAGACTGGATTGCTCCAAAGAGAGCTGGAATAGACTCAATTTGCCAGATGGTTTTCTCTTGTGCTGTAAATAATCCTATGACTCTAGATGTCAGCAGCAACTTAGAAGAAGACCTGTTCTCTTCCAGATCTGGTGGCTATGCATTTACCAGTGACTGCAAAAGTTGTTGTAAGGTGTTGGACGTAGTTCGATAGGTCTTATTAAGGTATTTATAGTCTTAGGTAGTTCAACAGTAAGTATTTATTAACTGTTAGAAACTATATACATAGGTACAGTAAAGGTCCAAGCTAGGATCTTTTCCATGGTTGCTTCTACTCACTGCTCTGTCCAACGCTACACTGAGCCCTAGGTGTGGGTCATACGTTCTCTTACATCACTGTGTCGGCGGTACTGTACTCAGTCCCACATTAACCCTTTATGTGACAGACCCTTATATTAAAAAAGTGACCACCATTGTCAACATTTTGCCTCCAATTCTTCCAGGACACTACCAGAGATATATCCAGGATTTCCTAGCTGGCTGCGCATAAATATATAAGGCAGGTCATTGATGGACTGCTTGCCAGGGTCAACTACCAAGTTAACTTTGCCTATGATGACACAAGTCAGAATGAGTGGGCTCTCGGATTTGCATCTCTGGCTGGCTTAACACAGGTCCAGGGTGAAAAGAAAAGGAAGACTTACATTTATATAGCACTTTGCACAACCAACAGATGACTCAAAGTGCTTTACACCCAAAGAAGTACTTTTTGAAGCACAGTCACTATTATAATATAGGAAACATAGCATTCAATTTGCACACAGCAAACTCCCACAAACAGTAATATAATAACGACCAGATAATTTGTGTTGGTGATGTTGATTGAGGGATAAATAATAGCCAGGACACCAGGGATAACTACCCTACTTTTCCTTGAAATAGTGCCATAGGATCTTTTATGTCCACCTGAGGGCAGGCAGATCGGGCCTCAATTTAAAGTCCCATCCATAAGACAGCATCTCTGGCAATTCAGAATTCCCTCATTACTGCACTTTCAGCCCTGATTTTTGTATTCAAGCCTTGGAGTGAGACTTGAAGCCAGACCCTAGTAACTCAGAGGTATGAGTGCTACCTAATGAGCTATGTCTGACAAAGCACGAATGTGGCAGTCCCAGGTCGATCAGAACATTGCAATGCTTGCCAAAATTTGTTACGGTTTTGGCACCTGCCATTGTTGCCAACTCCCAGGACCCATCTCTGGGTATTTAATGGGCACAAGGTTTCTTTAATGAAACAAGAGGTAGCTTTATTTTTGTTTTGAAAAGAAAAAATAGTATCAACTAGAATGTAAAATATCAAGGCCACCTTATCCATTTGTAAGTAAATGTATACTTCTTTCCTCATCGTCATTCCTTACAATGAGAGATCGTCTCTCCCACATCAAAAACAAATTCCATAAAGCAGGCTCGTGGCAAAATCTTAACATGAGTACAGAGCACACTTGTGGGATTTCACACAAATTGCAAATAGAATAAATCATTCCTCTCTGTGGATTCAGTATTAGAAAATGGTCCCTTGCATGCACTTAAATTCTCCGGAATGTTCCTGCAAATGCAATTTGTCTTCATGCTCTGGCTCTGCATTTCCTTATTGAACACATGTGGAAGATTACCTGCACTATGCTAAGTTGTTCACTGAAATGCTTGACTAAGGTTCATTTTCCATTCACGAGATATTTGTTTTTGTCCCTTTGACAATGATGTGGAACATAATCTGAGTATTGTCGCTATAAAAATTATGCATTGCTTATGAATCTTGCAACCTCCTCTCCGACTGCATGTGAGAAAACATTAATCAATGATCATAGTCCCGTACATCAATGCACTTTCATCTATAGTAGACTCTGACAGCTTTGAGGCTTATCCTTTACTCCCAAGCGAGAATACAACAATGACAGCGGTGTGCCCATACAGAAGACAACAGGCAGGTTCGACCAAGTATCGTTTTCATGCTGCTTGCTGAATTGCCAAATAGAATAGGAGGGAAGTCGATGGGATGTACCTGCTCAGCTGTTAAAATCATGCTGGTCCTAGCTAGGCATAGGGACCAGATGGAATATAGCCCCTGAGACTAAGATAACTGGATCGACAGTCAGGTGCAGAAATCCCAGTACAAGGTGGGAGAATTCCAAAGCAAAGGAGACCGAAGTTTTCCTTGTGTGGTTTCAAGGATCTTTCTCTCCTCCTGGACCACAAAGAACCTAAAAAAAAATTATAACCTACCTTACTGGAACTCTTCTGGAACTGACTCATGTTCCCCATAGGACTAACCTGACAGGAAACCCACCATTTGGGAAAGTTTCTCTTTGGCCTCAAGTTAAAATTACAGATAGACCCCATCAAGGCCAAATCTACATCCTAAAGAGGATTTTGGTAGCTTTGGGTGGGTGTCCTTGCCGCTTGAAATTTAGTAGTTGGCCAGATTGGGCAGAATAAGGTAAGACCCTGCTCCATTTCCACTGCCCACTGCCTGATTCCCATCAGGCAGGAAGAGTTAAAATTGAGGCCTAAATGTTTCTATTACAAACAGAAGACATTAAAGTCAGCTTCATATGTGCCTAAATTCACAAGTTATTAATGCACAAGAAGTGGTGCGATATTATCAATTAATTTATTTAAGCCTGCTCTGCTCTTTTAAACTGGATTCATTGATGATTAAATATTTGTGTGTTGCATTAATTGTGACTATGTTCTGTTGTTACTGCCAAATTAGTAGAATGCGTCTTTGGCAGTAAAAACAGGAAAACAATTTAATATCTTAAAATAAACCATTGTTAGAAGCATGGAAAGTTCCAAAGGACTCCAGGAAATAGGGCAATTCCAAGCTGAAAACAGTGAAATTACAGGTTACCGGATCTTCATTACATCGAAACCCTTTATTAGATGCTTGTGCATCCAATCAGGTTATAACTCTTGCTCCTAATCTGTAAAAGGGGAGTTGAGAAGGTTGGGACAGTGGGAATCCAATTATATGTATGACATAGAAATTACAGCACACAAATATGTCATTTGACCCAACTCTGTCAGTGTTTATACACCACACGAGTCTCGTACCATCTTACTTCATCTCATCCTATCAGAATATCCTTTTATTCTTCTTCTCTCATGTGCTTATCTAGCTTCAACTTAAATGCTATATGATTCATCTCAGCCGCAATTAGTAGCCAGTGCACATCTTGCATGCATTAATGTCATAGAACACAGGGATACCCACCATGGGATTATGAGGCTATGCACGATGACATTTCATCACAGTGTCAATGAAACAACTTTTGAATTGGCCATGGTGAATTGAATAAATGCTTATAAACTTTAACTGTATTTTAAAGAAAAGATCTGAAGGGAACTTTAGGAACAGTGAAATTGAATTGAGTGAGATTTTCTTGAGAAAGACAGTGACAAATTACTTTCCCATTAAAGGAAAAGGATAAAGCTGAGGTTATTTATTTTTAGAATGAAAACACATGGAAAGAAAGTCCAGTGTACCAGGTCAAATGGTTTGAAGTTATATTGGAAATACCAGTAATGCTGTTGGAAAGCATTTAGAGTACCGCTTGGTACAGGTAATGAGACTTGTAATTGTTCATTCAACTGTGTTTTTATTCTTTTAGTTTAGAATAAGTTTGATAGTTCTTGCAGTAAAAGGCTGTTGTGTGAGGTGGGTGGTGTGAGCGGGTATATGAACGCATTTGTTTTTCTTTACATAACAAGGATGTTGCATAACAATCCTATTTTAATCAGCGCATCCTGACATTAAACATAAACTCAATGTGACATTCAACAGGATTTTTGAGAAATGCAATAAAGATGCACAAAATTCACAATTGCTGATCTGAATTTCAGTCTTCCAACACATTGCAGGATGAGGATTATGTTGACAGCTAGACAGGGCATTGGAAATATCAAAAGCTAAGTGCCTGAATGTAAGCTTCGCCTGCTGATGAGTATATCTCATGTCCAAGGTTTTAATCACCCCTGCTAATACCTCTTTGTTAATTTTTGTCTAGTAACATTTCTGTAAAGCTCTATGCTGTGTTTTTCAACGTTAACGGTGTTACATAAGTCCAGTGTTGGTATTGAGAATAATGAATCTACAGCAAGGTACATGTTCTAATAGTTTGAGGTATTAGGAATTTCTTGCTCTTGCATATTATTGGTATAGAGTAGGGATCATTTATAACCTATACACATTGCTATTGAGGCTGAAGTGTGGAATGATTTTAAAAATAAGGTAGAATGGTGCACATGAGCCCAAAATGAGCAGTGCACACCAGCAAGTGAGAGTGACAATTTTAATGGCCAGGCCTTATTTTAAGCCTAAATAAAACAAGAAACTGCAGATGCTGGAAATCTAAAACAAAAACAGAAATACCTGGAAAATCTCAGCAGGTCTGGCAGCATCGTCTGAGAAGAACAAAGTTGACGTTTCGAGTCCTCATGACCCTTCAACAGAACTAAGTAAAAATAGGAGAGGGGTGAAATATAAGCTGGTTTAAGGTGGGGGTTGGGGGGAGAGAAGTGGGGGGGTGGTGGTTGTAGGGACAAGCAAGCAGTGATAGGAGCAGATTATCAAAAGATGTCACAGACAAAAGAACAAAGAGGTGTTGAAGGTGGTAATATTATCTAAACGAATGTGCTAATTAAGAATGGATGGCAGGACACGCAAGGTACAGCTCTAGTGGGGGTGGGGTGAAATAAGACTAAAAGGGCATAGAAGGTATAGATTTAAAAATAATGGAAATAGGTGGGAAAAGAAAAATCTATATAAATTATTGGAAAAAACAAAAGGGAGGGGGAAGAAATGGAAAGGGGGTGGGGATGGAGGAGGGAGTTCAAGATCTAAAGTTGTTGAACTCAATATTCAGTCTGGAAGGCTGTAAAGTGCCTAATCGGAAGACGAGGTGTTGTTCCTCCAGTTTGCGTTGAGCTTCACTGGAACAATGCAGCAAGCCAAGGACAGACATGTGGGCAAGAGAGCAGGGTGGAGTGTTAAAATGGCAGGTGACAGGGAGGTCTGGGTCATTCTTGCGGACAGACCGCAGGTGTTCTGCAAAATGGTTGCCCAGTCTGCGTTTGGTCTCTCAAAGGTGATGAAGCCGAACCTGTCCAGCCTTTCCTCATAAGACATTTCTGGTATTAGTCTGGTAAACCTTCTATGAACTGCTTCTAATGCATTTACATCTTTCCTTAAATAAGGAGGACAATACTATACACAGTATTCCAGATGTGGTCTCACTAGCGCCCTGTATAACTGAAGCATAACCTCCCTACTTTTGTATTCAATTCCCCTTGCAATAAACAATAACATTCTTCTTCCTGTGTCCTCTCCTGCTGGTGCTACACTTGTTGCCATTGTTCCTCCTTCTCCGTCCATTACAATGCAGCCTGACACCATTCAGAGCAAAGCAGCCCGCTCGATTGGCAACCATCCACAAACATTCAATCCCTCCACCACCAACGATCAGTGGCAGCAGTGTGCAACATCTACGAGATGCACTGCAGAAACTCACCATAGCTCCTTAGGCAGCACTTTCCAAACCCACAACCACTACCATCTAGAAGGACAAGGGCAGCAGATACATGCGAACACTACTATCTAGAAGTTCCCCTCCATGACAGTCACCACCCTGACTTGGAAATATATCGCTTTTCCTTCACTGTTCATCCAGGGACTCACTCCATAACAGCACTGTGGGTATCCCTACACCACATGGACTGCAGCGGTTCAAGAAGGCAGCTCAACACTACCTTCTCAAAGGCAACTAGGGATTGGCAATAAATGCTGGCCTAGCCAATGATGCCCACATCCCATAAAAAATGAATTAAAAAAAAAGCAGCTCCAGAGCTTGGCTATTCTGACTGTAATTGGGTAGGGATGGAGAAATCAAACATAATACACAATAACAACAAGTTCACAACCCAAAGTGACCAGTTACAGGACATGCAATTAATCTGATGTGGTGCATGTCATGGCTCCTTTTAAATTTGGCAGCCTCTTGATTGGAAAGTCAATCCTGCTATGATAACCTTGATTTACATGTTATTCATGATGTTCTGCTTGCTTGCAGTGGGAGCCGTATTGTTGAAAAAGCTTGTCACAGCTAAATTAGATGGTAATCTCCATTTTAACCCCTTTTTTGGTCATCTTGAAAAACAAATGTCTAGCTACCTTTTCAAACATCTTCTGTTGATACAGTTGCCAGATGACCACATTATGAATACATGGTTGAGCTCCAAGAATGGTTAATGGACTCAGCCCTTTGGGAGATGTTGACTTAGCTTGAGGGGAGTGATAGCTTTGGTTCATTGGCACTTTTATGGTGTTATAATGAGTTATCCTTTCTTCGATGTGGTTTTTCAATACCTGCTTGCTTGCTTGTTTGGACAAAATTAAAAAGTGTTAGGATGATTAAAGCTTTATCTTGAACATATGAAGCAGGAGTAGGCCATTTGGCCCCTCGAGCCTGCTCTGCTATTAAATAAGATCATGGCTGATCTGACTGTACCCTTCACTCCGCATTCCTGTCTACCTCCAATAACCCCTTGTTAATCAACAATCTATCTAGCTCTGCCTTAAAAGTATTCAAAGACTCTGCTTCCACTGCCTTTTGAGGAAGAGTTCCAAAGTCTCACGACTCTTTGAGAGAAAAAAAATTTCCTCAACTCTGTCTTAAACGAGCAACCTCTTATTTTTAAATAGTGATCCCTAGTTCTAGCTTCTCCCAAAAGAGGGAACAGCCTCTCCACATCCACCCTGTCAAGCCCCCTCAGAATTTTGAAGGTATCAATCAAGGCACCTCTTACTTTTCTAAACTCCAGTGGATAAAAGTCTAACCTGTCCAACCTTTTCTCTTGGGCAACTCATCCATTCCTGATATTAGTCTAGCAAACCTTCTCAGAACTGTCTCTAATGCATTTACATCTTTCCTTAAATAAGGAGATCAATACTGTACACAGTACTCCAGATATGGTCTTACCTGTGCCCTGTTTAATTGAAGCATAACCTCTCTACTCTTGTATTCAATTCCTCTTGCAATAAACAATAACATTCTATTAGCTTTCCTCATTACTTGCTGTACCTATTAATAGCCTTTTGCGATTCATGTGCTAGGACATCCAGATCCCTCTGAATCTCAGAGCTCTGCAATCTCACACCATTTATGTAATATGCCTTTTTTTTTTATTCTTCATGCCAAAATGGACAATTTCACATTTGCCAACATTATATGCCATTTGCCAGACCTTAGTCACTCACTTAAGCCATCTATGTCATTTTGTAGTGTCCTTACATCCTCTTCAAAACTTACTTTCCTACCTATCTTTGTGATGTCAGCAAATTTCACAACCATATCTTCGGTCCATTCAACCAAGTCATTTATATAAATTGTAAAAAGTTGAGGCACCAAAACTGATCCCTGTGGCACACCACTCACTACATCCTGACAACTAGAAAATGACCCATTTATGCCTACCTTCTGTTCCCTGTTAGCTAGCCAATCTTCTATCCATGCCAATATGTTATCCCCTACACCATGAACTTTTATTTTCTTCAAGAACCTTTGATGTGGCACCTTATCAAATGCCTTCTGGAAATCTAAATACCATCCACTGGTCCCCCTTTATCCACAGCACATGACTTCTTCAAAGAACTCCAATAAATTGGTTAAGCATGGTTTCCCTTTCACAAAACCATGTTGATTCTGCTTGATTGTGTTGATTTTTTCAGTTGGATTGATTGACACTTTTATCAGGCTATAAAAGCAGCAGCTTTCTTCAAAGGAGACTTCTAAAATCTCTTTGCTTATTGTGTTAGTTTCAGGAGCATTTCAAGGACTTGCCACTTTTATTTTATGTCTCATTGGTTCTGTACATAATGGATACTGGAAGAGTTGATAATAAGGATGCCTTGGGACATAGAAGGGATATGAAGAGGTGTGTGGGATATGAGGGGACATTGGCATCGTCTTTTAAACATACCTGTCAAAAGGTTGCTGACTCCTCAGCTGGCGTCTCCCATGACTCACAAACTGACTTAACTGGTGGAGTCCTACCAGCTTCCCAGTCCCTCCTGTCGGAATGAAAATAGTGTTGGGGATGAAATTGAAATTTCTCTTAAACCTTTATAATTGTTATGGCACAGCCAATGGTAAATGCTGAGTTGTTCAAATCCCAGAGGGAAACATGAAATAACTACCACAACTAATTTTTGCAATTTATATGTTTTGAGATTTGGGCTTTGCATTCAGACCACCGAGTCTTATAGGTTTTTGCAAAACTAGATTAAACATTTATTAATCAGAAAAATGACTTTAAGCACATACACATGTCTACAAATTACTACTATAATAACTTCCAAATCCCCTACTTAATCTGACTCCCAGTTACACCTTTGTTAAGGCAACAGGAAGACACATAGATTTTAAACAAAGGCCCAGGCAAGGTGACACACAATATCCTGAACCAGTCGAATTCAAAGTGAGTTTTCTTAACTTCAGTTTTTGGTAAACAGAAGCTTGAGGCATAGATGCTAAAGGCTTTTCACACTTGTTAGATCTTAAAATGCCTACCCTTACACACAGCCTTCACTCTTTTATACATATTTTCCTCTTTGAATGCAAATTCCCATTGTTTCACTATGTCTTTGGACTTTACTTTTCTGATAATAAAAATTTCTCACAGTATTAATTTTACTTGTAATCTTTGGGAAAAATAAACACTGGGCAGAATTTTGCCCTTGGTGGGGGCAGGGGTGTAGACGGGAAGCTGACCACCACCCATAACCGGCACCGCACCACAATCAGCACCGCACCACAATTAAGGCCTGCCCAGTGTGGAATGCGAGTGGCAGCTCTCAGCAATGCCTGTGCAGGTGGGGGGAGGAGGGTGAGCGAGCCTAGCATGAGCTTTGCGCATGCGCATGAAAGAGCGCTTCAATCTCCCTGAGGCATGGGACTACCTCGGGGAGATGAAGCGTTGTTTAAAAAAACGAATGCACAAAATAAAAATATCATAAAACATGTCCCCCCATCTGACCCTGTCACATGAGCAGGCACATATTTTTCATTCAAGTGTTAAATTTTTATTTTATTTTTATTTGCTTTAGGAAACCTCATCCCGCCCATGGATTCCTAAAAAATGTAAAGGCCGCTTGGCATTTTTGCCTGCCGGTCAATCATTAGATTGAATGGGCAGTGAATAATTCAGGACAATTGTTAACTTAATGGCCTTAATAGGCCTTTTAATTGTCGGCAGGCGCGCTGCTGGTTCCGGCGCGTGCCCGCCGACTTAACTATCACAAGTGTGCGTGTTGACATTGGCACACTCGGCTGATGTCAGCGCGCTTTATTTCAAGCTCGGGTGTGTCAGGTGCGTGCCCGCATGCCCAGCGAAAAATCCTGCCCACTGTTCTGAAGTTCACCTGGCTAGGTGACACATTTCACACCTCCTTTGAAATCAAGCTAGTCTAGTTTATTTAAAAATGAAAATGCCCTTTAACCCCTATGTCTACTTTACATTTCAAACCTAGTTCATACCTCTAATACGTCAAAGCCTTCAGACCAGCTGCCTTTAATCCAATTAAGTCTCACACACATAGACACAGATACCACTATTTTACAATCAATTCCAATAACATTATTATATCTTCCTGACAATAATGATGTACCTGATATCACAAGTTATGCCTACGGGCCACATTCCCTGACTAGGCGAAGATGGCGTGCGTTGGAAATGTAGGGGTAAATTTGAAATTTCAACCCATGGACCTCAGTTTGTCCATTCCCAATCCAATTCTGGACAGGTGTGGGTGGGAAAAATCCATCCTAAGAAATCCGTGGTTTTGTATCTTAGCTGTTGAGGATCCTTCCCAGGACTATTCCTGGATTGTTTAATACAAACCAGGGAGCCTTGCAGAACAAATATAACAGGCCTGATTTTATGAAGAAACAATGCTTGTCACTTGCCAGGATCTGAAAAGGCAAATCATGTCTTGGCTTACCCATTGAAAATTTTGTACAGGTTTGCAATCATTTTTCCCCTTTTAACCTTTTCATTGATAAGCCTTTTACCAGCTATTTTTGTATTGTGTGAATTTTTTGGATCAAGTCACAATTTTTCAGATAATTTATGCTTTTCAAGAGTTTTTTTCTCCAACACTCAATTGTTGAACCTTTACTGGCTATGTTGACTACAATTTCTCATGCCTTTTCACAGTCGCCTTTTGCAGGCGACTGTGTCAATTTTAAGTGGGCATTTGCTGGAACATACAGCTCCATCTTTCTAAAACATGGTTGTTTATTGCGTTTTGTGTATTTTCTGCTTTCTATTGTCAAAGCACAATAAGCTAAACTCCTTTGCACAGGTCAAGTAGCTCAGTTATGGTTATTGCTGCAGTAAATCTGAATAATTTCAACAGACATTCCATTCGGTTGCTTAGATGATGATTAGTGGTAAGTAAGCTGTTTGATAATAATTCACTAATAATTGAGTCTGGTTATTGATTAGTTACCATTAAAATGCTCACTATTCTTAGCTGGAAATAGAATTCACACTCATTAAACCACATTTAAAGTAGCTTGTATTGTTTCCTCCATTTGTTTCATGGATGCTTTTTCACAAATTGCTGCAGCTTTTTGTTAAAATTGAATATACGATGAGTCATAAAGTTGTGAAATAAACATGTAACATAGGCAGCTGAAGAAATGCGTGACTGTTTAAAACCATCTCTTTGATTACTTTGTGTAACATCCTGAAGGAGTTGAAATTATTAGCATAAACTGAAATTGTGCACTTAATATTTTGTAATCAGATTAGTTGCAGGAAGACAGGCCACCCTTTGTGAAGGAGATGGAAATTCTAAACCAGTCTTCCACTGGAAATCCCAGGAGGGAAAGTTCTGTTGGTGTAGCACTACCTCAAGTACACAGACTTAAGTCAAATTGTTGGGGACAGACAGCACCTTGGGCCAGTATCTGTGTGTTATTGGAGAAACCACACAATTTGTGCAGGTAGCATTCTGCAGTGCTGTATATCCCCAGGAAATTGAGGTAGTCTGGATAGCACTGCTTGAAGTGGCATTAGGTGAATGAACTTCTCCCTCAAGTTCAAACAGACAAACAATAATGTACAGGTAAATATGTTCTGGTTCATTCAGCCTCTCCTGCACAATTGTGATACCTTGTGTTTCACAACATATGCACGACTCATCCCATCCAAAACTATGTAATCTCCCAGGAAGTGTGCAAGACCAGATGAAAACCCAGGTCAACATAGAGCACAAGAAATAGGAGCAGGAATAGACCACATGGCTCATTGAGCCTGCTCTGTTCTTCACTACAATCATGGCTGATCTTGGGCTACAACTCCATTTTCCCATCCACTTTCCATATCCCTTAATTCCCTGAGAGATCAAAAATCTGTCTATCCCAGCCTTAAATGTATTCAATGTTGGAGCATCCACAACCCTCTATGGTAGAGAATTCCAAAGATTCACAACCCTTTGAGTGAATTAATTTCTCCTCATCTTTGTCCTAAATGATCAGCCCCTTTTAGACCATAAGACCATAAGACATAGGAGTAGAAATTAGGCCATTCGGCGCATTGAGTCTGCTCCACCATTCAATCATGGCTGATATGTTTCTCAACCCCATTCTCCCGCCTTCTCCCCGTGACCTTTGATCCCCTTACCAATCAAGAACCTATCTATCTCGGTCTTAAATACACTCAATGGCCTGGCCTCCACAGCCTTCTGTGGCAATGAATTCCACAGATTCACCACTCTCTGGCTAAAGAAGTTTCTCCTCATCTCTAAATTTTCTGAGAGTGAGCCCAAATATTTTAGATTCCCCGACCAAGAAAAACAATTTCTCAGCGTTTAACAAGCCCCTATAGAGTTTTGTAAGTTTCAATGAGACCGCCTCTCATTCTTTTAAACCCCAGAGAATATAAACTCAATTTTCTCAGCCTTTCACCATAGGACAATCTCCTCATCCCAGGGACCAATTTAGTGAACCTTTGCTGTGTTGCCTCCAATGCAAGTATATCCTTTCTTAAATGTGGAGACCAAAATTGCACACAGTACTCCAGACATGGTCTCACCAAAATCCTGTACAACTGTAGCAAGATTTCTTTCTTTTTGTACGCCAATCCCCTTGCAATAAAGGCCAATATGCTATTTACTTTCCTAATAGCTTGCTGCACTTGCAGGCTAACTTTCTGCATTCCTTGTACAAGCATTCAAAGTGTCTTTGAACATCAACACTTACAAGTTTCACACCTTTTACAAATTATTTTGCTTCTTCATTCTTACAACCAAATTGAATAATTTCACATAAGAACAGAAAATGCTGGAAAAACTCATCTATGGAGAGAAAGACAGAGTTAACATTTTGAGTCTGTGGGCAGAATTTCCCCCCTGTTGGGGAGTAAGTTTAAGAGCGGGCGCACAGAAGCGCGCCTCCAATTGGCGCCCCTGATCGAGGAGGTACACTGCCATTTTACATGGGTGGGCCAATTAAGGCCCACCCAGCATGATGTCCGCACAGAAGCGCTGTGCAGACAGGGGGGAATTCCATGAACTGAGAGTGCACTCATCTCCCTGAGGCTAAGTGCAGTCTTAGGGAGATCGGCTGTACAATAAAAAATTTGAAAAATAGAAAAAAAAGCCCTGACATGTCTACTCATGTGACACAATCACATGAGTTGGGACATGTCCATAATTTTTAAATACAGTTCAATTACATTTTTTAAAACCTACATGAAACCTCAACCCGCCCATGGATGAGGTTTCATGCTTTTTCTAATGGCCGCCATGGCTCCCGGCCTGTCCACCAACCTTAAGGTTGGATGGGCAGGTCCATTAATTAGTTTAACGACTCTGCCAATAGCTTCAATTGGCCAGTGATAGGTCGGTGGGCACACAGCTGATTCTGCTGAGCCCCCGCCTACCTGAAATATTTAAATGGGGTGGGGTGACGTTGGGAGTTCTGCCCGATGTCATCCCGCGTCATTTTATGCGTTGGCGAGCGGGCCCCGCCCCCTACTTGCCGACCAGGAAATCCTGGCCCGTATGACTCTTCTTCAGAATAACTTCACACTTTCTCATATTATACCCAATGTGCCACCTTGTTGTTCTCTCACGTAACATGTCAATATCTCTTTGCAGTCTCTCTGCATCCTCCCAACAGCTAACCTTTCCACCTAGCTTACTTCAGCAAACTTAGATACATTACTCTCTGTCTCTTCATCTAAGTCATTAATATAGATAGTAAATAGCTGAGGCCGCAACACTGATTCTTGCAGCACTCCACTATTCACTGCCTGCCAACCGAAAAAGCCCCATTTATGCCCACTCTCTGTATTTTATCTGTTGACCAATCCTCTATCCATGCTGATATATTACCTCTAACTCCATGAGCCCTTACTTTGGCTATTAACCTTTTGAGTGACACCTTATTTGATGCCTTTTGTAAAGCCATACAAACATACAAATTAGGAGCAGGAGTAAGCAACTCAGTCCCTTGGGCCTGCTCTGCCATTCAAAAAGATCAAGGCTGATGTGATTGTAACCTCCAGCCTACCCCGATAACCTGTCACCCCTCTCACTTATCAAGAATCTATCTACCTCTGCCTTAAAAATATTCAAAGACTCTGCTTCCACCACCTTTTGAGGAAGACAGTTTCAAAGACACACAACCCCCTGAGAGAAAAAAAATTCTTCTCATCTCTGTCTTAAGTGAGCAGCCCCTTATTTTTAAACAGTTACCCCTAGTTCTAGATTCTTCCAAAAGAGGAAACATCCTCTCCACATCCATCCTGTCAAGACACCTCAGGATCTTAAAGGTTTCAATCAAGCCGCCTCTTAACCTTCTAAACTCCAGTAGATACAAGCCTAGTCTGTCCAACCTTCCCTCATAAGACAACCCACCCATTCCTGGTATTAGTCTAGTAAACCTTCTCTGAAATACTCCTAATGCATTTACATCCTTCCTTTAAATAAAGAGGCCAATACTGTACACAGTATTCTAGATGTGGTCTCACTAGTGCCCTGCACAATTGAAGCATAACCTCCCTACTTCTGTATTCAATTCCAGGTATATTGGTTTCCCATCATCTACCCTATTAGTTATATCCTCAAAAAAACGCTAATAAATTTTTCAACAAGATTTCCCTTTAGTAAAACTATGTTGACTTGGTCTAATCATACTATACTTTTCTAAATGTATTGTTAAGACTTCCTGCATAATAGATTCCAGCATTTACCCAAAAATTGCTGTTGGGGTAACTGGCCTGTAGTTCACTGTTGGTTCTCTCCCTCCTTTCTTGAAAAGCGGTGTTACATTTGCCAACTTCTAACCTAGTTGGACTGTTCCCGAATCTAAGAAATTTTGGAAAATCTTGGCTAGCACGTTAACCATCTCTGGATCTAACTCTTTTAGAACCCTAGAGTGTAAGCCAACAGGTCCTGGGGATTTGTCAGATTTTAGTCCCTTAAGTTTCTCCAATATTTTATATCTGCTGATATTAATTTCCATAATTTCCTTACTTTTTTTTAGCCCTTAAGTTACTGCCTATTCCTGGTATGGAACTTATGCCTTCTACTGTGAAGACAGAGACAAAATATTTGTTCAGTGACTCCCACATTTGTTTGTTCCCCATGATAATTTCTCCTGCCTCCACTTCTAAGGGACCAACGTTTATTTTGGCTACTCTATACATTTATAAAATCTCTTACAATTTGTTTTTATATCTCTGACTAGTTTACTGTCATATTCTATGTTTTTCCTTCTTATCAACTTTTTTGTGGCCCTTTGCTGGTTTCTAAAACACTCCTAATCCTGAGACTAACTACTGTTTTGTGCAACATTGTAAGCCTCTTCTCTTAATCTAATACTATCCTTAACTCCCTGAGTGAGCCACAGTTGTGTCTTTCTTGTTAAGATTTTGTTCTTCAATGAAATGTATTTTTGTTGAACACTTTGAATTGTTTCTTTAAATGTTTCCCACGGTTCATTTATCTCCATACCTTTTAGTCTTTTTACTAAATTAATCTTAGCCAGTTCTCCCCTCATACCTATGTAATTGGCTTTAAGTTTAAGATTTTTGTTTGTGATTGGGATATGTCACTTTGAAACTTAGCATGGAATTGAATGGTATTATGATCACCCTTTCCCAGTGGATGTTTTATAATTACATTACTAATTAATTATTATTAATTACTGATTAAAACCCTGCTTCATTACACAATTCTAGATCTAAGATAATTTTATCCCTAGTCGCTTCCACTACATACTGCTCCAAGAAACTTTCACAAAAACATTTTACAATCTCATCTTCTAGAACACTCTTGCTAATTTGATTGCCTTAGTCAAAATGAGTATTACAGTCCCCCACAATTATTACATTTCCTTTGTTACAGGCTCCAATAATTTCCTGTTTAATGCTCTGCCCACCGGTATAACAACTATTAGGGGGCCTGTAAACCACTCCCAACAGTGTATCCTGACTCTTGTATTCCTAATTTCCAACCATACTGATTCTACTTCATGATCTTCAGAGGCCAGATCCTTTCTCACTAATGCCTTTATGTCATCCTTTACTATCAAGACTACCTGACTGACTTTGTCATGCTGTCTGTCTTTCCAAAATATTGGCCTGAATAATACTTTCCAGAAATGGGAGTGAAACGTGCATGCGCCAATATATTATCAGGCGCAAAGACATCAGCTCATGTTTACGGTGCCATCATGTGGCTGGGGCAACAGTGGCACAATGGTATTGTCACTGGACCAATAAACCAGAGACCCAGGGCATTACCCTGCAGGCCCAGGTTTGAAATTTCAATTCAATAAAAGTCTGGAACTAAAGGTCCAATAATGACCATGAAACCATTGTTATAAAAACCCAGATATAAAAACAAAAAAACTGCGGATGCTGGAAATCCAAAACAAAAACAGAATTACCTGGAAAAACTCAGCAGGTCTGGCAGTATCGGTGGAGTAGAAAAGAGTTGACGTTTCGAGTCCTCATGAGTTCTGTCGAAGGGTCGTGAGGACTCGAAACGTCAACTCTTTTCTTCTCCGCCGATGCTGCCAGACCTGCTGAGTTTTTCCAGGTAATTCTGTTTTTGTTATAAAAACCCATCTGGTTCACTTTAGGGAAGGAAATCTGCCATCCTCACCTGGTCTCCAGATCCACAGCAACGTGGTTGACTCTTAACTGCCTGCTGAAATGGCCTAGCAAGCCACTCCGTTGTATCAAACCACTTAAAAAAAAGCTGAAAAGGAATGAAACTGGATGGATCACCCAGTGTTGACCTGCAAAGTCCTCCTTAATAACATCTGGGGGCTTGCGCAAAATTGAGAGAGCTGTCTCACAGACTAGTCATGCAACAACCTGACATAGTCATACTCACGGAATCATGCCTGACAGAACGTGTCCCAGACATCACCATCACCGCCCCAGCAGAGGCAGCACAGTGGTATACAGATGGCAGGGAGTTACCCTGGGAGTCCTCAACATCCACTCTGGACCCCATGAAATCTAATGGCATCAGGGCAAATAAGGGCAAGGATTACCATGTACTGCTCCCCCTGCACCACCCCACCCTTACTGACCCCCTCAGCAGCTGATGAATCATCACTCCTCAATGTTGAACACCACTTGGAGGAAGCATTAAGGGTGGCAAGGGTGCAGGATGTACTCTGGGTAGGGGACTTCAATGTCCATCACCAACAGTGGCTTGGTAGCACCACCACAGATCGAGCTAGCTGAGTCCTGAAGGACATAGCTGTGAGATTGGGTCTGCGGCAGGTGGTGAGTACAAGGTGTTCAGAAAAGAGAGGAAAGGAGAAGTGGCAGTACTGGTTAAGGAGAGCATTGCAGTGCTGGAGAAAGAGAATGTCCTAAAGGGTTCAAGGACAGAATCAATTTGGCCAAAACTAAGGAACAAAAAGGGTGCAATTATATTGCTCGGTGTAGTCTATAGACTGCCAACTAGTGAGAAGGACTTAGAAGAACAAATCTTCAGGGAAATTGCAGAGAGGTGCAAGCATTATAGAATAGTTATAATGGGCGACTTTAATTACCTGAATGTAGACTGGGACAGTGGTAGTGTAAAGGGAGAGGGGAAAAAGTTCCTAGATTGTGTTCAGGAAAATTTTCTACCGGAGTACATGTCCAATCCAACAAGAAAAGACCTGCTTCTTAGAAATGAGGTGGGCCAAGAAGATCAAGTGTCAGTGGGGGAACATATAGGATACAGCGATAATTGTATTATACATTTTAAGATGATGATAGAAAAGGACAATAGGCAACTCAGAGTAAGAATAATTAACTGGACGAGAGCCGTGGGGCAAGAATGCAGCTGGGCCAGATGACTGAAACAAAAGATTGGTGGGGAAAACTGTAGCTGAACAATAAGCTACCTTCAAAAAAGGATTGGTTTGGGCACAGTCAAGGTATATTCCCTCAAAAGGGAAAGGTAGGGCAAACAAATCCAGAGCTCCCTGGATGAAAAAGGAGATAGAAATTAAGATAAGGAAGAACAAAAAGTGTGCTTATGACAGGTGTCAGGTAAAAAGTACAATTGAGAACCAAGAGGAATGTAGAAGGTTCAGAGGGGAGGTGGAAAAGTATATTAGAGAAGCAAAGAGGGATTATGAGAAATGACTGCCAGCCAAAATAAAGGGGAATCTCAAAGTCTTCTACAGGCATATAAATATTAAAGAGTGGAAAAAAGGAGTAGGGCTGATTAGAGACCTAAAAGGGAATTTACACATGGACGAAGGGGTCATGGCTGAGGTATTAAATGAATACTTTGCATCAGTCTTTACCAAGGAGGCAGATGCCACCCAGGCCATGGTGGCAGATGAGGAAACTCTGTCACTAGAAGGGTTCAAAATTGATAAGGGGGGAGAGTTGAATAGACTACTGGTACTTAAAGTTGACAAGGCACTGGGACTGGACGAGATGCATCCAAAGATATTGAAGGAAGTGAGAGTAGAGATTGCAGGGGCACTGGACATAATTTTTCAGTCATCTCTAGACTCAGGGGTGGTGCCAGAGGACTGAAGAATTGCAAACATTATGCCCATGTTCAAAAAATGTTGTAAGGATAAGCCCAGCAATTACAGGCCAGTTAGTTTAATTTCATTGGTGGGCAAGATTCTAAAAACAATTATTCAGGATAGAATTAGTAGTCACATGGAAAAATATGGGTTGATAAGGAAGAGCCAACATGGATTTCTAAAGGGGAATTCATGTTTAACTAACTTGCTGGATAGAATTAGTAGTCACATGGAAAAATATGGGTTGATAAGGAAGAGTCAACATGGATTTCTAAAGGGGAAATCATGTTTAACTAACTTGCTGGAGTTTTTTGAAGAGGTTTGTAGACCAGAAGCTGATCTGGACTAGCCATATAAATACTGTGGCTGCAAAAGGAGGTCAGAGGCTAGGAATCCTGTGATGAATAACTCACCTCCTGACTCCCCAAAGCCTGTCCACCATCTACAAGGCACAAGTCAGGAGTGTGATGGAATACTCCACACTAGCCTGGATGAGTGCAACTCCCACAACACTCAAGGAGCTTGACAGCATCCAGGACAAAGCAGCCGCTTGATTGGCACCACATCCACAAACATTCACTCCCTCTACCACTGACGCACAGCGACAGCAGTGTGTACCATCTACAAGATGCACTGCAGCAACTCACCAAGGCTCCTTAGACAGCCCTTCCAAAGCCACGACCACTACCATTTAGAAGGACAAGGGCAGCAGATAGATGGGAATACCTGGAAGTTCCCCTCCAAGCCACACACCATCCTGACTTGGAAATATATTGCCATTCCTTCACAGTCGCTGGGTCAAAATCCTGGAACTCCCTTCTTAACAGCACTGTGGGTGTACCTACACCACATGGACTACAACAGTTCAAGAAGGCAGCTCACCATCACCTTCTCAAGGGCAACTAGGAATGGGCAACAAATTCTGGCCCTGCCAGTGAAGCCCACATCCTGTGAATGATTAAAATAAGTAACAGGAAAGGTTGATTAGGGTAATGCTGTTGATGTGGTGTACATGAACATTCAAAAGGCATTTGATACAATGCCACACAACAGACTTATGAGAAAAGTTATTGCTCATGGATTAAAAGTAGCAACATGGATACAAAATTGGCTGAAAAAATAGGAAGCAGCGAGTAATTGTCAATGGATATTTTTCTGGCTGGAGGAAGGTTTGTAGTGGAGTTCCCCAGGGGTTGGTATTGGAACCCTTGCTTTTCTTGATTTGTATTAATGATTTAGATCTTGGTGTGCAGGGGACAATTTCAAAGTTTGTGGATGATATGGAGCTTGGGAGTATGAGGAGGACAGTATAGAACTTCAAAAGGACATAGACAAGTTTGTGGTCGGGACAGATAAGTGGCAGATGAAGTTCAATGTGGAGAAGTGTGGGGTGATGTATTTTGGTTGAAAGAACATGGACAGATAATATAAAATAAGGGGTGAAATTTTGAAGGGGGTGCAGGAGCAGAAAAACCTGAGTGTAAATGTGCATAGATCATTAAAGGTGGCAGGATAGGTGGAGGGAGCAGTTAATAAAGCATAGAGTATCCTGGGCTTTATTAATAGGGGCAAAGGGTACAAGAGCAGGGAGGTTATGCTTAATTTATATAAGACACTGGTTACACCTCATGTGGAGTATGATATACAGTTCTGGGCGTCACATTATAGGAAAGATGTGAACGCATTGGACAGAGTGCAGAAGAGGTTTACAAGAATGGTTCCAGGGATGAGAAACTTCAGTTACGAGGATAGATTGCAGAGGTTGGGACTCTTCTCCTTGGAAGTAAGAAGGCTAAGAAGAGATTTGATAGAAATATTTAATACCATGAGGGGGCTGGACAGAATAGATAGGGAGAAGCTGTTCCCACTTATAAAAGGATCAAGAACGAGAGGGCACAGATTTAAAGTGATTTGCAAAAGAAGCATATGTGAAGTGAGAAAAAACTTTTTCACGCGAGTGGTTCAGGTGTGGAATGCACTGCCCAGAAGTTTGGTGGAGGCAGGTTCAATCAAGGCCATTCAAGTGTTCATTAGATGATTATTTGAATAGAAACAATGTGCAGGGGTATGGGGAAAGGGGAGGGCAATGGCACTAGGTCACAATATTCATTTGGAGAGCAGGTGCAGACACGATGGGCTGAATGGCCTCCTCTGTGTCCTTAAAACTCTGTGATTCTGATTCTAAGAGGGAACCAACAAGAGGGAAAAACATACTTGACCTCATCCTTACCAACCTGTCTGCTCTGCAGATGCACCTGCCCATGACAGTATCGGTAGGAGTGACCACTGCACAGTCCTTGTGGAGACAAAGTGCCGTCTTCACTTTGAGGATACCCTCCATTGTGTTGTGTGGCACAACCACCGTGTTAAGTGGGATAGATTTCAAACAGATCTAGCAACTCCAGACTAGGCAACCATGAGGTGCTGTGGGCCATCAGCAGAATTGTATTCAACCACAATCTGTAACCTCATGGCCCAGGATATCCCAAAGTCTACCTTTACCACCAAACCAAGGGATCAACCCTGGTTCAAAGAAGAGTGCAGGAGGGCATGCCAGGAGCAGCACCAGGCATACCTACAAATGAGGTGTCAACCTGGTGAAGCTACAACTCGGATTATTTGTGTGCCAAACATCATAAGCAGCAAGTGATAGACAAAGTTTATCAATTCCACAACCAACAGATCAGATCCAAGCTCTGCAGTCCCGCCACATCCAGTTGTGAATGGTGGTGGACAATTAAACAACTCACTGGAGGAGGAGGCTCCTCAAATATCCCCATCCTCAATGATGGGGGAGCCCAGCACATCAGCATCCAACAGGAGAGAATTCAATCATCTCCTCTTGACATTCAATGGCTTTACCATCGCTGAATCCCCCACTATCAACATCCTGGGGGTTACCATTGATCAGGAACTGAACTGGATTAGCCATATAAATACCGTGGCTACAAGAGCAGGTCAAAGACTAGGAGCCTGTGGTGAGTAACTCATCTCCTGATTTCCCATAGCCTGTCCACCATCTACAAGGCACAAGTCAGGAGTGTGATGGAATACTCCCCACTTACCAGCATGAGAGCAGCTCCGACAAAATTCAAGAAGCTTGAGAGCATCCAGGACAAAGCAGCCCACTTGATTAACACCACATCCACAAACATTCTGGATGATGTCAAGCTTCTTGAATTTTGTCGGAGCTGCTCTCATGCTGGCAAGTGGGGAGTATTCCATCACACTCCTGACTTATGCCTTGTAGATGGTGGACAGGCTATGGGAAATCAGGAGATGAGTTACTCACCACAGGCTCCTGGTCTTTGACCTGCTCTTGTAGCCACAGTATTTATATGGCTAATCCAGTTCAGTTCCTGATCAATGGTAACCCCCAGGATATTGATAGTGGGGGATTCAGTGATAGTAAAGCCATTGAATGTCAAGAGGAGATGATTGAGTTCTCTCTTGTTGGATGCTGATGTGCTGGGCTCCCCCATCATTGAGGATGGGGATACTTGAGGAGCCTCCTCCTCCAGTGAGTTGTTTAATTGTCCACCACCATTCACTGACACAGTGGCAGCAGCATACCATCTACAAGATGCACAGCAAGGGCTCACCAAGGCCCCTTAGACAGCACCTTTCAAACCCACGACCTGCCTGCATGTAGAAGGACAAAGACAGCAGACACATGGGAACTCCACCACCTGGAAGTTCACCTCTAAGCCACACACCATCCTGACTTGTAAATATATCGCTGTTCCTTCACTGTCGCTGGATCAAAATCCTAGAACTCCCTCCCTAACAGCACTGTGGATGTACTTACACCACATGGTCTGCAGCGGCTTTAGAAGGCAGCCCACCACCAACTTCTCAAGGGCAATTAAGGATGGGCAATAAATGCTGGTCCAGCCAATAACACCCACATCCCTTGAATGAATACAAAATGTCTAGGATAGTACAGTTAGTGGGAGGGTCTGGAAATTGGGATCCGACCTGCGCTATGCAAAGTGAGGATAGTAGGCTAGTTGTGCTCAATAATATGTAGAGAATGGAATAAAATGCTTTCAGGGCAGGATTTATGCCAGTTGTATTTCCTGTTTTTTCATCAGGCAAGCCGTAATAGTAGGTTGTCTGAGGGCAGAGTTAACTCTTGGCTGCTCAGTGTTCTTTGTTCTCTTGAAGTACTTCATGGAAGAAGTAAATGTATACTGACTTAAATGCATTATTTAAGAACCTGAAGGATTTGAGAACCTTATGCAGAGAACTGCTAAAAAGACCAGAGTGTTCTTTAAATTAGGGGCCGTGACCTTGATTTGGATCACGGCCAGCGAGCTCTAATGCTGGATCTGTCACCCTCCTGCTCTGATTGGGCGGGATACTCTCAGCGTACAGCCCCGAACCCACCCAACACTCTTAGTTGGCCCAATTGATGCTTTATTCAGCGTCTTTGGGCGATGGCTCAGAAGCCTGAATGCCGGCTGCTTCCGGTGGCGCATATTATTCAGCCCATTGTGTACCCTGGGATATTTATTCCATAAGCTTGAACACCTTGTCACCATGGGTAAAATTTTTGGCTCAGTGGGTGGGTGCGCGCCCGACCCGACTGAGCGTAAAATGACATGCCCCAATGTTAACGTGCACTCGTGCAATATTTCAGTCGGTGGGTGCGCTGCTGTTAAGGCCATTAAAAAGTTAATTAAAGGAAATTTTTCGCTGCCCGTCCACCCATACGATTCAGCCAATTACTGTCCACCACACTGGATGGCAGCCTGTTCCAGAGATCCACTATCTTCTGGGAAAGAGCTATCTCTTGAATGTCTTTCCTAGATCTGGCCTTATTCTGATCTCTAGTCCTCCCTACTTAGTTGGAACAAACTGTCAACTGAAGCACAACCTTTGTGTCCCCCAATATTAACCCTCCAAGAGTCTCAGTAGATAGGTTCACCTATTGGGAAAGCACCTTGAAATTCATTATCCTAGATATACAGTAAATCAGAGATTGTTTAAAGCCTTTTGGGACGCTCCTTGTAAAGTTAATGCTTCAAAGGGGCATTAAAGTGTCAACAAAATTTAAAGGCCATGAAATTGGATAACCCAGAAAATGGGCATGAGGGTTATAATGTGTGATGCACTGATGCCCATTGCTTCTGATGCAGGCAGCAGGAAAACTTGCTGCCATTGTTCATTGAAATAATTGTAGCTTGCAGCCAGTGAAAAGTGCATTCTTGAGTGGCTACATGACTGTGCGGGGGAGTAACTCGTAAAAAAGCTAGCCTGTGTGACTTAAAGCCAGCCTGGACCTCATAAAGGGGAATGGGAATGTGCAATGAATTGTTTGGTGCATTGGCAGGCCTATCAAAAAGCTTGCGGTCAATATCAAGAGTTCAATACAACTTGGCGACCCACGACGCCGACCATCTAGAAGGAGGAGGGCAGCAGGCACATGGGAATACCATCACCTGGAAGTTCCCCTTCAAGCCACTCACCATCCTGACTTAGAAATATATCACCATTCCTTCACTGTCACTAGGTCAAAATCCTGGAACTCCCTCCCTATCAGCCCTGTGGGCGTGCCTTCATCACATGGACTGCTGTGGTTCAAGAAGGCAGATCACAACCACTTTTCAAGGGCAATTAAGAATGGGCAATAAACGCTGGCCTAGCCAGCAATGCCCACAAGCCATGAATGATTAAAAAAAAGAGCTTGGAGCCCATCCTCTCCAGCATGGAAGTGGTGATCAACTTCATGAGAGCACTTGTGGGTCCATCCATGTTGCCGCATTTGATGGTCAATGTCTCAGTTTCCATTTAAGAACAAGCAGAAGCCACCCAACATCGCAATGTTGCAGTAGAAGTTCAGGCTGAGGTAATGCAAGTGCAGCTTGCTGCCATGCACACTCAGACTGCTGCTATCATAGCTCTGGATACCAGTGCTCAATGGGAACTGCAGGGTATTACAGCAGGCTAGTGGAGTTTCTTCCAGCAAATTGCTACATTTACTGAGGCACCTCTCTGGGAGACTGGCAGTGACTCCATGGGGCATAAACGTGTTGTCCTCTCTCAGGGGGACAGCATTCTTCCTCCCAGTGCCCCTGCTGCTGCCTATTCGCCAGCCCAGACTACTGATGAGGTGGTGCAGTCTACAGCCGGGCCTTCTAGGCTCAGAGCTACTTGGGGTTGTCCTCCAAGGCCACCAGAAGTCTCTCCCACTGAAAAGCTCTGTATAGGATCACGAAGAAGGCAAAAGCACAAATAAATCAAGTACTAAGGGAATACAAAAGGGCGATTTGTTTATTCTTGTATGGAATGTTGTTTATCAATTTGGTTTGGAATGTTTATGTTGTAGCAGCTTTTATTATTGCATTGTGGTGAAGAGGAAAGTATGATTGTCAGTAATAAGGGGATGGTAGGGTGCAGGACTAGTGGATAAGTGTGGATGTATTTACTGGTACCGCAGTTGGATGATCAGTCGATCACAGACATTGCGACCAAAATGAAGACAAGTTGGTTGTCTGCACCCTTCCTCCTTCTACTTCTCTTCTGGCTCCTCTTCCAGCTCCTCAGGTGCTTGTCATATAGCTAGTGGCAAGGACCACGCCCTCATGACAGTAATATTGCAGCAGACCGTGATGAATCTTGACATGCTCTTGGCTGAATACTGCAGGGCTCCTCCAGAGTGATCCAGGCAGTGAAAGCATTGTTTAAGCACCCCAATTCTCTGCTCTATCATATTTTGTATGACAGCATAATATTTGCTATATGCATACTGCCCACATGCGCACTGTTGTCAGGAGCTATGCCACCAAAGGATATCCTTTGTTGCCTGGTAGCCACCCTCTGGTTTGTTGTGGTGGCTCAATTGCAAATGGTTCAGCAGACTGGTGCAGAATGAAGGCATCATGACCACTGCCTGGATAAGGTCATTGGCCTGAATGTTTCTTTACCTGTGGTCACGCACCAGCTAGCTGGCGAGGGAGTGTAATTCCTTCCGGTAGCAGTAAATCTCAAAGTTGATATGTAGCCTGATATGGGGAGGTCTGCAATCCTCTCAAAGCTGCATGCTCACTCTACTGCTTCTCTTCAGCAAGAGAGGTCGAAATGTATTCAGGTGTCTCAGAATATAAAGCCTCAGTCATCTCCCTTATGCAATACTGGCTGGCAAACTGCTAAATGTTTTAATTATCACTTCCTCCAACCTGGAAGGAGCCAGACGCATAGATTCATGGCCATAGTCACCTCCAATGTCATTGACAATGCCTTCATCACCCTGCTCTGAAGTTGCTGTTGTGGTTGCAGCAGGTGGCAGATTTCAGTGAGGACCTCCATAGTGAATCAGGGATGTCTGACACATTGATTTTCACTGAGATTCAGGGTAGGAGAATTGTTCCCTTAACACATTTGTTGGATATGACGCCATGCTGAGAGCCCTTTTTCCCCCTTCTTCTCCTCCTCCCTCTTGCAACAGCTTCTCCTGCTGTGTCACTTCCGCTTATTCTCCCAGCCATGCTGTAGGCCAATGGGGACGCAAACTATAACATCCATGCCTGGGAGCAAATGGCTTGAGCAGAATCCTTGAAGTAGGACAGAGTCCTTCAGTGTCTGCCATGCCATTCCATGTAGACATTAGCAACTTTATATAACTCTGAAACAACCAAACAACTTCTATAATCACAGATTGAGCCAATCCGCATCTAACCTGAAAGTAATTGATGATCCCTTTATCCTTCATTCATGGTCCAAGGGTCCTTCCTGTTGCTGAATGTGTATTCTGCTGTATGAGGTTAAGAAACGGTGTTAGCTGTTAATTAAACTCTAATTTAGCAGTGCTGGTGATAAGAATGCTCTGCATAGTTCCAGCAGATATTCCCTGTGCACATGTTAACACCCCATCAAAATGGCATCTGGTGCAAGAAATTTGCACACATGACATAGACATTTTGGAGGGAAACTCTGTCGTTGTGCCAAAACATTGGTGCTATGGAGCTGAAGTTCGCAGTAAAGGTCTGCGAGGCAATTGTTACAACATCCTTATAGTATGGGATGAATTGTACCACATAAAATTAGGTGTGTTAGTGTCAGAAGTCTAAATTTTAAATCTGAAACCCAACCCTCCTCCAACCTGTCAGCTTCCATGGCCTGAATTTTTTGGTTGCGGTGGGGGAGTAATTTCTCGCTTCTCACTATCTGAACAGTCCTGCTGACTCTGAGTGCCCCACAGCCACTTCACACTCAAATGAGTATTAAGTGGCTGCAGGCAGGACTTCCGCTCCTCACTCGGGAGAAGTCCCATCTTAGGGAGCTGCCAATCAATCTGCTGGGCCGGCAGATCTCCAGGCCTACGGTGACAGTGCTGCAGCAGACAGAAGAGGAAACGCGGGAGGATGCCTGAGCCTAAGTGCGGGCACCGGCAGCCGAGGTAAGTTCAAGACATCCCAGGGCGGAAAGGATAGGGAAGGCCTTGTTAGTGGGGGGGGCAATCGAGGTCTCAGGGTGAGGCCAGTAGGTGGGCGGGCAGAGGCCACCAGACCTTAAGTGGTGTGGGGGGTGGGGTGGGGGGGGCACCTGACTTCAGAAGGGGACTTCTGATGGAGGCACCAAACCCCCTTTCCCGCCTGCTGACTTTGGGTCTCCCCCCACACAACTTTGATCCTCCCGCCAGCCTAAAAATTGAGGCTGGATGGGAAACTGCCCTTAAGTGGTCAATAATTGGCCACTTAAGAGCCTCAGTTGGGGCACGGGTGGGCTTCCTCCCTGAGGCTTTGCCCATCCCAGCTTAAAATTGCAGTGTGAACGGGAAAGGAGGGAATCTCATCCTTTCAAATTCATGCTTCCCCCACCCCTGTCTAAAAGCTTGCTGGTGGGGCCGGGTTGTGGGGGGGGGTGTAAAATTCTGGCCCATGTTTAATGGAGATGGGGCAAAGGAGTGGGCAGCCAACCTGCGCCCAGGAGGCGGGTTGACAATTTAAATATATTAATGAGACTGACAACAATTTAAATATTTTAATGAGGCTGACAGCCTCTGATTTAACCTGTCTTATTTATTTAACCTTGGAAAATCTGACAGCTGGAGGGAGGCAAAGGGGGGGAATTTTCCCTGAATTGCACTAAGTGTGGTGACGGGCGTGAAAGATGACGATTTTCCCACCAGCTGCAATGCGGGCTTTTGTGCCATATTGTCAGCTTCCCGGCACTTCCCGCCTCATTAATATTGTATGCATGGGAAACACGTCACATCACCGGTGGGTGGCCTCAGATTTGCCCACCATGCTGTCACCTTAGTGCTTCTGTACTCTGGGTGCCATTTTTAAACTGCACCAGAGCACAGCCTACTTCACGTCCACAGACCAGGACTGCTCCTGGTGACAGATGGCCTTGAAAGCCATGAAGACGCCAGCCCCAAAATGTAGTGAAGCCTTGCCGGGGTGCCTATTGGATGCCGTTGAGGCCTGTCATGATGTCCTCTACCCTGGCTCTGATATGTGGAGATGTGTCCGCAGCAGGAGGAGGCAGGTTCAGCTGAGCTCCCCAGCACTCGGAGGACTGCTGGGGAAGAGGCATCTGTGAGGCCTGAGTCAGATGACGAACCTCTGGATTCAGCCTTGCAACTCATCGTGGAGAGTCAGCAGAAGGCGGGGGAGCATTACACAGAGCTGTTGGAAGCCCTCAGCAGATTGGCACATGGTCGGAGGAGTGCATCCGCCTGCTCTCTAATGAAGTGGTGCCCACATGTGCATGTATGGAGATCTCCATGGGAGGGTGGTGGATGACATGGAGACCCTGGTCCAGCAGACTGCGGAGATGCATGGAGACTTGCACTCCATGGCGGAGCCATGGGTGAGTTCCTGCAGTGGCAACGTGAGAGGGAAACGGGGCACCTCAACGTTCCTCCAGGTTCTCCTTCCCCTCAAGGAGTCAGGCCGGTGCTCTCGGTCACTCAAACGGAGGAGGAGCGGCAGCTGGACACCCCTGGGTCATCCACTCAGGAATCTCAGAGGCTGTTTGCTCCCTCTGAGTCCCCTTTGCCTGTGGCCCCCTCAACCTTGTCCTCTGTCACCGCAGAGGGAGCAGCTGGCCCACAGGAGGAGAGACAAAGCAAGTCGAGGCCCTCTAAGCCTCAGCTCTCCAGAGGAGCCACGTCGAAGTCATCAGAGGCAACAGGGCCAACCACTGCACAGGCTGTCTCCACCCCTGCTGTGGATGTCAGGGCAGCACCTATAAGAATTGGCAGGCTCAGAAAAGTTAAGAAATTTTGATCACAAGTGGTTGCATAGGCGAAAACATTTTGTTACTTTATAAACTGAAAATATACTCACTTTCACTGAATAATGCAGTATGTTTTCTTTCAGTTTCATTGACAGGCTTCACGAGTCCTCTCACTGCATTCCCCCCACTGGCAGTTTAGCTGCATGCAGCCAGAGCAGGAGTGAATCTAGAGGGAGAAGTGTGCGTCTGTGTGTGTGTGTGTGCCAGGGCTCTTTGCAGCCTTGTGCAGGCACACTCCCATGCACGTGGACCCTTCATCTCTCACACTCATCTCACTATACCGAGCATTTTCAATGCTGCCTGCTGGGGTTATCTTTCTTTTGAACTGACCTGCATCTCCGCCCACTCACTGATCGCACACCCATGCAGCACCTGTGCCCGAACACGAGACTCTGCTCACATTCGATTTGTGCAAAATGGTCTTATTAAGTTTCTGATAAGCTCCCCCGTCCTTTCCCCTCCCCCAGTCACCCATGTACTTTCCCCCATCACAGTGGACTTCCCTGGCATCACTTACCTCCTTTCCACTGTTTCCCTACAGCCCGAACCCTTCTCCTTCAAGAATGTCCAGGTAAACATGCACGTTCCCTACCTTTGTGAAAACCCCACCCCCATCCACATTGACCTCCCTGACCTCCTCTTTCTTACCCCCATAGTCCATGTTTGCCTCCATGTCCCCACCAACCACCCTCTCCGCCCTTTCTATCGGTACTGACGCACACTCACCCTCCCACTCTACCGGCTCCCTCTATCCCCTCTCACATTCACCATTCCCTCCTACCATGCTCGTCCTGAGCTCGCTCCCCAGGATGCTCACACTGACTCCACAGATGTACATCTGAACATTCCACCACTCCCACCTTACATCTTTGCCCCTCATACACCTTTCTCCCTTTACACCTTCCTCCCCGCTTACACCTTCCCCCCTCCATACACCTTCCCCCCTCCGTACACCTTCCCCCCTCCATACACCTTTCCCCCTCTGTACACCTTCCCCAATCTGTACACCTTCCCCACTCTGTACACTTTACCCCCTCTATACACCTTCTCCACTCTGTACACCTTCCCCCCTCCATACACCTTCCCCCCTCCTTACACCTTCCCCCCTCCATACACCTTTCCCCCTCTGTATACCTTCCCCCCTCTGTACACCTTCATTTCGTCTTACACCTTCCTCCCCGCTTACACCTTCCCCCCTCCATACACCTTCCCCCCTCCGTACACCTTCCCCCCTCCATACACCTTTCCCCCTCTGTACACCTTCCCCAATCTGTACACCTTCCCCACTCTGTACACTTTACCCCCTCTATACACCTTCTCCACTCTGTACACCTTCCCCCCTCCATACACCTTCCCCCCTCCTTACACCTTCCCCCCTCCATACACTTTCCCCCCTCTGTATACCTTCCCCCCTCTGTACACCTTCATTTCGTCTTACACCTTCCTCCCCGCTTACACCTTCCCCCCTCCATACACCTTCCCCCCTCCGTACACCTTCCCCCCTCCATACACCTTTCCCCCTCTGTACACCTTCCCCAATCTGTACACCTTCCCCACTCTGTGCACTTTACCCCTTCTGTACACCTTCTCCACTCTGTACACCTTCCCCCCTCCATACACCTTCCCCCCTCCTTACACCTTCCCCCCTCCATACACCTTTCCCCCTCTGTATACCTTCCCCCCTCTGTACACCTTCATTTCGTCTTACACCTTCCTCCCCGCTTACACCTTCCCCCCTCCATACACCTTCCCCCCTCCGTACACCTTCCCCCCTCCATACACCTTCCCCCCTCCGTACACCTTCCCCCCTCCATACACCTTTCCCCCTCTGTACACCTTCCCCAATCTGTACACCTTCCCTGCTCTGTACACCTTCTCCCCGCTGTACACCTTCCCCACTCTGTACACCTTCCCCCACCCTGTACACCTTCCTCCCCCTTGCACCTTCCTTCCCTCTCACACTTTCCTCCCAAATTACACCTTTTTCCCCATTTATATAATTTCTCCCTTTATACCTTCCTCCCGCTTACAACATCCATGCACCCACCCCAACTTCACTCCCCGGAGCACCTTTGCCTTCCCCCCCCTCCCAACTTCACCCCACTCAAGACCTTCGCCCTGCTCCCAACTTAGTCTGCCCAACACCTTCACATGCTGCAATAAACCTCAGCCCCCAGTACATCTTCCTCTTACACCCATACCTGGACCTTCCACTCCCTCTCTTCCCCCTTCGCTGCTTATCCATACTTGCTAATGGAGAAGTTCCTGGAAGATGGTGCGAGCCCATGGTGAAGTTCCTGGAAGATGGATGGAGCCCATGGTGAAGTTCCTGGAAGATGGTGCGAGCCCATGGTGAAGTTCCTGGAAGATGGATCGAGCCCATGGTGAAGTTCCTGGAAGATGGATCGAGCCCATGGTGACGTCCCTGGAAGATGGTGCGCGCCCATTGTGAAGTCCCTGGAAGATGGTGCGAGCCCATGGTGAAGTTCCTGGAAGATGGATCGAGCCCATGGCGAAGTTCCTGGAAGATGGTGTGAATCGATGGCGAAGTTCCTGGAAGATGGTGCGAGCCCATGGTGAAGTTCCTGGAAGATGGTGCAAATCGATGGCGAAGTTCCTGGAAGATGGTGCGAACCCATGGTGAAGTTCCTGAAGTCTCAAAGAGATCCAAAGCATCAGCGAAGTCCATGAAGATCCAAAGCCTCAGCAAAGCCGAAGCTGCTGCAAGGAGACCTCCCACCTTCTGAGAGCTGCTTCATAGTGGAGACATGTGTATGAGAATCCAACCAGCATGTGATGCCGGGTCTGGTAGCTGTAGGCCTCCAGCATCTTCTTCTTCTCGGATGTCCACAAGGCCTTAAAGGTAAGTCCCTGCTTTTGAATGTCACACTAGTCCAGATGTGTTCTGGACCGGTGTGAATCAGGTGTGCAAATCGGTTTCACACCGGCCTCCAGTGCAGACCATTGGATGATCCTGCTTTGATTTCACACAGGTGTGAAATGGATTCCTGTCCCTCCCACCGAATATTCTCCCCCTTCACCACCCACCATGACGCCCGCCACAATTAGGAGCAGAAAATCCCGGCTATGGAGAGTTCCAGGAGAAGGTCAGAGCATTTGCAGCTCTGCTTGTTGGCCAGGATGAACAGGTAATCTTCCCCCAGTTACCCCGAACCTTGCCCCCAACTCCGCTTCGTCAGACCAACCCCATGCAATGACTCCTGGGGTTGGGGGGTGCACCCTACCCCACCCTCAGGATGAATGCTGCCTGGATGAGGGATTGGAGCCTGTGATCTGACCACACCCCGACCAGTCTCTGGTTCATCCATGATCAAATCAATCCTCCTGCCTCTCCACTGCAATTGGACTCTCCCTACATGTTGGAACTCCATCACCCCTGGCGGTGGAGGAAACCCCGCTCTCCACACCCCTCCACCGATCTTTTCCATGCCTCAGCTCCACCTACCTGACTCCAGGGCCATTCAGCTATGACTTTGTGCCCTGAGAATTCCTGCCTTACAGGGTAGGCAGCTTTTCAATGAGGCTGACGTGGGTGGGATTTTAATGTTGGATTTGTGCTGCAATAGGGTACATGCTTTAAGTTGGTAACCGAGAGCGACTGTCCCCAGCTGGGGAAGTATTAGGGCTTCATTATAAGAGAATGGGAGTTGGGGGAATTGGAAGGGTCTGTGCCTTAACTCTGCAGGCTTGTAAATAAACCTGTCTTAAGGTATAGGCTGGCTTCAGACTCATTCCTCAACACACGATTATTGGAATTAACATGGGAAACCCACAGAAAAAATTAAGAAGTCCTGCTATTAATAACTGCAGTACATTTAGGAAGCTCACAATTCTGCATTTCCTAACCTTGAAACAGAAACCCCTCTCCTGCTCTGTCCCCATCTTCAGGCTAATATTCAGCCCTTTGAGAACAGCTGGATGTTTACCGTTGCCATATTGAAAAACTCAGGCACTTTCATCTAACTTGCTTCAGAAAGACCATGGAAATTTGATGGTGGCACAAGTTCCAGGCACTGTGGTCCAGTCCGCAGAGAAGCATGCACACCAGACATGACATTAAATGTGTAGCTAAGATGGGCTGGTCAGTTGATCTTAATGCCTGATATTGGACTGCTCTAGAATGTTTTCTGCTCTGAGTTGAAGGTTGGTAAATGCTTTTGTGATGGTTAGTTCATGAGTGCCTAAAGACCAATCTAAAAATAATGTGACATCTCAACTAACACACGGGAGCATGATGCTTGTGGCAGGAAGAAGTGGCAAAAGATAATTCATGATGGCACAACACAGCTTGAAGGAAGTCGTATCAAGGTAACTGAACAAAAGAGAGGCCAAAGGAAATCAAGAAAAGAACAGCCCTTAGGTTAGTTTGACATCCGGTGTCCTGTGCATGGGATGTTAATTCATTCTGAAATAAGTTGGTGAAGTAGGAAACCAGACACCAATCTTTTACTTAATACAGATTTATTAAAGAATGCAACATTACAAATGTCCACTTCCTCCCTAACCAAAACCTAGTGTTGCAGAAATCTCTCTTTGTAATTCTTTTGAGAAGTCTGTCTTTGTACTCTTTTGGGAGCCAATGGTAAATAAACAATAAACAAATAATCAACTCCTTTTAAAGGGGTACTTTCACGTTATTGCAACTAAGACAAAATTGTCGAAGGAAAACTGACAAATTAAAATATCATTTTGGAGGGTAGGCTCTCTTTATAAGTGCTCAAGGTACTTTAGCAATCAATGTTCTCCGCCTGTAGTCCCTCTACCTTAATAATTCAATTAACGTTGGAAAGCATTCATGATGAAAATAGGAATGTGAGAACGCGCACATTGCATTAATGGGAGATGAATTAAATGCTACAACCTTGACAAACATTACGTCAAGAACTAAGGACCAACAGGATAAGTGCTCAATATGTATTAGAGCTTTCTGGAAACTAAAAATCCTGAAGAAATGATTTCTTGCAGCTTAACGTAAACATTGGCCTGGATCTTCCGAGTACTGGCGGTGATATTCAGATTGCTACTGTGCTTGAAAATCTCTCCGATTCAACGTTGCTGCGCATTTCTCCTGGGACCGTGTAATTCTGACTTGCACAGAAATGTGCAGTGCAGCACAGCGTTCCTTGGAGAACTCCTTGGAAGTAGGGTAGAGTTGGGGAAGAGAGGACGTGACCCTTTTTACGACACTAGCTGCCGTTGGTAAGTTTAAAGGTCCAATCTTTGAATGTTAGTAAATGGATGTGTGAAAGGGTGAGTCAGTGAATGGGCAGGTGAGTAGGTTGTGAGGTGGGTAGATGGTTAAGTGCGAAGATGGGTAAGTGGGTAAGGTGGGTAAGTGGGCGGGTGAGCAAGTGGATAAATGGGTGGGTGGGTGAGTTGTTAGATGGGTAAGTGTGTAAGTGGATAGGTGGGTGAGGTGTGTAGGTAGGCAGTCAGGTCTGGCCAGGGGTGTAGTCAGGTCTGGTTGGGGGGTGTTGGATGGTGGGAGGGTAGTAAGGTGGTTAGAAAGGGTAGATGGGTCAGCAGGGTTTGGTTGGGGTTAGTCGATGGGGATAGTTGATTGGTGTGGGTGGAGCACTGGGGGAGTAGTCAGGTGGTCTGAGGTAGCCAGGCTGGGTCAAGGCAGTAGTCAGGCAGTCAGGAGGGGTAGTCAGGTGGTTAGGGAGTAGTTGGGTCAGGCGGGGGAGAGTGGAGTTGTCAGGGGGGTGGGGGTAGTCAGGGGTCAGGTGGGGATGATTGGTGGGGCTGCAGTTATGTAGTTACCCAGGAGTTAGGCTAGGTTTGAATCTGTCTAACATTTCCTGGGTAACTGCCCAGGTAAGTACCATGGAACTGTCCCAAGTCCCCGTCACTATTTCAGAGTTGGAGACATTCGTAGAGGGTCCCAGGGAGCTGGAGAATTGTCCATTGGAAGTTTAAACTTCATAGGTAATTCCCACATAGGTCAGCACAGGGTCTGAACACCATCTTCAGTCGTTGTTCAGCCTCCAATGACTTGGAGACTGGAAGATTTGGCCCATTAGTTTTTTAACTGAACGTTTTGCTGGGAGCTTCATCAGAATTGTCGCCAAGACAAGTGTCATCCTATCAGTGAGAAGAGAAAATCTCAGTGGTGTTGCGCTCTCAGAATAGCTACTGAGGGATTTGAAAGGGGCAGAACTACCTGAAAATCTGAGTGTGTGTTCCATTGGAGGCTTGGGCTGTGACTGGGGAGTTCAACAGATAGTATTGGGATCTGGACTGGAGGGGAGAGGAGTCTTCAACTCTGCTCTCTCTGGGGGGATGTCTTCATGGATATTACCACAATTTTCCTTAGTCATACCATCACCTACACCATGGCAGCTGTGTAAAAAATGGTAAAAAATATGGATGGAAATGAAATCCTCTGGGGATCGGGCCTAGTTACATGTTGTTCGGTAGCGAAGGAAAGGTCAGCAATGGCCCTAGCTTAAGCAGGTGGAGGAAAATACAGATCAGGTGGTGAAGTGGCAACAGGCCTCACTATTTGCATTTTCTTCATTCTCTGCTGCAATCCACCCTATTCCTGTCCCTATGTACTTAGTGCTCCAAGGCTTTGTATCTTGGATTGGCATGACATAAATTCTAGCCTCTCTTTTTCCTACATAGTAGGCTCATTTTCTTGATTGGGCCCTTGCAATTGCATGGCACTATTGGCAACAACCGGGGAACAAACCCCTTGACATAGGGTGGAATTGACCCAGATTTGCACAAAGTGTAGTAGCGGGCTTGAAATAAGTCATTTTACCCACCAGCCGCAATGGCGGGTTTTCCACCATATCGTCCCATTCGCGCCTCATTAATTATACAGCCACAGGAAATACGCCGTCTCGCTAATGAGTGGCCTCTGATTTGCCCGCCACACCGTTACCTCATGGCTTCCTCTTGCAGGCCACCATATTTAAACTACAGCTGCATGCACAATGCTTGCAGCCCAGGGCTGTTCTGGTGAAGACATGGCCCCAAAAGCCAAGAAGAGTGCAGCCCCTGATTCAGTGACACATCCCTGGGATGCCTTCTGGATGCCATGGAGGTCCAATGCGATGTCCTCTATCCCCGCTCTGGCCGCAGGAGGCCCATCAAACTCACTACTCTGGTTTGGGAGGAAGTGGCAGAGGTGGTCAGTGCCAATGCTGTATACAAGAGGTTGGCCATGCTGCCAGGCTAAGGCAACCATCTTATCACGCTAAACTCACACACTTACAAGTCCAACACACATTCATTGGTATCTCACTCACTGCCAGCTCATGCACTCTTTCATGCAGACCCTCACAGGCCCTCTGGAGACTGCCTCCTCAGCCCTCACCATCTTGAGGTCACTTGCACAGATCAACATGTGCCCTGGAATACCCTTCTTCCCCAGCACAGCCCTCACCTTGCAGCCTCTTCCCTTGCCTGAGGCCACTTCTCCCTCTTTCCTAAGCAAGGCCCAGCCTGCAGCCCATTGAAAAGCTACCTCCACCTTACGGCTGGTGTAGTAGGTAGTGACCTGCCCATGATCCCCCCCTAAAAGTGTCATGGTGTTGCTGTGAAGGCTGACGCTGATGACCACGAGCAAGGTAGGCAAACAGACCGCGAAGTCCCGGGCGAAAAGCAGCTCGCCAAGTGCACGTCATTGATGTACAATTGTGAAACATGTCGGTGTGCAATCATGCTGATGATCCAACATGTGGAGATGATTCCGGTGAGTGGGGTTTATAATAAGATGCAAAAGTATTGAAATTGGGTTCATTAGAGCAAAAATATATTAGAAGCTGGACCAAAAAATGCTTGAGGTTTTATATGTGCACCTGGATATTTTCCCCATTGTTCACTGGCAGAAGCTGACCAAAAATATATTTTTGAATTGGTGTGTAGCACTAAATGGCATTTTGGGGCAATGAAGTTTGTCTTTCTTGCTGTGAATTTTAACCAGGGCGTTGTCACTCGAAATGCCTCGAGATCAGTTACATAATCTTGCTGATTTTAGAAATAAATTGACTTACTCATTGACCAGCTGTCGATTGTTTTGTCAGATTACAGTTCTCTGAAAGGGAATCTGGACAGGATCCACACATTATTTGTGACTAACTCAGTGACTCCAGCTCATTTGAACTGCAGACTCCCTTCAGGATCTCAGCCTCTAATGCTCAAGTGTGGTTTTCAATATATGTATCATAAAAGGTGTTGTCTGTTGTGGTGTCTGTTCCACAATAGACTAATGACTCCAACAACTAGACAAAATTTCCAGTTGAACATCAATGTGTGTTTTGTTAGGCACAGTGGGCTGAATTTTCGTTTTGGGTGTGGGAAACAGAAGTCAGGATTGTTTCTGGGTCCTGAACCTGCTCCTGGGGAGAAACAATCCCTCTTTGAGATTTTGATCTTTCCTCATCTATTTTATGAGTAATCTCCTCTAAAACTGAACTAAATTAGTAAGGCTGACTTACTGTTAACAAAGAAATGTTGGCTCTCTCCAAGCAGCTCCTCTGTGTCCCTAATCACATATTATTTGTGAGTAACTTAGTAGCTTTCTGACAACTGATGTTAAACCTGTAGTTACCTGGTTTCTCTCTCCCACTCTTCCTAATGTTAAGGACAGGAGGGGGGTTAATTTAAACACTAACTTCTTCCCTCACCCCCTTGTCCGTAAACAGAAAGGTATTTTTGATTCGCTTCCCCTTTATAAGTGATGGCTTATTTCCCAACTCCTCAATTTTGGTGTGATCCAATTCTCTATTAATAACTCCACAGCAAACCCAGAGTAGGATGAACTCAAAGGGTTAGTTTATTTGCATACACTCAAAATGCAGGAGGATGCAGACACAATGTTGTCCTCTTTGCAGTCATACAGTAAAAGAGGGATAGAGAAAAGAAAGATTTATAGTACAGAGACTGCAGAGGAAAGAAATAGTGGGCAGAATCTTTGGGTTGGAGAATGGGGTGGGGCCCGCTCACTGAGGCGTAAAATGACATGCTGTGTTGTCGGATGTGTGTCATTCAGATTTTCAGTTCGGCAGGCGAGCAACCATCTCGGCTGTGTGCCCGCCAAACTGCCAAAGGCCTACTAAGCCCAGTTAAAACAATAAACTGAGCTCCCAATCCAACCTTAAGGTTGACGGGCAAGCGAAGAGCCCAGGCTGCCTTTGCATTTTTCATGGAACCTCATCCACGGGCAGGATGAGGTTTTAAGAAGGTTTTTAAAGGTTTGAAAACATATATAATAAAATTCACAGACATGTCCCAGCTCATGTGACAGTTTCACATGAGGGTACATGTGCTAAAAATCTTTTCTTTCCTTTATTAAAATTTTTAAAACTTAAACTAAGTTTCTGCACTCTTTTGTATGCCCACGTAAAATGGCGGCAATCAGCTGCATGCACGCCCACTCCCGCACAACCTCACCACGGGGAGATAATTCTCCCCAGTGTTTCACCTTGGTTCCAGAGTCCTGAATCAAAGGCCAATGAAGTATTCCTTCATGGAGGTCAGTAAGCTGAAAGCCAATGGTGTACATAATTCACGTTCAGGTTGCTTTGTCTTCACACGATGAGATGGGAATGCAGAGATGAAACAGTCTTGTATGCAATGTCAGGAAGATATAATAATGTTATTGGAATTTATTGTAAAATAGTGGTACCCGTGACTATATATATTTATGTGTGTGTGTGTGTGTGAGTGTGTGTGTGTGTGTGTGTGTGCGTGTGTGTATGTGTGCGTGTGTGTGCCTGTGTGTGACTTAATTGGATTAAAGGTAGCTGGCCTGAAGGCTTTGACGTAAACATGGTAAACATTGGTGAAATTTAGAATGTAAAGTGTAAAAGGACATTTGTACTTTTAAATAAAGCAGACCATATTGTTTTTAAATGAGGAGTGAAATGTGTCACCTAGCCAGGTGAAGTTTAGGAACAGTGTTTATTTTTCCCAAAGGTTGTTGGTAAAATTTAGTGCTATGAGATATTTTTATTATCAGAAAGGTAAAGTCCAAAGACATATTGAAACAATGGGAATTTGCATTCAAAGGGGAAAATATGTATAAAGGAGAGAAGACTGTGTGTAAGGGTAAGCATTTTTAAGATCTAACAAGTGTGAAAAGCCTTCAGCATCTATGCCTCAAGCTACTGTTTTCAAAGAACTGAAGTTAAGAAGACTCACATTGAATTTAACTGGTTCAGGGTATTGTGTGTCACCTTGTCTGGGTCTTTTAAAATATATGTGTCTTACTGTTGCTTTAATGAAAGTGTAACTGGGAGTCAGATTAATCAGGGGATTTAGAAGTTATTATAGTAGTAATTTGTAGACAAATGTATGTGCTTAAAATTATTTCTCTTATTAATAAATGTTTAATCTCGTTTTGTAAAAACCTATAAAACTTGGTGGTCTTATTACTACTGAATTCAAGGCATGCATCTCAAAATTTATACAAATTGTAAAACAAGTTGTGGCTGTTGTTTCAAGTTTCCCTTTGGGATTTGAACAACTCAGCATGTACCATCAGCTGTGCCATAACAGCAATGGTACAGGATTCCCAGTAGTAGCAGTATAGATGGGGGCCAGGTGTCTAAATGTGGGCAAGGCCCCTTTTCTGTTGGGTTGGTTGTAGAATGGTAAACAGCAGATTGAGCTTGCAGTTCCAAAAGGCAATATTACTGGTTTCATAAACTAGAGGTCCATGTCACATGATTCCCACCTCTCCACATTGTCTTTGACAAGGGATGTGTATCCCTTGTCTGGGTCCCTGAGATTGTTAAGTGTCCCAACCATTAAGAATTGAAAGGAAGGTTGCAGGGCCCTTTGTCCTCGCAGACAGGTAGACTCTGGTTTCCCAGCCAAGGCTATGAGATTCAGATGAACATTGTATAGCCCTCTTTGAATTTGGTCTTTGTAGCTGACAGGGGAATTTGTGCCTCTTTAGTGATAACAAGGTGTAAGTTTCTTTGATACTTCCATAGTAGCTCCTTTTGTTCAAGGGTTACAGAAAGACATAGCTAAAAAGTCTTTGTCCAGTTTTTAAAATTTTAGGAATAACCATGAGGGTATCTATATCTATTTTATATAAAATATGCAGGGTGATGTCTTGGTTCCCTCACACTAAGGGCAGAATTTTGCAACAGCAGAATTTTACATTCCGCCGAAATTAATGGAGCTTAGAATGGCTCACCACATTTTTTGGTCCCGTCTCCACCATGATGGGACGATAAAATTCCGGCCTAACTATTGAGTGATCTTAATAAATTTCCAATCTAACGGCACAATTCCCAAATTAAGGAAGTTTTGAAAGATGATTTTGAAAAGAAAACTGAATGGAAAGAATACTAAAGGATAGATGTTATGCCTATGGGATCCCAGTGATTATAATACTGGAGTAGGAGTTTATGAGTTCAAATCTCATCATGGTAGGTTGGGAAAATGAATTTATTGAGGTAGGGTTTCTGCTATGGGCATAATTGCTCATTTTGTAACTTGTTTTTCCTGCTGTGTTTTTGCATAGACTGATTTGCATATCACTGAAAGCAACATCTGCCCTGAACTAGTACAACTGAGCAGTGTTTTAAAATGAAATTTAAAAATAAACTTTTATTTTTTCCTTGATATATCCAAAAGCATTAACTAGGTGGAATTTGATTAAACCAGCTGAATTTAGGTTTATCACAAGGAAGGTCTTTTAATCAGTGTCCATCCTGAGTAACTCTAGGTAACCTGATACTAGATTACTGAAATTCACTTTCAAATAATGTATAAAACTTTTCTATTTGGGCTAAGGTGGATTAGTCAGTTTCATACTTAAAAGCTTTGAAATTGCACCTTTTAGTGTCCTTGCAGCTGGTTTAATGTTTAAAGTCTCCTTGGAGGCCTGCAAAGAAGTGCAAATAATGGAAACTCCCTGCTGGTCAAATTTGTGGATGGGGCCTGCTTTCAACGCGATGTTTCAAAAACTAACATAAAAGATTGCAGAAACCCGAATTGTGCTGAACACAAATTTTGCTTTAATGATCTTTGGCTGATTTTGACCAAGTTGTGCTGGAAAACTAGCACAACTCTACGCCAACAAGTTTGGCAATTTGTGGACTGGCTCCAGATACAATGACCGTGAAAGTTGTTTAACCCCAAATGGCTCACTAATGTCCTTCAGGGAATGCACCTGCCAACTCTAATTGGTCTGACTGACATGTGATTCTAGTTCCATGCCACACAGTTGACTCTTAGCGCCCTTAGGCAACTACAGATGGGCAATGAATACTGCTTTTCCAGTGTTACCTATATCCCTAGAACAGATAAAGTCAATTTTGAGAATGATCGCAAAGCTAAATTCCAACCCAAAGATTTGAAGATTTATGTGGAATACGTATTAGATACCTGGGAGGAATTATAATGCTTGTCCCATTTCATAGCAATAATAGCTTCTGAGAATATTTATTGCCTTTTTATACCTGTATTGGAGGAAGTTTTAAAAGTTAATTCTTTTCATATTATGCATCAGTTTGTAAGGTAAACCTCCTTAGCCAACACAATTGCAAACTGTGTGGAATCTTGCCGGTAAAACATAATCAGGAAATCAAAAAATGCTGTCACAGCCCTGAGCTGCCATTTTAGATTTAAGAAAGAAACCTGAATCCATTTTAGATATAGGTTGCCATGGTTGTTTACAAGCATGCACTTGCTGTCGATCAAGTCAGAAGTTCACTATTTGCCACACAGAGGTGATTCACTCAGTGACTTGCAATGAGGTGAAACCCCATCTTACAAGCCACATTGATTTAAATAATAGAAAACCATGTTCTTAATTTGTGATCCTGATTGGCAAGATTCCATCCTGGGAGTATGAACTTGAAAAAGGTATCCATAACATCATAATTCATTATTCTAGTGTCCCCATCTTCACAGATGATTCATCCATATCCCAAACAATAGCTGACTTTTCAAAGAACCCATCGTCATGTCTGAGGGGGAGGAGGAATATGACTCAGATGTTTCACAGGAGGAGAAGAGGATAGAATTGGCAGTATTAGATATCCAACTTCATAGCGGCATATAGAATAATGGATTTACAGTTTGTTTTGTTTTAACTATTTCAAAAATATTACAAGAGATTAAAAGGAGCAGGATGAAGTATCAGCTTAAATGGAAGTGTGCTAATCATAGTTTTGTAATGTCATTTAACCTCATGGCAAATCACTGTATGGCATAATGTGGCACATATTGATATTTGTCATGTTGGACTTGTGCATATGTCTGAAAAATATAATAACCTGTATCAAAGTCGATTCCACTCGCTTTCTTAAATGGCTGCTCAGAGATATTTTGTCTGCTTTAGAGTCATTGAGCCTTTTGATCAAGATGTTAATTGGGAATGTACATTTTAGATTATTGTCAGCTGGAATGAGATACAGTTTTCAAAATGAAGTTAAAATGGTTAAAATTGAAGCTGTCTTTCTTTACCAAAATTTAACGTGGACAGCAACTTACTCTGATTGAGCATAAACAGCCAATATTGATATTCAGAAATCGATTGGGTGAAAGTCGCTTAGGTGGCTGGAAACTCTTAACGTAAAATGTTAACATGCGTGGAATGAGGTGTAGTAGATTAGATTATTTTAAGTGCTGAGTTCCAGGTTGAAGGTTCATTTACTACTGCCAAGTATCAGAGACAAACAGAATTATTAAATTGCTAGCGGGTCAAAGTTGAAAATGGAATTGAAACATTGACTTATTGCTTGCCTTCTCGTCCCAATTTTGGGACAGACCTCGATCCAGGTGGTCAGAACTCTCACTAGAAATATTCAGGGGCCTTATTAATAAATGAAAATTGGAGTCGGGTGATGCAGTCATGATCTCGGATGATGTATTTGGCTTTTCCTACACTCCTGACTCTGCCTTTTAACCATGGGCACTAGAAATTGGGAGGCAGTGATTCCTTGCAGCACTTAAAGGAATATTCAGGTGCTCTGATGTGAAATGCTCAACATTTTAAGAGATTATTTGCTTCCATTGTTTAGTGTTATTTAGATAATTTCAAAGTGCTTTGAGTTTCTGGAGAACAACTTGATCTCTTACTTCTGGTAATGCACATTTTCTTCATGGAGGTCCTTCTGGTAATTATATTCTTGAAGAGGAGGAGGCAGAGAAGGAGCAATAAGAGGATGCAGGAAGCTGCAGCTGCAGGAAGACCAAGTAGAAGGGGGCATAGTTGCAGCAATCCTTACTCTTCTGACAGAATGTACAGACCCAGGGCAATATACCTGCAGTTCTGCGAGGAGCCATGCATAAAGATGCTGTGCTTCACTAGAGAGGCTACTACAGAGTTACGTCACTTCTTGCAAAAACTCTTACAGTTTGTATAAAATTACCCTTTACAGCCAAAAATAACCTCAATTTCTTTGCTTCCAGCTCCATCCAGGCTGCCTAAGGGGATTCATTAACATCAGCCAGTCTGCAGTTCATTCATGCATTGAGCAGGTAATGATGCATGCACTTTCATAACTTCCATTCCCAGCATGGACAATTGAAAGGATAGGGCTCTGAGGTTTGCACAGATTGTAGGCATCCCCCAGGACCAGCTAGGGTCCCTAACTATACTGATGTCACACCATGGCAGCCTCACATGACCCCACTGTCTTTATGAATTGCAATATCTTCCATTGTAATGTGCAGCTGTTATATTATCATGATAATTGCATCATGCAGGTCTCTTCTCATTTTTCTGTTTACAATTTACAATTTTTACATTGCAGCAGTCCTCCCTTCTGACTCCCTTCTGTGCTGCAAGAGTGTATTATTCTATTTCTTTAAATCAATATTTTTGGAGTTCTTAAGAAAAATATGTATTTTTGTGCTTATCTGCACCAATTTTAGTTATTAACAAGGTAGTTATGTATTAGAGAGGCTATTAGCCCTTTGGAATTCATCCATCACAGTGAAATTCTTCTTCCATTTTAGCATGCAATTCTTTTCTTAAAAGATTCAATAGCTTTTGCCTCTACATTATGTATTCTATGGAAGTGTTGAAAGTACTTCCCTTACTGTCATCTTTCCAGTGAGGTAGTGGACATCAAGGACATCTAAAATATACTTACCCTGACTTAAAAATACAATAAATTGAAACCTGACCTTAAGCATAAAATATCTGAGATAGCAGGCTGCAAGGCAAACAAGGAGTGTTTATATCTTTAGGGCATGGACTGGAAATAGTAGTTTCTCTGCATTATAACAACGACTACGCTTCAGAAATAATTCATTGGCTCTGAAGCACTTTGTGACACCCTGTGATCATGAAATATGCTAATAAATGCAAGTTCTTTCTCTCTTTCATGTAGAACCTTTGAATTGGGAAGGTTGTTGGTTCAAATCCCATTCCAGAGATCTGGGCCAGGATTTTATGGTTGTCGGGCGGGCTCGGCGGGGCGGGCGGGAGCAGCCGTGAAATGGACCGTGGCCCGCAATTGGGCCCTGACTGTGATTTCATGCTCAGCACTGCGGGTTGGGCGGGGGAGGAGAGCGAGTGTGGCAGTTTGTGCACGCGCTTGGGTGCACGCAAGTAAAGCTCCCTGATGCACGGAGCTGCCTCAGGAAACTGAAGACTTTTAAAATAAAAAAATAAAGAAGTTAGAAATGTTAAAAACGTGTCCCCTCATGTGGCTCTGTCAATGAGCAGGGACGTATTAGAGATACGTTTGAAAAGTTTAACATTTTTGTTAAAACACTGGTCGAAACCCCATCCTGCCTGTGAATGAGGTTTCGCCAAAAATGCAAAGGCTGCTTGGCCTTTTTGCCCACCCGCCAACCAAGTGGTTGGATGAGCGGCGAAAAATTTCAATCAGTCAGTTAATTAAGGGCCCTAATAGGACGCTTAATTGTCGGTGAGCGCTGCCGACACCCGCATGCGCCCACCAACCAAAATATTGCATGAGTGCACAATGTCATTAGGACGCTCGCCTGACATCATCACGTGTCATTTTATGCTCATTCGGGTCAGGTGCACGCCCGCCCAACAAGCACAATATTCTGCCCCTGAGTGCAAAAACATAGGCTGACACTCCAGTGCAGCACTGAGGGAATGCTGCACTGTCAGTGCGCTGTCTTTTGTATGAGACATTAAACTGAAATCCTGTCTGTTGTCTCAGGAAAGAGTAAAAAACCCCCAAGACACTATTTCGGAGAGCAATCGGAGTGACCCCTGTTTTCCTGGCTGATATTTATCCATCATTCAACATCACAAAAAACGATTACTGATCATTTCAGGCATTTGCTAAAGTACCACATAACAGGCTTGTCAGCAAAGTTTTTTTTATTTGCTCTTGGGATGTGAGCATTGCTGGCTAGTCTAGCATTTATTGTTCATCTTAACTTCCTTGTAAAGATGATGGAACATCATCTTCTTGAACAACTGCAGTACATGTGGTGTAGGTACACTCACAGTGCTGTTAGGGAGGGAGTTCCAGGATTTTATCCCAATGGCATTGAAAGAATGGTGATATAGTTCTGAGTTAGGATGTTGTGTGACTTGGCAGGTATCTTACTAGTGATAGTGTTCCCACGCATCTGCTGCTTTTATTCTTCTAGGGACTAGATGTTGCAGGTTTGGTGGGGCCTGCCGAAGGAGGCTTAACGAGCATCTTGTAGATGGTGCACACTGCTGCTATTGTGCACTGGTGGAGGAGGGACCAAACGTTTAAGGTGCAGGATGGGGTGTTGATCAAGTGGGATGCTTTCTTCTGGATGGTGTTGAACTTCTTGAGTGTTGTTGGAGCTGCACTCATCCAGGCAAGTGGAAAGTATTCCATCACACTCCTGACTTATGCCTTGTATATGGTTGACAGATTTTGGGGAGTCAGGAATTGTGTAACTTGCTGCAGAATTCCCAGCCTCTGACCTGCCCTTGTAGCCATAGTATGTATATGTGTGGTTCAGTTAAATTTCTGGCAACCCCTAGGATATTGATGGGGCGTGGGATTCCGGAATGGTAATGCTGTTGAACATCGAGGGGAGATGGTTAGCTTCTCTCCTCTTCGAGATGGGCATCATCTGGCAATTAGGTACCGTGAATATTACATGCCACTTATCAGCCCAAGCCAGAATATTGTCCAGGACTTGCTACAGGTGGACACGGAATACTTCAGTACCTGCGGAGTTGCAAGTGGTGCTGAACATTCTGCAATTATCAGCGAACATCCCCATTCTGACCTTATATTGGAGGGAAGGTCACTGATGAAGCAGCTGAAGACGATTGGGCCTAGGACACTCTTTGCCTTAGGCCGCCCCTTGGTTCGAGGAGAATTGCTTCCACCCCAGTTTGTTGGGTTCTGAGATGGCTGTAAGTCCAATGCATGAACTGCAGACTCTGCCACACGCGGGGAAGGTGCTGCTTGAAGGGTTGGGAAGATGAGTTGTTTGGAGGTTTGTGCGTTCTTTACAAAGCCTTGACTTTGCCTGTGTGTGCACCCAATGAAGTTCCTGAATGTGCTCATTGCTTTCCAAAATGAACCTTCTTCATTTTGGTCAGCCACAAGCCAAGATCTCACATGAGTCAGCGGGGTGGTTTGACCTCTACAGGGATGCTTTGACTAAAGCAATACCACTGTCATCCTGGGAGTATCCTACTATGATGAAGTTGCTTCAGAAGCCTGGCATTCATGAACGACATGACCTGCCCAGAGGAGTTGGTTTTAAGTGATTAGTGCCATGATATTGGGCATGTTGGTTTGGGAGAGGAAGCTTCTGTTGGACCACGTTTCTTGTCACCAAATTTGGAGGATCATGTGAAGGCACTATTTCTCCAGTGCTTTGAGGTGCCTCAAATAGGTTGTCTAAGTCTCTGAAGCATGTAGAAGCACAGAGTTCATTGCTGCTTAGTAAACCAGGACCTTTGTTGGTGGTCTGAGATCCTTGGTCTGCAGCTACACTTTTCTTCATTCAACTGAAGCTGCTACATTGGAGGCAATGATGAATTTTTTTGCCAATATCTGCCTTTGGTGAGACGAGGCTCCCAATTAAGGTACGGAAAATGGTCCATATTTTCCAGGATCTTGGTGTTGTTCTTAATCGTTGGGAGGAGGTATTGGTTCAAAGAGGACGTGAGTTTTCTGCATATTGGGTGAAAGGCATATTTTCTCTTATGCTTAGAGCAAGAGTCAACAGTGACCTGGAGCTCTGTTTGTGATTGAGTGCACACTCAAATGTCGCCTGTATATGGAAGTTCAATAACTGAATTGGTGTGGTTTTGTTTTTGGATTGAAGGAGTGTAGGTTGAATAGTTTCCTGATGGCTCTGTAGATTAGATCCTCGCCTGTGGGTCGTTTGCTGGAGGTGAGGTGCAGTATTGCAGTGAGCAAAATGGAGAAGAGCACTGGTGCAATGACACAACCTGGGTTGACCCCAGTCTCCACTGAAGTAGCGTCTGTGGCAGTTCCTTTGGTAAGGGTAATGGTTTGCATCTTATCGCGAAGTAGGCAGAGGATGGTGACAAATTTCTGATGGCAACCAACTTTGAGAAGAATACTTTTATAGAATTGATCTTCCAGGCAACTTTTCTTGGTGGACACATTTAACTTTATATGCAAGACAGCAGCAGCAACTACATGTGTGCATCAAACTCTATGGCCTGAATTTTTCCTGCATTGTGTGGGCTCAATGGGAGCGGGCGGGGCAGCCAGGAAGCTGACCGCTGCCTGCGATCAGCTCTGCACCGCAATTTCACGTGGGCGGGCCACTTAAGGCCCATCCTGTGTGGATCGCGAGTGGTAGCGCTGAGCCTACCTGTGCCGGCGGGGGGAGAAGAGAGAGCAGGCCTGGCACGCAGTTCATGCATAAGCGAGAAAGAGCGCTTCAATCTCTCTGAGGCACAGAGCTGCTTCAGGGAGATTGATGCACTTTTTGAAAAAAATAATAAATGCAATAAAAATTCAATGAAACATGTCCCCTCATGTGACTGTGTCACATGAGATGGGACATGCTTTTAATTTCAAAAGAAAGTTTTTATTTAATTTGTAATAGCTTTAGGAAACCTCATCCTGCTCGTGGATGAGGTTTCCTAAAAAATGTAAAGACTGCTTGGCCTTTTCGCCTGCCCGTCAACCATTAGGTTGGATGGGCAGCGTAAGTGTCAATTCAATTACCTTGTTAATGGCCTTAATAGGCCTTTCAATTATTGGTGGGCACGCAGCCGACTCCGGCGTGTGCCGGCTGAGTGAAATATCGTGATGGTGCGCATTGAGATTGAGATGCACACCCGACATCATCGCGCGTCATTTTACGTTCCTGTGTGTTGGCTGCCTGTCCGCACGCCGAAGGTAAAATTCTGGCCTATAACTAAAGATGAACTTGCACCTAGAGGTTCCCAATGCTGCTAACATATTGGTTTATACAGATCATGTGAACTTACAACACAGGGTTATTCTTAAAACTACAGTCCTATGTTTCCCAAAACTCTAATTACGACATTCCTCCCCCTTTAACCTTTCTGTACATTTCATATTTACAAGGATATTTATCTCATGACATTACAATATTTACACAGGTCATGAAATTACAAGTTCAGTCTTTCAGGTGGTTTCCTGATCTACGTGAAACATCATAGTTCCACGACTTCTGATCGGAACCACATTCTCTGGAACCACATTAACATCAGTTACCTCATTAGGCACATGTGGCTCAGTGTCTTCCATTTCAACAGAGACATCGGCCATGTCTACCCTTGGCTGAGCAACTTCAATGGGAACGACAGGTTCAGCAATGGTTACAGGTGGCACATCATTTTGTTGGGATATTTCCATTTTTCTTAAATGATCCAACCCTCCATTTCCACGTGGTACAACAATGGTCCGGTCACAGAACTTACTTTACCAGATAAACACTTTGGTCCTCCACCGAAATTCTTTACATATACTGCTTCTCCAAAAGTAAATTGTTGCTTATGACTATGCAAATCATGAATCGCTTTTTGGTTCCCTTGACTTTTCTCCACCTACCCCTCCAAATTGCGGAGTATCAGGCTTAGTCTTGTTCGAAGATGGCGCTTCATCAGGTGTTGCTCCTGTTAGTGTGGGGGGTTGTTCTGTAGTGGAATAGGGAATGAACAAGTCCAGTTTCCAATGATTCACCTGTTAACTTTTTCATTCCCACCTTTTACTGTCTTTTTGGAACCTTCTTCTTTCTACCACAGAATTTGGTTGGCCTTCTTTTTGACTTCACTGTCAGTTAGACTTCTTTCAGATGCAATCTCAGCTTATATTAGTTCAGTACTTGAGCTACCCATGACTATATTATCTACTCGCATCTTGGAAAGTTCTATGACTTTTGCTTTCAAAGCCTCTTTAGCTTCATTCAGCTGATTCTTCAGCTGTTCTGTCTCCTTGTATCTGTTGGCGTCCTCCTGTAGCCTTGAACATTGCTGCATCTTCTCTGCCAATTGGTTCTTCAGTTTGTTCAGAGAGATGTTAAATTCTTCCTGTTTCTCTTCGTAATTTTCCACAGGTACAAACTTTGACCTGAGGGATCCTTGTAGTGTGTGAAGATCTTTCAACAGGTTTTCCATTTCTTTGCGAAGGTCACTCGCTTCACCTTGAATTCTGTAATTCGGCAGAGTCTCCTTGACTTTCTTCTGCTGTTCTTCCATGTCATTGTTTAAGACAGTTTTCATTTCTTCAGGTTTCTGAATGGCTACACATTCTTTTTTCATCCAGTTGCGGTGCTTGGACTCTCCTGGCTCTTTCTGAAGTACCTTGCCTTTTTCCTTTTTCTGTGAAATCAGTTATCAGTACATTGTCCAGGTAGGCCACAACTTGAGGTAGTCCTTGTTGAAAGTTCTCCATCGTCCTCTGAAGAATGGGCCATGCCGAGGAAACACCAAAAGGAAGGCATGTATATTGATATAACCCTTTGTGGGTATTTATGGTCACAAATTCTCAGGTGGCATCATCCAGCTCCAGTTGCTGATATGCATGACTCATATTAAGCTTTGCTCCTCCTGCTAGTTTGGTATAGGGGTCTTCAATCTCGGGAATAGAGCGCCTGTCCAGTTTGGCTGCTTTGTTGACCGTTAGTTTATAGTCCCCTCAGATCTGGATGGTCTGGTCTGATTTAAGGGCAGGGACTATGGGTGCTGCCCACTCTGAGAACTGAACAGCTTTTATGACACCCAGTCTCTCCAATCGGTTCAACTCAGCATCAACTTTCTCCCTCAGGGCATATGGCACCGATCTTGCTTTCAAGAAGCGAGGGGTTGCTTCTGGATCATGTAGGCCTTGCATTTTTCCCAGTTCACCCTTGAAGAAGGTGTCATTTTTTTTAGCAGCACTGGCAATCCACCTGCTTGCAACTGGAAGACTTCAGACCAGTTTAATTTAATCTCTTTCAACCAAGGCTTGGTCCTTCACCTTCTACCGCTATCACTGGTAGCTGTGCCGATTGGTGTCTATAATGAACAGTTACTCTGGTGATACCTTTTACCTGGATCTCCTCACCTGTGTACATTTTCAACTTGGCAGATGTTTGTTCCAGATTTAATTGTTCAGCACCTTTATTTAAATATCTGAAAGTGTGTTCTCCTAATACGGTGGTAGAAGCACCAGTGTCTACTTCCATTTTTAAGGGTTTACCGTTGATTTGCACTGTAACAATAATTGGCTCTGTCTTCCCAATTTTCATGCTGAGTAATGAATAAATGTCAGAATTGGTTGTTTCTGACTCTTCTACACTATGTACTTCATTGGACTTCGATGTTGCCTGGAAGCTTGTTTAAATCTCGCTTTGCAATGTTTCAATATGTGTCCACTTCTGTGACAAAAATAACACTCTACCTTTTTAAATTGCCAATGGTTAGGAGAAAGATTGTTTCCATGTTGATAAAAATTAGTTTTCAATTTTGCTGCTGAGCTGTTTCCTCTCAATTTTCAGTTAGCGGGGGCTGTTTCCCGCCTTGCGGTGGAGTCCCAGCATGCTGCTAACCCATTGGTGTACACAGATCATGTGACCTTAATATCTCACCTGGTGGGAGGAGCTGTAAAATTCTGGCCTTGGTCCTCCTTTGCTGAGTTCTAAACTGCTCCCAATCCTCAGGCTTGCTGCTTTTTCTAGCAACTTTATGTGACTCCCCTTTGGATCTAATAGTATTCTTAATTTCTTTTGCTAGCCATGGTTGGATCGCTTTACCTGTTGTGCTTTTGAGCCAGAAAGGAATGTATAACTGTTGCAATACATACATTCGTTCCTTAAATATCAACCATTGTCTACCCATTTTCATGCCTTTTAATGAAGTTCCCCAAACTATCTTAGCCAACTCACGCCTCATACCTTTGCAGTTGCCTTTGTTAAGATTTAGGACTCTTGTTTCAGATCGGACTACTTTTCTTTCAATCCTAATGAAGAATTCTATCATGTTATGGTCACTGTTTCCTAGAGGACCCCGCACAACACGATTATTAATTAAACCCTTCTCATTGCACAATACCAAATCTAGGATAGCCTGTTCCATAGTCGGTTCCTCGACATACTGGTCTAAGAAACCATCTTTCACACACTCCAGGAATTCATTAGCCATAGTATTATTACTAATTTGGTTTGCCCAGTTTATACATAGATTAAACTTGCACATGATTACTGTACACCCTTGTTAAACGCATTTCTAATTTCCTGTTTAATGCTGCCCCCTAACTTATCACTACTGTTTGGAGGCCTATAGACAACTCCCACTAATGTTTTCCGCCCCTTGTTGCTTCTTCTTTTTGATTCTACACCTAGATTTTCTGAGCCAATATCCTCACTCACTATTGCACTGATTTCATTGTTAACTAACAATGCCATGCCACCTCCTTTTCCTTTTTGCCTGTTTGTCCTAAATATCGAGTACCCTTGGATATTCAGTTCCCAGCCTTGGCTACCCTGCAGCCATGTCTCCGCAATCGCAATTATATTGTACCCATTTACATCTACTTGCATTGTTAATTCATCTATCTTATGGCAAATGCCCCGTGCATTCAGATACAATGGCTTTAGGCTTGTCTTTTTAACAATTTTACATATTTTTTTGTATCAAGGCCCTATTTGCTGCTAGCCCTTATTTCTTCTGCATTCCATTTTTGGTCTCTACTTTTCTGTCTTTCATTCCTATCTTTGTTTCCCACTCTTGTGTCTCCCCGCTCAGATTCCCATCCCCCTGCCAATCTAGTTTAAACCCTCCTACACAGTAGTAATGAATGCCCCTGCCAGGATATTGATCCCGGTCCTGCTGGGGTGCAACCTGTCCAGTTTGTACAGGTCTCATCTTCCCCAGAATTGGTCCCAATGCCTCAGGAATCTAAATCCCTCCCTCCTACACTCTCTCTCCAGCCACAGATTCATCTGTCTATTCTCCTATTCCTGATTTCACTAGCACGCAGCACTGGGAGTAATCCTGAGATTACTACCTTTGAGGTCCTGCTTTTTAATTTATTTCCTAGTTCCCTATATTTTGCTTTCAGGACCCCATCCCTCTTTTTACCTATGTCGTTGGTACTGATATGGACCACATTCTGTGGCTGTTCACCTTCCCCCTTCAGAATTTCCCCCTGCTGCTCAGTGACATCCTTGACCTTGGCACCAGGGAGGCAACATACTATCCTGGTGTCACGTCTGCAGCCATAGAAACATATATCTGTTACTTTTATGATAGAATCTCCAATCACTATTGCTCTTGTGAGGTCGAAAAAGGCCATGTACAGCAATTGATGTTGCTCTTTGCATTTTTATTGAATTTGCCTGGGATACTATGCTGAAGAACCTTGCAGTGATGCCTGGAGCTCAGATGATAGGCCTTTACCAACAACAACCATCTTTCATTGAACTTGGGACTGCATCTTTCAAAGCTCCATTGTACATAATGTTACCCTTAAACCCATTCAAAATCATCAGGTGGTGTTTTTTTCTATACATATTATACATAGGGATCTGTAGTCATCTGATATGAATATACCTTTAAGCCAAGTATTGTAATATAAGGTCAAATTATCTTGATACCCAATAGCAGAGTAGTGCGGGCTAGCTCTATGTGGGAGAGTCTTGAGTTAGACACTGAAAAATGAAGACAGAGTTTTATGTTGTGAGCACACAAGTGCAGCTACTGTGTTTAGATTGTAACTAAACAGCATGTGTTTATTCTAAAAATGATCTCTGGATCTTCTCTGTCTCTATACCAACTCGGTCACCTCGAAACAAGCGTTCAACCTGGATCCTTTAGTCCCAATAAACCAAGGGCACTGGATCCAACAGGATCCTAATAGACTTTGTCCAAAATGTGCAAGAGCACTCTTAATCAGAAAACAAGTCTTTGGAAATGCATGGGAAGAAGAAATTGGGTGAAAAACAGACCTAAGGCTTACTCACCAATTTCCTGCATCTCATTTACAAGTTCTTGTTGATCAATTGAGAAGGAATGTCAGAAATTCTCTTTTCATATGTATTTGTGAGTATTTTGACAGTTTAAAAACTGTGCACTTGTTATCAACAGTGTGAGATGACTTTGTTGTCTTTGTGAGAAGTGGGAGATGTGGAATACACAAACACTAGAGTGTAGGTGCCACTTTTAATGGTGAGGTGACTCACTGTTGTTTGCAGTGACGGTTTGTAGACAGCCACCACCATTGTTGTTGTCTGTCCCTTGATCTGAGGATGATGTCTACTCAGAGTCGTGAGCTTCATCGTGGGTCTTCATGTGATTGAGCAGGCTGATTCTCGACTCATGGATCTTTGGGCACATGGGGCAGGGTGTCACACAATGTAGTGGGATCCAAAGTGCAGGATTTGCTTTCTTTTCTTTCCTTTCTGCTTTCCTCTGCCTCATCATTAAGATATTGTGACTCAAAGCTCAATGCAGTTTGATAGACAAGTTGTTGCCATATTTGAGGATTGGTAGCAAGCTTCTCCCAGTCATTAATGTCAATGCTGCTGCGTTACAAGAAGAGGTTCAGAGTGTCTTTGCAGTGCTCAACATATTCCAGAGTCCTTCCTTCAATGGGAGGTGGAACATTTGGCTGACCAGTTGTGGGCTGATGTTTGAGTTTTGTTTTGGCAACGTTCAAGCACAGGCCAAGTTTTTTGTATGCAAAATTGAAGAGATGGAAAGTGGCTTCTAAACCTGGTGCAGTGGGCAACAACACTGTAGTCATCCACAAACTGTAGATCATATATACCTATGGTGGTCAGTTTAGTTTAGCCACCGCCACCTCACTTCCCCCTAGCCCCAACCTGGTCAGGGCATAATGGTTTCTTCTTCCAATATATGTGATGTTTGCAGCAGTACCTTCATGCTAATGACACAGAGTACAGGACAGAATTCTAAATAACAGAAAGATTTTGATTAAGTTCCAAATGAAAGGCTGTTAAACAAACTTAGGGCTAAATCAGTGGCTAACTGAAGCAATTGCTATCAGTGGGGGGAGGGGAGGGTGCTGATGCTGGGCTGGAATGACACACTGAACAAAGTGCACCAGGACTGATGCCACAACTCCTTATTATCTCTCCTTGGATTCAGAAATACAATACCAGAAGGTAAAATTGACTGACGGTACTGACATTACGAAGCCCACACCATCTTGAATGATCAAATATCCTCTCTTCTGGGAGTGCATTAATGCGGCTGGGGTGAGGGGAGACTGTCAAGTCTGACAAATCAACTACAGGAGGACCTGGAGAAAATTTGCAAATGGGCAGAACCATAGACCCATCTAAAAAAAACATGCTTTATGAAAGTACCTACACATTCCATGCATGTTTCTCGCTGAATCCAACCAGCAGTCCTAAGTATCCAATTTATCCATAGAATTTCTTTTGGAAGCTTGCAGCTAGTTTGAGAGTCTCATTAGACTCCTAATTTAATTCAATGTCAGGTAAAGCGGCCTTGCGCCAAAGTCATAGGCCTGAGTTTTTCGGTCGTTGGGTGCGCGCTATAGGCGGGCCCAGGAGCAGCCAAGATATGGACCCCCGACTGGGATCGACCCTCGATTGCGACCTCACGCTGGCTGGCCAATTAATGGCCAGCCAGCATGAAATGCATGTTGAGAAGCTCAGTGCTGCCGGGGTGGGGGTGGGAAGAGGGTGGGTGACGATGTCACCGCGGGCTCAGGTGAGCACTGTGAGAGAGCTCGCTGAAGGCAGACTCCTGCCTCAGGGAGCCGCAGATCAGCAAATAATAAAATAAAGCTGTAAAAATCTGCAAAAAAAAATTCATGCATCACAATCAAGCACCTGAAAGCATTCCTCATAAAAATGCCGTCCCCAGATATTTATTTTTGTTTGATTACCGAACGGAAATTTCGTCCCACCCTTGGGTGAGGTTTCATGAAAAATGTAAAGGCCACCTGGCCAATTTGTCCGTCTGCCATCTGTAAGATTGGACGGGCAACGGAAAATCGCAGACAATTGCGCTGTTAATGGACTTAAGTGCGGGATGACATTGGGACGCTCGTCCGATTTGACGTCCGATTGGGTCAGGTGTGTGTCCACCCGCGGGATGTAAAATTCTGTCCATAGATTCCTGTTCACCGAGTCAGTCCATTAATGCTGCTTTCCCATATAAAACAGATGCTGCAGGCATTTGCTATTTATGTTTTTATGCAATTATATGTAACAGTTTAATAATATATTTATATTTCTGGGCCTTGAATTACTACAGGATTTTCCTGATCTCCTTCTGTAACAGAATCCACAAAGAAAGGGCATAAATGGATGGGTTTAGCTTTCATGCTATTTCTCTGGTGGACATCCACTGAAAGAGAAGCCTCAGGAAATCCCAGGCACCGTTTTTGTTCTGCCTTTCGAAATATTTACGTCTGCATGTGGCATTGCTTTTTTTTTTGCATTGCAAGAATATTTCGCCCTTAATCATTTATCCAAGGCAGTCTTACCCCATAGCTGCTGTTTTACTTGCAGCTGACAAATTGTTCAGAATGGGATTTCCTAATTGTGCATTCCTGTTGCAGTACTGAATTTGGAGAAGCAGGTGGAGTTTCTGTGGAAGGAAGAAAGGTGATTACACCTGGGATATTTGGTTGTAGAAGTTTGATGGAACTACATCTGTTTTTCAAATGCAATATGAGGAGTTGAAGCATATAATATGGCAGGAACGGTGCATGCGCACATGTGCAGCCCTGAAGTGCTCCACCTGCTATATTGGTAAATGGAGGAAACGTGCATCTTAGGCCTGTGCCTGAAACAGGCACTGGGTTCTTTGCAAATGCAAAAAAGGAGGAACTGAATAACCTATTCCCATTCCTACATTCCTCAAGTCTGTCTGAGGCCTTCTTTGCAAAAGTGGGCTGAATGCAGCTGGCACTGGCTTTAGTCAGCTATATTCACTCCTTTGGCACCAATTCCCATAAGAGTGCTGTATTGCCAGGAGTGCTGCATCAGTCCTTATCCTTGAAATATAGTATGAATAAGTACATATTGGAAAAAAGAATGTGCACTTATTCAACGAATAATGCTGAATTGGCCAGGGAGAGGCTGAAAAAAACCTACAATGATAATAAACGCAACGCTTGCCATGCCTAGATGCATGTGAGCAGCACTGAACAATGTAAAGCTAATTGTGAGTTATATCAGTACAAGTCAATTCTGAGGCCATTAAAATGAAACTCAACAATGCTTTGGTTGTGCCCAGACCTTGAATCCAGTGTTCAGCTCTGACCACTGAGGCACAAGAGAAACATGCAAGGCCTGGTGGATTTGTGGAGAAGGGACATGAAACTAAATTCTTGTGTCTGACAATTGGCTCATGGTTAAGGTGGAAAAACTTAGATTGTTTAGTCTTAAAAGAAATAAAATGGAATTTGACCTTCCAGAGTGATATCAGATATAAAGCAGAATAGAAAAGATAAATCTGTGGTATTATTACCACATCTACAGGACAAGAGCTGAGCCTCGACACTTTGGAGTAGTACAGACTTGGGGATGATTTGATTGAGGTTTATATATGACGAGTAGACAAATAGGTCTATTATGTAATAAATTGGTTAGGGAGAACCAGGAGCACAATTTTAAGTTACATATGGGCCAGATCTAGGATAGATGTTAAGTGGCTTTTCCTTTCCCAGGACCTGTGAATGGGGCAGCCAGCTGTTGTGCTGGACACTAATTCACTGAATACCTTCAAGCAGGAGCTGAACACGTTTATGGCTGCAGTGGAGATGACCCCCTGCAAAAGGCAGGTAGCACAAAGTATCAGGGACAGAGTGCTATCCTGAACTAGTTTGATCGCCTTGATCAATTTTGCAGATTTCTCCACCCCCTGCGCCCTGCCCTTTCCGCCTGGCAATTTGGTCTGGATTTTCATCTGTTTTATTTTTGCTTCTCATGATTTTGGGCAGGGTGTGAAGGCCACAGAATGATGCACATTGTATGGGACAAACTGGATGAACCTTTTTCTATCTGTCGTTTTTCTGTCTGTCACATGTTCATGTGGAGCAAAGGAAGAGTTTTGTACAGGCGAGAGAGATAGTCAGAGAGAGATATATAGACAGAGAGAGAGAGAGAGTGAGAGAGAGAGAGAGAAGACTATGACAAAGATAAATAGGCCTGTATCTGAAGGGGTAGCAACATGGAGTGTGTAAGGGGTACTTGAATAGAGGGAGAGGAATTGAATTGAAGGAGTCAGTTGGAAGTCAGAAAGGTTCTGTGGAACACAATCAGATAGAGCAGAATCATAAGCAGAGAAAGAGATTTGTGTGGACTGATGCAGCTATGTGAAGGGAAAGGTGCTCTGGTAGTGAGTTGGGACAAGGAGTTGGGAGAAGAATCATGGGGAGAGAAGTGGAGCTGTATGTAGGAAGAAAATTAGAAAGTGATGGAAAAACTCAGCACACCTGGCAGCATCTGTGGAGAGAGAAATAGCATTAATGTTTTGAGTCCAGTATGACTCTTCTTCTCAATATTGGACTCGAATCATTAACTTTATTTCTCCCGCTATAGATGCTGCCAGACCTGCTGAGTTTTTCCAGCACTTGCCATATTTATTTCACATCTCCAGCATCTGCATTATTTTGCTTTTATTCTGTTTGTGGGGATGTTGTGTGAAGGTCAGAGAAATTGGTTGCATGGACTAATTCACAGTCATTCAAGTAATGTCCACGTGGTGATACATAATGTTTTAAAATTATAAATACCAATTGGGATATTTCAATTAATGTTTAACTCCTGAAAACGCAAATTCAATATTGTCTAAAATCAGAATGCCATAACAGATTCTTTTCAAGTAACAATTCTTAAAGGTTCTTTCCAATTTGGGAATTATAGGTAACAATATATTAGAAACACTGAACAAGCTGTGTTCTGCTGTGTTGCTTGTCATTTTGTTTGACTAATGACGTTGTGAGTGCCTTAAGCTTTATATTATTGACTTCAAGTACATGAAGAACTCCTTTTTAACTGTTATAAAAATTCTGCCACCAGATTAACAAAAAGCTCAAGTCTCCTTCAATTTAAATGTACGCACAATTTTTTAATCAATAAGAAGGAAAACAAGTGGGCATACATTTAAAAGGGCGGCATTGATTCAACATTCGTTCTCCTCATGCCTTTGTCATTTTCTTTGACGTTGTACATATAAATCTCTAGAGTATTTCAGTGGAGGTTGATTTATATGAGTAACATTCTAGTTTGTATGTGATTTTACAGCTATTACATACAGCCTATGGGCCTGACAGTAGACACACAGTCTTTTTAATCCTGTTTTATGAAGAGACTGTAAAAATGCTGACCTTGTGGGATGTAGTGATGCAGTTTTGAAAGGCCTCCTTAGGCCTCAGGGAATAAACAGTTACGCGTAAACTGACAAATTATCATGTCAGCGCATTCATCCCATCTCAGTTGTACTCAGCCATTTCCCCTAAGAACAACAATCTGGAAATACATAAAACCTTTTTAATAATGGTGTACGTCTCACTTCTCAACAGCATCAATGCAGAATGGAGAGGACATATTTAAACCATCTCATTCCCCCAGAGATTTCACAGAAACTGTTCACATCAACTCCATAAAGATTACTTTAAGGATTGTGTAGCATCTCATAGGAAGGGACAGGATTGGGACATGATATGATTATGCTAAAAGCTTAGAATGACATAAGCTGTCACCCAGAAATACGAGCTAAGCGTTAAATTGCAGATGAAGGAAATGGCAATACACCTGCAGCAAAATTTGAATTGAATCTTTCATTTAAAGATCAAATTGCAGCCTATGAATTCAGCCTTATGGCACTGCTTTTCAGGTGCTAACTGGCCTAGTAATTCCTTAATATGGCAAGCAAGAGGCATGGTATATCCTATTCCTATTCCTTCCTACTAGCTGCAATATAAGGATCTAACACATGTAGGATGAACATGAGACTGAGTACAGTACCACCCACACAGTGATATAAGAGAACACATAATCTGCACCTAGGGGTCAGCCTAGTGTTAGGCAGAACTGTGTGTACAAGCAAGCATGGAGACAGCTCATAGCTTGAACGCTTGGCTGTATATCTGTACATAGGTCTTGTAGTTAAAGGATACATACAGTTAACCTACTTAAGATTACAGAGGCAACAGTAAGACCTACCAAATGGTATCCAACACCCAACAAAATTATGGCAGTGAATGGAAAAGCTCAAAACCTCGCAAAAAATGCAGAAAAAGACTAAACTCCTGCAAGACTAAAGAAAAATTCGAAGATGCATTCTGACCTGAAGAAAAGCTCGAGAAGCAGGCATACAGAAGAAAATCGCCACGGAAAGCTCCAAAGAAAGGCTTGGATGCTGAAGGCAGAAATTTAAAAATTCCTCACTGGAGTAGAAAATTCCATATAACCTTTTGGAAATCCAGCTTCCATTCCCAGAGTACAGAGTCAGCAGACCTAGCAGGGGGGAGCTGAAACTTTAAAATTCCAGGATACATCAAGTCCTGAGAAACTTTTAAATCGTTCAATGGTCAGAAATTGCCATTTAAAAACTTTGTCAGGAAAATCAGATTCCTGAGTCAATGCTTGAATATGTGGCATCCAAACTCACTCTGAAAAAGAAAAACAATAATTAATTCAGAAGAATCATAACTAATGAATCAGCTTTAATGACCAGCAAAGGCCAGGATTTGACACCTTTGTGACCCTAAAACATAGCACTGAAATGGAGAAGTCTTCAGTTTGCCAATCCAAGCAGACATTGTTTTAAAATATTTTCATGGCTGAGCACAGGCGCCATTGAATGGGAGCCCATCAAAACTGTCAAGAGTGGGCAAACCCATTGCCTTCAAAGGAATGTTGGTGACACCTTGAATGTCAGCAACTTCTTAAAGCTGAACCTACACTTAAAATTTTTAACCATGGATCAAAAAATCCAACTTAACCAGATCAGTTTTGTGCTAATTTGGATGTGCTGGAGAAAATAATTTTTAAACTACCAGAGTATATCAAGTCTAAGTAGGAAGTCAGAAACAGTCCAGGTTAATACCTTTTTATACGGGTTTGGTGAACTTGCTGATGAAGTAATCCTAATGCAATGCATTGATGACTCATCAACCAGCTTTGATGAAATATTAAAAGCCAAATATTTTAGTCTTTGAGTTGTGGAGCACACAGAGCAAAAAGACAATACTCAAGTAAATCACAGGGTGCTAGAAAGGCAGGGAACTTTACAGAAGTCTCAAAAATATACATTTTAGGTAATTTCAACACGTTATCTGAACTGCAATAGCAGGTGACAGTGTGGAAGGAGCAACTGGCTGTGAATGAAGGAAAGCTATCTGATGAAACCTGAAATAAACAAACCCTGCAAAGGGAAAATGAAATAAGGTTGGAAAATGTTTGTATCAGAACTGAATTGGAAGATTTGAAACTCAAGATTCAAGCTGAGTGTTGTTATGACCAGGTGAGAAGATGTGATCTGGCTCCACTGTATTCAACCTCTTCAGTTGGCCACAACAAAGGTTTAAGTTTCTTTTTCATGAGATATGCCTTTTGTCAGTCCAAATGTATTTAACTTTTTAAGCTGTGAGCAATAGGGAACTGATCAAACAGGGTTTTCTTGAATCAAAGAAAGAGCAAATTTATTAACCACTAAATCCGAGAGAAGAATAATAAAAATGCAATGTCACACACACACACAGGTATCAGAAATAAAGGAAATTAGAATCCAATAAAAAAGTTAAAAGAATACATGTAGTTAAATGTCTTTTGATTGTCCTTTATGTGTATATTTTTAAATATTGTGGCCATTTTGGATCAGCTGGTTTTGTGGGTGCGGTCAGATGTAGAAGATTTCGCAATTGCTAGGAGATTTTGGCTCGCTGGTAGATTTCTAGTAATGTTGGCTCCTGAACTGGGAAATACACTTGTTCCAAAAGAGGGAGGGAGAGAAAGAGATCAGCTTTCAGCCTGTTTCCTCTGATGAAAACTTTCTTGCAATCTCTGCATTAATTAGCAGTCTTGCCCTGAAATACTTCATCCAATGTGTTTTTCCAAGGCGTTTTGAGTGGATCTGTCTGTGGCAGCCATTGTTTCAATATCCAGCACTTAGCATTTTAACGTCTCTTCCTCAGACAGTGAAGAGTTTCAATGGGTCTTTGAATTATAGGAAATGTCTCTTCCTTCACACTCCCCTGAAGGTGATTTGTTTGTTTCTCATCTCCTCTTTGGAACGTGGCCTTGAATCTTTAAGCAGTTCACTCTGTTTCAGTTCAAATTGCAAAATTTGAATTGTAAGTCCACATCAGAACCTTCCAAAAGCTGGTCACTGGTAATACTAGACGTTAGGTGACCTGTGGCAGCCACCTTAGTCAGCGTTGTTTTTTTGTCTGTAAAAAGTCCTTTTTAAACAGTTCAGTATATGTTTGGCCAGCCGATGAAAATACAGATTGATCTCACTCATGCACAAGTCACCACCGTGACAGTATATACCCTTGGAATCACATGAGACACTAAAGTCATCTATGAACCAAACTGTTCAAGATCTGAAGAAACAAACTTTTGAGATCTCACAGAGGTACAAGAAAGGACTGCAGAGCTGAAGAAAATGATTGGATATTTGGAAGAAAACTTGGGGGAGAATTTTCCCCATGTCGGGTGGGCACAGGTGGGTGCGGATCCGATCGCCACCTGCGATTGGGTCCACATTGCCATTTTACGCAGGTGGGCCATTTAAGGTAGTCATAACTCCCGCGCATAGCGGGAACGGGCTACAGCAGGTGCACGCAGACTGCTGGGTCCAATGGTGATCTGGCAGCCTGTTTAAATGAAGGCCTGGCAGCCTTGGAAAGGCTGCTCACAATGGCTGGGAGAAGAGCACATCAGAGGTCAATGTGCCTGATGCAGGCCAGGCCGGAGGGTAGGCCAGCAGGGCAGGCCAGGTCAGAGGGTAGGCCAGCGGGGCAGTGTGCCCCTCGTTTTTCCAACAAGTGCCTAGCTGCCCTCCTGGAGGAGGTGGCAGTGAGGTTGGTGGTCCTTATTCCAAGGGACGGGAGGCAGAAGCCTCCCCACCTGACTAAACGTGCCTGGGAGGAGGTGGCCGAGAGTGTTAACTCCCATGATGTGTCTCCAGTGCTGCAAAAGATTCAACGATCTCCTGCGCTTGGGAAGAGTGAGTACCATAGTTGTCTCAAGTCATTTAATGCAGCCGTCACCCTTTACCTCCAACACCGCCCCCCTCCCACCCCCTGCAACTCTGTGTACAGTAACGGTATGAATCCCTCACGGCATGTATCCCTCACTGGGTGTCACAGCAGAGATTGCCCATGCCCAGTTCACTCTGAGAGGGTTGAGCTAGGATGTGTTCTGCATCCGCAGCATGTGTGACACTGACGCTCAGAGTATAGAATGGGGTTAAATGTCAAGGGTCTGCACCTAGGCAGAGTGCTGAAACTGGGAAGCATGTCGAAGTCAGGGTGCTAACATGCTGGGAGGGAGCTTCCAGGTGGCGGGGCACCAATCCATCTGCTGGTCTTTGTGCTCCACGTGCTTGTGCCTCCTTGCTTAGCAAAGTGACACCTTTAGGTGCCACATGTGAAGGAGGCAGCATTTGGACAATGGGGGTGGGGTCAGCCCTGGCTTGTTTGGGTGAGTGTGCAGCAGCTGCAGGATGACGAAGAACTGGAGTCCTGCAATGTCCCACTCTGGCAGGGATGCAATGGGAATTCAGGTGCAGGCTGGACTAATCAATGCTCTTTTCTCCTTTTCAGGAAAAGACTGTGCACAATGCCTCTGAACCAATGTGGACTGGCGGAGGGCAGGCCCAGTTGGCGGTTCCAACAGTTTTCGAGCAGCAGGCCATGGATCTTGAGAGGCACCATGCCCCCAGGTCCACCAGTGGTGGTGAGGCTGGGGTGCCATGGGGAGGTATGTCTGGTGAGCGCTCAGGTCACCATGTGTGTCACAGAAGCCATGGCACTGGTGAATGCTCAGTGATTGAAGTTAACAACATGGGTTTACCATTGATTGTGGAAGGATGTGCGCATAATGATCTGGGGGAATGGCATGCAAGTTGACATTGTCAGCCCTGTAACTAATTAAGTGTCCTTTCTCTTCCTTTCAGCATCACTGGAGCAGGGCCAGGAGGAGGAGGCAGAGGGTCCACCTCTCACCCCTAAAGCCCCCGAGCAAATCCACTCACCAGCGTCACACCATCACTGCCAGGCAGGCACCAGCGCAGGTACTAGCACTTCAGTGGGAATTAGATATTCGGCTAATGTCCTGGGGCACAGCGGTGAGGAGACTTCACAATCACTTGAGACGTGGGTAGAGACAGAGAGTGCCCAGGGCACCACCAGTCGGAGGACTGCTGGGGACCAGGTACATGCTCGGTCGGTGGCTGATGATGTGCCTCTGGAGTCATCTGTGAGGCAGCGAATGCAGGAAGTGCAGCAGGGTATGTGGGACAACCTGGCGGGGGTACATGAGGCTATGCGTGGCATGCTGCCTATACTGGAGGAGTCCATGTGGAGCATCACCGATGCAATGAGCCTCATGGCTGAGTGCCATGTTTCCTCCCTAGAGAGAGTGGAGACTCTCCTGGAGCCTTCTCCAGGAGAACAACAGGGCCTCCTGGGGTTGCGCTTGGACTTGCAAGCCCTTATAGTGGTGTTAGCCTCAGCTGGTCAGTGCCAGTGTGGGAGATGGTTTGGGCACCAAGTATCCCAGCTCAGTGCCCATCCATCTACAATGAGAGGGAGGTCCAAAGTGACCTCACGTCTGCGCAGCAACTTCCTGTCATCTCTGTGGGCTCCTCTCAGGGCGCTCCGGGTGAGGGCAGCAGCTCCTCCGCCCCTCTGCAAGTGACAGTGGCATCCGATGAGGCTGCGGCGACTGCAGAGATGCCAGCCATGGAACTGGCTGCTCCCTCCCAGGTGGAGCTAGCACAGGCTCCATGGGCCAGAGGACATCCGCCAAGGTCATCGAGGCCAACAGGACAGCACAGTGAGCAGGCTGTCTCAGATACCAGTGCCAGCGAGCGGACAGCAACTAGACGTTGCACCCATTAGCATAAATTTAAGGCACCTTCGCCACACCTCGGGTTTCTCACTGGTGCTTTTATGTTGGCCCATGATACTTTGTCGAAGACTTGGTGTGATGTCCAACACCGTTTTTGTTTTGCTTTATAAGTTACATTTGTTCACTCAATAAATTTTAACATGTTGCTATGTCTCAGGGTGATTCCATACCTCTGCAAGTGGATGGGAAGCCATGATGTTATGAGTGAGTTTTTTGACATTGAGCTTTATTGACAAGGGCCTTAGTTAATGTTATTATCCAGGCTGATTTAGCACTCAGATATCAAGTGTGGAGCCTGCAGCCCTGGCGTGTGTTGAAGATCCATTTGTGGTGTTCTAGCTGAAGGTCCTTTGGATTAAAGCCTCCCAGGTGTCCCTGCCTCCCTGGAGTATGCCTGGGTCAGCATCTACCCCCTCAGCGTTCTCCTGTGTGTGCTCATCCTTGGACTCACTGCTGGAATCATTGTGTACAAATGGAGCAACTGCGTCTATGTCTTCCTCGTCCACTGTGTCACCCCTTTCCAGCACCAGATTGTGGAGAGTGCAGCATGCAACCACTATCAGCGACACACGATCTGGGGGGTGTTGCAGTGCACCCCCTGAATGGTCCAGGCACCAGCAGCTCATCTTGAGAAGAACGATGGCTCTCTCCAACACAGCCCTTGTGGAGGCGTGGCTCCTATTGTACCACTGCTCAGCTTCTGTTCTTGGATGGTGGAGAGGCATCATGAGCCGCCTTCTGAGGGGATAGCCCTTGTTACCCAGTAGTCATCCAGCCAGCTGTGCTGGAGAACTGAAAAGCCTCAGCACCTGGGAGTGTCTGAGGATGTAAGCGTTGTGGGTGCTGCCTGGGTACCTTGCACAGACTTACAGAATCTGCAGCTTGTGATCCACACTATCTTCACATTGAAGGAGTGGAAGCCCTTCCTGTTGACCAAGGCACCGGGCTCACCTGCTGGCGCCTTGATGGCCACATGTGTACAGTCTATTGCACCCTGGATGTGGGGGAAGCCAACAATGGCCGCGAAGCCTCTGACTCGCTGCGTCTGACTGGCATTGGCCCATCGGTAATGGATGAAGGTCAATGCACACCTGAACAGAGCGTCTGTCACCTGCTTGACAAAAATGTGGGCAGCAGATTGGGAGACTCCACAGGGATCACCCACCGACCCCTGGAAAGAGCCAGAGGCTTAGAAGTTGAGGGCAGCTGTGGCCTTTTGATCCACTGGCATGGGATCCCCACCCCCACAGTTTGTGGAGATCTCAGGGTCTATCATCTGAAAGATGGAGGTGACTGTCTCCCTTGAGAAACGCAGCCTCCTTCAGCACTGGGCCTCAGACATATTGAGGTAGCTGCTTTGCCGCCTGTAAACCCTGGCAGCAGGATATTGGCGTCTTCTGCAGCCCCTTCTGCCTTGCACTTTCTGTTGGCCCTGCACCCCTTGTGCCTGTGCCTCTCCTCCCAAAGGTGGCTCCCCTGGAGGCTGAATGTGGACTCTTGGCCTCCTCCCCCTTCTGGCCCTCCCTTCCTCCTCAGAGGAGGTGCCTCCAGTGGTGAGCACAACTCCCATTCCCAGGCTAAGGGAAGGCTTCCTGAAAGCTGCAGGCCCCAGAAATGATCTTTACTGTGGAGTCCTGACCAAGGCTTTTACTCCTGTCCTAGTAGCTGGTACGAGTTTTGAAGTCTTCCTGCTCACACAGGCAAGTATAAGTAACTTTCACACTTAAATCCTCAAACATCACATTTGCAACCTCACTCACTTGTCTCATCCCGCCCATGGATGAGGTTTATACAAATGTCGCCTGCCTGTTGTGCCTGCGAGATATCCTGAAGACCGTGCAGGCTGCAAAAAGTCGAATTCAATTGCTGCCTCAAGGGCCTTTACTGGCCCGTTAATTGATGGCAGGGGTGTATCCGAACTTATAGCGCGACTGTCTTCCCAAATATCGCAATGACGCGCGGTGACATTGGGACACTCGCCCGACGTCACTGCGCGTCATTTTACGCGTAGACGTGCAGAGGGAATTCTGCCCTTGGAAAACATTATGTTTCGAAAGAGATATATGAAGAGCTGAAAATCAAGAGCCTTGAGTGGCGAGAGAAAGTACAAGTTCTCACAAAAGAGTGTGGGGAGTCTCAAAAACAATTAGCAGAAGCACAGTTATAGAATGCGAGCTTGGGCAATAGCACAGAGGAATTATACTCTGGCAAAGAAAGGCTGATCAGTGTAGAGAATCAACATTCATGTGCAAAAGATACATTTGATAAGGAAAACCGAGAACTAATGAGAGCACTGGGATGTTGCTCACAGAATGTGGAACACTTGAAAGAGGATGTGAACCACTTAGATGATGAACTTGTAGAACAAATTCAACAAAAATGGATCTTCAATTAAAACTTGATGAACATTGTGCAAAATGCTAGGAACAGCAGAATGAATTGCTGATGAATCAGAACAGTTGCTTGAAAGCAGAATTAATAACCAAAGCTAATGAACTTCTTGAACTTCAGTCCAATCTGAACAACATGAAGGATGAAATGCACAGTATGGAAGAGAAAATCCAGACTTTAAAAGCAGATAAGGTGAACTCTACGGAACAGATTGAAGATCTAATGAATGAATTGAAAGAGTCTAAGGAGCAGTCAGTGACCATGGAAGAAAGATTCAGAAAAGAACTGAATGCCCAGGTGAACTTGTTAAACTTACAAAAGAGTTCCGCAGATAACCCTGAAACAAAAACAACTCAACTTATCAGTGTAGTTGCTGAGCTGAATGAAAATATTCATAAGCTCGAAAAACAGCTGGAAAAGAAGAAAGTTATCAAAAATTTGGCTAAAATTGTGAAACAAGTGGGAATGAAGGTTCCATTGTTGAAACGTGAACTTCTGTATGTGGAAACACTTTGGAGATGAGCACAGTGATTCTCCTTCCCGGAAAAAAGGGGATAAATCAACAATTACCTATCACCACAACTGCCAAATCGACAAAGAGCGGTTCAATAGCAAGGAATGGAAAAAGAGGATAAAAAGAAACTAAATGCCAGGGTAACTTCCAAATCAGAGATTACCCACAGCGACAGAGCCTACCAATCCCCTGACAGTGGTGTGAATGAGCTATGGAAGGGTTATAAGGTCTCCAGATCACCTGAACATATGAACTCAAAAACTTGAAGTGGGGATATGGGATAATAATAACAATGTAAATACATGGGGTAAACTAGAATAACTTGAAATACACTGGATAGAGGCTTGGGGGGAGGTGTCATATAAGGGTCTGGCACATAAAGAGTTAACATCGATCTGAGTGCAGTATCGCCCACATAGTGATGTAAGAGAACACATGACGTGTACCTAGGGTCAGTCTAGTGTTGTACAAGCAGCATGGAGACAGCTCCCAACTTGAACCCTTTACTGTATACCTGTATATAGTTCTTGTAGTTAAAAAAATACATACAATTAACCTACTTAAGATTATGAAGACATCATTAAGACCTACCAAATGGTATCCAACACCCTCCAACACTAGCCCCTAGTCTCCTTTCCTGCCATCAGGCCTTGTTTCCTGCACTATCCCTCCTGATCCTCATCCTCCAATCCTATCCTCCACCCCCCTTTTCATCTCTACCAGGCTCTGATCCTCCTTCCCAATTCCCCTTTCTCCACCCCCCTACCGCGACTTCTTGGCTACACTTATCCAAGGGCCATTGCAATGCAAAGGGTCTGATCCTTATTTCTTCTTTACCAGCTGGTTGTTTGTACCATGCTGACTCCATTGTCATTAGGCCCAAGGCCTAATTTAGAGGCTCCTCAGACCTCACCATGCAAGTGCAGGAAATAGACCCTGCATTGTCTGATGATGATTGTGGCCCTGAAAATTGTTATGGCTGCTACACCTCCACTGCTTGTGCCAAAGTGACTCTATACATGACCTCTAGCACCCTTGATGGAGATGGGTCTACATGAAGTGAGACATCATGTTGAATCCTGTTGATGTGTCTCGGGGGTGTCCATTTGGAGTGTGGGCCAGAGACCCGCACTGCCTCTTTTTATGGAAGACACGCCAAACCACATGCCAATCAGGCAGTGGTGAGGCCAGTGGTGGGCCTTCCCCTGGAATCAAGACACTGGATATGGAAGCCTTGCCTACCGAGAGCTGCTGGCCAATCAGAGGCTGCCAGCTCTTGTGCTCAGCAGTGCCATTTGGAAGGCTGTGGCTGTTGCCACCAGAGTGGAATTTTCCATGCATGTTCAGTGGCGTGAGTGGACAATATGGCGAGAAGGCCAAAAATCGGTTTCACGACACAGGTGGAACTAATTTGCGATCATCCGCTCTGCCTGTCAATGGTGGGCCGCGTTTTGTGCCGTTGGATGTTGGAAACCTCATTGTAATACATCTGCATATCATTATGAGGCCAGCCCACCAGAACCATCCCACCCCCGCTGGATTGTCCACCCACATCAGCCAACTTGTTTCACAACTGTACAAAAGTGACGTGCACTTGGCGAGCTGCACTTCGCTCAGGCCTTCGAGGTTTGTTTGCCTACCTTGATTCAGGCAGCACTCACGGTCATCAGCACCAGGCTTCACAGGCAGCACCACATCACTTTTAGTGGGGTTCATGGGCAGGTCTCTACCTACCAGACCAGCCGTAAGGCGGGGGTGGCTTCTCAATGCCTGCAGGATTGGGGCTTGCTTGGGGAAGGGGGTGGAGTGGCCTCAGGCAAGGGAAGAGGTTGCAGGGCGGGGGCTGTACTAGGAAGGGGGGTTATCCCAGGACGTGTGCGGGGGCACAAGTTGATCTGTGCAAGTGGCCTCAAGAGGGTGAGAGCTAAGAAGGCAGTCTCCAGAGGAGATGAGTCCAGATGGACATGTGAGGGTGTGTGTGAGAGAATGAGTGGGGATGTCCCTTGAGCTGGCAGTGAGTGAGATGCCAGTGAATGTGTGATGAGCTTGAGTGTGTGAGTTTAGAGGATGAGATGGTTGCCTTATCCTGGCTGCACGCATGAGATCATTCATCCTCTATATGCATTGGATGGCCATCCTATTCTGTGCAGCATTGGCACTGATCACCGCTGCCAAGCTGGAGTGGTAATGTTGCTGCCCCTCTTGTGACCAGTGTGGGAGTAGAGAACACTACAGTGGGCCTCCACAGTGTCCAAAAGGCGCTTGAGGGACCTGTCACTAAACTGGGGGCTGCAGTCTTCTTGCCTTGTGAGGCAATGTCTTCTTTGCAGCAGTCCTGGGCTGGAAGCACTGAGAGATGTGCGCGCTGCACTTTAAATTGGAGCCTGCCCGCCATTGAAATGGTGTGTTTCCCGGGAATGCATAATTAATGAGGCGGGATACGCCATGAATAGCAGCCATTGCAGCCCGCAGGTAAAACATCCAGTTTCATGCCCGTTACCGCACCTAGTGCAAATCTGGACGATTCCACCCCTAGGGTTGTGGAGTGACCAGGCCACTGCCCCCCATGCTTTCGTGAGGTGGGGGTCAGGAAGCTGGTAGCAAGGGTGGGAGGGGCTCTCAGTGAAGCCCACTTTCCCCCTTTCCGATGGCCAGTCCCTCGATCAGATACTCTCCCTCTCCCCCTGGAAGTGCCAAACTGCAAGCCGATGGGGCCTGTTGCTGCCTTGCAGAACTGAGCAGGCAGCTGATTGGGCTGGGAAATTTTACTTTTAAAAATTGTATCTTGCCATCCCTGGTTTGAAAAGGACATCAAGGAGCAAAATGGGCTGTTAATTGGAGGCGAATGTGTCCCCTGTTTCTCCCTCCCACCTCCAAGAAACTTGTGCCATGTTCCGGAGGTGGTGGGATCGAGTGCCAGCCTCTGGGAAGGTGATTTTCAAATCGTGCCCGTACTCCTTTCTGATCCCACCAAAAATTGAAAATCCTGGTCTATGTGCCAGATTCAAATGAAGACCTGCTGTGCAGAACCTTTGATGTGTGAACATGGGGAGGCTGTTCCCTCACAAGGCCTTGTCTGAAACTGGCTGCAACATGGGGCCTTTGTATCTAGGTCCTGGCCTAGTTTCCTGCTGATCCAGTGTCCTTCCAACAAAATTGTGGCTGCAGTTGGCTGTTGTTCACCCTTATGTCTAAGTCAAAAGTTTTTCAGTTCAAATCCCACTCCAGAAACCTGAGAACAAAGTGTAGGCTGACAGTTGAGTGCAATATTGATAGGGAGTTGCAGGTACCATCTCTCAGATGAGATGTTAAGTTGATGCCCTGTCTGTCTTTTCAGGTGGATATAAAAGATGCGTCAGGGAGTTCTTGCAATGTCATGGCCACCATCCAAAACAGGTATCTACTCATTTATTTGATTGCTCTGGCAACTTATGTTCAAATTTGCTGCCTATTCCCTGCATTACAACAATGATAATACTTCAAAAGTGCTTCATTAGTTGTAAAGTGTTTAGCAACACCCTGAGGTCACAGAAGTCTGACAAGTAATTTTCTGTTGGGGTCTGCTGGTATATTTATGGATATCCGGGACCTGGGTGTTCATTGTGTTTCTTCAAATTTTTGATATCTTCTACAGGCTGAGGCAGATAGACATCACTATAACTGTAACATCTAATGTCCCATTCTTACTTGTACATAGGAATGAAGTATTGTTGAATTTATCTGGGATTTTTGTTATCAAGACACCAATGGATGTATTGGTTTAACACACTAGAGATTAAAAGCAGGGGAGTTTGAAACAGCATGGGAGCTTATTTTGAAAGTGATTGAACTGAATTCAAGCTCTCAGAGAAGTAAGCTTATGCTTGAGGGTAAATGAAGATGCAGGAAAGGATGGAAAGAAGCTGAATTTATGATGAACTGAGAACTTTGTTCATTATTTAACAGCAACTTCTGAGCATAATCAAAAGCTGGTCTTATGAAATGTAATTGATCCATTGCAGACTTGCTCATTGTCTGCATGTTGACGTAAGTTGTATTTTGAGTATATGCCGACATTATTAGACCTCTCAGAAATACTTGATATACAATTAATTACTTTGAAATGTGGTAACGTATTATGTTGGCAGATATTGCATATAGCAAGATTCCATTGCTTTTGGTCATGTTGATTGAAGGAAACTGGGAGAACTCCTTGCCACTAGTTCCTAAATGTGAGTCTGTGGAGGAAATTAGGGCTTCAGATTAACACCCCATCCAAAAGGCAGCCCCACTGAAAAATCAGCACCCGCTTCATACTGCAGTGAAGTGTTCCTGCAGATTGTGTACTCAATGTCCTGGAGCAATGCTCAAACTTATCTCCACCTGTTTCAAAGTCAACACTTCTGGCAACTGACATATTTCATCAAACACCTAAAAACGCTGGCCAGGATATTTGCAGGGAGGGAATGGGAAAGCGCAGTAGCACAGGGACATAGAACTCCTGCTAAACTTAGAAGCATTAGAATTTTTTTCTTCCATTTCCTACTTGGCAGATGGCCAAATTGGCAGGCTGGCTAGGTGCTTAATGCCAAAATTAGTGGCAGGAGGCCAAAGCTGGGGACCACTGGGGACGGTCCCTGACAATCAGTAGAGGTGGGAGCAAGAGATCAGTCTTTGGGTGGTGAGAGATTGGTGATCACAGGAGGGAGGGATTAAGAATTGGGATCAGGATGGACAGGGTGGGGGAGGTTGTTGCTATGTTTCCTGAGCCCTGGGAAAAATATTACATTTAAATCAGGTTCTCAATTGCACCGTGAGAGACTGATTTAAATATGTTAATGAAGAGTTCCATGATACACTGTAAAACAGCAATGTGTGCATGGGATAGGATCATGGTTCCTGCTTTAACATTTTTAACACCCTCCCCTGACCCTCTCTTTCCCATCAAGGGGCTGGGGGTAAGACAGGGGTGGGGAGGTGGCGGGGTTAATATGTAACGTCTGGGTTGTAGTACGAGGCTATGTTAAATTTACTATGCAGATAATTGCATTTGGGTAATTGATAACCATCAGTTCCAGTCCTCTGTAGGTTCACAGTATGGAGGACAAGGCCTGCTGATGGGAATCATCACCAGAGCTTTGGGAAAGATCCCCCAGACTCATTCCCAAACTGCAAGAATGAACCTTTTTTATAATTGACCAATTGGAATAATTTAATAAAGATTACAACTCTGCAGCAGTCATAAAACATTGACTGTAAAGATCATTGCGTGCCTGCATCTTTATTGGTCTAATCAACCTTTCAATTACAAATGCAAACAGCCTTTAAGACAGTTTCCTTTTAGCAGCAATTCCCCTTCTCAATTCAGACATTCTAAAGTCGGCCAACCATGGATAAGCATGCATTATAGGCTTATTCTGTACCAGGAGACAGTAAGCAGATCACCACAGCAAGGTTTTAATAACATTTATTTGTTTTATTGCTGCTGCGCATATTCTCCTCATTTGTCTATATGATGAGTACACGCCCACAACAAACGAGACAGTGCAGGTGATCTGCAGCTTAGTACCGCCCCATTTCGCAGTGACAATTTTTCTTCTCTATTGCTGCCATCTTCTTGCTCAAGGCCCATTTGTTGGTGATTTTTGAGCTGGCATTGAAATAGGCATTTCTGCCTGAAACAATGTTTAGAACCATGAGGCAATTTTAACCTCCTACTGGTCAAAGCGCAGCCTCTGCCCAGTGGAACTGAATGACAAGTTGCTTGTCCAGTAATCCTTAAAGGAACTTCCTGCAGAGCTTGCACTGCAATCCGCCTTGCCAGTGATTTACTTTCTGCCCTCAGCCACTCGCTCTGTGGCACCCCCAACCCTTGTGAGATTGCTTCCTCCCAGCTGCCCCCTGACCTTTAATGAGTCACTTTCAGCTTGGCCCTGTCGAGGAACTACTGGGTTGCTGGTGCCACTCAACTGATGATCTGTCTGCCAATGCTGGCAGTTCACTTATATTATTCTAATGACGTTTGAACCTCCAACAAGCTTTAGCAGGTGGGTTTGCCATCACACGGCCTATCACCCATCCGATGACCCCCCAAAAATGATAACTGGCTCCGTCACATTTTATTGCAGCAGTCACTACTAAGCAAGCTCACATCGTTATCTCTGAACTGACTCAAGAGCTCACAAGGAGTACCTGCTGTTTTAAGCAATAATATCTGACTGCAGTGACTGCTAGTTATTATTCTTCATTAAGTTTATTTTGCACAGGTTGACGGTGAAACATTTACAGATTTGATTTTTTATGAAAGTAATTTCCAAATAAATAATACCCAAGGTGGGCAAAAAGCCAAGTTCAATCTCCATTCACTGCCCGAACCATAGGCCACGAAAGCTGATTGGAACTAGTAGTGCAAAAAACATTCAATATTTACATGAGAGCTTATTGAAAATGATCTTTGCATGAAGATTGTTTTGTTCCCTGTCAAATATAACGAATACAAGACCTCATATCCAAGGACAACAGCAGAACCTAATTCATATTTTTAATAACATTTCTTGCGTCTGTCATGTACATTGAATATGTTGCCCACGCATGATTGTCACTTCTTTTTTCTTTGTTAGCTATTTCCTGCATTAGCTTTTCATCAGTCATGTGACTCAAAACCTTCCCTGACATATTTGCTATCATGCCAGTCTGGGTACAATGTGCGAGCTGATCACTTTCTGAGCTGTAAAAGGCTCTGTTTCGGTATGTGCCATAAAAAGTGTTTTTAACACATGGCAAATGCATAAAATATCTCACAAAAAATCACAAGTTGGATTATAAATGGGGGCTGTGAATTTCCTCAAGTCACATAAACCTCCGCAGAAGACCCAGGGGCAATTTTAATCTAACCCACCTGTTGTGAAAACCCACAAGATTGGCTATAACATTGGTACACACCTCACCCAATATTACACCCTATTAACTGAAATCTTGCATAGAGTGAAACCAGTGTTGCACCCAAAACTGTTACAATGACAATAACTTGCATTTATAGATCACCATGGATTGGAAAATCGTGAATGTAACACCTTTGTTCAAGAAAGGAGAGAGACAGAAAGCAGGAAACTATAGGCCAGTTAGCCTATTATCTGTCATGGGAAAAAAACACTAGAATCCATTATTAAGGAGGACATAAGCTGGACATTTAGGAAATCGTAATTCAATCAGGCAGAGTCAACATGGTTTTGTGAAAGCAAAATTGTATTTGACTAATTCATTAGAGTTCTTTGAGGAAGTAAACAACAAGGTGGATAGAAGGGAATTGTAGATGTGATGTACTTGGATTTCCAAAAGCTATTTGGTAAGGTGCCAAATCAAAGGTTATGACATAAAATAAGAGCTCATGGTGTACGTGGTAACATATTAGCATGGATAAATGATTGGTTAGCTAACAGGAAGCACAGAGTAGAGGTAAATGGATTATTTCTGAGTTGGCAAGATGTTACTATTGGAGTGCCACAGGGATCAGTGCTGTGGTCTCAACTTTTTACAATCTACATCAATGACTTTGATGAAGAGGCTGAATGTATGGTGGCTAAATTTGCTGATGACAGAAAGGTGGACCATAAGATCAATCAGACCATAAGGGCACAAGGCATAGGAGCAGAAGTAGACCATTTGGCCCATCACGTCTGCTCTGCCATTCAATGAGATCATGGCTGATTTGATAATCCTCAACTCCACTTTTCTGCCTTTTCCCCATGACCCTTGATTCCTTTACTGATTAAAAATCTGCCTATCTCAGCCTTGAATATACTTAATGACCCAGCTTCTACAGCCCTCTGTGGTAAAGAATTCCACAGATTTACTACCCTCTGAGAGCAGAAATTCCTCCTCATCTTTGTTTTAAATGGGCGACCCCTTACTCTGAGATTGTGTCCTCTGGTCCTAAACTCTCCCACAAGGGGAAACAATCTCTCAGCATCTTCTCTGTCAAGTCCCCTAAGAATCTTATATGTTTCAATGAGGTTGCCTCTCATTCTTCTAAACTCCAATAAATACAGGCTCAACCTACTCAACCTTTCCTCATAAGAAAATCCCTCCATGCCTGGGATCAACCCAATGGACCTTCTCTGGACTGCCTCCAGTGCCAATATATCTTTCCTTAGACAAGGGGACCAAAACTGTTCACAGTATTCTAGGTGCGGTCTAACTAGTGCCTTATATAGTTTTAGCAATACTTCCCTAATTTTAGACTCCATTTCCTTTGAAATGAAGGCCAACATTCCATTTGCCTTACCTGTTGAACTTGTATGTTAGTTTTTTGGGATTCTTGCATCAAGACTCCCAAATCCCTCTGTGCTGCAGCCTTCTGCAGTCTTTCTCCATTTAAGTAATATTCAGCTCCTCTATTTTTCCTACCAAAGCGCATAACCTCACATTTTCCTGAATTATATTTCATCTGCCAAGTTTTTGCCCGCTCATTTAACCTGTCTATATCCCTCTGAGATGCCTTGTGTCATCCTTAACACTTGCCTTCCCACATATTTTTGCATCATTTGCAAACTTGGCGATAGTACATTCACTTCCCTCATCTAAGTCATTAATATATATTGTAAATAATTGAAGCTGCATCACTGACCTCCATAGCACTCCACTAGTTACAGGTTGCCATCCTGAGAATGCCCCCTCTTATGCCAACTCTACGTCTTCTATTAGTTAGCCAATCATCTATCCATGCTAATATACTACCCCAAGAGCACAGGCACTTATTAAGTAGTCTTATGTGTGGTACCTTATTGAAAGCCTTTTGGTTCCTCTTTATCTATCCTGCTAGTTACCTTCTCAAAGAATTCTGATAAATTTGTTAGATGTGATTTCCCCTTTATGAACATATGCTGACTCTGCTTGGTTAGATTATGTATTTCTAAATGCTCTGCTATTACATCCTTTATAAAGACTCCAACATTTTCCCAATGACAGATGTTAACCCAACTGGCCTATAGTCACCTATTTTTTGTCTCCCTCCTGTTTTGTATAAGAGTGTAACATTGGCCGTTCTCTAATCTTCTGGGACTTTTCTTTTGTTTTGAATACTACATGCATTTAAATAAAGGGCCATTAATTTTGCCTTTATACCATTTTCCTCCCTTTGACCCTATTTGCTGCTGTTCTTTTATGTTTGCACACTCTGTCCCTTCCTGTCATACTCGGGGTATCATTACCTAAATAGCTGCCCTGCAAGGCTGCCCCATCCTTTTGCTTTGTAAGCCTATATATCCCATTTCCAGAACCCTGCCCTCCTCTATTTAGTTTAAAGCCCTCTCTACAGTCCTAGTTATTCAGTTCGCCAGGACACTGGCCCCAGCACAGTTCAAGTGAAGCCCATCCCACAGCTCCCTTTTACCCCAGTACTGGTGCCAGTGCCCAATGAACTGCAACCCATTGCTCCCACACCAATCTCTGAGCAACGCATTTAACTCATTGACTTTATTTACCCTATGCCAGTTTGCCCATGGCTCAGGTAATAATCCTGAGATCATTACCTTGGAGGTTCTGCTTTTTAATTTAGCCTCCAATTGTTCAAATTCTTTCAGCAGAACCTCCTTTCTTGTCCTATCAATGTTGTTGGTATCAACATGGACAATGACAACTGGATCCCTGCCCGCCCACTCCAAGTTCCTCTCCATTCCTGAGAAGATGTCCTTAACCCTGGCATCGGACAGACAACATAGCCTTCGGGACTCATGCTCATGGCTACAGAGAACAGTATCTCTCCCCTTAATTATACTGTACCCTGCCACTGCTATGCTCCCATTTCCTCCCCCAACTTGAATGCCTCGCTGTACCACGGTGCCGTGGATAGTTTGTTCATCCTCCCTGCAGTCCCCGCTCTCATCAATACAGCTTGCAAGGACCTTGTAACTGTTGGACAGTTGAAGGGCAGAAGGATCCTGAAACCTACTTCATCTGCAGAGACACCCTCCTGTCCCTGATCACAGAGCAAATATGAATGACCTAATCTGAGGGGTGTGACTGCTTCATGGAGCAAAGTGTCCAGTTAACTTTCCCCCTCCCTGATGTGGCGCAATGTCTGCAGCTCAGACTCCAGCTCCTTAACTCAGATCCAAAGTTCCTTCAGCTGCAAAAACTTGGTACAAATACGTTTGGCCTGGATCACCTTGGTGTCCAGCAGGTCCCACATGCTGCAGTAGCAACACAGCACCCATCCTGCCATCGCTATTGTATGTTATTCAATTAATTAATTAATTAATTAATTATTCTAGTATCCCCACTCGTTACACTCCATTATAATTATTTTTATACAGATCAATATTGTTCTTATACTTAACAAGCTATCTTTAAGAAAAGGAGGAAAAAAGACTAGAGATCTAAACACAAACTAAATACTTTACTTTTACTTTAAAGAGTAGAAACACTCACCAATCCTATTCAGCAATTAGCTGCTGTCTGCATTCTTTTCCCTCTCACGCCCTTTAATGGCCTCATACTCTTCTCGTACCTGCTCCCTGTAAATTGCCACACTGTTTTTCTTGCACTCTCTCGCTGTAAATGGCCCTGCTGTTTCTCTCACACTCCCACCCTGTAAATGACCATGCTGTTTCTCTCCCATTCTTTCACTGTAAATGGCCCCACTGTTTCGCTCTCACTCTCTCACTGTAAACGGCCCCGTCATTTCTCTCTTATTATAAATGACCGCGCTGTTTCTCATTTACTCTCTTGCTGTAAATGGCCCCGTTGTTTCTCTCTCATTGTAAATGATCATGCTGTTTCTCTCTCACTCTCTCACTGTAAATGGCCCCACTGTTTCTGTCACTCTCACCCTATAAATATCCCCGCTGATTCTCTCTCACTGTTTCACTGTAAATGACCACACTGTTTCTCTCACACTCTCTCACTATAAATATTTCTCTCACACTCTCTCGCTGTAAATGGCCCCACTGTTTCTCTCAGGGTAGGGAAGTAAGTTGTGAAAAGGACATAAAGAGTTTACAAAGGGATTTAGATAGGTTGTGAGTGGGCAAAAAAAATTGGCAAATGGAATATAATGTGGGAAAATGTGAACTTGTCCATTTTGGCAGGAAGGATATTATTAGAATGGAGAGAGACTGCAGAATTTTAAGGTACAGAGAGATCTGGGTGTCTTGTTGAATCACAAAAAGTTATTATACAGGTACAGCAAGTGATTAGGAAGGCAAATGGAATGTTGGCATTTATTGCAAAGGGAATTGAGTATAAAAGTAGTGAAGTCATGGTACAGCTGCAAAGGGCCTTAGTTAGACCACAAATGGAATACTGTGTGCAGCTTTGGTCTCCTTACTTAAGAAAAGATATAATTGATATAATTAGAAGCAGTTCAGAGAAGGTTCACTTGACTGATTCCTGGGAGGAAAGGATTATTTTATGAAGAAAGGTTGAGCAGGTTGGGTCTATACCCATTGGTGTTTAGAAGAATGAGAGGTGATTTTATTGAAATATGTAAGATCCTAGGGGACATGACAGGGTGGATGCTGAGAGGATGTTTCCCCTTGTGGGAGAGACTAGAACTAGAGAACAGTTTAAAAATTAGGGTTTTCCCATTTAAGACTCAGGTGAGGAGAAATTATTTCTCTCAGAGATTTGTTAGTCTGTGAAATTCTCCTTCCCCTGAGCACAGTGGAGGCAGGGTTATTGAATATACTTGAGGCTGAGATAGATAGATTTTTGATCGACAAGGGAGTCAATGGTTATGGGGGAGTGGGGATAGGCAGAAAAGCTAAGTTGAAGCCACAATCAGATCAGCCATGACCTTATCAAATGGTGGAGCATGCTTGAGAGGCTGAGTGGCAATAAAATGATCCAAAGTGCTTTACAGGAGCATTATAGAGCAAAATTTGATGCAGAGCCACATAAATAGATATTAAGGCAAATTACCATTAGTGCGGTCAAAGTGCTAGGTTTTAAGGAATGTCGTAAAGGAGGAAAGAGAGTTAGAGACTGTTATGGCACACTAGTTAATCTAACCCCCAGTTAAACTTGAGATGTAGATGCTGAAGGCTTTTCACACTTGTTAGATCTTAGAATGTCTGCCTTTACACTCAGCCTTCTCTCTTTTACACATATTTTCCTCTTTGAATACAAATTCCCATTGTTTCACCATGTCTTTAGACTTTACCAATTTGACCAGGATTCTTTGGGAAAAATAAACACACTGGCCAGGATTTTTCCTATGGTGGCTGGGCTGGGCGGGAGGGGACAGGGGTGGGCACAGAGCCGATCGCAGCCTGTGATCGGCTCCACATCGCCATTTTATGCGGGTGGGCCAATTAAGTGGGGACATGTTTTTATAGTTAAGAAAATTTAGTTATTTAATAAAAGGTTCAGGAAACCTCATCCCACCCGTGGATGAGGTTTCCTGAAAAATGCAAAGTCCGCTTGGGATTTTTGCCTGCCCACCAACCTTAAGTTTGGACGGGCTGTGTTCTTAAGTGATTTAATTAATTTCCTAATGGCCTTACATTTTGGCGGATGCACAGCCAACCCTGGCACGCGCCCGCTGAATGAAATATCCCAATGGCGCGTGATGCCATCGGGATGCACGCCCAACATCATCGTGTGTCATTTTACATGTCAGCGTGTCGGGTTTGCCCCCGCACGCCAACTGGAAAATTCTGCCCACTGTTTCTGAACTTCGCCTGGCTAGGTGACACATTTCACCCCTCCTTTGAAAACAATCTAAGCTGGTTTATTCAAAAATGCAAATGTTCTTTTACACCTTACATTCTAAACTTACCCCATGCTTACCATGGGCAGAAATTTTTGCTCGGCGGGCAAGCATGCCCCCAACCCGCTCAAGCATGAAACGATGCGTGTTGATATTGGCCGAACGTAATTAACCTTAAGGTAATAACATTCTGCAGTACATTTTGCCTCTGTTTCTGAGTAAGCTGTCTGATATAAATGTTTCATTCGCAAATGCTTTTTCTGTAACTCTAACCTCCTTGAGTTAAACACTTCAGCTGAATTGTCTTCCAGTCTTTCTTCCTAGACAACCTTATACATGCAGTGTCAGCTAATTAGATTTCCACACTTTCTCCCTGCCTTTCAACTTCCTTTTTTTCTTGTTTCAACCTATGAGCCTATGATCTCATTATCACACAATCTGGAAACAATCCAGGATGCTCTCTCTGTTGAAAATACTTCTACAGGCTGCTCAACTACCATAGGTATCACCCACATCTGTGATCCAGCTATATCAATACCCAGAATAGATTGAACCCTGCAATGGGCAATTTTTCCACTACTCCAGCAATGGCCTCACCTGTTTTCCACTTATTCTTTAAATTTGCCTTTCACATTGGAATACGTTTAGCAACTCTGTGAACCCACTAATTATTACCTGTTCATCCAATACTCCCTCTGAACAACAAATGTCACTATCCCACAACATTAAGGATTGACTAGCCCCTGTGCCTCTTAAAAATTTAACCTCTTTACCTACTCCAGCCTGTACATATAAAAAGACTTTCTCTTCACACACAAAATCTTTAAATCTTTCTGCAACCTGCTCCTCCGAATTCTCTTGGGTAAATTGTGAACTCATTTCCACTTCTTTACCTTTCACTGATTCTTCCTGTTTTACCTGTACACAAACAACTGGCTTTTCCTGTGCCTGAACCTCAGAACCCACAATTATTTTACTTCCGGAACTGTTCTGCACCCCTATGATTCCAACAGATTTTCGCCGCTATTTCCAGCAGACAGATTTCTTATGTCCAACTTTATCATAATGAAAACATCTCAATTTTTGAATGTCACTTCTACCCTCAGCACCTTCCTTTATATTTTGAGAAAAAAAAACCTCTTGGGAATTTACGCTACTCCTTCTCTTCTCTGACTATGCACCTTCCTTTCAACTTTCTATCCTTTTCTGGTTTAAAAAGGTAACAAAAAAAGGTTTCGATTTATGAACTAACTCATAATCATCAGCTATCCCTCCTGCTTGTCTTACTGTTTGAACTCTCTGTTCCTCCACATGAGTTCTCAGGGTTGAAGGAATTGAATCTTTAAATTCTTCAAAAAGAATTACCTCTCTAAGAGATACATTGTTTTGATCTTTAATGCATGTATCCATTGGCCAAAAATTATTTTCTTTTACTCATTCAAACTCAATGTAAGTTCGCCCTGGCTGTTTCCTCATATTCCTAAATTTCTGCTTGTCTGCCTCAGGAACCAACTCATATACATTGAAAATAGCCTTTTTTTAACCACATCATAGTTCACCTACATTTCTTCTGACAGTGAAGCATAAACCTCATGTGCTCTACCCACCAACCTGGATTGTAACAACAATGTCCAGTTCTCCTGTTTAGGTGGATAAATTTTTAGCTATCTTCTCAAATGAAATAAAGAATGCTTCCACATCTCTTTCCTCAAACTTTGGAAAAGCTTGTACAAATTTAGACATCTCCCCACTTGGTTTTAGGTGAAAACCTATCATTAGAACTTTCTTCAGCATCTGGTGTCTCCTTTTTAAAATCAGTTTTTTAAGCCGATACTCTCTGTCTCTTTCCTTCATTCTCTCTTCCATTGCTAACTTTTCCCTCTGGAGATCAAGTTTTCGCATTTCCATTTCTTTTTGAAATAATTTCTCCTTTTCCCTTTCTTTTTCTGCCTCCTCTAGTTCCAGTTTTTTCATTTCCAATTCTTTGTCCTTTTTGTTTGCCTCCAATTCAAGTTTTCTCAGTTCCTTGGCTTGTTCAAATTCAAGCCTCTTCATTTCTAATGGAAGTCTCACTGCCTCCAGCTGTGACTCACCATTGTCAGATATCACTTCCAACTTTAAGTGCTGTGCTATACCTTCAATTATGTCTGCTTTCTTATCCCCTATAGGAAACCCAAATTGTAATTTATCGACCAATTCCATCAGTTTTACTTTAGTTTCCTTTTGTAAATCAGCCAAAGTTATAACTTCAACTCCCAGACAAGTCTGAGCAACTACCTACAATGCAATCTCCCCACGTCAAAAACCTCGCACCAACTCCTGAATTCCAAATGGTTCTCATACTCATAACCTTAAGATTCACCAATTCCAACCCAATCAAGGATTTTCAAATATATGCTGCAAAGAGCTCCTCTATCTATGTTATGGCACAGCCGATGGTAAATGCTGAGCTGCTCAAATCCCAGAGGAAAACTTGATACAACTGTCACAACTGTTTTGCAATTTGTATAAATTTTGAGATGCATGCCTTGAATTCAGTAGTAATAAGACCACCAGATCTTACAGGTTTCTTACAATACTAAATTAGACTTTTATTAATAGAAGAAAGGATTTTAAATACATGTATAAATCGACAAATTACTACTATGATAACTTCTAAACCCCTAGGCCAGTATTTTACATTGCTCGAGCTGGGCTCGGCGGGAGCGGAGGGGGGCGGTTGCGGAGCCAATTGTCAGCTCCACACCGTGATTAAGGCTCGTCCAGTGTGGATCACGAGTGGTAGCGCTACCTTTGCGGGCAGGGGTGGTGGGACAGCCAGGCCAGCGCGCAGTTTGTGCATATGCGCGAAAGAGTGCTTCAATCTCTCTGAGGTATGAAGCTGCCTCAGGGAGATTGAAGCGCTTTTTAAAAAGGTAAATAAAGGAATGAAAAGTTTAATGAAACATGTGCCCTCATGTGACTGTGTCACATGAGATGAGACATGTTTTTATTTTGAAAATAATGGTATTATTTAAGTTGAATTAGATTTAGCAAACCTCATCCTGCTCATGGATGAGGTTTCCTAAAAAACATAAAGAGCGCTTGGCCTTTTTGCCTGCCCATTAACCGTTAGGTTGGACGGGCAGCGTAAATTTGAAGTTAATTCATTTGTTAGTGGCCTTAATAGACCTCTCAATTATCGGCGGGCGTGCAGCCGACTCTGGCGCATGCCCACCAAATAAAATATTGTGAGGCAGTGCGATGATGTTGGGACACATGTCTGATGTCATTGCGCGTCATATTATGTTCTGGCGTGTCGGGCACGCACCTGCGCGATCATAAAATTCTGCCCCTAGTTAATCTAACTCCCAGTTACACTTTTGTTAAGGCAACAGTAAGCCACATAGATTTTAAAAGACCCAGGCAAAGAAACATATACCCTGAACAATCCAATTCAAAGTGAGTTTTCTTAACTTTAGTACTTTGTAGACAGCAGCTTGAGATGTAGATGCTGAAGGCTTTTCACACTTGTTAGACCTTAGAATTCCTGCCTTTACTTAGAACCTGCTCTCTTTTACACATGTTTTCCTCTTTGAATGCAAATTCCCATTGTTTCACTATGTCTTTGGATTTTACCCCCCTGATCATAAAAACTTATCATAGTGCCAATTTTACTAGTAATCTTTGGGGTAAATAAGTACACTGGGCAGATCACTCGGAAGGCGGGTGTACAGCCGACCTGCTCGAGAACGAAATGACGTGCATTGATGTCGGCCAAGTGGGCCGATGTCAACATGCAAGCGCGCGATAGTTTGGTCGGTGGACGCGCACGGGAGCTGGCAATGCACCCGCTGACACTTAAAAGGCCTGGTAAGGCCATTAAGTAACCAATTAAATCAAATTTTTTGCCAAATGGCCTTGCATTTTTTTAGAAAGCTCATCCACAGATGGGATGAGGTATCCAAAAGCAAATATAAAAATAAAAACTTTAATTTTTCATTATTTACATGCCTCTGCTCATGTGACAGAGCTACATGAGAGGATATGTTTCGTTAGATTTTTATTACCATTTTTACATCTCTTCATCTCCTTGAGGCAGCTCCCTGCCTCAGGGAGATAATGAAGCACTCACTTGCGCACATGTGCGAACATCGCACACAGGCCACTCGCATCCACCAGCTCCCCCTCCACTCATGCACAGGCAGCGCTCAGCACAGCTCCTCGCATTTCACACTGGGCGGGCCTTAATTGGCCCGCCAGCGTGAAATCGTGGTGTGGTGCCAATCGCAGGCGGCAGTCAGCTATCTGACCTCCCCCGCCGAGCACCCTCACCAAGGGCAAAATTCTGCCCACTATTTTTGAACTTCGCCTGGCAGGGTGACACATTTCACCCCTCCTTTGAAAACAATCTAGTCTGTTTATTTAAAAATGCAAATGTCCTTTTACACCTTACATATTAATTTTCTCCCATGTTTACCTACTTAACATTTCATACCTAGCTCATCTTCTAATACATAAAGCCTTCAGACCAGCTGCCTTTAATCCAGTTAAATCTCTCTCTCACACACACACACTCACACAAATACACACACACACACACACACATACACACATATATATATATACAGGTACCACTATTTTATAATAAATTCCAATAACATTAATACATCTCCCTGACAGAGACAAAGGGCTGGATTCTCACTACCAAACTGGATGGTTTGAGTTGGGAAATTTCCCAACTTGGCAGACCGACCTCAAATTAAAGGACCCTGTTATGCCAAATGTTCGCTCTGGGGAGGCGCGGGTAGGATAGTGTCGGACCGCTGACCCCAAAGCTGATCCTAGGCTGTCACGGGGGCAGGTGAGTGCTGAGGAGGGTTGTTAAGAAGGCCCACCTCAGTTTACTGGGACTTCATTCCAGTTGTTTTAGAAGCTGTTAGGCCCTCCAGCCCTCATAAGCAGTATTAGTGATGGCATGGATATGTGGTTAGCTTCCCGATGGGTAGCTTAAGTTGAAATGATCTCTCCACCACAATTTGAGCATACAAATGGGATTTCTGTTAAACATCTAGCAAAGTTCTCCTGTGGTGAAGCCCTGAGGAAATCCACACCCTGGGTGTTACCAAAACAATCATTTCCTTTTTCAAATAGTTGGATTCAAAATGGCAATTGTCACGTGGAGCAGAATCACCCGGTTCTGTTGGCAGCGGGTGTCATGGTGGGTGAGCGGACAATATAATGTGAAGGCCAAAAATCTGTTTTACGCCATTGTGAAACCAGTCTGCAATTGTCAATGGCAGGTCACGTTTCCCGCCACAGCACTTTGGGGATTGATTTCAATACTTTAGCATGTCATTATAAGCCCTGCCCACTGGAATCATCTCCCACATCAAATTTACTGCCCACGACAGCGTGAATTCAGAACGCGGTGGCTCATGACTGCCTTTAAAAGGCGTGCACCTGGCAACCTGAACTTTGAGGGGAACTGGGAGGTGAGTGCACTCAACCTTGAGCAGCGCTCAAGAGCATCGCCCGTAGGACATCAAGGAAGAGGCATCGCACATACAGGGATTCACAGGCAAGTCGCTTGGGCAAGGGCTCCAGTGCGGGTGAGGCTGTGGGGGTGAGGGGCAGGGAAGCACAGACTGAAGGAAGTATTCACGCACATGCTGGGGGTGTGGATAGGGTGAGGGAAGCGGCCATTCAATTGGAAAAGCTTGTCAAGAGTAAGCATTCTTTCACAGCAGCTCCATTGACATGCTTGGAGTCGCGCCTCTGAAGCTTTTCTGCCCACTCAAGAAACGCAGAAGCGTGAATTTGCCAAATGCTCCAAAACTTTTCACCTCTCAGGTGCAGACCACAAATTAATGTGCTTTTTAGGGGGCAGTAGAACAATTGGCCGACAAGGCAAGTTGTAGAATCCCCTTGCGAAAGGTGGCCATGGTGCAGTCACTGGTGGAGGCATTCAGAGCCCCTTGCAATGTCTTTATTAAGGTTTGGAACAGAATCCCTCATAGTTCAAGCTAACAGTGCAGCCTTGCAGTGTGGGTTAGGAGAGTGCCTGTGCCTGAGCTGAGAGCACAGCATGCAGTCCAGTAGCCGAAGCTGCCGCCAATCGGTAAAGTGGAGTGGGGTGGAGGAGGGTGGGGTTTAGGATAGCCAATGAGCGCACGACACACTGGCCATCCAAGTGGTGGCCAACACTCTCCTGCATACATGAAGGGGCCTTCAGGAGAGTGCAGCAGAGGCACCAGGCTCGGCAAAGGGAGGAGCACCTGCCTCGATTCCCAGGGAGTGTCCACAACTCCTACATCCTTAGCAGTTCTCAGATCCCCAACGTCTTCTAGGGCCCACAAAGGCTGCAGGGCTGGCTGCTCAGGGACAAGGGTTACCCACAGAGGATGTGGCTGATGGCTGTACGGTGGCCTCAGACTGCAGCAGAACAATGGTATAATGAGGCTTATGCTGCAACCTGGACTTTGGTGGAGTAAATGATAAACACCTTGAAAGTGAGATTCCAGTGCCTCGACAGGTCTGGTGGAGCACTGCAATACAGTCCCCAGAGATAACTTGCTGTGTGCTCCACAACCTGGTGCTACAACGGGGGAAGGACATGGCTGAGGAGGGGAAGGAACAGCTGCACGTCTCCTCTAATGAGGAGGATGTAAAGGGGACATGACATTCTAGCAGCAATGGCAAGCACCATCAAGCTGTGGACATCACTAATGTGTCCAGCAAGTGTGCGGCCAGACAATCACTTTGGTCTGAAGGTTACTCACTGCACAGGGAAGAGGCCCTGGACTGAGAAACCTGCTTTTATCTTGTGCAGGAGCCAAGGTTTCACATCTGAGTGACACAAACACTATTCATCATAACAAGGAGCCATAGGCAAGGAGACACTCTTGGGAGTTTGTAATGACTTGACAGAGTGAACAAGCTTCAACAAGAAACAGGTAAACTTTATTACAGAGAGCTTTTCAGGTGCTACATGCTCGATCAGGACTCTTGTCAGAAGCCCCGGCCCCCGGGTTGCCTGCGCTTATTGGTGTGAGCCTCCAAGAACACCATGTGACCCCTGAAAGACAGCAGGAGAGGCTATACCTTCAGTTACTACATTTCCTCTCCCTTTAGTTTTTTACTGTTTGCATTTACAGGGAACATTTTAAAACCCAACAACATAAACATATACAACTTCAGGTAATTAAAGATTAAGTCTCTGAATTGCTCTGCTTATACGGCTAGAGTGGCGTAGCTCTACCACTTGAGGTTCCTTAACAGGATCGACATGATCGGGAACTGTAACATGAGACACATCATTAGAAAGTGGCAGTTCTTGGTTTGGCAACTCTGCAGAGACATCAGGCATGTCTATTCTAGGTTGATCTGTCATCCCAGGAATGGATAGTTTGACTTTAATCATAGGCGGAATAGTTGGTTGTTGGAATGTCTCTCTATCATGAGCATGGTCCATGTGTTTACGAACAATTCTACCTTCCACTTGCATTTGGAGGGATAAGGAACCAATCTCTGAGACAATGGTTCCAGGAACCCAACAATGTCCACTTCCGAAATTTTGCATGACTATTGTGTCAACTACAATGAATGTGCGAGTTTTGCTGTGAATATCGTGACTCAATTTTTGATTACTCTGATTCCTCTCTCCTTCCCCTCTAAATTTGGAAACACCAGACTTAACCTAATACATAGGCAGTGTTTGATCAATAATTAAGACGGTGCTGAACCTGCAGTCGAATGCGGCGTTGGATGATAATTGAGAAGGAAGTGGGAAAGTCGAGTTTCTAGAGTACCTTCTGATAACCTCTTCATTCCAGACTTGAAAGTTTGCACAGCTCTCTCAGCTAAACCATTTGCTGAGGGATTGGAAGGGGCTGTCTTGATATGTCTGCTCCAATCAGATTCATGAACCTCTGAAACTCTGTACTGGAAAAGACTGTATTATTATCAAAAATGATGATTTCTGGTAGGCCATGTATACTAAAACAATGACGCAGCTTCTTGATTGTTGCACTCCATATTAGCGATTTGACTTCATATATATCTATCCATTTAGAATGTGCATCTATGATCAACAAAAACATGGCAGCTAAGAATGGTCTTATGTAGTCTAACCCAGGGTCGACCAGGCCACTCCCATGGATGCAGGGGAGCTGAAACAGGCAACTTCTGTTGTTGCTGACAATAGAGACAGTGCTTGGCCATGTTTTCAATGTCACTGTCAATGCCTGACACAGCTTCGCGCAAGCATTTTCATCTTTGATATGCCTGGAAGCGCAATGTGAAGCTCTGTCAAGAGTAATTCTCTTCCTTGTGAAGGAACTACAACCCTTGATCGCCACAACAAAATTCCACCTTGACAGCTTAACTCTGTTTTTCTGGAATGGGATGGTCTCAACTCTTGTGATACAGGCGAATTTGACCACCCTTGCAAAACAAGGTCTCTGACTTTCGACAGCGTTGGATCTCTATTTGTTCAATTTCTAATTTGCTTCCCACACACAGGCAAAGAATCCAAGAAATTCAGTACTTCTAGCACAACTTCTTATGGTACTAGAGCATGTAAAATAATATCTGGTAACAGGAGATGATTGAGTACGTCCGCATTTGCAATATGTATGCTGGATGGTGCATAGAAGTATACTCATACACACATAATATCAAAGCCCAATGTTGTATTCTTGCTGAGGCTATTGGCAGAATGGCCTTATCCTCACTGAATAAACCCATTAATGGTTTATGGTCCAACGCAATGGTGAAATGTCACCCATGCAGGTGCTGGTGGAATTTCCTCACTCCGAATATCACCCATGAACCTTTCTTTTCTAACTGGGAATAACCCTTCTCGGCTGTGGAGAGGGCTCTCGAGACATAGCCAATGGGCTATTTATTTACATTTATTTATTTACATCATTCAGGGTTCCAGGCAATTTGTCCACATCTGCCTGTGTGGAGGATGTACACTTTCACGCACTCACCATATCAGCTGCCCTATAAAAGCCAAAACCCATTTGTGGATTGGAAATGTGAGCAGCTGGCTTAGAGTGTCCATGACCCTGACCCCTGCCCTACTTACTGTTTGCTTAGTAAGGGAAGGCAGAAGTTCCATCCCTCAAGGAATCAATGAAGAAACTCCCAGAAATGATGGAGAACCAGTGTAACTGAGTAACTGTCATATAACTGGGGATTCTATCTGTATGGGCTCACTGCACTGGAGGGTGCTGCACCAGAGCCCTTGTGGACCACCTGCAGTGCAGCAATCACATGGCATACAATCCTCTGGGCTATTTGTGAGACTGGAAGCATGACAAAGATAAATGCAGCCCAATAGCTCTCAACCCCATCTTCTCTGTTTGCACAGGAAAAGTTAAGGCACAGTAAGAGAGAGAGAGGGAGAAGGCGAGAGGGGGCTGACCTGACTTCAAGAATCTGACAGACTTTGAAGAGTGGGCAGCCCAGCTGGCAGGGGAGGAACCAGACCGTCTGAGGTGACGGAGAGGTTGGCGAGCAGCCTCCATCCAGTAAAGCTCCATGCATGTCATTGAAATGTAAGGGTCAGGCGTTCCTCCATGTTGGAGGCAGCTCATGCAGTCACTGGGTCTCTCCTCTCTCACTTACAGGTGCCAGCAAGAAGAGGGCAAGGGAAGAGGACAAAGCCCTGTCCAGCAGTCACAGCAGCCCACAGAGGACCCAGGACATTGGGGAGGAGGAAGAAAGTGCACCTGAAGAAGCATCACAGCAATCATCTGCACCCTCCACCAGTGCTGAGACACACACCTCAGCGGGTACTGGATGTAGTTGAGTAAGGGTCTCACATTCTGGTGGTCACTGCACGGGCATGTGTCCACAGCAGGAGGAGGCAGGGTCAGCCAAGCTGGGGAAGATGGATCTGCGAGGGCCTCTTGAATCAGCTGTCCATGATATGCTGGAGAGGCAGTGAGAGGCAGGGGCACACCAGGCAGAGGCCCTCAACAGAGCGGCATGTGAGGCGGAGGAGTCCATCCACCTGCTCTCTGATGAAATGGTTCCGACCTGCGCACACATGGGTGCCCCTATGCGGAGGGTGGCGGGTGCCATGGGGAGCCTGGTCCAGCAGGCTCTGCCAGAGGAGCAAACAGATCTGTACTCCATCGCTGTAGCAATGGATGAACTTTCACTATGGCTATGTGAGAGGGGTGAGGCAGCTCAATCTCCCTCCAGGTGCCCCTTTCCATCAAGGAGTCAGGCAGGGGCCCTTGGACACCCAAAGAGAGGGGTTGCTGCAGTTGGACGCACCTGGGACCTCCACTTAGGACTCCCTGAGGGTGCCTGGCCCTTCGGAATTCCCCTTGCCTGTGATCCCTTCAGCCTCATTCTCTGTGACAGCAGAAAGAGCAACTGCCCAACAACAGGACTGCCAGGGTCTCCAGAGGACAGCCACCATGGTCACCGAATACAACAAGGAAAACTAGTCAGCAAGCTGGCTCCACCCCTGCTGCAGATGTCGGGCGAGCGCCTAGAAGAAGTGGCAGGGAACGAAAAATTAAGACATTTTGATTTCACGTGTGGCTGCACAGGTGCCCTATGATTTTTAAGTTTATGATACTTTTGTAAACATAGTCCATTTGCACTTTAATGAGGTCTGGTGTGTTTTATTTGCGATGTAGTCCTTAAACCTGTGCACGCCACCTCCCCAGCCCCCACCATCTTCTGAGGGACACCCCAGGCTGGGTCTAGGTCCCCCAGAATCATGCATGTGCAGGGAGGCAACAGTCTTTGCCAGGGTCCTTGCGAGTCATGTTCAAAAAGTCTCCCAGTGCACGCTGAGCCTTTGCCCTTCACACTCTCATCTGTCCCAGGACCTGAGCATTGTCAGTACTGTGGGCTGGGGATCCCCTTCAGTTGAGCTGACCTGCATCTCTGCCAATCCCCGATGTCTCAACTCCCATGCAGTGTCTCGAGATCTCCAGCACGAGGTCTCCATTGTTGCTTGCAGCCATGGTCATCATCAGCTTCACCCACACCCTCCCCCTCATAACCAGTGACACCCCCAGGAATCACTTTTGACCTCCCCATGGCTGCCCTTCAACCCTCTCCCATCACCCTGTGGAAGTGCCTACCTTCCTGAAGAACCTATCCCCATTATAATAGACATGTCCCCCTCATTCTGCTGTCCCGCAGAATCTGCTTTACATTCTGTGTTCCCTCCAACAACCCTCAGTGCCCATTCACCCAACATTGCAGGACACTCACACTCGCACCCTACCAGCTCCCACTGCCCCCTTTCACCCTCTCCATCCCTTCCTATCACCGATTTCCTGAGTATGCCCCCCAGGACTCCTTATTTGACAGCACAGGCCCCTCCCTCTGAACTCCTTTCTACTTTTCCTTCACATGCCAGTTCAGACCTGCACACACCCCCCATCCGCCTTCACACCTCCACATCCCCCCCTCCCCCTTCTTATCTGCACACTCCCCCACGCACCTTCCCACCTACACATCCCCTGATCCCCTTCACACCTACACATCCCCCCATCCCCCCTCACACCTGCACAACCATGCTCATTCACACCTGTAACCCGCACCCCCCACCCTCCCAAGGGCTCCACCCTCGCTCACACTCCAGCATGGCCCTTTCCACCCTCCTGTTCCATACCAGCTCAACCATTTGACAACACTCAGAGCATCTCTCTCTTTCCCCTACCACTCCCAACCTCCCCTGCTCCCACAAGGCTCCCACACCCAAACCTCTTCATTCCTTTCCTCCCCATTTAATCTCCCTTCCAGCATAGTACAGTTACTGCCCAACAGTAACTCCTGCAGTTGCCCACCTGCAGGTTGAAGATTCACCTCCTGGAAGAAGCTACTACTAGAAGATCCAACTCCTGGTAGCTGCTGTGCTGAGAACACCTGTCGCCTGGAACCTCCTGTGAAAAGATCCACATAGTTGATGCCCTGCCCACCCACTGCTGCATATGGTGTTCCAGGGTCCACAGTCGCTGGAAACCTCTATCTTGCTTTCCAATCTCTGCGAGCTGCCCCAGGCCTTCTTGCAGGTCAGTCCGACATTTGCATGCCAGAAAATTAAAGCAGAAAATAATTGTCACTGAAATCAGATCGACCTGCCCTCTACCTTGGAAATCTTCCAAGCCATGAACAAATGGCTCATAGTCAGTATCTGTCTCTAAAGGACAGGCCAATCTGAAAAATAATTGTGCACTGGAATACTGGGGCTCCCACACAACAGTATCCACCAACTACATTGTCCATGTTTATGTCTAGCAGCCACCTACATTGGCCAAATGCCACTAACAATTTGCCAATACCATAGGACTCAATTACAATGATGCTGCCTATAACCTATTAAGCTCAGCTCAATAAGTTCTTCGCACCTCGTTAGCTTCCTGTATTTACTGATTTAAAAAGCTCTTCGACTTTAGGCAAAGTTGGATCTTCAAGTATTTTTAATCAGCTGTTCGCACCTCGTTAAAGCCTGATTACCTTAGTGATGAGATTCTTAGCATTTGTATTGATTTGGATGTAACTGTTGACAATTACGGGAGACAGTTGGAAAATGGAAACATCAGGTACCCTGCAACAAGACTGATTGAAAAAAATCTGCATGTGAAATTTTACCACCTTGTGCAGAAAGAACACCCTGATGGGCAGATGATATGTTTGGTGGGGTGGGCTGTTGGCTACATTCGAACATGACATGCTGTTTCATTGCTACAGCCTTTTACCAGACATTGTGGATGGATTATGGACAAATCATGCTCACTCTAAGCATTTGTGACTGTATTTCCAAATTAATATTGCTCTTTGGTTTGTCAAGATGGTTTTCTGCCAGACAGGTAGGTATTCCACGATCATTACATAAATTTGCCATCTGCACGAGGTGGAAAAGTGAAAGAAGCCAACATTTAGAAGGCTGTCAGAGTGGAGGGAGCCAGCAGTGAACAGGTTTTAACACTGTAACAGATCGTTAATGCACAGTCTGTAATAGTGAAAGGACTGTCAATATACAGATTGCAATTGAGAAACAGCCTGGTAGTGCATATGGACTGTATTATTGTAGTGGAAATTGGGCATCAGCGCACGAGCTACAATAGTGAAACAGGTTTTTTTTCATTCATTCTTGCGATATGAGTGTAACAGGCAGGGCCAGCATTTATTGCACATCCCTAATTGTGCTTGAGAAGGTACTGGTGGTAGGTACTTTAATTCAAAAATTCATTCTACGTATAATGTAAAACCATTAATGGTGAGCACAAGTGTGCTGTTACATAAAGTACAATGTCAAGAAACGGAGTCCTGTTTGTAACTATGGTGACCATTGGCCAGGATTTTCCGTGCCTGTTGGCGTCGGGTATGTTCGGTGGCACGAGCAGACAATATGGCGAGAAGGCCAGCAGTCGGTTTCATGATGTTGTGAAACCAGTTTGCGATCATCCGCTCAGCCTGTCGATGGCAGGTCACGTTGCCCACCATCGGACATCGGGAACCTCATTATAAGGCCAGCCCACCGGACTCGTACCCCTCGGCCCTCTCTGGATCATCCACCTAAGTCAGCGGGAATACATGCCAGTGCAGAACACGTCTTGACAACTGTGACGTGCAGGAGAAAGGACTTACCGCCAGGGCCTTGCTCACATCGCGAACAGCCGAGGAGCAGAAGATGCTGGAGCCTGACAGCAACAGGATCCTGGAGGAAAGTCCATGGCATGCTGGGTGGATTCTCATGGACGTGGCTCCACCACGAAGCAGCTCACGGAAGTTGGAAAGTTACCGCTGATGCTCACAATAGATGATGGTCGCGGGGTTGGGAGATGAAGGTCTAGGATCAGATGGGATAGGCAGAGGTGTCTGGGGGGGGTGGGGGGTGGGTGAGGTTGTGAGGGGGGGGAATGAAGGTGTTGGGAGGTTGAGGTTGGGAGGGCTGAATGAAGGTGTCAGGGGGGTGAGGTTGGGCGGGTGAGGGAGTACAGGGGAGGAGGGGGTAACGGAGGAGATGATGGCAACTGCGGAGGTATAAGGGGGTTGGAAGGTATAAGGGAAGGAGTTTGGAGGAGGGCAGGAGTGTGGAGAGGAGAATGAGTCCAGGGGGAGGAAGGGAGAGGGGAGGGAGTAAGGGTGAAGGAGGGAGTAAGACTGGAGGAAGGAGTCAGGAGGGGGAAAGGACTAAGAGTGGCGGAAGAAGTAAGGGTGTCTGAGGAAGTGAGGAAAGGGGAGGGACTATGTGGGGGGAGGGGAGTCCAATGGGGGAGGTTGGGAAGACTAAGAGGGGCTGAAGGGGTTTTTGAGGGGAAGGGGTCTGGAGGGAGGAAGGGGTCCTGGGGGGAAGAAGTCCAGAGGGGGACGGGGTCCAGAGGGGGGAAGGGGCTTTGGGGAGTGGGGAGGGGTCTGGAGGGCGCGTATCCAGGTGAACGTGCAAGGGGTGGGGTCTGATGGGTGCATGACTGCCTCCTGGGGAATGAACTGAGGGTGGGCATGGTATGAGGGAACAGTGAGAATGACCGAGGGCTGAATGAGGCGGTAAGGTGGGAAAGTTAGTGTTCGACGGTAGAGGTAGAAGGGATGGTGAGGGTGGTTGGTGGGGACTCGGAGGCTGACACAGACCCTGGGGGTGAGAAGTAGGAGGTCAGAGAGATGAAGATGGATGGGGGTAGGATTTTTAGGAAGGAAGGGAATGTGCACGTTCACCTGGACATCCCCGCAAGAAAAGGGTTGTGGATGGTAGGTCGCAGAGGAGAGGTGGAAGGTGATGCTGAGTGGGGGGGATCAACTGTGATGGGGGAAAGCAAATGGGTGACTGGGGGAAGGGAAAAGACAGAGGGAGTGCATGAGAAACCGAATCCAGACCATGCTGCCTAAATTGAAAGTGAAATGGCAGTCAACGTAAGCGAGGTCAGGTGCTGTATGGGAGTGTGATCAGTGGGTGGGCGGAGGTGCAGGTCAGCACAGATGGACAACTGAAAGCGAACCCCCAGCAGGCAGCATTGAAAATGCTCAGGCCTTTGAGGTGAGTGTGATACGTGAAGGGTCCACATGCGTGGGAGAGAGGTTGCACGAATTTCCGAAAGGCCCTGCCGCACACACACACACGCTTCTCCCTCCAGAATCACTTGTGGGCCAGCTGCTCCCTCTGGGGAGCCAGTGGATGAGGTTGAGGGGGTCAAAGGCAAAGGGGGCTCGGAGGGAGAGGACAGCCTCTGAGATTACTGAGGGGATATCCTGGGGTGTCCAGCTGCCATTCCTCCTCCCCTCGGGTGCCCGGGGGCCCCACCCTGACTGTTTGAGGGGATGGAGAACCTGGATGGATGTTGAGGTGATGCATTTCCCTCTTGCGCTGCCGGTGCAGGAACACATCCACAGCTCCCGCAATGCAGTGTAGGTCTGTACGCATCTCTGCATTCTGCTGGAGCAGGGTCTCCATACTGTCCGCTATCCTCCCCATAGAAACCCCCATATGCACACAGGTGGGCACCCCTTCATCAGAGAGCAGGCGGACCCACTCCTCCAACTCACGTGCCACTCTTCTGAGGGCTTCCAACAGCCCTGCATGATGTTCCCATGCCTTCTGCTGACTCTCCAGGTTTTGTTGGAAGGCCAAATCCAGAGGCTTGTCATCTGACTTGGACCCCACAGATGCCTGATCCCCAGCAGTCCCCCGAGTACCAGGGTGCTCACATGAACCTGTCTCCTGCTGCTGCGGCCACGTGTCTGTGCGGTGACCAGCAGATTGTGAACCCGAGCCTGCTCTAGATCTAGGCCCCTCTGAGGTGTGTATCTCTGCGCTGGTGGAGGGTGTGGGTAAGCTGCTTATTTCCAGGTCTTCAATGGAGGAGGTGTCCTCTTGGCTGGAGGTGAGGACGTGGATGGAGCTGAGGGACTGGCTGGCTGAGGGTGTCAGTCACTTGGCAGACTCCCTGTGAACCAAAGTAGAGATAATTAGTGCATGGCAGCAGAGTCAAAAATAGGAGAGACAGCACACACAGTTGCCTTGAGTGAAGGATGATGTGGTGCAGGATCCTTATGAGGGTGTTCACTGCCGACCTCACCATCGCCACAGGCACGGTCCATGTTCTCACCAGTCAGTGCAATGGCATGCTCTTCAAAGTGAGTACGGGGCCTAATGTGGGCCACTCCAACCCCCGGTCTGGGACCTCTCTGTGTTAATGTGAGCAGGCTTCTCCTGCATGAAAACAGATAGAAAGAGTGTAAGCAGGACGCATGGCACTGCATGGAATGCTTGTGTGGTGAACGGAGCCATGGATGGGATGAGGATGCGAGCTCCAGAGGATATGAGCGCAGATCTGGGGCAATTCCGCCCCTTATAACGGGTAGCTGAATGATGATCATAGACTTTAAAATATGCATGCTCCATTCGTGATGTTGATCTTAATAAGCATTTGGTTGTATTTCCTATATTTATTTGAGCTCCTGGTAACAGGAAGAGCAGAACATCACTTAACATCCGCTGTAATGACATTTTCTCATCTTATTGCAGCGAGTGCTTCCAATCTTGTTAAAATTTTACAAATCTTTAAACGCTGTTCATCAGTACAAAGGTTATTATGAATTATGGATCATTATTGCATGGAAAGTGTGAACATCTTAGGATTTTTTTTGAGCCAAGAAGATTATATATTAAATGGAGATATATTTCAGTATTCTAGAAAATTGCAGCTAATCTTTTGGCCCTGTCAGCATTTGCTATTGTTCTGCCAGTGAAGCTTTTCAGTGACCATACTTACATGCTCAGTTGTATCTGTGATCAGCCCTATTTTGTTTCCATACTCCTTTTTGAATGCAGGTATTGGGAGAAATTTCCCAGTTGTTTATGATCTGCCATTTTCAGTAATGATGGTGAAGGGAATTAAAGGCACTATTTTCCAAATTTTGGTTAGGCAGAATATTAATGTTTTGCTGAAATCTTTATCTATGTTGATTTTCTGCCAGCGTGAATATTCTATCGTACATCTATTTGGGTGGAAAGTCTTTTCTACACAATGTTGCAAGCCACTACTTTGTGTAACTTTAACTTTTGGTGAAAGTGTAAAATGGACACTATTAACCGCCCATTATGCATTGCACCAAATTGTTAAGGAAAAGCAGGAGAGGTGTACAACAAGCGACCGATTTTACACTTGTGCCAAAAGTTACAATTAACCCTGCTTAGGCATTGTCAGAGGGCTGATCCAATTAAATATAGACACAGCTCAGTGCTTTAGCAGGAGTGTAAACTTCCTACTTCTTCTGGTTATTTAAGGTCCTTCATTGGCGGCCATGTCTTCAGCTGCTGAGGCTCTCAGCTCTGGAGATCTCTCTTCACCCTTCTCTAGCTCCCCTTTCTCTTTTCCTTTAAGGCTGTTTTTAAAACTCTTTCACCTGTCCTAACATCTCCATAAATGCCACATATTTGAATTTCATCTGATAATGCTCCTGTTCATCATCTTGAGATGTTTTACGATGTTATAGGTGCTATATAAATACAGGTTGTTGCTGTTGACGGAAATTTGGTGGTAAACGTAAGATTGGGGTGTCTGGATGGGGACGGGTTGTGTCGAGATGCTGCTCAAACCGCTGACCGGACAGAAAGTGGACCGAGCTGGGAACCAGGGAAAACTGGCTTATCTAGTGCAGAAGCAGAGCTGCTTACTTACTCAGTCTGAAGGTCTAACTATGAACCACACAATTGCAGGACAAACCTGGAGGCCAAAGTTGAGTGTCAGAGGTTCCTTGGAGGCAATTCAAGCCATGTTGACAGTTTCAAAATAATGGAGTGCAAGGAGCTAGGTGAGGAGATCGTGTTTCCCCATTGACTTTATCGCTGAAAAAAAAGGTTAAAAACATAGGCAATTCTGAAGACGAGCCAATATTTTTATTGCTATTGAAAATTTAATGCTAGATTTATGATATGATGCATTTTACAAAGTTATTTTCCCATTATAAATAATTATGATATATAGTTGATTCACACATGGCAGATTGCTAAAATTTTATAACGTTAATCTTCTCAGTACAATTATATTACTGCATTATTACAAGTACCATTTTTTGAAAATGTGCATGTGATTATTAATGTGTGTACAGCAGGAACAATTTATATTTGTGAATTGGTTCAATCCAAACAACCTGCTTTGTATTCTGTTTATTATATTAATTAAGGCAAGGCTAACAATATAAAACAGGCCAAATCTTGTCTGGGTAGTACAATGATTAGAATGCTATCCTTTTACCTTGAATTTAAAACCAGTACACAATATAAGTTTTGTCTGTTGTGTGGATCCTAAGTGGCATCAGTTTTGGTGCAGTTCACAGAGGCTACAGCACAAAACTGGCACAAAAGACCTTATTTTATCTGGGGATGGGTATTGTGTTTGTGGTGGCTGGGACAGAGCAAGCTCTCATGATACTTTTGGTGTGAGGCCCAGGTGATTTTTTTGAAACTATCACCTTTCGTTCTTGATCCAATTGCCAGAGAGAATAAGTTTTTTCTCTATGTACTCTATCAAACATTGTCATCATATTGCCCAAATCTATTAGGTCACCTCTGCTGCTCCCTCTCCTTCTCCCACTTCTTCTGACAGTAAAGACTACTGTTCCTTCACCATATTGAAGCCTCTCTATGATGCAATGCAGCAAACGATGACAATGTATGGCACTATGTCTGGGGGGAGATCCCCCCCAGCGGCCAGATATCTGAAGCTCTGTTTAAGCAGTCTTATCTGGAGCTCTAAAAGGATCCTGGCTGTGCCTTGGCTTCGGCTGTATCTGCTGCTTGGGTGGGGTTCACAGAGGTGTCCATCAGTGACCTCTGTAGGGGGTATGCCTAATTGCCAAGTGACCATCCTGTCACATTCCTTACAGGGAAGAATAGCGGGGGGTGGCTACAGTATCATAAATTAAAAAAACTTTGTGGTGGCTCCCTGGGTTCGTGCACAGACAGCTAAGTTGAGGCAAAGGCAAAGGAGCATTAGAAATAGGATCAGGAATAGGCCAATGACCCTTAAACCTGCTTCGCCATTCAGTAAGATCCCAAGACCATGAGACCATAAGATGTAGGAGCAGAAGAAGGCCATTTGGCCTATCGAGTCTGCTCTGCCATTCAATGAGATCATGGTTGATCAGATAATCCTCAACTCCACTTTCCTGCCTTTTCCCCATGACCCTTGATCCCCTTACTGATTAAAAGCCTATCTATCTCAGCCTTGAATATACTTAACGACATAGTCTCTGTGGCCCTCTGTGGTAAAGAATTTCACAGATTGACTACCCTCTGAGGGAAGAAATTCCTTCTCATCTCTGTTTTAAATGGGCACTGCCTTATTCTGAGATTATGCCCTCTGATCCTAGATTCTCCCACAAGAGGAAACAACCTCTCAGTATCAGTCCTGTCAAGCCCCTTACGAACCTTATATGTTTCAATAAGGTTGCCTCTCAATCTTCTAAACTCCAATGAGTACAGGCCCAACCTACACAACGTCTCCTCATAAGAAAATCCCTCCATACCAGAATCAACCTAGTGAACCATCTCTGGACTGACTCCAGTGCCAGTATATCTTTCCTTAGATAAGGGGACCAAAATTGTTCACAGTATTCTGGGTGTGGTCTAATTAGTGTCTTGCATAGTTTTAGCAAGACTTCCTATTTTTATACTCCATTCCCTTTGAAATAAAGGCCAACATTCCATTTGCCTTCCCTATTACCTGTTGAACTTGTTTGTTAGCTTTTTGGGATTCATGCATCAAGACTCCCAAATCCCTCTGTGCTGCAGCCTTCTGTAGACTTTCTCCACTTAAGTAATATTCAGCTCCTCTATTCTTCCTGCCAAAGTGTATAACCTCACATTTTCCCAAATTATATTCCATCTGCCAAGTTTTTGCCCACTCACTTAACCTGTCTATATCCCTCTGTAGACTCCTTGTGTCATCCTCAACACTTGCCTTCCCACCTATTTTTGCGTCATCTGCAAACCTGGCAATAGTATATTCACTTCCCTCATCTAAGTAATTAATATATATTGTAAATAATTGAGGCCCCAGCACTGATCCCTGTGGCACTCCACCAGTTACAGATTGCCATCCCGAGAATTTCCCCCTTATCCCAGCTGTCTTCTATTAGTTAGCCAATCCTCAATCCATGCTAATATACTGCCCCCAAGAGCATGGGCTCTTATCTTATTAAGTAGTCTTATGTCCGGTACCTTAACGAAAGCCTTTTGGAAGTCCAAATATATTACATCTACTGGTTCCCCTTTATCTATCCTGCTTGTTGCCTCCTCAAAAAATTCTAATAAGTTTGTTAGGCATGATTTCCCCTTTATGAAGCCATGCTGACTCTGCTTGATTAGATTATGTATTTCTAAATGGTCTGCTATTACATCCTTTATAATAGATGCCAATGTTTTCCCAATGACAGATGTTAAGCTAACTGGCCCATAGCTACCTGTTTTTTGTCTCCCTCACTTTTTGGATAAGAGTGTTACATTGGCCATTCTCTAATCCTCTGGGACTTTCCCAGATCTAAGGATCAATGGAAGATTACTACCAGTGCATCCACTATCTCTGTAGCTACTTCCTTTAATACCCTTGGATGCAACCCATCAGGTCCAGGGGACTTATTGGCCTTTAGCCCCAATAGTTTTCCTAGTACTTTTTGTCTAGTGATAGTTATTGTATTTATTTCTTCCCCCCGTCTTGTGCCCCTTGATTATTTATTCATTTTGGAATGTTATTAGTATCTTCTACTATGAAGACTGAAGCAAGTATTTATTCAACTCCCTTACTATTTCCTGGTTCCCCATTATTATTCCCCCAGCCTCATTCTCTAAGGGGCCGATGTTTACTTTGGCCTCTCTCTTCCTTTTTATATATTTAAAGAAGCTTTTACTGCCCGTTTTTATATTACTTGCTAGTTTACCCTCAAAGTTTATTTTCTCCCTCTTTATTGCTTTTTTGGTCATCTTTTGTTGGTTTTTAAAACTTTCCCAATCCTCTGGCTTACCACTAATCTTTGCCACATTGTATGTTTTTTCTTTCAATTTGATACTATCCTTAACTGCCTTGGTTAACCATGGTCGGTTTAACCCCTTCCTTGAATCCTTCTCCCTCACTGGGGCATATCTTTGTTGAGAGTCTTGAACTATTTCCTTAAACGTCTGCCATTGTTCATCAACCATCTTTTCTGCTAAACTGCTTTCCCAGTCCACTCCAGCCAACTCTGCCCTCATTCCATTGTAATTACCCTTATTTAAGTTTCGCACAGTTGTTTCACTCTCAAACGGAATGCTAAATTCTATCATATTATGGTCACTGTTTCCTAGGGGATCCTTTACTCTGATATCATTTATTGAACTTACCTTATTACACATTACTAGATCCAAAATAGCCTGATCCCTGGTTGGATTCACAACATGTTGTTCTAAGAAACTGTCCTGAGTACACTCTATGAATTCTTGCTTGTGGCTACCTCTGCCAATTTGATTTTCCCTAATCTACATGAAGATTAAAGTCACCCATGATTAATGTACTGCCTTTTTTACATGCCCTCATTATCTCCTGATTTATTCTCTGTACTACAGTATAGCCACTGTCAGGGGGCATGTAGACTACTACCACCAATGTCTTCTTATTTCTTATTACACCCATATGGATTCTACATCTTCCAATCTAAGATCCTTTCTCGCTATCGTACTTATTCCATCTCGTACTAACAAAGCCACTCGACCACCCTTTTCTTCCTGCCCGTCCTTTCGAAAAGTCACTTACCCCTGAATGTTTAGTTCCCAGCTTTGATCTCCTTGTAAGCACGTCTCAGTAATGGCTATAAGATCATGCCCATTAATCTCTATTTGTGCCATTAATTCATTTGTTTTGTTCCAAATACATTAGCCATTAATTTAGCCTTTTTATCATTTTTACCCCCTTTGTCCCTATTTGCTGCTGTTTATTTTGTTTGTACACTCTGTCCCTTCCTGTCTTACTCTGGACACCATTACCTAAATAGCTGCCCTGCAAGGCTGCCATGTCCTCTTGCTTTGTAAGTCTACATATCCCCTTTCCAGTACTTTGCTCTCTTCTATTTACTTTAATGCGGTCTCTACAGTCCTAGTTACTCAGTTCACCAGGACACTCATCCCAGCAAGGTTCAAGTAAAGCCCATCCCACTGGAACAGCTCCCTTCTACCCCAGTACTGGCGCCAGTGCCCCATGAACTGAAACCCATTCCTCCTGCACCAATCTCTGAGCCACACATTTAACTCCTTGACTTTATTTACCCTTTGCCAGTTTGCCTGTGGCTCAGGTAGCACTCCCAAGATTAGTACCTTGGAGGTTCTGCTTTTCAATTTAGCTGCTAACCGTTGAAATTTGTTCAGCAGAACCTCCTTTCTTGTCCTATCAATGTCGTTGGTACCAACATGAAAACAACAACTGGGTCCCTCCCCTCCCACTCCAATTTCCTCTCTAGCCCTGAGGAAATGTCCTTAGCCTTGGCACTAGGCAGGCAACACAGTCTTCAGGATTCATGCTCACGGCTGCAGAGAACAGTATCTATTCCGTTAATTGTACCACTACCACGCTCCCATTTCCTCCCCCACTTGAATGGCTCCCTGTACCATAGTGCTGTGGTCAGTTCGTTCAACCTCTCTATAGTCCCCACTCTAGTCCACACATCTTGCAAGAACCTTGGTAACTGTTGGACAGTTGCAGGGGCTGAGGCTCCTCAAACACCACTCCATGGGTCCCCAAACCTGCTTCACCTGCAGTCATATCCTCCTGCCCCTGATCAAATTTGAATTACCTAATATGAGGGTGTGACCGCCTCTTGGAGCAAAGTGTCCAGGTAACTTTCCCTCTCCCTGATGTGGCTCAATGTCTGCAGCTTGGACTCCAGCTCCTTAACTCAGGTCTGAATTTCCTTGAGCTGCAAGCACTTGGTACCGATGTGTTCGTTCTGGATCACCTTGGTGTCCAGAAGCTTCCATATGCTGCGGCAGCAACACATCATCCATCTTGCCATCGCTATCGTATTTAATTCAATTTATTAATTAATTACTCTTGTATCCCCCACTCTTTACACTTCATTATAATTTTGTTTATATACACCAGTATTGACCTTATACTTAATAAGCTATCTTTAAGAAAAAGGGAAAAAAAGAGATCTAAGCACAAACTAAAGACCTTACTTTTACATTAAGGACTAGAAATGCTCACCAATCCTACTTGCCATCAGCTGCTCTCCATGCCTTTTCCCTCTCGCGCTCTTTAATGGTCTCATCTCTTCTTTCACTCTCTCACAGTTAAAGGCCCCACTCCTCTTGTACTCGCTCCTTCTAAATGACCACAATGTTTCTCTCTCACCCTCACCTTGTAAATGACCACACTGTTTCTCCCTCACCCTCACCCTGTAAATGACCACACTGTTTCTCTCACACTCTCCCGCTGTAAATGACCACATTGTTTCTCTCGCACTCTCACCCTGTAAATGACCATGCTGTTTCTCTCTCACTCTCTCGTTGTAAAACCATGGCTGATCTTTGCACTCAACTTCACTTTCCTACTCGATCTCCACATCTCTTGATTCCCTTAGATTTGAAAAATCTATTGAACTTAGACTTGTATACACTAAACAACAGAATATCCACAGCCCTCTGGATTAGAGAATTCCAAAGATTCACAACCACCTGAGAGAAGAAATTTCTCCTCATTGTAGTCTGAAATGGCTAACCCCTTACCCTGAAACAATGTCCCCCAGTTCTGATTTTTGGATGACGTTGAAGGTAGAAGATAGGAGACAAGCCAGTAGGTGTTGGACTAGTCAAGTCTAGAGGTAACAAAGGCATAGATGAGGGTCTCAGCTGCTGATGAGCTGAGGAGGGGGCAGAGTTGGGTGATGTTACAGAGATGGTAATAAGCAATCTTAGTGATGGTGTGGATATATGGCCAGCAGCTCATTGAAGAGCAACAGTGGCTGCCATAATAATGAGTAGAAGTTAGTTAAAGAGTTTTAAGGAAAAAAAAGTTTGGAAATAGCAATCTGGAAGCTGGAAATGATCCTGGATATTCAGAATAAAAGAGATCCTGTGATCCAGTGATTTGCAGCTGAGATCCCTTTTTTATACAGCATCAAGAGCACTCAGACACCAATTCCTACTTGGTTTGTTGGTTGTTCTGAGGCTGGACAGGACATATGGAGTTAAAATGCAGTGGGTGTGGTAATTAAACTGGGAGTGCCTGGGCTGGGTGCCTGATGCAGAAGCAGGTAAGTAAAGTGGTGGGAAGTAGAAATGGTGTGTGGGAGTGCAGCCTGGCCATAGCCTTACCACTGACTGTGAGTAGTGAGGTTAAAATGAATCAAGTTTGCAATTACTACATCTGTAGCTTTAAAGCGATCTGAATTTGGTACCAAGGTCTGACCTGGAGGAGAAATTCTCATTCTGCTATGAAGTCACTTCAGGCCTCCACATCTGATTTACATGACAGATTTAGTGTTGGTGTGAAGCATTTTCATGTCTGCCCCAACGCTAGATGGGATGAGGCTAGATGGGATGGGGCAGGTTTTCTTGTTCCTGTACTGAGCTTATTGCATCATCTTGTGTAGCAAATACAAAAAAATTGGTTTGGGAAGATGGCATCAAGATGGATGGAAAATCAGGCAGAGGTCACTATTTCAATACGATTCTTCCTGTCTTAATTTACCTTATTTGCAGCACTCAGACGATCCAATACAGTCGACACAGGAACAGGAAAATTTGTCTCATGGAGTATCGATGCACTGCATAATTGGCAGTCTCAGAAAGATGGCATGTAGTTAACATATAAGGAGTCTCTCTGGTGCTAAGATTAGTAAGCTTTAACCCTACTTCTAACCTCCTAATTTGAGCTAGCAATGCTGGGCTCTGAAATTTGTTTCTTTTCAGCCCTAATGAACTTTACTACAGGAAACACAAAATGCATCAAAAACACAAAAGCTAAGGCACATCAGTTTTGAGGCATTGAATCAGTCAACAATTTAAGAGGGTGTCATTGCCACTATACGTTCCTCCTGAGAAACAAGATCCACTGAACCAATAAAGTCACTGGCACAAGGGTTGATTTACTGCTCTGTGATTACATAGTTAATGGGTTTCTTTCAACTAAAGTAAAGTTCTAAGTGTGTCATTTTGTCTGTAATTGATTTATTGAATAATTTATTCTTGTTTATGCCAATCTAAGGTCAGACCAAGACACCCAAATTGGATGATACGCATTAAAGCTGAAGGAAATTTAGCAAACGCTACAGCTCTAATTTTAACCAGCATTGGGAATCAGGTGACAAGGTGAGCATCAAGCCCAAACTGACCTCAGCAGTGTGGGGTCATGGGCAATTTCAACTTTCACCCTCATCTACTAGTTAACTGCCTTCCCTGACTCTGCAGGAAAAGTAAAATTGCAGGCGGAGCTCGATTGTGTTACCAGAGCATGATCTGCCTATGTAAAGAAAGATCATTGCTAGCTTCAGGCAGGCGCCCATCCTGACTGCTCACAAGCAGATTAAATTTGATAATGGTGGGATCAGTGCAGGAAATTGAATCTCCTGATGCATTTTAACATCACAATACAATATTCACTCAGAGTAGTATAGGATGGTTGGGGGGGTTGGGGGTAAGGAGAATGTGACCAACCAAGGTCAAAAAGAAGAAAATGCCAAAGTGAAGACATAACATTGTGATTGTGCCCAACTGGAGGTGCGGGTTTGCAAGTGACCCTGTCTGATAGCTGAGAAAGTGGATCTGAAATGCTTGGAAGAGCAACCTGTTAGCTCTGCTAGTGCTACAGGACAAAGCAGTATCCACGGCCTTCTTAACAAAGTTTGCAAGCACCACTTCATGTACACATGTGGTGGAGAATAATGATATTGAGTCTGAGGAGGGGCTAATTGATGCTGAGTGCACAGATGAGGAGGTGACAGAAGAGAAACGGTTCCCAAAGGTGAGTTGCTCACATTGCTGTCATCTATGATGCTTTATACTCTTGGGAACCCTGCCATAAGGAAAACATCTTGGGTTCTGTTGAATTAATACCTCCTTAGTGACATGAAGTGTCACTGAGTGAGGAACACGCAGTCTTTTGCTAGTGAGGTCCCTATAACTTGTTTGATGTATCTGAAGCTGACTGACTGATTTGTCATTTATCATCTTTGGGGTTTGGAAGAGTTATGCCTGCAGTAGAAGTTATTTGCAAGATGGCTTCAGGAGATGATAGTTATGTGAGAGCCTTTTTTGTGGAGCAGAAGCACCAAAGACCGGTCCCCTCTGAGATGTCAGGGAAGCACTTCCCAGGATAGCAAATATGAGTCATGTAGTAAGTATAAATATATTCATAATGCATGAGGTACAGTCACATATACTGTACCTTTCTTGTCCCCTCAAAAACAGCTATTCATCAAGTTTGGGAATGCCATTGGAACTCCTATGGGAAATACTCTCCTGTCCATTTTGGCTGTTGCAAGTGACCAGCAGCTGGAAGCAAGACCGTTGTAAGGAACAAGTTTGGAAATAAAAATTTTGCAATGCAAACAAATCAGACCTGAATGATGATAAGAAATTCGTGCTTCAATGTAAATGCAGGTAAGACAACTCTTCAATCAACAATATATAACATTACTCACCTTTCAAAAGACAATACCTATATTCCAGATCATCTACATAATGCTTTGCACTTTGCATCAGCAAGGCGACAAAAATGACATTAAATGCAATGTGCAACTAGATTAAATAATTCAGGTAGGTGTAATGTGGTTTCTATTCATCACCCATGTAACCTCTAAAAACCTGTAAAAGGCTGAAAATCAAGTGTGGTAGCCTACATGCCTGATTTTATGATACATATTTTATCCCTGAAGAGGTTCCACAATGCCAATAGAGCCCGTGAAATTGAAGCTTATAAGAACATCACACGTCTTCAATCCAAGAGAAAATTTTTCTCTTGCAATTATTATTTTTTTAAATCATTGCACATGACTGTGAATGTTGTACTGCTGAAGTAATTCTTTCACTCTGCGGGATCTTTTCCAATTTCGACACTTTCTAAAGTGAATGGTGCATGCTGTGCCTGGATTGGCCTTCTTCCACCTGCTTCCATGATCTTAAGGGAGATTGGAAGCACTGTGTGCCAATTAGTCACATCTCCCTGCATTCTATACCAGCTGTTACCCTGTCGAGCCCTCCTGTTCTCAGGAGTTGGATACATCTAAACCAGCCTCTTGCTTCTTGCTCTTGACATAGCTTGATCTCTAGATTACATCTTTTTTCTTTTAGTTTGCACTTTATCATATTTTCTTTTTAACCCAGTCATTCCCCATTGGTTCGAAGGGCTGTCCTATCTCTGGATGGCAGTTCTTGGTTGAACCAGCTGCTTCTCATGATGACCTGGCTTGGAAAATATAATATTCGCATTAAAAACCTGAAAGTCATGGGGTGTCATAGCGGAACAAGGTATTAGCGCTTTATTTTTCATCTGTAGTATAAACGTTCACCGGAAGCTGTGGGGAATTAAATGCTCTTGAGCTTTCCCGCTGGCTCCTGTGCAACATTATCCTTTTGGTTTTCCTTGACTTGGTGCTGTTGCTCATCCGAGACCATGGTGAAGTATCTACAATACACTGTTATAATTATGCATGCATATTATAATACCCTCTTCCCCTCCTCCCTACTGATCCAAGAATCTCAAACTTTGCAATTTTGCATTGTACTCCAAATATTTTCTCAGTAAGGATCCTAGGTTGCACAGAGGTTGGTAAGAGGTGCCATCAACCATGGCTGCACTACAGATATGGTCCATATCTATAAGAAGGCTTTTCTTGTTCTTTGAAGAACTGCATCGTGTTTGAGAATGCAGGTGTCATGTGCACACCTGAGAAATGTGCATGAACATGCATTTCTCTACAATGGTCCTACATTATTTGCCTGCGGATGGAAAAATAGGGAATTATTATGCTTCTAGTGAGGAGCCGCACCCGAAGGGAGTGCAAGTCAGAGAATCTGGGCGATGTTATACTCCTATTGTTTCCTATTTCGATATGCCAAATGATTGTTGATCGGCGTATAAATGGCTACAAGCATACAGTCAATCATGTCCAATGCAGAAAACTAGGTATTCCAGTCTCAGCAGACTTATTCTTGATTTCAATACAAAGCAATTGATTTAACTGCTTTATGAATTTAAAGCTAGCATAATAACAATTGTGACCTAATTGACTCAAGTCTGCCTTTTTATAGATAATGTGAAATCAGTGTTGCCTCCAAATTTTCCCTTTACAAAATCTGGGACAAAAAAAAATCAACCCCTGATTTTATCTCTTGCCCAACTCTTGCCTATTTGGTTTTGAACTTGCTGAAACCTACATGTTAATTCCATTGTTATAAAGAGAAATCATAAGAAATAATAAACTAAGAAGCTGCTAGAAACTAAGAAATTTAAGAGACCGCCTATCCTACAGCTTGCTGTTGGATTCAAATTGTACTTTAAATTCTCTTTTGACAACCATTGCTCTTCCATTGGCAGTGAGTCACAAATATCTTTTGTTCTTGGCTTATGCAGTATGCTGTCATTATTTGCATCTATGCATGATATATATTTTAACAGGATATTAGACAAACTGATAGAATTCATCCTGGGGTGCCAGCACGCATACTGTATATTTGCTTTCCCTTGATGACTGTTGCTGTAATTGTCTTTTTAATGGTTGTTATAGATGAATTAACCAACTGTATGATTTCAAGACAAAACACATGAAAGAACTTCAATGTGCCACATCAACTTGTATTGTTATTATTATTTGGTTGATTCTTTTTCTCACCTTCACACAACATCTTCAGTTAGGAGTACAAACGTAGACAAACTCTGGGAAACAGCTGAGTCCTACGGATGCCAATTAATCCCAAGTGAGTGTGACATTCGTTGGCTTTTGTGATCCATATTAAATACAGTAGTTAAGTCATTAGGTGCTAGGGCAGCATTTTCAACACATAGTGATCTAATAGCGTGGTAACTGGTGGAACTATTCTCTATGATTGACACCTGGAACTTGATTGTGCTGAGAGAAAGAAGTGTCAACTGTAGGCCAAGTGCTTCTACAAATGGAGAAAAGGATAGAAATATCGGGGACAAGGCACACTTCTAAAGGTGGTGGTGCTGTTGGTAGGCTAAGGGTGAGAAGTTAATATGCCACTTTCTTTTAGAATGTTAATTTGTGGGCATTTCAGCTTCCCGTATCTTTTCCGACCAAGAACCAGCCATCCCTCCACCATTCCCCTGCCCCCCTTGCCCCCCCCAACCCCCAGTTTTATCCTTCTGCTTGTTCTTCTTCACTTCTCTGCAGACTTTGACTTAGTTGACTACACCATCCTCCTCCCATGCCAGTCCTCTGTTGTTCTTTGAATAGGGCTGCTCTCGCCTGGTTTCTCTCTTACCTATGCAATCACAGCCAGAGAATCTCCAGCAATGGCTTCTCCTCTCATCACACATGATTCTCTCTGGGGTCTCCCATACTATTAGAGCACTGTGTGTTGAAAGTGCTGCCCCATCACCCAATGGTTGATCTACAGTATTTAATATGGGTCACAAAGGCCAACAAATGTCACATTTACAGTATTTCCATCTGGGATTATTTGGCATCCATAGGACTAGACTTTGTCCCAGAGTTTCTCTACACTTGCACTCCAACTGAAGATATTGTTTGAAGGTGAGAAAAATAATCAGCCAAATAATAACAACAATATAAGCTGATATGCCATATTGAAGCCCATTCATGTGTTTTGTCTTTAAGTCAAACAGTTGGTTAATTCATCTGCAACAACCATTAAAAAGACAATCCTTGCCTCCTTCTATACATCATTTACATTCTGTCCCTCGGCGATATCACCTGGAGATAGTAGATTCCAACAACCAGCTCTACCTCACCACCACCTCTCCTAACCTTTCTATTGCCATTATGTTGTTAGATTGCTTGACTGCCATTCCACCCTGGATAGGCTGCAATTTTTTACGGTTAAACTTTGAGAAGATAGCAGCCATTGATGCAGCCCCTGCCACAAAGCCTGTTCTGAGGCCACTACTTCTATCCCCTCCCTTGCAATGTTTCAGGTGAGCCAGACCTTTTGGATTTGATATCAAGCTGAGCTTCAAGCCCCAAATCTCCCCAATTTGTTAAGGCTCCCTACTTCTATCTATTTGACATCACCAATCACTGCCCCTGCCTGAGCCTATCCACTATTGAAACCCTCATCCAGACCTCCAGATTTAACTATTCCAATAGTCTCCTGCCCAGCTTCCCATCTTTCACTCAGCAAAAACAGGCTAATCCAAAACTAATGAGCTCTGAAGAAGGGTCATACAGACTTGAAACGTTAACTTGGGTTTCTCTCTCTGCTGATGTTGCCAGGCCTGCTGAGTTTTTCCAGCATTTTCTGTTTTTATTTCATCCAAAACTAACATTCCCACATTCTAAATTGTACCCATCGCCCTTATTCACTTACTTATATTGGCTCCTGGTAGACCAATACTGCTATTTTAAAATTCTCAGCTTTCTGTTCAAATCTCTTTATAACCTCACTCCTTCATAACTCTGTAACCTCCTCCAGCCCCACAACACTCAGAGAACATTTCTCCAACTCTGGTCTCTTCCACATACCCAATTCCTTTATTCCATTATTAGTGGGTAATTCTTCAGCCATCAAGGCTCAAAGCTCTCAAATTCTTTACCTATAGCTCTCCACTTTTGACTCCTCCTTTAAGACTCATCTTACCTACTTCTTTGACCATATCTTTAAATCACCAATCCTAACACTTCTTCATTGGCTCACTGCCAATTTGCTTCTGTGAAAGCACCTATCAATGTTTTCCTACATTAAAGGCACTACATAAATGCAAGATTTGTTGCTACTTGTGTTTAATTTGGAAAATATGCATGAGCCCAAATTGTACACAGATGCACAATGTATTGGAAAAAGTTTCAGTTCTACTTCAAATGCAATTAGATTCATTTTCTATCTTTTGTATCCTGGTGGGATTACTGGATGTAAATGAGCTTGTAATGATGATGTGAAAGACAAAAGTGAATCTTATCCTTGCCATCACTGAGGATTAATGATTGATGATGAGCTGTGATTGGTTGTTGCAATTAAATGACTTTCAAAAGTAATGAAAATTAGCATTAAAGATGCCATTCTCAGAGAGTTGGGATGTCAATCCTACACACCGCTATGAAACTTACAATGCTAGCTTGCAGTTTATGGAATAAAATGCACAATCTGTGAAACCGTCTAAAAAAGTAATGGACAGAGAGTGGGAGGATCCCAGTTTGGTGTAGGATGGCTTTGTAATTGTCTCTGATTAGGGCAGAGTGAAAAAGACACAGGCTTTTTACAGGAGCTGGATGAAAACAGAATGACAATTCACCAGGAATTGAATGCGCATGTATTAATTTGACCCTCAAACAGGTTGAATTATATGATATTCTTTGATTAAGAACAAAGCGGGAAGATAAGAGTCCAAGACTCAATAGTTTCTGATTGGAGAGAGAATGGAAAGATTCAGCAATTCCCACCCATATCATGCCTGGTATTATGGTTAATAGTCTCATTCAGTTCAAACTTGATTCAAATCCCCTGGGTTCTATATCATTACAATTCATTTATCACATTCCATCATTTAATCAATTGCTTAGAATGCATTGACGTATCCTTAGATTTTTTTTGTTCATTCACGGGATATGGACATCATTGGCAAGGCCAGCATTTATTGCTCATCCCTAGTTGCCCTTGAGAAGGTGGCTGTGAGCTGCCTTCTTTAAAAGGTGGCAGTCAGCATGGTGTAGGTACACCCACAGTCAGTATGGTGTAGGTACGCCCACAGTCAGTATGGTGTAGGTACACCCACAGCCAGTATGGTGTAGGTACACCCACAGCCAGTATGGTGTAGGTACACCCACAGCCAGTATGGTGTAGGTACACCCACAGTCAGTATGGTGTAGGTACACCCACAGCACTGTCATATAGGAGTTCCAGGATTTTGACCCAGCAATTTTGTGTGACTTGGAGGTAATTGTGTTTCTATGCACTTGGTACCTTTGAGGGTGTGAATTTGGGAGGAGCTGTCGAAGGAACCTTGGCGAGTTTCTGCAGTGCATACGAAAACAAAATACTGAAGATGCTGGAAATCTGAAATAAAACAGAAAATGTTGGGAATACTCAAAAGGCCAGACAGCGTCTGTGCAGAGAGGAACAGAGTTAATGTTTCAGGTCTGTGACCTTTCATCAGAACAGGTGAGCATGTTATTGGTGAGTTTATGCACTCAAGTTCTATAGTGATGCTCATATCTTAGTTAGGTCTAAGGTAACTACCACTGAACCAAGCTGACACTTTTAGACTGCTGAAGTAGGAGCAATTTCCAAGGTTGGGAGGAAAGACAGGCTACTGGCAAAGAGTAGGGCCGAGATTTTCTGCAGCCATTAGCGTCGGGTAGACAACATGTGAGCGGACAATATGGTGCAATCGGTTTCACGATGTCATGAAACCAGTTTACGATCACCTGCTCAGCCTACTGATGGTGGGCTGTGTTCTCTGCCATTGGATGTTGGACCTCATTATAATACATCAGCATATCATTATTAGGCCTGCCTGCCGAAACTGTCCCCCCCCAACTGGATCGTCCGCTTTCCCGCCGACGTGTTTCACAACAGCACATAAGCGACATGCACCTGGCGAGCTGTACTTCACTCGGGTCAAAGTTTGTTTGCCTATCTTGCTTCGGTGAGCACTCGCAGTCATCAGCGCCGGGCAGCTTCTGGGACTGAGACAGCCAGCCCTGCGAGGGACACCACTACTTGGGCAGTGGATAAATAGAGGGCGAGGCTCGGGGTCTTCACTCATTTTCCGGGGACGGAGACAGTCGGACTTGCGAGGGACACCTCTACTGAGGCAGCGGGCTGAGTTTAAAAAATATTCAGGAGTGACATCACAGGAAAACTGTAAGTTCATTGGCTGGTGAGAAGATGCTGTTAGGGAATGTGTTTAAATAGGCTTAAAACTAGAAAAATGTATCATTTATAAAGAAGTAGCTACTTAAATTTCAGTAAGGAACACTAGCAATAGCGAAGTAAAGTTAAATCAAGTCAAAATGAAATAAAGTGAGTGTAGTAAAGTTATTGTAGTAATATTATTCTACGTGGATAGCATGTTTAGATGTGATAAATAGATAGTTGGATAATCATGATTGACTGGGAATAGTCAGCATGGATTTGCAAATGGGAAATTACATATGACAAACTTAGGGTTTTTTGAGGATGTTACTAACAAAATTGATAAAGGAGAGTTGATGGATGTACTTTACTTGGAATTTAGGAAGGTTTTTGATAAAGTCCCCACAGGAGGTTGATTAGCAAAATAAATGCACACGGGATATGAGTCAATGTATTGGCATGGATTAAGGATTGGCTAACAGGCAGAAAACAGAGAATGGGAATAAATGGGTCATTCTCATGTTGGCAGGCTGTGACTACTGGGTACTGAAAGGATCAGAACTTGGGCCCCAGCTGTTCACAATATATATCAATGATTTGGACGTGGGGACCAAATGTAATATTTCGAAGTTCGCAGTTGATACAAAGCTAAGCAGAAATGTATATTGTGAGGAAGATGTAAAGTGGTTACAGGGGGATTTGTACAGACTTAATGAGTGGGAAAGAACATGGCAGATGGAATATAATGTGGAAAAATGTAAGCTTATCTACTTTGTAAGAAGGAACAGATGTGCAGAGTATTTCCTAAATGGTAAGAGGTTAGAATTTGTAGATGTACAAAGGACCTGGGTGTCCTTGTCCATAAGTCACTGAAGGCTAATGTGCAAGTGTAGCAAACTATTAAGAAGGCTAATGGGATGTTAGACTTTATCACAAGAGGATTTAAGTACAGGAATGGTGAATTCTTGCTTCAATTGTATAGAAGCTTGGTTAGGCCGCAACTGGAGTACCGTGTGCAGTTTTGGTCCCCTTACCTCTGAAAGGATATTATTGCCATAGACGGAATGCAACAAAGGTTCACCAGACTTGTTCCGGGGATGGCAGGACTGTCTTATGAAGAGAGATTGGCAAACTGGGCCTGTATTATCTAGTGTTTCGAAGAATGAGAGGTGATCTCATTGAAACCTACAAAATACTTAAAGGAATAGACAGGACTGATGCATGTAAGATGTTTCCCCTGGTTGGGGAGTCTAGAACCAAGGAACATCATTTCAAAATAATGGGGAAACCTCTTGGGACTGAGATGAGGTGAAATTTCTTTACTCAGAATGTTGTGAGTCTTTGGAATTCTCTACCCTAGAGGGCCATGGAAGCTCATGCATTGAATATTTCTAAGGTACAGATTGATAGATTCCTGATTAACAATAACATGAAGGGTTATGGTGGTAGTGTGGGTAAAAGGCACTGAAGTGTTCAATCAGCTATGATCATATTGAACAGTGGAGCAGGCTCGATGGACTGAATGGCCTTCTCCTGTTCCGATGTTCCTATGTTCCTAGTCTTCACAAACAGCACCTGACCGCTTTTAGCGGGGCTCACGGCAGGCCTTTGCCTACCAGATTAGTAAGATGTGGGTGAATTGTCAATGTTTGCAGGGCTGGGCTTGCTTGGCAGAGGGGGAGAAGTGGCCTCAGGCAAGGGAAGAGGATGCAGGACGAGGTCTGTACTGGGGAAGGGGGTAACCCAGGGTGTGTGCGGGAGCACATGTTGACCTGTGCCAGTAGCCTCAAGATGGTGAGGGCTGAGGAGGCAGTCTCCAGAGGAGATGAGGCCGGATGGACATGTGAGGGCATGTGTGTGCGAAGGGTGGTGATGTCCCTTGAGCTGACAATGAGTGAGATGCCAGTGAATGTATGATGGGCTTGAGTGTGTGAGTTTAGAGTGATGAGATGGTTGCCATACCCTGGCTGCACGGATGAGATCATTCATCCTCTATCTGCATTGAATGGCCAACCTATTCTATGCAACATTAACACTGCGACCAACTCCCAAGCCTGGTTGGTCATGCCGCTGCCCATCCTGCAGCCAGAGCAGGGATAGAGGACATTGCGCAGACCTCCATGGCATCCAAAAGGCGTTCCAGTGACACATTGCTAAACCTGGGGGCTGTAGCCTTTTGTGGACATCTTCCCTGAAGAATTTGTGGGCTGGAAGCACTGAGACGTGTGCGCGCTGCTGGGTTTTAAATATTGTGCCCGGCGTGATGAAGTGGTGAGGTGATGGTGTGGCGGGTGAATGAGACCCCGCCCGCCATGGAAATGGTGTGTTTCCAGCGAATGCATGACTAATGCGACAGGTTTTGGGATGATACAGCATTAAAAGCCGCCATTGCGGCCGGTGGGTGAAACGTGGTTTTAACCATCCGCTACCGCACTTAGTGCAAATCTAGGACGGTTCAATCCTAGGAGTTTTAATGTTCACCTGGATCTGTATATCAAATTCTCTTGACCTAAGATATCATGATGTTGATACTGGAGGCCTAGAAGTGAAAAGTGTTCCTCAGCACTGGCACCCTAACTTTAACAAAAATGAATCTAAATTAAGGAAAACCAGTGGATCACTATTATTAGTAAATTTAGAAATGAAAGAGCCATTCTACTACATGGAAATTGGAAACTGAAAGATAACTTCTATGATACTGAAACTTGAAACTGAGAAGTCATTCTCCATTCCACTGCAATTAGCAACTGATGGGTTATTTTCTGTTGCTATGTAATTAGAAAGTAAAAGGTCAATCTCACTTACACTGCAATTATAAAGAGCGGGGTCAATCTCCATTACTTCTTAATTATGCTCACATTCAAAGCAATTGACTGGGCATCTTTCTTCATAGCTTTCTCACCGGTTCTCCACCTTGACCTGATGTAATCCTTTAACTCCAAAACTTGGAGGATGTTGGCTGAAAACTTTCCCACTGCTGACAATTGTGCAGTGAGTCACTGACAGTAAGCAGGAGGGATATCCATTGCGCTCAGCTCACCCGAACGGAATAAGCCAACCAAATGGAATGAGTTAGATTAACAGGCAAAACTCAGCTTCAATCTTTCATTATTCTCCTTTGGAATCAACTGCTAAGTAAGACCATCATGTGCACATTTTGTTCACAGATGAGGGTGCAATAAGAATTCATCTGTGTAATTGTATCATTATCATTTTTGGAGATGAAAGGATAATGGAGCCAGACTAAACTTTGAAAACCCAGGTGAAGAACTTACAATTGCTGATGCCAATGGAATATTGAGTTGGACATGAAACAAATGCTTGCGAATCATCAGATGTAGTGACCTTTCAACCTCACCATCATCATATATATAAAAAAGTAAGTCTTTGGCGCTGTTTTGTTCCCTTGGTCAGAGAGAATCAAATATGAAACAAATCAAAGATAATTATAGAAGTAGATTTCGCAGCAATACATAGCAGGCAACAGGCGCCTGTGCAATTTACTCTCATTCTGCTCTCTCATTGTACAGAAAATTGGATTTTTGTGCATTTCACCCACTGGAGTCAATCTCCATCCATAACTTATTTACTATGAATTGTTATAGGAACAGACATTTAAAGGGAAAGCATGTGCCCCACTCTGTGTTTGGTGTCTGTTTTAATGTTACAATTCACCATTATTTTAACTGTGATTTCTATGAAAAAGGTGACTGTTCATGAGCAGTCCTGTGAGATTAACTCCTGAATTTGATTGCTTTAGCAGCTTCTTCTCAGAAGCCGCACAACCTGTGAACAAAAGCAAAAAAAATAGGCTACACAAGTACAACTCATTTGTTAGCTGAACCTATGACTTTTTTAAAATAAATTAATTTACAGCTCCTTTCCTTAGTTGCAATGAGTGCAGGGCAATGATAATAAACTGAAGAGGACAAAGAAAGGAAAAGTAAAGAACTCATGCAAACACCTTCATCTTGTTCTGTGCCAAGTCCCAAGGTGTATTTTTGGACTGTCTCTCAAACCAGGATTATTCTATCTTCATTTTTTTTCAATACAAGGATCATAGTCTCCAACTTTCTTTGTTACTCTGCATGTTATTGCATGAACTTGATTCCAACTGAGACATTGAACTTTGAATTACACTGATCTATTGTCATCCATGTGGAATGACATCAATGTTATGAGTGAGCAAATTGGCTTGCAATCCTTTGGTAAAAACTGAAAGGCAATAACAACAAGGAAGATGAAGGTGATGGAAGAGTGAGACCAGAAATAGGATTATACACAGGTTAGTGGATAAAGCCAAGACCAGAAGCCAGATAATGGAAGAGTGCTGGAATGGCTAAGGAGCAAGGGCAGGGAAGAGTGATAGAGCTAAAAAAGATGGTGAATAATATCATGTCATGGACAATATTAAAGTTTATTTAATCATAACCTAACTCAGGGCATAATACAGCTCTCATTTTCAAAGATAGGGAGCCGGTAAAAACTGTTGCCCTGCTGTGCATGTCTTTATTGCTATTTTCCAATTGTTTTGTAGGAATACTCAGACTGATGCTGATTACCACATCAGCTGGAATTTTCCTTAATTTTGTACCTCCATATCTATCCTGGTCTCATTCTCTTGAACTTGGTATGGTCTTGCTTCCCACTCATTGGATAGTCAGGTGAATTTGCATCATGCCATATGTAAAGACTTATGATAAACTGACTGCTTGATTTAAGACATAAAGGGTTAAGTTGGCACAGGACACACAAGTTAACTTGGAAAATGGATTTGATGTAATAGCCAGGTGTAGTAATCTGATGTGTAATACACCTTTAAGAGAAATGTTGTAATATAAGATCACGTGATCTTAGTACCCAATAGCAGAGTAGTACAGGCTACCTCCATGGGAGAGACTTGAGTTCTAGTCTGAAGAATGAAGACAAAGTTTTAAATTGTGAGCACACAAGTGTAGCAGCTGAGTTTCATTTCTAAGTAAACAGCTTGGCATGAATTTTCCTGTAGGCGAGCAGGAGTGGGGCCCGCTTGCCGACATGTAAAATGACGTGGAATGAAGTCGGGCGGAACACCCGGCATCATCCCATCTCATTTGCATTTTCAGGTAGGCGGGGGCGCAGCCGAGTCAGCTGTGCGCCCGCTGACCTGTCAATGGCTTGTTGAGGCCATTCAAAAAGGAATTAAAGTAATTAGTGGACCTGCCTGTCCAACCTTAGGGTTGGCGGGCAGGTCGGGAGTGCTGGCGGCCACCTGAAAAAGCATGAAACTTCGTCCACGGGCGGAATGAGGTTTCATGACTGAATTAAAAAATTGAGATGACCTTTTACTTAAAGTTATGCCCACGTCCCAACTCATGTGACTTTGTCACGCGAAGGAGCACACTTCCACATCTGCCATTCCACCCTCCCCCCCCACCCGCACAGGGAACGCACTGCACTTCCATGTGGATGTCACGCAGGGTGGGTCTTAATTGGCCCACCCATGAAAAATGGCAGCACGCCCCAAGGTCAGGGGCGCCGATTGGAGGACAGCCCGCCCACACCTGCTTCTGCACATCCCCCCAGACGTCGGGGTAAAATTCTGCCCCATGTGTTTATTCTAACAACGATCTACTGATGTTCTCTGTCTCTGTACCAACTAGGTCACCCCGAAACAAGCGTTCAACCCGGATCCCTTAGCCCCAACAAACCAAGGGCTCTGGATCCAGGATTGCGTGAAGTGCTTGGCAGAATCGTGGTTTCTTGCCTATCAATTTGAAAAGATTCAATAATGCATTCCAGTCACATTGGCACATATATGGCTGATTTTATCTCTGCCGCCCTGGGGGGCCAGTTAAAATAGCCTACAGGACTTACCCATGCTAATCCCGTTGACCTCAGATTGCAGGTCCTGCCTGAGTAGGGAAGAGGAATGCCTGCTGGAAGCCAGAGAGGTCCTACTTTAAATATAGGTTCCAGTGACATTGGGGGACCGACTATCACTTCAACCAGAGGCATGCACAGTGAAGGCTTTATGACACCCATGCCAAGCAAACCTGTTGGGAAGAGAAGCTGGGGCTATTCGGGACCTGAAGAATGGTTTTATCTTTTTTAGATTTTTTTGTGGGCTAAGTGTTGCTGGGTGTGGCAAAGGGACCTACATGGAAACATTATGCCTCTCTTGCTTCTCTCTCTCTCTACTGCTTGGAAGCTCTCCCCATCCTCCTCCCAATCAGAGCCTAACCAGGAGGGATCTTTCTTCCTAGTCCTTGGTGGTGGCCTCCTGTCAACAATATTATGCTCCCACCCAAGGGCTAGCTACTGCTTCCTGCTGGGCTCAGGCAGTACACTGAACGGGGTCAATACAGCTGAGGCTCTGTGGTAAAAATTGGTTTGCCATCCATTTGTCCTCCCCAACTCCCCCTCCCCCTCTGCCATCCCCGACTCTTGTTTTAGTGAAAATTAGTGCTTTACTTTTGGAATTCCTTTATTCGTTTGAGCTCAGCAGTAATTATCTGCCAAAGAACCACATCCAGGTGGATGGTAGCGGTATTTCCTGGCAGTTAAACTAGCCAATCCTTAACATGGAGAGCTGAGGGTAGGTGAAAGATTAAGAATTTTGACGTCAGCGTGTGGGGCTGGGCTTGGCACACCGATGTGTAAAATGACGCACGGTGACATTGGGCGTGTATCCCAACATCAGTGCGTGTCATTTAGGTATTAGGTTCACCAGGCGCACGCCAGAGGCGGCTGTGCGCTCGCTGAACTTTCAACAGCCTATTAGGGCCATTAAAAAACCAATTAAAGTAGTTACTAACACTGCCCGTCCAACCTTAAGGTTGGCGGGCAGGCAAAGAGCCTAAGTGGCCTTCACGTTTTTCTGGAAACCCCATCCAGGGGTTTCCTGAAGGTGTTATTAAATAAATAAATATTTTTTGGGCAATTCATAAACAATCCCAGCTCATCTGACACATGAGGGAACATGTCTGAATAATTTTTAACTTCATTATTTATCAACCTTAATTATGTACTTAGTCTCCCCGAGGCAGCTCCGGGCCCCGACTCTCCCTCCTCCCCCCGCCTGCACAGGTAGAGTTGGGCACAACCAACTGTGCGTCACGCTAGGCCGGCCCAAAATGGCGGCATGCAGCCGATCATGGGTGGCGCTCGGCTCCCCACCCATGCCCGCTCTCAACCGGCCCGCCCGACATGCAGAAAATTCTCCCCTAAGTCTTTCTCTGTGTTACGTTATCTGTTTTCACTTTCTCCCTAATCACAGATTAGTCTGCCATTATTTCGCTCTACCATTATGTATGCCTCTTGACACTGTTCTAAAGTGATTGAAGTGTTACTTCAATTTCTTCCGGTGCCAAACTTCTACCTGTCCATTATTTCCCAGCGTGACACCATCATCCAGTCCTGTGCCAAGACTACATCACCCTACTCTCCTTAATCACAGGCTATTCCATTCTTCCACCTGTACATTCCAAATTTGTATCTTTTCACTGTTTCTGCAATCAGGAATTATTCCACCTCCACTGTATTTGAACACGACAATCATATTCTCCAACTCTCTCCAGAATTCTGTAAGTTATTTCATAGACTTGATTCTAACTGAGAACATGTTAAACTTTAAATTACACTCAACAATTCCATTGCCAAACAAGTACTGAGCTTTTCAGCAACACTGGGCAAAATTTAACGAGGTCCTCAGGGCAGGTTCGGAAGTGGATCCAGAGAATCGGGAGGGCAGGTCGGGGTGGAGTATCTGTCACCTTCTTAACCCCATGGAATTTTATCAGAGGTAGGGAAGGTGGATGATGGCTTCGTACCCAAAGGCCAATTGAGGCCCTTCAATGGCCAATGAAGGGCCATGTAAGGGCTTCTTTCCACCACAGCTGACATTTTACCAGTGATGAGAGGACCTCTGATACATGGGGAAACCATCTGGTATAAGCTGATGTCCTCCTTACAGGATCAGGGTTGGGTTGCCCTCTTGATCCTTGTAGCCCATGGAGAGAGCTTCCCCATGGCAAAGGCAGTCTCCACTGAAACCTTCTCCCTACCTTCAGCAATGACCCCCTTCCTTCCTTAACTGCCAGGACCTACCTGACTAGCCTTGGCAACCCTGACCCAACTTAACTTGGTCCAAGGGGTGCTTCACCGGGCCAGGTGCAGCCCCAGCAGTGGCCACTGCTCCCAGTTGTACTGTTGGGACTGAAAAGCTGCTGACCCTCCCATTTGCCCGCAGCTCTTAGAGGTAGGATATTATCATCCCTTGAAGGGATGGGAGTGCATTAGCTGCCTGATTGCCACAGATTCTGGTTGGGACTCCCAGAATCGGTCAAGGCATGATTGCCGTTAGGGTCACTGCTGCGCTGACAAAATTCAGCCCATTATGTGGGATTGACATCCTGGACCATGAAAGATGATTATTGCTATTCACGATAATGGCAGCCAAGCTGAGATAGAATCATAGAAAGGCAAGCACAGAAGGAGGCCATTCAGGCCATTGTGTATGTGCTGGCTCTTTGAAAAAGCAATCCAATTGGCCTCGGTCCCATGTTCTTTCCCTAAAGTCTTGAAATTTTTTCCCTTTCAAGTATTTATCCAATTTCCTTTTGAAAATTAATGTTGAATCTGCTTCTACCACCCTTTCATGCAATGTATTCCAGATCATAACAACTGGCTGTGTCAAATAATTTCTCCTCATGCCCCCTCTGTTTATTTCACCAATTGTCTTTATTTTAGTCTTATAATTTTCTGGATATCTTTTCAAAGTAGAGCTTTCCTGTGCGGGAGATCAGCCTTCTAGGCCGCCTTACACTGCCCTTGGAGTGGCGCAATGGAAGATAGGCCCTATTGGGTGCGAGTTAATTCGAGTGATATTTTTCTCACACTTATTATTCAGGAAGGATGTGGGTAGTTATAATTGGAGTTACATTCTTTGCTAATTTGTAGATAATTCATAATCTCTTTAATATGTAATCATGTTCCCTAGTTTTACTTTTTCAGCATATGCTTTTTATATCCACCCAATTGATTTCCTTCACAATTATAAATAATCAAATATCTCACCTTTATCTCATTGCACATGACAGCAAATTGATTTTTTTGGGTATCTTTCACAGCTCACAGCCCAGTGATCTATGACCTTGATGGCCCTTCTTTGAACCCTTTGCAAGCCACATATTTTTTCACAAGTGCAAGAACCACACATGTGCTCACTCCGTAGAAGGTTGTTTAGAGCAAGCCACAATAAATCTCTTTTAACTATGAGAGCAATTTTAAATTCCCAGGGAGGGTAAAGGCGGGCAGGTCGGGACGGGGGCTGATAGGGTGGGGTGGTGTTAAAATTAAAGGGCAACCTGATTGTAAAAATAATTCCCTGTCACCCCCGCAGCCAGTGAAAGCTAACTGGTTATCAAGCGAGTAGGCCTGAGGCTTCTGGCTGCACCCGAGGATCTGGCATCAGGTGGCATTAGGGAGCATGGAAGTGATCAGTTCAGGTCATTCACTGGGACGGGGTTGGTAAGATCCTGGGGAGGAGTTCGTCAGGTCGCGGGGGAGAGGTTGGGGTAAATCATGGGGGAGCGGGTTGGGGGGAACATTCGTCGTATTGTAGGGAGATAGGTGTCTGTCAGATCACAGTGAGGGGCCAGTAAGTTCAAAAGGATATCAGTCAGATCGTAGAGGCAGAGATGGGTCAGGGAGTGGGTGATCAGGAGGCAGGTTAGCCTTTAAAACATGTTAACGTGACTGTGTGCTTCCATTTTAATGCCACTTTAATTTTCAACACTGTCGCTCCGTTGGCAGCACTCCTGTCTTTGAATCAGTAGACCCTGGGTTCAAGACCCACTCTAGGACTTGAAGATGACCACAGAAGGAGGGTTCACAACACCGTGTATCAGGTAGTTAAACAGCCTGCGAATCCTTCCAATATTCCACACTTTTCTTCAAGGGGAAAGAGTGAGAAGATACAGAAAACAAACATCTTTAACACCTGCTGTCCCGGTTTCCTGGGCCCTGGGAAACCACGTAGATAAAGGGCGGATGGAATAGGTAAGTGCATTTACAGCACTGCTTGTGGGCCAGGAAGATCAGGTGTGATTCCTCCTCAGCTCAACAAGCTAACCTGTAAACCCATCATCGATCTGTATGATCCTTCCACCAGATCTGATGATCTTCAATCTGATCAACCTGCCTCTACAATCTGACTGGTACCTCTTTGAACTTACCGGTCCTGTGCCGTGATCTGAGAGACACCTATCCCCCTACAATATGATGAACGCCACCCTCCCCCTCCCCCGCTCCCCCACCCCCACCACCACACCCGTGATTTATCCCACCCCCGACCCCATGACCTGACTAACTCCTCCCCGGGATCTTACCAACTCCGTCCCAATGACTGGCCTGAACCAATCATTCGCCTGCTCCCTGATGCCACAACACCTGATGTCAGACCCTTGGCTGCAGCCAGAAGCCTCAGGCCCACCCACTCAATAACCAGTCAGCTTTCACTGGCTGCAGTGGAGACAGAGAATTATTTTTATAAATCAGGTCATTGCTTCTAAATTCAGCAGCACCTCTGGGAAAGCCCCTCCAACATGGCCAATGATTGAAATGGAGACATGAGGCACACCTGCTCCTTCTGGCTTACAAGGAACTTTAAATGTAAAATAAACACACTTACCTCGGCCTCGTGTGGTGTGATTGAGACCATGTTGGCCATTGTTGGGCCATGGAAAGTGGTGCTTTCCTCCCGATGACTTTGCCATTTAAATTAGGCTCCTGCTTCCCAATAGCAAGCCAATTAAAATGGTGGAGGTGAAAAACACCTCAGGATGCAGCGCAAAACAATTCCCCTCTTTCTTAATCACCCCTCTGCCTGTAACTTTGTTTAGGCAGAGAGGTTAAAATACTCCCTGTTATTTAACGTCTGCATTGACAGAATGTGCTAAACCTTTGTAACTTCAGACAGCCACAATACTTCTTTTTATTAAGGAAGACAGGAAATTCTACTTGGTGCCTGGAGTCTGCCCAATTATGGTACAGTTAATATCTTTTTTGTTTTGATATCTTTTCATGTCTCACTCAGAAAGCTGTGTGAGTCACTGTATAAATCCTGTGACCCTGGTGGGCAATTTCTGGGGCTGAGACTTTTGCAAATGCAGTTAATTACTTCCCCACAGGGAAGTGTTGTTTCAGTGATGGGTACTTAGTATGTGCTTAGAGGGATCTGTTAAGAGAGTGTCACGCTAACTATGTCTGTTATGCTTTTAGGGTGGGGTGTGGTCTGCTTATACATAGTATCATATTCCACATATTGTATTGCAAAACTATAAATGGCATGTGACAATCTTAAACGGTTCATTGGTTATCCAAACTCAGATTTGTACACAGTTCTACCTGTGTTATAGCTTGTACTAAGTAGATATTTTATAATATTATGAGTTGATACAATTCTTCTTTTCAAAAAAAGGAACTTGCATTTAGTGCTTTTCATAGTCATGGCACTTTATAGCCAGTGAAAAACTTTTAACAAGCCATCACAGTTTAAGGCAGGAAGCACGGAAGCCAATTAGGGCACAGCAAGATCCCACAACAAGCAATGTGAAAATAACCAGATATTGTAATCAAATTTTGCTTTCCGATCACTCCAAGGCCTCCCTGTTCCCTTTCTCTCTAACTTCCTTCAGGCATACAACCCTCTGCAGACTCTCTGTTCCTCCAATTCTAACCTCTTGCGCATCCCAGGTTTCCTTTGCACCTCCATTGGCAGACGTGCTTTTCAGCTGCCTAAACCCTGAGCTCTGGAATTTCCTCCCTAAACCTCCCTGGCTCTCTACCTCTCTCTCCTCCTTTAATACAACCCTCAAAACCTTCCTATTCCCTGTCCTATTATCTTGGTAAATGGTACGGTGTCAAATTTTCTCTGGTAATTCCTCTAGGATATTTTACTATGTTAAAGACACTATATAAATGGTAGAGTTTGCTGTTTATATGTGAGGGTAAGCATTATTGCTCCATGAGAGGGAGATGATTCCAGTCCGGACTTCACCCATTATCCATGTATATTTTTCCATCAAAGAATCATTGAACAATGATTAGGCATAAGCTGTTTATCCCTAACCTGTCCTAGCCACATTATTATCTCCATGGCACTGCCTCAGTTAAGATCAGTTAATGCAGCGCAGGCCAAGAACTGAACCTGGGAACTTTTATGTGTGTGTGCCTCAAAACTAAAATGATTTATTAATCCACTGATGTGTTGGGAAACTAATTTTTAGTATGATTGTTGAAGATCATAAATGAATCCCTTCACTTGAATTATGATGGTTGAGTTTTGTTGTTTCTCTCCATGTCATGTAGCAGAAATGAGGGTTTTATGATATTTTGACACTAGGCTTGAGATATGGAATGGCTAGCTCACAGGAATGGAGGATATTTCCTCCATAGAATAATATGCTAGCCTAAAGATTCCACTCCTTCTTGAAGAAGAATCCTAGTGCAATTGAAATGGTTCCCTTACCTCTGATGGTCTGTCCTACCAGTAGAGCAGGACAAATCAAGAAAAAAATGTTGGTTGTTTTGGCATGAATCTGTAATTATGACAATGTCAGGTTGTTGCTTGATGAGTCTGTGAGACAGCTCTCCCAATTTCATCCCCAGATGTTGTTGAGGATGGCATGGTCAGATTGGTTGGGCTCTTTTCATTCAGTCATAGGATGTGAGCATTGCTGGCAAGATCAGCATTTGTTGACCATCCCTAATCGCCCTTGAAAAGGTGGTGGTGAGCAGCCTTCTTGAACCACACCAGTCCATGTGGTGTCGTTACAGCCACAGTACTATTAGGGAGGTAGTTCCAGGATTTTGACCCAGTGATAGTGAAGGAATGGCGATATAGTTCCAAGTCAGGATGATGAGTGACTTGGAGGGGAACCTGCTCATGCATCTGCTGTCCTTATTCTTCTAGGTGATAGAGTTTTTGGGTTTGGAAGGTGCTGTCAAAGGAGGCTTGGTGGTTTGCTGCAGTGCATCTTATAGATAGTGCACACTATTGCCACTGTGCTGGTGGTGGAGGTAGTGAATGTTGAAGGTGATGGATGGGGTAGCAATCAATTGGGCAGTTTTGTCCTGGATGGTGTCAAGTTTCTTGAGTGTTATTGGAGCTGTACTCATCCAGGCAAGTGCAGAGTATTTCATCCCATGCCTAACTTCTGCCTTGTAGATGGTGGATGTTGTATGTTGCATGTTCAGTAGGTCTTACAAATAGGTTTTGACTCTTGTAAGGTTGAACATTAAGTGTTTATTGGTAACACATAATTATGTACATATTTCCAGGGTATAGCTGAAGCTATGAGTTAACTCTATGCTTGCTTCTACACAGGTCTCTGTCCAGTCCACAACTGACTCCAGTTTCAGGCCATGTGTCTCTTTAATTAACACTGTGGGTAGTACTGCTTCCCAATCCCACATTAACCCTTGCTTTACCAGATATACTTATACCACACCTCCCCAAGACTTTACCCAACATATTTACATTACAATAATACAAAAGCAAAATACTGCAAATGCTGGAAACCTAAAACAAAAACAGAAAATGCTGGAAAAACTCAGCAGTCTAACAGCACCTGTGGCGAGAAAAGCAAAGTTAACATTTCAAGTCTGTATGACTTGTCTTCAGAGCTAAAGAGAAGTGAAAATGTGATGAAATTTATATTATTTAATGGGGGTGGAGCAGGTGAAGCTGGAAAGAAGGTCAGCAATATGTGGGGGCAAAGGAGAGATTGACAAAGATGTTATGAACAAAAGGACAAAGGGGTGTTCATGGTAGTGGTACTGGCTAAAGGAGGTGCTGATGGTGGCATTAAGGCAAGAAAGCAGAATGTGATAATAGCAGGACAAGGGTAAGCGCTCTGGAAAGAACAACATGAACAAGTGACAGATGGCCCTTGTGGGGATGGGGTGGGGGGAGGGGACAGTGGTGGGAAAAAAGATGGAAAATAGGATAAAAGGTGGGGATAAAACAATTAATAAAATGAAAATAAATAAAAATAATAATGTGGATAAAAAATAAAAACATAAAAAAAATAAAAATGAGTATTGAAAAAAGGAGATAAAAAGGGGGTGAGGATGATGGAGAGAGTTCATGATCTGAAGTTGTTGAACTCAATGTTAAGTCTGGAAGGCTGTAAAGTGCCTAATCGGAAGATGAGGTGCTGTTCCTCCAGTTTGCGTTGGGCTTTACTAGAACGTTGCAGCAGGCCAAGGATGGACATGTGGGCATGAGAGCAGGGTGGTGTGTTAAAATGGCAAGCGACAGGAAGGTCTGGGTGATGCTTGCAGACAGACCGAAGGTGTCCTGCAAAGCGGTCACCCAGTTTGCGTTTGGTCTTTCCCATGTAGAAGAGACTGCATTGGGAAAAGCGAATGCAGTAGACAAAAATGAAGGAGGTGCAAGTGAAATGCTGCATCACCTGAAATGAGTATTTGGGCCCTTGGACAGTGAGGAGGGAGGAAGTAAAGGGGCAGGTGTTGTATCTCCTGTGATTGCATGGGAAGGTGCCACGAGAGGGGGATGCGGTGTTGGGGGTGATGGAGGAGTGGACTAGGGTGTCCTGGAGGGAATGGTCCCTATGGAATGCCGACAGGGGGAGTGAAGAGAAGATGTGTTTGGTGGTGGCATCATGCTGGAATTGACAGAAATAGCGGAGGATGATCCTTTGAGTGTGGAGGCTGGTGCGGTGAAAAGTGAGGACAAGTGGGATGCTATCATGGTTCTGGGAGGGAGAGGAAGGTGTGAGGGCAGAGGCGTGGGAGATGGGTTGGACATGGCTGAGGGCCCTGTCAACCACAGTGGGTGGAAAACCTTGGTTAAGGAAGAAGGAAGAAATGTCAGAAGCACCGTTTTGGAAAGTGGCATCAATGGAACAGATGCAACGGAGGCGAAGGAACTGAGAGAATGGGATGGAATCCTTACAGGAAGCAGGGCATGAGGAGCTGTAGTTGAGGTAGCTTTGGGAGTCGGTGAGCTTGTACTGAATATTGGTGGACAGTCTATCACCAGAAATTGAGATAGAGAGGTCAAGGAAGGGAAGGGAAGTATTGGAGATGGACCATGTGAAGGTGATGGAGGGGTGGAAATTGGAAACAAAATTGATAACGTTTTCCAGGCCCAGACGAGACCATGAAGCGGCACCGAAACAGGCATAGATGTACTGGAGAAAAGAATTGTGGGAGGGGGCCTGAGTAAGACTGGAACAAGGACTGTTCCACATACCTCATAAAGAGACAGGCATAGCTGGGGCCCATGCGGATACTCATAGCCACACCTTTTATTTGGAGGAAGTGAGAGTTTAAGGAGAAATTTTTCAGTGAGAGAACCTCAGGCAGACGGAAGAGAGTGGTGGTGGATGGGGATTGTTTGGGCCTTTGTTCGAGGAAGAAGCGGGGAGCCCTCAGACCATCCTGGTTGGGGATGGAGTTGTAGAGGGATTGGACGTCCATGGTGAAGAGGAGGTGGTTAGGGCCAGGGAACTGGAAATTGTTGATATGACATAGGGCATCAGGGGAATCGCGGATATAGGTGGGAAGAGACTGGACAAGGGGAGAGAGAACGGAGTCAAGGCAGGAACAGGCTGGCAGAATCGGTCTACCGGAGCAGTCCTGCTGGTGGATTTTGGGGAGGAGGTAGAAGCGGGGCTGTCTGAGGTTCAGAGACTGAGGCTGGAAGTTGTGGAGGGAAGATCTCCAGAGGAGATGAGGTCAGTGATAGTCGTGGAAACAATGGCTTGATGTTCGGTGGTGGGGGTCAAGGTCCGGGGGAGATAGGAGGAAGTGTCTGAGAGTTGGCGCTCAGCATCTGCGAGGTGGAGGTCAGTATGCCAAAAGTATTTACATTACAATCCGCTAACCCTTTTCCTCCCCTTTTTCTGAGTTTATAAATTCTGGAGGCTTGACAATTCTTCCAGATCTTGTTCTGGTCACATTCAGAGGAATGGTAGGCTCTGTTGATTTGAACAACCTGTGTTGATTTGGAGTTTGAGTTGTAGTCTGTTTTTCTGGTACTTGGTTGTCTTCTTCTAATTCGCTCAGGTGAATAGTAGGCAGTTTGCCTCGAGGGATGAAGAGGAAAGTCCTCTTGTTCCTCCTGACCATACCTTCTGGTGTATGGATGAGGTATGACCTTGACTGGTCATCATCTCTCCAGATAATGACACCCTCTCCTTCAAGGTCTCTGATCCACACCCTCTCCCTTTTGTGGCAGGTTTCTAATGTGGTACCTTTTATTGTTGGTGGAAGCTTGCCACTGCCTGTAGAATTGTTATCAGTCCTGAATGTTTCAGTCATCCTTGACTGCCAACACTGGAATTAGTTTCCTTGGCGACACTGGGAGATGTGTGTGGAGTTTTCTACCTATCAGAGCTCTGATGGGGCTAATCCATATTGCAGACGGGTGGATCTATAAATTAAAAATGCGGCAGGGAAGTCATCGTTCTTTCTCAGGACAGCTTTAATGGCACAGACGACCCTTTCCACTTCACCATTTGATTGTAGATACCTTAGGAAGCTGGCATGATGTTGAAAGCCGTAACTGCAAATTGGGTGAAATATATGTTTGCAAATTGCAAGCCATTATTGGACACCACCTGGTCTGGGGTGCCATGGCTTGCAAACATTTCCTTCAAGGGTTTCATGACTGCCTTGGTGGTCATTATGTGTAATTGCTTCACCTCGATCCATCGGGAGAAAGTCATCCATGATGAGGAAGGACTTGCATTTAAAGATGAATAAGTTGATTCCCTACCATTCCCACAGCCTGGTAGAGAACTGTGTGGGGATGAGGGGCTCTCTTTGGTCCAGCCTGTGTGGCCCATGCACCAAGCAGTTTGTGATCATTTTTTCAATGGCCCTTGATATGCTCGGCCAAGATCCTGCAGATTGGGCACGCGCTGTGCACTTTGTAATGCCCAGGTGGCCTCGGTGAATGTTTTGGAGAATCTCCAGCCATAGGGAGACTGGAATGACCAACTGCTCATTGTATACCTGCAGATCATTTATCACGGCAAAGTGTTCCTGCTGGTCAAATCAAATTTTCTTGACGCTGCTGCCTGGTCTATGCTGTGGCCACCCGTGTTGACAGTAATGGCTGATGCAGATTCACTCCCGTGATTAGGCCACAATTGGAGTACTGCATGCAGTTCTGGTCACCACGTTACTGGAAGGATGTGATTATACTAGAGAGGGTGTAGAGGAGATTTACCAGGATGCTGCCCGGGCTGGGGGGGGTCTGAGCTATGAGGAAAGATTGGATTCGCTGGGCTTGTTTTCCTTGGAGCAGCAAAGGTTCAGAGGGGATCTGATTGAGATGTATAACATTATGAGGGGCATGGACAGGGTGAATAGGAAGGTACTTTTTCCATTAGCAGAGGGGTCAATACATAGGGGGCATGGATTTAAGGTAAGAGGTAGAAAGCTAAGAGGGAAGTTGAGAAGAATTTTTCACTCAGAGGGTGGTGGGAGTCTGGAACTCACTGCCTGAAAGGGTGGTTGAGTCAGAAACTCTCCTAATATTTAAGAAGTATTTAGATTTTCACTTGCATTGCCATAGCCTCCAGGGCTATGGACCCAGTGCTGAAAAATGGGCTTAGTGTGGTCAGATCTTGGTTGACCGACGCAGACACTATGGGCCGAATGGCCTCCTGTGCTGTAGATGTCTATAAGTCTATGAGTCCTCATCTCGCATCTGCTCCTGGTGGATTTGCTGAAGTGTCCCTGAGGTAGCTGGCAGTTGTCTCCTCACCAATTGGGGGTATGACCCGAGCTCCTCAACCACATTGACATCATGTGTCTCAAGAAGGTCGACCATGGCCCTGGATAGTCTGCAGTCATTTGAAGTTTCCCTTAAATATGCACTGTCTCATACGCGATTCTCATGTGAGGCAAATAGAGCCCATGAGTTCTTGGGGCACCTTGCAAATTCCTTCTCATCTAACAGTGATTTAACCAATGGTTTATAATCCATTTCAATGGTGACTTTCAGGCTGATAATGTAGTCAGAAAACTTCTCACAAATGCACGTGACTGCGAGAGCTTCTTTTTCGATAATTGCATACCATATCTCTGTGTCTGCCAGTCCTCTAGATGGATAATATTCTGGTTGGCGTCCTCCATTCAGTTGTTCCTGAAATAAAACTGCCCCTAGGGCTGTGGATGAGGCACCCACTGCTATAGTAGTGGGCAGCGATTGGTCATGATGAGCCAGGATATCGGGTGAGAGCAGCATGACTTTGATGTGCAAAAAAACCTTGCTCCTGATGTGCACCCATGGTTAACTAAAAAAGTGAAAGATAATATCACACTTAAAGAAAAAGCAGATAATTGCGCAAAGATGGGTGGCAGGTCAGAAGATTGAACAGAATATTAAAAACAGCGAAGAATGACTGAAAAATTAATAAGGAGAGAAAAATTAGTGTACAAAAGCTAGCTAGAAATATAAAGACAGATAGTAAGAGATTTTATGCATATTTTAAAAGGAATAAAGTTAACAAAGTGAGCATTCGTCTACCGAAAGTAAGTGTGGGGAATTAATCCTGGAAAATGAGGAGATGGCACATGAATTGAATGGGTATTTTGCATTGGTCTTCACTATAGAGGATACAAGTAACATCCCAGAAATAACGGTAAATCAGGAATGGAAGGAAGGGAGGAACTCAAGAACATTATCATCACCAGGGAAGTGGTACTTAGCAAATTGTTGGAGCTGCAGGCTGACAAGTCCCTGGGTCCTGATTTCATCCTAGGGTCTTTAAAAGAAGTGGTAAGCGAGATAGTTGATGCATTGGTTTTAATTTTCCAAAATTCCCTAGATTCGGGGGAGGTTCCATTATGTTGGAAAATAGCTATTGTAACTCCTTTATTCAAAAAGGGAGAGAGACAGAAAGCAGGAAACTACAGGCCAGTTAGTCTAACATCTGTCATAGAGAAAATGTTAGAAGCTATTGTTAAAGATGTATAGCAGGGCACTTAGAAAAGTTCAGGGCAATCAGGCAGAGCCAACATGGGAAATCATGTTTAACCAACTTATTGGAGTTCTTTGAAGAAGGAACATGTGCTGTGGATAAAGAGGAAATGGTGGATGTACTACACTTAGATTTCCAGAAGGCAGTTGATCAAGTGCCACATCAAAGGTTATTGGAAAAATAAAAGCTCATGGTGTAGGGAGTAACATATTGGCATGGAAAGAAGTTTGGCTAGCTAACAGGAAAAAGAGAGTAAGCATAAATGGGTCATTTTCTGGTTGGCAAGATGTGACGAGTGTTGTGCCACATCAATTAGTGCTAGAGCCTCAACTTTTTACAATTTATATAAATAATTTGGATGAACGGACCGATAGTATGGTTGCTAAATTTTCTGATGATGCAAAGATAGGTAGGAAAGTGAGTTGTGAAGAGGACATAAGGAGGCTATAAAAGGATATAGATAGGTTAGGTGAGTGGGGAAAGCTCTGGCAAATGGAGTATAATATGGGAAATTATGAGGTTGTCCATTTCGGCAGGATGAATAAAAAAGAAACTTACTATCTAAATGGTGACAGATTGCAGAGCTCTGAGATTCAGAAGGATTTGGGTTTCTGAGTACATGAATCGGAAAAGGTTAGTCTGCAGGTGCAGCAAAACTAATAGAATGTTATTGTTTATTGTAAGGGGAATTGAATACAAGAGTAGGGCGGTTATGCTTCAGTTATACAGGGCATTGGTGAGACCACATCTGGAGCGCTGTGTACAGTTTTGATCTCCTTATTTAAAGAAAAATGTAAATTCATTGGAAGCAATTCAAGGAAGGTTCCTGGAAAGGATGATTGTCTTATGAGGAAATGCTGGACAGGCTAGGCTTGTATCCACTGTAATTTAGAAGAGTAAGAGGTGAATTGATTGAAACATATAAGATTCTAAGTGGGTTTGACAGGATGGGTGTGGAAAAGATGGGGTTACTCTGTACCATGGTTTGCTTTTGCCCCGTAAAATGGATTAGTGCTGTTGGTGGTTTTCAGACTGTCTGACTATTTGGATGGCCTTTTCTAGAGTCAGGTTTTCCATAGCCTGTAGTATGTCTGAAAGGGCATCGTCAGCCACTCTGACAACAATTCTTTCTCTTATGAATTCTGGCTTAAGGTCACCGTAACCACAGCCTTCAGCCAATCTGTATAATTTATTTATAAAAGATTCAAGTGGATCGCCAGGCTGTTGGACACATTTGTTGAATTTCACTCTCTGGAAAATTTTGTTACTTCCTCAATTAAAATATGTATCAAAGGATTCCAGAATTTCTTCAAATTTACCTGAGCATTCATTTATTCCTGGCCTCGAAATAATATAATCAGCTATCGGATCTATTGAATAAAGCAGTGTATTCACTTGTTCAGCTTCTATCTTTTTATCTAATCCTGAAGCTATCATGTATTTAAGAATCTTTTCCACCAAAGTCACCAATCTCGTTTGATCTAGCCTTTGGATCAGTCCAAATTGGTCCGGTAATGTTGATTTGTTGTCCATGGTTGCTTTTAAGTTCAGGCGAGTACAGCTTTAAATGCTGTGCAAGTTTTAAAGATGGCGCTGCAGTAACCGTTTTTCCAAAGAGTTTTCTTGCGCTTGTTGCATTTTGCTGGGCTCCCGTGGCGATGGTGGCCTCAACCTCTTTGGGGTTTCATTTTATGCAGTGATTTGTTAAATCAATGATTTGCAGCCTTCCCTGCGACATCAGAGGATTTTTGGATGTTTCATAATCGATTCCCGGCTTTGGCTGAGGTTTTTAAACATTCCACTTCTTTATTTTCTTACCGTGAGGTTGGTCGTCATGTGGTATGGCGCCAATTCTGAACCCAGGCTGTCAGCAGTGCTTTCGGAAATGGGCTACTCTGGCAGTTTTTTTTACAGCACTGAAGCTTTTTAGAATAGTCCTGGCTTAGAACTGAATTTTGTGCTCACCCCTGTTAGGTCCTTCGACTCTCTACTCTGTGAGCATTCATAATGGACTTCCACGAGATCTTGTGGAGTCCTCAGAGGCACAGTGGAGTTTGTTTTCTTCTGCTTTTCTGCTTCCAATTCAGCAATGAGGCTTCTTTCAGGTGATATCTCTCTGTGTTTTCACTTCAAGTGCTTTCAGTCAGATCAGAATGCTGCTTTAATTTTCCAGCTTTTGAATTTCTAGTCCAGCTTCTCTGAAGTTCTGGGTTTCTCCAAGAGCCACTACCATGTTGTATGTTGTATGTTTAGCAGGTCTCACAAGGAGATTCTGAGTCTAGTATGTTTGAACACTAAGTGTTTATTGGCGACACATAACTATGTACATATCTACACGGTATAGCCCAAGCTATGAGCTAACATCATTCTTGCTTCTACACAGGTCTCTGTCCAGTCTGCAACTGACTTGTCTCAGGTCATGTGTCTCTTTGCATCACACTGTTTCCAATCCCATATTAACCCTTGCTCTGCCAGATACACTTATACTACAGTGGACAAGTTTTAGGGAGTCAGGAGGCAAATTATTGCTGCAGAATCTCCAGCCATGGACCTGCCCTTGTAGCCACAGTATTTATATGGCTGGTCCAGTTAAGTTTCTGGTCAATGGCAACCTCGAAAAAGTTTATGGCGGGGGATTCAGTGATGATAACGGGTAATTTCATTGAATGTCAAGGGGAGATGCTGGATTTTGTATATGCTGCTTGATAGCACTGTCAACAACACCTTCCATCACTTTACTGATGATTGAGAGTAGACTGATGGGAGGGTAATTGGCCAGATCAGATTTGTCCTGTCTTTTAGGACATAACTGGGCAACTGCCAGGTAGATGCCAGTGTTGTAGCTGCACTAGAACATCTTGGCTAAGAGAGCAGCTAGTTCTAGAGCACAAGTCTTCAGCCTATGGCTGGAATGTTGTCTGGCCCCATTGCCTTTGCTGTATCCAATGCCTTCAACCATTCCTTGATATCACGTGAAGAAAATCAAACTGGCTGAAGACTGGCATCTATGATGCGGGTGACTTCAGGAAGAGGGTGAGTGGATTATCCACTTAGCATTGGTGGCTGGAAATGGCTGTAAATGCATCAGCCTTGAATTTTGCACTGATGATGTGGGCTCTACCATCGTTGAGGATGAGGGTGTTTTGTGGAGCGTCCTCCTCCAGTTAGCTGTTTAATTGTCCATCACCATTCATGACTGAATGTGGTAGGGCAGAACATCTTTGATCTGATCCATTGGTTGTGGGATGGCTTATCTCTGTCTATAGCAGGCTGCATTCACTGTTAGCATGCATGTGTTTTAGTTTCACTAGGTATGTCTATTCTGCTCCTGGTCCTAAATTTCTCATTGGTCAAGTAAGGGGTATGCTAGGCCATGAAGTTACAATTTTGCTGCTGCTGCTGCTTGAGCCTACATCAAGTCCTGATTCAATTTGATTTATAGGTCACAGTTAATTTGGTTTCATTCTTGTTATGCTTTGCAGCACCACCATTGTCTTTGATATAACTAAGTCATAGTCTACTTCAGAAGGCAGTTAAGTGTGGGACTGGAGTCACACATAGCCCAGGTCAGGTAAAGGTGGGTGGTTTCCTTTCCTCAAGGACGTTAGTAAACCAGCTGTTTTTTTTCACCACAATCCAGTAGCTTATTATCATTTTTACTGATACTAACTCTTTATTTCCTGATTTTATAAACTGCATTAAAACTCCACAATTCCCATAGTGGAATGTTGAAAGGATTATTTGTCTGGGCCTCTGGTCCAGTAACATAATCATCTTAGTTTACCAGAACCAATGGAATTGATTTTAACTCCATGAAAGTGGATGTTTTTTGAGTAAGCTGAAGTCTTGTCTACAAATTCAATTGCAAACCCATGCCATCTTTAAGTAACTGTTGCCAAATCTTTGGATACTTTACTGTCATCGATGTATGCTGCAAAGAGCAATTTGGCTATAATCAGCTCACTGAAGGATCTTGCTCCCCCTCACAGAAAAGCCTTTATTCCCAAAGTCTGGATCGAAGATAAATCCATTCTCTGATGGACACCACCTAATGTTCATCAGAGGGAAAAGACATTAATCTCAGAGCTAGATCGAATCTACAGCCCATGGATTAAAAGTCATTGGGTGGAATTTTCCCCTGCCCGTTGGTGTTGGGTGTCATAGCAGTTGTGAGAGGACAATATGGCAGCAAGGCCACGTAAAACCAATTTGCAATAGCCTGCTCTACCCATCAATGGTGGACCGCCTTTTTCACCGCCGGACATCAGGAACTTCATTTTAATACATCTGCATATCATTCTAAACCCTGCTCGCTGGAATCATCCCCCCACACTGGATCATCCAGGCAATCACAGTGACGTGTTTCACGACTGAACATGAGCAATGTGCACCTGGTGAATTGCAGTTCACGCAGGACTTTGTGGCTTGTTTGCCTCCATTGCTTCAGGCAGTACTCATGGTCATCAGCACCAGGCTTTGCAGACAGCACCAGATCAATTTTAGGGGGGGCTCACAAGCAGGTCTCTATTTAGGAGACCAGCCATGAGGGAGGGGTGGCCTTTCAATGGCTGCAGGGCTAGGGCTTGCTTGGGGAAGGGGGTAAAGTCTCCTCAGACAAGGGAAGAGGCTGCCGGGCTAGGGCATTACTGGGAAAGGGGGGTATCCAAGGGTGTGTGTGGGGCCACATGTTGATCTATGCAAGTGACCTCAAGAGGATGAGGGCTGAGGAGGCAGTCTCCAGAGGAGATGAGGACAGATGGAGGTGTGAGGGTGTGTGTGAGAGAATGAATGGTGCTGTCCCTTGAGCTGGCAGTGAGTGAGATGCCAATGAATGTGTGATGGGCTTGTGAGTGTGTGAGTTTAGAGTGATGAAATATCGACTTAACCTGGTGGCACGTGTGAGATCATTCATTCTCTTTCTGCACTGGATGGCAAACCTCTCCTGTGCAGCGTTGGCACTGACCACCTCTGCCACCTGCACTAGAGTGGTGACACTGATTGGCCTCCTGCAGCCAGCGCGGGGGTAGAGGACATCATGGCAGTCTCCAACGGTGTCCAAAAGGAGTCCCAGGGATGCATCACTGATTCAGGTGGCTGCAGTCTTCTTGCCTTTCGGGACCATGTCTTCTGTGCAGCAGCCCTGGGCTGAAAGCACTGAGAGGTGTCTGCGTGTCTGCACTTTAAATATGGCACATGGTGTGAGGAAGTGGCGAGGTGACTTTGTGATTCGGAGGCTGCCCGCCAGTGAAACGGCGTGTTTCCAGGGAATGCATGATTAATGAGGTGGGATTGGGACGATAAGGTGCAAAAACCTGCCATTGTGGCCAGCAGGTAAAATGTCCTTTTTCCCACCCGCTACTGCACTTAGTGCACATCTGGGATGATTCTACCCAATATTCTGATGGACCACATGTGACAATTCCTATTCCCTATTTTACATAATTTGATAGAGCTGAGAGAATGCATATCTATATCTATATAGCAACAACTTGCATTTATACAGAAGATTTAACATTTTGTTCCAAAGTACTTCACAGTAGCACAAGGGAAGAATGGAAGTCCAACCAAAGAAAATTTTAGAAAATGACAAAAATTTAGTTTAAAAGTTGGGTTTCAAGTGGAACCTTAAAGAAGCTGTAGTGGTTGAAGGTATAACCTTTCCTACTGCCTTTAGGGGTTACGTGATTGTTCTGATTAACGAGCCTTAAGTGAGGGTAATCCTAGGGGTGGAGCTTTCTAGTCACAGACCTGGTTCAAACATGTAGCCTTTAAAAGAGCTCTGTTATAATGTTATCTGTTTCAGGTAAGAAACTTGTCCGGTACCTCAAGTTCATTACATTTGGCGACAAAGATAAATGGCTCCAATGCTGCACCTTGCCTCGCAAATGTGAGTACACCAATTCTTGAGGAAAGAAAGAAAAGTGTGCTCACCAGTCATGCCACTCTTTGGCAGAATCAACTATATGACTCGTCTTTGGAAGACTAGAGCCAGTACATAGAGCAGCTGGGTTTTTATTTCATGGCGGATGAAATAACAGCAGAGGAGAAGCAGAAAACAATTCTTTTAAGTGACTGTGGTACAAGACATATAATGTCATCTGCAGTCTGATGGCCCTGAACGCACCCAATTCTAAATCTTTTAGCAGCTGGTAGACCTTGTGAAGAAGCATTCTCAGCTAAAGCCATTGGTGATGATGCAGAGGTTTAAGCTCAACTCCAGAGTAAGGGCCCCGGGAGAGCCCATTGCAATTTATATTGCGAAGTTGAAGCAGTTAACTGAGCACTGTGACTTCGGACATACATTCAATGACATGTTGTGGGACCTTTGGTTTGTGGCGTTCGCGATGACATTCAGCACCATTTTCTTGCAGAAGTTGACATCAATTTGAAGCACAACATGGAAATAGCGCTAGCAATGGAGAATGCTGAGAGGGACTCGCAGGCTTTGCAGAGTGTGCAACATGGCGCCGTTCTTCAGTTGGGGTGGGAACCTACCACCGAGTGTGGCATGAAAACCAAAGAGCCAGCAGCGAAGCGAGAGATAGTCTCTGCTGCTTGGAAAATGAAAAGGCCTGGTGGAAGAATTACAGCAGTGATTCAGAAATCGATCTGTTACTGATCTAGGGGTAACCATGTACCGGAAACCTGCAGATTTAAAGAGGCAGAATGCCATTGCTACCACAAAAGAGGGCACGTAATAAAGCAATGCATAGTGCAATTGAGGCAGCCAATCAGACAGCAGACCAAGATGATTGAAGTTCACAATATAACAGAGCTAGAAGCTGCTGATACTGATATCTATTCCCTATGCAATGTCAAAGCAATTAAAACTAAACCCATAACCGTCACCCTTCAAGTAAATGGGAAGCCTCTAGTCATTGAGGTAGACACAGGAGCCTCAACCACAGTGGTGGGAGAAAACTCATTTGAATACCTAAATGAAGGTACCCAGCCACTGAACCTGGAGCAAACCAAGGCTGAACTGAAGACGTACACTGAACAGTCAATACAGGTAAAAGACATTGCCAAAGTAACTATGTCCTATAGGCCTCAGAAGCCCAGCTTCCAGTGATCATAGTAACAGGTAAAGGACCTAAAAGCAAAAACCTGTGGATGCTGGAAATCCAAAACAAAAACAGAAACAGAAACAGAAATACCTGGAAAAACTCAGCAGGTCTGGCAGCATTGGCGGAGGAGAGCACAACTGACATTTTGAGAAGGGTCATGAGGACTCGAAACGTCAACTGTGCTCTGTGCTCTCCTCCGCCGATGCTGCCAGACCTGGTGAGTTTTTTCAGGTATTTCTGTTTCTGTTTTTGTTTAGGTGAAGGACCTAGTCGTCTGGGCCGTGATTGGTTACAAAAAATTAAGCTCAACTGGTCAGAAATCTTTCAAGTGAGAACAGGAGAAATTCCTGAGCTGTTAAGGAAGTACAAGAGTGTATTTCATGATGAATTGGGAAAGATAAAATACCTATAAGCAAAAGCATACATAGATTCGGAGGCGACACCCCGGTTCGTTAAGGCCAGACCTGTGCCTTATGCCCTAAAGGAGAAGGTTGGATGTAGAATTGTGCCACTTAGAGAAGCTGGGCATCATCCCAGCCTGTCCAATATTTGGAATGGGGCAGCGCCCAAAGCCCCTGTGATGAAACCAGATCCAACTATTTGCATTTACGGAGTCTACAAATTAACCGTGAACAAAGCTGTTAAACTAGATACATATCTTATCCCAGGGACTGAAGATTTGTGTGCCGGCTGGAGGTAAATCCTACACCAAACTGGACATAAGATATGCATGCCATCAGCTAGATCTGGACAGCACGTCTAGAGGGTACATAACCATCAACACACACAAGGGTCTGTACCAATATAAGTGCCTACACTTTGGTGTATCATCTGCATATGCAATCTTCCAAAGGACCATGGAAAGTCTACTGACCTTAAGATCACAAGACATAGGAGCAGAAGTAGACCATTCAGCCCATTGAGTCTGCTCCGCCATTCAATGAGATCATGGCTGATATGATAATCCTCAACTCCACTTTCCTGCCTTTTCCCCATAACCCTTGATTCCCTTATTGACTAAAAATCTGTCTGTCTCAGCTTTGAATATACTTAACCACCCAGCCTCTACAGCCCTCTGCAGTAAAGAATTACACAAATTGACTACCCTCTGAGAGAAGAAATTTCTCCTCATCTCTGTCTTAAATGGACACCCCCTTTCCCTGAGATTATGCCCTCTGGTCCTAGACTCTCCCACAATGGGAAACAACCTCTCAGCATCTTCCTTGACAAGCGCCCTAAGAATCTTATATGTTTCAATAAGGTCGTCTCTCATTTTTCCAAACTCTAATGAGTACAGCCCCAACCTACTCGACCTCACCTCATAAGAAAATCCCTCCATATCCGGGATCAACCTAATGAAACTTATCTGGACTGCCTCCAATGCTGGTATATGTTTCCTTAGATAAAGGGACCAAAATTGTTCACAGTATTCTAGGAATGGTCTAACCAGTGCCTTGTATAGTTTTAGCAAGACTTCCCTATTTTTATACTCCACTCCCTATGAAATAAAGGCCAACATTCCATTTGCCTTCCCTATTACCTATTGAACTTGTATGTTAGCTTTTTGGGATTCTTGCACAAGGTCTCCCAAATCCCTCTGCGCTGCAGCTTTCTGAAGTCTTTCTCAATTTAAATAATATTCAGCTCTTCTATTCTTCCTACCAAAGTACATAACCTCAATTTTCCCACATTATATTCCATCTGCCAAGTTTTTGCCCACTCACTTAACCTGTCTGTATCCCTCTGTAGACTTCTTGTGTCATCCTCATCACTTACCTCATAGACTCATAGACATCTATGGCACAGAAGGAGGCCATTCAGCTTATTGTGACTGTGCTGGTCAACAAAGACCTGACTACATTAATCCCATTTTCCAGCGCTTGGCCCATAGCCCTGGAGGCTATGGCAATGCAAGTGAATATCTAAACATTTCTTAAATGTTATGAGAATTTCTGACTCAACCACCCTTTCAGACAGTGAGTTCCAGACTCCCACCTCCCTCTGGGTGAAAATATTTCTTAACTCCTCTCTTAGCCTTCTACCTTTTACTTAAATCTATGCCCCCCGGTGATTGACCCCTTGACTAGTGGAAAAAGTACCTTCCTATCCACCCTATCCATGCCCCTCATAATCTTAAACACCTCTATCAGGTCCCCTCTCAACCTTCATTGCTCCAAGGAAAACAACCCCAGCCTATCCAATCTCATTGCTCAGACCCTCCAGCCCAGCCACAATGCTGGTAAATCTCCTCTGCATCCTCTCCAGTGCAATCACATCCTTCCTATAATGTGGTGACCAGAACTACATGCAGTACTCCAGTTGTGGCCTGACCAGCATTTTATACAGTTCGAGCATAACCTCCCTGCTCTTGTATTCTATGCCTGGGCTACAAAGGTTAAGTATCCCATATGCCTTCTTAGCCACCTTATCTACCTGCCCTGCTACCTTCAGGGATCTATGGATATGCACGCCAAGGTCCCTTTGATCTTCAGAACTTTCCAGGCTCCTACCATTCATAGTGTAACCACTTGCCTTATTAGCCCTCCTCAAGTGCATTACCTCACACTTTTCCAGGCTGAATTCCATTTGCCACTGCTCTGCCCACCTGACCTGTCCATTGATATCCTCCTGCAGTTTACTGCTATCCTCCTCACTATTTACCACCTTACCAATTTTTGTGTCACCCCATCTATTTTTATGTCATTCACAAACTTGGCTCTCCCAAGTAGTAGTATACCTGGATGACATCCTGATCACACGATTAATGGAAGCTGAACATTTGGCGAACCTAGAAGAGGTTTTAAGATTTTTAGAAGCTGGTGTACAATTGAGGAAAGAGAAATGTACTTTCCAAGTGACTGAAATCACTTACTTGAGTCACTGAGTGGATGTCCAAGGATTGCATCTAGTGGAGGAGAAAGTCAGGGTAATCAAAGAGGCGCCCTCTCCTACTCGTGCCACTGAACTCAAATCTTTTTTTGGCACGATAAATGATTATAGTCGCTTCTTGCCAAACTTATCAACAGTGTTAACAACTCTACACTTAATATTGAAAAAGAGCCACCGTTGGTCATGGAATGCACAACAAGAAGAGGCCTTTGTAGAAGTCAAGAAGCTGTTAAATTCATCATGTCTACTAGGACATTATGAACCATCAAAAGAATTAATATTAACCTGTGATGCACCTCCTTACGCTGTGGGATGGTTCCGAAAGGCCAATAGATTATGGACAGAATTTTGTATCCCACAGGTGGGCGCGTGGCCGACCTGATTGGGAGTAAAATAGTGCTCAATAACGTCAGGTGATGTTTCAGTCGGCAGGCGTGTGTGAGAGTCGGCAGCAAGCCCACTGGCAATCAAAAGCCCTATTAAGGCCATTAATCAATTAATTTAATCATATTTTTTGCCGCCCGTCCCTTTTTGAGGAAATCTTATCCAAGGGTGGGATGAGGTTTCCAACAGCAATTAAAAAAAATAAAAATTTCGAAACATCATTTTTAACATGTCCTTGTTCATGTGACTGAGTCACATGTGGGGACGTTTCCCTTATTTTTAAAATCTTTATTTATCATTTTAAAATTCTTCAGCTCCCTGAGGCAGCTCTGTACCTTCAGAGAGGTTTCAGTGAGCGCTCCAATGTGCATGCGCAGACTTCAGTGCTCGTGCTCCTCCCGCCCTCACCCCAGCAGCGCTGAGGCTCTAATTTGCCAGCCAGCGTGAATTTGCGGTTGGAGCTCAATCACGGGTGGTGGTCCATTTCGCGGCCGTTCCTGGGACCGCCCACCGCTCCTTCCTGTCGAAGGGAAAATCCTGCCTTACGTCTCCAGAACCCTCCCTGCAGCCAAGACGGGTGATTCACAACTTGAAAAGGAAAGTTTAGCAATAACATTTGGAATGAAGAAACTCCATCAGTATCTGTATGGACAACTATTCACCATAGTGTCGGACCATAAACCATTAATGGGTTTATTCATTGAGGATAAAGCCATTCTGCTAATAACCTCATCAAGAATTCAACACTGCGCTTTGATACTATTGGCATATGAGGACACTTTTAGTCATCGTCCTGTGTGTGTATTGCAAATGCAGACGCATTTGTCTTCTGTTACCAGATAGCATTGTACATGCTCTAGTGCTGCAAGAAGTTGTGCTGGTACTGAATTTCTTGGAATCTTTGTCTATCTGTGCGAAGCAAATCAGGTATTTGACAAAAAGGGATCCAATTTTAACAAAAGTTCCAAGACCAGGTATTGCAAGGATGGTTGAATTCACCAGTGTCAGAAGAGATGAGACCATTCCATTCCCGTACAACTGAGTTAAGTCATCAAGGTGGGATCTTGTTATCGGGATCAAGAGTCGTTGTCCCCTTGCAAGGAAGAGAACCATTCTTTTCAGAGCTTCACAGTGCGCATCCAGGCATATCGAAGATGCTTGTGTGAAGTTATATCTTGTAGCCAGGCATAGACAGTGACATTGAAAACATGGTCAAACATTGTCTCCAGTGCCAACAGCAACAGAAGTTGCTTCTTCTGCATCCACTGCATCCGTGGGAGTGGCCTGGTCAACCCTGGGTTAGAGTACATATAGAATCTGTGGGTCCATTTTTAGGTACTATGTTTTTATTGATCATCAATGCGCATTCTAAGTAGTTGGATGTGTGTGAAGTTAGATCACTGACATCATGTGCAACTATTGAAAAGCTGCACCAAATGTTTTAGTAAACATGGCCTACTGGAAGTCATAATGGTATAGTCTTCACTCATGCAGAATTTCAGAGATTCAAGAGTTTAAATGGAATGAAACATATTAAAACAGCACCATATCATCCCTCATCAAATGGGTTAGCAGAAAACTTTCAAACTTTCAAATCAGGAATGAAGTTATCTGAAGGTATTTTAGAAACTCGGTATTCATCTTTTCTTCTCAATTATCATTCAACTGCCGGGTCAACATCGCCTGAATTACTGATGAAACGCTGCCTCCGTACAAGGTTGAGTCTGGTGTTTCCAAACTTAGAGGGGAAGGTAGAGAAGAACCAGAGTAGTCAGAAATTGAATCATGATATCTACAGCAAAGCTCGAAGATTTACTGTGGGAGATACCATTTTTGTGTGGAATTTTGGAAATGGCCTTGGCTGTTCCTGGTCTAATTTTCTCTGAAACCAGACCTTTTTCATTTCAAGTGGAATTGGAAGACAAGATTGTCCGAAAACATGTGTGTCATCTAATGAGTAGAGAAACATTCCAACAACCAGCTATTCCATCTGTAATTGATGTTGAACCTTGAATCCCTGTGGTGACAGATGGACCTAGAGTAGACATACCTGATGTCGCTGTTGAATTGCCTAATATTGACGCCACTTTCTAAGAACGTCCCCGTTTCTGCAGTTCCTGATCATGTCGATCCAGTGGGAGAATTTCAAGTGGTAGAGCTACGCTGCTCTAACCAAATTAGAAAACTACCTCAGGGACTTAATATTTAATCACATGACCTATATATATAAGTATATGTTGTGGATTAAAATATTCTTTGTAAATAGGAAATGTAAAAAAACTAAAAGGGGAGGAAATGTAGTATTTGAAGGTATAACCTTTTCCAGTGCCTTTAGGGATCATGTGATTGTTCTGATGAATGAGCCCCAAGCACAGGTAATCTTAGGCCGACAACAAGAAAGCTCCAGCCCTGTTTCAAGCATATAGCTTCTGAAAGAACTCTGTAGTAAAATTACCTGTTTCAATTAAGGAACTCATCTGGTACCTCAAGTTCATTACAGAAGCAGAGGGAGGTGGGCAGGCAAAGGAGTTTTAGGGAAGAAACACTAAGTCATGAGGCCTAGATGGCAGAAGACATGGTCACAAAAATTCAGAAGGGGAAAATTGCAGAAATATCATGGTGAATGCTAACCAAAGGATGGCAGTTTGACAATGCAGATATGTGTAATTTGGAGAAGCATTTTTTCCAGCAATGGACGCAGAAGGAATTGGGATTGGAAGGGGGTGATGTGGGTGGTGTGAGCCACAAAGAAGTGGTCAGAGATAACCTTATTAGACTGACAGCCTGAGAGTAAATTAGCCTCAGAAGATGGCAAGGATGAAAGCGTGGTGGTGAATATGAGAGTTAACATGAAGGAGCAATTTACAGGAACATAAGAACATAAGAAATAGGAGCAGGAGTAGGCCATTCAGCCCCTCAAGCCTGCCCTGCCATTCAATAAGATTATGGCTGATCTGCTCCAGGCCTCAACTCCTCTTTCGTGCCAGCTCCTCATAACCCTCAACTCCCTGATATTTCAAAAATCTATCTACCTCCTCTTTAAATACTCTCAGTGATCTAGCCTCCACAACTCTCTGAGGCAGAGAATTCCAGACGTTCACTACCCTTTGAGAGAAGAAATTCCTTTGCATCTCAGTTTTGAATGAGTGTCCCCTTATTCTGCAACTATGTACCCTAGTTCAAGATTCCCCCAGTTGTGGACACACCTTGTGAACATCTGCTCTATCAAGCCCCCTCAGAATCTTGTATGTTTCAATAAGATCACCCCTCATTTTTCTAAATTCTAATGTATAAAGGCCTAAACTGTTTCGCTATTCTTGATAAGTCAACACCTTCATCCCAGGAATCAGCCTAGTAAATCTCTTTTGAACTGCCTCCAATGGCAGTATATCCTTTCTTAAATACGGGGACCAAAACTGTACACAGTACTCTGGGTGTGGCCTCACCAACATCTTGTGCAGTTGTAACAAGATTTCCCTATTTTTAAACTCCAGCCCCCTAGCAATACAGGCCAAAATTCCATTTGCCTTCTTAATTACTTGCTGTGCCTGCATGCTAACTTTTTGTGTCTCATGCACAGGAACATGCTGGTCCCTCTGTGCTGCAATTTTTTGGAGTCTCTCTCCATTTAAATAATAGTCTGCCTTTTGATTCTTACTACCAAAATGCATGACCTCACACTTTCCTACATTAAACTCCATCTGCCAGGTTTTTGCCCACTCACTCAACCAATCTGTACCCCCTTCCAGATTCCTTATGGTCTCATCACAACATGCCCTCCCATCTATTTTTGTATCGTCATGTATCGAATTTGGATACATTACACTTTGCCCCCTCCTCCGAGTCACTAATATAGATAGTGAATAATTGAGGCCCTATGACTGATCCTTGTGGCATTCCACTAGTTATGTCTTTCCAACCTGAAAAAGACTCATTAATCCCAACTCTCTGTAGGTTAACCAATCCTCAATCCATGCTAATACATTACCCCCAATACCGTGAAATCTTATCTTGTGCCATAACCTTTTATGTGGCACCAAATCGAATGCCTTCTGGAAATCCAAATACACTACATCTTCTGATTCCCCTTTGTCAACTCTGCTTGTTATACCCTCAAAGAACTCTAGCAAATTTGTCAAACATGATTTCCCTTTCACAAAACCATGTTGACTCTGTTTGTTTGCGTTAAGCTTTTCTAAATGTCCTGCTATTTCTTCCTTAATAATGGACTCTAGCATTTTCCCAATGACAGTTGTTAGACTGATTGGCCTATAGTTTCCTACTTTTTGCCTTCCTCCCTCCCTGATAGAGACTGTTATAAGATATTTCTTCTCATTAGCTCCTTGCTTATCTGATAATCAGAATCAGAGAGGAGCTGGGTTGGAGATTGACATCATCAAGGATGATTCATCACTCAGTGAAGTGATTGAGGGAAGAAAGGAAGAAGAGAATGAAATTGCGACAGTGTCTTATTAAGGTGGCAGACAACCACGATTTTAAAGGAGAGGCCGAGGAATGAAACAGAGGAGGAGAAGGTGGCAGATGAATAGGAAGAGAGACCAAGGAGTGACTTGGTGATATGGGCATTGGTGGTTTGGACAAAACAGATGGTGGAAAGTCTACGCAGGCGGGGAGGATTTGGCAGTTACATGGTGTCACCACCTGTTGGTCAAGTTTTAGTCAAAGCTAGAATATCCGTTCAATTATCTGCAATAGAGTTTCTAGATGGCAAGAGTTCACAAGTGATTGGGCATTCGGAAGGGAAATGCAGGGGAATAATGATTAATCCACTGGCAGAGTCCAAAGGAGCACTGTTGAGTGATGTAAGTGAGAAGGGAAGGAAGTTGGCAAGGTTAACCCTGCGTAGGCATACTAGGTGTATAAATTAGAGAAGGATGGTGCACTTTGCTTTCTTGTAAGTAGCAACTCAGTGACGGGCGCTTTGATTGGTCTTTTAGGGAATGCCAGGAGAGGTACAGAGAGAAGCTATTCGAGGGGCATAGCTCACATTTAATTTGGAATGGATCAATAATAATGCATTTTGTTAAGAATCTTCTGCTGAGAAAAAGATAAATGTTTTATGAATGATGTTATGCTAATGGAAAGGGAGGGCTTGTGATCTGCTGTCTGGCCCCACTCTCCTGGGAAAGGTTAGCAGACAAGGCATGCATTCTTCATACAACCCTTTTTACAATCAAACCTTGTGCCCCCATCAGTGTTTCACTGCACCTGCTATTTTCATTGCCACACATACTACAAACATCACTGCATTTTAAACCTCATTTTGCTTTTTTTTCCCCTCGCTTACAATGTATCCTTTGTATATGATTCTCAGGCTTCTTTGATCTTACAAAAGTTAATGTTTTTGGCTTTTTGCCAGATCTTTCTTGAGGTTTAATCGAACCACATTGGAGTGTTTCCTCTCCTTTGTTCTTGCTATATTTTCCCTCTGGACGGAATCATCTGAGTGAAAGGATTAGCTGCAGCAGTCTGTTCCAGGCTCAATTCAATAGGTCGCATATTTGGCAAGGCTCCCTTGGCATCAAGCTACCAGAGGTGTCAAATAGGGTCAATTTGCAGTCTCTCGCAAGCTCCCAGGTATGCATCTGGCCAATCCTGGAGTAGAGATTTCAATCAATTGCAACCCATATCAACACAATCAAATTTCTTCAGAGGATATTTCAGCACACTATAGTAAGGGGGCAATATTTTCTTCACTCCTGGATGCTGTGTGCGCACTCGTGCCGTTTCATTTCATTGCAAACTCTCAGCAAAATATTGAACGTGACGCAAACAGAGATTAATGGAAGATATTATGGAGAAGGTCTTACCTACTTAAAGTAAACACCAATTCTATCTGCGTAAGCCCAGAAGAATGCTCTCGATTACATAGATGAACCATGAGTTAACCTTTAATATTTCCAAGCACTGGATCAGTTGCATGGCAAACTCATGGGGTTTGATTTCGAATGCTTTGTGTTAACAGGTGGTAACAGCATCAAAGTGGGTTCGGTAGCCTAACCACATGCCCATCCCCACTCCTTTAACACACGACGCAGCCAGCTCCGTTTTGATAAAGCCACTGCTGGGTGACCAAAACACCCACCTTTTTGTTAGGATAAGTCCCTTTTCATATCAAATTTAGGTTCCTATTATCCTCCAGGGCTCACCAAAATAATCAGAGTCATTACTGCCAGGATAGCCCCACCTTCTTTGATCACCCCCCATATGCACAATATACCTCACTGGGAGTTTCTCTGGCCTGATTTTGAATTCTCAATCTGGCTAGCTGTTTGGGGAGGCGCCTGTTTGCCTGCTGATTTTAAATTAAATCAAAATTCCTGGATCTCATCGCCAACCATCAAGCTCTGCGGATCGGTCCACGAAAAGTCTGAATAGAGCTAATGCTGTCCCATATATCAGGTCACAGTGGCCAGGAATTTCCCCTCGGCGATTTGGGGGCGGGGCCCGCTCGCCGAGGGGAAAATGACGCGGGATGATGTCAGGAGGAATCCCCAACGTCATCCCAGGCCATTTAAATCTTCAGGAAGGCGGGCGGACAGCGAAATCAGCTGTCCGCCCGCCGACCTGTCAATGGCCAATTAAGGCCATTGACAGGCTAATTAATCTTGTTAAAGACACTGCCCGTCCAAGCTTAAGGCTGGCGGGAAGGCCAGGAGCCCCAGCGGCCTGTGGATTATTAATGAAACTTCATCCACTGGTGGGATGAAGTTTCATTATCATTTTGTAAAAATGTTATAAATTTTATGAGTTTGTTATCAACATGTCCCATCTCATGTGACATTGTCACATGAGGGGGACATGTTAATAATTTTAAAATGTCTCTATTTTTTGACTTTACTTATCTTTCACTAAACTCCCTGAGACAGGACTTTGTAGTGTGCTCTTTGACAGTTGGGGATTCCCTCTCCCCCCCCGGAACAGGAAGTGCATAGCAGGCCGCCTTAATTGGCCCACCCACTCAGAATGGCGGCGGGCCCCGTTTCAGGGGCAGCTTTCAGCTGTCCACCGGCTGCCGAGCTGGTGGGGCTCGCCCGCCAGCCAAGGGCTAAATTCTGCCCAGTGTCTTTACCTAGGTTCTGCGCTTAATCCACGTCAATGGAGCTAGTGCAGTACCTCTATATGTATTCCTCCTGTTTTCTTTTCACAGAACTGAGGTGCTCCGACTATTAGGAAAGGCTGGACAGGCTGGGACTGATTTCTCTACAAATGCCTAACAGAGATCTTTAAAATTATAAAGCGGTTCAATGGGGTAAATGTAGAGAGGACATTGCATTTGTCAGGGATTCCAATACATATAAGTTAGTCACTAATAAATCCAATCAGGAATTACTCAGAGAATAGTGAGAGTGTGGAAGTAAATACCTAGTGGAGGATTTGTGGGTGATTAGCAAAAATGCAATTAAAGGGTAGCTGAAAGAAATAGAATTGGGTTGGAAAATATATTGATAGGGAGAGATGAAGTTAAGTGGGAGGAGGCTGGTGTTCAGCACAAACACCAGCAGAGAACTGTGGGGCCGAATAGACTGTTTCTGTGCTGTAAAATTTATTGGGCTGATTTTCAGCCCCTTGGCAATGGGATGGATGGTGGAAAGGCTGGCAAAGTGAAGGCATTGGGTGACATGTCCAATGTCTTCTCATTGCCATGCCCTTTTTCCAGCAGCAGAAAAGGCGCTTGACAGCATGTTTGCCCAAATGAGCCATTAAATGGTCAATTAATGGTCTCTTCCTCCCTCCGCAGGCATTTTATCAGCTGTTTTGGGGGGGGCCTGCCGTGATGTAGGGAGACCACCAGGCAAACCCTGTAGCCTCTCAGTAGGCTTGGAGGCTTTGGGGGTAGGGACTGTGGGTCCTCCCTTTTTAGGGACTCTTTGACTCACGTAGATGTCCCCCCAGTGTAAATGGCCACCCCTTGGCAATAGTGCCACATGCCCTCAGCAATGCCCCCCTCACTGGGGCCTGCCTGATTGGCCCTGGCACCCCCAGACTCTATTTGCCTGACTTTGAGGGTGCATGGCCATTGATGTGCCTCATTTGGCAGGTGCAGCCCCAAGAATGGCCACTGCTAGTGGTCACCCCACCAATAGACCCTTGACCCTGGTGGTGGGACTCCTGCCATCTCTGTTAAACCCAGTTCCTTGTAATTAATTTAAATTATTTAATTTTATGTTTGCCTGTATTGAGTGCATCTGCTGGGCGGTGCATGCATGAAATATTTATTTTTTTAAAACAATGGTGAGGAGGACATATGGCAGGAATAGCTAGAAATCATGCAAGTGTTTAGCCTATTTATCTTCTTGTTCGTTTATACAGTGATCTTGGACCCTTATGTGTGTTTACATGAAGCTGAGGACAGTGATTTTTGAGCTTGCAGGAGCCTTGCACATCTAACAATTACAACTCAGGTTTTGGCTGGTTTTTACTCCTGAGGAATTTGACTGCTGTCAAAATGAACTTAAATAAAAGAGATAATGATTTCTCAGTCTTTATTTGTATAAGAAATATCAGCGATTCCCAATTCGTCACCATGTTGAAAGCAAAGATGAAGGGATGGTTGCCAAATTTGCTGATGGCGCATAGATAGGTAGGAAAGTAATTTGTGAGGAGGACATAAGGAGGCTAAAAAAAGATATAGATAGGTTAAGTGAGTGGGAATAAATCTGGCAGCTGGAGTGTAATGTGGGAAAATGTGAAATTGTCCATTTTGGCAGGAAGAGTAAAAGAGAGGCATATTACCTAAATGGTGAGAGATTGCAGAACTCTGAGATGCAGAGGGATCTGGGTGTCTTGGTGCATGAATCACAAAAGGCTAGTATGCAGGTAAAACAAGTAATTAAGAAAGCTGATAGAATGTTATCATTTATTGTGAGGGGAATTGAATCCAAAAGTATGCTTTAGTTGTACAGAACACTAGTGAGACCACATTTGGAGTAATTTGTACAGTATTGGTCACCTTATTTAAGGAAGGATGTAAATGCATTTGGAGCCATTCAGAGAAGGTTTTTTTTTAATTCATTCATGGAATGTGGGCATTGCTGGCTAGGCCAGCATTTATTGCCCATCCCTTGTTGCCCTTGGGAAGGTGGTGGTGAGCTTCCTTCCTGCAGTCCATGTGGTGTAGGTACACCCATAGTGCTGTTAGGGACGGAGTTCCAGGATTTTGATTCAGCGACATTGAAGGAATGGCGATATATTTCCAAGCCAGGATGGTGATTGACTTGGAGGGAAACTTCCAGGTGGTGGTGTTCCCATCTATCTGCTGCCCTTGTCCTTCTAGATGGTGATGGTCGTGGGTGTGGAAGGTGCCGTCAAATAGTGTATCTTGTAGATTGTACACCCTGCTGTTATTGTGCGTCAGTCGTGAAGGGTGTGAATGTTTGTGGTGCCAATCAAGTGGGCTGCTTTGTCCTGGACGATGTCAAGCTTCTTGAGTATTGTGGGAACTGCACTCATCCAGGCAAGTGGGGAGCATTCCATCACACACCTGACTTGTGCCTTGTATATGGTGGCCAGGCTTTGGGGAGTCAGGAGGTGGGTTATTCATCACACAATTCCTTGCCTCTGACCTGCTCTTGTACCCCCAGTATTTATATGATAACGCCCAGGATGTTGATAGTGGGGGATTCAGTGATGATAATGCCATTGAACATCAAGGAGCGATGGTTGGATTCTCTCTTGTTGGAGATGGTCATGGCCTGACACTTGTGTGGCGTGAATGTTATTTGCCACTTGTCATCCCAAGCCTGGATATTGTCCAGGTCTTGCTGCATTTAGACATGGGCTGCTTAAGTACCTGAGGAGTCATGAATGATGCTGAACATCAATAATCAGCAAACACCCCCACCTCTGACCTTATGATGGGAGGAAGGTCATTGATAAAGCAGTTGAAGATAGCTGGGGCTAAGTCCCTACCCTGTGGAACTCCTGCAGTGATGTCCTAGAACTGAGATTACTGACCTCCAAGAAGCACAACCATCTTCCTTTGTGCTAGGTATGACTCCAACCATTGGAGAGTATTCCCCCAATTCCCATTGACTCCAGTTTTGCTAGGGCTCCTTGATGCCACACTCAGTCAAATGTGGCCTTGATGTCAAGGGCAGTCACTCTCACCTCACCTTGGGAGTTCAGCTCTTTTGTCCATGTTTGAACCAAGGCTGTAATGAGGTCAGGAACTGAGTGGCCCTGGCAGAACCCAAACTGGGTGTTAGTGAGCAGGTTATTGCTAAGCAAGTGCTGCTTGATAGTGCTGTTGATGAGCCCTTCCATTCCTTTACTGATGATGGAGATTAGACTGATGGGGCGGTAATTAGCTGGGATAGATTTGCCCTGCTTTTTTGTGTACAGCACATACCTGGGCAATTTTCCACATAGTTAGATGCCAGTGTTGTTGCTGTACTGGAACAGCTTGGCTAGGGGCGTGGCAAGTTCTGGAGCACAGGTCTTCATTACTATTGCTGGAATATTGTCAGGTCCCATAGCCTTTGCAGTATCCAGTGTCTCCAGCCATTTTGTGATATCATATCAAGTGAATCAAATTGGCTGAAGACTGGCATCTATGGTGCTGCTCACCTCTGGAGGAGGCTGAGATGCATCATCCACTCAGCACTTCTGGCTGAAGATTGTAGCAAATGCTTCAGCCTTATCTTTTGCACTGATGTACTGGGCTTCTCCATCGTTGAGGATGGGGGTATTTGTGGAGCCTCCTTCTCCAGTGTGTTGTTTAATTGTCCACCACCATTCATGACTGGGTGTGGCAGGACTGCAGAGCTTAGATCTGATCCATTGGTGTGGGATCACTTAGCTCTATCACTTGCTGCTTATGCTGTTTGGATCACAAGTAGTCCTGTGTTATAGCTTCACCAGGCTGACACCTCATTTTTAGGTATGCCTGATGCTGCTCCTAACATGCCCCCCTGCACCCTTCATTGAACCAGGTTTGATCCCCTGGCTTGATGGTAATGGTAGAGTGGGGGATATGCTGGGCCATGAGGTTACAGACTGTGTTCGAGTACAATTCTGCTGCTGCTGATGGCCCATAGCGCCTCATGAACGCCCAGTCTTGAGTTGCTAAATCTGTTTGAAATCTATCCCATTTAGCACAGTGGTAGTGCCACACAGCATGATGGCGGGCATCTTCAACGTGAATGCGGGACTTCGCCTCCACAATGACTGTGCGGTGGTTACTCCTACCGGCAGGTTGGTGAGGATGAGGTCAAGCACGATTTTCCCTCTTGTTGGTTCCCTCACCACCTGCCACAGACCCAGTCTAGCAGCTATGTCATTTAGGACTCGGCCAGCTCAGTCAGTAGTGGTACCTCTCAGCCACTTTTGGTGTTGGACATTGAAGTCCTCAGTGCTTTTGCCACATGGTGTTCAACATGGAAAAGCAACGATTCATCAGCTGAGGGAGGGCGGTACGTGGTAATCAGCAAGAGGTTTCCTTGCCCATGTTTGACCTGATGCCATGATGCAGTTGATGTTGAGGGCTCCCCAGGCAACACCATCCTAGCTGTATACCACTATGCTGCCACCTCTGCTGGGCTTGTCCTACCAGTGGGACAACTTTGTGCAGTTTGTTACAACTGAGTTGGCTTGCTAAGCCATTTCAGAGGGCATGTAGGAGTCAACCACATTGCTGTTGGTTGTGAGCTCCATGTAGGCAGATTTCCTTCCCTAAAGGGCATTAGTGAACCAGATGGATTTTACAACAATGGTTCCATTGTCATTGTTAGACCTTTAATTCCAGATTTTTTCAAATTCAAATCCTGCCTGCCTGCTAGAGCATTACCCTGGGTCTCTGGATTACTATCCAGCAACAATGCCACTGTGCCATCGCCTCCCCATTAGTTTACCAGCCTTTTACCAGGAATGGGCGGGTTGTCTTATGAGGAAAGGTTGGACAGGTTAGGCTTGTATCAGCTGGAGTTTAGAAGAGTAAGAGGTGACTTGATTGAAACATATAAGGTCCTGAGGGGTCTTGACAGGGTGGATGTGGAGAGGGTGTTTCCTCTTGTAGGAGAATCTAGAACCAGGGGTCACTGTTTAAAAATAAGAGGTCGCTCGTTTAAAACGAAGATGAGGTGGAATTTTTTCACTCAGAGGGTCGTGAGTCTTTGGAAATCTCTTCCTGAAAAGTTGGTGGAAGCAGAGTTTTAAGGCAGAGGTGGATAGATTCTTGGTAAGCAAGAGAGTGATAGGTTATCAGGGGTAGGTAGGATGTAGATTTGAGGTTACTATCAGATCAGCCATGAGCTTATCAAATGGTGGAACAGGCTCGATAGACCGAATGGCCTACTCCTGCTCCTTGTTCGTATGTTCGTATGAACCTTCCAGTTGTTCATAAAGTAGCAAATTGAATTTTGGTGGAAATCTACAGTTTGCTGAATTTTCTACCTGTTTGAATTATGTGAGCATATTTATTTGGGCAAGACCAGTTGTCAAAATGGAGCTGAGATCAAGCAGTTTAACTGATGATTGGAACAAAAGACTAAACAAACCCAGGTATTGATCCACTTGTCCTTAATCATTATCTTTCTCTATGCTCAGAATTTAGGCCTGCTTAGACTGAGATTAAAAATTGCAAGATCTATTAAATATTTTATCACCTAATGTAGCTGGGAATTTCCTGAGAGCTGCCCCTGCTCTGTCATAGTAACTTTTCTGGAAGGGTGACAAAAATCCCATTGAAAAGCATGTTGCAGTGTTTTTATCTATCTGTATGTGATTGAAGCTACATCGCGCAGTATTCACGAGTACCTAAGGTTTGTCATTTATAATGTCTTTCACAATGCCATTCAGGCAAAGCAGAGGATTTGGTCATAAAAACAAAAAAACTGCGGATGCTGGAAATCCAAAACAAAAACAGAATTACCTGGAAAAACTCAGCAGGTCTGGCAGCATCGGCGGAGAAGAAAAGAGTTGACGTTTCGAGTCCTCATGACCCTTCGACAGAACTTGCGTTCGAGTCCAAGAAAGAGTTGAAATATAAGTTGGTTTAAGGTGTGTGTGTGGGGGGCGGAGAGATAGAGAGACAAAGAGGTGGAGGGGGGGGTGGGGGTGTGTGGTTTTAGGGACAAACAAGCAGTGATAGAAGCAGATCATCAAAAGATGTCAACGACAATAGTACAATAGAACACATAGGTGTTAAAATTAAAGTTGGTGATATTATCTAAACGAATGTGCTAATTAAGAATGGATGGTAGGGCACTCAAGGTATAGCTCTAGTGGGTTTTTTTTTTATATATAATGGAAATAGGTGGGAAAAGGAAAATCTTTATAATTTATTGGAAAAAAAAGGGAAGGGGGAAACAGAAAGGGGGTGGGGATGGCGGAGGGAGCTTACGACCTAAAGTTGTTGAATTCAATATTCAGTCCAGAAGGCTGTAAAGTCCCTAGTCGGAAGATGAGGTGTTGTTCCTCCAGTTTGCGTTGGGCTTCACTGGAACAATGCAGCAAGCCAAGGACAGACATGTGGGCAAGAGAGCAGGGTGGAGTGTTGAAATGGCAAGCGACAGGGAGGTTTGGGTCATTCTTGCGGACAGACCGCAGGTGTTCTGCAAAGCGGTCGCCCAGTTTACGTTTGGTCTCTCCAATGTAGAGGAGACCACATTGGGAGCAACGAATGCAGTAGACTAAGTTGGGGGAAATGCAAGTGAAATGCTGCTTCACTTGAAAGGAGTGTTTGGGTCCTTGGACGGTGAGGAGAGAGGAAGTGAAGGGGCAGGTGTTGCATTTTTTGCGTGGGCATGGGGTGGTGCCATAGGAGGGGGTTGAGGAGTAGGGGGTGATGGAGGAGTGGACCAGGGTGTCCCGGAGGGAGCGATCCCTACGGAATGCCGATAAGGGGGGTGAAGGGAAGATGTGTTTGGTGGTGGCATCATGCTGGAGTTGGCGGAAATGGCGGAGGATGATCCTTTGAATGCGGAGGCTGGTGGGGTGATAAGTGAGGACAAGGGGGACCCTATCATGTTTCTGGGAGGGAGGAGAAGGCGTGAGGGCGGATGCGCGGGAGATGGGCCGGACACGGTTGAGGGCCCTGTCAACGACCGTGGGTGGAAAACCTCGGTTAAGGAAGAAGGAGGACATGTCAGAGGAACTGTTTTTGAATGTAGCATCATCGGAACAGATGCGACGGAGGCGAAGGAATTGAGAGAATGGGATGGAGTCCTTACAGGAAGCAGGGTGTGAGGAGCTGTAGTCGAGATAGCTGTGGGAGTCGGTGGGTTTATAATGGATATTGGTGGACAGTCTATCACCAGAGATTGAGACAGAGAGGTCAAGGAAGGGAAGGGAAGTGTCAGAGATGGACCACGTGAAAATGATGGAGGGGTGGAGATTGGAAGCAAAATTAATAAATTTTTCCAAGTCCTGACGAGAGCATGAAGCGGCACCGAAGTAATCATCGATGTACCGGAGAAAGAGTTGTGGAAGGGGGCCGGAGTAGGACTGCAACAAGGAATGTTCCACATACCCCATAAAGAGACAGGCATAGCTGGGGCCCATCCTGCTCTCTTGCCCACATGTCTGTCCTTGGCTTGCTGCATTGTTCCAGTGAAGCCCAACGCAAACTGGAGGAACAACACCTCATCTTCCGACTAGGGACTTTACAGCCTTCTGGACTGAATATTGAATTCAACAACTTTAGGTCGTAAGCTCCCTCCGCCATCCCCACCCCCTTTCTGTTTCCCCCTTCCCTTTTTTTTCCAATAAATTATAAAGATTTTCCTTTTCCCACCTATTTCCATTATATATAAAAAAAAACCCACTAGAGCTATACCTTGAGTGCCCTACCATCCATTCTTAATTAGCACATTCGTTTAGATAATATCACCAACTTTAATTTTAACACCTATGTGTTCTATTGTACTATTGTCGTTGACATCTTTTGATGATCTGCTTCTATCACTGCTTGTTTGTCCCTAAAACCACACACCCCCACCCCCCCCTCCACCTCTTTGTCTCTCTATCTCTCCGCCCCCCACACACACACCTTAAACCAGCTTATATTTCAACTCTTTCTTGGACTCGAACGCAAGTTCTGTCGAAGGGTCATGAGGACTCGAAACGTCAACTCTTTTCTTCTCCGCCGATGCTGCCAGACCTGCTGAGTTTTTCCAGGTAATTCTGTTTTTGTTTTGGATTTCCAGCATCCGCAGTTTTTTTGTTTTTATCTCTGTGTTTAATTGACTGCCACTGCTCTTCAAGAAATGCCTACCTCCTTAAAGAAGTTCTGTTCCTCTCTGCGACAAGATTTCCGTATCTCTCTGTTGTCTTGCTCACCTTCTTTGCTTTCCATTTCCCTCCTAGTGTTTGACAAGGTGTTTACTAAAACCCGCTTTCACAGCCATATCTCCTTTCTCAGTGACTGTCTCCGTCTCCGACTTACCCCACGTGGATTTCAACTGAAATTCCACCCCTCATGTTTCGAACCCACCCAGGATTACAGGTATCTCCGGGACATAAAACGTTTCTCGGACTGCTGTTCCCGTCACATTCTGAAATCCACACTCAGTGCCATGCGCCGCCATATGAACACACTCGACCTCTCCCTCCAGCAGCACCGCCGTACCCTTTTTCAAAGCTGCGCGTGCCCCCAGTTTCATTTTATCCTTCGGCTCATCCGACGCCTCAACAAGAAACTTTTTCTCTTTCTCTCAAGTGCTAAGGAACGCAAGCTACAACAACTCATCGACACCAACACCCATCTAGGACCCCCCACCCCTGCCTGTTCCTCCGTCCCCACCCTTTCTTCCAATCCCAACCCCAGCCGTGTATTCACTATACCCCCTGACCTTCCCCTCTCCGATGCTGAACGTTCAGTGCTCAGCAAAGGACTTAGTTTCATACCCTTACGCCCTCACCTCAATGAATTTCGGGCTCGGCATGATACTGAACTCTTCTTCCGCCGTCTTCGTCTCCGGGCTCACTTCTTTGGGCAGGAGTCCTCTCCCAGTTCAACGGATCCTTTTACCCATCTCCAATATTCTCCCTCCACCTGGACCCCTCCCTCTGGATTCTTACCTTCTCTTGATCTTTTCATTGAGAACTGTCGGCGCGACATTAGTCGTCTCAATTTCTCTGCTCCTCTCACCCATTCTAACCTGTCTCTCTCTGAACTTACTGCACTCCATTCTCTCAGGTCCAACCCTGACATTGTCATCAAACCTGCTGACAAGGGTGGTGCTGTTGTTGTCTGGCGCACTGACCTCTACCTCGCGGAGGCTGAGCGTCAACTCGCAGACACTTCCTCCTACCTCTCCCTGGACCATGACCCCACCACTGAACATCAAGCCATTGTTTCCAGGACTGTCACTGACCTCATCTCCTCTGGGGATCTCCCTCCCACAGCTTCCAACCTGATAGTCTCCCAACCTCGGACGGCCCGCTTCTATCTCCTACCCAAAATCCACAAACAGAACTGCCCCGGTAGACCAATCGTCTCAGCTTGCTCCTGCCCCACAGAACTCATTTCTCGTTATCTTGACTCCCTTCTCTCTCCCCTTGTCCAGTCCCTTCCCACCTACATCCGTGATTCCTCTGACACCTTACGTCACATCAACAATTTCCAGTTCCCTGGCCCCAACCGCTTACTCTTCACCATGGACGTCCAATCCCTCTACACCTCCATCCCCCACCAGGATGGTCTGAGGGCCCTTAGCTTCTTCCTCGAACAGAGGCCCGAACAATCCCCATCCACCACTACTCTCCTCCGTCTGGCTGAACTTGTTCTCACACAGAACAATTTCTCCTTCAACTCCTCTCACTTCCTCCAAATAAAAGGTGTGGCTATGGGTACCCGCATGGGCCCCAGCTATGCCTGTCTCTTTATGGGGTATGTGGAACATTCCTTGTTGCAGTCCTACTCCGGCCCCCTTCCACAACTCTTTCTCCGGTACATCGATGATTACTTCGGTGCCGCTTCATGCTCTCGTCAGGACTTGGAAAAATTTATTAATTTTGCTTCCAATCTCCACCCCTCCATCATTTTCACGTGGTCCATCTCTGACACTTCCCTTCCCTTCCTTGACCTCTCTGTCTCAATCTCTGGTGATAGACTGTCCACCAATATCCATTATAAACCCACCGACTCCCACAGCTATCTCGACTACAGCTCCTCACACCCTGCTTCCTGTAAGGACTCCATCCCATTCTCTCAATTCCTTCGCCTCCGTCGCATCTGTTCCGATGATGCTACATCCAAAAACAGCTCCTCTGACATGTCCTCCTTCTTCCTTAACCGAGGTTTTCCACCCACGGTCGTTGACAGGGCCCTCAACCGTGTCCGGCCCATCTCCCGCGCATCCGCCCTCACGCCTTCTCCTCCCTCCCAGAAACATGATAGGGTCCCCCTTGTCCTCACTTATCACCCCACCAGCCTCCGCATTCAAAGGATCATCCTCCGCCATTTCCGCCAACTCCAGCATGATGCCACCACCAAACACATCTTCCCTTCACCCCCCTTATCGGCATTCCGTAGGGATCGCTCCCTCCGGGACACCCTGGTCCACTCCTCCATCACCCCCTACTCCTCAACCCCCTCCTATGGCACCACCCCATGCCCACGCAAAAAATGCAACACCTGCCCCTTCACTTCCTCTCTCCTCACTGTCCAAGGACCCAAACACTCCTTTCAAGTGAAGCAACATTTCACTTGCATTTCCCCCAACTTAGTCTACTGCATCCGTTGCTCCCAATGTGGTCTCCTCTACATTGGAGAGACCAAACGTAAACTGGGCGACCGCTTTGCAGAACACCTGCGGTCTGTCCGCAAGAATGACCCAAACCTCCCTGTCGCTTGCCATTTCAACACTCCACCCTGCTCTCTTGCCCACATGTCTGTCCTTGGCTTGCTGCATTGTTCCAGTGAAGCCCAACGCAAACTGGAGGAACAACACCTCATCTTCCGACTAGGGACTTTACAGCCTTCTGGACTGAATATTGAATTCAACAACTTTAGGTCGTAAGCTCCCTCCGCCATCCCCACCCCCTTTCTGTTTCCCCCTTCCCTTTTTTTTCCAATAAATTATAAAGATTTTCCTTTTCCCACCTATTTCCATTATATATAAAAAAAAAACCCACTAGAGCTATACCTTGAGTGCCCTACCATCCATTCTTAATTAGCACATTCGTTTAGATAATATCACCAACTTTAATTTTAACACCTATGTGTTCTATTGTACTATTGTCGTTGACATCTTTTGATGATCTGCTTCTATCACTGCTTGTTTGTCCCTAAAACCACACACCCCCACCCACCCCCCTCCACCTCTTTGTCTCTCTATCTCTCCGCCCCCCACACACACACCTTAAACCAGCTTATATTTCAACTCTTTCTTGGACTCGAACGCAAGTTCTGTCGAAGGGTCAAGAGGATTTGGTCACCTGTACATCCCAAGTCTGCAAGAGGTAAGGGGGCTGAAGTTGCTGTGCCTCTGGGTCTGCATCATGACCATAAAAATGGAGCAGAGGCCACAGGGAAGGGGAAGCTCTGTCAAGAGGGAGGATGAGGGCTGGCCACAGAAGGCCATATCCACCATGAGTTTCCAAAGAACTACAGTCCTCCACCTCATCCAGGAACAATACCTGAGGCACCTTAGATTCAACAAGGTCATGGCCACAGACTGTGCCACCTCCTTCACGAGAACCTACAGCCTCAAACCAGGGTGAAGATGGCACTGCCAGTGGCTGTTCTGATCTCCATCACATTAAACTTTCATGTGATTGCACCATTCCAATTGGGAGCAAGGGAAATTGTGAATCTCTCCTAGCAGGACATGCATCGCCATATTTGAGAGGTGATGGAAATTTTGTATGCAAAGCAAGGCAACTACATTGTGCTTTATCTAAAGAGAGATAAGTTGGACGAGTGGACAGGTAGCTTTGCCAGGATAGAGGGATTACCAATGGTGTAATCGCACATGTCGTCAGGGAGAGGTACAGGACCCATAGGGCTATCATTCCATTCATGTGCGACGATGTACAACCATCAAGTTGGTGAATGCCCACTACCCTGGCAGAAGCAACGATGCCTTCAACCTGAGACAGTCTACAGTCTTCCAGCCTTCTTCTAGCCTCCAAAGAGAACCAGAGGCTCAGAGGCAAGACATACCCACTCTACGAATGGCTGGTGATCACCCACCAGCACTCAACCACGTAAAGACAATGGGTGAATATTGAAAGCAATTCAGCCACATGAGACACCATAGAGCAGATCATTGGTGTGCTAAAGCAATGGTTCCGAAGCTTGGACCACTCGTTGAGAGCCCTGCAATACTGTCTGGAGTGTGTTTCCAAGTTCATCGTGCTCTGTTGCATGCTCCATGGCCTTGCTTTTAGGATGGCGCAGCCTTTGCTACCAGGCAACTGGAAGCTACCTCATGAGGAGGAGGAGGAGCAGAAGGAAGTAGAGTAGAGGGAAGAAAAAGAGGATGGAAGGAGGATGCATCTGGGATGCCTTTTTGCTTGGTGGGTTGTCAGAGAATGCCTGTTCAGAATCTGCTCCTCTTTGAGAGAACTGGAAGCAAAGGCAGCAATTCCAAATAAGGTCTTTTTTTTCCTTTCTGAATATTAGCCTGAAGTCCATATCCCTGGACATCACCAGTTTGCCACACTCTTCAGGGGCTCAATAACCATTAAAAATTGGGGCCAAAGTGTCCATCAGTACCCCTGCCATTTCAGCATCAACAGTTTATCTTGCTCATCCCTTTGCAACCCTATTCCTCCCTCAATCCCTCTCTTGTTACATTGGTGCCTATAAAATTACTATTTCTTTTTATATTGTTTAATATTAGCATTTCATTTTTCCTCTTTGCCTTCCTAATTCCCTTTTTAAGCTCTTTCCAAAGCTGATCTTATTCCCTTTTTGCCTCCTCTTTTATTGTTTATCTACTTTGTGCGTGTCTTCTTCTTTAGATTCATTATCCTCATCTCTTTATTTGCACCTCGTTTTTGACTAAACTTTTAGTGGAATACTTTGCTTCTAACTCTACTGAGCTCCCCTTTAAATGTGCCACTCATATTTTCGTCAATTACCTTCCTTAGCTCCATTATCGTTTCCTCATGGGTGGCTTTGTTCCAATCTATTACTTATGCCTTTGTACTATGTACATCTCAATCAGTATCTTAAATCATATTGTATTGAGATTACTACTCCCAAATGTTTTCCCATGTTTACTTCTCTTACTTGCTGCGGTTCATTTCCCATTACTAGATCTAGCAGCTTTTCCTCCCTTATAAGGCTTCTTAAATATGCACTCTAAAACAGCTTTTGCCTTCTCCCCTTTCACTCTGTTGTCCAGCCAATTTATTTGGGAATAGCTGAAGTCTCCCATAATTATGATTCTGCATTTTTTTTTTTACTAATTTGATATATTTCTTGATTTAAGAAAAAATTCATTCTTGTGATGTGAGCACCAGTGGCAAAGATATTGCATATCCCTAAATGCCCTTGAGGAGGTTGTTAGGGAGTCGGTCAGGAGGAGCCGGTTCCATTACCATTCCAATGTTTCCTATCTAAAGTGTACTTTTGTACGTTATGCTCCAATTTATGAAACCCAAGAGGCATTGAACTTTGTTTTCTAGCTTTATATACCTACACACACTTTCAAGATATTTTGATTTAGAAATTGGTTATGCTCATTCTTGGCGCATAACCAATGGCGCGCAAACAGTGTGTGCCAAAACCAGGAGGCCCAAGGCTGGCCTGAAGTTGAACATTGTGTCTCATTAATGTTAACTGCTGGAGCCTGTTTTGCTACCACTGGCAACTCACCCATTTTAACGAGATGAATTTTGGGCTGATTGCTTTGAGAGTAGTGGCCAAAGGTACATCCTGTGGTGGATGGGAGGTGGAGCAGCAATGGGAGGGACTGGGCTGATTGGGATACTGCGAAGCATGCCTGCTCCTCCTGGCTGGCTCCACAGGAACTTTATAACTAAACACCCACAACTCCTTAAGCTGCAGCCGCAGCTGCTCTGCTCTGTGATGTCTAATTTCCCAAAGGGACATTATAAATGGTATTCATTTGTGCATTTAAGGGGCCTAACGCCTGTTTTGACCTGCTGCCAGGTACTCCTGAAAAATAGCCTGATCTAATGCCAGGTCAGATGTCGTTATTACATTATTTGGACACGAGATGTTGGCCCTCGAAATTGGCCCTCATTGCTAGCTCCATTCTAACAGTCTACGTTTTGAATGCCTAGAACCTCACTGTTCCTCCTCAAGCTTTAGTATCTTTCCATCAAATTTGAACTCCCAATTTATGTCTTCCTTTCTAAAGTGTAAGTATTTTTCTTTCTCAAATAAATGGCCTCACACTCCTCTGCATTATATTGCATCTGTCACAAGTCTGCCCATTCTACAAAGGCATACATATCCTCACTATTTGCCAAGTCCCCAACTTTGTGTGGCAGCAAATTTTAGGTGCACCAATTTAAAAAAAAAATCAGTGGATGATGCAAACCAGCAGAGATAACCAACTATTGCACATCATGCCAAGCATCAATTCTGGGAATGGTAGGATATTTCATAGCATCTTACTCTATGTCACTAAATAGTGGATACCCCATAACAATGGAACTTATGTGAATTTGGATTACTCACATCTGATGATATCATAAATAATTTACGATCACCTCATGAGTCGAGACATATCCATGTCATGGATGCCCTTGACCTGGTCTATGTATAATATGTTTTCAATTGCAAAAGAACCCACATCTTTTACAGCTGAAGAACATGATTTGAAGTTACTTTATGGTATCACTTTGTTATTGTAGTATGAAATTAATGTAGATATAATTTTGAGTCTGTTCTCGTTTTCTCACAGGCTTTTGCAAAAAATCAAATTTTAAAACATGCAGTAAAAGCAAAGGGGTATGCCATGGCTAGCAGTAGGTATGACAAATATCTTCATTGGAGAGGCTAACCATAAATCACTCACAACTTTGCCACTCATGAATTATCCGGTTGGTCTCGTTTGTGAAAGTATTTATCACATCACACTTCTGGTCATGACATATCCTCTATATATGGTAATTAACTGAATAGTTCTAAGGGTCAGAAAAGGAAACCATAGTTGTGTTGTACCTAAATAATTTATTTTTCTAGACAGGATATATTACAATAAATATTGGTCTGGATCTGCAGTCAACAATGAAATGACGGTATTTGTTGTAGACCTCAAAGAAACCTGCCCACAAAGATCTAGTGAGCTCTGTGGTGTGAATTTCACCTTTCCTGATTTTAATTTCATTTTGACACCAAATATAGGGGGATCTCTGGCATCCAACAACAGTGATGCCATCAAACAGGCTAAGTAGCTAATCCCGTTGAAGTATTCTCACAGACAACAAACCAGGAAGTAATAAGCAGGTTTTATTACACACATTTTGCTTTTATTTAAGCAGGTTTTTGTGTTCACTTTATTTAATTTTATAGAAAGAAAGATAAAGATAGGCACATCCACAGGGGATAAATGTAGAAACTGAAATATCATAAACAAACTTTTTATTAGTTCAAAAATGAATGGATTATTTGGCATTTGATATTCCACAAGCATAACATTCATTTTTCAGGACGAGAAAAGTTATTGAACAATAGTTATTACTTAGTACATTTTTTCAACGTTTTTTTCAGCAGGACGACTGGTGTAAAAAAGTGGAAGTTCACGTCAAATTAATGACTTCTAATTGATTTCCATCTGCAAGAACTTGTGCTTTTGCACCAGGTGGAGAAGTGAGGAATCACTGACATCAGTGTTTGGATTTTCACATTTAACTGACTAAGTGCAGGTGCCAGAGGTTGCAAGTTAGCAGAAAAATTATTGGGAATGTTAATAGTTTGGTCCCCATTAGAACCACAAAGTCTGGGTGAATGCTTGGTATGTAAACAAACCTAAGTTTCTCATATATGTGGTTGTGCCTTCAGTTGCTTTAGCTCTGGAATCCTTTCTTTGAACCTTTCTGCCTCTCTTCTGCTCTGTATCACTCCCTAAAACCTATCTCTTTGACAAGTTTTTGGTCATCTGTCCTAATATCATCTTATGTAGCTTTTGGTCATTCTTTGTTTTATAATGTTCCTGTGTAGCATCTTGGGATTGTTTACTATATTACAAGAACTTTATTAATGCAAATTGTTCATCCAATAAAACTGTTAACATCTGGTGTTTATATAAAAGCACATCTTCCCCATTAAAACCACTTGTCATTAAAATTGAGACTATCTGTTGAGTTGCCTCTTCTGCTTCCCTTCTTTCCCTGGCCCACCAAGGTTTACTTCCTATAATGTTCCCCACTGTCCTAGTCCTGAACTTGCATTTTTTTCTAGTCTCTCTCCTATCCCCCCTCATGTCCCCTCTGAGCTCATCTTGTCCATGAAATGCATTTCCTGTTCCCTTGACCCTACTCCCACTAAACTGCTGACAGTACAACTTCTCTGCCTGGTTCCCATATTAGCTCATATTGTTAACAGTTCTCTCTCTCGAGGTGCAGTCCCCCCTCCTTTAAATTCAATATCAGCTCGCCTCTCCTAAAAAAAATTCTACACCTCACCGTCCTTGCAAAATACTGCCTGCACTCAAATTTCCTTTTCCTCTGAACTCCTTGAATGCGCTGTCATGTCACACCATCCAGACCGGTGACCTGAACCATCTAGAAAATCAAAGATTGTAGCAGATGCATGGGAACACCACCACCTGCAATTACTCTTCGAAGCCACACACAATCCTGCCTTGCAAATATATTGCTCTGTTGCTGGGTCAAAATCCTGGAACTCTTGAACAATGTTCCCTCTAATCTGTGTGACTCATAGACGTTTACAGCATAGGAGGAGGCCATTTGGCCCTTCATGTCCACACTGGTCAACAAAGATCTGACTACATCAATCCCATTTTCCAGCGCTCGGCCCATAGCCCTGGAGGCTATGGCAACCCAAGTGAATATCTAAATACTTATTAAAAGTTACGAGAGTTTCTGACTCAACCAGCCTTTCAGTCAGTGAGTTCCAGACTCCCACCACCCTCTGGGTGAAAAAATCTCTCTTCAACTCCCTCCTTAGCCTTCTACCTCTCATCTTAAATTGATGCCCCCTAGTTATTGACCCCTCTACTAATGGAAAAAGTGCCTTTGTATCCATCCTATCTATGCCCCTCATAATCATATACATCTCAATCAGGTCCCCTCTCAACCTTCGCTGGTCCAAAGAAAACAACCCCAGCCTATCCAACCTTTCCCCATAGCTCAGACCCTCCAGCCAGCCAGCATCCTGGTAAATGTCCTCTGCACCCTCTCCATTGCAATCACACCCTTCCTATAATGTGGTGAACAGAACTGCATGCAGCACAGTTCCAGCATAACCTCCCTGCTCTTGTATTTTATGCCTCGGCTAATAAAGGCAAGTATCCTATATGCCTTCTTAACCATCTTATCTACCTGCTCTGCTACCTTCAGGGATCAAATGCCTCTGATCTTCAGTACTTCCCAGGGTCCTACCATTCATAGTGTAATCCCTTGCTTTGCATTACCTCACACTTTTCCAGATTGAATTCCATTTGCCACTGCTCTGCCCACTGGACCGGTCCATTGATATCCTCCTGCAGTTTATGGCTATCCTCCTCACTATTTACCACCTTACCAATTTTCGTGTCATCCATGAACTTCTTGGTCATACCCCCTACATAAAGCCCAAATCATTTATGTACACCACAAACAGCAAGGTCCCGAGAATCGAGCCCTGCGGAACCCCACTGGAAACAGGCTTCCAGCCGCAGAAACATCCCTCTACCATCACCCTCTGCTTCCTACCTCAGCTAATTTTGGATCCAATGTGCTATTTTGCCTTGGATCCCACTGTCTCTTACTTTCTTGACCAGTCTGCATGAGGAACCTTATCAAAAGCCTTGCTAAAGTCCATGCAGACCAAATCAAATGCATTACCCTCATCTATACTCCTGGTTATCTCCTCAAAAAATTCAATCAAACTTGTCAAACAAGACCTTCCCTTAACAATTCCATGCTGACTACCCCTCATTAATCCGTGCCTCTCCAAGTGCAGATAAATTCGTTCCTTTAGAATTCTTTCTAGTAATTTCCCCACCACCGAGGTTAGACTGATAGGCCTGTAATTTCCTGGTCTATCTTTTCCTCCCTTTTTTAATAATGGGACAACGTTAGCAGTCCACCAGTCCTCTGGAACCACACCTGTGGCCAGGGAGGATTTGAAAATTACTGTCAGGGCCCTTGATGTCTCTTCCCTTGCCTCCCTCAATAGCCTGGCAAACATCTCATCCGGACCTGCAGATTTATCCACTTTAAGGCCGCTAAACCCGTTAGTGCCTCTTCTCTGTCTATGTTAATTTCCTAATATTTCACAGTCCTCCACCCTGATGTCTATATCTGCGCCGTCCTCTTCCGGGTCTACACACAGATTACCTCCATGGTCCCTAATTGACCCTACTTCTTCCCTAGTTATTTTCTTGCTCTATATATATTTAAAGTACCCCTTTGGGTTTTCCTTTATTCTATCCACCAATGCCTTCTCATGCACTCTCGTAGCTTTCCTAATTTCCTTTTTAACTTCCCCCCTGCACTTTTTATACTCCTCTAGGGACTCTGCCATATCGAGCCCTTGGTATCTGCCATAAGCTTCTCTTCTTTTCTTAATCCTATTTATGTCCCTTGACATCCAGTGTTCTCTGCACTCGGTCCCCCCTTTCTCTTTACGAGAATATATTTGCCCTGTACTCTTGCTATTTCCTCCTTGAATGCCTCCCACTGCTCTGACACAGTTTTATCTGCAAGTAGCTGCTCCCAGTCCACTTGGGCCAAATCGTATCTCATCTTAGTAAAATTAGCCTTTCCCCAGTTTAGAACTTTTAATCCTGGCCGAACCTTATCCTTTTCCATAACAATCCTAAATCTAATTGAGTTATGGTCACTATCTCCAAAAAGCTCCCCTACTGATATGCCTTCTACCTGCCTGGTCTCATTTCCGAATATGAGGCTCAGAACTGACCCCTCCCTCGTTGGGCTTTCTATGTACTGGCTAAAAACATTCTCCTGGATGCAACTTAAGAATTTTGCTCCCTCCCTATTGCAAATAAACTTTCTCAGTTAGTATTTAGTTAGTTAAAATCCCCTACTATTACTGCTTTATTATTCTTACACTTCTCTGAAATTTGATTACATATTTGATCCTCTATCTCTCCCTGACTGTTTGGGGGCCTATAGTACACACCCAACAGTGTGCTTACCCCTTTTGTGTTTTTTACTTCTGCCCATATGGCCTGATTTGATGATCCTTCCAAGATATCATCCCCCCTCACTGCTATAATTGATTCCTTGATCAATATTGGGACCCCTCCTTCCCTTCTATCCCTCTCACTATCTTGCCTGAATACCCTTTAACCAGGAATGTTGAGCTGCGAATCCTGGCTTGTTAGCCAAGCCTCGGTTATAGCTATGATATCATACTCCCATGTACCTATCTGTCCTCTCAGCTCATCTATCTTATTCCTCAGGCTCCTTGCATTAAAATATATTCCATTTAGCCTTCCTAAATCTACTTCTTTCTTATCTAGCCTATGTTCCCTCTGCCTTCCAGACTCATTTACTAGCATTTTAACTTCTAATTCCATCTCAGTTTCTCTCCCCTCTGTACTACTTTTCAGGATCCCATGCTCCTCCCAATTTAGTTTAAATCCGCCCCAACAGCATTAGCGAACCTCCCCATGAGGATGTTGGTCCCATTCCTGTTCAGATGTGACCCGTCCAACTTGTTCAGATCCCACCCCCCCAGAAACAGTCTCAATGCCCCAGGAATCTAAAGCCCTCCTTCCTGCACATCTCTCCAGCCACCTATTCATCTTGTCTATCCTTCTGTTCCTATACTCACTACTGCGTGGCACTGGGAGTAATTTGGAGGTTACTACCTTTGAAGCCCGGCCTTTCAATTTCCCACCTAGCTCCTTAAAGTCTGCTTGCCGGACCTCATTTCTCTGTCTTCCTATGTCATTAGTCCCAACATGGACCATGACCTCTAGCTGTTCACCCTCCCCCTTCAGAATGCCCTGCAGCTGTTCTGTGACATCCTTGACCCAGGCGTTGAGGAGGCAACATACCATCCTGGAGTCACAGAAGTGCCTATCTACTCCCCTCACTAATGAATCCCTAACCACTATTGCCCTTCCATACTTCTTCCTGCCCTCCTGGGTAGCCGGACCACCCACAGTGCCATGGCCTTGGCTCAGGTTGGCCTCCACAGAGGAACTGTCGCTCTCACCATTTTCAAAGGCCGAAAAACAGTTTGCGAGCGAGATGCACTTGGGGGATTCCCTCACTACCTGCCTGATTCCCTTCTTCTGTCTGGCGGTCACACATTCACTCTTTGCTTGCACTTCCTTAAGCTGCAGGGTGACCACATCCTGAAACGCGCTATCCACGAGCCTCTCAGCCTCATGAATGCACCGTAGGGCCTCCAGCTGCCACTTAAGCTCCAAAACCTGGAACTCGAGTTGCTCCAGTGGAGGCACATCCTGCACACATGGTCATCCAGACCGCCAGGAGCGTGCAGGACGTGCAAATCACTGGGCTGAGCTCCCCAGACACACCTTAACCAAATAGAATACGGACCCTTGCTTTTATTTTACCCTTACTCCCACTTGAGTATAGACTAGATTGTAGATCCTTTTGATAATCTATATCCTCTAGGTGCTGCTGACTGCCTGTCCATGGGTCCTCCTCTTGCACTGTCCTCCTCCTTGTGGCTGCACGCAACCCAAAAGCTCTGCCATAGCCCACACACAAGCTAGCCCATTTAAGTTATCATGTGTGTGCAAATGTCAATTGTATTCCTCTCTGCAGATGCTGTCAGACCTACTGAGTTTTTCCAGCTATTTTTGTTTTTGTTTCAGGTTTCCAGCATCTGCAGTATTTTGCTTTTATCTTATGTGTGTGCAAGGCCTACACAATGCAAAAAAAAAATTGGAGGGTACATTGCTTGTTCACTAATTGCACTGTGGGTGTGCCTACTCACATGGACTGCAGCAGATCAAGAAAATGGTTCACTGCCGCCTTCTAAATAACAATGTAATGATAGACAGCAAGGCTCACATCCCGTGAATGAGTAGAAACAAGATCCATGGCCATCTTTCCCAGATCTCTGTTTGAATGCCTCCATCTAGGGTTACGCCCCTGCCATAGTATTGAAGCAGCTCTTATCTAAGTCACAGATAACATTAGGGCGGAACTTCCCAAGCTCATTGGTGGTGGGTGTGATAGGCAGCGTGTGCGGAAAATATGGCGCGAGCTGCTTCATGATGGTGTGAAGGCAGGTTGCCATCATTTTTTCAGCCTGCCAATGGCGGGCAGCATTTCCCCCCATTGGTTGGCTGGGAGCTAATTGTAATACGTCAGCATATAATTAAAAGGCCATCCTGCCAGGATCTTGGAACCCCGACGTATCATCCGCCCACGTCGGTGGGAAAGCACGTTGACGTGTTTCAGGCGAAGTGCACTTGGTGGCTTCACTTTGGAGGAACTGAGGTGAGTGAGCAGCAGCGTTCACCACAGCTCGCCTGTTGTTTACAGCCTCAGGGGCACCGGGGGGGTGGTGGGGGAAACTGATGCCTGGCCCCAGAGATGACTGCTGAGGGGTGGGGGAGGATGTACGGGGGGCAAGTGCTGACCAGCCTCGGAGGTGACTATTGAGGGGTGGTGTCAGGGGGCAAGTGCTTATCTGCCTTGGAGGTGACTGCTGAAGGTGGGGGTGGGGGGGTGGGGGGGGTGTATCCGGGGGCAAGTGCTGGCCAGCCTCAGAGGTGACTGTTATCGATGGGGTAGCGGGGTCAAGTGCTGCCCTGGTGCTGCATCCATGAACATGCAATTGAGGTGGGGGGCAGGGTAAGCGAGGGAAATGGCTACACTTTAGAGACACCTATATAAACTGACCATGCCTCTGCAACTGAGACAGATCAGCCACAGCCACAGTGATGTGATTGGGGTCAGGCTCCTAGCCTGCCCGCTCAAGCAAGCAACGCGGAGACACCAAAGGGCTACCAAGCACTCCATACTTTACATCCCCCTGCCCCCGCAACAGACTTCGAGTCCGCCACCACTTTATTGGACCACAGAGCAGTTGGACTGCACACGTTGTACAATCTCCTCACCAACACTGGCCATGTAGCAGTCACTGCTGGAGGCGTTCACAGACCCTTGCAATCTCAGCATCCCGGTTTGGACCAGTATCCCCCATGTCACAGGTTGACAGGGCAGCCATGCAGCGCACTCATCTCTGGCCATCTGAGGGGTGACCAGCGCTCTCTGGGAAGCATTAATGGGCGGTTACACAGGGTCAGGAAAGGGGCTAGGTACAGCCATGATAACCACGTCTCTCTCTCACTTTCATGCTGCAGGAGGACAATGTCAGGATCATAGATCCTGGTGACCTAGCTGTATGCCTGATGGCCTACAGAGACCATAGAAGATGGAGGAGAGAGTGACTGGCCATGCAAGGACAGGAGCAACAACCTCATGAAGAAGGGGCTCCCGCACATGCTGCCCAGGAGTGACAATCTAGTGACACTCAGGATCTATAGACGTTGCCTACCATTCCTGCAGATGACTGAGAACCAGTGTTGCTGATGACTGCGCATGTCTAGGGACCTGGTGGCTCACATCCACCACTTACTGAAGGAATTGGCGCCAAGGGGACATGGAGGGCATCCACTGCCAGTGGCTGTAAAAGTGACTGTGGCACTCAATTCCTATGCCAGTGGCTCCGTTCAGGGCTCCACAGGTGACCTCTATGGTATTTCACAATCCGCCACCCATGGATGCCATCTTCTCCATGGCACACAACCTTGTGCATTTTGCCTGGGACCGGGACAGCCAGGATGCCATGTCCATTGGATTCCCCCTGATCTCAGGATTCCCACAGGGGCAGGGTGCGATTGACTGCACTCATGTGGTGCACATCTCTCTGTCACTACATTCGGTGGACTTCATTAAAGGCTTCCACTCACTGAGCTGGTGTGCGACCACCAGAAACGCATCCTGCAGGGTATGCGCACGCTTTCCAGGGAATGTGCACGATGCCTACATCCTGAGTTGCTCACAGATCCCTGCAGACTTCCAGGGTCCACAGAGACTGCAGGGGTAGCTACTCGGGGACAAGGGCTACCCGCAGAGGCCGTGGCTGGTGACACCCATGTGGCGGCCTCAAACTGCAGCAGAGTGACGTTATAAGGAGGCTCATGGTGCAATTCGCAACTTGGTGGAGCAGACCATCGGGATGCTGAAGATGCAGTTCTGGTGCCTGGACCGATCTGGTGGAGCCCTGCAATACAGTCCACAGAGGGCGTCACGCATCATCGTCGTCTGCTGCGCCCTTTACAGCCTGGCACTGGAAGGGGGAGAGGAGCTGGCTGAGGAGGAGATGGAGGAGCTGCACGTCTCCTCCAATGAGGAGGATGCTGATGGGGATGAGGGTGAGGGGGTCCTCGGTGATGACGACGATGGGGATGAGGCTCTCACAATGGTCAGGCAAGGTAGGTGCTCTCGGGAGCGACATGCAGTGAGGTGTCCCCGTAGTTCTTCACATCACAGTTTTGAATGTTTGACTCCAGTCTGGTTTATGGCAGTGCCAATATCCTCTGTGGTAATGCTCCTGTCATGGAAATGCAATGGAGGCTCTAATAGTTGCTCAATCGCAGAAGGATGATGACAACATGCAGTGAGGACACTCCATAGATCTTCACATGGCCTCTGAGAATATCTGACTCCTGTCTGGATGAGGACAGCTCACTTGCGCTCTGTGATCAGGGTCATATCATAGAGGCCGGGTGTCCTTGGAAAGGGAGCACGCGGTGTCTGCCGGCACTCTCGAGGCCTTCCATGTTCGGTGGGCACCGCGGGGACTGGGGTGTTTTATTGACCCCTTTAATCACATTTTGGTTTTATGTTTGTAAATTTCATTTAAACTTTGTCCTTGGTTTTACAGCTGACCTGACTTAGGGGCTGTGTTTATTTTATCCCTCATTTTGTTCATTTCGTTTAATTGGTTGACTCCTAAAAGAATTACTTTTACCTAACTTTCCTAACCCTGCTGCTGTGTCTTGGTGCTTCCCGGGTATCCACAGCAAAGGTGGAGGCAGCCTGCTGACTGTGATGACTTAGGTGGGTGTCCTCTGGAGGTCTGAGACTTGGCGGGCCCTGGCCTGCTTTCGGGATCCTGCTGGGAGGCTGTGGTATCCTCCTCGGCCTGTGAAGCTGAAGCTGCGTGGGTCACAGGAAGAGGGGACTTGGATGGGCTGGTCACTCCCCGGAATGTGCATCTGCTGATTTTCCTCCCTATGGGTGCCCAAGGGCCCCTGGCTGACTCCTTGAGGAGAAGGGGTGGGTGGAGTGAGATCGAACTGCCCAGCACCTCTCTCGCGTACACACTGTTGGAGGCCAACTATGGCATCAGCGATGGAGTTAAGCCTGCGCAGCAGTGCAGGAGTGATGTCCTGTAACAAGGTTTCCATGGCAGCTGCCATCCTGCCAGTGTTGACCTCGGTGCTTTGCAATGCTGGCGCTATCACCTCAGCCTGAAGATGGACAGACTCCTCCATCGTGCCTTGCAATCTGAGGAGTGCAGCGGACATCCTTTCCTGTTGTTCCCGAGATTGCCTTTGCAGCTCCAGCAACTGTGACATGACTGAGTCTGGAGGCTCGTCATCTGACTCTGACTCAGCAAATTTCTGGTCTCCATCAGTCCTCTGAGTGCCGGGGACCTGGGAAGTCCCTGCCTCTGCCTACTGTGGATCAGAAAGTGTGATGTGCTCACCAGATTGTGATCCCGAGGCTACTCTAAAGCGAAGTCCCACCGAGGTGTGTGTTTCTGCGCTGGTGGAGGGTGTGGGCGAGCGCTGTGATAGGACTTCAGGGAGGGTGCCTTCAGATTCCTCTTCAGTGGTTCTTCGGAGCTTGATTGGCGGCCCTGGGTCATGGACTCTGTCGGCTGTTTGGCAGATGTGCCTGTGAAAGCAAGGGGAGATAATTAGTGCATGGCAGTGGCCTGTGAAAGAGGACACATCAATCAAGGCATGGCTCTCTGATGGATGCTGCACTGCTGGACCCTCACTTGGTAGAGCAGCGCCGACCTCACTGTCAGCACAGGACCGGTCCCGATCATCGCCGGCCAGCTGGATGGCTCTGATTTTGAATTCTATCAGAACTTTTATCTCTGGCATCCCTCCACCTGTCTGCAACCTTTCCCTCCTGCTGTGAGCCAGTTTGACCTGCATGGATAGAGATGGGGAGAGTGTATCAGAACGCTTGCCGGGCCAGATGATAAGTATGCCTGGCCCGTGTGGGTGGTGAGTGGTCCCATGGATGGGATGAGGACAGTGATGGTGTATGTGAAAGAGTGAATGGTGATGCCCCTTGCACTGGCAGTGAGTGAGGGCCCTGTGGGAGTGTGATGGAGTTGTGAGTGTGTGAGATGAGAGTGATGAAAAGAGTGACTTACCCTGGAGGATGGGAGGAGATCATTCACCCTTTGCACCCTGGGTGGCTGTCCTCCTCTGCAGGGTGTTCGTGCTGACCACCGCTGGGTTGGAGGCTTTGCTGCCCATCCTGCAGCCAGAGTTGGGGTAAAGCACTTCCTGGCGGGCTTCCACGGCACCCAGCAGTCGCTCAAGGGACCCATCATTGAAGCGGGGGGGCTGCAGCCTTTTTTCCTTTGCTGGTCCTGTCTCCCCAGTAGCGGTGGTGATCTGGTGGCAATCAGCGCTTTGCTGGCGGCTGCCTTTTAAAGATGGCGGCCAGCGTGGTACAACAGTGGGCATGTTTTGCAGGACTACATAATGAGGTAGGCTCAGGACGATAGGGCGTGAAAACCTGCCATTTCCGTTGGCAGGTAGGAGGACTCCAGTTTACCCGCTCACTACCGCACTTAGTGCAATTGTGTGAAAATTCTGTATGTGACTGTGACAAAGGTAAACTTTCCCTCCTTATCCTTTTCGACCTGCCTAGAGCCTTTGATGCCGTTGATCACACCATCCAGTTCCAACACCTTGCCACCACTGCTCTGCTATTTGGGGCTGCACTTAGAACCATAGAACCATAGAACACTACAGCACAGAAAAACAGGCCATTTTGGCCCTTCTAGTCTGTGCCGAAATATCATTCCGCTAGTCCCACTTCCCTGGTTCCACTCTTATCTAACCTGTCTTAGCCAGGGAACCACTTGCAATGGCTTCTCCTGTTCCCACATTATTCTGGTGCCCCCTACAGATTGATCCTTGGACCCCACCTAGTTATCTACATGCTGCCCTTGGTGAAATCATCTCAAAACAGTGTCAGTTTCTAAATGTACGCTGTCGACACCCAGCTCAGCACCACCTCCCTCGACACCTCCACTGTCATTTAACTGTCAGGCTACTTCTCCGACATCCAGTATTGAATGAGCGGAAATTTCCTCGTTAAAAAGATTGAAGCAATTGTCTTCTAAATTCCTCACAAACTCCAACATGAAAGCAAAACGCTGTGGACCCTGGCAATCTGAAACAAAAGCAGAAAATGCTGGAACAACTCAGCAGGTCTGGCAGCATTTGGGGAGAGAGAAACAGCGTTAACATTTCTTGAACTCAAGCAAGTTAAAAATGTAATAGGTTTTGAGCAAGTGAAAAGGGGAAAGTCAGGAAAAAAAACAGAAGGGAAGTTTTGTGATGAAGTGGAGGGCAGGGGAGATTAAATGACAAAAGGGTTCATGGTACAACATCAATAATAACAACAACTTTATTTTTATATAGCACCTTTAAAGTTGCTTGGTCAGGAGCTAATGTGGGTCAGTGAGCACAGGAATGGTAGCTGAATGGGGCTTGGTGTAAGTTAAGGAACATGCAGCAGAGGTTTGAATGACCTCAAATTTAGGAATTATAGAATATAGGAGAGCAGCCAGGGCTGTATTGGAATAGACAAGTCTAGGGGTAACAAAGGTATGGGTGAGCTGAGTTGGGTGTGGTCGGAGGTGGAAGTGGACGATGTTAGTGATGGCATGAATTTGAGGTCAGAAGCTTATCCCTGAGTCAAACGAACAGACTGGTTTAGCCTCAGACAGTTGTCATGGAGAGGGATGGAGTTAATAGCTAGAGAATGGAGTTTGGAGTGAGGACTGAAAACACTGGCTTTGGTTTTCCCAATATTTAATTGCAGGATGTTGGCTAAGCAGTTTAGCAACAGTGGAGGAATTGCGAGAGGTGGTGCCGAGGTAAAGTTCAGTATCATGGGTGTACATGTGAAAGCCAATGCTGTGCTTTTGGGTGGTGTTTCAGCGGGGCAGCATGTAGATTAAGAGGTCAAGGATAGCTTCTTGCGAATCACCAGAGGAAGTCCAAGGCCAAAGGGAGTGGTAATGGGACAAAAGATGTGTCTCAATGCTACCAGACCTGCTGAGTATTTTCAGCATTTTCAGTTTCCCAATGGTGTTGAGTCCTTGCTGAATTACAGTCCATCATCACTGGTCGCTTTTTGGTATCTCATCCAAACAACTGTCCTTCACTTATGAGTTTGGAGAGTGATTGCGTCTGGCTACTTACGTGGCAGGAATGTTACAGTAAAGCCCATTCCTGTCTTCAGCTGACATCCACTCAAATGCGTTTTCAAAAGGAATCACTGGACAGCTTTCAGGAACAGGAAGCCTTCCCCGATCCAGGTATGGTACCCCAACCCTCACTTCAGCTAACTTAGGAAAGACCAAGAATCAAACTGGCATGTTTCTGATCTGGAAGGTTTAGATTCTGAATGCCTTGAGCCACCAGGAGAGTCCTCTGAAGACTGAGAGAAACATATGCAGATATACTTACTTCCACATGGCAGCAATTGTTGGAGGTGCACACCTTCCAATGGGCCTAGTACTCCTTTGCTAGCTGTGATTTGAAGTTTAATATTTTTGGGAAATAATTAGGTGAATGAGTCAATGTAATTTTAGGTAGGTTTCAAAATTATTTGCAAGTTATTGTGACATTTTGGATTTGATTAAACTACTTGACATGCTTTCAAGAATTCTAAAGATGTTTATTGTCACAGCATAAAGAACAAGCTGACTACAGGAACACAATTAAATGCTGATTTAAGAGGGAAAATAAAACAAATCTATGACGATTTGAGAACAAAGCTAGCAGCTGTAATGTAACAACTAAACAACTCAGCTAAGCAGCTAACTAACACCCTTTCAATGGAGTGAGTCAAACATGGAATTAAAAGCCAATTGGCTGACTGCTGCAGGACAAACATACACTACTGTAAGCAAAATCAAGGTAAATGGAATGGAAAAACAAACTAAGGTGCAAACAAGGGGAGGTAGTAAAAGCAGGAAGCAATATTACCGGAAGGATTTTAAAGAGAAGGTGAGCTAAGAAACAACATAGTTGCAAGAGATTGAAATAAAATGTCAGTTCTATACCATGCAGTCCCCTGGTTCCATTCTTATCTTGACAGTCATAGCCAGAGAACCACTTGCAGTGGCTTCTCCCGCTTCTACATCATTCTGGTGTCCCCTATGGATTTATCCTTGGACCCCTCCTAGTTCTTATTTACTTGCTGCCCTTGGTGACATCATCTCAAAACACAGCATCAGTTTCCATATGTACGCTGTCGACACCCAGTTCTACCTCAGCACCACCTCCCTCGACACCTCCACTGTCATTTAACTCTTGGACCTGGATGTTAACTTGATGACTTCTTTGTCTTTTCTTCATTCATTCTGTATGAAAGTTGCTAACATAATTCTATTATTTAATAAATGCCCAGAGATACATCTAGAAACAATGGAGCAGTACATTAAACATCAGCTATAAAGAAAATTTTCGAAATGATTTAGAGAGTACAAATGAGCGAATACTTGGAGAAGTATAGTTCACTAAAGGATAATTTAGATGGATTCAGGCAAAGAGTGACATTAAATTCTTCTCAAGTGTTTTTTTACTTGAGGGTTACTGACATGATAGGCAAGGGACATATAACTGATATTACATACTTGGATTTTCAAAATGCTTTTGGCAAAGTTCCATAATCGTAATTAGTAGACAAGGTAAACAGTCACAGAATAGGAGGCACTGGACAGACTAGATTGATTGTTACTTAAACAAAGGAAAAATAAGTTGCCATAAATGAAAACTTTGCAGACAGTAAAGTATCATCCAGTGGAGGTCAGATTTATTTTTCAATATTATTAACTTAGATAAGGGTATTGAAAGCAAATTCTCCAAGTTTGCAAATGATACAAAAATAGCAAACTTAGCAAACACAACTGAATTTAAACAATTCCCATGACTTATACAACTCTTTTGATTACACTTCTATAGAGGGCCTTGGGATGTTTTTCTGTTCAAGTTGTTATATAGTTGCAATTTGTTTTAAATGGCTTGGTGGAGAGTTAATGCATTTGAATGAGAATAGGTTCAAGATGATGGCCAGTTATAAAAAGAACCAAAATTGGCTGCATATGCTAAATAGAACTGTTGTACTCCTGATTAGTAGGCTATGGTATAATGGATAGATCTATGAATCAATTGGCTTAAAGTGAGAGTGCGAAAAAAAAGGCAAGGGAAATAATGGATTGCTTTAGTAAAGAGATAGAGTACAAATCAGAAACTGGAACATTTATTAGGCACTGGCCAGATCTCATCATTCAGGGTGGGATTTGCTGTGCCCACTGGCATTGAGCATGCTTGGTGGCATGAAGAGAAGGTGAGAAGGCCAAAAATGAGTTTTACGACATCATGAAACCAGTTTGCAATCGTCTGCGCTGCCCGTCAATGCCGGTCTGCATTTCCCGCCATCGGACATCAGGAACCTCAGTGTAATACATCTGCACATCATTATAAGCCCAGCTCGCTGGAATCATCGCCCCACACTGGATCATCCGAGCATGTCGGCTTGATCACATGCTGAATTGTTTCACAACTGTACATAAGCGACATGCACCTGATGAGCTGCGCGTCGCTCGGGCCTTCAAGGTTTGTTTGCCCACCCTGCCTCAGGCAGCACTCGCAGTCATCAGCGCCAGGTTTCACAGACAGCACCACATCACTTTTAGGGGGTGGTGGGAGGAGGAGGAGGAGGGTGGGGGGGGCGGTGGGGTGGGGGGGTGGGGGGGGGTGCGGTGCTCATGGGCAGGCCTCTACATACCAGACCAGCCAAAAGGCAGGATGGCTTTTCAATGGCTGCAGAGTTAGGGCTTGCTTGGGGAACAGGGAGAAGTGGCTTTGGGCAAGTGAATAAGCTTAGAGCTATAGAGTGAAGGCTGTACAGGGGAAGGGGAGTATTGCAGGTTGTCTGTGGGGACACAAGTTGATCTGTGCAAGTGGCTTCAAGATGGTGAGGGCTGAGGAGGCAGTCTCCAGAGGGCATCAGGCCAGATGGAGATGTGAGGGCGGTGTGAGGGGGTGAGTAGTGATGTCCCTTGAGCTGGCAGTGAGTGAGATGCCAGTGAATGTGTGATGGGCTTGAGTATGTGAGTTTAGGGTGATCAGATGGTTGCCTTACCCCAGCGGCATGGATGAGATCATTTATCCTCTTTTTGCATTGGATAGCCAACTTCTTCTGATTTGCATTGGCACTGATCACCGCTGCCATCACCTGCCAAGTCGGAGTGGTAATGTTGCTGCCCCTCCTGTGGCCAGAGAGGAGGCAGACGACATCACATTGGGCTTCCACAGTATCCAAAAGGTGCTTGAGGGACATGTCACTAAACCAAGGGGTTGGGGGGGGGGGGGGGGGGGGGGGGGGGGGTGGTGGGGGGGGGAGGGCGGTGGGATTGGAGTGGGGCGTGGTGCTGGGAGAGGTCTGCAAGTCTCCTTGCTTTTCGGGGCCATGTCTTCTTTGTAGCAGTCCTGGGCTGGAAGCACTGAGAGGCTTTTGTGCAGCTGCAATTTAAATGTGGCACCCGGCATGAAGAAGCAGCGAGGGATGATATAGTGTGAAAAACCGCCATTGAGGCTGGCGGGTAAAACGTCCTTTTTCCCGCCCGATACCACATTTGGTGCAAATCTGGGATAATTCCAGTTTTGGTGACGTAATCATAGGAAGGAGAGTGCTGGCTATGTGAATAAACTGAGGGTAGCCATGTAGATAATGTAGAGTGCCATAAATTTAAACTATGGTGAAAGATATTTTTGGCAATGTTTGAGGGAGAAATGTTAGCCAAGAAAGTGGAAGAACTGAAGAACTCTTTGGATATGAATTATTGGAAGGAGCAAACGTTTTAAAAAGAAAAAAGCAACCACTTGCATTTTATAAAGCAGCAGGACTCCTCAAAGTGCTTCAAGTATCTAAACAATTGAGTGGTATGGTGGAATGGTGAAAGACAGAGCTAACATTTTTCAAACATTGTGGCGCTTAATGGCATTTTCTTGTTCCAATAATTTTAGTTAGAAAATATGTTTTCCACCATGCCCCATCCCTTCGCCACACAATCGATGTTGTAATCTTTTCTAACTGTGAGTATACAGAAAGAAAAAAACATGGATTTATTAAGTGTCCTTCATAATGTCAGGATGTCCTGAAGCACTTTATAGTCAATGACTTATTTTGTGAAGTGTAGTCACTGTTTCAATGCAGGGACAGGTTGCAGATGATTTGTGTACAAAACTACCACAAATAGCAATGAGTTAATAGTTTTAGCCAGGACACTAGAGGACACCCCTTCCCTTTTATGAATGATGTCACGGCAATGTTAATATCCAACTGACAGAGCATTGATTTAAAGTCACATCCACAAAGCAAAATTCCGGATTATGATGGAATACTCTCCACTTGCCCGGATGAGTGCAGCTCCAACAACACTCAAGAAGCTCGACACCATCCAGGACAAAGCAGTTCGCTTGGTTGGCACCCCATCCACTCCTTAAACATTCATTCCCTCCACCACCGACGCATAATGGCAGCAGTGTGTACCAGCTACAAGATGCATTGCAGCAACCCATCATGGCTCCTTTGACAGCACCTTCCAAACTCGTGACTTCTACCACCTAGAAGAACAAGAGCAGCAGATACATGGGAACACCACCATATAAGTCCTTCTCCAAGCCACACACCATCTTGGAACTATATTGCCATTCCTTCATTGTTGCTGGATCAAAAATCCGTCCTTAACAGCACTGTGGGTGTTCCTACATCACATGGGCTTCAGCAGTTCAGGAAGGCACCACCGCCTTCAAGGGCAATTAGGGATGGACAATAAACAAAAAAGGAGCAATCACATTGCTGGGAGTGTACTATAGGCCCCCAAACAGTCAGAGAGAAATAGAAGAGCAGATATATAGGCAAATTTCAGAGAAGTGTAAAAATAATAAGGTAGTAACAATGGGGGATTTCAATTTACCCAACATTAACTGGGTTAATCATAGTGTGATAAGTTTAGAGGGAGCAGAATTCTTAAAATACATCCAGGAGAGCTTTTAAAGCCAGCACATAGAATGTCCTACAAGAGAGGGGGTGGATCTAGACTTAATTTTAGGGAATGAAGCCTGGCAAGTGGTGGAGGTATCAGTGGCGGAGCGTTTTGCAGATAGTGATCTTAACTCCATTAGATTCAAGGTTATTATGGAAAAGGACAAGGATGGGCAAGAAATCAGAGTTCTAAATTGGGGAGAGGACAACTTTAATAAGATCAGATATGATTTGGCCAGAGTGGACTGGGAGCAGCTACTTTTAGGTAAATCTGCATCAGAGCAGTGGGACTCATTCAAGAAGGAAATAGGGAGAGTACAGGGCAAACATATTCCAGTAAAGACAAAGGGTGGGACCAACAAATCCAGGGAACCCTGGATGTCGAGGGATATACAGGATTGGATAAAGAGAAAAAGGGAGGCTTATGGCAGATACCATGGGCTCAAAACATCAGAAGCCCTGGAGGAGTATAGAATGTGTAGGGGGAACTTAAAAAGGAAATGAGGTGAACAAAAAGGGGGCATGAAAAAACATTGGCAGGTAAAATAAAGGAAAACCCAAAGTTATTTTACAAGTACTTTAAGAGTAAGAAGTTAACTAGGGAAAGAGCAGGACCCATTAAGGACCATAGTGGTAATTTGTGTGTGGAGCTGGAAGACATAGGTAGGGTTCTAACTGAATACTTAGTGTTGGTGTTCACAAGTGAGAGGACGACTTGGGTATGGAAATCAAGCAGTTGGATTGTGATATAATTGAAGAAATTAGCATAGAAAGGGAAGGGGTTCTAAATGGTCTGGCAGACTTAAAAGTAGATAAATCTCCAGGTCCGGATGAAATGTACCCCAGACTGTTGAGTGAGGCAAGAGTGGTGATAGCAGGGGCACTGGGAATAATTTTCAATACCTCTCTGGCTGCAGGAGAGGTGCCAGAGGCCTGGAAGACAGCCAGTGTGGTACTGTTATTCAAGAAGGGATGGAGGGATAAAGCAGGGAACTACAGGCCAGTCAGTCTAACCTCAGTGGTGGGGAAACTATTGGAAGCAATTCTGAGGGGTAGAATTAATCCACACTTGGAGAGGCAGGGATTAATCAAGGACAGTCAACATGGTTTTGTTAAGGGGAGGTCATGTCTGACCAATTTGATTGAATTTTTCGCAGAGGTGACCAGGTGTGTAGATGAGGGCAATGCATTTGACATAGTCTACTTGGACTTCAGCAAGGCTTTTGATAAGGTCCTGCATGAGAGACTGATAACAAAGGTAAGAGCCCATGGGATCCAAGGCAATTTGGCAATTTGAATCCAGAATTGGCTGAGTGACAGGAAACAGAGGGTGATGGTCAAGGGGTGTTTTCGTGACTGGATGCCTGTGTCCATTGGGGTTCTATAGGGATCGGTGTTGGGTCCCATGCTGTTTGTGGTATATATAAATGATTTAGACTTGAATGTAGGTGGGTTGATCAGTTAGTTCGCAGATTGATGGGGTGGTAAATAGTGAGGAGGATAGCCTTAGATTACAGGAGGATATAAACAGGCTGGTCAGATGGGCTGATCAGTGGCAAATGGAATTTAAACCAGATAAGTGTGAGGTGATGCACTTGGGCAGGACAAACAAGGCACAGGAATGCATGATGAATGGTAGGACCCTGGGAAGCACTGAGGATCAGAGGGACCTTGGTGTGCATGTCCACTGGTCCCTTAAGGCAGCGGGACAGGTAGATAAGGTGGTTAAGAAGGCATATGGGATACTTGCCTTTATTAGCTGAGGCATAGAATATAAGAGCAGGGAGTTTATGCTGGAACTGTATAAAACGCTGGTTAGGCCACAGCTAGAGTAATGCATGCAGTTCTGTAATCTGCATTTTGGAAGGATGTGATTGTACTAGAGAGAGTGCAGAGGAGGTTTACCAGGATGTTGCCTGGGCTGCAGAGTTTTAGTTACGAGGAGAGATTGGATAGACTATGGTTATTTTCCCTGGAGCAGTGGAGATTGAGGGGGGAAGATGATGGAGGTGTCTAAAATTATGAGGGGCATAGATAGGGTGGACAGGAGGGAACTTTTCCTCTTGGTGGAGGGATCAATAACCAGGGGCCAGGGGACATAGATTTAAGGTAAGGGGCAGGAGGTTTAGAGGGGATGTGAGGAAGAATTTTTTCATCCGGGGGTGGTGGGAATCTGGAACTCTGCCTGAAAGGGTGGTAGAGGCAGAAACCGTCATAACATTTAAGAAGTATTTGGATGTGCATTTGCGATGCCATGGCATAAAAGATTATGGGCCTAGTGCTGGAAAACGGGAATAGAATAGTTGGGTACTTGTTTGACCGGCGCAGACTCGATGGGCTGAAGAGCCTTTTCCTGTGCTGTAGACCTCTATGACTCTTATGACTCTATAAATGCTGACCTAACCAGCAATGCTCATGTACTGTGAATGAATGAATTAAAAAAAAATCTGAAAGAATATCTCCAACAGTGCAGGGCCCCTTCAGTATTGCACTGAAGTGTCAGCCTTGGTGTGTGTGTTCAGCTTTCTGAAGTGGGGCTTGAACCTACAATTTTCTGGTTCAGAGCTGGGGAGCTGCCTTTGAGCCAAAGCTGGCGAAGCACACATAGTGATCACATTTTTGTCTGATTTTAATGCAAGTAGCATCTCGTCAACTAATCATGTTGGAATGACTGATACGCATGCATAGAATGGCTGCACAATGTTTTACTTGTCTTTCTCACTTGTTTGTGTCTGCAGTGTCATGAATGACATCCCTCAGATTCAATACCTTTCAAAAATACATATACTGCACGCAACTGGGGTCATGTGTCGAAACTAAATACAGCTTATGAATGTATGGAATATTGAAATTGTGGTGCTCTTTTGCTAAATAATAAATACTGATTGTTTCATCATGAGATATTATTCATTGCTAATTTCTAATTAAATAAATACCACTCTTCTTGATGTGCATAAGCTCTCAAGGTTTAGCCAAGGAAAGCAGATTTGGATTGACAATGGAGGGGAATGTCATTCCTGAAATCAGCAATTTTTTTTAGTGCTGTTTTCCTGTGAAATTTTGTGGAATTTGTGTGGAATCATGGTGTGTTCAGTAATAAAATGACTTAAAAATGTCTGGTGCAGCAGAACACCATCACAAAAGAAATATTAAAGGCAGCTTCCAGGCTGCAGTTCAAAACACTTCACTTACAGATTTACTATAATATTCAACAGGAAATCCATAATTATTCTGCATTTAAAACAAGCAAGTAAGCTTTAGTTGATACATTTTTGTTTGTATGTGCTGGAGCAGGGCCTTCTCCATTGTCCAATGCTTTATGAGTTGCTTAGTGCTTTTGAAACTGGGGGTGGGAGACAGTGTAATACTAATTCAAAAATGCTAGAGAAGCTCAGAGAGTAAGAGACCTGAGGGAGAGGTGCACATGGAACAAGAATCCTGAAGGTGGGACAAAATGTCTGTTCTATTTGGGGACGGCCCCTGGCCAAAGGAGTGGGCAGGAAAATGAAGACAATGGAAGAAAAGCTCAGTGTTGTTCCAGGGCCTAAATTCATGGAGGTGGGGGCATAAAGGAATTGAGTTGAAGGCCTTTCCTGAGGGCTAATTTTTCAGGGTCAGAGAGAAGAAGGGCAGAGGAGGTAGTGAAATCATGGCAAGAAGGGATGGGGGCCAAAGGAAAGGTGAAGAAAGATACAAACAGGTGTTGGAATCTAACAGTTGTTGAAGCTTGTGGTCCTCGATACCTGAAAAAAAGTATTTTGTTAAGTCCTGGATAAGGGTAAGAATGAAAAGGAACAGTGGGCCAGGGCGGCTTTGAGGTAAGAGTGAATCATTTTTCTCTTTCACTGTGGGCTGTAACTTGCTCAGAATGGCAATCAACGCTGCATTGCCACTCCATGCCCACTTACCTGTGCCAAATTTTTTCTGTGCCTGTCTCACCAAACCTTCCTACTCAGGCCGGGCGAAATCCAGGCAGCGCAGCTGCCTCCGAAGCCCAGTGTCAAAGTCCAGCATCGTCAAATTGAAGGAGGAAACGCCCCCTTTTTTACGACACTGGTTGCCATTAAGCAGGTAAGTTTAAAGGTCCCGTTGAAATTGACAGGCCAGCAGAAAGTTAAGTGGATAGGATTTGGGGGGGCTGGAGTTGTTCAGGGGTCAGGTAGGGATGGGGGGAGGGTTTCAGTCATCGGGAGTGGGTGGGGGGTTCAAATATTCGGGGGGGGGGGGCAGGGTGGGAGTGTTAGACATTTGGAGTTGTGGGAGGGCCGGATATTTGGGGGATGTGGTGGGGGGTCAGACATTTGGAGGATGTGGGGACTTTTGGACATTCAGGGGGTGTTGGGGGGGTTGCGTCGGACATTCAGCGGGTGTGAGGGGGGGTGGTGTCAGACATTCTGGGGTGTGGGGGGGTGGTGTCAGACATTCGGGGGTGTGGGGGGTGTTGGACATTAGGGGGGCGGGGTGAGAGTCGGACATTCGTGGATTGGAGAGTGTCGGACATTCAGGGCTGTGGGGTGTTGGACATTCGGGGTGTGGATGGGGTTGAACATTCGGGCGTGTGGAGGGGGTCGGCCATTTGTGGGGGTGTGGGTTTTCAGACATTCATGGGGTTGGACATTTCGGGTGCCACAGGGTTCGGACATTGGGAGGGAGTGGGGGTTTGGAATTTTGTGGGGCTGGTGGGGGGTGTCGGACATTGTGGGGGGGGGTGCAGTTTGGTTGGATCACGGGGATGGAGGGTCTGATTGGGTTGGGAGGGTGAGAGTCGTGCCTGTGGGGATGGGAGGGGGTTGGGTGAGGAGTCCCATGAGGATGGGGGGAATCCTTTGGGGGGGTGTTGGGAGGCAGGGAAGACTGTGGTGGTCGTTGGGGGGGGGTGCGGGTGGGGTCATTAGTCAGGAGTGGGGGAGTTCCCTGAGGGTTGGGAGTATTGGGGGAGTATAGTGCGGAGATCGGCCTGGGTAATTACAATTGTTACCCAGCAGTCAGAGGAAGTTGTAATTCTTCTAACTTTTTCTTTGTAATTATTGGTGTAACCCTGTCAGAACCATCTGAAGTTTGCGTTTTAAATCACACTTTCGGATGGTTCCCAGCGTTGTGCAATTGCCCAGAGGGAGCCTGCTTTTCTGGGCAATTGCTGTGCAAGTGCTCACCTGCGAAGTTCTGAGAGGGCTATCCCAGCGGATCTTTGGGGTAATCCCCCAATCCGATGCTGGGGAGCTTGGAAGTTATGGCCTCTTTTGTCTGGTACACTGATGATTGTACCATTTCCTGCCCTCACCCTGAACTGTAAAATTGGAGCATTGGGTCCAGTTCTGGACACTGCACTTTATCAATGATGTGAAGACACTAGAGGGGGTGCAGGAAAGATTTCTGAAAATGATTCCATGGATGATGAGCTTCAGTTATATAGGCAGATTGGAGAGGTTGGAACTGTTCTCTTTGGCAAAGAGAAGGTTGAGAGAAGATTTGACACAGGTATTCAAAATCATGACAACATATATAGAGAGGAACTGTTCCAATTGGTGAAAGGATCAAAAACAAGAAGGCACAGATTTAAGGTAATTGGCAAAAGAAGCAATGGCATCATGAGGAAAAACCTATTCACACAGTGAGTGGCTAGGATTTGGAATGCAATGCTTGAGAGTGTGGTAGAGGCAGCTTCAATCAAGGCTTTCAAAATAGAATTGGATTATTATTTAAAAAGCGCAGGTGATTGGCACTAAGTGAATTGCTCCTTCAAAGGGCCAACACAGATATCACAGGCCAAATGGTCTCATTCTGTGCTGTAACCATTCTTTGATTCCATGAATTTTGAATTCAATTTCCACCATTCCGTTATTTCAGGTGGTGCATCTTCCAACTCTTCCCTCCCTTTCCTCGACTCCTCTGACTCTATTTCTGAAGATAGGCTATCGACCAATATAAACTGTAAGCGCACTGCTACCTGACTACACTTCCTCACATCCTGCTTCCTGTAAGGCCAATTCCATTTCCCAATTTCCAATATGTCTGTTGCATTTGTTCTGACAATGCCGCCTTTCTTACCAGTGCTTCCAATATGTCTTCATTTTTCCTCAACCGAAGGTTTCCTCCACCACAGCTCTCACCTGTGCCCATTCCATTTCCTGTACCTCTGCTCCTAGCCCTTTGCCATCCTTCCAGAACCTTGATAGGGCTCTAGCGTGACGTCAAAATAAACATACCTTCCCTTCCCTTTTGCTTTCAGAATTTCAAAGGGACCATTCCCTCCACGACACCCTGGTTCACTCTTCAATAATGTCCAGCGCTCCCTACCCCTATTTATGGCACTTTTCCATGCAAACACAGTAGATGCAACACTTGCCCTTTTTCCTCCTCCCTTCTCATTGTCCAAGGCCCAAGCAGTTCTTCCAAGTGAAACAGCGATGTACTTGTACTTCTTTCAATTTAGTATGCTGAATTTGCTGCTCATGATGACTTATCTCTACACTGGGGAAACCAAATGCAGATTGGGTGACTGCTTTGCAGGACAATTCCATTCAGTCTGCAAGCATAACTGCAACTTCTGGTCTCCTGACATTTTAGTTCTCCATCATGCTCACAATCTGACCACTCTGACCTTAGCCACCTGAAGAGTTCCAATGTACCTCTTTATCAGCTCAAGCAACGGCGTCTCATCTGTTAATTCAGCACTTTACAGCCTTCCAAACTCAACATTGAGTTCAACAACTTCAGATCATAACCTCTTCTTCCACTTTTTTAGATGGTGTTTGTTCGTAATGATCCTGCTATTCCCATTTACAAATCCTCTAAGTCAAGCTTTTGTTTCTTTACTTATCCCATTAAACTCTCTTTTTTCCTTGCACCAGCATCCCTTTTGTCATTTATTTTCTCCAGCCTTTCACCCTATCAAAGTCACTAGTTCAGCCTCAGCTAGAGTATTTTGTCCAGTTCTGGGTGCTGCACTTTAGGAAGGATTTGAAGGCATTAGAGAAGGTGCAGAAAAAGCTCATGAGAATGTGGTTCCTGGGATGAGGAACTTCAGTCATGAAGATAAATTGGAGAAGTTAGGTGTATTTTCCTGAGAGAAAGATATGTCTGAGAGGATATTTAATAGAGGTATTCAAAATCAGGACAGAGTAGATAGGGAGAAACTTTCTCCATTCGTGAAAGGATCAAGAATTAGAGGGCACAGGTTTGAAGTAATTAGTAAAAGAAGCAATAGTGATATGAGGAAAAACTTCTTGACACAGTGAGCTGTTAGGGCCTGGAATGCTCTGCCTGACAGTGTGGTGGAGGCAGTTCAATTGAAACATTCAAAAGGGAATTAAGACTGTTATTTGAAAAGGAAGAATCTGCAGGGTTAGGGGAGAAGGTGGGAGAATGAAACTAGGTGAGTTGCTCAGTCAGAGAGCCAATGCAGACATGATGGGCCCAATGGCCTCCTTCTGCACTGTAACAGTTTTGTGATCCTGAGAAATGGACCAAGTTTCATATCCCGGGAACCATCAAGACTTTCAACTGAATTTTCAAAAGACAAATTTGGGAACAGAAATGTATTTATTCAGAGACACAGACAAGATGAAGTGACTTAATGAATATACTAACCAAAAGATATCTGACATAATTAGACCATGCAATGGCGTGTTCGTCCAGATTCAAATGACAGTCTTGACCATTGATCTGTGGTCAAGCTGTAAGCAGCCCATACAAGCTAACCACTGTTAAGGGGAATGGCACTAGATGATTTGCTCGTTCGGAGAGCCAGTGCAGACATGATGGGCCAAATGGCCTCCTTCTGTCCAGGAATAATCCTGTGATTCCTGTTGTTCTTCCCTCCCTTTACTCTGCCTGTGCATTTTCTTAAAACCTGTTATATTTCTAATTTTTTTTCCAGTTCTGACAAAAAGGCATTGAACTAAAACTCTGGCTATGATTTGGTGTTAGTGACTAGGGTCAGTGCCCCCAACTACCACCCTCTCCTCCATCCCAACCAGTTGGTTCTCGTGGGGGGAGGCCCAACACCATTTAAGTGCCCTCGAGCACTTAACCGGTCTCCAGTGGGGGTCGGGGTGGGGGGATGGAGTGTGCTGGTGGGGGGGCAGGTGGGGGGAGGGGGTGCAAAAATACTGCCCCAAGAGCAACTGCTTTTAGTAATGCTCCGAAGCCCAGCCCGTGGATTGCTGCTGGATGCCTGGATAGAGAGTGACGTAGAAGGGGTTGTGGGGAGTGAATTGCTAGAGAGGGAGGCCTGGGGCTTGGAGGCAAGGGGTGGGGTGTGGCTTTCAATATTGGGTCCTTTGATCGGGCACTGAGCGCCTGACAACAACAGACCCCCTCCCTAACAAGGCCACAGGAAAGCACTGTGCCTTCAGGAGCAGCAGGAAAGCCATGTGAGAACTACTAAATTCCAGTGGGCTCTGGGATAATTGATCTCAATTGCCTCATTATTGACCCAAATCTTCCAATCTCTGCATGATTGAGATGTGCATCAGGACTCTGGATCTCCCGATGTGCGGACATCTGTGGGAATTGCCCGGGGCTCTTTGTGAATGTTTCCTGTTCTGATTTAGAGTTGGATATCTGAAACACTCCGAGGCTCTTCAGTGCTCCAGCCCGGCTGGATGGATGGCTGCTGTTTGACAAGGGCTATCCATTGAAGAGGTGGTTCATAATATCTCACCGCCACCCAAGAACAGTGTCAGAGCCTCCACAAGAGCAGTGGTAGAGAGGACCATAGGTCTTCTCAAGATATGCTTCTGATGCCTGGACCATTCAGGGAGTGCAATACAATGTTCTCCTGAATGTTGATAGTGGTTGCATGCTGCTCTCTCCACAAGCTGGCACTAGCAAGAAGGGACCCCCTGGAGAAAGAGGATCTTGATGCAGCTCCACAGGCCACAGAGGGTGAATCCAGTGGTCAGTCAGGAGAGAAGCACGGTGAGGAGAACACTGAGGGCATGGAGCCAGACCTCGGTAACCACTAGGGAGGCACTGGGGACGCCTTGATCCAACACTCCTTCAGCTAGGCTGGTAAAGGTCTGCTTCCATCTCATGCCAGGGCTGGTGTGTCCATCCAGGATGTCTGAAATGGCCCTTTCATTTACAACCAAAGTCCAATCAATGCCTGTGTAATAAAGTATCCAGCCAATCACATCCAGCATTACATACTGACATACCCTGCACCAGAAAGAAAGAAGGTGAAGCATACTCAGGCCATCAGAACCAAAGCAAATTTAATGTTATTATCACATTGAAGGCATAATGACATTACCATTACTGGTGTTGATGTCCACACCAGCAGACTCAAAAACCAAACATAAATGAACAGAAAATCACCCGTGAACAGTCCCTCTTGTGCTCTTGGTGCCTTTAACTTACGTTTCTGAGTGCTACGTCTTGGTTCCCCCCACCGACTCGCTGGCAGCAACAGTGGAGACAGCCTGCTGACTCTGTTGTTCTGTTGGCCTTGATGACCTAGGCAGTTGTCATCTGGCCAGTGGAGCCTGTCATAGAACCTGGGATGGAGCGGCCAGTGCCACAGCTGGCATCTCCTCAGTCATCGCAGCCTCATCAGATGCCACGATCACTGGTGGAGGGGCAGACGAGCTGCTGCCATCATCCAGGGCACCCTGAGAGGAGCCCACAGAGGTGACAAGCACCTCATGCGCCAGCATAAGATTGCTCTGGACCTCCCTACTCACTATCGATGGACGGGCACCTAGCTGGGATCCTGGGTGCCTCATCCATCTCCCACATTGACACTGGCCACCTGAAGTCATTGCCTGTGTGAGGGCTTGAAGGTCTGAGTACAGCCCCAGGGACCTCTCATTCTGTTCCTGAAGCTGCCTCTCCATGAGAGCTGTCACTTTCTCAATGGTGGAGGCAGTGCACTTGCCCATGACAGTACTCATGGTACTCATGAGTAACATTCCCTCCAGTGGACTCCTCTGCAATGGAGACCATGGCACACAGACCCTCATGAATCTCCGACAGATCCTCCCACACATCCCGCTGGACATCCAGCATCTGCTGCCTAATGGATGACTCCAGATGTTCATCACCTGCCTTTGACTGAGCATCATCCTGGCCCCAGCAGTTCTCTGACTAACGGCGTCCTGGGCACTCTCTGCCTCTGCCTGCACCTCAAGTGTGTGTGAAGTGCCCTCACCAATGTGCATCGACATTCTAGCTGCCGATCTAATGCCCATCAAGGTGCTGGTATCTGCGTTGGTGCCTGGTTCAGAGAGCAGGTGTGATGCACATGCAAATGAAACCCAGTGCTCCACTGGCATCAGGGGTCCCCCTTCAGGGTCCAGAGAGTGAGTGCATGCTGGAAAATCTAAGAGAGAACAGGGACATGTCATTAATTAAAGTCATCACATTGTCACTGTGCATGTCAGGCACCCTGGTGAGACAATGGAGATCTGCATCATGGTGCAATCATCCTTCAGTGATCAATGGGGAATCCAGGTTCGAGGCTCCCATCAATGAAGAGACTACATTAGAAAGGTTGCACAACCTGAAACTCTCACCTCTGTGCACTGCGCTCTGATCTTTGTCTGGCACCCCTGCCTCTCCATATCCAGTTGTACATGGAGCATGCCGGCTCTCAAGCTCAAGGGCGTCCTGCTGGAACCTGGTTAGCAGCAGCATGTTGGGCGAGCCTCTGCCTGTACGTGACCTCTCCAATTGGTTATGTCTTGTCTTCACCTGAAAGGACAGAGGAGCATTGATTAGTCCACCCTCTACATGCAACGCTATGGCAGCCTGGGCAACCCCAGTTGAGGAATGCCTTGGAGGACATATCTGAGTCTTGGCCCTCAAGCCACAAGGCACTCAGTCCAGCAGGCAGGGCACACCCTGGCATCACTGACAGTTGGCACTCAGACTCCAGCACCCCTGAGATCCATGAGTGGACAGCCAAACCTCAACGTTTCTGCACACTGACCCATGCCAACATGCTATTCACCCATCCTGAACGCAGTAGGCCACTGAACCTCTTCCAGCACTACACCCACAAGTGCGCACCAAGTCAGGGCTGCTAACCAGTGCTGCAACCTCCTCCCATGCCCTCTTAGTGAGGTGTGGTGGCCTCCCCCCCATCATCTCTGGGGACAAGTCCTTCCTGGCAGCCAACTCCTCCAGGAGGACTGTGAGAACTCTTCCGAAAGTTGGGAGTCGAGTGCCCACCCGACCTACCCTCCGGCCTGCCGTGTCTAGCTGCACTCCACCCCATAACTTGAATGCTGAAGATGCAGAGGAGACGTTCTTCAATGGCATTCTTCCAGGGACTGCCTGGGCTGTTTTTAAACGGGCCACTGGGTTGCCATTGGACCCGGCGGTTCCCAGGTACCTGCCACTGCCCACCCCGTCTGACCAATGTGAAGCCGCGTTTCACGCTGGGCGGGCCTTAATTGGCCAGCCAGCGTGAAATCGTGGCCCGGGGCCAATCGCAGGCGGTGGGCTGTTTCCTGGCCGCTCCCAACTGACGATCTCAAAATTCTGCATATTAACTTGTCATTTCTTTCCACGGGTGCTGTGTCTGACTTGCAGAGCTCGACCAGCATTTTCTGTATTTGCTGCCATTTCATCTTTTTGATGAATATGATAGATTGATGTTGTGAACATAGATTGCCTTGCCTCCCTCTTTGTTAATGTTGTAATCCTGTCACAATGAAGTACATGCTCTGGATGTAAGCTAATTGGGGAAAGGTTCGCGTATTATTCTTAAATATTTATAAGAACCCCTTTCCACCTGTTTGGGGAGGTGATAGCGTAGTGGTATTGTTGCTGGACTATAAACCAGTGACCCAGGGTAATGCTCTGGGGATCTAGGTTTGAATCCTGCCACAGCAGATGGTGGAATTTGAATTCAATAAAATCTGGAATTAAAAGTTGATTTTGTAAAAACCCATCTGGTTCACAAATGTCTTTTAGGAAAGGAAATCTGCCTTCATTACCTGGTCTGGCCTACATGTGACTCCAGACACACAGCAATGTGGTTGACTCTTAAATGCCCTCTGAAATGGCCTAGCAAACCAGTCAGTTGTATCAAACCGCTACAAGGTCACAAAAAAGGAATGAAACCGGACGGACCACCCAGCACCGACCTAGGCACCAGAAACAACAACAATCGCAGCCCCGTTGACCCCGCGAGTTCCTCCTTAATAACATCTGGGGGCTAGCACCAAAGTTGGGAGAGCTGTCTCACAGACTAGTCAAGCAACAATCTGACATAGTCATCCTCTTGGAATCATACCTTCACTCCCTCCACCACTGACGCACAGAAGCAGCAGTGGGTACCATCTACAAGATGCACTGCAGAAATTCACCAAGGCTCCTTCGAAAGCACCTTCCAAACCCACAACCACTAGCATCTAAAAGGACAAGGGGAGCAGATAGATGGGAACATCATCACCTGCAGGTTCCCCTCCAAGCCACTCACCGTCCTGACTTGGAAATATATTGCCGTTCATTCATGGTCGCTGGGTCAAAATCCTGGAATTCCCTTCCTAACAGCACTGTGGGTGTACCTACACCACAGGGACTGCAGCGGTTCAAGAAAGCAGCTCACCACCATCTTCTCAAGGGCAACTAGGAATGGGCAATAAATGTTGGCCAAAAAGCAATGCCCACATCCCGTGAATGAATAATAAAAAAGAAAAATGTTGTTTGTGCCTGTGTTATCTGGGTTTTGTGAATAGACCTGTGTTAAGGAGAAACTGGCTTCAGATTCTTCCTTTGCTCAGTGAATGAGCAGGGAATTTTAACACTCTTCACAGCCTCAATGATTTTGACAAATCTTTTCAATTGATTCAGTCGCTTAACTTGCGAGGACTGAGCTGATATGCTAGGAAGAATTCTCGTAAGTAGGAATGGATAGGAGGAAACTTTAGAGGAAAAAAGCCTGCTTGTTAGCATGAAGCACAACAAATTCAAATAAGCTCAGCTTGAGGGCTCTGTCTGATGAGAAAGGGAGAGAGAACTGCCTCATTCTCAAAGCTTGATTCTCACCTGCCCCATCGCCATCAGAATTGCACAAAGATTGTCCTCCACAATCCATGTAATTCTGTAAGGCTACCTCACTCACAAGCACAAAACTGACCATGAGGCTTTTTCCAGTCAATAAGTCTCCTAACTACAGGCTGTCAACACGGGCGCCAATACTGATTGCAGAGCCTCTTCCAATCAATGAGTCACCAACTGCAGCCTGTCAACACCACATCCAATACTGATTACAAGGCTTATTCCTATCAAGTAGTTACCCTATACATGCTGTCAACAGCACTTTCAATACTGACTTTAGGGGCTGTTCCATCAGTAAACAGTACAGGCCAGAAAGGTTTATTCCATTCATGAAGTTAGCCACTACAGATTGTCAACACCACGCTTAGCAGTGACCACAGGGTCTCTTCAAACTAATATGTAATCTGTCTCAAACATATTTAACAAATAGTGCTGTCAACAATGTACTTCAGTTGTTTTCAGTGCAAGTGTTTGTGCATTTGCTGTTCCCTGTAATGCTGAATTGAAAAGAAAAATATCAAGAGAAGAAGCTGAAATGCAAATAATTTATAAGAATATTCTCTCGAAAGCTTATATTCTGTTCATCTCCTCAGGTCCAGCTATTATCTCTAGAAGAGCTAACCAAGATCTGCAGTGAGTTTGATCATTCCATTTATTAATATTTTCATTTTGCTCCTTGGTTAACGTTTCTCCAAATCTTAAGGCCAGGTGAAAATGTTGAAAAGCTGTAGGAAAGCAAAGGGTTAGAAAATTGCCAGTTTAAATTATCATTTGCTATAATAGCTGAGCTCTTCTTATCCATTTTGTATATGTAACCAGTAACCCATGCACAACTAAATCAAATAAAGCTTTATGGATTTCATCACATGCTTTATGATATAACTTAGGGGTGCCCCGTGGTTGTGAAAGGTGCTATATAAACGTAGGTAAGACAGTCACAACTGTGTCCTGCATAAAATTATTGTTATCCAAGTAGTTACATTGCTCAGCCTGTAAGACAACACTATGAAATAATCTTCACAGTAGAATGTGAGCAAGCTGAATTTCACTGCCAATCTCAACTTTAATAGCTAATCCTAAAGCAACCGCACGCTGCAGAAAATTGCATGCTTCAGAACAACCATTGCCATGACAACCTCAGTGATACCACGATGCAATGCAGTATATTAATTTGCTGGTTGTTGTCTATTTTTTCTTAAAATGTCTTAAAGAAATGTTTTATGTTTATGCACTTGGTACTTAATGGGTTTTTTGCTTACAGTATAGACAGAACACATGCTGTGCCATTTATCTAATGGGTGAATCCCATATCAAAGGGCTAAATCTTGCTGGAACAGCGAATCTCATAGCATTTGCCATTCATTAGACTCTTGCTAGCACCATCCAGCTCAAAGGTTTTCTGCGTTGTGACTTGCTGGAAGTTGAGCTGACAACGGTGTGGCAAGGACTACAGGCCATCTAGGATCTTATTGAAAGATGGAACCACGCTGTGCATCTCCTTAAGTGATGAGATTTAAAGCTTGAGAAAGAAACAGAAAAATAACAGAGAAGTGGGGTGAGTCAAGTGAAGTACAGAAAGAGGAATAACGAGGGAAAGAAAAGATTGGGTTAAAATGGAGGGGAACACAGAGACAGAAAAGGAATAAAATAATTTAAAATTTTATATTTTTAAAACATCGAACAGTTACAATATGCAACGGTAAGACTCAAAAGTTTAAATTATTCCTTTTCTGGGTGGGAGAGAATGATATTCTATTAAAATTATTAAGTCATTAAAAAGGGACTGCAAATCCATTAAGTACTTAAAAATAACGGCGAGGCTAAGGGCGAGGTGCCGTTTGTGTGAGGGAAATGGTGGAAAGGTGTAAATTGATCAATAGGTTCAGATTTGCAGGGTGTCCCTTCATCCCTTAAACTTGCTGGCTGATTTGTACATTATTAAATGCATATGTTGTTAACACAACGTTATTTTTCTAGGAAGATTCGGCCCTTAGTGATATTATCCATTGGAATGCTTACATATTTAATTGTAGTACAGTATATAGCAATAATCTGAAGATTTATTGCTCACAATAGACTCATAGACATTTACAGCACAGAAGGAGGCCAGTTTGCACCAGTCAACAAAAATCTGACCACACTAATCCCATTTTCCAGAGCTTGCCCCTAGGCATAGCCCTGGAGTCAACGCAAGTGAATATCTAAATACTTCGTAAATGTTACAAGAGTTTCTGACTCAAACACCCTTTTAGGCAATGAGTTCCAGACTCCCACCACTCTCTGGCTGAAAAAAATTCTCTTAAACTCCCCTCTTAATCTTCTACCTCTTACCTTAAATCTATGCCCCCTGGTTATTGACCACTCTACTAATGGAAAAAGTACCTTTGTATCCATCCTATCTATGTCCCTCATAATATTATACATCTCTATCAGGTCCCTTCTCAATCTTCGCTGCTCCAAGGAAAACAACCCCAGCCTATAACCAATCTTTCCTCATAGTCAGACCCTCCAACCCAGGCAGCATACTGGTAAATGTCCTCTCCAGTGTAATCACATCCTTCCTGTAATGTGGTGACCAGAACTACACACAATACTCCAGTTGTGGCCTAACCAGTGATTTATACGGTTTCAGCATAACCTCCCTGGTCTTGTATTCTATACTTCGGCTAATAAAGGCAAGTATTCCATATACATTCTTAACCACTTTATCTACCTGCTCTGCTATCTTCAGGGACCTGTGGATATGCACACCAAGGTCCCTCTGATCTTCAGTACTTTCCAGGGTCTCACCATTCATAGAGTAATCCCTTGCTTTGTTAGACCTCCTCATGTGCATTACCTCACACTTTTCCAGATTGAATTCCACTTGCCACTGCTTTGCCCACCTGACCATTCCATTGATATCCTCCTGCAGTTTACGGCTATCCTCCTCACTATTTACCACCCTACCTTTTTTCGTGTCATCCACGAACTTCTTGATCATACCCCCTAAGACTAAATCATTTATGTACACCACAAACAGCAAGGGCCCAGCACCAAGCCCTGTGGAACCCCACTGGAAACAGACTTCCAGTCACAGAAACATCCCTCTACTATCACCCTCTGCTTCCTGCCTCTCAGCCAATTTTGGATCCAACGTGCCACTTTGCCTTGGGTCCCATGGTCTCTTACTTTCTTGACCAGTCTGCCAAGAAGGACCTTATCAAAAGCCTTGCTAAAGTCCATGTAGACCACATCAAATGCATTACCGTCATCAATACTCCTGGTTACATCCTCAAAAAATTCAATCAAATTTGTCAAACACGACCTTCCCTTTACAAATCCATGCTGATTACCCCTGATTAATCTGTGTCTCTCCAAGTGCAGATAAGTTTTGTCCCTCAGAACTCTTTCTAGTAACTTCCCCACCACCAAGGTTAGGCTGATTGGCCTGTAATTTCCTGGTCTATCCCTTCCTCCCTTTTATAATAATGGGAAAACGTTAGCAGTTCTCTAGTCCTCTGGGACCTCACCTGTGGCCAGAGAGGATTTGAAAATTACTGCCAGGTCCCCTGATATCTCTTCTCTTGCCTCCCTCAACAGCCTGGGATACATCTCATTTGGGCCTGTTGATTTACCTACTTTTAAGGCCGCTAAACCCGCTTGTACATCCTCTCTCTCTATGTTAATTTCCTCTAATATTTCACAGTCCTCCACCCTGATGTCTATACCCGCAGTGTCCTTTTCCATTGTGGAAACTGACGCAAAGTATTCATTGAGGACTGTGTCTATGTCTTCCGGGTCTCTAATTGGCCCTACTCTTTCCCTAGTTATTCTCCTGCTCTTTATATATTTAAAACCTCCCTTTGGGTTTTCCTTTATTCTACGCATCAATGCTTTCTCATGCCCTTTCTTAACTTTCCTATTTTCCTTTTTAAGATCCCCCCTGCACTTTTTATACTCCTCCAGAGACTCTGCCATATTGAGACCTCCGTATCTGGCAAAAGCTTCTCTTTTTTTTCTTAATCCTACAATGTCCCTTGACATCCAGGGTTCTCTGCACTCGGTCCCCCCTTTGACCTTTACGGGAACATATTTGTCCTGTAATCTCACTATTTCCTCCTAGAATACCTCCCACTGCTCTGACACAGTTTTATCTGCAAGTAGCTGCTCCCAGTCTACTTGGGCCAAATTGTATTTCATCCTAGTAAAATTAGTCTTTCCCCAGTTTAGAACTTTTATTCTGGGCCCAGCCTTATCCTTTTCCATAACTATCCTAAATCTAACTGAGTTATGGTCACTATCTCCAAAATGCTCCCCTACTGATATGCCTTCTACCTGCTCAGGCTCATTTCCGAATATTAGGTCCAGAACTGCTCCCTCCCTTGTTGGGCTTTCTGGCTAAAAAGTTCCCCTGGATGCAACTTAAGTATTTTGCTCCCTCCCTACCTTGAAGACTAAAACTATCCCAGTTAATATTTGGGTAGTTAAAATCCCCTAATATTACTACCTTATTATTCTTACACTTCTCTGAAATTTTATTACATATTTGACCCTCTATCTCCCCCTGATTGTTTGGGGGCCTATAGTACACACCCAACAACATGTTTGGCCCTTTTGTGTTTTTTTATTTCTACCCAAATGGCCTCATTTGAAGATCCTTCCAAGATATCATCCCTCCTCACTGCTATAATTGATTCCTTGATCAATATTGTGAACCCCCCTCCTCTTCTATCCCTCTCTCTATCTTGTCAGAATACCCTTTAATCAGGAATGTTGAGCTGCCAATCCTGCCCTTCTTTTGTCCAGGTCTTGGTCAAAGCTATGATATCATACTCCCATGTACCTATCTGTGGCGTTAGCAGATCTGTCTTATTCCTCAGGCTATTTGCTTTAAAATATATTTCATTTTGTGAAACTCACTCCTTTCTTATCTAACCTACGTTTCCTCTACCTTCCAAACTCACTTACTCGCATTCTAACTTCTAATTCCATCGCAGTTTCTCTCCCCCCTGAAGTACTTCTCAGGATCCCATCCCCCTGCTAATTTAGTTTAAATTCATTGCAACAGCATTTGCAAACCTCTCCGTGAGGATGTTGGTCCCGTTCCTGTTCAGATGTAACCCGTCCAACTTGTACAGGTCCCACCTCCCCCAGAAATAAGCCAAGTGCCCCAGGAATCTAAAGCTTTCTCTATTGCATCACCTCTTCAGCCACGCATTCATCTGCTCTATCCTTCTGTTTCTATACTCACTACTGCATGGCACCAGGAGTAATCCGGAGATCATTACCTTTGAAATCCTACTTTTCAGTTTCCTACCTAATTCTCTAAAGTCTGCTTGCATGACCTCATTTCTCTTTCTTCCTATGTCATTGGTCCCAACATGGATCACAACCTCTGGCTGTTCAGCCTCCCCCTTCAGAATGCTCTTTAGCTATTCCATAACATCCTTGACCCTGGTGCCCAGGAGGCAACATACCATCCTTGAGTCACGTCTACGGCTGCAGAAGTGCCCTTCTACTCCCCTCACGAATGAATCCCTAACTACTATTGCCCTTTCACACTTCTTCCTCCCCCCTGGGCAGCTGGACCGTCCACAGTGCCATAGCCTTGGATCTGGTTGGTCTCCACAGAGGAACCGTCACTCTCACAGTTTTCGAAGGCCGACAAACAGTCTGCGAGCGAGATGCACTCAAGGGATTCCCTCACTACCTGCCTGGTCCCCATCTTCTGTCTGATGGTCACCCATTCCCTCTCTGTTTGCACTTCCTTAAGCTGCAGGATGACTACATCCTGAAATGTGCTATGCACGAACCTCTCAGCTTTGTGAATGCACCGTAGCGCCCCCCAGCTGCCATTCAAGCTCCAAACCCAGTGCTCGAGTTGCTCCAGTCGGAGGCACCTCCTGCACACATGGTCATCCAGACCAACAGGAGCATGTAGGATTTCCCACATAGTGCAGGATGTGTAAATCATGGGACTGAGCTCACCAGACGTATTTTAACTAAATAGAATATGGACCCTTGCTTTTATTTTACCCTTACACCTACTTGAGTGTAGACTTGATGCAAGATCCTCTAGATAGACAAGATTCTCTTGATGCTGATGATTGCCTCTCCCAGGGTCCTCCTCTCGCATGTTCCTCATATAATTAATGGGTGGAAAATCATGGGCTTTGTGCCTACAATTTCTGGAGGCACACGCTCTTTGATTCCCATGCCCCATTGTGAAATCATCCATGTACCTTTTCTTTTCTATTCATTATATCATTTACCTGTTTTTTACTACAAAACTTCTGCCAGACAACAAAATATATTATTATTCGAAAAGCGCAGTGACAGCTTCACAAATTGGTTCCTCTGATTGGGATCTCAGCTGGATTATTTGCTGTCCTTAATCAGACAGTTCTATCTGCTTCAATATTTTCTCTTTCCGTCCAAATATGCATTCCAATTCTTTTCAAATGCATGTTGGTATTGGTGTGAAACAGACTTGTTTGAACTCCTCACTCCTAATTTGATCATTTTTAAAGTGCATCCTCCGGTTTCTGAACATTCCAGAGTGAAAAATTCTCCAAACCCTGTTTATAATTTTGAAAAATTTTACGAAGTAATTTCAATAGTTCCAAATTTCTGACAAAAACAAGCCTTAAGGAAGGATGTAAATGTGTTGGAGATGGTTCAGAGGAAGTTTACTAGATTGATACCTGAAATGAATAGGTTGTCTTATGAGAAAAGGTTAGACAGACTTGTTTCCTCTGGAGTTTAGAAGAGTGAGGGGTGACTTGATTGAAGCACATAATATCTTGAATGGTATTGGCAAAGTGGATGTGGAAAGGATATTTTCTTTGGTGTGTGAGTCCAGAACTAGGGGGCACTGTTTTAAAATTACAGGTTGCCCTTTTAGGACAGAGATGAGGAAAATATTTTTCTCTCAGAGGGTTGTGTGACTTTGGAACTCACTGCCTCTGAAGGTGGTGGAGGTGGGATCACTGAATATTGTTAATGCAGAGGTGGGTAGATCCTTATATAAAGGCAAAATACTGCGGATGCTGGAAATCTGAAACAAAACAAAAAATGCTGGAAAAACTCAGCAAGTCTGACAGCATCTGTGGAGAGAAAGACAGAGATAATGTTTCGAATCCGTATGACTCTTCTTCAGATCCCTGTTCCCCAAGATTCTTGTTAGGCAAGGGAATCAAAGGTTATCAGTAGATGGGAATGTGGAATTCAAAACACAAACTGATCAGCCATGACCTTATTGAATGGTGGAGCAGGCTCAAAGGGCCGAATGGCCTATTTCTGCTCCTATTTTGTATACTTGTATTTCCACATTCTTTCCTTACATTGTAGTTCCTTGAGATCCAGTATCCTGATTGCCCAATACTGTATCTTATCAAGGTGATATTATTCTTCATTTGGTAGAAAGGACAGTCCACCAAATGTCGTTTAACCAATCCTTTCCAGAGTAAGGTCAGTTACAAAAGAATTAGGGAAATTAAATGAGGAAGAATGGGGAGAGATTTGTGAGAAAAGAGAGTGTAATTTAAGAGTGAGGTGAATAGAGATTATTCTCTGTTCACCTCCAGTGATGCATTCCTTTTTAAATAGAACAATAGGAGGCTGTCTCCTAACATTTTGTGTGAAGTTTTGTGTTATGCCCTGGATGATGAGATAGTTAGAGGTGAAGGTGAAAAGGAAGAAGTGCTTATATGACAGACATCAGGTAGAAAATACAATGGAGAACCAGGCTGAATATAGAAGGACCAGAGGGGAAGTGAAGAAACTAATAAGAAAAGCAAGGAGATAGCATGAAAAGTGGCTGGTAGCAAACATAAAAGAGAATCCCAGGTTTTCTATAAGCATGTGAATAATAAAAGGGCATTAAAAGAAAGAGTAGGGCCGATTAGGGACAAAAAAGGGGACTTGCATGTGGAGGCTGGAGAAATAGCGGAGGTGTCGAATGTGTACTTTGCATCTGTCTTTACAAGGGAAGAACTTGTTACTCAGGCCGAGGTGAGAGAGGAGGTAACTGGTACACTAGAAGAACTTAGAATCGAGAGGAAGGAAATGTTGATAAGGCTATCTTTACTTAAAATATGTAATGTTGCAGCACTGGATGAGATGCATCCAAGGGTACTGAGAGAAGTGAGAGTGTAAATTGCAGAGGCACTGCTGATAATCTTTCAGTCTTCCTTAGACACAGGGGAGATGCCAGAGGACTGGAGAACTGTGAATGTCACACCTTAGTTCAAAAATGGGTGTAAGGATAAATCTGGCGACTACAGGCCAATCGGTTTGACTTCAGTGGTAAGGAAACCTCTGGAAACCATAGTATGGAATAAAATCAATAATCACATAGACAAGTGCAGGATAATTAAGGAAAGCCAGCATGGGCTCATCAATGGAAAATCATGTTTAACTAACTTGCTGGAGTTTTTTGAGGAGGTAACAGAGAAGGTTGATAAAGGAAATTCTGTTGATACATGTATATGGATTTTCAAAAGGCATTTGATACAATGCCACACAACAGGCTTGTGAGCAAAATTCCAGGTCAGTAGGGCAGTTGGATAAGAAATTGGCTGAGCAACAGGAAACAGAGAGCAGCGATAAATGGTTGTTTTTCAACTTGAAGGAGGGTTTGTAGTGGAGTTCCTCAGGGGTCAGTGTTGGGACCCTTGCTTTTCCTGAGATATATTAATGACCTAGACTGTGTTGTTCAGGACATGATTTCAAAATTTGCAGATGATGTGAAGATTGGAATTGTGGCCAACCATGATGGGTGTGGTCTTGAACTTCAAAAGGACACAGACTTGTTGGTGGATTGGGTAGGCAAGTGGCAGATGACTTTCAATGCAGAGAAATGTGAGGTGATTCATTTTTGCAGGAAAGATATAGTGAGACAGTATAAAATAAAGGGAGTGTCTCTAAACAAGGTGCACAAACAGAAGGACCTCAGTGTATACATACATAGGTCATTGAAGATGGCAGGGCATGTTGAAAGAGCAGTTATTAAAGCATGTGGTATCTTAGGCTTTATTAATAGGGGCATTGAGTAGAAGAGTAAGGAGGTCATGTTGAACTTGTTAAACTAGCTAGGCCTCATCTGGAGTACTGCATCCAGTTGTGGGTGCCATGCTTGAGGAAGGATGTGAAGGCATTGGAGAGAGTACAGAGGAGATTCACAAGAATGATTCCCAGGATGAAGAACTGTAGCTATGAGGATAGATTGGAGAGGTTGAGACTGTTTTCCTTGGAAAAAAGAAGGCTGAGAGATCCTGATGGGTATGGACAGAATAAATAGTGAGAAATTTCCCGCTCCAGAGAACATCAAGAACTAGAGGGCACAGATTCAAAATGATTGGCAAAAGGAATAAATGTGATGTGAGGAAAATTTTTTTCACCCAGAGGGTGCTTGGAGGGTGGAATAAACTTCCTGAAAGGGTGGTGGAGGCAGGTTCAATCAAGGTATTCAAAAGGGAGTTGGATTGCTACCTGAAAAGAGAGAATGTGCAAGGTTAAGGGGATAAGGCGGGGGAGTGGGACTAGGTAGAATGCTCTTTCTGAAAGCCAGTGCAGACTCAATGGGCCGAATAGCCTCCTGCACTGTAAAGATACTGTGATAGTTACTGTTAGGGCCTAAGTTTTAATCCCAGATATAATTTGTTGCTTCCATCTTGCCTTTTAGGTTTGACATCATTCTGATCTTGTCAGAATAACTATGCGAAACATAGGACAGTGATGACGTAATAAATATATATATATATCTTAAGGCCTTAGTTTGCAGAAATGATGGTGGCAATTTTAATCTAACCTAGCCATCAGGAAACTGACTGGAATGTTCACAATACTAGTTTTACACCCTGTTTTACAACCACAAATTGCCTGTCATTTAATAAGGATTGGTACTGATGAGTAAGAATGAGGAAACAATGGGAACTGCTTGTTATAGGAAAACCTGCTGACTTATTATGGATGACTGTTCCCATCAGAATTTCTGGATTTTCACTTCCTTAAGTATTCATAATGAACACCCACAGGCTGCCTTTAGGATCTTGTACGATTGGAGCAGGACATTTTAAATGACTCTGCAAGCTGTTTATAGTTCCACAACAGTAAAGGGAATAGTCTGTTTATTCCTGTCAAGCTGCAGTCATGATGTCTCTTTTCTCTTTGGAGGATAAGATATGGAAATTTATATGAAATAAACTGTCAATTAACCGCTATTGCATACAATTTGAAAGGAAGATGATTAAAAATTGAGAAAATTTTGCAAGTGGCAGGATATGTTGAGAAGGCTGTTAAAAAAGGCATAAGGAATCCTTGGCTTTAGGAATAGAGGCATAGACGTGGATTTTCATCCTTGAGATGGGTAGGGGGAGTTGGGGAAATTTCCCCGGCTTGGGAGTAAGTGCCTTTAAGGGCCTTTAATGGTGGGGGGCTGGGTCCTGGCTGGAGTTTGGTCAGCCAAATGGGGAGGAAGGGCAGAGGCAGCCACAGGGACTGCCAGTGCTGAAATAGGCTGTTTAAAAGGACTGCCTCAGTGAAAGCAAACATTGTGAAATTGAACTGAGCTGTCAATCAAACAATATTTCCTCTGGGGAGCAGGTGTTCTGCTGTTCTAATAGATGTGCGGTCTCTCAGCCAAGCCTCATTATGTACACTTGGCTAAGAGCCAAGACATCTATCAAAATAACTGAACACCTGCTCCCCAGAGGAAGCATTGGTTGATTGACAGCTCAGGCTCTCTGATCTCTGCTGTCAATTTCACAATGTTTGTTTACATAACTCAGTGGTTTCAGGTGTTTGTAGTTTCTGGTTTGTGAAACTTCAAAGGGCCTGGATGATTGACACTTTTATTGGCTTGTCCAGACTCTTTTTTTCAAGTATAGGGGAAGGTGATCAAAATATTTCATTTTTTCAAAGCTTTTTTTAACATCCCACATAACACTGTAGTGTTCAGTGGTTCTAGAAAATGTGCAATGGGTCAATGGGCATGTAAGTGTCAGAGCTTGGCATGGGGGCATGAGTGGACATAGGGTCTGGCTGGAAGGGCAAACCTTGGCATAGGGAGCATGAGGAGCCTGGAGGGGTGGGTGGAAGGGCTGAGCTTGGCATGGGGGGAATAGGTGTCTGAGGGGACAGGTAGAAGGGCAGAGCTTGGCATAGGGGGCATGAGGCAAACCTTTTGAACTTAGCTTTTAAGAGTTCCCCTCGGTCACAACTCCTCTAGGGGGCTGTGAACCAAGACTCGTTAAAAAATTGGCCCAACTTCATGAAAATTGTGGAGGAATTGTGGAAGAAAATTGTGTAGGAATTCACCAAGGGCAGAATTTTGCCCTCATCGGGTGGGCGTGGTGGGTGGATCGCGGGCAGTCACGAAGCTGACCATCGCCTGCGATTGGGCCCAGACATTGATTTCACGCTGGCTGGCCAATTAACTGCCAGCCAACATGAAACACGTGCTGCAGTGCTTAGTGCTGCCAGGGTGGGGGGTCGAGAGGAGGACTAGCACGCAAGTTTGAGCATGCGCGTGTGTGCATGCAATGAAAACTCCCTGAGGTACAGAGCTGCCTCAAGGAGCTGAAGATTTTGAACCATCAAAGTGAAGAATTGAAAAGAATGAAAACGCCCTGTCACATGAGCAGGGACATGTTAAATGTGAGTTTTAAAAGTTTTTTTTTCAATCACCAGTCGAAACCTCATCCTGCCCATGGATGAGGTTTCGCCAAAAATGCAAAGGCCGCTTGGTCTATTCACCCGCCCGCCAACTGAACGGTTGGATGGGCAGCGAAAAATTCGATTCAATTAACTGATTAAGGGCCTCAACAGGCCGCTTAATTCTCAGCAGGCGCACTGCCACCTTTCATGCGTGCCTGCCAAGCGAAATATCGAGGAAGTGCGTGATGACATCGGGACCCTCGCTCGATGTCATTGCGCACTATTTTACTCTCGTCCGGGTTGGATGCATGCCCGCCTGATGAGAAATATTCAGCCCCAAGGCTCCTTTGACAGCACCTTCCAAACCCACGACCACTACCATCTAGAAGGACAAGGGCTGCAGACACATGGGAACACCACCGTCTGGAAGTTCCCCATCCTGACTTGGAAATATATTGCCGTTCCTTCACTGTTGCTGGGTCAAAATCCTGGAACTCCCTTCCTAATAGCACTATGGGAGCACCTACACCTCATGGACTGCAGCAGTTCAATAAGGCAGCTCGCCACCACCTTCCTAAGGGTAATTAGGGATGGGCAATAAATGCTGGCCCAGCCACCGAAGCCCACATCCCGTGAATGAATAAAAAATAGTCGGAATTACTTATCTCTGCAATGGACCCAGCTAGGTCAGGAATGCCAGATGCTGGCTTCTGACAGAAAGCAGCCCATGCCCTTTAAAGGTATTCTCAAAAATCGCTTAGCCCATGAATGGAGTCGGGAATCTCGGAATCCGGTCCCACCCTCCATTTTTAAAGGGCTCCCGTGACAGCCTGACTCGCTGAAAATCCAGACCATAGGGTACAAAAGTAAGGAAGTTATACTAAACTATAAGTCACTAATTAGGTCTTAGCTGGAGCAATGTATTCACTTGTGGGCACCATACTTTAAGGAGGATGACAAGGCCTTAGAGAGGGTGCAGAGGAGATTTACTGGAATAGTACTAGCTCTGTGGAGTGATTAGAGAAGCCGAGGTTGTTACTCTTAGAGCAGAGAAGGTTAAAGTAGATTTAATTAAGAGGGGTTTTTATAGATTAGATAGGGAAAAATTGTTTTCACAGGAGGTCAATAACCAGAGGAGATAAATTTAAGATCATTGGAAAAAGAACCGGGGGAGATGATAAGTAATTTTTTGTATGCAATGAATTGTTATCATCTCGAATGTATTATTTGAAAGATTGGTGGAAGCAGATTCAATGGGAGCTTTTAAAAGGAAATTCGATATATAACAATAAATTGCATTCATGTAGCACCTGAAACATAGTAGCTTGTCACAAGGCAGTTCATGGGATAAATTATCAAACAAAATTTGACACTTAGTAAGGAGATATTCAGGCACTTGACCAAAAACTTTGTCAAGGAGGCAGGTTTTAATGAGCCTTTTAAAGAAGAAGAGAGAGAGATAGAGAGGCATAAGGGTTCATGGAGGGCATTCCAAAACTTAGGCCCTAGACAACTAGAGAGATGAGAAATATGAGTGAGGCAAGGATAGATCTGTGCAGAAGTGGTAAGAGTAGCTGTGATAGGTGGCTCTCTGACTATGACAAGATCGATAAGAATGCTACCAGTTGAGGATAGCACCACCCATTTGGAAGGCAGAGGAGGGTTGTTGAAAGAGGATGGTGTGGTCAACTGTGCCAAAGGCTGTAGACAGTCAAGAAGGATGAGGAAGGATAGTTTACCATTGACACACTTGCCTGTACTTGAAAAGAGGAAATTTGTAGGGCTAGGGGAAAAGAGCCAGAGAGTGGGACTAATTAGATAGCTCTTTCAGTGAGCTGGCACAGACAGGATGCTCAAAATGGCCCCCTTCTGTGCTTATTTTTCTATGAAGATACATAGGAGCAATTATAGCTCTGTGCCAGTCATGCATATTTACTGAAACTATTATCAGGAATAGTTGTCACACTGAAATCTAACAAGATTATCACAAAGCAAATCCTTCCAGCACATCCTAGCTGGTTATTTTGTTTTACTAATAAAGGTAGGGATACTCTTATTGTGTTTTAGCTCTTCTTTTCACAGGTTGACAAACAGGGATATACACAACCACCAAAACATCAGGCCAAATGCCTTGCAATGCAAGCTCTGTTTGAAAGATGCCTTGGAGCCACCATTCAAACATCAGCACTTCTTGTCTGTTAGTGCAGATTGAACTAATGGGACAGAGGTAAATGGCACTTCATAGCAAAAATATTTTGTTCTTACCAATATTTCCGATCATCAGTGCATCTAAATGGTGTGACAAAAATTAGGTATTTTGTTCTAGCATTATTTAGTACCTGTCTCTTAAATTCAATCAAAGCAGTCTAAAAAAAAATTGGGCTGAATTTTCAGTTTGGCAGAGGGGGTGGGGGTTGGTGTTGGGGGTGTGGGGGTGGAGGCGGAGGGGAGGGGCCAGAGGGGCGGAGCGGGAGCAGGCACAGGTGGGCTTGGACTCGATCACCGCCCGCGATCAGGTCCGCGCCGCCACTTTGATAGTGGGATAGCGGGAGTGGGCTGGCGGCGGTGGGAGTACATTGTCCGCAGGGTCCAATGGCGACCCGGCCTGTTTATTGGAAGCGCTGGCAACCTTTGCATGGCTGCTCACAATGTCAAGTGGAAGGGCTCACCAGAGGGCTTCTGGTGAGCAGGCCAGTCTGGAGGGTAGGCCAGCGGAGCAGGTGAGGCTGGAGGGTAGGGTGGGGGACCAGTGTGCCCCTGATTTCCTGGGTGGCTGCCTTGCTGTCCTCCTCGAGGAAGTGGCAGCACGGCGGGAGGTGCTGGTTCCCCAGGACAGGAGGAGGAGTCCCCCCCCACATGACGAAACGTGCCTGGGAGGAGGTGGCGGAGGTTGTGAGCTCCTGTGATGTGGTGCAGCGCACCTGGATCCAGTGTCGCAATTGCTCCAACGACTTGTTGCACTCTGGCAGGGCGAGTACCATGTTGGCATTGGTCATGTAACCCAGCAGGTCGGCTTACCCCACTGCTGCCATCACCCCCCCCACCAAGTCCGACTGTCGTGACTGCATTGAATCATTGAGGGCATGTGTCCTTTGCTGGATGAGCCAGCAGATATTGCCCATGCTGAGGTCAGCCTGAAAGGGTGTTGAGGAGATGTGTTCTGCCCCCGCAGCATGTGGTACACTGAGACCCACATGACTGGTTTGGGGGCACCTGGAGGAGCTGCACCTAGGCGCAGTGCTTGAACTTCAGGACACGTCCTAGTCAGGGTGATGAGGTGGTAGGAGGGGAGCTTCAAGGTGGCATGGCAACGAACCATCTCCTGAGCTCTGCACTCGACGTGCTTGTGCCATCCTTGCTATTGAAGGATATACCGTGTGGTGCCTAATGTGATGTAGGCAGCATGTGTCCAAGGGAGGGGTGGGGGGGGGGGGCGGGGGGGGGGATGGCGGAGGGGAGGTGGGAAAGGGCCTAGCATCTTTGTCTGAGTGTTCGGCAGCAGTGGGGCGAGGAGGCACTGGAGCCCTGATATGTTCCACTCTGGTTGGGGTGAGCCGTCCATGAAGAGAGTCCACGTGCAATTTGCACTTAACAATGCACAACTCTCATTTTCAAGAGAAGGAAGCTCATAATGCGGCAGAGCGTGTGAGGGCAGGTGCAGATCACCATTCTTAGCCACGTCGAGCAGGAGCTCCTGGAGCTGGAGAGGCGCCATGTGCCAAGGTCCACTGGTGTTGGTGAGGCTGGGATGCCACGGCTGGGTATTTATGCCCAGCAGTGAGGACAGCATTGTTCTCCCAACAGCCATAATAGTGCTGAATGTTAATTGATTTAATTTTGCAATGTGGCTTGACCATTGATTATGGAAGGATGAGCATATGATGATCTGGGGTACAGGGATGCACATTGACATTGTCTCCATGTTAACTGATCCAATGTCCTTGTTCTTTCTTTCAGCATCAGTGGAGCAGGGTCGGGAGGAGGAGCAGCAGAGGCCCCTTCTCACACCAGAGAGGCCTGAAGTGTCACCAGCGTCACACCAACTCTGCCAGGCAGGCACCAGCGCAGATACTAGCACCTCGGTGGGAATTCGAACATTGGCTAATGTCCTGGGGCACAGCGGTGAGGGCACTTCAAAGTCACTGGAGGAGCTGGCAGAGACAGAGAGTGCCCATGGTGCCAGCAGTTGGAGGACTGCAGGGGACCAGGCACATGCTCAGTTGATGCCTGATGATGTGCCTCTGGAGTCATCCAGTACGTAGCAGGTGCAGGAAATGTGGCCGGGTGTGCGAGAGCATCTGGGGGAGATACATGAGGCTATGCTTGGCTTGGTCTCTGTGGTGGAGGTGTCTATGTGGACGATTGCCGAAGCAATGAGCCACATGTCCGAGCACCATGTGTCCTCCTTGGAGAGTGTGGTGACTCTCGTGGAGAGGCTCCTCCAGGAGACCCATCAGGGCATCCTGGTGATGCGCTCTGACCAGCAAGCCCTCACATCAGCATTGACCTCAGTTGGTCAGTGCTAGTGTGGGAGATGGCACCAAGTTTCCCAGCTCAGTGCCCATCCATCCGCGGTGAGCAGGGAGGTCCAAAGCGGCTTCATATTGGCACTGCAGCTGCCTGTCGTCACTGCGGGCTCCTCTCAGGACACTCTGGATGAGGGCGGCAGCTCCTCCACCCCTCTCCCGGTGACCGTAGCATCCTGTGAGGCTATGATGACTGGGGCGATGCCAGCTGTGGAACTGGCAGATCCCACCCAGGCGGGACCAGCACAGGCTCCACAGGCCAGACGATGACCGCCAAGGTCATCGAGGCCAATGGGACAGCAGAGTCAGCAGGCTGTCTCAGATGCCATAAGACATAGGAGCAGAAATTAGGCCATTTGGCCCATTGAGTCTGCTCCGCTATTCAATCATGGCTGATAAGTTTCTCAACCCCATTCTCCCCGTAAACTTTGATCCCCTTGCTAATCAAGAACCTATGTATCTCGGTCTTAAATACTCTCAATGACCTGGCCTCCACAGCCTTCTGTGGCAATGAATTCCATAGATTCACCACTCTCTGGCTAAAGAGGTTTCTCCTCATCTCTGTTCTAAAAGGTCTTCCCTTTACTCTGAGGCTGTGCCCTCGGGTCCTGGTCTCTCCTACTAATGGAAACATCTTCCCCACGTCGACTCTATCCAGGCTTTTCAGTATTCTGTAAGTTTCAATCAGATCCCCCCTCATCCTTCTAAACTCCACTGAGTATAGACCCAAAGTCCTCAAACATTCCTCATATGTTAAGCCTTTCATTCCTGGGATCGTTCTCATGAACCTCCTCTGGACCCTCTCCAGGGCCAGAACATCTTTCCTGAGATATGAGGCCCAAAATTGCTCACAATATTCTAAATGTGGTCTGACCAGAGCCTTATAAAGCCTCAGCAACACATTCCTGCTTTTATATTCTAGTCCTCTTGAAATAAATGCCAACGTTGTATTTGCCTTCCAAACTACTGACTCAACCTGCAAGTTAACCTTAAGAGAATCCTCGACTAAGACTCCCAAGTCCCTTTGCACTCCAGATTTCTGAATTCTCTCCCCATTTAGAAAATAGTCTATGCCTCTATTCTTCCTACCAAAGTGCATGACCTCACACTTCCCCACATTGTATTCCATCTGTCACTTCTTTGCCCATTCTCCTAACCTGTCCAAATTCTTCTGCAGCCTCCCTGCCTCCTCAACACTATCTGTCGCTCCACCTATCTTTGTATCATCTGCAAACTTAGCCAGGATACCCTCAGTTCCTTCATCTAGATCATTAATGTATAAAGTGAAAAGTTGTGGTCCCAACACTGACCCCTGCGGAACTCCACTAGTCACCGGCTGCCATCCTGAGAAGGACCCCCTTATCCCCACTCTCTGCCTCCTGCCAGACAGCCAATCTTCTTTCCATGCTAGTACCTTGCCTCTAACACCATGGGCTCTTATCTTACTGAGCAGCCTCCTGTGCGGCACCTTGTCAAAGGCCTTCTGGAAGTCCAAATAGATAACATCCATTGGCTTTCCTTTGTCTAACATACTAGTTACCTCCTCAAAGATTCTAACAGATTTGTCAGGCTGCTGACTTTGCCTTATTTTACCATGCACTTCCAAGTATTCTGAAATCTCATCCTTAGTAATGGACTCTAAAATCCCACCAACTACTGAAGTCAGGCTAATTGGCCTGTAATTTCCCATCTTTTGCCTCACTCCCTTCTTAAACAGGGGGGTTACATTAGCAATTTTCCAGTCCTCTGGGACCCTCCCTGACTCCAGTGATTCCTGAAAGATGACCACTAATGCCTCCACTATCTCTTCAGCTATCTCCTTCAGAACTCTGGGGTGTAATCCATCTGGCCCAGGTGATTTATCCACCTTCAGACCTTTCAGTTTTCCTAGCACCTTCTCCTTGGTAATGGCCACCATACTCACCTCTGCTCCCCGACTCTCTTGAACTTTGGGGATGTTACTCGTTTCTTCCACCGTGAAGACTGACGCAAAGTACCTATTCAGTTCCTCAGCCATTTCTTTGTTTCCCACTACTACTTCTCCAGCGTCATTTTCCAGTGGCCCAATGTCCACTTTTGCCTCTCTCTTACCCATTATATATCTAAAAAAAACTCTTGCAATGTTCTTTTATATTACTGGCTAGTTTACCCTCATATTTAATCTTCTCCCTCCTTATTTCTTTTTTAGTTGACGTCTGTTGGTCTTTGTAGGCTTCCCAATCCTCTGGTTTCCCACTGCTCTTCGCCACATTGTATGCTTTCTCTTTAGCTTTTATGCTGTTCCTGACTTTCCTTATCAGCCATGGTTGCCTCATCCTCCCTTTAGTATGCTTCTTCTTCTTAGGGATGAATTTTTGCTGTGTCTCCCAAATTACTCCCAGAAACTCCTGCCATTGCTGTTCCACTGTCTTTCCTGCTAGGCTCATCTCCCAGTCAATTCTGGCCAGCTCCTCCCTCACGCCTCTGTAGTTGCCTTTATTCAACTGTAATACCGTTAGATCTGATTCCAGCTTTTTCCTTTCAAATTGCAGGGTAAATTCTGTCATATTATGATCACTTCCTCCTAAGGGTTCCTTCACCTTAAGCTCCCTTATCAAATCTGCCTCATTACACATCACTAAATCTAGAATTGCCTGTTCCCTGCTGGGCTCCACCACAAGCTGCTCCAAAAAGCCATCTCGTAGACATTCCACAAATTCCTTTTCTTGGGATCCACTACCAACCTGATTTTCCCAGTCTATCTGCATATTGAAACCCCCATGATCACTGTAACCTTGCCTTTCTTACACGCCTTTTCTATCTCCTGGTGTATCTTGTGCCACACATCCTGACTACTATTCGGAGGCCTGTACATAACTCCCATTATGGTTTTTTTACCTTTGCGGTTCCTCAACTCTACCCATACAGATTCTACATTATCTGACCCTACGTCATTTCTTGCTATCGATTTAATTTCATTTCTTACTAACAAAGCAACCCCACCCCCTATGCCAACCTGCCTATCTTTTCGATAGGATGTATATTCTTGTATATTTAGCTCCCAGTCCTGATCCCCTTGCAGCCATGTCTCCGTAATGCCCACCACATCATACCTGCCAATTTCAATCTGCGCCACAAGCTCATTGACCTTATTTCGTATACTGCGTGCATTCACATACAACACCTTCAGTCCTGTATTTCCTGTCCCCTTTCTCATTGTCGTCCCTTTATCTGATGTGCTTGAAGTTAGATTCCTAGCCCTTTCCAAACACCCTGTCTTATTTTGTGTTCTGGGGACTTTAATAGCCTCTCCTGGGCTCTCCATTCTTTTAAGTTTTTTCATAATTTTCCATGAAATTGAATCCATCTCCCTACACACTAACCTGCTCTCCGAGCAATGGGGCAGCACCAAGATGTAGCATCCGAAAACAAAAATAGAAGGCAGCTTAGGCACACCATGGGTTTTTCACTGCTTCTTTTGTGTTGGCCCAAGATGAGGTCCTTATGATTTGCTTTGTTTGGTAACACTATTCAGATATGTCACCATGGCTGAGGGTGCCTCTTTTCTTCTGCATGCGTATGGTTTCCAAAACTGTAATGAGTGCTTACTTGGACATTCAGCTTTATTAACAAGACCCTTAGCGACCTTTCCTAACCTGTCAGATTTTGCACCTAGGTGTCAAGTATCGAGCCTACAGACCAGGCTTGTCCTGGTTGTTCATCTGTAGTGTGCTAGCTGAAGACTCGTTGGATTAAAGCCTCCTGGATGTCCATGCCTCCCTGGAGTATGCCCGGGTCAGCGTCTATGCCCTCAGCATTTCCCTGTGCATGCTCATCCTTGGACTCACTGCTGGACTCATCGTGTGCAGCCGCAGCCACTGCGTCGACGTCTTCATCGTCCACAATGTCCCCCCTTTTCAGCACAAGATTGTGGAGAGCACAGCATGCAGCCACTATCAGTGACACACGATCGGGGAGGGGGGTGGGGGGCGGTACTGGAGTGCGCCCCCTGAGCAGTCCAGGCATCAGAAGCTCATCTTGAGAAGACCGATGGCTCTCTCCACCACAGCCCTTGTGGAGGCGTGGCTCCTATTGTACCGCCACTCAGCTTCTGTTCTTGGATGGCGGAGAGACGTCATGAGCCATCTTCTGAGGGGATAGCCCTTGTCACCCAGCAGCCATCCATCCAGCCAGGCTGGAGCACTGAAGAGCCTCAGCACCTGGGAGTGTCCGAGGATGTAGACATCATGGGAGCTGCCTGGGTACCTGGCACAGACTTATAAAATCAGCATCCTGTGATCACACACTATCTATATGTTCATGGAGAGGAAGCCCTTCCTATTGACGAAGGCACAGGCTCACCTGCTGGCGCCTTGAAGGCCACATTGCATCCTGGAAGTGGGGGAAGCCAGCAATGGCTGCAAAGTCTCTGGCTCACTCTGTCTGGCTTGCCTGGTCCCAAATGCAGTGGATGAAGGTCAATGCACGCCTGAACAGAGCACCTGTAACCTGATTGACACAAGTGTGGACAGCTGATTGGGAGACACCGCAAAGGTCAACCACTGACCCCTGGAAGGAACCAGTGGCATAGAAGTTGAGGGCAGCTGTGACCTTCAGAGCCACTGGCATGGGGTGTCCACCCACACAGTTAGCAGAGATCTCATGTCCTATCATCTGACAGATATAGTTGACTGCCTCCCTTGAGAGAAGGAGCTTCCTTTGGCACTGCACCTCAGACATATTAAGGTAACTGCATCGCTGTCTGTATACCCTGGCAACAGGATAGTGGCATCTTCTGCAGCCCCTTCCACCTTGGACTACCTCTTGGCCCTGCACTCCTTGTGCCAGCGCCTGGCCTCCCAAAGGTGGCTCCCCTGGAGCTGAATGTTCACTCCTGGCCTCCTCCCACTTCTAGCCCTCCCTTCCTCCTCAGAGGAGCTGCCTTCAGTGCACAGTTCAGCTCCCATTCCCAGGCTAAGGGAAGGCTTCCTGAAACCTGGAGGCCCAGAAAATATTACTCACTGCAGAGTGCTGACCTGAAGGTTAAGTGTCCAGAAAAAGCAGTTGGTATGTGTTTTGAAGTACTGCAGATCACACAGGTAAGTTTCAAAAACTTTCACAAATAAATGCTAGACTGTGCACACTCGTGACCCGAGTGAGCCCTCTTATCCTGCCTGTGGATGAGGTTAATGCAAATGTGTCCTACGCGCCTGTCTGTTGTGCCCGTGTGCTGAGCTGAAGATCACATGGGCGCCGAAAAATCAGTGTTGATTGCGCCTCAAGGGCCTTAAGTGGCCCGTTAATTAATGGCGGGCATGCGTTGGACGCGCAATGGTGCATGGTGACATCGGGATGCTTGCCCGCCCGCCAAAGGGAAAATTCAGCCCATAGCTCCGATACCTGTATTGACCCATTTAAAATGTTGAAAGTTTTGTCAGTCGCAGGTTTCAGAGAGTGTGAGGGAGAGAGATAATTCAAACTTAAGCAATACGATTTGATTATGATCAATAGATAGTTCTTTTTTAAATTTGACGGATCAGCTACTCCCAATGTAGGAAGTCTTGCTGAGCCCTGTACAGGACATAAAAGAAGACAATTCTGCTTAAATTATGTTCCACAAGAGTAAATGGTTTGAAATCTCATATAAACAGCCAGACAGAGGTAGTCAGTTTGATATTCTTAAAGAAAGGCATTCCTCAGAACTGTACCTGTTTCAATGCTGTAACAATGCTGAAAGTACAAAGGAAACCTTGGGTATTGCAGGAATTAGTGATCTCCTGACCTCTTAACACCTTTCCACCATATACAAAACACAAGTCAGGAATATAGTCTCCCTACAACAGGATGGCTGCAGCAGCAAAAATGCTCAAGAAACTCAACACCATTCAGAACAAAGGAGTCTGCTTGATTGCTATCAAAAGTTGGACCATCCACTTGCTCATCATGGCTGCATTATTATCTGTAGAATGTACCTCAGCATCTCACCATGGTTTCTTCAGTAGCACCTTCCAATCCTGCAACAAGTACATCTAGAAGGACAAGGGAAGCATGTGCACGAGAACACTACCATGTTCCCTTCTAAGTCACATGCTATCCTGAATTGGAAATATATTGCCATTCCTTCATTGTCGTTGGATCAAATTCCTGGTACTCCCTACATAACATTGTTGCAAGAGTTCTCTTTGTCTCATGAACAGCAACGATTCAAGAAGGCACACCTCCATTTTCTCAAGCACAACTAGGGATGGACAATAAATAGTGGCCTTCTCAGTAAAGTCCACATTCCAAGGATAATTTTTAAGAAGTCACAGAGATGGCGTGAGGAAATTTCCAGTCATTGGTATGCATTTTAAAATGTATTTACAAGGGGTTAGAGTTGCAAATTTTAATTATTTTGTCCCTTGGAGGAATGAGGCAGAGTTACGAGGAAAGATTGGATAGTCTGGGGTTGTTTTCCTTGGAGCAGTGAAGGTTGAGAGGGGACCTGATAGAGGTGTATAAGATTATGAGGGGCACAGATAGGGTGGAAAGGAAGGCACTTTTTCCATTAGTGGAGGGGTCAACAACCAGGGGGTATAGATTTAAGGTAAGAGGTAGAAGGCTAAGAGGGGAGTTGAGGAGAATTTGAGGGTGGTGGGAGTCTGGAACTCATTGACTGAAAGGGTGGTTGAGTCAGAAACTCTCATAACATTTAAGAAGTATTTAGATATTCACTTGCAATGCCATAGCCTCCATGGCTATGGGCCAAGTGTTTGAAAATGGGATTAAGGTAGTCAGATCTTTGTTTAGTGGTGTGGACACGATGGGCCGAATGGCCTCCTTCTGTAATGTAGATGTCAGTGAGTCTATGAGTCCGTGGGCAAAATCTTCGGCTCGCTGAGCGAGGGCAGGGCCCACTCACCAAGGTATAAAATGACACACGGTAACATTGGGCGTGCATCCCGAAGTCACCGCACGTCATTTAGATTTTCAAAAACAAAAAAACTGCGGATGCTGGAAATCCAAAACAAAAACAGAATTACCTGGAAAAACTCAGCAGGTCTGGTAGCATCGGCGGAGAAGAAAAGAGTTGACGTTTCGAGTCCTCATGACCCTTCGACAGAACTACAAGTTCTGTCGAAGGGTCATGAGGACTCGAAACGTCAACTCTTTTCTTCTCCGCCGATGCTGCCAGACCTGCTGAGTTTTTCCAGGTAATTCTGTTTTTGATTTAGATTTTCAGTTTGGCCGAACTGTCAAAGGCCTATTAAGGCCATTTAAAAAGCCAATAAAGCAATTAGCTGAGCTGCCCATCCAACCTCAAGGTTAGCGGACAGGCGAAGAGCCCAGGCGGCCTTCGCATTTTTCATGGAACCTCATCCACAGGTGGGATGAGGTTTCATGAATGTTTTTAAAGTGTTTGAAAAATTTTTAATAAAATTAATGGACATGCCCCAGCTCATGTGGCAGTTTCACATGAGGGGACATGTCCTTAGATTTTTAAAAAATCTTTACTCAATGTTTTATAAGTGAAAGTAATCTCCTTGAGGCACCTCTGCGCCTCAGGGAGATTTTTTGCGAAGGCGCAGAAGAACGCACTCCCCAACTCAGGCAACCCCCCCGCCCACACAGGGAGCGCTCTGCGCTACCAGCCGTGCACCACGTTGTGTGGGCCTTAATTGACGTAAAATGGCGGTGTTCAGCCAATCGGGGGCACTGATCGGCTGTGTGCCATCCCAAGCCTGCCCCCGCACAACTCCCCCACCGACGGGAAGAAAATTTGCCTCTATGAGTCATTGCTGACTGTTTCTTATCTGTCTCTTCTTTTCTGCTGAAATAAATTTGCATGATACCTTAAATTTATGGTGAGAACTTCTGTGATGCTTCATTACTTTCAAAGACTGGCGTAAGATCTTTTAATCACACAAAGTAAGTCCAATAGCTAAAAGCAATGACCAGATGTGTTTTTCTGTTCTTTTTTGGTTGTACTATCAACATCTTACCTAGATCTCAATGCATTGTTGAAGGTATGGAAACTTGGACCACTCAATAGAGTGTCTTAAGATGTGAGAGCCAAATAATCCAGAATAAAAAGATCAGAAAAGACCCAAAAGTGTAACAGATGCTATCAATGAATCCATGTAGTTTGGAGAATTCAGCAGTGTTGCAATTCTTTGGGAAAGGAGAAGGAATTTCTAGCCTTGCTCAACAATGGATCAGCCACATATTTGATATACCTGTCAGAATCACTTTAGCTGATGCAGTTGACCCTTGTGTTAACCTAGATAGAGCTGGAGGCAGTGGCAGAAACCTGAAGGGAGGAGGTGACCTTGACTATGTCAGCAGTGCCATCTATATGATGAAGATTAGCAGCAGGACTTCTTGCAGCAGCTGGATTAACTCATCAGTTGCTTCTTTGGAGAGCCCTACACTGGGAAAGCAGTTATAAAAACAAAAAAACTGCGGATGCTGGAAATCCAAAACAAAAACAGAATTACCTGGAAAAACTCATCAGGTCTGGCAGCATCGGCGGAGAAGAAAAGAGTTGACATTTCGAGTCCTCATGACCCTTCGACAGAACAAGTTCTGTCAGACCTGCTGAGTTTTTCCAGGTAATTCTGTTTTTGTCTGGGAAAGCAGTTGCCTGTTGTCATTACCATGTAGCTTTGCCTGTGCTTGCACACAAGAACATAGAAAATAAGTCACAGAATCGTAGAATGGTTATAGCACTGAAGGAGGTCATTCAGCCTGTCAAGGGGAGGTGGTGGTGTAGTGGTATTGTCACTGGATTTGTAATTCAGCGACCCAGAGTAATGCTCTGTGGACCTGAGTTTGAATCCCACAGCAGATCATGAAATATGAATTTAATAAATATCTGGAATTAAAAGTCTAATGATGACCATGAAACCATTGTCAATTGTCATTAAAAAACCCATCTGGTTCACCAATGTGCTTTAGGGAAGGAAATCTGCTGTCCTTACCTGGTCTGTCCTACATGTGACTCCAGACCCACAGCAATGTGGCTGACTCTGAAAAAGGGCAATTAGGAATGGGCAATAAATGCTGGCCTAGACAGTGATACCCACATCTCATGAATAAAAAAATGTCTTGTGACAGCTCTTTGCAACAGCAGCTCATCTAGTTCCACTTCCTCACCAGGAGTAGGTCATTCATCCTCAAGCCTGCTCCACCCTGCAATAAGAGCATGGTTGGTCTATACATTAAGCTCAATTTACCAGCTTTTCCCCATATCTCTTGATGCCCTTAGTTTTCAAAAATATATAAATTTGGCAGTCCACCTCCAGCACCATCTGATCTTCTTGGCATTGTGTTATGATCTCCTTCATCAACTGGCATTAAGTTCCATGATATGTATTTCCTACATATTTCAATAGAATAGTTGATAAAGAAAAAATTGCTGTGTTCTTTTAAATGACCCTTTCCCAACAGGGCAATAATATTGATAGCATTTAATGTTTATAATAGACAGACTGAGTGCAGGGTGAGAAATGGACAGAAACTAGAAATATTTAGCAAAATGTTATGGAGTTGGGGAGGTGGGGGATATTGCAAAAGTCAGTTCCAAGCCAACCAACTTAAAATAAGGCCACCCTGCAGCGATAACATACTGCTGGTGGCCTTAACAAGCAGGAAGTGGGACTTCTGTACTCAGTGGGCATAAGTCCTGCCCTGATGAGTGCAGAGCTTCCCCTTTTCACTCAGAGACCCTCCCCACACTTAAGCTCGTGACACCAGATTCACAAGTGTGTGACTTAAACAGAATGAACAGTGAGACAAGTTTCTTCTGATAATTCACTTTATTGAATTATCAGAAGATTATTTGCTTTATTGAATCACCCACATCCCCACAGTATTTAATTCAGATATATCGAAACATATTTCCTGTTGTTCCAATGTCCATTTAGTTGACTCCACGTAAAGTCCAGACAAATGTCATCAGCTCCTGCTGGTTGAAACAATACAGGGTTTTCCATGGAAGATGTATCCTGATGAATATTATCAGTTCTCATTGTATGAGCAATTCTCCTGCTGTTTGAGGTGGCACAGTAACAGCAACTGGCTCCAAAGTTAATGAGAGTTTAAATTACCCTATTCCAGTACTACTGTCAGTGGTGGTTGAATAATTCCTTAAGTGTATTGTATTTTATTGACGATATGTCCTTTGTGCCATTGTATTGGGTAATCAGACTTCTTGTTCGCATTATTCAATGTCTAAACCCTTTTGAGGAGTCACTGCATTTTCACTAAATGTCTGAATTAACTCCTTGCTGCCCAGTCCTGTACTGCTGACTGTAGTTTATCTTTTTGAAATTTGAAATAGTTCCAATCTTGAGGTCAAAACATGTCAGTGGGTTTGAAATTATGTTCCATAAATTTCCCAGTTGGAGGGGTTTTGACACTACATCTCCCCACTCCCCGCTTTAACCTCTTCTATACCTTAAATGCTGATGAATCTTCTGCAGTGAGGAGGTATTGCGGGTCCCAGCGAAACCTTACATTTTTTACAGAATCTATACATTTAAATCCATCCACACAAATTTCCCTTTAAATAACTCTTCCAATTGCACCTGTTTTGCCTTATGTTTTAATTTACATGATAGTATAAGTAGATATAACACTATAAATAATTGTACAATTACTAATACATGTGATACAATTCAAATCCAAGGGGAGGCTTCGATATTGAGACCAATACCCCCACAAGGTGGGGTAGTGATCTCCCTGATCTCCTCCCTCCTTTTACTATTCCCCTGTTGGAGAGTATAATTAGGTTTTTCTGAAAGCTTTTTGCCAGTTTTGTTAAACACTCGGGTAATGGTGGGATATGATACCCAAAGTGAGATTTACATGTCTTTTGCCAACTGTGGGTGACTGTAAATGTTTCCTCCCCCTTAACTGTGTACACAACTAATTAAGTTGTGTGCATATTTATCTAAGCAGTTACCCATTTTACAACATCTCATCTCTTTCTTTGCAATTGTGTATAATCATACAGACATCCGGCTTTCTTACATCTACGTCTTCTCAAATCACACAGTTAATATAATACAATAATGAATTGCACAATAACAAAAAATGAGGAGCAATGCAGATCCAGGGATGGATTTGAATATCAGTGCCAAAATCCATCCCCAGTATCATTGATCTCTCTGGGGTGAAACTGTTTATCCATTGTACCTTGAATGTGTTCTCTGAATAATATCAGCTTAGATTGATACTCCTTTCGGTATGACACTCCCGACCTGCAGATCACCTCACTCGGTATCATTAAAATTACATCAAGCATGGTCTTAAAAGATCCTCCAGCTCTCTCTTCATCTGTATCCATCTTGTGGTTTTCCACTCAGGGGTCTTGCAATTCCTGTACTTTTCACATCTCAAAATTGTCCTAAATCCAAATAAGAGTGCTGTTGGGCAGGCAGATTTCTTTAATATTTAATTCACTTCTTCCTCAAAAGAAACCCCTATTTTTAATAAATGTAGAAACCACCTAGGTGGTCTGTGTATGCCTTTTTGTTTTCCTAGGGCAACATTTTCCCATCGGCGATTGAGGGCCAGGGCCCGCTTGCCAGCGCTTAAAATGACGCGCGGTGATGTCGGGTGTGTGTCCCGACATCATTTAGGTTTTCTGTTCGGCGGACGTGTAGCCGACTCGGCTGCGCTCCCGCCGAACTGTCAAAGGCCTATTAAGGCCTGTTAAAAACTAATTAACTCAATTTAATGAGCTGCCTGTCCAACCTTAAGGTTGATGGGCAAGCAAAGAGCCCAGGCGGCCTTTGCATTTTTCATGAAACCTCATCCACGGGCAGGATTTTAAAGTGTTTTAAAATCTAATAAAAATTTATACATTTAGTCTTTGACGTGTCCCAGCTCATGTGATAGTGTCACATGAGGGGACAAGTTTTAAAAGTTTTAAAAACCTTTATTTAAAAGTTTAACACTGAAACAAATCTCCCTGAGGCACAGAGGTGCCTCAGGGAGATCTCTATGCTCTTTCATGCACATGCGCAAAAGAGCGCAGGGAACCACTCAGGGAATCCACCTCCGCCCGCACAGGGAGTGCTTAGCGCTTCTGGGCTCGTATCACGATGGATGGGCCTTAATTGGCCTGCCCACAAAAAATGGAGGCGCGGACCTGATCAGGGGCACTACCAGGTTCGCGCCCGCCCCCCGCCCGCCCCTGCACAACCCCCCCCCCCTGACAGGGTGAAGTTTCTGGCCCTAGAAACCTTTTTGAATTTCGGATCATTTTCCCTCAAAATGCTTAGAGTGCCAACCCATTTGAATTAAAATTAATTCATCAATTCCAATTTCCTGTGCCCAGACTTACTGGTATTGGAGTCTTATGCTCATTGTTCAATGGGCAGAATCTTCCAGTCGGTGTGTGGGGGGCAGGCTCGCCACTCCAGCGTGTAAAATGACACGCGATGACGTTGGGCGTGCGTCCCTATGTCATCACGTGCCATCATGATATTTTGTTTGGCGGGCGCACGCCAGATTCAGCTGCACACCTGCCAAAATGTAAAGGGCCTATTATGGCCATTGAGAAATTAATTAAAGCCCTTAAGAATGCTACCATCCAGACTTAAGGTTGGCAGGCAAAAAGTCCAAGGGGCCTTCACATTTTTCAGGAAACCTCATCCACGGGTGGGATGAGGTTTCCTGAAGCTTTTATAAAATAAATAAATAAAATTTCTCACCTTTACAAACATGTCCCAAATCATGTGACACAGCCATAAATTTTTAAACTTCAATTATTTTCATACCCATTCAATCTCCCTGAGGCAGCTCCGTGTCTCGGGGAGATTGCTGCGCCCTTTTGCGCACATGTGCGAAAGAGCGCTGGCCCTGACTCTCCCTCCTCCCCCCGCCCACACAGGTAGCCCTGAGCACTACTGGCTGCGCGTAATGTTGGGGTGGGGGGGGCCTTAACTGGCCCGCCCGCATAAAATGGAGGCGTGCAGCCAATCGCAGGTGGCGGTTGGTTCCGCACCTGCCCATGCCCGTTCCCGCCCAGCCTGCCCGCCATAGGAAAAATCCAGTCCAATGTGATTACACCAGATTTACCATGTTCAAGCACTTTGTTTGGGAAATAGCCAATGGCCTGAATGAGGGTGGACCAAATTCCTCTCAGTTTTCCTTTCTTTAAAAAAAAGTCTTTAATCCATGACTATTTTGTCGAAGCTACTGTAGATCTTCTTACTTGTGGTTTACCTGTAATAAAAACACACAAGGTCCATCTTGCTTGGGGAAAAATGGGTTAATTTGTCCAAACATGTCTGACAATTGAGAGACTTAAAAAATTTGTAACGCCCAATACAGATAAATTTTAAAAAACAGAAACTGTTTCTATATTTTGAATTCTCATTATAGCTTTTACACATTTGCTCAGATTCCTTAACTTTCTCCTCAGACAGTATTTTAAATTACCCTTCCAATTGTTTAACATTCCAAGCTCTCTTTCGGCAGTCTGAACTCAAGTTCCAATTAGTAGTATCCAATCTCAAAATTTTCCCTTTTCTAGGGACAAAACTCCGAAACCTTTAAACTTTCTAACAAGTTTCTATTCCAAGGCCAATCCAATTAGGATTAGCCATGATCATTTCAAATATCCCAGATTCCAATCAACCCTACCAAAAGTTAAAACTACCTTGCTCTCACAAGTGTGAATTCACATCCGGATTAAAATTCCCACATGTTTATCAAAATACGCTGGAATCATGATTCTGGCCAGTAATCATGACTCCAGGCTCAAACATTGAAGATTTTACTTCACTAATTACACCTCCCTTTTAAAATAGATATCACAGTTTCAGTAGAAATTTTAACCCATACTCATCCATGCAAAATCTTTATCACACACACATTTTCTCACAATGTTACAACCTTTGAAACACATTAAACAACCAACTGTTTGAAAACCACATATGAAATAGACCGCAAGGGGTTAAGCAACTTTTAAGTGACACAGACACTGTCTTTCAGACACACAGAAATCAAAGAGACAAAGACCCACTGTCTCTCACTCAGCACAAGTGTACAACACAATTGGATTGAACATTTCCAACATCTACTCACTGACAGGCACTGGAGAACAGATACAGAAATTCAGACAAGACACTCTATTAAAACACACAGGCAGAAACTGAATCCATTCACATACACCCAAGGTTTCTTTTACCGTTCACACAGCATTTTAACTATACTGTAGGCAGATCAACTTAATTTCTTACTTTCCCCTAACCATTTTCCAGGACCCCAAAGTTTCTGTTATATCTCAACCTTAAACAAACAGCTAGACCATGGTCTCGCTGACAGAGGAGCTCATGTCTTCTCATCTCAGCAGGGACCAGTACCTGTTGTCTACCTATTTTCCCTTTTAAGTTCCCAATTCCCTTTCTTGCCCTGCATCTTACATTCTCTGACTCCTGAAAAACCTTGCCACTTTTCTCAGCACGATAAACTGTTCTAACCAAAAGATCTGTTACCTTTTCAGCTCTTAGCTTTTTCTCCTCTATCCATTCTTGAATGGACACAACTTATGCAAAAGGGACTCTGTCCCTCTCCCCCAGGCATTCAGTGAGCAATGTCTGGACCTGTTTATTAGACAGCTTCTCTACTTCAAAAGGCACCTTGTCCCTGGTTCTGTTCCTTTACCAAATGGTAAGCAGCCTTCATACCTTCACACTTCGTCTTCAAGTCCTGAGCCTGTGCTTTGACCTCATAATATAGTCATAGAGTCATAGAGGTCTGCATCACAGAAAAAAGCCCTTTGGCCCATTGAATCTGCGCCGGTCAAACGAGAACCTAATTATTCTAATCCCATTTTCCAGCACCAGGCCCATAACCTTATGCCAAGGTATGCCAAGGCATCGCAAGTGCACATCCAAATACTTCTTAAATGTTATGAGGATTTCTGCCTCTACCACCCTTTCCGGCAGTGAGTTCCAGATTCCCACCACCCTCTGGGTGAAAAAATTCTTCCTCACATCCCCTCTAAACCTCCTGCCCCTTACCTTAAATCTATGCCCCCTGGTTATTGATCCCTCCACCAAGGGGAAAAGTTCCTCCCTGTCTACCCTATCTATGCCCCTCATAATTTTATACACCTCAATCATGTCCCTCTTCAATCTTCTTTGCTTCAAGGAAAATAACCCCAGTCGATCCAATCTCTCCTCATAACTAAAACACTCCAGCCCAGGCAACATCCTGGTAAATCTCCTTTGCACTCTCTCTAGTGTAATCACATTCTTCCTATAATGCAGATTCTAGAACTGCATGCAATACTCTAGTTGTGGCCTAACCAGCGTTTTATGCAGTTCCAGCATAACCTCCCTGATCTTATATTCTATGCCTCGGCTAATAAAGGCAAGTATCCCATATGTCTTCCTAACCACCTTATCTACCTGTCCCACTACCTTAAGGGACCGATGGACATGCACACCAAGGTCCCTCTGATCCTCGTTACTTCCCAGTCCTATCATTCATCGTGTATTCCCATGCCTTGTTTGTCCTGCCCAAGTGCATCATCTCACACTTAGCTGGATTAAGTTCCATTAGCCACTGATCAGCCCATTTGACCAGCCTGTAATCTAAGGCTATCCTCCTCACTATTTACCACCCTACCAATTTTTGTGTCATCAGCAAACTTACTGATCAACCCTCCTACATTCAAGTCTAAATCATTTATATATACCACAAACAGCAAGAGACCCAACACCGATCCCTATGGAATCCCACTGGACACAGGCATCCAGGCACAAAAACATCCCTCGGCCATCACCCTCTGCTTCATGCCACTCAGCCAATTCTGGATCCAATTTGCCATATTGCCTTGGATCCCATGGGCTCTTACCTTTGTTGTCAGTATCCCATGCGGGATCTTGTCAAAAGCCTTGCTGAAGTCCAAGCAGACTACGTCAGATGCATTGCCCTCATCTGCACACCTGGTCACCTCTTTGAAAAATTCAATCAAATTGGTCAGACATGACCTCCCCTTAATAAAGCCATGCTGATTAATCCCTGCCTCTCCAAGTGTAGATTAATTTTGTCCCTCAGAATTGCTTCCAATAGTTTCCCCACCACTGAGGTAAGAATGACTGGCCTGTAGTTTCCAGTTTATCCCTTCCTCCCTTCTTGAATAACAATACCAATATAACCTTTGACACTGGTTTCTCTCTTCCTCTACCTTACAGACCTGGCCCTGATAATAGCTCAAGGCCTATTAATGTCCTGACTGTTCTGTGGCCCTTTCTGTCTTTAGCTCCTCAAGTTCCTTCATCAAACGGTTAACTACCACTTCCCTATCTAAGGCTTGTTTCCTCACAATCTCTACTTCTTCTCTGAGTTTAATATTTTCAAACTGACCTTTATGGTGTTGATGGTTGTATCCGTACAACCACGTTACCTTTTCTATCTCTTTTCACCTTTGGGATGGCTCAGTCCACCTCTTGATCCATCCTATTAGATCCTCTGAATTAGCTATTTCCCTTAACCAAGCCTAACTTGGCTTTAGCTTCTCACAGATATACTTCGGTAACCTCATTTCCATTGTCATGGGGGGATCACTTTTCTTCCCCCATTTTGTCCATGGCACTGTCTGTTCAGCCATATCACCTACTGGTGTCCAGCTTTGGCCGCCAATTCTGTAGGGGTTCCCTTTTTTCCTCAGAGACCCTTTCCACACTCAAGTTCGTGACACCAGATTCACAAGTGTGTGGCTTGAACAGAATGACCAGCGCGACAAGTTTCTTCTGATAATTCACCATTGCTTTATTGAATCACCCACAACCCCACAGTACAAAACCCAAAATTTAAAACAACCCGTTGCCAGTACCTGACACAAAGTCACCATGACTTGGTTAAAACTTAAAAAAAACACAGGCAAAACATCACCTGTCCTGAAACCTTAAGGGAAAAAACCCTCAGACCAATATCATCAAGAAACAAGTTACAAGGTAAAGGCAAAAAACACAAACCCAAACCTTCACAAAACCCTCAGACCAATATCACTACAACTTGGCTGAAATTTACAATCCCCAACACGGCTGGTCTGTCTGGTGTTGACTGTAGGCCTGAGTCAAGGTCACCAGATTCAACACTTCTTCCAACTGCAGCCCAAAACCTTCAGGCCAGCATCACCTTGATATGGCTGGAAACACTTACAACATAGCTAATCTGTCCGGTGTTGACTGTAGGCCTGAGCCAAGGTGGCCAGACTTGACCCTTCATTCAACTGCAGCCCAGATACTCAGATCTGCTCTGCTTTTATTATAATTTAACTCAGAAATGTCAAAACATACTTCTTGATGTTCCAATGTCCATTTACTTGATTCTATGCAAAGTCCAGACAAATGTCATCAGCTCCTGCTGGTTGAAGCAATACAGGGTTTTCCATGGAAGGTGTATCCAGGTGAATATTATCGGTTCTCATTGTATGAGCAATTCTCCTGCTGTTTGAGGTAGCACAGTAACAGCACAGTAAAAACACCTGGCTCCAAAGTTAATGAGGGTTTGAATGACCCCCATTCTAGTATTATTGTCTGTGAAAAATTCCTTGAGTGTATTGGATTGATGATATGTCCTTTGTGCCATTGTATTGGGTAATCAGACTTCTTGATCACGTTAGTCAATGCCCAAACTCTTTTGATGAGTCACTGTGTTTTCACTAAATGTCCGGATTAACCTCTTGCTGCCCAGCCCTGTACTGATGACTGCAGCTTATCTTTTTGAAATTTATAGATCTAATCATGAGGTCAAAACAGTTTGAAATTATGTTCCATAAACTTCCTAGTTGGAGGGGATATTGATCCTGTAAGAGCTGCAGGCAAGTCAGAAAAAGCAGTTCCAGCAGCATCAAAATTCAGTAGTGGGTGCTGCTGGGACTGCAGGAGAGCAGTGAATCTCTGACTATGGTAATACTGGGCTCTTGAGCAGGAAGGAAATCTTGGGCTTTTAGGGTGGGAGGTATTGGACACTCTTAGTTGGTGGGGGGGGGGGGGGGGGGGGGGGGGGGGGGGTGGGGGGTGGTGGAGGTGGTGGCAAAGGTGTTGGGGGATGGGTTTTGGAGGCCAGGTGGGGAGGCACAAATGTGCACTGGAGACCACCCCTTCCTTCCTGCTTTTTCATCCCTGATTGTCACTTCACTTTCACTTGTTGCCCACGCCAAATTATAATGTGCGGGAAGCATAATATTTGGGTCAATTAGCTTGTTGACAAGCACAGCTGCCCATTAATTATTTTTTTCAAAATGGTGGGCAGGCTGCTGATTTTGGTCTCCACCTGCCAACACTATTATGGGGACTGGGATGGGGTGGGTGGGAAGGCGGTGGGTTAGCACCCGTCATATTGTTACATACCTGGTGGGGGGTGTAAAATCCAGCCCACTGAGAGCTGCAGGATGATATCCCATCAGTAAATGTTTTCAGCATCTCAGGAAGTTATATTAGCATCAGTAAGAAGTCTAGTTTGAAAAATTGGTTGTTGCATGCAGTAAGGGAAGGAGATTGGTTTTTATGGCCCATCGGCTGATAGGTTTTAAGGTGGAAAGGACTTGTAAAATACAGCGCCTGGCCTTCCCGCCCCTGACCTGTCTCATATTTTTGACGAACAAATAAGGCATTAGGCAGGCTGCTTGCCCTTGCCCTATTGAGGCCCTTAAGTGGCCAATTATTAGCCACTTAAGTGCCTCAGCCCCCCTCCACCACTATTTTACCTATGGCTGAGAGAGGTCCATGCAAGTTGGGTAGTCTGGCAGCTTTTACTGCTTGGACTGGTGTTGGGCAAAAGGTGAAGGGAACAATCTCCTTTGGGGTTCTCCTGTGCCCATCAGAGGCACCCACCAAGGTCATACCCACTTTAACCCTCACCCCAGCCTCTCAAACCCAGCAACCTGCACCTCTCCCCCTCACCCCCACCCTTTGCTGGGATGTGCCAGCCTGGCACCGCTGATACCCTGGACTTACCTTGAAGTCCTCCTCTTGTTCGGTGACTGCCTGTAGCGCCAGCAGTAGCCACCACTTGCTGCTGGGACTACAGCTGGCTGCTCTCTAGGGTGGACCTTCCTCCCCAGATGTGGGCATAAGTCTTGACTTTAGGTAATTAGCACTGCTTCCAGCATAAAATGGCTGTGGGGTAGGCAGCTTTTTGGTGGGCAGGCTCCCTTCTGGGTGTAGGGGGAAATATAGTGATCTCTAAATCCAGTCCTGTGAGTTAGTTTACTTGCTATTTCTGGCCCCCATTTCCACTTTCACCAGCTGGAATCTTTACCCTTTAGTTTTATGGAAAAAAGCCACAGAGCTTTCTGATGGGTGAAATATAAATGTCTTATTTGTTGAGGTGTTCAACTGAGATTAGAATTCAGGCATTTTGTTAAGACAGTGTTGAGGGAATTTTATCATGCATATAAATATTCTTATGTTTGAACTCTTAGTGCTGTAAAAACTATTTCAACCTCACCTTGACAAGTATAAACTAACAAAGAATGCAAAAAAACCTTAAAGACAGAGTGTAGTAATTATGATTTTGTTACATGTTGGACTGTACCTTTAAGAATAATCCTGGGATGGAAGATCACATGATTTGTGTAAACCAGTGTTAGCAGTGAGGGCTACCTCCACAGTCAGTGTAGCGATAGAGATGGAGCTGAAAGCACATGAAGCTGCTACTGGCTGTAATGCAAATAAACTTAATGTTTCCACTTAGAAAGTTGTCTGCAGAGCAACTCTATTCCAAGTAGGTGACTGGGCTATACTACAACAAACTGGTGACGAGGATAAATCAGCATAAATCAAGATAAATCGGAATTGGTACTGTACCTTGCCCAGTAGTTGTGAGTATCAACGTCTGTTTAAAGTAACAGAAGATATACTCACCCAAAATGCCACAATTTGGAAGAATTGATCCCTTTGAGCCAGCCACAAGCGATTGGTTTCAGTATATAGAACGTCTTGCATTCTTCTTTCAAGCGAATGAAAGTACAGGGTAAGAAAAGAGGCGAACGATCCGTTTGAGTACTTGTGGGAGCAAAACCTACAATTTGATTTGTAGTTTGATGGTTCCCAGTACCCCAGATTAAAAGAGTTTCAGAGAATTGGTGGACTTCGTGCAGAGACATTTTCAATGCAAGCCTTCAGTCATGATGCAGAGGTTCTGGTTCAAGTTGCGAAATAGAGCCTCTAGTGAGACAATTGCTAGCTACATGGCAAATTTGAAGCAACTAACAGAACATTGCAAGTTCAGTGAGACTCTGAACGACGTGCTCAGAGATCTTTTAGTATATGGCTTGAAAGAAGACACTATTCAGGGAAGATTGCTGGCTAAAATGAACCTGGATTTTAAGAAGGCGCTAGAAATAGTGCTGGCCATGGAAAGTGCTGTAAGAAATTCACAAGCAATACAAGGGGCCCAAGATGGCTCTGTACTCCAATACGGGCAGGAACAGTCAGCCGAAAGTGGCGCCAGAAAGTGAGACTCCGCCGCAAAGCGGGAAACAGAAAGCAGCTAACTGAAAAATAAGGAGAAATAATTTAGCAACTAAACTGAAGAACAGCTTTAATCGATGTGGAAACAATCAGTCTTTTAGCGATTGGCAGTTTAAAAAAGTAAAATGTTACCTTTGTCACAGAAGTGAACATATAATGAGGCAGTGCAAAGAGAGATTTAAGCAAACTTGCAAACAACAGAAGAAGCTCAATGAAATCTATTGTGTCAAAGAGCCTGAAACAACAAATTCTGACATTTATTCATTTTTTAACATGAAAATTGGGAAGGCAGAACCCATGTTTGTTACAACGCAAGTGAATGGTAAACCAGTAAAAATGGAAGTAGACAAGGGAGCTTCTATTACTGTAATTGGAGAACACACTTCAGATATTTAAATACTGGTGAACATCAATTAAATTTGGAACAAACATCTGCCAAGTTGAAAATGTACACAGGGGAAGAAATGTAACTCTCCATTCTAGAAACCAATTGCGTAGCTACCAGTGATAGTATTGAGAGGCAGAGGACTAAATCTCCTAGGGCAAAACTGGTTAAGGGAAATCAACCTCGATTAGTCAGTGAGATTTCAAAAGGAAGCTGGAAGGATTCATGTCTTGATAAAGGAACAAGGCAAAGTATGGCAGAAAGAGCCTGGAGAGTTCAAGGACTGCAACAGGATGAAAAAGGAGTGTGTAAGGACTCAATAACCTAAAGAAATGCAGTCTGTCCCAAACAAAAACATGGAAGAACAGCAGAAGGAAACCAAAGATACCCTGCTGAATGACAGAGTTCAAGACAAAGTGAGCAACATTCGCAAGGAAGAGGAAAACCTGTTGAAAAACCTTCAGACACTACAAGGTTCCCTCAGGTCAAAGTTTGTGCCTCGGGGAAAGTATGAAGAGAAACGAGAAAGAATTCAGCACCTCTCTGAACAAACTGAAGAACCAGTTGGCAGAGAAGATGCAGCAATGTTCAAGTTTCCAGGAAGCAGCCAACGAATACAAAAAAGAGACAGAAGAGCTGAAGAATCAGCTAAATGAAGTCAAAGAGACTTTGAAAACAAAAGTCGGAGAGCTTTCCAAGAGGCGAGCAGGTAGTGAAGTTTTTGGGAGAGTCAGCTACTGACCTAAGACAAGTTGAGATTTCACCTGAGAGAAGTCTGGCCGACAGTGAAGTCAAAATGAAGGATGAGACTAAACTCTGTGGTAGAAAGAAGAAGACAGAAAGGAAGAAATTTCCAAAAAGACAATAAAATGGTGGCTGGTAGCACCTATAAACTCTTGAAGGAAGCAATAAACAAATTATCAAAATGTGCCTACTATGATATTATTCCAGTTCCTCACAATGGAGTGCTGGATGATGATGCTGAAGAGAAAATTAAGGAGATCCAAGTTACTTCCTAGGCCTTACCTGTAAAGAATTTTACATGTTGTAGACAAATATGAAGAAGTTAACAGGTGTTTTGTCGGAGACCAAGCTTGCATGCTTTCTTTTTCACTCCAGGTGCTGGCCAGCCTCAGGGGCGACTGCTGGGGGTGGGAGGGTCAAGTGCTGCCCTGGCGCTACATCCTGCACACAGGCAATCTAGGTGGGGGGCAGTGTAGGTGAGAGAAGTGGCCATGCATTAGGGACACCTATATAAACTGACCATGCCTCCGCAACTGAGACAGATCAGGCACAGCCACAGTGTTATGATTGGGGTCAGGCTCCTAGTCTGCCCGCCCACGCAAGCAACGCGGAGGCACCAAAGGGTCCTCAAATGCTCCATACTTTACCCGTCACGCCCCAACCCCACCCCGACATAGACCGAGTCCGCCGCCACTTTATTGGGCTGTGGGGCAGTTGGACTACACACATTGTATAATCTCCTTGCCAATGGTGGCCATGTAGCAGTCACTGCTGGAGGTGCTCAAAGCTCCTTGCAATCTCAGCATCCTGGTTTGGACCAGTGTCCCCCAAGTTGCAGGTTGACAGGGCAGCCATGCAGCGCATTCATCTTTGGTTATCCGAGGGGTGACCAGCGCTCTCTGGTAAGCATTACGGGGCAGTCACACAGGACCAGGAAAGGTGCTAAGTACAGCCATGATAACCACGCCCTCTCTTTCATGCTGCAGGAGGACCACGTCGGGATCATGGATCCTGGTGATCTAGCTGTATGCCTGATGGCCTACAGAGACCACAGAAAATGGAGGAGAGAGTGACTGAGGCACCTGGCTGCGCAAAAGCAGGTGCAGCAACCTCAGGAAGAAGGGGCAGCAGGGGCTCCCGCACAAACTGCCCAGAAGCGACAGCGAGCGTGGCTGGTCGGTGCCTGGTGACACCCATTGTCTATAGACGCCACCCGACCCTCCTGCAGATGACTGAGAACCAGTGCCCTGATGACTGTGCATGTCTAGGGACCTGGTGGCTCACATCTGCCACTTACTGCGGAACTTGGTGCCAAGGGGACATGGTGGGCATCCACTGCCAGTGGCTGTGAAAGTGACTGTGGTGCTCAATTTATATGTCAATGGATCCTTTCAAGGCTTCCAAGGTGATCTCTATGGAGTTTCACAATCTGCCATCCATAAGTGCACCCATGAGGCCACAGATGCCATCTTCTCCAAGGCACACAACTTTGTGCATTTCGCCCGGGACCGGGACAGCCAGGATGTAAAGGCCATTGGATTCGCCCTGATCTCGGGATTCCCACAGGTGCAGGGTGCGATTGACTGCACTCATATGACACTCATGTCTCCATTGCTACATTCAGTGAACTTCATCAACCGCAAGGGCTTCCACACACTGAGCATGCAGCTGGTATGCGACCACCGGAAACGCATCCTGCAGATATGCGCATGGTTTCAAGGGAGTGTGCACGACACCTACATCGTGAGTCACTCACTGATCTCTGCAGTCTTCCAGGGTCCACAGAGGCCTAGCGTTGGCTCCTTGGGGACAAGTTCTATGCACAGAGGCCATGACTGATGACACCTGTGCGGCGGCCTCAGACTGCAGCAGAGCAATGCTATAATGAGGCTCATGCAGCAGCTCGCAGCTTAGTGGAGCAGACCACCGGGATGCTGAAGATGTGGTTCCGGTGCCTGGACCGGCCGGTGGAGCCCTGCAATACAGTCCACAGAGAATGTCACGCATCGTCGTCGTCTGCTGCGCCCTTTACTACCTGACTGAGGAGGAGATGGAGGACCTGCACCTCTACTCTGATGAGGAGGATGCTAATGAGGGTGAGGGGGTCCTTAGTGGTGTCGATGATGGGAAGTAGGCTCTCGTACTGGCTAGATGAGGCAGGCACACTCGGGAGGCCCTCATAGCTGCCAGATGCGTGGAGGATGATGACAACATGCAGTGAGGACACTCCATAGATCTTCACATAGCTTCTGACAATGTCTGACTCCTGTCAGGCCAAGGGCAGCTCGCTTGTGCTGCATGAACAGGACCATTTCAGAGATGCAGCCATGAAACTTTAGACACATTGATACTGTGTCAGCCTTCAGCACCTCAGCCCTTCAGGAGCTGGAACACTGGCCACAGATGCTGGTGTGATGGGGGTCAGCCCCACCTTAAAGATGCTGAGAGCACACAGAGTCTGAGAGAACTCTGTGGCACCTGCCCACTACATTCTGGCAGCAATGACCAGCACTGCCTAGGTGCAGGCATCAGGAATGTTTCCAGGGAATGTGAGGCTAGACCATCACTTTGGTCTGAAGGCCACAAGGAACACAAGGAAGAGGCCCTGGACTGAGGCACCTGCCTTTTATCTTGTGCAGAAATGTTTCACATCTGAGTGACAAGAACACTGCTCATCAGAACAAGGAGCCACAGGCAGGGGGACATTCTTAGGAAGTTATTGACAATGGTGAACAGTATGTACAAGTGATCGATACCCATGGCCAATCTGTGCAACTACTTTTACCTAACTTTCCTAACCCTGCTGCTATGTCTTGGTGCTCCCCAGACATCCACAGCAGAGGTGGAGGCAGCTTGCTGACTGTGACGCCCTGTCTGTGATGACTTAGCGGGTGTACTCTGGAGGGCCAAGACTTGGCCTGCTTTCGGGGTCCTGCTGTGTGGCAGGATCTGTGGAGGTCACAGGAATATAGGATTCAGATGAGCCGGTCACGCCCCGAGTCACCTGGGTGGATGGCCCCTGAGTGTGCACCTGCTGATCCTCCTCCCTATGGGTGACGGAGGGCCGCTGGCTGACTCCGTGAGCGGAAAAGGTAGCTGGAGTGAGATCGAGATGCCCAGCACACCTACCATGTACACACTGTTGGATGCCAACTATGGCGTCAGTGATGGAGTTGTACCTGTGCAGCAGTGCAAGAATGGCGTCCTGGACCAAGGTCTCCGTGGTGGTCGCCATCCTGCCAGTGTTGACCTTGGTGCCTTGCAATACTGGCACTATCACCTCAGCCTGAAGACGGCAAAGTCCTCCATCATGCCTTGCAATCTGAGAATTGCAGCGGACATCCCTTCCTGTTATTCCTGAACTTGCCTTTGCAACTCCAGCAACTGTGACATGACTGTGTCCAGAGGCTCCTTATCTGACTCAGTTTTAGCAACGCTCTGGCCTCCAGCAGGTGCTGGGGACCTGGGAATCCCTGCCCTGTGGATCAGAAAGTGCGATGTGCCCACCAGATTGTGATCCCGAGGCTACTCTAAAGCGAAGTCCCACCGAGGTCTGTGTCTCTGCGCTGGTGGAGGATGTGGGTGAGCGCTGTGATAGGACTTCAGGGAGGGTGCCTCCAGATTCCTCTTCAGAGGTTTCTTCAGATCTTGATTGGAGGCCCTGGATCATGGACTCTGTCGGCTGTTTGGCAGATGTGCCTGTGAAAGCAAGGGGAGATAATTAGTGCATGGCAGTGGCCTGTGAAAGAGGACACATCACTCAAGGCATGGCTCTCTGATGGATGTTGCACTGCTGGACCCTCACTTGGTAGAGCAGCGCCGACCTCACTGTCAGCACAGGACCGGTCCTGATCATCGCTGGCCAGCTGGATGGCTCTGTTTTTGAATTCTATCAGAACCTTTATCTCTGGCATCCCTCCACCTGTCTGCAACCTTTCCCTCCTGCTGTGAGCCAGTTTGTCCTGCATGGAAAGAGATGGGGAGAGTGTGTCAGGATGCCTGCTGGGCCAGATGATAAGTATGCCTGGCCCGTGTGGGTGGTGAGTGGTCCCATGGATAGGATGAGATCAATGACGGTGTGTGTGTGAAAGAGTGAATGGTGATGTCCCTTGCACTGGCAGTGAGTGAGGGCCCTGTGGATGTGTGATGGGTTTGTGAGTGTGTGAGTTGGGAGTGATGAAAAGAGTGACTTACCCTGGCGAAACAGATGAGATCATTTATCCTCTTGAAGCACTGGGTGGCTGTCCTCCTCTGCAGAGTGGTCATGCTGACCACCGCTGTCACCGCCTCCCAAGCCTGACTGGTGACGTTGCTGCCCATCCTGCGGCCAGAGTTGGGGGTAGAGCACACCCTGGCATGCCTCCATGGCATCTAGCAGTCGCTCGAGGGACCTGCTGTTAAAGCAGGGGAGGGCTGCAGTCTTTTATCCTTTGCAGCCCATGCCTCCCGGACAATGGTGGTGAGCTGGCGGCGATGAGCCCTTCGCTGGCGGCTGCCTTTCAAAGATGGTGGCCAGCATGATGCAACAGCGGGGTGATGGTGAGCTGGAGAATGAGACGCCGCCCGCCATGGAAACGGCATGTTTCCCGGGGAAGCATAAATAATGAGGCGGGCTCGGGAAGACACAGCGTGAAAATCTGCCATTTCTGCTAGCGGGTAGGACTCCATTTTACCCGCCTGCTACCCCACTTAGCGCAATTCAGGGAAAATTCCACCCAATATGCACAGCAAAGTTAACACGTTAGGAATGTAGTAATTATGGCTTTGTTAAATATTGGACTGTATCTTTAAGTATAGCCCTTTGATGTAAGATTGCATGACATGTGTAAACCAATGTGTTGGTAGCGTGGGCTACCTCCACAGTCAGCATAGGGATAGTTACTGCTGGCTGTGTTATAAATAAACCTAACGTTTCATTTAGAAAGTTGTCTGCAGATCAACTCTATTACAAATAAGCGACTAGGCCATACTGCAACACCAAGTTATTATAAATTTTAATAAACGCCCTCCAACAGAATGATACTTTGCCCCTTTCCTACTGGATAAGGTTTGCAGTTTTATATTTTGAAGTACATTATACGCTGATGAAACTGAAGCTGCTTTAAATTCATTTGTTATAATATATCATCTTTATATGGTGACATTTAACATTCAGCGGTGCATCAGGAAACAATTTCATGCCAATATACGGTCAATAGCAAAACTCAATAGGCAAAATGATCAAATTATCCCTGCATTAGTGTTTCATCAGGTAAACTGAAATAAATATTAATTAAATGTCTACCCAATGTTTGCAGTTCTTTCTACCTTTGTAGCCTCACTTGGTAAAGAATAACTAAAGTGGAGCCTTCTGGCTGAGGCCTGAATTCAAATGAAGGATGTGGGCTGATTTCAAAATAACACATTACAATGGTTAAGTATGAAGTACCAAAAATATAATGGCCCAATGTTTGAGGTCAGCTGTGAAGCAAGGGTGCTCACCGTTGACCCCAAAATAAACCTCACTGAGGGATCCAGAAATCTCTCTGGGAAGAATTTCACCTCTGTAACCTTGTGGTGGTACTGCAGCTGATTGCAGCATTCTATGCTGGGAATTCCCAGAGTGGAGCTGTAGAGATGGCATCAGGCTATTCAAGCAGCCAGTCACATTCAAGGGTTTTCACAGGCACCCCAACAGGGAACAAAAAGCAGGAAAATAAAAGCACTTAAAAAAAATTTACATGGACCAAATCAAAGATTGAGACATTCACACAGATGAAGGTAGAAGCTAAAATATTCTGAAAAACCTATTAAAAGCCTATTAAGGTCTGTTAATGAAGATGGACTGGGCTTTTCCAGATGGTTCCAGGTTCTGGAAGGCAGCGGGTGTAAGTTTAGCTGCTGGAGATGGCCTCTAGGTGACACACAGGGGAGCCAGCGCATCAGGCAGGATTAGAGGCCTTTCATGTCTGACTGCATTCAGCAGAAACTGTTGCAAGCCGCCTTCAGAGCAGAATGCTCCTCACAGTTGTGACCTAGCTTCAAGGACCATTCTTAATTCAAAGTTTGAGAAAGTTGGAGAGCATTTTTAAGCACCGTCTCCCTCACTTACCTGCCATGGCATCCTACTACTGTTTTCAAACTGTTTATATGTAGAGGGATATAATTGAAAAACAAGGAAGTTTTTTTTTATTCTTCCACAGGACATGGCATTGCTGGTTAGTTCAGCATTTTTATTGGCTATCCATAATTGTCCTTGAGAGGGTGGTGGTGAGTTGCCTTCTTGAACCGCTGCAGTCTCTGTGGCGTAGGTACACCCACAGTGCTGTTAGGGAGGGAGTTCCAGGATTTTGACCCAGTGACAGTGAAGGAACGGCAATATATTTCCAAGTCAGGATGGTATGTAGCTTGGAGGGGAACTTGCACATGGTGATGTTCCCATCTACCTACTGCCTTTGTCCTCCTAGATGGTAATGATCGTGGGTTTGGAAGGTGCTGTCGAAGGAGCCTTGGTGAGTCGCTGCAGTACATCTTGTAGACGGTACACACTGCTGCAACTGTGTGTTGATGGTGGAGAGAATGGATGTTGGAAGTGGTGGATGGGACGCCAATCAAGTGGGTTGCTTTGTCCTGGATGGTTACAAACTTCTTAAGTGTTGTTGGAGTTGCACACATCCAGGAAAGTGGAGAATATTTCAACATACTTCTGACTTGTGCATTGTTTATGATGGCTTTGGGGAGCCAAGAGGTGACTTTTCCACAGAATTCCCAGCCTCTGATCTGCTCTTGTAGCCACAGTATTTATATGGCTAGTCCAGTCCTGTTTCCTGTCAATGGTAGCACCCAGGTTGTTGATAGTGGGGGATTCAGCCATGGTAATGCCATTAAATGTCAAGGGGTGATGGTTAGGTTCTCTCTTCTTGGAGAAGGTAATTGCCTGGCATTTGTGTGGTGCATATGTTACTTGCCACTCATCAGCCCAAGACTGAATATTGTCTAGATCTTGCTGCATATGGGCACGGACTGATTCAGCCTTTGAGGAATCACAAATGGTGCTGAACATTGTGCAGTGATCAGCAAATATTCACCTCTGACCTTAAGATGGAAGGAAGATCATTGATGAAACAGTTGAAGATAGCGGGGCCAAGGGCACTACCCTGAGGAACTCCTGCTGCAATATCCTGGAACTGAGATGATTGACCTTCAACAACCACAACTATCTTCCTTTGTGTTAGGTGTGACTCCAGCCAGTGGAGAGTTTTCCCCCTGATTTCCATTGACTCCAGTTTTGCTACAGCCCCTTGATGCCACAGTCAGTCATATGCTGCCTTGATGTCAAGGGCAGTCACTTACCTCATCTCTGAAGTTCAGCTCTTTCGTCCATGTTTGGACTAAGGCTACAATGAGGTCAGGAGCTGAGTGGCCCTGGTGGGACCCAAACTGAGTATCGGTGAGCAGACTATTGCTGAGTAAGTGCTTAATAGCACTGTTGAGGACCTGCTTTCATCACTTTACTGATGATTGAGAGTAGACTCATTGGGCGGTAATTGGCTGAGTTGGATTTGTCCTATCTTTTGTGTACAGAGCATACCTGGGCATTTTTCCACATAGCTGGGTAGATGCCAATGTTGTAGCTTTACTGGAACAGCCTGGCTAATGGTGCTGCTAGTTCTGGAGCACAAGTCTTCAGTACTATTACTGGAATATTGTCAGGGCCCATAGCCTTTCACAATATCCAGCACCTTCAGCATTTCTTATTATCATGTCATGTGAATCAAATTGGCTGAAGACTGGCATCTGTGATACTGATGACATCAAAAGGGGGCCGAGATGGATTATCCACTCGGCAATTCTGGCTGAATATTGTTGCAAATGCTTCAGCCTTATCTTTTGCACTGATCTTTTGTCTCCCCCATCATTGAGGATGCGGATATATATGGAGCTTCCTCCTCCAGTGAGTTGTTTAATTTTCCACCAACATTCATGACTAGATGTGGCAGGACTGCAGAGCTTAGATCTGATCTATTGGTTGTGGAATTGTTTAGCTGTATCTATCACGTGCTGTTTTCACTGTTTGGCAGGCAAGTAGTCCTGTGTTGTAGCTTCACCAGGTTGACACCTCATTTTTAGTTATGCCTGGTGTTGCTCCTGCCATGCCCTCCATCAATCTTCATTGAACCAGGGCTGATCCTCCGGTTTGATGGTAATGATAGATTAGGAGCTATGCCAGGCCATGCAGTTACAGATTGTGGTTGTATACAATTCTGCTGCTGCTGATGGCCCACAGTGCCTCATGGATGCCCAATCTTGAATTGCTAGACCTGTTTGAAATCTATTCCATTTAACATGGTGGTAGTGCCACACAATCCGATGAAGGGTATCCTTAATGTGAAGATGGGACTTTGTCTCCAAAAGGACTGTGCAGTGGTCACTCCTACCAATACTGTCATGGACAGGTAGATTGTTGAGAATGAGGTCAAGTATGTTTTTCCTTCTTGATGGTTCCCCCACTGTCTGCTGCAGCCCCGGTCTGCAGGATTCAGCCAGCTCGGTCATTAGTGGTCTACGGAGCCATTCATGGTGATGGGCATTGAAGCCCTGCACCCTGAGAACATTCTGTGCCCTTGCCACCCTCAGTGCTTCCTCCAAGTAGTGTTCAACATGGAGAGGCACTGATTTGTTAGCTGGGCAGGGGATGGTAATCAGCAGGAGGTTCCCTTGCCCATGTTTGACCTAATGCATGAAACTTCACAGGGTCCAGAGTTAAAGTTGAGAACTCCCAGGGCAACCCCCTCCTGCCACTGGCCACCACTTTTGCTGGGCCTGTCCTGTTGGTGGGACAGGGCATACCCAGAGTTGGTGATGGTAGTGTCGGGGTGCTGTCTGTAAGTGAGTCTGATTATGTTACGTTGTTGCCTTACTAGTCCGTGGGACAGCTCTCTCAATTTTGGCATAAGCCCCCAGATGTTTGGGAGGAGGACTTTGCAGGGTTGTCAGAGCTAGGTTTACCATTGCCATTTCCAGTGCCTAGGACGATGCTGGGTGATCTCTCCTGTTTCATTCCTTTTTGTAGACTTTGCAGCAGTTTGATACAACTGAGTTGTTTCCTATGCTATTTTGGAGGCCAGTGAAGAGTCAACCACATTGCTGTGGGTCTAGAGTCACATGTAGGCCACACCAGGTAAGGATGGAAGATTTCCTTTCCTAAAGGGCATTAATGAACCAGATAGGTTTTGACAACAATCAACAATGGTTTCATGGTCACTATTAGCTGAACTTAACTTCCACCAGCTACCATGGCGTGATTTGAGACAATGTCCCCAGAGCTTAGCCTGGGCCTCTGGGTTACTAGTCCAGTGACATTACCACTAGGCCACCCCTTCCCCCTGTCTTGGTTAGACCGCACTTTGAGTACTGTGTGCAGTTCTGGTCTCCCTGTTGTGATACGGATATAAGAGGCACTGGTTTAAGGTACTAAGAAGATTTACAAGGGTGTTACCAGAACTGAGAGCATTTCTGCATGATTTCCGCCCTTTTGTATTCCATTCCCTTGTGATAAATGTTTATGTACCATTAGCCTTTAACATTTTTTTATATTTCTATTAGCTTTTAACAATTTCTGTACATGTGCCGCCTAATCTCTCTGCCACCACAGTTCCTAGACTCTTATTATTTAGAGCATCTTTCATTGGTCCAAAGTGGATGACCTCACATTTTTCCACATTGAACTCCAGCTCCATAGTTTAATCCACTCAGTTAATCTTCAATGTTCCTCTGTAACTTTCTGCTTCTGCCTCCACCTAACTTAGCGATGTTAGAAAGATATACGATTCCCTATTCCTTCACCTAACTCATTGAAAGTGAAGTGAAAAGCTCAGCCTTCCCTAGTACAAATCCCTGAGGGGCATCATTAATCACATTCTGCCAACTGCAATACATATCCACTATTCCTACTCTTTGTCATCTACTTCAGAACTAATTCCCTACCCAATAAGTTACCCCCATTATATGCAACAACCAACAAAACCAATAATTTGCAATTATATAATGCACTTAACCTAATAAAATGTTGTAGGGCACTTTACAGGAGGGTTATCAAACAAAATTTGATACTGAGCTACATAAGGAGATATTAGGCCAAGTTACCATATCGTTGGTTTTAAGGGAGGCACTAAAATGAGAGAGAGATGTAAAGAGGCAGAGAGATTTAGAAAAGGGATTCCAAGGCTTACGGCCTATGCGGCCAAAGGTATGCTGCCAATGGTGGAATTATGAAAATTGTGGATGTGCAAGAGACCGGAATTAGAGTGCGATGATCTTAGAGGGCTGTGTGGCTCCAGAAGACTACAGATATAATGTAGGATAACATTATGGAGGGTTTTGAAAATAAGATTTTTTTTTTTACTTCGTGCTCACCACTGCTTAGAGTCTTTTGTGGAATCTTATTGAATACTTTCTGAAAGTCCATTTAACTAGCATCCATTGACATTCTCTTATTTCCACGTAACCTCCTCAAAAAAATCAACTGGGTTTATTTGACATGCCTTATGCATAACAAATCTATGCTTGCTCTCTCTAATCAATTCATATTTGGCAGTGTGTTCAGTCATCCAGTCCCTTTTAACAGATTCTAGTAATTTTCCCACAACAGACATTAGACCATAGGTCTATAACTTTCTAGTTCCTCTCTCCTATTCCTCTTAAATAATAGTTTGCGATTGGTAATTTTCTGATCCAAGGAAACAATTCCTGTAGGAAGAGAGTTTGGGAAGAACATGACTAAAGCATCTACAGTTTCCTCATCTACTTCTTTGAATGCCCAAGGGTGGAAGCCATCAGGTCGTAGAAATTTATTCATTTTCAGTCTCATTATTTTCTCCATTGCCATTTTTAAATTCAGGTCAAAACTTGTAAGTTCATCCCCTTGATTTATTTTCAGTTTTCCTCTTTTACACCCACCTGAGGAGACTTGCTTCAGCTTCTCATCCAAAAGATGGCACCTCTGATTGCTGCACTCCCTCAATATTGCACTGGAGTGTTAGCTCAGACTACATGCTCAAGGTGCTGGATAGTGGCTTGAGCACAAAGCCTTCTAAGCCAGAAGTGAGAGTTACCACCACTGAGCCAAAGCTGACAGATTCCTTAAAATGCAAGAGAAGAGGAACAGGGTTTGAGGTCTTCTGTCTGCTGTTTTGGAAAACAGCAAAATAGCTCTTAGACTGGTGTCTGTTACCATTGTTTCTGGACTCTCAAGTCTGCTCCAGAGTCTGACTTACTTGCCTCACTTTCTGCCACTTCCCTGCCAGGAAGAGGGTCTGTACCGGGGATGTCTGATCCATGTAAGTGATTTGAATCCAAAAATACAAAGGGTACTATGAGAGGTAATTCATATCTAGGCAGTTCATGATTAGATCAACATTCATAATGTTTTGACCACAATATACATAAATTTAAGATTATCTGGCAATCATCACCAATAGAGACCAGACAAATCATTTTAATAGGAATGTGTGCATAATTATAACATTTTGGCTGATAAATGTTGCTGCAAGTTGAGGAAAAGTGAAATACTTTTTAAAGAATAATTGAGGATGCAACATAAACATACCCCAAAGAAAAATAAGTGAAAGCTAAATAAGTCGTATCCAAAATTGAGTGAAGAGAATAAAAAGTAACAAACCATACAGAATCCATACGGCAACAGGAGAGTACCCTTGGGAAGTATAGGAATTGCTAAAGCATAATAAAGGGAGATTAAATGCAAAGAGGACCCAGGAGATGAGTATAGCTGTAGGTGTTAAACGTAATACATTGTAAAACTCTTCTGGTATCATAACAGTAAATAAACAGTTGGAGAGAGAGTTTGAACTGTAAAAGATAAAAATGGCAGTGAAGTTCAATGATAAAATATTTGAAATATGACATGAATATTTAGTACAAGCATTCACTAGAGAGGATGAAATAAGCTTGCTGGTCAATTTCTGTCATATACCTTGTATCTTGGAGATTTTTAAAATCAGTGCAATTGACAAATTGGGAAAACTTAAATCCAACAAATCTCGGGAACGCGTGGAGACAGGCAATTATGCTGGAGTGAGGTGGAGACTGAATGAGTAGCGAATTAGTTTCAAGTGGTAGGTTCTGTTAAGTCATTTTCAGGTTTCAATTATAGATTAAGAATCAAGATCTGACATAATACTAACCTTCAAGTAAGCTAGGTTAGCTTGTTAAACAGAGAACTGCTTGGAGTGGCAGTTATCTGTCAAGCACCCGAAAGCAGTTGGTTCAAGTGGCATTAATTACTGTAGCAGAAAGCTAAACTAGCTAGTGACTCATCAGAGGGTCTATAAAAAGACAGGCTTTTCCATCTGCATGATCAGTAAGGGGTGCGCGAGGGGACAGACGACTATGCTGGAGTGAGATTGAGACTGATTGTGTAGCGAATTAGATTCATGTGGGAATTCAGTGCATGAGGAGAAAGGTGTGGCATACATAGAAATTATTCTAAGTTAATTAAGTGAGTAATTAAATTAAGTAAACTAAATAACATAAGTAACAATGGCAGAACAGGTGTTTTGTTGCAGCTGTGGAATATGGGTACTTTTGGATGCTAAGGCGATCCATGACAAACATGTCTGCAGAAAGTGTAAGCAACTGGACAGTTTGTTCTAGAAGACGGTCACGCCTCTTAGAATAGGATCGTCTGTTTTGGTCATCAGTGAGGGACAGGAGGATGTGACCGTGAGTGAGGCAGGTAATGGGATCGAGCAGACAGTCGTGAAGGAGCCTCAGACCTTGCAATTGCCTAGAGGTGCTCACAACCTGTGTGGATGAAAGCGAAGTCTGCAAGGTGGTTGAGCCAGCTGGCCATGGCACCATGGTACTGGAAGCTGTTCAAGCGAGGGGAGCAAAGAGGAATGTAGTGGTGGTAGGGGACAGTATATTGAGGGGGGTTGACACTGTTCTCTGCAGCAAAGAGTGAGAGTCCAGAAGGCTGTGTTGCCTGCCTGGTGCCAGGGTTCAGGACATCTGCTCAGGGCTGGAGAGGAATTTGCAGAGGGAGGGGCAAGGTTCCAGTTGCCATGGTCCATGTGGTGTCAATGGCATAGGCAGGGCAAGGAACAACATGCTGCATAGTTAGTATGAGAAGCTAGGAAAGAAATTAAAAAACAGAACCTCAAAGGTAATTATCTCTGGATTATTACCTGAGCCACTACAAATTGGCATAGGAAAAATAAGATCAAAGAGACTCAAAGGCTTGTGTGGGAGAAGTGTGTTCCAATTCATGGGGCACTGGCACCAGTACTGGGAAAGTGGGTGCTGCACCGTTAGGATGGTCTACACCTGAACCATGCTGGGATGTGCGTTCTTGCGAATCGCATAGCTAGGAAAGTAGAGAAGGCTTTAAACTAAACAAGGTGGGTGGGAATTAAGCTTGGATAGATGTGACAAATCAAGGGGTAGATTCAAAGCAGGAGACTATAATAGTAATATGGGAAATGAGGGTTGTTGAATAGCAGGAAAAAAAGAGATAAAACCTAAGAGTATGCCAATTGTCAAGATTAGATGTTACAAAGGTAACGAAAAGACAAAATTAAAGGTTCTGTATCTGAATGCACGTAGCATTTGTAACAAAGTAAAGAAATTGGTAGCACACATGGAAGTAAATAAGTAAGATCTGATAGCCATTATGGAGAAGTGGCTGCAGCATGATAAGGATTGGGTTCTGAATATTGAATGTTATATGGTATTCAAGAAGAATAGGAAGCTAGATAAAGGTGGAGGGGTAGCACTGATAATCAAAGAGGGCATTGGTGCAATAGTTAGAGATGACCTTGGTTCAGGAGATCAGGATGCAGAATTGGTTTGGGTGGAAATGGGAAATAGTAGGGGAAAGAAGTCACTAGTGGGAATGACCTACAGGCCCTCTAATAGTAATCACAATGTAGGACAATTTCTGGAAGAAGAAATAAGATCATTGGACCATAAGATATAGGAGCAGAAATTAGGCCATTCGGTCCATCGAGTCTGCTCCACCATTCAATCATGGCTGATAAGTTTCTCAACCCCATTCTCCCACCTTCTCCCCGTAACCTTTGATCCTCTTACCAATCAAGAACCTATCTATCTTGGTCTTAAGTACACTCAATGACCTGGCCTCCACAGCCCTCTGTATTGGGTGCTTGTGATAAACGGCAATAATCATGGATGATTTTAATCTACATATAATCTGGAAAAATCAGACTAGCAGTAGTAACCTGGATAAGGAGCTCAAAAAATGCTTTCAAGATAGTTTCTTAGAGCAGCACATTCTGGAACCAACCAGACAGTAGATTATATTAGATTTGGTATTGTGTAATGTGACAGGATTAATTAATGACCTCAGAATGAAGACGCCCCAGATAGCAGTGATCACAATATGATTGCATTTTATATCCCATTTGAAAGGGATAAGAGTGGGTCTCAGATTGGTATTTTAAACTTAAAAAAGGGCAACTATGTGGGCATGAAAACTGTGCTAGCTGGAGTGAACTGGGATTACGAGGCTAGGTGATAGATCAATAGGGAAGCAGTGGCAGACATTTAAGGGGATATTTCAGAATACTCAGAATAAATATATTCCTAATATAAATAAAAATTCTAAGCGGAGGACCCACTATCCATGGTTAACTAAAGAAGTTAAGGAAAGCATCAAACTTGAGGAAAAAATATATAACTGCACAAAGATGAGTGGCAGGTTAGATGATTGGTCAGAATATAACGAATGGCAGAGAATGACTAAAAGGTTAAATCAGGAGAAAGAAAAAGGTTAAATCAGGAGGCTAGCTAGAAATTTAAAAACAGATAGCAAGAGTTTCTACAGGTATTTAAAAAGGAAAAGAGTGATTAAAGTGAGTGTTGGTCCTTTAGAGAGTGACATTGGAGAGTCAGCAGTAGATAATAAGGAATTGATGGATGAAATGAACAAATATTTTGCTTCTCTCTTCGCTATAGAAGATACAAAAAATATTCCAGTAATAGCTGTAAATCAGGAGGTGGAGGGTGAGAGGAACTTGGTGAAATTACTATCAGTAGGGAAGCAGTACTGAACAAAGTGATGGAGTTGTGGGCTGACAAGTTCCCGGGTCCAAATGGACTTCATCCTAGTGTCTTAAAAGAGGTGGCTAAAGAGATAGTAGATGTGTTGGTGTTAATTTTCCAAAATTCCCTAGATTCTGGAAAAGTTTAATCAGACTGGAAAGTAGCAAATATAACCCCTCTATTCAAGAAGGGAGGGAGATAGAAAACAGGGAACTATAGGCCATTTAGCTTGACAGCTGTTGTGGGGAAGATGTTAGGATCGATCATTAAAGAGGTTATAGGCAGGCGTTTAGAGAAACTCAAGGTAATGGCAGGAAGAATAAAAAAGCAGAGTATTCCTTAAATGGAGAACGGCTGCAGAATTCCTAAGTGCAGAGGGATCTAGGTGTTCCAGTGCATGAGTCACAAAAAGTTAGTATGCAGTTATAGCAAGTAATTAAGAAGGCTAATGGAATGCTATCCTTTATTATGAAGGGAATTGAACATAAAAGTAAGGATGTAATGCTTCAGTTATCCAGAGCGTTGGTGAGACCACATCTCGAATATTGTGTGCAGTTTTGGTCCCCTTATTTGAGGAAGGATGTAAACGCTTTGGAGGTAGTTCAGGGGAGGTTTACTCAATTAATAGGTGAAATGAGCAGGTTGTCTTATGAGGAAAGGTTAGACAGACTGGACTTGTTTCCACTGGAGTTTAGAAGAGTGAGGGGTGACTTAGGTGCATGGTTTTGACAAGGTGGACGTGGGAAGGATGTTTTTTCTGGCAGGTGAGTCCAGCACTAGGAGAAACAGTTTTAAAATTAGGGGTTGCCCTTTTAGGACAGAGAGATTAGGAGAAATGTTTTCTGTCAGAGAGTTGTGCGACTTTAGAATTCTCTGCCTCTGCAGGGTGTAAAGGCATGGCCATTGAATATTTTTAAGATAGAGGTAGATCGATTCCTGTTAGGTAAGGAAATCAAAGGTTATCGGGGGTAGATGGGATTATGGAATTCAAAACACGAACAGATCAGCCATGACTTTATTGAATGGCAGAGACGGTTTGAGGTGCTGAATGGCCTACTTCTGCTCCCATTTCGTATGTTCTTATATCCAGGATCTAATGGAATGTATCCTCAGATGCTGGAGGCGCCCTTGGAAGAAATTTATGGTGCACTTACTCAAAGAATTGCTGAGCACTGTTGAGGATACAGAGGCAAACCTATCATACTTAAAAAGGATGAAAAAAGTAACTCAGGTGCATCCCCATTAATCTAAGGGGCTGGGAGGAGGTATCTGTACAACAATAACTTAATCAGAAGCAGACAGCATAGATTTAGAAAGGAAAGTGCCTGCTTGACGAAATTCATTGACTTTTTTGAGAAGTTATAGATGCAGTAGATAGTGCTATTCTCAAGATGTATATTATTCAAACGACCAGAGAGCTTTTGATCAAATTTTGTACAAAGGATTTGTAATTAAACTAGCAGGCACAGGAATTGAGGGTAGTAATAAAGGTTTCCTATGTTTAGCCTGGATACACATAGGACGGGAATTTCGGGCACTGCCCACTGCTGGGATCGCCAGGCCCTACCAAAAGCCAAGTAAAATGGACTTCTGGGTGGGCTGCCGAATCTCCTGCTGTGGGTCCCACCTCAATGGGGCCAGAAAACCCCGGCCTTAGAATATGGTTTTAGTTTTATTCACCACAGGGTATCAAGCCTATCAAGGCTGATCCCAAATGTAAATTGGACAAGTTATGAAGAAAGATTAGAGAAGCTCTAGCTTTAGCGTCTAAAAGCTAGCAAGAAATTAAAGGGAAATCTCATTGAAGTACATATGATATTAAGTAGCATAGGAAAGGTAAAGAAGAACAGCTAATTAAGAATAGTTTTCAATAGAAAAGCTCATTCTTATGGTACATGAAATCTTCCATCAGGACTTCAACAAATCAACAAATACGTATCAAATTGTTTCAGAATCCAAGCTTATTACTTCAAAGTCAGTTAAAAAAGTAGGATAAGGGGAAATTTATGAAAATTAACTTGTACACACACACACACACACACACATACAGGGGAGAATCTTCTTCAAATAATGTTAAATGTTTAGCGTAATGTACCAAATAGAATAATTGTAACAAACATATTGGAGTCATTCAGAGCTCAAATAGATATCATAATAGCAGAATTTGCCAGCTGGATTTATTTTGCAGCATTCCACAAAGTTATGTGTTTAAACCCTTTTCCAAGATTTGCGAGAACAATCTAGGCTGCAACTGCAGTGCAACACAGAAGTGCTGAAAACTTTTAAGATATCACCCTTCCTATCTCTTCATGGTATGCTGATTGGATGCCTGCCCATTCAGGTAAACATTACAAGTCCTATGGCAACACTTTAGTGTTCTTATAAACATCCCTTCCATGACCAACATCAACAACAAAAAATTCGCTGACCTTTCATCTAATTTGTCTTATGCAAAATTCTATTGTTCTTGCTTTTATAACAACAGTAACTGCATTTTAATGTTATCCTTGTAGATGAATTATTTTTCTATGTTTATGAAAAATCTGCTAAATTGCTAGCTAGTTTCGAGTCTTTCTTACTTCCCTAAAGTGGTAGCCCCTGATAACAGTCCATGATATAAATGGATGGTGTATAAGAGCAGGACCATAATAATGTAGGTGAAAGTGCAGCTACGCTGCTTTCATTTTGTGGGTTTCCAGTGTGTCAGCAGTATTCCAAGGAACTGCCAGACTTGAAATCTGGCTGAAAGGGGAGAACTTGCCTTCTTATGCTCTATTGCAGATACTGGGGTCACAACCTCAGTAGTACATATTATAAGCTTATTTAATTTGCTGAATTATAGGCAACATTACTCAATTCATGCCCTTCTCAGCTACTTCCATGACTCTGTTGTTATATGAGACAGTATTCACAACCTGTGCTATCATGTCTTAAGGAGGGTTCTCCTCTGCCTGAAATGTGGATACTTCACTCTCCTTTTCCATCAAAATACAATTCTTATTAAAAACGATAGTTCTATCACTTTTCACTTATCACCCCTTTACTCACTGACCTACATTGGCTCTCTGCTAAGCGATGTCTTGATTTTAAAACTCTCACCCTTGCTTTCACCTCTTAATGGCCTCACCTCTCCCTATCTCCGTAATCTCCTACAATCCCTCAGATATTTCTGTACTCCTCCATATCTGGCTCCCTGATGATTCCCCCATTTTAATTGCTCCACCTTTGGCGACTAAGCTATAGAATTCCCTCTCTAAACCTCTCTGCCTCTGTACCTCTCTTTTCTTTTTTAAGATGATCCCTAAGATGATATCACTTTGACCAAGCTTTTTATTAGCCTAATATCCCCTTATGTGCCTTGTGCCAAATTTTGTTTGGAAACTCTCCTGTGAAGTGCTTAGGATTTTTTACTATACCAAAGCTGCTATATGTATGCAAACTGTTGTTGTTCATTGGCAATATTCTATAGTCACAGTAGTTGTGTGAAAACACAGAGAAAAGTAAGAAAAGTAAAACAGCCCTTTAAGAGCTGCTGCTCTCCTTATTCCTCATCCACAGCCCACTTTGTACTGATTTAAAAACAAGTAAATAACCATAGATAAATTATTTTAATTAGCTGACTCCAATACTCTGGCAATACCAATTCTACTCCATTTGTGCAAGTGTGCTCATTCATGAAAATCCTATGGCCATTTTGCCATAAAACTCCTTCCATTGGGCCCTAACAATATGCCAGAACCCTATTGTCGGGGGATGAGTTTTGAAATCTGATTAATTTTGCTATTTTCTATTTTATTCTCTAAAATTATGAATGGGTTTATGTTGTAGACTGATGCCAAATAGGAACTCCATTGAGGCTGCACAAATATTAAGTGATGTGTGAAAGTGAGGATCTTCAAGTGACACAACAAATTGAGAGAGCTGCAAAGGGACAATAAAGCAGGACACCGCCAGTAACATAAAGAAGCAACTATGCCTCGGTTATAGGATAAGATATAAAGGTCTAAATAGCAAAACAAGGAGCTTCATAACAAGATAAGGGAAGTAGTTACAAGTGAGGCTGAGCTCTAAGTCACTGAAATATTGAAAATAGCTTTATTTTAACGTCCAAGTTGTCTCCATTTTCTGTAAATCTTAGAAAGAGAGTTTACATTGATGACACACATGCTAGTAAAGGATGTTATTTGTGGAAACAAATCAAGGGACAGAACGGAAACACAGTATAAAGAAATGAAGAGCCTATCTTACTGGGGATGGGGAGTGGAGGATGGGGGAGATGTTTTATCCAGATATAATTAACTGCAATGTGTAATTTAACGGAATTAAATGGACAATTTATAAAGTTTTATTAATTAGGAAATTGAAGAGTGAAAAAGAAAAGGCATAGAAATAAGATATCTTCCCCACTTGCAAAATGATTAGAATTTTCTACATGCAGACTTTGGTAAAAGTACACTAATAGGAAAATTCTGAACCGCAGCATCCTGTCAACCTAACCAATCTCAGGTGAGTGATTTTTGTCAGCTTTACTAGTTTCAGTTTCATTCAGAATCTCTTTCATCATCTCATCATTCTGACTCTTTTATCCTCTGCCATTAGGATTTCCATACTTCATTGTGCCAGTACAACACTGTTGCCTCATTTGGTTTCTGGAACTCTCTTGCTTTATTCTGCCAATGCAGCTCATTCGCTTTGTTGTGTCAGTAAGATTCTCTTGCCTTTATATGTCACTCACACTTCCACTTACTCAAAGCTCCTTTTCTCCTTGTTTTAATTGGATCTATTTGCTTCTCATGTCATTTAGTTCTCTCACCTTGTCATGTGGCTCCTCTTCTTTAGCCTCAGGTGGATTTCTCAGTTCTTAGCCAGGTGGACTGCCGTGTGAAATCAAAATGATCCACCTTGAAACAAAAATGACAGCATTAGTCTTACTTGGCTTGTATTGTGTTTCCTGGAATAAGATACAGGAGGCTGACGGTTATGTGTGAAAGGGGGAGTGAGATATAATCAGCTTAACAGAGAAACAGCGACATGAGTTTTGGGTTGCAGGATTTAGAAATGATAAGCAAGTAGATTAAGGGAGGGGCAGCATTGCTAATAACTGAGGATCAGACAGTTATCAGAAGAGATGTTTTATCCTCAGATAAAAGGACTGAGTCCATTTGGTTGGAAACCTGTGACACCAGAGGAGAGAGATTTGCAATTAAGAATCTTTGGAAACTAGCAGAAAAAGTGTGATATAGAATTATTTGAGCAAATAAGTTGCACTTTGGAGAAGAGAACGTGTTAATTATTGGCAAATTTAATTGCCAATTAAAATGTGGATCCAAGGGAATAGTTTATGTTCAGCAGCCAGTCTGAGGCAGAGGGTAACCTAGAGATTGGAGCATAATTGAATGTCAGCTATCACATATCATTAAATTCAGTCTTGTGGCAGAGCTGAGTACTAGATTCCTCAAAAACTTAGAACATTATTGCACATACATTATACGGCAGATCACTGCTGATGGAGCGCTGCACCTTTGGAGATGTCATCTTCCGGATGAGATGATAAACCGAGACCCTTTCTACTCTCACACGTGGGCATAAAAGATTTCAGGGTACTTTCAAAAAAGAGCAGGAGAGATCTCCACTGTGTCCTAGCCAATATTTATCCCTCAGTCACCATCACTAAAATAGCTTATTTGGTTATTATCATATTGCTGTTCTGAGAGCTTGCTGTGTACAATGTGGTTGTCATTTTCCCACATTCCAAAATTGACTATTCTTTAAAAGTGCTTAATTGGCTGTAAATCATTTTGGGGCATTCCATGGCTGTGAAAGTCATTATGCAAATCTTAGTTTTTCCTTTTTTAGTAATAGTAGAGCTCTGATATTTAAGTGAATAGGGGAGAGATACAGTTCTCTGCATCCATGATTGGGAGTAGTGAAGTTTGTATTGCCTTCCCAATGCCAGGGTTAAAGACATCTCCTCGCTGCTGGAGAATTACTTAAGTGTGCAGGAAAGGTCCATTTCTCATGGGTCATGAAGCAACCAACACAGGTAGAATTAATAATGCTGTTCTGCTGTGGGAGTTTGAGGAATTAGAACACAAATTAATTAGGACTTCAAAGATAATAATCTCTGGATTACTAAATGAGCCAAGTGTGAATTGGCGTAAGCAAATCAAAGCTGAATACACACCTCAAAGAGTGGTGTGGGTGGCAAGTATTTCAAATCATGGTGTTCTGGAAGCAGTGCTGTGGAAAGAAGGAGCTGTTATGTTGGCACAGGCTCCACTTTAACTGGAGGGTCACAGGGTATTTACAAACTTGAAGAGAAAAGTCAACACCATAGAACAGTATAGCGATTTGGGTAAAGTTAAGCAGAGTGTAACTGGAAGGGACAGAGTGTTTAGTGGTAATAGTGCATCAGTGAATAAGATCCAAGCTAGGTAACAAGGTAAGCTGTGAGGAGGACATAAAGGGCAAAGTTTTTTGTCCTTGGGCAGGCGTGCGTCCGACCCGAACTGAAGTAAAAAAGTGCACGATGATGTCGGGCGAGGGTCCCCATGTCATTGCCCACTCACGCGATATTTCACTTGGCGGGCAGGTGCTGATGCCGGAGTGGTGCCCGTCATTAATTAACAGGCCACTTAAGGCCATTAACAATCCAATTGTCTGTGATTTTTCATTGCCTGTGCAATTTTCTGATTGTCACATGGGCAAAACGGGCAGGCAGCCAGCCGACATTTTCACAAACCTCATTCAAAGGCTGGTTAAAAAGCATCAGCAGCATTGCCAGTGTGAGTGGTGACCAGTTTTAGAGATAATTTGCTGCTGGTTTCTTATTTGTAATTGGCAACTCCACCTCTATTCGGGACTTCATTCTTGGCATTCCCAGGCCTCATTTAAGACCTCATTGCTGTCTGCCAGGCCTCCGGAGGATTCTGACCGTGTGGACTCTTCCAGGTATCAGACAGCTTTCCTTTACTCTGGGAATGGGGATTGTGGTCTGGTGGCACCTCCCCTGAGGAGGAAGAGAGGGCCAGAAGGGAGTCGAGGCCAGGTGCCCCTATGCAGCTTCCAGGGGAGGGACCTGTAAGAGGAGAGGTGCAGGTACAAGGTGTGCAGGGCCAGTAGGAAAGTCCAAGGCAGAAGGGGCTGCAGAAGACACCACTATCCTGCTGCCAGGGTTTACGGGCTGCGATGCATCTACACCAATATGTCCGAGGTGCAATGCCGAAGGAGGTTTTGCCTCTCAAGGGAGACAGTGACCTCCATTTGTCAGTTGATTGGGCCTGAGATCAGCTCCGACTGTGTGTGTGGACACTTCAACGCCATGGGCTCTGAAGATCACAGTTGATGTAAAGAAATGTAAATGATGTAATTGTCAAATTGACATAAATTTTGTTTCTGTCATCATGACCTGAGTATGCTTCACCTTTTTTATTTTATTGGTGCAGGGGACGCCAGTATGTAATGCTAGAAATACGAGGCTCTGAACTTTATTGCACAGGTACTTAATGTTCTTTGTGTTCAAATGAAAAGGTGCTTTCAGACATCCGGGATGGAGGAGGCAGCCTTGGAATGTGATTGAAGCTGATCTTTGGTAGCCTAGCTGAAGGAGCGTTGGATCAAGGTACCCCTGGTGTCCCTGCCTCCCTAGGGGTTACGAAGGTCTTGCACCATGCCCTTAGTGCTCATCTTCGGACTCACCACTGGACTCATCATCTTTGGCCTGTACAGCTGCATCAAGATCCTCTTCCTCCAGTGTGTCCCCCCTTGACTGGCCAGACTGTGGAGAGCGCAGCTTGCAACCTTTGTCAGTGACACCCGCTCTGGGGGGTATGGCAGTGCGCCCCTTAAACAGTTCAGGCAGCGGAAGCACATCTTGAGAAGACCTATGGTCCTCTGTACCACCGCTCTTGTGAAGGCATGACTTGTATTGTAATGCTGCACTGACTCTGTTCCTGGGTGGCAGAGAGGCATCATGAGCCATCTCTTCAACAGATAGCCCTTGTTGCCCAGTAGCCATTCATCCAGTTGGGCTGGAGCACTGAAGAGCCTTGGCACCTGGGAGGGTCTCAGAAATTAATTAAACATAAATGAACATAGAATCGCCCATGACCTGTCTCTCTTGTGCTCATGGTGCCTTGAACTTATGCTTATGAGTACTACGTTTGGGTTCTCTTAACTCGCTGGCACCGGCATTACATAAGAACATAAAGAATAGGAGCAGGAGTAGGCCATTCAGCCCCTCAAGCTTGCCCCACCATTCAATAAAATCATGGCTGATCTTCCCCAGGCCTCAACTCCTCTTTCATGCCAGCTCCACATACTTCTCAACTCCCCGATATTTCAAAATTCTATCTACCTACTCTTTAAATGCTTTCAGTGACCTAACCTCCGCAACTCTCTGGGGCAGAGAATTCCAGACATTCACTACCCTCTGAGAGAAGAAATTCCATTGCATCTTAGTTTTAAATGAATGGCCCCTTATTCTGTAACTATGTCCCTTAGTTTGAGATTCCCCCAATAGTGGAAACATCTTCTGAACATCTACCCTGTCAAGCTCCCTCAGAATCTTGTAAATTTCAATCAGATCACCCCTCATTCTTCTAACTCTAGTGAATAAAGGCCTAACCTGTTTAGCCATTCTTGATAAGTCAACTTCTTCATCCCAGGAATCAGCCTAGTGAATCTCTTTTGAACTGCCTCCAATATCCTTTCTTAAATACGGGGACCAAAACTGTACACTGTACTCGAGGTGTGACCTCACCAACACCCTGTACAGTTGTAACAAGACTTCCCTATTTTTAAATCCAACCCCCTAGCAATACAGGCCAAAATTCAATTTGCCTTCTTAATAACTTGCTGCACCTACATGCTAACTTTTTGTGTTTCATGTACAAGAACACCCAAATCCCTCTGTGCTGAACTTTTTTGGAGTCTCTCTCCTTATAAAAACTAGTCTGTCTTTTGATTCTTCTTACCAAAATGCATGACCTCACACTTTCCTACATTAAACTCCATCTGCCAAGTTTTTGCCCACTCACTCAACCTGTCTATATCCAGATTGCAGATTCCTTATGTCCTCATCAGAACATGCCTCCCACCTATTTTTGTATCATCAGCTAATTTAGACACATTACACTCTGCCCCCTCCTCCAAGTCATTAATATAAATAGTAAATAACTGAGACCCTCGGACTGATCCTTGTGGCACTCCACTAATTACGTCTTTCCAACCTGAAAAAGACCCATTAATCCCGACTCTCTGCCTTCTGTGTATTAACCAATCCTCAATCCATGCTAATACATTACCCCCAATACCATGAGCTCCTCTCTTGTGCGATAACCTTTTATGTGGCACCTTATCGAATGCCTTCTGGAAATCCAAATACACCTACCAGTTCCCCTTTATCAACTCTGCTTGTTGTATCCTCAAAGGACTCCAGCAAATTTGTCAAACATGATTCCCTTTCACAAAATCATGTTGACTCTGTTTGATTATGTTAAGCATTTCTAAATGTCCTGCTATTTCTTCCTTAATAAAGGACTCTAGCATTTTCCCAATGACAGATGTTAGGCTGACTGGCTTATAGTTTCCTGTTTTTTATCTCCCTTCTTTCGTGAACAGGGGCATCACATTAGCAGTTTTCCAATCTCCTGGGACCCTCCCAGAATCCAGCGAGTTCTGAAATATTTTGACCAATACCTCCATTATCTCTGTAACCACTTCCTTTAAAACATTGGAGACAGCCTGCTGACTCTGCTGTCTTGTTGGCCTCGAGGACCTGGGTGGTCGTCTTCTGGCGAGTGGAGCCTGTGCTGGCCTGGCCTGGGAGGGAGTAGTCAGTGCCACGGCTGGCATCTCTCCAGTCACCACACCTCAGATGCCACGGTCACTGGCAGAGGGGCGGAGGAGCTGCTGCTGTCATCCAGAGCGCTCTGAGAGGAGCCTGCAGAGATGACAGACAGCTCGTGTGCCAACATGAGGTCACTGCGTACCTCCTTGCACACCATTGATGGACAGGCACCTAGCTGGGATACTGGGGCCTCATCCATATCCCACACTGACACTGACCACCTGAGGTAATTGCCTATGTGAGGGCTTGCAGGTCTGAGCACAGCCCCAGGGACCTCTCATTCTGTCCCTGGAGCTGCCTCTCCATGAGAGTGGCCACTCTTTCAATGGAGGAGACAGTGCACTGACGGTCAACACAGTGCTTGTGCTCCGCATGGACTCCTCTATCACGGAGACCATGGCACACAGACCCTCATGGATCTCCATCAGATCCTCCCACACATCTCGCTGGACATCCAGCTTCTGACTCCAGAGGCTCATCAGCAGCCCTCGACTGAGCATCATCCTGTCCTCAGCAGTCCTCTGTCTGCCAGTACCCTGGGCACTCTCTGCCTCTGCCTGCATCTCAAACAGAGTGAAGTGCCCTCACCAATTTGCACCGAGATACTAGCCCCTGACCTAATGCCCACTGAGGTGCCGGTATCTGCGCTGGTGTTTGCTTCAGAGAGCAGGTGTGCCACAGTGGACAGTGACACCTGGTGGTCCTCTGGCATCAGTTGTGGTCCTTTGGGGTCTGCAGATGGGACGCCTGTTGGCGAACCTAAAACGGAAAAGAAGGACATGTCATTAGTTTAAGTCATCACACCATCACTGTGCATGCCAGGCACCCTGGTGAAAGAACAGTGCCATCATCTCCCAATGATTAATTGGGACTCCAGGTTCAAGGCTCACATCAATGAAGAGACTACACTAGAATGATTGCACAAACCGAAAGTCTCACCTCTGTGCATTTCACTCTGGCACCCTCGCCTCTCCACGCTCGGTTGCACGGGGACCGTGCCAGCACTCCAGCTCCAGGGCATCTTGCTCGAACCGGGAGAGCATCAGCAAGTTGGGCGGGCTCTCGGTTTGGTTATGGTTCATCTTCCACTGGAAGGGCAGGGGAGAATTGATTAGTCCACTCCCTACCTGCAGCGCCATTGCAGCTTGGCCAACCCCGCGGGGCACATCCGAGTCGTGGCCCTCAAGCCGCAAGGCACTCAGTCCATGCAGCCAATGCTCATCCCTTTGGCCAGCTCCAGCGTGGTTGACAGCTGGCACTTAGACTCCAGCACCTCTGAGATCCATGGGGAGATTGGCCACATCTTAACACTTCTGTATACTGACCCATGCCAACACAATACTCAGCCTTCCTGAGCGCAGCAGGTCATTGAAACGCTTCTGCCATTGCACCCATGCGCACTGCACCACGTCAAGGCTACTCACATGGGCTGTCACCTCCTCCCATGTCCCCTTGGTGACGTGCGGAGGCTTCCTCCTCCTCCCATCTCAGGGGACAGGGTGTCCCTCCTGGCCGCCATCACCTCCAGCAGGACTGCAAGGCGTCCGTCTGAAAAGCGGGGTCCGAGTGCCCGTCCGACCTGCCCTCCCGCCTGGCGTTTGCTGCTGCGCTCGAGGGCAACTTCCAAACGGCATCCCGACGTCATTCCTGGGCAGCCTTTCTGGGGCTCCCTCGGCCTCCTTTATTCCGGCTGCCGGGTAGCCATTAAGACCCGGCGGCAAAGAGGCCCCCCGCCCCCACCCGGCCCTTGCTGGCCGGTGACGAGCTGCGTTTTGCGCTGGGCAGGCCTTAATTGGCCTGCCAGTGTGAAACGGACTCGGGGACCAATGGCGGGCGGCAGTCGGTTTCCCAGCTATTCCCAGGCCCGCCCACTGCACCGCCCGACAAGGGCAAACTCCAGCCCGAAGGGTGGGGAGCAGTTTTAACCTTCCAGTGTGGCTAGGTGTTGGTGTGGAGGTCAAGTTAACATATCAGAAAATGCCGATGTTTCAGGAGCAGATCAGGAATCCCGCTGACATCTGCAATTTACTGACATGTGTCCGTGAGCCTGTGGGAAACCCCCTGAGCGACAGGCAGGTCTGCTGTTACTATATGTCAAAAGCCAACTGACTCCCTGTTACCTTGGATCCTGGTTTGATGTGCTGGTGTGTGGGATTCCCAGACCTCCTGCAACTCGCCAGGTTGACAAGTTGAGAGGACAGTGGGGGCTGAGCAATCGACATGCTGGAAAGCATTTAAGTGCAGAGATATGAATGTTCTTTTTTGTTGAAGGGTAAGCCTTTTGCTCACAGGACTCATTCTGACAGTGTGCTTTCACTGCTTTAGAGGTGATTTCCAAGACTTCAGAGGCAATTTCTGCTACACAGCAGTCTTTTTGCCTTTGATCTGCACTTCCCTGCTGTCAGCCTTTCAGCAGCTTGGGAGCAGCTTATGCAGCTGTACTTTTGGACATCTGATGAGGAACAAAAGGGGTAGCACCAGTAACACAAACAGCACCAGGAGCAACACCAGCAGCAGGAGCAGCAAGTGCCTTCTCCTCAGCCCCCGGCCACTCCAGAGGACAGAGGGGATGGGCATAAAGCTCCAGCTCAGAGGAGGTGATAACCGCAGCACAAGAGGATGATTTTCCTAGTCATGATTGAGTGCCAGTACCTCAGGAGGCTTAGACTCTCACATTAGGTCATTGCTGACAGCCCCCTGGAAGAAGAACCCTCTTCCAAGTGGGGCAGGCGCGGACGTATTGCTGTTGGCTGTCACGGTCACCACAGCCCTGAATCACTTTCCCTCTGGCTCCTTCTGGGGATCTGCTGGTGACAACTGCAGAATCTGCTGCCCACAGGTGAGGAATGCCATATATTCCAGGGCCGCAAATTACATCCACTTTGTTACTCATGAGGCCAGTCAGAACAAGGGGCGCTCAGATTTGCTGCTCTGTCTGGATTCTCAGAGGTATTGACAATCAGGGGCTGCACATGTGTGGAAATCAAGGGACCCTCAGGTCGATCAATAGTCTTTACTAAGTGAACTCCGTTAAAGCTCAACTGTCATGTGACCATTGGAAGATTATCATGCGTATCCAAGAAAGATAACCAGGGAGCTGCCTTCATTCAGCAACTGTCGTCTCCCACAGATATTTGCTTCTGCAAGCAGAGTCAGAGGATTGTTCCTCAGACACAAGGGCTGCCCTATAAGGATGTGGCTGATGTCACCTGTGAGGAGTCCCTACAACTGATGCCCAGGAAAGAAATAACAGAAGCCACGTGACCACAAGAATGGTCATCCAGTAGGAAATTGGGGTGCTGAAAATGCGATTAGGGTGGAGGGGGACACTTGGGGCAGCCTTCAGCATACACTAACACAGGTATCCAGAATATTAGTGGTCCGCTGCACGTTGAACAACATAGCACAGCAGAGAGGAGGAAGGTGAGGTCCTCTCTGCAGCTTTGGAGGAGGAGGAGGAAATAATGGGGGCACTGGAGGAGCAGGAGGAGAAGGGATCTCCTTTGTGAAACTACAAAGTTTACTCTTCCTTTTCCTAGGGCTTCATTGTGATGCCATCCAAGTGGCTTCAGCAGAGTTGCAGACAGGCTGCTCAATCCCCTGCTCTGACTGTTCAGATGCTTGTGGCTGATGTCCTCTGGGTTTTGGAACCAGGAGGGCTCCGCCAAAGACTTCCTCACCTACACCTGTGCAGAGGAAGACTCAGCCATCTGGACAGGAGGCAGCATGTGTGGCTTTGACTGAGGGAGGGCACAATGGGGGAGGAGCGGGAGCACTCTGAGCAGAGATCCCCCCTCTCCATGTCTCCTTTCTCTATCTTCCCTCTTATGGCTCACCTGCACTTTCCCGCTAGCCAGGAGCTGGAGAGCTCTTTACTGCACTTCAGCGTGGCACTGAACAGCCAATGTGTGAGTTTCTTCATCCTATTTAACCTGGCAGACTGAGTGTTCAGGCCTTTGATCAGGATCAACAATGAGCTTGGTTGCCTGTCGTGTCTGATGCTCCATAAAGGTTGTCACTTGTTCCATGGAGAGGGACATCAGCATAAAGGCCTGAGACACGATGGCCTCATTGTGGAGACAGGCTCCTATCATCTCCCTCCAAATGCACACAATGCTTTTGGAAATGTTGGCTCAACCTCACACATTTTCTGTTGTTGAATGTATGTGTCAAATTCAATGAAAGAGTAAGGACGAGAGACCTTTTTGTCGATGACTCTAGAGGCTCAGCATCGGCTGCCAGATGAGCAGAGCTTGGAGCATCCTGTGGCCTCCAATGGAGACTCTTTACTGCTGTCTTGTTTCCAGCACCTGCTCCTGCTCATTTATGATGAGTACCTTAGCAGTGAAACATCCTCTTCGCTTGTCCACTATGGACAAAAATCCCCTTCGCTCACAGGATGATGTTTCTCTTCTTAATGATGACAATGCCATCTGTCAATGCTGGAAAGAGCATTTTCAACTGTGAATCCACATGCAGCTGATACTCTCCAGACTATCCACCAGTACCCTGAGGTAGAATCCGTGGGTGAACCACCACCGATGGGAGAGCTGCAGCAAGCAATCAAACAGATGAAAAACAACAAAGCTGTGGCCTTGATGGGATTCCAGCTGAAGTCTTCAAAGCTTCTGCTCATATCAAGATTCCATGCACTTATCCTCTGGATTTGGGAGGAAAAGGAGCTCCCCTTCCGCCAAACTTCACAAATGCAACAATTGTAACTCTCTTCAAGGAGGGAGATAAATTATGCTGTGGAAACTATCGAGGCTTTTCTCTCCATACCAAGGAAACCCTGACGTGCGTTCTACTTCATGTGGCTGCAGACACCCTCCCTCAAACACAGTATGGCTTTAGACCTCCCAGAGGAACCTCTGACATAGTGTTTTCTGCTAGACAGATCCCAGAAACATGTCGAGAGCAAGACCAAACCTGACCAAAGCATTTGACTCAGTAACTTGTGAGGATTTGTGGATTGTACTCCAGAGATTTGAATGTCCAAAAAGCCTCACCACAATCCTGCAACTGCTTCAGAATGATATATGACCTCAACTTTCTGGAGTGGGAAATCTGAAACAGTCCCCTTCAAAATCTGAATCTGTGTGAAGCAAAGCTGTGCGATATCTCCCATACTATTTACAATCTATCTGACAGTGTCTATTCACCCCACCAAAGATCAACTGCCCTCTGGTATGAGCATTAACTCTTTAACCTCAGTCCCCTCCATACCAAAACTAAACTGACCACCATAGCTATACATGACCTATAGCCTGCAGATGACTGCAATGACATTACTCACTCTGCACTGGATTTGCAAACCATTCTTGGGGCTGAATTTTGCGCTTGACGGGTGGGCAGCCGATTGCTGCCACCAAAATGGGCCGCGCCACCATTTTGCGTGGGCGGACCAATTAAGGCCCTCCCAACGGGTTTGCGACTCCCGTGTACAATGGGAAAATCGAATTGGTGGCGGGCATGTTCAGACCACCAATTCCAATGGGGAACCGGCAGTCTGCAAAAAGAGTGGCCAGGCAGCCTCCTTTAGGCTGTTCACCATGGCCAGTCATTGGGCAGCACAAGAGGTGAGGGCAGAGGAGGAGGAGGGGGGGGCAGGGTAGGCCAGCGGGGGGAGGGCCACTGTGCCCCTCGGTTCTCAGATGCCTACCTTGCTGTCCTCCTTCAAGAGGTGTCCAACCATCAGGAGGTCTTGTTTCCAGACGGTGGGATGAGGAGGGTCCCCCACGTCACCAGGCAGGCATGGCAGGAGGGGCGGAGGCTGTTAGCTTTCATGATGCTGTGCGGTGCACTGGAACGCAGTGCCGCAAGCGCTTCAATGATTTGCTGCGCTCTGGAAGGGTGAGTGCCATGTCAGCCTTGGCCATTTGACCCAGCAGGTAGCCTTAGCCTTTGACCCCACCCCTCCCATGTCTTAGTGTCATTACTGCATTGGGCATTTGGCGCATGCTGGGTGGGCAAACAGATAGTGACCATGCTTACATCAGCCTTAGTGGTTGAGGAGAAGATGGGTTCTCCCTGCAGATTATGTTGGTGTTTGTCGCATTTGAGTAGTCTGGGGGCAACCTGCAGGGGAGGCAGCTAGACACAAACTCAGAACTCCAACACATGTCTTATTGATGGTGATGAGATGGTGGAAGGGGAGCCTCAAGATGTCGTGGCCAAGAGCCATCTGCTGGCCTCGGTGCCACACCTAGTTGTGCCTCCTTGCCATGGGCGCTAAGACCCACGTGTTATTCAAAGTGATGGATGCCGAATGTGTCCAAGGTGGTCACTGGGGGAGGGGGTTGAGACCAGCCGTACTATCTTCTGGGGACTGATCACCAGTAGTGTGGACAGGAGCCGCTGGAGGCCTCAGATGGGCCACTGTGGTTGGAGTGCGGCATGCGCGTGCAGAGTACATGAGCGATCAGCCCCAATAAATGCTCTTCTCTGTTCTGCAGGCAAAAACAGAGCACAATATGAGGGAGCAGCAGAGGACTGGAGGTGGGCACGCGGTGCTGCAGCGCCTCACCACGTATGAGGAGCAGGCCATGGAGCTGGGGAGGAGGCAGGCAGCCAGGTCGGCAGGTGTCAGCGAGGCTGGGGTGCAGCAACCAGGTATTTGAGGGCCACAGTCCCATCCACTCTGTCTCCCCACCATCCAAAGCACTGATGGTTGCTGCAATCATTAATGCAGCAACACTGCTTATTCACAGACTGATACAGTCAGACGTGTGGGTCATACACAAAGGTCCCTCGGCCCCTTGAGGATGTGCATCTCTAGCACTTTCCAAAGTTACCTTATCCCATTTGTTACCACTATCCCCATGGCCTAACATGCCATGGCATCGCTGCTGCACAGCCAAAGACTTATTGCATCTTAGGAGGGTTTGTACCTCCATCACCCTTTCAGCCAGTGCATCCCACGTTGCTCAGCACCTCACCTATCAACCTCATGGCACTCAACTTAAATAAATGCCACCACGTTAGTCATCCCTGCGCCAGGGGGAAATGTTGCCTTGTGTCCACCCGTTCTATGCCCCTCATAATGGTATGAAGGTCAATAATGTGACCTGTCAATCTCCTCTGCTCCACGGCAAATGTTGCAAGTGTTTGCGATGTTTCCTCATCACTCCAACTATCCAGGCCAGCAATCATCCAGGTCAGGTACCTCTGCACTCTCCCCACACCAATGCCATCCCTCCCATGAAGTGCAGGTCACAACTGGATGCAGAAGTGTCGATGTGGCCTCGACAGCGTTTTCTGCACTTGCAACATGACCTCCCTTTTCCTACATTCTATTCCTCGGCTAATAAAGGCAAGTCTGACTTCGACCTTGTTAAGCGCCTTATGTTCCTGTTTTAATACCTTAACAGGTCTGCCCAGCAAGGTCCCTGTAATCAAAGTAACTTCCCACGGTCCTACCATTACTCATGCATTCCCGTACCTTGCTTGTCTTGCCCAAGTACTTAACCTCACACTTATCCACGTTACATTCCATGTGGCATTCCTTAGGCCATCTGACCAGCCTGTCTGTATGCGCGTGTAATGTTTGGGCCTCCTCTTGACTATTTACCACCCCACCAATGTTCGTCTCCTTAGGTTCTTGAAGGGTGAGCGACTTATGAGGCTGGGGGGAAGGGATGAATGGTGTTACTCCCTGAATGCTAACTGATGCACTGTCCTTGTTGTTAATTTCAGCATCACCACCACATGGCCACCATTAACATGTCCGGAGCCCCCTCTCCACACCTGAGGGCCAAGACTTGCAACTTGTGGCACATCCTTTCAGCCAGCCAGGCACCAGCGCAGCCACAAACACTTTGGTGGGGAATATAATGTTGGCTAGTGTCCCGGGGCACAGTGGAGAGGGCACTTCACAATCGCTGGAGGAGATGGCATGGATAGAGAGTGCTGATAGCGCCAGCAGCTGGAGGGCTGCAGCGGACCAGGCGCATGCTGAGTCCGGCAGTGATGATGTGCCTCTGGAGATGTCAGCCCTGCAGCAGCTGCAGGACAAATGGCAGGGTGCGCGGGAGCATCTGACAGGGTTGCATGAGGGTGTGTTTCAGTTGGTCTCTGTGGTGGAGGAGTCCAGGCAGAGTGTCAGTGAAGGCATGAACCTCAGGACAGAGCTTCAGGCTTCTTCCACTGAGAGATTGGTGACTCTCATGGAGAGGGGCTTCAGTTGGATTGAGAATCTTCTGATTGGGTTACACTCTGACCTGCAAGCCCTCACAGCGCTAATGGCCACAGGTGGTCATTTGCAATGTGGGAGATGTTCTGGGCACCAAGTGTCAGCGCTCGGTGCCCATCCATCTGCGATGAGCAGGGAGACCCAATGTGACCTCACGTCAGTGCAGTAGCTGCTTGTCGTCGCTGCGAGCTCCTCTCAGGGCGCTCCAGAAGAGGGCAGCAGTTCCTCCGCCCCGCTGCCAGTGACCACTGCATCCGTTGAGGCTGCGACAACTGGGGAGGTGCCAGTTCTGGAACTGGCCACTCCCTCCCAGGCGGGGCCATCACAGGCTCCACAGGCCAGAGGACGGCCGCCAAGGTCATCGAGGCCAACAGGACAGCAGAGTCAGCAGGCTGTCTCGCAAGCCACTCCGAGCGATGGGGCGGCACCTAGACGTTGCACCTACAAACGAAAGCATAAGGCGCGTTAGGCATTCCACGGGTTTGTCACTGATGATTTTGTGTTGGCCCTAGATTAGGGAATATATCATTATGTACGTCTGAACGACGTTTGTGGTTTATTTTAGTGGGAATAAAGTTCGCTTTTCTGACCATGGCTGAGGGAGTTTCCTTTGTGCTGCATTTGTATGTTTCACAGACATCTCATGAGTGTTTGAGTGGACTTTGATGTTTCTGTACTAAACCCTTAGTTGCAGCTGATGAGGTGGAAGATGTAGCACCTAAGTGCCACGTGTGGAAGCGCCAGGCAATACTGGTCCTGCAGATCCATGTGTGTGGAGCTAGCAAGATTAAAGTGTCCTGGGTGTCCCTGCCTCCTTGGTGTAGTAGCGGGTTGGCGTGCTGCCCCTCAGCATTGCCCTGTGCTTCCTTATCTTCTGAGCCACTGCTGGATTCATCATATGCAGCCTCGTCCAGTGCGCCAAGGTTTTCATTGTCAACTGCATCCCCTCCTTTCCAAAGCAAGATTGTGCAGGGTGCAGCATGCTACCATGATCACAGAGATGCGATCTGGGGGGGTACTGGAGTGCACTCCCTGAGCGGTCCAGGCAACGGAAGCACATCTTGAGAAGACCGATGGCTCTGTCCACCACAGCCCTTGTGGTGCCTTGGCTCCTATTGTAGTGCTCCTCAGCTTCTGTTCTTGGATGGCAGAGAGGCATCATGAGCCACCTTCTGAGGGGATAGCCCTTATCACCCACCAGCCGATCATCCAGCCGAGCCAGAGCACTGAAGATCGCCGGCACCTGGGAGTGTCTGAGGATGTAGGTGTCGTGGGAGCTGCCTGGGTACCTTGCACAGACTTGTAGAATCAGCATCCTGTGATCACACACAAACTGCACGTTCATGGAGAGGAAGCCCTTCCTGTTGACGAAGGCACCGGGCTCACCTGCTGGCGCCTTGATGGCCACATGTGTACAATCTATAGCACCCTGGACATGGGAGAAGCCAGCAATGGCCACGAAGCCTCTGGCTCACTGTGCCTGACTTGCCTGGTTGCAGCAGAAGTGAATGAAGGTCAATGCCCGTCTGAACAGAGCGTCTGTAACCTGCTTGACACAAGTATGGACAGCTGATTGGGAGACACCACAAAGATCACCCATCGAGCCCTGGAAGGAGCCAGAGGCATAGAAGTGAAGGGCAACTGTGACCTTGAGAGCCGCTGGCATGGGGTGTCCACCCACACAGTTATGGAGGATCTCAGGGCCAATCATCTGACAGATATAGTTGAATGTCTCCCTTGACAGACGGAGCCTCCTTCGGCACTGCACCTCAGTCATATTGGGGTAGCTGTTTCGCTGCTTGTATACCCTGGCAGCAGGATAGTGGCATCTGCTGCGGCCCCTTCCACCTTGGACAACCTCTTGGCCCTGCACCCCTTGTGCCTGCACCTGGCCTCCCAAAGGTGGCTCCCCTGGAGGCTGATTGTCCACTCCTGGCCTCCTCCTCATTCTATCCCTCCCTTCCTCCTCAGGGGATCTGCCTCCAGTGGAGATGTCAGAACCCATACCCAGGTTAAATGGAGGCTTCTGGAAAGCTGCAGGCCCGAGAAAGATTACTGACTGCAGACTGCTGAGCTGAAGCTTCAAAGTACAGAGAAAACTATTGGAAATCAATCTGAACTGCTAACAATCACACAGGCAAGTTTAACACACTTTCTGCATTAAATACTTCAGAAAAAACATGAACAACCCCTCTGAGCCCACATATCCTGCCCGTGGATGAGGTTTGTTAAAAAATCAGTTACCCGCCTGCACGTTGGGCCCGTGCGCTGAGCCGAAGTTCGCACGGGCTCCTCAAAATCGGCATCAATTGCCAAGTTAAGAGCCTTAACAAGTCCTTTAATTAATGGCAGGCACGCGTCGTGCTGCTTAGTGCGCCCGCCCACCTAAATATCGCGATGCCGCGCGCTGACGTCGGGACACTCGCGCGACATTTTAAGCGCTGACGCGCGGGTTCCACCACCGGCGCATCAGCCAGAAAATTCTGCCCTTGATCTCTTCAATTCTGGGTACAAAAAGTTTAGCCTGTCCTTGAATGTTGCCAAAACAAAAGTGATATCAACCCACACCTGGTCAGCCAAATATTCCACGTCCCATACATTTTGAAGGAGAGGCTCTGGAATATTTTGAGCGCTTCCCATAAATTGGCAGCCGTTTCTCTCAAAAGGCCAACACTGAAAAGGAAATCAGCTGGCCCAGCTCAGCCTTCTACAAACTACAGCAGTGAGTGTTTAATAACAAAGAACTCTGCAAGTCAACAATAGTCCTAATGTACAGAGCCGTTGTCATCACCACATTCCTGTACTGCAATGAGATCTGGACCCTGTATCGGCAACACGTAACAGCACTAGAGAAATTCCACCAGCAATGCCTCTGCCACATCCAGGATGTGGTTTCAATGGGAGGACTGCCGAACAAACGCTCGTGTCCTTCTTGAAGCCAGCTGCACAACCATTCAGGCAAAACTCCTGCAAAAACAACTAGGGTGGACTGGACACTGTGTCTGGATGGCCGAAAAGCGTGTCCCCCTCCAGGTCCTGTTTTCTCAACTTTCAAATGACCAACGATCCAGAGGAGGACAAAGAAAACACTTCAAATACACCCTGAAGCTCTCCGTGAAGCATGGCAGCAATAATGGTCATGACTGGGAGGAGCCTGCTGCCAATTGTTCAAAATGGCGACAACTTGCCTATTAAGCTGAATCAGACTTTGAGTCCAAATCCCTTAATAATGCGACAGAGCAACAGCAGAGAAGGAAAGAAAAGGAAGCAAATCCTGCACTTCGAACCCTACTGCCTTGTGGGATGTGCTACCCCATGTGCCCAAAGATCTGCAGCTTGTCCTCCTGTTCAGTCACATGAAGACCACTGCTCTGCCTCATAATTAAAGCACTTATACCCAAAGCATGATACAGTTTAATGGACAAGTTGTCGCCATTTTGGACAATTGGCAATAAGGTCCTCCTAGTCATTAATGTCAATGCTACCATTCTTCAGAGTGTCTTTGATATATTTTCTTTGTTCTCCCCATGGCAGAAACTAATGACCCTGAGCAGATGCCGTCCTCTATTTGAGGGACAACCGACAACGACCAGGCCCCACTGAGATGTGAGTATTTGCGCTGGTGAAAGGTGAGCATTAGTCATGTTATGATGCTTCTCTCAGTGAGAGACCTCCTCTGCGGCGCCTTCCTCCTCCCCTGGCACTGGCTCCTGAGTGACACTTGAAGGGCTTTTGGGAGATGAAAGACCTGAATTAGAATTTTCAAGGTGAAAGGTTTCAAATCAACATTGTGCAGATCTTCATATTTTAGTTACTCCTGACATCGTCAACATGAGTGAGTGTTGTGTGCCATGTGGCTGTCTTATATTAATTCCATTTCCAGGCAGCTAGGAGATCTCCATCTCTCCATCGCCAATGGTCATGCAGGCCAAGACTCTGCTTAACTCCATTGCGCTGTCCTCCGCAATGGTCTGTGTGGCCTTTAGGGCCATCTCTTGGTTCTCTGCCTCTCGCTGGTGTTTTGCATTCTCTTCTGTAAAGCGAGAAAGAAAAGAGTTATGGGTGTGAGGAATAGAATATGTTGAGAGGATAGAATGACAACATTTGTGGAGGGTGATTGTGGGATGGTAACAAGGTAAGGGTGAGTGTCACTGGTGACTGTTTAGATGGAGATTTGAGGAGGTGCGTCAAGAGAAAGGAATAGCTGGAGCTGCAAATTGTGTTGGACTGGCGAGGACTGTTAAAGAGAAACTGGACACATCAGACTAAGGGGGATTGTACTTACGTATGGGATGTCATTCATCTTTCTTGTACCGAGGTCATTGAATCTCTTGCAGCATTGTACCCTTAAGCCAGGGACCACACTTCCATTTCTCACCTCCTCAATCGACTTCCACTTTGGTTTCGGAAGCAAACATCTTCCGCCTGTCCACTGGGAAGAAAATTCCTCTGTGGTAGCCCTTAGTATGATATCCAGGGATGCTGCAGAGAACCAGAGGACCTTCCCCTGTTGAGACTCTATCATGGAGTTGCTGTCTCTCACTTGTCAGTTGGAGAATGGTTCCATGCTGTACCTCCCTGGGGTCCCTTTAAACACCGAGGCTTCAACAATCAGGTGCAGGTCATGATCACATCAGCCTGCTCCAATTGGTTGTGAGACCTAGAAATTGGATGCCAGGGAGTTGGTGGCATAGTGGTAATGTTACTATCGCAGGGACACAGGCTAATGCTTTGTAGACACAGGTTCAAATCCCCCCATGACAGCCAGTGGAAATTCAATTAAGAAAATTTGGAAGTGGGATGCTCTGGCTCAGTTATAAAGTCCTAGTAAAACCTGCTCCTGGTTTTTGACCCATTGCTGGCTTTCCTTGCTCTGAGCAAGTCTGAATGCTAAAATTCAGCCCAACAAGTCTGCAAAGGGATTATAGATAGGGAAAGTGAGTAGGTAAAAAGGTGCGAGATAGAATATAATGTGGGGAAATGTGAGATTATTCACTAGGTAGAAAGGATAGAAAATCAGAATATTTTTTAAATGGCGAGAAACGTTGGTTAGAGGGATTTGGACCTCCTTTCACACAAAACATAGAAAGTTAAAAAGCAGGATCAACAATCATTAAGGAAATAAATGATAAGTTGGCTTTTATTGCAAGAGGATTAAGTATAAGGAATAAGGAAGTCTTGCTGCAGTTGTACAGAGCTATGGTGAGACCACATCTGGAGTACTATGTACTATGGAGGGCTGCAGGCCAAGAAAGAATAAATTTGCTTTAGAGGAGATGCAATGAAGACTCACTAGAACGATTCCTGGTATGACAGGGCTGTCTTATGGGGAGAGATTGAATAGAATTAGGGTTGAATCTGGAGTTTGGATGATTGAGAAGTGGACTGGGATTCCGTTGGGCCGATGGGTATCTCACCCACTATTTGGCAAACTGCTGGGCAACCCCGTTAGTTCTGTGGGGGGAGGCCCAATGGAATCAAAGACTTTCAGTTACTTAAGTGGCCACTATCGGGCCTTTCTTGCAATTGAGTAGCCAACAGTGGAAGTCCTATCTGCTGAGAGCTGCTGGCCAATCAGAGGCCGGTAGCTGTCCATTGCCATAAGCGGCGGGGGGAATGGTGGCAGCTGGCGGCAATGCACCCACCAAAGGCAAGGATCATTATTGGACCCTAGGCTAAAAGTGAGTGAGGGTGGGATTGGGATCATGGGGTGGAAACTGAGGGAGTGGGGCAGGCAATTCAGAGGCTAGGGCAGATGGGTGGCTTTCAGTGCCCTCTCAATCCCCTCGCCCCTTCCCAATGTGCCAGATCAAGGGATCCAGCAGAGTGCCTGGCATCGAGGGATGCCCTTCTGACAGGGTTTGCTGGGTGGCCTTCCAACGATGTAGGGAAACCTTTGCAGCCTCCATTTAATCCCTGAGCCACCACTAAATTTTGATGGGTTCAGGGATAATGAGTGTCAGTTAGTTCATTAATGAGCCTAATTGACATCCCACCAGCAGCCCAGAATCCTGCCTAGCCCCCTCCGCCATCTGACTTAATCAGGGGCAAGTTCTGCCACCACCGGGAGACTGATGCAGGGCCTCTCCCACCATTAAGTGGAGCCAACCATTATGTTTCTCACCGCAACAGGCTGCATTAAATCCAGCCCGTGATCTTAATGTATAACATACTGAGAAGGCTCAACAGAATACATGCTGAGAGGTTGTTTCTCCTGTTGGACAGTCTAGAACAAGGGGCATAGTGTCAAGATAAAAGGTTGGTCATTTCGGACTGAGATAAGGAGAAGATTTTTTCACTCAGAGGGTTGTGACTCGTTGGAATTCTCCTTTCCAGAGGGCTGTGGATAGTCAGCCATTGAGTATATTCAAGACTGAAATTGATAGATTTTTGGAATATAAAGAAATCAAGCGATATGGGGAGCAGGCAGGAAAATGGAGTGATAGAGAAAATCAGGCATAATTTTATTGACTAGTGGAGCAGGCTCAATCTCAAGGAGTCTGGCCTACACACGGTCCTATTCTTTATGTTTTAATGTTTTTAGGAAGATGAAAAGCAATCTGGTTGACCAACCTAACAGCAATTATTTCCCTGTGCTGTGATCAAGCCAACAGGTTAGGTATAAAAATTAATGTTTCAGAAATAGGATATGTTAACTGACTGAATAGAAGGGAAAGAGAATTTGTACAAGTAAAATGTTTGAAAATTATTTAAAGAAATGGGATAAAAAATTGGAAAATATACAAAAGCAAAATAATGGGTACCAACATCATAACTGGGGTAAAGAAAAGAGAATCACAGTTGATGTTAAAGGAAATTAAAGAACTTTGAATGCATTGCCCAAGGCTAGATATTGCTCCTGCATGTTCACTGCTGAATATAGTCATTGCTCATCCAGTAATTACAGTAGTTACTACTTCTCTATATTTTCTATGTAATACTAAACCCAGTTTTATTGGAAAAGTCCTTATTAAGTAAAACCAAATAAGGCAATTATTAGATGGAAAACCTCACTTGACTGAAGTGTTCTAACATCTTAGCATTTGTTTTTCTGATAGGTCAGATTTGAAAAAGAAATTAATATTTCCTACAGCCTTACAATGATAGCTGCGCATAGATCATTTGTTCTTTCTTCACAATATGAATCCACTATGCACCATATAAAGATAGTGCCTCATTATTGTTCACTGTTATATCAATATCTGATGAATTTCAAGCAGTTTAATCAATGGTTGTTCATTCAGAAATCACAGGTTAAAGGAATATAAACAACATTAATACTGTTTAGTATATCACATTTATCTTCTGTAGGCACTTAGTAAATTGGTTTTTCTAATGTAAAATGCTAATTCTGTGTTTGCGACAATCTAAAAGTATCCTGCCAATGATCTATTATCTACATCCATGTATGTCTATCTGTAGTAATGAATTAAAAATTCCGTGTCAGCAAATGTGGATGTCAGTCTGCAGATGCCCTACTTTGTTATTACACAGTAAATAGTGTGCGTAAATACCACACTTTGTTCCGAAAAGGAATTAATTTTAAAGTGTTATGATGCTTTTGCCCCATTCACTCTTCCTCTGGTTGAAAAGCAAGCACATTTTCCCCTCTTTGCCCAGTTCTTTCTCTCCCTCCAGTTGAATGATGGTATTGTGCTGTTACCACTTTGGTTTTCTGCTGGTACTTTTCTCCCCTTTCGAATGTCTTTCACCCTCTACTGTCCTCATGCTGGTATTCCTCGCCTTCCATTTTCAAACAGGCACAATTCTTTTCACTTCCAGTCTTACCCTGGCACTCTTCCTCTCTGCACATCTCATGTCAAAGCTGTACTATTTATTTCTCCCCCTCCAATGTTATGCTACTCAAGCCCTTATTGTGGCTTCTGCCTTTCTTGCCTTCAGCATAGCTCCCAAACCCCCCTACCTGCAGCTCCAGCTCCAAGTGACGGAACAGCATTACATATTGAGAGTAGGAATTTTTATCAGATGAAGCACTCCTGCTGATATTATGCTATGATGTTCAATCATTTGCAGCAGCAGGGAAGAACCATGAGCCATGTTGAAGGGGGTACATCTACTGCATAGCAATTAACCTTTGACTGAACTTATCCACTGTTTAATTAACATCAGTTATGCTTTGTAATACAAATATTTAGCAGCAAATCCATCAATTAGTCTAGAATTTCCACAGCTACTGCAAAAGAAAATGGGTGGGAGTTCTATCTTCTGAGTGCTTTCCCAACATTATGCCATGATGCAGTTTTGGGGGCTGGGTTTGGGAGTAGAAGGAGGAACCAGTGCTGAAGGCACCAGACACTAGTTCAATTAGATATTAATTTAATGTTGGCACATCTTTCATCCCATTTTATGATGCTAGGATGTCAAGGATATTATTTCTAAAGGATGCTCGGGTGAAATGAACACCCAGCATTGTTAGGGAATCAGCTGATTTAAAGGTCACCAAAACATTTCAGTCATTTTTGACTGTCTTTTCTAACTTTAATTTGCTTTTACCACTGGCCTATGGTTTCTCATGAGCCTTTGTGCCGGTTGTTTATTATTAAATCCCCAGCATGTAATATTATAAAAACATTATCTATGTGTACGAGTCCTGGCCAACAAATTTCAGATGTCCAGCACACCTCAGACTTTATACTTTACCCAGTGCAAATTTGTGCGTTTCACTTGGGAAAAATATATAATGTTTCAAGAATCGACGAAGCTTATTTAGAGGTCATGTACAGGCAATTTCTCCCAACAGGTCATCCAGGAGCTACAGGTCTCTGGTTCGTTAAGTAACTTAGTGTTTGTTTAAGACAATTGCACTCAGTAGGGTTAAAGGAATACATATCTATGCTTAACACTAGAATAATATCTTATTTTACATGTTTTAATGAAATTTCTCTCACAGTATGTTCTCTGACTTACTGTGAGCAGGAGCATGAAGATCTGCTAATATTATTATCAAACCAGCTGATATTTCCTCTCTGTTACACAATTGTGCCAATCACAGTTAATCGTCACGAACCTCCTCCTCCTCCTCAATGTACCATACCCTAAGAGGGTTTTGGTGACCATGGGCTTCCATTGGATTAGTGCATGATTATGTGTGGCAGTACTGCAGTGGTTTATCATTGCCTTCTGCAGTATGGCTGATCAAGGAACTCTCCCGCTCTTACTGCCTGCCATCAGCTGTATTGAAAAGATTTTCAGGCTGATAATCAACCTGTTTGGTCACATTATGAACACACCTTCCATGGCCATCAAGTCCTTAAGTGAGGCTTGAACCCAGAGCTAAGGACACTACCACTACAGCTCAAGACCTCCAATCATCTTGAACAGTATTTAAATTACGTGGTGTCTTTACAGCGTATTCATTTATAAGATTTTTTTTTAGGTGAAGCTTATATTGAACACTTTTTAAAACACAGAGGCATATCTGTGCGAGTGTCAGACAGACCAAAACTCTGATTACATGTTTGTATCTCTTATTTGTGATGAAATAATAAATGATTCAATGAACTTCAGAAATATATCAAGCTGAGAGTGGCGCATCGAGACTGTCAGTCTTTCCTAATCTAAATTTGAGTTCTTTTTAAAAAGAAACAAATTAATTGAATTTTGAATGCACCTGGGTACACAGAAAGGCTTTTAACATAAATGTTACAAACATTCTAATTTGTGACAGCCTGGGAGAGAGAGAGAGAGAAAGAGTCTACATCAGGTACTAACCGTAAGCAACTAAAACAGTAAATGCTGGAAAAATTCGGCAGGTCTGACAGCATCTGTGGAGAGAGAAAAAAACAAAGTTAACATTTCGAGTCCTTATGACCCTTCTTCAGAGCTCTGAAAAGGGGTCATAAGGACTCAAAACATTAACTTTCAGATTTCCAGTATCCACAGTATTTTGCTTTTAACTAATCATAAGCAACTAACCTGAATCTTTTCAGAAACCTCTGATTGGTGTAAAAACCAGTGCCTCATTCAGTACTCTCAGGCCCATGCCCTAGCTCCACTTTCCCTTACTGTTGACATATCCCAAGAAAAAAAGTAGCAATGTAATAAAACAGAATGCTCCACATCTCCCGGTTCCACCAAACCTCCGCACTCCCCCAGAGCATTGTTAAACTCTAGGATCTCTTGCCTTAATTCCGTCAAACCTGTGTGATGCCAAAACCCTTAACTGTCCTCAGTGCAGAAAATGCACACTTCCCTCCTCAACACTGCTCAGCACAGTCTATCTAATGCCAACTGGTACATCTTGCATATTTTCCTGTATATCTCCAACTTTAAAAATGTTAATAGGTTAAATTAAGTTCTTAGATAAAGGAATATATATATATATATATATCAAATATAATGGCTATTGATTTCTGCTATTCACAGAATAATGGACAGAATTTAAATCAATGCATTAAGGTCAAAAACTCCAGAATATAATGAAATAAAATGCAATTTGACTTATTAAGTTGTAGTGATGCTGATGTGACAGATATGAATGCTCATATTATAAAACAATGTATCTTACAATTCAGCATAAACAATACAATGGGATTTCTGGGGATTTGTCCCATGACATTTTGTACAATTTCTTAAAGCTGTAGCCTTGTTGTGGATACAGAGTTCCCAAAAGCCTATGGCTTACATATTGTCCCTCTCTCCATTACATTGGGGGGAATTTTATGGAGCCTGCAAGAGCAGGAAATGTGGCGTGGGGCTGACATAATTAGGTGGGATGTGATATCTGGATTTCCTGGTGGCAGGTTGAGATACAGAGATAAAGTCAATGGTTTGTTTGTGGAATGTTGTGCCTCATGCCGGCCTGTGGTGGGTTTATACTTGTTATATATTTGCATGCTATGAATACTCAATAGTGTAAAACATTTAAAAATTTTGTCCTACTTTCAAGGTAAAGTGAGCAACACATGAGAATCTTGTGGCATCCAGTTCACATTTGTTTAAAGGTGGGAGGGGAAGAGGAGAATGGCAGCTTTCATGGAGGCTCGAAGATCAGCAAGGGAGAGTCAGTGGTTGGGGGGGTTGTGTGGAGTAGGTTGGGTTATGAAGGAGTGGAAGAGGGATCCAGGAGAGGACAGAGGGTTGGGTCAGGGCATGGTGTAGTGAAGTTGGCATCCTGGGTATGGTTGGCTGAGGGGTGGTAGGAACAACCAGTCAAGCTAAGAAAATTAGGGTTCTAAAGGTCAGTGTCAGTGCTGTCCAAATGTGGGCCTATTTCAGGGTGTTGTCTGGCAGAGTCCTTACAAGGCTTTGAGTTCACCTACAACATTTCAGTTATCCCTGCTGAGAATGGTTTTGGGCATTGATATGAAAAGCAGGGAGGCCAGCTGAGCCTGCAAGTTCAGTCATGCCCCACAGAATGAAGAGTACAGCACTGGACTCCAACATGAGCATTCAGTAAAGAATGGCACAAAAAGCACAACATTGTTTCTTTTACAATAAAGGAAATGAGCCTAACTCCCCTGTAATCATCAATGTGTACCAACCATAAGGCTTGCCAATACATTTAGCTCTCTGACTAAGCTAGTCTCAACAAATAATGATGATGTACACAAGAATAAAGTGAAACCAATGTAATGTGAAATATTTACAAGCAACTTTTAATTTTGAAAAACACCTGTGCCATTTTTGTGCTATCAATAACTCTTATGTTAATGACAATGGGGTTTGGCAGGTAAGTTTTGACCGTGATGCAAAACCTCCCTGTTTGACCAGGGGGAGCTGTTTTATAGGTGACTCGTAGCTGCAGCGTGCCAGCTAATGGAAGGTTTCACCATTGAAAAGCTTCCCCTGCCACGTGTCTCCTTTGCACATCGCTGGTACTTTAAATTTTCATTGTACTCGTGTGGGAAATGGGGAAAAATCAAGAGAGTCTTAGTGGCGCTCGCTTCCACTTACGCTGTGGGGAATGGCACGTAGTTGACAAAATCACCCTCAATATATATACAATATGCACATGGCTTTGCATCTGGTGGGTGTTCATTAGGTTCCAGACATCACACTTTCCTAGAGTGGTAAAATAATCTTTTAAAAAGAAAAACTCCAGGCAATTCGAATCTACATTGAAAGTCCCAAGGCACAGATAATAGCTGTTAACTATTTTTAGAAGCATGCAAAAATGTATGCAAAATTACCAGTCGTCTACTTTCCAACATCTCCCTCTGATTTTAGTGTAAACTCTGCTTGACTGCTTTCAGTGTAAGGTCCTCTTAGCTTACTTAATATCAACTCGATTGAATGCCTTGGGTGAAGAATGTTGAGCTGCAAAATAAATGAATGCCTCAGCCCTCTTTAAATAAATGACTTCCTAGTACATTCTGGATTTAAGTGCCCTAACATGTAATCAGCAGGAATATCACATCCAGGGCAATAGTTAACAAGTTAGTCATAATAATGGAATCTCACAATTAGCACTATGGTCTGAAATAAAATTTAACCATGATCTGGAGAATATGAAATCAAACGCACATGGGCCTAGAACTCCTAGGCTCACAAAGACTTGCTTTGGAATGGATGGGCCCAAAGCAGCCTTGAAATAGTTGGTGACCTCCTTGAGACTGCTGTGCTGTATGTAGACTGCATTATCCTGAACGCAGCCAGTCTGGAGCTGCCTGTATTTTTCTGGGTATAGATTTGGGCCAGTATAATTCATTGGATGCTTCTACAGTGATTTAGGCTTGGGGACTGTCAGGATCAGCAGAAGTGATGTTGTTTCCAGGATATCTCACCCTTTGGACAATTATCAGCATGGGGATAAATTCCATTGCAGTAATACCATGTGACTGGAGTTGACCCAGCTTGCCTGTGGTTTTGGCTTGGCATGATACATTTTCTGCTTGATATTTATCTAGCTGATAGAGACTTGCTGCTAAGTTTCCAGATCTGTTGAATGGCCCTTGATTGGATTAATTGCTCAGTCGAATTCTAGGAGTTTATTTGGGTCATGCTCTTTCTCCAGGACTCAGTGGCAGAAAATTTTAGAAAAACATTTTCCATAATCTGTGTTTAGACTTCAACCTGCACCAGTGAAAATGTCTTTTACTGGTCCCTGATGTTAAATGTTTGGACTAAGTATTTGCAGATTCATCCTTATGTTCAGGCAATTGAAATATTTTGTACTTTGGGTTTTCTCAGCTTTTTGATAGCCTATATCAGTTCTAGTATTAGACAGAATTTTGACTATGGGTGGAATTCTCCTGTGCCCCTGTCGGAGGGTTCAATGGCAGGTGGGGTGGGCGGGCCGCGGAGAATTCGGTTTCAAAATTCGATTTCACGCCGGGGTGAAATGATGCCGAGGTCTTCTGCTACTGCCTGCCATGGTGGATTGCGATCCCCGCTAGATGCCAGTGTGAAACCTGTTTGTATCTCGCTAATGGGATGCCGATGAAAGCCTGACCGAAATCCATCCACCCCCCCCACCCCCCCACCGACCCCCACCCACCCCATGCCTGATTGCCCACAAAGCCAGCGGGAAAACATGGTGGTCCAGACTATGTCTGGCAGTAGGTGGGTGGAACTTCAACCACGTGGATCGTCTCAGTCTTGGGACCTCATTCCGGGGACTTCACTTAGGCTTTGGGCCTTCTTCCAGGGACTTTGCCATGGGTTTGGACCAACCAGCTGCAGGTGGAAGGCAGCAGGAGATACTGTTGGGTGGTGAGGGTCTGCGGTTGAGGGGGAGAGTTCAAGGAAGGGTAGGAGAAGGATGAAGAGGTGGTGCGGGTGTTCAGGCCTAAAGAGAGGGCATGGGCAGTTGGGGGTGCTGGGGAGAGGGTCTTACAGGAGTGTTGCAATGATGGAAAGGGTTGTGTTGGGTGCCAGGTGGTGGGGTGGGGCATGGGGGTGGGTGTTTAGTGTGAAGAGTTTCACAGGGAGGGGTCAACAGAGTCAATTCCGGACTTCTGGAGTGCGAACTGAGGGCAGACATGGTATGAGAGAATGGTGAGGGTTACAGGGGGCAGAGGGGGCCAGTAAGTTGGGAGGGTGAGGGTGTGGTGACCTCATGTGAAGGGGCGCGGAGGGTCGTGGTGGGGACACGGCTATACACACAGACTTGAGGGGGAGGAGGGCAGGCAAGTCAATGGTAATGGGCTGGGATTCTTGGGGAGGAAGGCTATATGGATGTTGATTTGAACATTGTCGAAGGAGAAGAGAGAGGATTTAAGGGTAATGGTAAGAAGGTTGAAATTTATGCTGGGGTGGGGCAGGGCGTTCAGTGGTTATTGGGATGGGGTGTGGGTTGGGCTGGGGAAAGGAAATAGTATTGGAGTGCAAGAAAAATATGACTATCACCATTGCTGATCTGGTTGAAACTTTGCAGAGCCTCGTGGTGGAGATTCGGAGATGCTGATGGGAGTTGGGTGGAGATGCAGGTCAGCTCAACTGGACAACTGAAAGGGAACACCAGCCTGTAGTACTGACAATGCCTGGGCCCTCAGACACATGAGACTTTGAAGGATAAAGGCTTAGCCTGAGTGGGACAGTTCTTACATGAGGCTCGCAAGGGCCCTGGCACATACCCCTGACCTCCTCCAGATGCCTTTTATGGGGGTTTCAGGTATCCACAGGCAAAGAAGTGGGGATGTGGGGGGGCGGGGGGGGGTGCAATTGTTAAGCTTTAAGGGCCACGCTGAAACAAGACTGTAGTCATTGTTGAAGTGAAAGTGATTATATTTACGAAAGTTCTCTACTTAGGATGTTCAATTGTTCACCCATGTAACCAGTTGTGATTTAATGCTTCTTGCTTCCTCTAAGTGCTCCCCTGACATCCACAGCAGGGGAGCATTCAGCCTGCTAGTCAGTTGGTCCTCTTGCCTTGAATGTCTTTGGCGGCCATCCTCTGAAGAGCCGAACTCTGGAGGGCCCCGGCTTCTCTTGGCTGTCCAGCTGTGGGCCAGCTGCTCCCCCTGACAGAGGACAAGGTTGAAGGTGTCACAGGCAAAGGAGATTCGGAAGGGCCGGACAATCTTTGAGCTTCCTGAATGGATGCTGCTCCTTCTCTCTTTGGGTGCCCGAAGGCCCCTGTCTTATTCCTTGAGGGGAAGGAGCACCTGGAAGGGGGGTTGAAGTGCTCTGTCCCCTTCTCGCATGCCAACTGCAGAAACTCCCCCATGGCTATCGTGGTGGAGTGCAGGTCTGCGCACATCTCTGTCAGAACCTGCTGGAGTAGGATCTCCATGGAGTCTGCTAACTTCCCCATGGAGGCCTCAATTCATGCACAGGTTGGCAACAGCCAGCAGGCGGACAGACTCCTCTGACTCGTGTGCCACCCTGTTGCGGGCCTCCAACACCTCTGCTGATACTCCACTATTAGTTGGAAGGCCAATTCCAGAGGCCCATCATCAGACTTGGACTTCACAGATGCCTCTTCCCCAGCATTTCTCCGAGTGCCAGTGAGCTCAGCTGACCCTGCATCCTCCTGCTGCGGACATGTGTCCGTGCGGTGACCACCAAAGTGTGAGACCCTTCCTTCACTAGAGCTCGTACCCACCAAGGTGTGTATCACTGGGTTAGTGGAGTGTGCAGCCTCTACAGGCGCACATCTCTCCTCTTGTCTTCTCTCCTGGCTCCTCTCTGGTCTAGTGCTTCTGCTGAGGCCTGACAGGGATTCTTCTGCCTCAGGCCTTGGCCTCTTCTTGGTGGCACCTCTATGTGAGAGAGGAGAAAGCAAGTGACAGCATGAGCTGCCTCCAGTGCATGGGTTCTTATTGTGCGGAGGCCCAAATCCAGCCTCCCCATCCCTAATTTCCTGGTCCTGCTCCACACCGGCCAGATATGCTGCCCTCTCCTTGAACTCTGTCAGAACATTCATACCTGGGTGATGCCCTCCTGTCTCCTTCCATTCACGCTAGTTGTGCCTCAAGTTCTCCTGCTCAAAGACCACAGAGAAGATGGGGTTGAGAGGAATTGTTTGTAGCATCTACTTTCACGTTCATTTTTCATACTTCCACTTTTAGAGATAACCCACTGGATTGAGTGGCATGGCATTAATGCTTTGCATGTTGTCCAAAAGGGGTGTGGGCCAGCTCCCTCCAGAGCGCTGAGCTCAGCCACATACAAGGATGAAGCTCAGAGAGGTATCACATTTGTGGGGGTTGCTAGTGCCTTCTGCACCCGAGCCCCTGCCCCTCCCCCCTTCATACAGCATTGAGCTCTCTGTGTGGAAGGGTGAAGGAGGCACAGTGGTCACTCCACCACAGAGTGGAAGGACTGCAGTGGGGCAATGAGGCACGACCTTATGCTGTTGCCTCTGAGGCCCATGTTCCCTGACATCCACTGGTTTAATTGCGGTTAGTTTGAACAGCTAAAGCTTCACTTACTCTGGCGGAGTGGATGAAATTGTTCATTCTCTTCTGACCTGCGCTGGGTCAGCCTGGGCACTGACAGCGTCAACGAACTGCATCTATGAGGGTTGGTTTCACTGCTTGGCCTCCTCCTCCTTCCATCAGCCAGGTTCAGAACGTTTCTCCTGGCCTCCACCTGGCAGGGGTGCTTCACTGAACTTAGGCGTTGGACCATCCATCCCCCTTCCTGCCATCTCTATAGGGCTTTTCAGTAAGTTGGATGTCCGGGTACCTTTTAAATATGGCGCCTGTGTTTGATTGCGGGGCGCACGCCGTGTGAGATGTCAGGAAAACCCCGACTGTATAATTAATGACATGGGGGCCGCAAGATGCAGTGGGATTTCCTGTGGGCCTCTGCAGCAGGAAACACTCCCTGTCCCCCCCTTCCACTTCGGGACTCAGGGTGTCGGTTGTGTTCGGTGGACAATACGGTGGGAAGGCTGCAAAACCAGTTTGTGATCATCTGCTCAGCTTGTCGATTGCGGGTCGCATTTCCTGCCATTGGATGTTGGGAGCCTCATTGTAATACATCAGCATATCATTATAAGGCTAGCGTGCCAGACTCAACCCCTCCGCTGAATCGTCTGCCCACGTCAGCATGATTGCACACCGACATATTTCACAACAGCATATAAAAGGCATGCACTTGGCGGGCTAATCCGGAGGTGAGTGCACAGTAACATCGCAGAGCACTCGCAAGGAACACCTGTTGGACTTCAAGGTTGAGGCACAATGGGCAGAATGTTACGAGTCGGTGAGCGGAGGTGGGGTCTGCTCACTGACGCGTAAAATGATGCGCATTGACACCGGGAGGAGCTCCCCATGTCACCGCGCCTCATTTAAATTTTCAAGAAGGGGGGAGCGCAGCAAAATCAGCTGTGTGCCCGTTGACCTGTCAATGGCCAATTATTTTTCTATTTTTGTCTTTTTCATATTTAGAGTCGATCTCCCTGAGGCTAAGTGCAGCCTCAGGGAGGTGAGTGTGCTCATGCGTGAAAGAGCGCACTCTTGATTTTGGGATTTCCCCCCCACCCACACAGGGAGTGCATAGCGCTTCCGTGCAGACGTCACGCTGCCGACGTAAAATGGCGGCGCGCCTCCGATCAGGGGCGCCGATCGGAAGTGTGCCTGTACGCGCCTGCCCATCTACCTCCCCACCAACGGGGGTAAAATTCAGCCCAATTTGGGGGTGGCTGGGGGCAAAGGCTGCCCTGCGGTTGAGGCATCTTTGGGGGTGTGGCAAAGGCTGCCCTGCGGTAGTGCACAATCATGTCTGGGGTGGGAGGGGGGTGTTGTTTGGGCAAGGGAAGCAGCCAAGCATTAGGGACATCTCGTATAAAGTGACCATTCCCCTGCAGCTGAGACAGTTCAGGCGCAGCAACATTGATATGTTTGGAATTGGGTCTCTAGTTTCTCTGCCCACTCAAGCAACACAGAGCCATCAAAGTGCCACCAAGAGCTCCACAGCTTTTCACCCCTCAAGCACAGACTGCAGAGTAATGAGTGTTTTAGCAGGCTGCAGAACAGTTGGACAACTGAGCACATTGTACAATCTCCTTGCTAAATCTGGCCATGGAGCAGTCACTGGTGGAGGTACTCACAGCCCCTTGCAGTTTCACCATCCTGGTTTGGATCAGTCTCCCCCATGGTTCAAGCTAACAGGGCAGCCTTGCAGCACGGGTTAGGAGAATGCCTGCACCTGAGCTGAGAGCACAGCAAGCAGTCCAATGGGCAAAGCTGCCGCCAATTGGTCAGTTGGAGCGGGGCGGAGGAAGGTGGGGTTTTGGGTAGCCATGCAGCACACTAAACTCTGGCCAGCACTCTCTGGCATGCATTAAGAGGCCTTCAGACTTAACCAAAAGAGGTTCTGCCAGCTACTGCTGGATTTGGTGCCATGTGGACATGAAGGGCATCCATTGCCAGTGGCCCTGAAAGTGACAATGGCATTCGATTTCTATGCCAGTGGCTCCTTTCAGGGCTCCACAGGTGACCTCTGTGGGATATCACAAGCCTCCGCCCACAAATGCACCCATGAGGTCACAGATGCTATCTTCACGAGGGCACACAAATTTGTGCATTTCACCCAAGGCCAGGAGAGCCAGGATGAAAGAGCGATTGGATTTTCCCAGATCACAGGTTTCCCACAGGTGCAGGATGCAATTGACTGCACACACATGGCGCTCAGATCTCCGTCACAACACACGGTCAACTATGTCAACCACAAGGGATTCCATGCCTTGAGCGTGCAGCTGGCGAACGACCACCACAAACACATCCTGCAAGCGTGCGCTTTGTTTCCAGGGACTGTGCATGACTCCTATGCTCTCAGTCGGTCACAGATCCCTGCCATCTTCCAGGGTCCACAGAGGCTGCAGAGATGTCTCCTCGGGGTGGGGGTGGGGGGATGTGATGATGCCCTTGTGGCGGCCTCAGACTGCAGCAGAGTGAAGGTATAATGAGGCTCATGTTGCAGATCACAACTTGATGGAGCAATGCATCGGGATGCTGAAAATGAGGTTTTGGTGCCTGGATCGGTCTGGTGGAGCCCTACAATACAGTCCGCAGAGGGTGTCACACATCTTCATGCCTGCTGTGCGTGTTACAACCTGGTGCTACAACAGGGAGAGGAGCTGGCCGAGGCAGAGATGCAGGAGCTGGAGGTCTCCTCCGATGAGGAGGAAGTCAACGATGATGTGGGTGAGGTGGCCCTGGAAAACAATGATGATGGGGATGAGGCCCTCGTGCTGGCCAGACCAAGCAGGCATGCTCAGGAGGTCCTCATAGCTGCAAGGTATGTGGAGGATGATGACAATTTGCAGTGAGGAGACACTATAAGATCCTCATGTAGCATCAATCAACGTTTGACTCCTGTCTGGCTTATAGCAGTGCACATACCCTCTGTGATAATGCTCCGATCATGGAGATGCAGTGGAGGCCCTAATAGTCGCTCGATTGTAGGAGGATGATGACAACATGCAATGAAGACACTCCATAGATCTTCACATAGCCTCTGAGAATGTCTGACTCCTGCCTGGCCGAGGGTAGCTCACTTGCACCCTGTGATCAGGGTCATATCATGGAGACGCAGCCATGAAACTTTAAAAGCATCTGATCATTTGTCCACTTTCAGCACCTGAGCTCTTCAGGAGCACAGCATCATCTTAAAGGTGCTGAGAGCATACAAAGTGAATGACGGTATTCTGTGACATCTACCCATGACATTCTGGTAGCAATTACAAGCACTGTTGAGGTTCAAGCATCAGTAATGTCTCCAGGGAATGTGAGGCTGGACCATCACTTTGGTCTGAAGGCTGCACAAAGCACAGGGAAGAGGCCCTGGACTGAGACACCTGCCTTTATCTTGTGCAGAAAGATTTCACATCTGAGTGACAAGAACACTGCTGATCAGAACAAGGAGCCATAGACAAGGAGACATTCTTGGGAGCTTATTGACAATAGTGAAGAGTATGTACGATTGATTAACACCTGTGCCCAGGCTGTGCAACTATATCTTCTTAGCCCTCCTAACCATGCCTTTTTGTCTTGGCGCTCCCTGGCACATCCACAGCGGAGATTGAGGCAGCCTGCTGATTGCTGCACTCTGTCTGTGATGACCTCGGTGGGCATCCTCTGGAGACCTGAGGCCTGGAGGGCCCTGGCCTGTTTTCAGGTCCTGCTGTATGGCAGTGGCACCCTCCTCCACCTGTGGAGCTAGAGCTGCTGAGGTCACAGGAAGAGGGGATTTGGATGGGTCGCACACTCTGGGAGTCAGCTGGATGGATGGCCCCAGGGGGTACACCTGCTGATCCTACTCCCTATGGGTGTCCGGGGGCCTCAGGCTGACTGCTTGAGGAGAAGGGGTAGCTGGAGTGAGATTGGAGGCCAGCTATGGCATCAGCGGTGGAGTTGAGCCAGCGCAGCTGTGCATGAGCAATATCCTGGACCAAGGTCTCCATGGAGGCTGCCTTCCTATCAGTGTTGACCTCGATGCGTTGCCATGATGACATCATCACCTCAGCCTGAAGGCAGATGGAATCCTCCATTGTGTCTTGCAGTCTGAGGAATGGGAAGTCAGGAGGTGAGTTACTCACTACAGAACTCCCAGCCTCTGACCTGCTCTGGCAGGCACTGTACTTATGCAGCTGGTCCAGTTCAGTTTCTGGGCAATGGTAGCCCCCTCGGATGTTGATAGTTGGAGATGAAGCAATGATGATGAATCAAGGGGAGATGGTTGAATTCTCTTTTGTTGGAGATGGTCATTGCCTGGCCCTTGTGTGGTGTGAATGTTACTTGTCACTTATCAGCCCAAGCCTGAATGTTGTCCAGATCTTGCTATTTGTGGGCATGGACTGCTTTAGTTTATGAGGAGTCGCGAATGGTGCTGAACATTGTGCAATCATCAGTGAATATCCCCACTTCTAACCTTATCATGGAGGAAAGGTCATTGATGAAGCAGCTGAAGATGTTTGGGCTTCAGACACTACCCTGAAGAACTCCTGCGGCAATGTCTTGGGACCGAAATGATTGACCTCCAACAACCACAGCTATCTTTCTTTGTGCTATAGGGATGAGTCCAACCAGTGGAGAGTTTTCCATATGATTTCCATTGACTCCAGTTTTGCTAGGGCTCTTTGGTCAAATGCTGTCTTGATGTCAAGAGCAGTGACTCTCCCCCCCACCTCTTGATTTGGCTCTTTTGTCCATGTTTGGACCAAGGCTGTAAGGAGGTCAGGAAATGAGTGCCCCTGGTGGAACTCAAACTGAGCATCGGTGAGCAGGTTATTGCTGAGTGAGTGCTGCTTGATAGCATTGTTGACAACACCTTCCATCACATTGCTGGGTAGATGCCAGCATTGTAGCTGTATTGGAACAGACTGGCTAGGGGCGCGACAAGTCCTAGAGCACAAGTCTTGACTACTATTGCTGGAATGTTGTCATGGCCGATCATCTTGCAGAATCCTGTGCCTTCTTGATATCATGTGGAGTGAACCGAATTGGTGATGTCAAAAAGTATAGTGATGCAGTCACAAAATTTCACCACATTCAGGTGAGGTAGCAGTAGAAGAGAAAGGAAAATCAGGCAATGAGTTGACATGTTCCCACCTGAGCCTCCATTTAACCACCAATGACCACCTCATCACTGCAAGCCACATATAAATGCTGGTGGAGCCTGGAAGATCCCCAAGTTACCATTTTTCTGCTCATTGCTGTTGTCTTCACTGATCCAAGGAACCGACAGGAGAAGAGTGATAATAATCCCCACACATCTTTTTAGACCCTGGCTGAGTCCAAGGAATAAAAAGCCCCTGAAATTCTGATCTTTGTTGTCCTCCTTGCAGCAGCTTCTAGTTGGTGGGTGTCTCGATTCAGGAAAATGGGTTAGGTCACCACCGCTACCCTGCCAATTACAAGAAAATCCACGTCGTGCATGTCTAGCAATGGTACAAAATTGGATGGGGAATGGCGTCTCTATGAACTAGATCTCAAGGGAGCAGAGTGCCCTTGTGAATTGTGCTGTGGGGCAGTTGGATGTGGAAGACTTAAAGTTGAGGTAATTTTGAGAAGTGAAGATCTGGTTGATTTAAAATAAAATTAAATGCCATTATGTTTCTCTTTTTCTTCCAAATAAGCACTCTATTAATTGTAAAATATAAAATGGCTTAGAAATAACCAGAATGAATGATTTGTAAGGTAAAAATTAATTATTTTCCCATGGAAGGCTGTTTAGAATTGGTAGTTAAGATGGCCTCTTACAATAATGTAGAGTAAATGTCTCTTGCAGCTGGCAATGGTTGTCCATCACATACATAGCAGGCTACTGCTCCTCTTCTGGCTGATCCCTCGCTATTTTCTGCTGACCTCCTCTTTGGAGTGTGGGGTGGGCGTTCTTCAAGGTGAAACTCTTTTGGAAAGGAAAGTTGTGCAGCTGACAGGGTACAACATGATCTCTACAACCCTCATTGGATTGTAGAACATATACAAGTCAATCTAATCACTTGCAGAGCATCTTTAAATCCCAGTCATGTGTTCCATGATGACTTTAGTGGGAGAAGAAACCTTGCTCTGGTATTCTGGGGAGATGCACAAGCGTCATCAGCCATGCCTGTAGAGGGTAGCCTTAGTAGGTCAAGAACCCACCCAGTGTCCTGCCTTTCTGAGTCGAGGAGTACTAGAGAGGTAGATTGACTTAAACATGAGGCATTGTGGCAGCTTCCAGGAAAGTGAGCATTTACTTGCATGATACAATGCTTCCATTTACAAACAAGCTGAACACTCAGATGGTGGAATTTTTTCTTGGTAACATATATGATTGACTGGATCAGGGGAGCACTTCTAGCTACATGACAGCAACCTGTAATTTCTTGGATTTTGGAGAATTTCATTGCCCTGTGATGTAGTTGATATTTATCCATGGGAAATGAATAAATAAGCTTTGTCTAGTAAACAATGCCTCTGTGAATTGCTTTATCCACCTGTGCACAGCTGATACCAATATTTTCAGTGCCTGCCTGGATCCCACAGTAGAAATGTTCAGAGTACATGTAAGCTTTAAGGATACTGGCAGTGCATTGCTATTGGTGGGCTAGGCTCTCATTTGGGTTGAAGGTTTTCTTGTGAAGGCCAGCGACTTGAAGCACTGTTCCTGGGTCAGCATCCAGCTGGATATTGTGGTGTACGAATACCGTCAGTTGGTGCTATACTATTCCTGTCCTGCTTGCCCAGCCTGGATCCCTTTTTTTTGGCAAAGTTATAGAGAAAGCAGAAAAATAAATGGGAAAGCAGTTATCAGTGGCAAAAATATAGAAAAGTGGCTGGGAAATCACCTTTCTATGGTTCCATATAAAGTATTCACTGGCCCTCAAAATCCACTCAGTCTGTTCTATAACAATGAAAACCAATGCATTTTATATGAATGTGATTGGTGCTGAGTGCAAATGGGGCAACAATGCCAGAAAATGTGACATTAAAGGCCAGCATGCCATTCTTGCATTATCTCACAAAGGAACATAGAAACATTAGAAACAGGAGTAGGCTATTCAGCCCTTTGAGTTGGTGCCTATTTCAGTTTGAAAAGCTGCAATTGATGCAGCATCAGGGGAGGGTTACAGATCTTTACTACACTTTACCATAGTTTGGCTTATGTCCCTTTGCAACTTCTTGTGTGTAATATTTGTAATATTACTGTCACTCCTAATTTAGTGTTATTTGCAGACACTGAAAGCAAGAATGCAGGTGCAGCAAGTAGTTAAGAAAGCAAATGGTAGGTTGGCCTTCATTGCGAGATGACTTGAGTACAGGAGCAAGGATGTCTTTATGCAGCAGTACAGGGCCTTGGTGAGACCACACCTGGAGTATTGTGTGCAGTTTTGGTTTCCTTACCTAAGAAAGAATATACTTGCCATAGAGGGAGTGCAGCAAAATGATTCCTGAGATGGCAGGATTGTCATACGAGGAGAGATTGGGCCTACTAAGTCTGTAATTCTCTGGAATTTAGAGGAATGAGAGGAGATCTCATTGCAACGTGTAACATTCTGTCAGGGAAGGATAGACTGGATGGAGGGATGATGTTTCCTCTGGTTGGGGGGTCTAGAACAAGGGGTCACAGTTCACAGTCTCAGGATCGGGGTAGGCCATTGAGGACTGAGATGAGGAGAATCTTCTTCACTCAGAGGTTGGTGAACCTATGGAATTCTCTACCACAGAGGATTGTGGAGGCCAAGTCATTGAATACGTTTAAGAAGGAAATCAATAGATTTCTAGGGCAGAATTTTGCCATCAGCGAGCAGGGGGTGGGGCCTGCTTGCTGACACATAAAATGACACAGGATGATGTCGGGCGGAACCCCCGTCGTCATCCTGACCCATTTAAATTTTCAGGAAGGCAGGGGCGTAGCCAAATCAGCCCAATTGAGGCCATTGACAGGATCATTTAAACAACTAAAGGACCTGCCCGTCCAACCTTAAGGTTGGTGGGCAGGCCAGGAGCCCCGGCAGGCAATAACAAAAACATGAAACCTCATCCACCAGCAGGATGAGGTTTCATGTAGGGATTTTAAAAGTTTAATAAACTTATAATGTAAATTATGAACATATCCCATCTCATGTGGATATGTCACATGAGGGGGACATGTTAGGGAATTTTTTTTTTCCTAATTTTCATATTTTTAGAAGTGTCAGCGATCTCCCTGAGGCAGCACGTAGCCTCAGGGAGATGTGCGCTACTTCGTGCGCATGCGTGAAAGAGCACACTCTCGCTTTTGGGGAATACCCCCGCCCGCACAGGAAGCGCATAGTGCCTCCCGCCGGATGTCACGCTGGGCGGGCCTTAATTGGCCCACCCACTTAAAATGGCGGTGGGGCTCGATTCTCCAGCAGGGATTGGCTCCCTGCCCACCAGAGATTGGGTTGGGCCCGCCCACCCGGCAGGCAGAAAATTCTGCCCCTAGACTCTAAAGGCATCAAGGGGTATGGGGAGAGAGTGGGAGTACGGCGTTGAAATAGAGGATCAGCCATGATCATATTGAATGGTGGAGCAGGCTTGAAGGGCCAAATGACTCAGAATTTCTTTGTTTTTATGTTTCTAGAACTCTTTATTTCTTCATCCAGGTCATTAATAAATATGGTGAAAAGTTAAGGCCTAAGAACAGATCCCTGGAGAACCACTTGCCACATCCTGCCCGTCAGGGTGTCAACCCTTTACCCCCACCCTCTCTGTCTCCTATCTCTAAAGCAATTTCTTGACCAATAGTCCACTGGTGTGCACTCTCATTTTTGTAGAATCTTATTGAATGTCTTTTGAAAGTCCAAATAGATCATTTCCATAGATAATCTCTTATCTGTTTTATTAATAATCTCTTGAAAAAATCAACTTGGTAAGTTAAAGCTTAATAAATCTATATTGACTCTCTCTGATCAGCTCATATTTGTTCCAATGCCAAATAATAGAACCCAGTAGTTTGCTCACAACTAATGTTAAATTGGTAGATGTGCAGTTAGTTGGTTTGTCTCTCTTACCCTTCTTAAATAATAGAATGGCATTTGAAGTTTCCAATCTAATGATACATTTCAGAAACAAGAAATCTTTGAAGGATTGTGACTAATGTTTCTGCAATTTCTTTACCTATTTATTTTATTACTCTGGGTTGGAAACACACTAGATACTGGAGATTTATCTATCCCGAGTCCCATTATTTTCTCCATTACTATTTTTATCTTATATTGAAGTCAATCAGTTCCTTCCTTTGATTTATTTTGTTTCCCTTCTATCACTAATGTTTTATCCTCTTCTTCCAGTGAAAATGGATACAAAATATCTGTTTAATACATCTGCCATTAGCTTATGTTTTACAGCATCACCTGCATCTATCTTTAATAAGCCCACATTTCCCTGAGCCACGATCTTTCAATATATTTATAAAAACTATTGCAATTAACCAATATTACTTGCATTTTTTAAATCTTCCTTTCTGCAGATAATATCTTTTTGTGACCCTTTTTTGCTTTTGATAGGTATTCTAATTGGTTAGACCACACCTCAAGTACTGTGTTCAGTTCAGGACACCACAATTTAGGAAGTTATATACTGGCCTTGGAAAGAAGGCAGTGGAGATTTATGCGAATGATAAATGAATTCCAAGGTTTAAATTATGAGGTGAGTTTTCATAAACTGGGGTTGTATTCCCTGCAATTTAGAAGATTGTGGAGTGATTTGATTGAAGTATTCAAGATTTTAGGGGGAACTATTGGGGCCTGTTATCTCAGTCGATTAGAGTTTGGTGCTTAATAACAATGTGGGTTCAATCCCCATACCAGCTGATGTTGTTCTTGGGGCCTACCTTATCTACTTGCACTTTAAGATATCCTGGCTTCATGGAAAGACTGCTAGAGATAGAAATTTGTGGAGCCATGATCAATAACCTTCAGACAACTGAGGATGCTAAATGAAGAGAAAGGAGGGATAGATAGAGACAGAAACTATTTCTGCTGGTTGGGGAGTCTAGGTCTAGGGGGTATAGTTTAAAAATTAGAAACCAAGCCTTTCAGGAGTGAAGCTAGGAGATATTTCTTCATGCAGAGGGTTGTAGAGGTTTGGAACTCTCTTCCATGAACAGTGGTTGATGCTAGGTCAATTGTTAATTTTAAATCTGAAATCAATAGATTTTTGTTAACCATAGATATTAAGAGATGTGGGATAAAGGTTTGGTATATTGCATTAGGTCACAGATCAGTCATGATCTTATTAAGTGGTGGAATAGGCATGAGGGGCCAAATTGCCTACTCATGCCTTATGTTCCTATATTTCTTCGAGTCCACAGGATTATCGCTTTTCTTGATATTGGTGTGGGCGGCACAGTGGTGCAGTGGTTATTGCTGCTGCCTCACAACTCCAGGGACCTGGGTGTGATTGTGATCTCAGGTGTCTGTCTATGTGGAGTTTGCACATTCTCCCCATGTCCGGATGGGTTTCTGCTGGGTGCTCTGGTTTCCTCCCACCATCTAAAGATGTGCGGGTTAGGTGGATTGGCTACGGTTAAATTGCCCCTTAGTCTGTGTGTGAATGTGTGCCCTGTGATAAGCTGGCATCATGTCCTGGGCATATCTTGCTTAACGCCCATTACCTGTTGGGATAGGCTCTTTCCCTCGCTGGGCAAGAAAATAAAAGCCCGTGGGATACAAAACAAAGTGGCATGTTGAATCCAAAATTGGCTGAGAGGCAGCAAGGAGAGGGCGGTGGTGGAGGGATGTTTCTGTGATTGGAAGTCTGTTTCCAGTGGGGTTCCACAGGACTCTGTGCTGGGGCCCTTGCTGTTTGTGGTGTACATAAATGTTTTGGCCTTAAAGGTAGGAGTATGATCAGGAAGTTTGCCGATGACACGAGAATTGGTAGGGTGGTAAATAGAGAGGTGGAGAGCAGTAAACTGCAGGAGGATATCAATGGACTGGTCAGGTGGGCAGAGCAGCTGCAAATGGAATTCAACCTGAAAAAGTGTGAAGTAATGCACTTGGGGGAGGCTAACAAGGCAAAGGATTACACTATGAATGGTAGGACCCTGGAAAGTACTGAAGATCAGAGGGACCTTGGTGTGCATATCCACAGATCCCTGAAGGTAGTGGGGCAGGTAGATAAGGTGGCATATGGGATACTTGCCTTTATGAGCTGAGGCATAGAATACAAGAGCAGTGAGGTTATTCTGGGACTGTATGAAATGCTGGTTAGGTCACAAATGGAGTACTATTTGCAGTTCTGGTCATTATAGGAAGGATGTGATTACACTGGAGAGGAGATTTACCAAGATGCTGCTGGGCTGGAGGGTCAGAGCTATGAGAAAAGATTGGATAGGCTGGGGCTGTTTTCCTTGGAGCAGTGAAGTTTGAGAGGGAACCTGATAGAGGTGTATAAGATTATGAGGGGCATGGATAGGGTGGATAGGAAGGCACTTTTTCCATTAGTGGAGGGGTCAATAACCAGGGAGCATAGATTTAAGGTAAGAGGTAGAAGGCTAAGAGGGAGATTGAGGAGAAATTGTTTCACCCAGAGGGTGGTGGGAGTCTGGAACTCACTGCTGGAAAGGGTAGCTGAGTCAGAAACTCTCGTAACAGTTAAGAAGTATTTAGATATTCACTTGCATTGCTATAACCTCCAGGGCTATGGGCCAAACCCTGGAGAATGGGATTAGTGTAGTCAGATCTTTGTTGACCGGTGTGGATACGATAGGCTGAATGACCTCCTTCTGTGTTGTCTATGAGCCTAGGCTCCGACTCCCCATGACCCTGAATTGGATAAAGCGGTTCTGGAAAAATGAGTGAGTGTTTTGGTGTAAGCCATTTCTTTTAGTTTTATATTCCATTTTATCTCATATGTTGACTAGCACCTCAGCTGGAATTCCTCCCTCTGCACTTCTGTAGTTTTACCCATTAGTGTCTCAGTCTAGTTTAACATGTTCAGTTTGTACCTAATGAAATCTTTCTCCTTCTCAAACTTAATGTTATCATTTTTGTCCAGATATTGGCAGTTGACAGGATGTAGTTTCACACCATTGGCCTCTAAGTAGAGAATAGCTTATATCATCATGGCTACTTTCTAAAATTTTAAAACTGGACAATGACCTTTTAAAAATGACTGAACCCATGTCTAGCTGTGACCTTCAAACAATAGGAGCTAATCTAGCAGTATTGAAGAAACTTGCACTTCATTATCTCTGAAGAGACACTAATGACCCTGTGGACTGCAGAGACCAAATTCAAAGGATATTATACAAAAGCCATCTACATATCATAAGCCAGGCCTGGTAACTGGAGCCAAGTCATCTGCTAGGGCAGAGATCCTTGAAAGCTGCCATTGAAAATCTTAAATGTTTGAAACATTAACAATCTCAGGAAACCAGACAAAGGAACCCAGTCAAAGCCAAAGTGGGGAGGTGGGAGTCATGTGACATGACCCTCTAGCTGGAGGGACCTGTAATATTGCCATGTGGAGCTACAAAGCTCAGTTTGCCATCTTCCATCTAGAAAGCAGCAGCTCAGACAAAGGGCTTTGTCCAAGCTTGAATGCCTACCCCCATTTACACTGTTTCTACTGGGACTTCAGAACTTCCATACCATTGCCTGCAAGACTAATTCATCTCTATGTGCCAATCCCACAGTGGAAGTCATCTCTATTGGAAAAGTGAATTACCCAGCATCAGTCTCCAACCTGCCGACCTCTGTGAAGGAATACAGCATTGGACTTTTGATTCTGGACTTTGGACTTATGTGAAACAATAATTTGTTGCTCTGTAAATATTTCCCTTTCTATACCTTACATAGCGACATGCCGTCTCCCGTGCCTTGAGTGTCTCTGAATAAATAAACTTTCTGAGTTAACCAGAGTTTGCTGTGGAGCTATGAATAAAAATTGGATCACACCAAAACTGAGGTGTTGGGAAATATGCCACCTCTTATAAAGGGGGAAATCAAAATCAAAATACCTTTCTGTTTATGGATGGGCGGTGATAGAAGAAATCAGGAATGTTTAAATTAAACCCACTCTTGTATGTAAAATTATTAAGCGGATTAAAAAGGTTTTAGTGTGATTCTACTTTTATTAATAACTCCACGGCAAACTTGAGATAGGATAAACTCAGAGGGATAGTTTATTTGCACACATTTAAAAGCGGGAGGGGGTGTCGCTACATAACGGATAAAGAAAGAAAGATTTATATGACAAACACCACAGAGCAAAAAATTATTGTTTCACGTGAGTCCATAGTCCAGAATCAAAGGTCCAATGGTATATTTCTTCACAGAGGTCGGCAGGTTGAAGACTGATGCTGGATAATTCACTTTTCTAGTCGGCCTTCTGGCATTAGACTGGGAAGCCAGCACTTCAGGGAACTTTGAGGTGCCCCTCCTAACACACCTTGCCACAGCTGTGGCTACAGACCACCCTCTGGAGGGGCTTTTCCTCCACAATTGTAGTCTGGCAGCTGTGGCCATTTTTTTACTGCTTAAGTTTTATAGTACTGAGAGATTACCTCAACAGGGAGGTGCCCTCTCTCTTTCTCTCTCTCTTTCTCTTACCTGAAATCACATGCAGCAACTCTTTCTGTGCTGGAGGGCCTCCTATTGGCCCTCCAGGTTTGAGAGCCCACCAACTCTTAACTGAACAGTGAACAGGCCACTAATTGGCCAGTTCAGGCAAAATCGAGATCGGATGACTGCTTCTGACATGATGTGGGGTCACGCCTCCTATTTGATATTGATGTTGGGATCCCAACCCAAAACACAAAATTCTCCCAATGGTCGCGGTTTGCAAGATACTACCCCTACAGTAGGGTTATTAATTAATTTTGGTCTATTACTCATTATTAAATGTAATGTATGTCTGCCCAGTTGCATCATTGGCTGGAAATGATGATAAAATGTTGGGCAGTGCTGCTTCTCGCTTCTTTGATGTCAAACTGGATCTAAAGCTGGAGGCAGTAAGGGATAGGGAGGAGATCCTATTCCTGGAGGGTGGGAGGAGGAGGCCACGATGTTGCACGAAGCACTAAGTGAGTCACCGGAGTGTGTTCATATTGCCTGTTTTTAGCATTTTCCTCTATTTGAACTGTATAAGTGATGACACTTTGTTAGGTATCAAGGACTCCTTTTATTGCTCCTATTACAGGAAAAGTATGAGGTGATGACTGAGAGAACATCATGAGGGCAAAGCCTCCGGGCAGACATGCTTCATTCATTGGCAGTAAGTGATTCTATGTTCCGGGCTGCATCTTCCGTGCATGTGTTAATGGAGACTCCCTTCTATTTCATGCCCCTCAACCTGGGGCAGAGGGATTCAGTTGAAACGTTCCTGAATCAGGAGATTCCTGACATTCACAGCATCCTCACGAGCCTTGCACATTCCGAGCTGTGCCTGACCACCATGTTGTGGTGTAGAGACCCTCTCAGTTCAACATCATCTCCTTCAAACTTTACTTTCCCCTCCTCCCTCAGCCCCTATTCTTGCTCTTCCACTGATGCTCTGACTCCTTCCAGGGATTCATTGTCCTCAAGGTCCACACCTCTCTGGAGGGTCATGTTATAGAGCACAGCAGACCACCACAATGACCAGTTCAGAGGAGGACATTGCAGCATGCCACCTGATTGGTCCAAGCACTGGGAGCACATCTGCAGAAGCCCAATGACTTGGTCAGTGGTTGTCCTGGTGAATGGGTGGCATTATCTATGTTGCCTCTGGGTCTTCAAGGGACATCCCTTCTCCTCCAGGATCCATTCTCACACTTTTGGGGTTAGAGTGAAGATCTGAGGCAGTATCAAATGGCAGAGGATGAAGGAGTCATAGCAGCTGCCAAGAAAGTGAGTGCTGTTACGATACCAGTGGGGGATCCCTAAAACAAAATAACCAAATTCATCAAACAATCCCCAAATAAAGAAATTACCAACAAGATTTCACTGTTTGTAACTTATTTTAACACAAATCAGAATGAATGCAAATTAAACATGAATTCACAGGCAAATGATACTTGAAATAAGAAGGTAAATTTCACTTTAAATGGTCGATATAACAAAAAAACCTTACAAAACCACAAGCATTTCCCTTTAACGTGTATGACATTACATAGCTACATAGTTTCACAATATGCTGTTCATTATTTACACAGGGGAAGTCAGGAGACCTATCCAACAGCTGCTTTACCTCTGTCATTATCATAATCCAGGTACAATTTTATAAATGCCCTTCCTCTTGGGTCACAACAGTCCTGATGGTGTTGCATTCCAGAGTTCCTTTACGAGCAGTAAAACCCCCATTCATGATTTGGCCACTTCTGGGAAAAGACCCAGCTCTTTGGTGGCCTTTTTTAACCAGTTCACACAGCACTTCCAGAATCTCCTGGTGCCTTTTCTGCCAAACAGCAAGAATTGACCTCTTCCTGAGAGTGATTTGCTTCTTCTCCTCACAAGAATTCAGTGATCTCCTCTTTCTGCTTTCTCTTTATGCCTCTGGGCCTTCACCCTCCAGCTCCCCTTCTTCTAGCTCTCCTTTGTGCCTGTAGCTCTTCTTTGTGTCTGCCAGTCATACAGCTCCTGGTCTTAACTTCCTTCCTGTTAGTACAGTTCCAATATGAGGAATATGATCATTATTTTTTGGGATTGTATGTTTAAAGTTAAGGTAAAATGAAAGGATTAATGTAATCTGTTCTGAAATCTGCTGACATTGTAACTGAGTCATTTTGATTGTTAGTGATCAAAGGAAGGCTGGGAAGAAAGTAAAAGATACTAGTGCATGGAGCCAATGGCAGCAGCCTGTGTGTTAACAATGGAGACTGCGAATCCCCAAAGTCCCAGAAAAGTGTTGAGAGTGTTGGGTTATAAACAGTTGTGCTTTAACCTGTCCATTTAGTTCCAAGTTGATACAGAGTTGAGGATCAAGAATAGCTAATCAGCATTTCTACCTGGATACAAGACTAATGTATTTCATGTTGTGCTGTAGAAGAGGGCATAGGAAGCCATTTTTCAGATCAGGTTACAGGCTTCCCTGCAACTCAGTGAATATCATAGACAGACAGTAGGCTTTGTGTGGTCAGAAGAGAGAAGAGGCTGCTTGGCTTTACGAATCACCAAAACTGGATGCAGCAGGGATACGGTCTCTAGTCGAAAAGATGCATCCTGCAGCCATCAAAGGATTCTGGGAGATCCGTCCTGGCATGGCCAGAGGTAAAGAATCATCAGGACAGGCTTTACTGCTGGTAGTGAATTTAGGAAATTCTTCAAAAACTAAGGGGAGCACCTGGAGGTGGTCACTTGAAGATAACACGTGGTGAAATGTGGAAATGCACACCCTTTGGAAGCTGGGTGGAGCCTCCTGGTAAGAACTGTAATTCTGTGAAGATTATGATGTGTGATAAGTATAAAGGGGAACAATCATTTTTGAGTTTAAAGCATAAGTTGCCTGCGGAAAGAAAATTGGGTATGCTCAATAGTGATTTTTTTAAAGTTATTTGTTACAGTAGAAGTTGTAAAAGGTGAAATCTTGTCATGTCATTCTTTCAGCTATTAACTGCAAGTTTGAATCTATTTTTTTAAAGAATCATTGGTCTCTACAGAGATCGTACCAAAATTACAAATTTTCTTTCCTGTACTGCTTCTGGACCAAAGGTCATCGCAGTGCGCACAATGAGGGAGCCCTTGTTGTGGTCACAGACCAGTTCATCATTGAAGGAGTGGAAGCTCTTCCTGTTGATGAATCTAAATAGCCAGTCACTCAGTGCTTTGATGGCCACATGGATGTAATCGATGATGCGCTGTACCTGGGGAACATCAGCGTTTTCAGTAAAACCTAGGCTGGGATTTTCCAGTCCCACCAAAAGTCACTGGGCTTTTGGCTGGCCTGCCGCATCCCCCATGGTGGGGCCGGAAAATCCCGGCCCTAAAGTCCTCTGTCCCTGCAGCACTGTGTCCGTTGTGAGATGAATGCACTGTCCATCTCCACCAAAGTAGGGTGGGGGGGGGGGGGGGGGGGGGGGGTGGGGGGGGGGGGGGGGGGGGGGGGGGGGCGTCAGTGACCAGCGAGAAGCTGCTTACAAGATGCCACTGAGGTCCACAGCTGCTCCTTGGAAAAAACCAGAAGCGAAGAAGTTCAAGGCTACAGTGACTTTGATGGCCACTGTTGGGGTATGGCAAGCAGTGCAGTGAGGCCTTTGGCAGTGCGGCTTAGATGCCTGTGACCATCTGCTTGGAGAGTCACAATCTCCTGTGGCACTGGGTCTTGGTCATCTCTAGGAAGCTGTGTCTTTGGCAGTGGCTCCTGTGTTGAGGGTACAGCCTTGTTGCCTTCCTGGCCTTTTTTCCTCTCCCTGTCACTGGATACATGGGGTTCCATCTTTCTTCTGGAGGGTTTTGCCCCTCATTGCCATTGAGCCCCAAATCTGACAGTCATGCCCCCATTGCCAGCTGCAGCCTTCCTTCTAGGTAGGTACCCTCTCAATTGTCCCTTGCAGCCTTAGCCACTGCTTTTCCATCTTCACAGTGCCGGTGGGGAGGGTGAGCCCATTCAATGTCTGAGTGCTGAGTGTCCATTCTTCCCACCACCTGGACAGTGCCAAGGGCACCTACTTATCAAATATCAAGTCTGCCTTTGCCTGCTGACTCACTTATGGGTCTGTTTTAATGTCCTAGGGCAGCCATATCTGGCTCCTCACTCTCTATCTGCCTCCCTCAGCAGATCTGCAACAGACATCTCCTGAATCCCATATGCCCCTTTTCAAAATTCCACCCACCCCTCTAACAAGCTCCTAATGAGATTCTAAACTACTTTAATTGATCTCCGTGTTCTACCCTCCCCGCACCCTGTTCAACATTGTGGGTCCTGGGAATGGAACTGACATGCCGACCAGTGCCAATATTTTTGGGATTCCCTGCCTTTGTTATCCACCATGGAGGGAGGCTGGAAAAATCACCCCAGAGAAAGATAGAATACATGTTGCCCATGAGTTACGGAAGGTCAATCACTGCGCCATTAAGAAAATAGAAGTGTAATTTCATAAGGCACAGATGGAATACAGAAACACAAATATTAGAAGAAACTAGTGTAGAATCACGGCATTGGTGGGGCTAAATCTTGCAAAGCTTATTGAGGGTTGTCACTAGCAGATTGCAAGATAGCTATTGTGATTCCAATCTTTAAAAGCTCAGAGGTGCAATGCTGGGAATTATAGGCCTGTTAGTGTGACATCTATTGTAAGAAAAATGCTAAAGTATACTGTAAAATAAACAATACAAGAGCATCCAGAAACGGCAAACCAATATATCCAAGCCAATAAAGCTTTGCAGAAGACAGATCCGAGCTAACATATTTATTGGAATTCTTTGAGGAGAAGCAGTGGGCGGATAAAGGTAATGATGACTTTCAGAAAGTATTTCTTAACATCCCACAAGATTTGTGGCAAAAGTGAAAGCTCAGGGGACCTGAACTGAGGTATTAAATTGGATTATTAATTAGCTAGATAATAGGGAACAGAAAGTACTTATTAATGATAATAATATTAATTGAGCGCTTGTGACCACCAGAGTCCCTCAGTGAACAATCCCAGAAAACTCCACAGTTAATAAATTTATTAATATCTAACAGGGTTTTCTGGGAAGATGGATTTAATTCAGAAATGCAGTTAACAAGTGGGAGATGAATTATAAATTGCACTTACCATACCAGTTAATGCATACTGTGCTAAAATAATAAATATGATCACAGTATGCAGCGTAATATTATACAAATTGCAATAGGAAAGAGATTTAAATGTGTTAAGGTGATGGGCCTGAAGATATATCCTGGTTAATATCATATATTTTTAAAATTAAATTTTAAACTAGGTCAATGCCCTGGGACTTTTAAAAATGGACCTGAGCCAGCAATTTCTGAGAGTAAGCGACTGTTTCTGTGGCTTGGAATCCAAAGCTGGATTGTTTGCTTTGAGGCCTTTGCAATCCACCAGCCAACTTCTGTATCCTTTGCAGGACAGTGGAGGTTTCATTTTGGTCACCTCTATCAGAAAAACACTAAAAAAGGAAGCTCTTAGACTTCAGTGACTTGATTATGATTAAGGCCTCATCACAGGATCACCTGCTCATCTGGACAGTTGTTAATTTAATTGTTGAACCAACAAAAATGAGTTTGTCTTCCAAAAGATTACATAGGAACACAGACACAGGCCATTTGGCCCACAAGCCCATGCCAGGCTTTATGCTCTACTTGATTCGCTTCCAATCTTTTCCTTATCTAAACCTATCACTATCTATTCCCTTCTCCCTAATATGCTTGTCTATCTTCCCCTTCAACGTATTGATATCATTTGCTTCAACCATTTCTTGTAGTAGCAATTACCACATTCTCACCCCTCTTTGGTAAAGACGTTCCTTCTGAATTCCATTTTGGATTTCTTGGTAACTCTATTATATTGATGGTCCCTGATGATACTCTTCCCCCCGAGAGGAAAGATAGTCGGGTGCAAATTGAATAAGCATCGTGTGGTGAAAGTATCATTTAATTCATTCTCAGAATAAGGGTGTTGCTAGCAAGACCAGCCTTTACTGTCCATCTCTAGGTGATCTTGAACAGCCAGTTGATATGTTACGTGAGCCATCTCCCATTACTGTGTCTTTAGCCAGGACTTTACAGGCTGCTGGGAGGCAGGATGGGGGTCGGAGGTGGCGGGGGGGGGCAAGGGGAGAAGTAACTGGTAAAATTGAGGGGAGTCGGGTTGGATCGGCTCCCCAACATGGCCCTGCCACTGGGGCACTTTACCAATGACAGGACGTTGGGCAACCAATTTACTTATGTTAAGGCCCCATTAAGGACAATTTTACATTGGCATCAGCATTTTGCCAACAGTGGGGCAACCTCTTGCTGTGTGGAGAGGCCACCAGCTAAATGGAGGCAGCCTCCAGGTAGCAGCCCAGAAGGGCTGGTCTCACAGGCCAAAAAAGGGGCTGCAAGCAGGGAAGGCAGAACCCGTGGCGCCAACGACCTCCAAAGAGGGATTTACCCTTTGACACGTGACACAGTAATTTTAAAAATTCTTTCTTTCCTCAGCTCCTGAGGTATCCTGCATTCCTCAGCAGCAACCACCTCTCCTGGTTGGTGCTGCTGTGGCTTCAGTGCTGTCCGCTCTCTGATTGCACTGGTAGAATCAGGAAATCGCCTATCATCCTTAATTGGACAGCTAGATGGCTTAGATAGCTACATAGGAAAAATTGTCTAAGTAAAATTGCTGAAGAGGTTCCACTGCTGGCAAGTGTGGGCTCGGAACTCGCTTTTTACCCTTGTGTCAGTATTCAGATGCCCCTTGTAACATTCAGCCCTTTGTCTTTTCCTGATGGCCAATTCTGGCTTGAAATTGTCTGAAAGTTACTCTGGTGTGTTTTTGACTGAGTTTTGATCTGTTTGCCGGGGAGTGTTACTGTATTCTCACAGATGGCAGAGGAGCACGTGATCTGTCCACACAAACATTTCAACAGGCAATGGGGTAGCAGTGACAGTGTCTCTAGGTGTGCAGGATGACAGGGAGGTAGATGAAGCAGAGGCTGTGGAAAAGGCAATCTCTGCACCATCCCCTCTGACAAGTAGGAGCTGGACTCTTCCAGGCTTCTTGGCAGCAACAGGTGGCTGTGTGACTGGTCTGCCAATCTACCTAGTATCATGGTGTGCATGCCCAGTCATTGCTCTCTAATCTGTTGCTCTACCCTCATCTGAATCCCCCATAGCAGAACTCGTCTGCCACTTTTCTCTCCAGTGACCTGGAAAACAAGGCATCCTTCAGCCCTGGTCTGATTACAGCCAATCCTGACCAGTGACTCACCAAGTGCAGATCCCAATTCTATTGTAATCTCCAAGGAGTGGTGACTGTGAGTGTCAGAGCAGGTAACAGGGCCTCTTCATCGGTACTTTGCTCCTACTGTCTTCCCTTCTTCTGAGACTCCTGTGGTTGGGCAGGTACAGTTCTTGGGTGTTTGAAAGCAAGACCTCAGAAGGGAAAGGTTGGCGTGAGGGAAGAGACATGGGGTGGGAAGCAATTGGTCCATGATGACACCATCTGCAGCTTGCTCATCATGCTAGATAGCAAAATGAGGGTGTGCTGGGAGTTGAGAAGGGGGAACTCAATGTTCTGAGTGACATTGAATGCCATAGACCCTATTGCAGCTGACCAATGATGCAGCAAACCATCTACCCAATAGGGTTCAGGAAATGTAGGCCTCCTTGTCCCCCCTCCTGGTTCCACCACAAGATCATGGTGTTTCTCTCCTGGCCACTGCACCATTAATGTCTCCAGCCTTGCATCCATCACTATGGATTCACTGTCTGCTCTGGTTTTCAGTTTGTGAGAATTTCTATCGCAGCAACCTTTTTATTCAGCTTTCCCTTAAGGGGCAGCCTGACTTTAAGAAAGTGGAGGCTGCCTGCACCAGGGTGAGATTGTGGCCTGGATCCACAAAGTTTCTGTTGGTAAGTAATGAATTTTTTGTCCCCTAGTAGAGGGATATAATGAAAACAATCTTGGCATTTTACCCCAAATCCCCAAATCCTATCCATTCCCCCTCCCCTGCCTGCTAAATGTGAGAGAGGAGAGAAGATAATTTGAATCAAACGCCAACTCTTGCGATTTTGCTGCGAGAGACATAATTTCATGATAAGCCTCTCTCATTATCTCATGAGAGGACTTGGGACTTTCCACAGGCTGCTGTATCCTTATGGAATATGTTTTCTACTTGCAAAAATATGAATAATAGCTTTCAGGTCAGCCACTTCCTCGAGCATATTTAAATAACTTCTGGAGGCACCACTTTAAATTGAAAATTCAGGGAAGGCGTTAAAGTTATTACCAATTATTAAATGAGTAATTGATATTGAAATGCAAACTAGGCAGTACCCACTACTCCGTATTTTCCAACGTTTTGATTTGATTGTTGCTCTGAGAGCTGGGTTGGGGACAGGTTGTTGACTCTCTGCTAATTGGCGACTTGGTTATAGAGGCCAGCTCTGTTAGGCCCTGAAGCTGCCATTGGCTTTTTTCCATACTGTGACTAGACTGCTTCCTACAAAACAGCATTCATCACTTTTAAAGAGGTAAGGTTCCTGCTATTATTAAAGGCACTAATTGTAGAAACAATTGTGACATTACAAATACTGAATAGTTTATACATTTTCCTGCATCCAATCTTTGTATAAAAGATTCATAATATGACTGTATATGTTGCATTCGCATTAATTAAAAGTATATATAATAGAACAGATTCTGTGATATGGATCAATATCTAGTCATTTTTTATGATTAAGTTCAGTTAATTTGAGTCTATTTCTATCATTTAAAATGGCAAAATACTGAATATGATTTCAACCAAATTATTCATCTAAACACAAGGAAAATAATTATTTTTGTACCTATTTGATTAAATGATCAAGCATGGTCATCTCAGTGATATTTCTGTATGCTTATATGGCTTCCTGTTGCCATGATGGTTTATATTAATGGGGATGGCTCACTGATGGCATTTTCATATGAATGGCCTACAATCTGGAGGCTCAGTAGTACTGCAGACCTGATTCGTCCTGAGTTATCAGGTCACCATTTACTACTAAAAGTGCTTTTATATTTGGTGCTTTTGCAATTCATGTGATAGGACAGTGACGCCTGTACCTTGACTTCCTGTGTTTGCATTGTAAAACCTGCTACCGTATCCCAGCAATAGAATCATAGGTCCATGAAAATCTGTTGACAAGGCAAGGGAGACAGTTTTAGCAATATTAACTGAGGGAATCAATGAACAGGGTTCACTGTCTGTTGACCAAAATTGCAGAACTAACAAATTAAAAAGTACAGAACTCTATTTCTTTCCTTATGGGAATGTTAATTAGTCATAATTTGGAATGGAAGCAGGAAGAAAATTAAATGGTGAGTTGGGTATGTGGAGATCCAGGGTCTTTGGGCATCGCACTCTGGGTCAACTTTAATAATCATAAGTCAACTCTGGGACTGTGTGCAGCTTTGTATGACCTGTTAGAGATCAAATAAGCCACTAACGAGATTTATAAAACAACTGTTAATTTATATTGGTTTATGTTTGGAAAAAAACTCATGTCTGTTTTCACATCAAATCTCTTGACTTTTAATAGTTTGCCTCTTGATTTATCAGACAGTGGGTTGGCATTACTGTGAATTGGTTCCCTTAGTGCAGTTTACTGGTCTTTATTTCTTTCTATTTTATGTTCTTTTCAAAACTATAAGTCAAGCTGAAGGGAAGTGTGGAGAGGTTTGAGGTTCCTTGTTGCCTTCCTGCCTGTGTTGCCCTCCTAATTGTAATAAAAGCCTAGAATTTTTAGCCAACACGCATCCAAAAATTGGCACAATTCCAGCATATTACAGACTTCTGCCTGAAAAAATGAAGGAGATTCATTATGCTTGTTCTCGTGTTATGGCCAAACTTCTTTGATCTTTTGAACTAGCTCAGTGAAACTTTTATCTAATCCTCCATTGTTTATTGAAGTTAGCCTGCCCTCTCCACATCCCAAAGTGTGTATCATGCAAATTTACCACGTTTATTTTAGCTCAGGACAGGCGTAAATTTTGCACTGGGATTTTAGGAGCAGAGGCTTCCTTTGAATTTACGATCGAGATTGCAAAAGCAATTCCTGTCTTGGAATTCAGTTTGACATAATGCCAGATTTACACAGTTAATAAAATATGCGTTTAACAAATGACAATATATCAAACAGTAATATCAAACAGAGACGCGCCAGCACTGAATTAGTAGTGAGGTGGTTGCCAAATAAGAACAAGACATAAATTTACAGCACCGGATTTTCTCAGTGGGCAAAATAATAATTAGAATTGCCCCTCAACAGCACTAGGGCCAAAGATTGATGATTTTGATCACATGGCACAAACACTGGACAAAATAAAACCGAGCAAAAATATAGCTGAGATTTGTGAAGATGATGTAAAGGTTTGGCTTTAATGCAACTCAGTTCCGTTGTTAAATGAGGAAGTGTTATCCTAATACTGATGTTTATGCATTGCGGTGTTAAACATGCTTAGGACTAGCTCTCACTGTTTCGTAAATGAAACAACAACAAAAGTAACAGTGATATATATTCAGAGAACTCCAATAAATGTGAGATAAAACATAGTGAATTTAAAGACAACTATTTCTGAAGCAATTGAATGATGCACTGGATTTAAATTATTTGTCAGCTTGATCACAATAAATGGTTATATTCTGCACAACTGATGCAAATCAGTAAATTCCACTCAGAGCAAAACTTTGGATAAATTAAAATAGAATTCTAGGCCAGGATTTCTCCTATGGCGGGTGGGCTGGGCGGGAGCAGGCGTGGGCGGGCACAGAACCGATTGCCACCCGCGATCGGCTCCATGCCGCCATTTTATGCGGGAGGGTCAATTAAGGCCCAACCAGCGTAAATCGCGGCTTCCAAGATCAACGGGAAGGGGGCGGCAGGAGGCCAATGACCTCCGGGTCCAATGGCGACCCGGCGGCCTGTTCAGAAAAGGCGCAGGCAGCCGTCCTAAGGCTGCCACTGATGTTGGTCAGGAGCATGATGGATAATGTCCTCGGAGAGCAGGCCAGGCCAGAGGGCAGGTCGGCGGGGCAGTGTGCCCCGAGATTTTTGGATGAGTGCCCTGTTGTCCTCCTTGAAGAAGTGGCAGCACAACGTGACATCCTGGTGCCAAGGGACGGGGAGGAGGAATGACCCCCGCTTAACAAAACATGCCTAGGAGGAGGTGGCAGAGAGGGTCAGCTCCCACGATGTGATGAGACGCACCTGGGTGCAGTGCCGCATGCGGTTTAATGACCTCTTGCAATCGGGAAGGGCAGGAAGGGCGAGTTCTGTGTTGGCATGGGTCACTTGGCACAGCGGTGATGTTGGCCCCCTCACTGCCCACCCGCCCCACAAATCAGAATGTTGTTTTTTTATTGATTCATTCACGGGATGTGGCCTTCGCTGGGTGGGCCAGCATTTATTGCCCACCCCTAGTTGCCCCTGAGGGGGTGGTGGTGAGCTGCATTCTGTATCCACTGCATGTGGTGCAGGAACAGTGCTGTTAGGGGGTGAGTCCCAGGATTTTGACCTAGCGACAGTGGAGGAGCGGCAAAACATTTCCAAGTCAGGATGCCGATTGACTTGGAGGCCCTGACTTGGAGGGGAGCTTCTAGGCGGCGGTGTTCCCACCTATCTCCTGCTCTTGTCCTTCTAGGTGGCAGTGTTCGTGGATTTAGAATGTCTTAGAATGTGAATGGCAAATGTGATGGAGGCAGCATCTGGGCAAGGGGGGTCAGCCCTGGCTGCTTGGACTGAGTGTATGGCGTATCCAGGGCCACGAATCGGATGAGCTCTGCAATGTTTCACTCAGGTGGGGGTGGCCAGGCTGCAATGGCAATGCAGGTACAGGGTGGACTAATCAATGCTCCTCTCTCCTTTCAGGAGAAGGCAGCCCACAATAACACAGAGTGGCTGTGGACTGGCAGAGGGCAGCCCCACCTTCTCATCATTGCCAGATACGAGCTGGAGGCACTGGAGCTGAAGAGCCACCATGTGTTAGATCAACCGGCCGTGGTGAGATTGGGGTGCCACTGGGACGTAAGAGTGCTGTGCACTGAGGTCAGAATGTCTGTCAGTGCAAACATTCCACTGTTGACTGTATATTGATACCAGCATCCAACATGGGTTTTCCATGGATAATGGAAGGAGGAGCGCAAGCTGATCCAGGTGCCAGGTATGCACATTAACAGTGTAACGACCTCAACTAATCAAATGTCATTGTTCCTCCTTTCAGCCTCACCAAAGCACGCCTGGACTTAGGAGGCAGAGGGACCACTGCTCACCCCTGAGGGCACAGAAGACATTAACGCACCTGCATCACACCCTCTCAGCCAGGCAAGCACCAGCGCAGATGCCAGCACCTTGGCGGGAATAAGATCATTGGCTCAAGTGCACAGCGGTGAGGGCACTTCACATTCGCTTGAGGTGCAGGCGGAGGCAGAGAGTGCCCAGGGCACCGACAGTCAGAGGGCTGCTGGGGACCAGGAATATGCTCAGTCGGTTGCTGATGATGAGCCTCTGGAGTCGCCCGTGAGGCAGCAGATGCTGGAAGTCTAGCAGGGTGTGCGAGAGGATCTGGTGGAGATACATGAGGGAAAGTGTGCCATGGTCTCCGTGATGAAGGAGTCCATGTGGAGCATCAGCAATGCAACGACCCTTGTCCATGGAGAGAGTGACAACTCTCATGGAGAGGCTCCTCCAGGAGTACAATCTGGGCTTCCAGGGAATGTGTTCGGATCTGTAAGCCCCCTCAGCAGCATTGACCTCCAGTGGTCAGTGTCAGGGTTGGAGATGGATTGGACACCCAGTATCCCAGCTACGTGCCCATCCATCAATGGTGAGCAAGGAGGTCCAAAGCTACCTCATGTTGGCCCACGAGCTGCCTATTGTCTCTGTGAGCACCTCTCAGGGTGCTCCGGATGAGAGCAGCAGCTCCTCCATGCCTTTGCCAGTGACAGTGGCATCTGATGAGGCTGCGGCGACTGGGGAGATGCCAGCTGTGCCACTGGTCGCTCCTTTCCAGGTGGGGCCAACACAGGCTCCACAGGTCAGAGGACACCTGCCAAGGTCATCAAGGCCAACAGGACACAAGAGTGAGCAGGCTGTCTCCAATGCCAGTGCCAGCGAGGCCTAGATGTAGCACCTGCAAGCGTAAGTGTAAGTCACTTTAGGCACAACACGGGCTTATCACTAGTGGCTTTCTTTTGCCCCACGTTTAAGTTACTTTTAAGTTGGTGCGATGTTCAACACCTTTTAATGTACTTTGATTTCTGTATGCATGTTGCCAATCATTAAATGTTTTGGTTCTCAGCAAGCCTCTGGGTGCTTCATTAGTTCTGCAGGTAAAGGGGAACCCATGACGTTATGAGTGACTTGTTTGTCATTGAGCTTTATTGAAAAGGCACAAAGTTAATGTTTCTGACCAGACAACTGTTACTGTCAGATATCAAGTATGGAGCCTGCAGCCCTGGCATGTGGTGGTGGTTCATCTTTGGTAGGCTAGCCAAAGGAGCGTTGGATCAAAGCCTTCCGGGTTCCCTGCCTCCCTGGAGGTTGCCTGGGTAGGTGTCTATACCCTCAACATTCTCCTGAGTGTGCTTATCCTCGGACTCACTACTGGACTCATCGTCTGCAGCCAGAGCATCTTCATTAACATCTTCTTCCTCCACCGTGCCCCCCTTTCCAGTGCTAGATTATGGACAGCGCAGCATGCAACCACTATCAGTGACACATGATCTGGGGGGGTATTGAACATTCCAGGCATCGGAAGCGCATCTTGAGAAGACTGATGGTTCTCTCTACCACAGCCCTTGTGGAGGCGTGGCTCCTATTGTACTGCTGCTCAGCCTCTGTTCTTGGATGGCAGAGGGGCATCATGAGCCACCTTTTGATGGGATAGCCCTTGTCACCCAGCAGCCATCCATCCAGACAGGCAGGAGCACTGAAGAGCCTCGGCACATGGGAGTGTCTGAGGATTTAAGCATCATGGGAGCTGCCTGGGTACCTTGCACAGACTTGCAGAATCTGCATCCTGTGATCACACACTATCTGCACGTTCATGGAGTGGAAGCCCTTCCTGTTGATGAAGGCACCGGGCTCACCCACTGGCGCCTTAATGGCCACATGTGTGCTGTCGATTGCACCCTGGACACGGGGGAAGCCAGCAATTGCTGCAAATCCTCTGGTTCGCTCTGCCTGGCTGGCCTCATCCGAGCAGTAGTGAATGAAAGTCAATACAAGCCTGAGCAGAGCGTCTGTCACCAGCTTGACACAACTGAGGACAGCTGACAGGGATACTCCACAAAGATCACCCACCACCCCTGGAAAGAGTCGGAGGCATAAAAGTTGAGGGCAACTGTGACCTTCAGCTCCACTGGCAAGGGGTGTCCACCTACACTGTTGGAGTTGATCTCAAGATCAATCATCCAATAGATGGAGGTCACTGTCTCCTTGAGAGGTGGAGCCTCCTTCGGCATTGCAGCTCAGACATATTGAGGTAGCTGCATCACTGCCCGTAAATCCTGGCAGCAGGATAGTGGCATGTTCTGTGTCCCCTTCCGCCTTCGACTTCCTGGTGGCCCTGTGCCCCTTGTGCCTGCGCCTGTCCTCCCATAGGTGGCTCCCCTGGAGGCTGAGTATGGACTCCTGGCCTCCCACCCCTTCTGGCCCCCTCTTCTTCCTCAGAGGAGGTGCCTCCAGCAGAAACCACAATCCTCATTCCCAGGGTAAGGGAAGGCTGCCTGATACCTGCAAGGCCCCAAGTTTTATGATTCCTTCAGAGTCCTGAACTGAAGCCTGTTCTTTCTGTCAAAGCAGCTGTGAAGAGAAATTAAGTTGTTCTGTTCACACATGCAAGTAGCAGTAAGTAAAAAACTAAAATTCGAACAACTTGCATTCGTGAGCCCACTCACCCCTCTTATCCCGCATGTGGATGAAGTTATAAAAAATGTGGCCCACCCGCCTGCCCCTTGCGACTGTGCGACGCTCTGTAAATCACACGGGCTGCGAAAAATCGTCTTCAATTGCTGCCTCAAGGGCCTTAACTGGCCCGTTAATTAATGGCGGGTGCGTCTTGGAACTCATAGCCTTCCCACCTTCCGAAATATTGCGATGGTGCACGGTGACTTCGGGACGCATGCCTGACATCATCGTGTGTCATTTTACACGTTGGCGTATCGGGCCTGCCCCTGAACGATGACCGGAAAATTCTACCCCTTGGTTCACACGAAAAGTACAGGTCAATCAAAGTGTTAAAGCTCCCAATGGCAATTTGTTTTTGAAAAGTCAATCCTAATATTAGAGCAAAGTCGTATTCTCTATAATAAATTTGGCAATGAATTGTTCTGTTGGATTGGAAATTTGCTTATTATTGTCCTTTATTAAAGAAGGCTGAGAGAGAAAAACCAGGTAAATACAAGCCTGTCAGTTTAACGTCAGGTATTCGGAAGCCAATAAAATCCATCAATACAGGTAGTGTGACTGAGCACTTGACCAAATGTGAGCTAATCAGAGACAATGTCAATGGTAAATTATGCCTGGTTAATCTAACTGAAGTTTTTGAGGAGGTCACTCCTCAAAATGAAGGATCTATAGAAGGACTTCCATAAGGCATTTGATAGAGTTCCACAGAAGAAAATATTAGCAAAAGTAACAGGACAGAATTGGGCTGGAGAATAGTTGGGTGGTAGAAAATGGGAATAGAGAGTAGGTACTCGAATTGGCATGGTGTGACAATTTGTGTCCCCCAGGGATCTGTTCTGAGACTTCAACTTTTCAATCTGTTGCCTAGCTATGGACTCCATCCCTCTGCCTGGCAAAGTTCTGAGATTGAGCCAGTTTGTTTGCAACGTTGGTGCCACATTTAACCCCAAGATTTAACCATGTTGGTGAACAAGCTTTTAATAATAATTTGGGAGAAAATTAATAATCACTTGGGTAAATGTAGGTTAATTAAGGAAACCAGCATGGATTTGTTAAGGGCAAAATGTGTTTAACTAACTCACTTGAGTTTTTTGATGAGCTAATAGAGAGGGTTGATGAGGATAATGCTGTTGATGTGGTCTACATGGACTTGCAAAAAGCATTTGATAAAGTGCCACACAAAAGACATGTGAGTACAGTTAGAGCTCTTGGAATAAAGGGGCAGTAGCAACATGGATACAAATTGGCTGAGTAACAGGAAATGATGGATGGAGTTTTATGCGCCTGCTAGTGTTGGCTGTGCTCGGTGGCATGAGTGGATAATATGGTGAGAAGGCCAGAAATTGGTTCCAGGGAGTTGTGAAACCAATTTGTGATCATCCATTCAGCCCACCGATGGTGGGCTGCGTTTGCTGCCATTGGATATCAGGAACCTCATTGTAATACATCTGCACATCATTATAAGGCCAGCCTGTCAGAATCATCCCCCCTGCTGGATTGTCTGCCCATGTTGGCGTGAGGGCACAGTGATGCCGGGGTTGCCTATTGGACTTCAAGGTTGAGACGGGATTGGGCAGGGGGCAAGGGCTGCCCTGCAGTTGAGGCACATAGTTGGGGGTGAGGGTTCAACAGCTGCCCTGTGGTTGAGGCATGCTGGAGGGGATTGTAAGGGCTGCCATGTGGTTTAAGGTAGTGCAAAAGCATTAGGGAAGCCTTGTATAAAGTGACATTCCTCTGCAGCTTAGACAGTTCAGATGCAGCTACGTTGACATGCGTGGAGTCGGGCCTATAGATTATTTGCCCACTCAAGCAACCCAGAGGCATCAAGTTGCCACCAAGTGCTCCAGAGCTTTTCGCCCCTTGGGCACAGACTGCAAACTAATGAGCGTTTTAGTGGACTGCAGAACAGTTGGACGACTGGGCATGTTATACAATCTCCTTGCTAAAGCTGGCCATGGAGCAGTCACTGGTGGAGGTGCTCACAACCACTTGCAAAGTTATCATTCTGGTTTGGACCAGTCCCCCTCATGGTCCAAGCTAATAGTTCAGCCTTGCAGCACGGGTTAGGAGAATGCCTGTGCCTGAGCTGACAGCACAGTATGCAGTCCAATGGGCAAAGCTGCCACCAATCGGTCAGGTGGAGTGGGGCAAAGGAGGATGGGGTTTTGGGCAGCCATGCAGCGCATTAATCTCTGGCCATCCAAGTGGTGGCCAGCACTCTCTGGGAATCATTAAGGGGCCTTCAGACTTAATCAAGAGAGGTTCTTAGAACATCCAAGCTAATCCATGCACCTCTCTTTCATTCTGCAGGAGGAGTACATCGGGATCATGGAGCCTGGTGAACTAGCTGTGTGCCTCGTGGTGCACAAAGAGTGGAGACAATGGCGAAGAGAGTGACGGAGGCTCCTGGCTGTGCAGAGTGAGGAGCAGTACCCTCAGGAAGAATGGGTGGCTGGGGCCCCCACACACACTGCCGAAGTGTCACCACGAGCTGTCGCTGGTCGGGGCCTAGCAAGACCCAAGGCCTACAGACGCCGCCTTTCATTCCTGCAGATGACCAAGAGCCAGTGTCGCCGAAGACAGTGCATGTCTAGGAAACAGTTCGGTCACAGGATTTGGAGCCACGGAGACATGGAGGGCATCCACTGGCTGTGGCCGTGAAAATGGCCATGGCGCTCAATTTTTATGTTAGTGGCACCTTTCAGGGCTCCACAGGTGACCTCTGTGGGATATCACAATCCTCTACCCACAAATACATCCATGAGGTCATGGATGCCATCTTCATGAGGGCACAACTTTATGCTTTTTGCCTGGGATCAGGAAAGCCAGGACGCAAGAGCGTTTGGATTTACTACGGGTGCAGACTGCAATCAACTGCATTCACGTGGTGCTCAGATCTCCATCGCAACAAGCGGTCAAATATGTCAACTGCAAGGGTTTTCATCTGCTGAATATGCAGCTGGTGTGCGACCACCACAAATGCATCCTGCAGGCCAGTGCACGGTTTCCAGGGAGTGTGCATGATTTCTACATTCTCAGATGGTCGCAGATCCCTGATGTCTTTCAGGGTCCACGGAGGCTGCAGGGATGGCTCCTCAGGGACAAGGGCTACCCAAAGAGGAAGTGGCTGATGACACCCATGCAGTGGCCTCAGACTGTAGCAGAGCTAAAGTATAATGAGGTTTATGCTGCAACTTGCAACTTCATGGAGCAGACCATCGGGATGCTGAAGATATGGTTCCAGTGCCTGGACCGGTTGGTAGAGGCCTGCAATACAGTCTGCAGACAGCGTCACGCATCACTGTCACCTGCTGCACCATTACAACCTGGCACTGCAATGGGGAACTGGCTGAGGAGGAGCTGGAGGTCTCCTCCAGTGAGGAGGATGCTGACAGTGATGAGGGTGAGGAGGCCCTGGAAGGCAATGATGATGGCGATGAGGCCCTCACCCTGGCCAGGCAAGGCAGGTGCGATTGGGAGGCCCCAATAGCTGCTAGATTTGCGGAGCACGATGACGACATTCAATGAGGAGACACCATGGATCCTCGCATTGCATCTATGAACGTTTGACTTCAGTCTGGCTTATAGCAATGCACATAGCTTCTGTGATAATGCTCCCATCATTAAGACACAGCAGAGGCCCTAATAGTCACTTGATTCCAGGAGGATGTTGCCGAGATGCAGTGAAGACACTCCATTGATCTTCACATAGCCTCTGTGAATGTCTGGCTCCTGTCTGGCTGAGGGCAGCTCACTTGCACTCAGTGATCAGGGTCATATAATGGAGATGCAGCCATGAAACTTTGAAAGCACCTGATCCATTGTCCACCTTCAGCACCTGACCCCTTCAGGAATACAGCATCACTGGTCACAGATGCTGAAGAGATGGGGGCCAACCCCACCTCAAACGTGCTGAGAGCATACGGAGAGAATGATGGAACTCTGTGGTGTCTGCCCACAATATTCTGGCATCAATGACGAGCATGGTCCAGGCGCAGGCATCAGTAATGTGTCCAGGGAGTGTGAGGCTGGACAATCATTTTGGTCCAGAGGTCCACACCTGCCTTTATCTTGAGCAGGAAGGTTTCACATCCAAGTGACATGAAGACTGCTAATCAGAACAAGGAGCCAAAGGCAGGGAGACATTCTTTGGAGTTTGTTTAAAATAGCGAACATTATATACACCCATGCCCAGGCTGTGCAACTACATCTTCTTAACTTTCCTAACCCTGCCGCTACGTCTTGGTGCTCCCTGGACATCCACAGTGGAGGTGGAGGCAGCCTGCTGACTGCTATGCCCTGTCTGTGATGACCTTGGCTGGCGTCCTCTGGACGACTGAGATCTGGAGGGTCCCAGCCTGCTTTCGGTGTTCTGCTGTGTGGCAGTGACACCCTCCTCAACCTATGGAACTGAACTGCTGAGGTCACAAGAAGAGGGGATTGGGATAGGTTGGACACTCCTGGGGTCATCTAGATGGATGGAGCTGGGGTGTGCAGCTGCTGATCCTCCTTCCTATGGGGCCCCTTGTTGACTCCTTGAGGATAAGGGGTAGCTGGAATTAGATTGGGCTGCCCCGCAGCCCTCTCCAAAACACGCTGTTGGAGGCCAACTATGACATCAGCGATGGGGTTCAGCCCGCACAGCAGTGCAGGACCGACGTCCTGGACCAAGGTCTCCATGGCGGCCGCCATTCTACCACTGTACATTGGCATGCCGATGCTATCATCTCAGCCTGAAGCTGGATGGACTCCCCCATTTTGCATTGCAGTCCGAGGACTGCAGCCTTCCTGATGTTCCCAAGCTTACCTTTGCAGCTCCAGCAACTGTCATATGACCGAATCCAGAGGCTCATCATCTGACAGGGACCTCAGCAAAGTTCTGGCCTCCAGCAGTCCTCCAAGTGCCGGACACCTGGGTGGTCCCTGCTGCCTCCGCCTGCTGTAGATCAGAAAGTGTGATGTGCTCACCAGATTGTGATCCTGAGGCTGCTCTAAAGCTAAGTCCCACTGAGGCGTGTGTCCCAGTGTTGGTGGAGGGTATAGGTGAGTGCTGTGACGGGTCTTCAGAGAGGGTTTCATCGGATCCCTCTTCTGAGCTTCCCTCAGGTCCTGATTGGAAGCCCTGGGTCATGGACTCTGTTGGCTGTTTGGTAGATGTGCCTGTGGAAGCAAGGAGAGATAATGTGAAACAGGACACATCACTCACAGCATGGCTGTCTGATGGATGTCACACTGCTGGATCCTCATTTGGTAGAGCACTGCTGACCTCACCATCAGCACAGGACTGGTCCAGATCGTCACCGGCCAGCTGGATGGCTCTGTTTTCAAAGTACAAGAGGACCTTGATTTCAGGCATTCCCCCACCGGTTTGTGACCTCTCCCTCTTGTTGTGTGTCAGCTTGTCCTGCATGAATAGAGATGGAGAGAGTGTAAGCAGGGCACCTGCCAGGCCAGATGATAAGAATGCCTGGCCTGTGTGGGTGGTGAATGGTCCTATGGATGGAATGAGGACAATGAAGGTATATATGAAAGAGTGAATGGTGATGTCCCTTGAACTGGCAGTGAGTGAGGGCCCTGTGGATTTGTGATGGGTTTGTGAGTGTGTGAGTTGACAGTGATGAGATGAGTGACCTACCCTTGCAGAATGAAGGATATCAATTATCCTCTTGTGGTGCTGGGTGACTGGCCTCTTTTGCAGGCTGTTGGCGCTGACCACCACTGCCACTACTTCCCAAGCCCAATCGGTGATGTTGCTGCCTTTGCTGAGGCCAGAGTGGGGGTAGGGGACATCATGGCAGGCCTCCACTGCATCCAAAAAGCATTCGAGGGACACGTCATTGTACCTGAGGGCTACAGTCTTTTTGCCTTTTGGGGGCATCCTGTCTTCTGTGGAACAGTCCTGGGCTGGAAGCACTGAGAACTATGCACCTGGCTGCACTTTAAATATGACACCCGGCATGATGAAGTGGCAAGGTGAAGGCATGGCGGGCGAATGAGAGGCCGCCTGCCATGGAAACAGCATGTTTCCTGGGAATACATAATTAATGTGGCGGGCTTGGGATGATACAGCGTGAGAAGCCACCATTGTGGCCGGTGGGCAAAATGTCATTTTTCCCGCCCACTACCGCACGCACTTAGTGCAAATCTTGGACGATACCACCGTAAGACTCGTGGTGAACTGTTGTTTTTTGGACAGGGGGATTGATTTTTTGAGTTCCCCAGTAATTGCTGTTAGGAGTCCTTTTCTTTTTGATATATATTAATGACCTAGACTTGGTGTACAGGTCACAATTTCAAAATTTGCAGATGATACAAAACTTGGAAGTATTGTGAACCATGAGGAAGTTAGTGTAGAACTTCAAAAGGACATGGAAAGGCTGGTGGAACAGGGGGACAAATAACAGATGAAATTTAAAATAGAGATTTAATGAAGTGATTCATTTTGGTGGGAAAAATGCAGAGAGACAATATAAATTAAAGGGTACAATTCTAAAGAGGTGCTGGAGCAGAAGGACCTGGGTGTATATGCCCATAAATCACTAAAGGTGGTTGGACAGATTGAGAACGTGGTTAATAAAGCATAAGGCACCCTGGGCTCTATCAGTCTGGACATAGACTACGACAGCAAGGAAGTTATGTTATACTGTACAAAACATTGGTTTGGCCTCAACTTGAGTACTGTGTCCAGTTCTGGGCACCGCACTTGAGGAATGATGTAATGGCATAAGAGGTGGTGCAGAAAAGATTTATGAGAATGGTTCCAAGGATGGGGGACTTCAGTTACGTAGATAGATTGGAGAGATTGGGACAGTTCTTTTTGAGAAGAAAAGGTTGAAAGGAGATTTGAAAGAGGTATTCAAAATCATGAGGGGTTTCGACAGAGTAAATGGGGAGGAACCATTTCCATTGGTGGAAGAATTGAGAACAAGAGGGCACAGATTTAAGGAAGTTGGCAAAAGAAGCAATGCAACATGAGAAAATACTTTTTCAAGCAGTGAGTGGTGAACATCTGGACTGCACCACCTGAGAGTGTGGTGGGAACAGATTCAATTGAGGCTTTCAAAAGGGAATTGGATCATTATTTGAAAAGGAAAAAATTTGCAGGGCTATGGGGAAAAGCAGTGGGGGTGGCACCAGATGAATTGGTCTTTCAGAGGGCCAGCACAGAGATGATGGGTTGAATGGCCTCCTTTTGTGCTATAAACATTGTATGATTCTATTCTCTATTAACTCCCAACCTCACATTATCTCTAGACTAAGAGTGCCCATTCACATTCCTGTAATATCACTCAACTTTGCCTCTGCCTCAGCTCATTGTTGCCAAAATCCTCATTCATCCCTTTGTTATCTCTTGACTTCACTATTCCAGCATGCTTCTGGCTGGTCTCCAATACACTGCCTCCATGTCTTAATTCGCATGAAGTCCCATTCACCTATCACCCCATGCTCACTGACCTTCATTGGCTCTCAGTCAAGAAACATTTTGACTTTAAAATTCTCATCTTTGTTTTCAAATCCCTCCAGGGTCTCAACTCTCCCTATGTTTACAATCTCCTCCAGCCCCACAATCCTCTGAGATATCAGTGCCCCTTGGGCATCTTGATTTTAATTGCTCCATCATTGATGGTCATGCCTTCAATTGCATTGGCCCCAAATTCTGGAAAACCTCCTCTACAGCTCTAAACCTTTCTATCTCATTTCCCCCCTTAAAGACACTCCTTAAAATCTATCTCTTTGACAAGCTTTTGGTCATCCGATCTAATATTTCCTTATGTGGCTTGAGTTTTGTATTATAATTCTCCTGTGAAGTGCCTTGGGATGTTTTATTACATTGAAGATGCTATCTAAATATAAGCTATTGTTGTTTATTAATGACTAATAGAGAATTGTATATCCAGCTTTGCAGATGCCATTAAATTAGGAGGTATAGTAAGTAGTGGAAATGGGAGTAGAAAGTTAAGTAGGGAAATAGATTAAAGAAGTGGGCAAAACTATGGAAAATTGAGTCCAACATGGAAGGTCATCCACTTTTGACCTAAGGATGATTAAGCTGAGTGTTTTCTCAATGGGGAGTAACTAAGAATTGTAGAGTACTAGATACTGAAGCAGTCTATGCCCAGATGCAGCAAGACCTGGACAACATGCAAGTTTCAGCTGATAAGTGGCAAGTAACATTCATGTCACACAAGTGCCAGGCCATGACCATCTCCAACAAGAGAGAATCAAACAATCTCTCCTTGACATTCAATGGCATTACAATCACTGAATCGCCCGCTATCAACATCCTAGGAGTTACCAGGGATTTCTAGAAACTGAACTGGATTAGCTTTATAAATATTGTGGTACAAGCTACAAGAGCAGCTCAGGCCTGGGTGAGTACAGCACTAACAATGCACAAAAAGCTCAACACCATCTAAGACAAAGCAACCTGTTTGATTGGCAGCCTATCCATCACCCTTAACATTCATTCCCTCCACCACTGACTCACTGTAGCGGCAGTGTGTACCATCTACAAGATGCACTGCAGCAACTCTCCAAGGCTCCTTCAACAGCACCTTCCATACCCGTGACCTCTACCGCCTAGGAGGACAAAGGCAACAGATGCATGGGAACACCATCACCTGCAAGTTCCCCTCCAAGTCACACAACATCCTGACTTGGAACTATATTGCCGTTCTTTCACTGTCGCTGGATCAAGATCCTGGTACCCCTTCCTAAGTGCACTGTGGGTTTACCTACATCACATGGATTGCAGTGCTTCAAGAAGGCGGCTCACTACCACCTTCTCAAGGGCAATTAGGGATGGGCAATAAATGCTGGCCTAGCCAGCGACGCTCACATTCTGTGAAAGAATAAAAAATATTGTTGTTTGCTAATACATTTGTACTGGAAACTACATACATTAATACACAGGGCCCTGTTCTTTCCAGACAGAAAGAATATGTACACACATTGCGCCTGTTTCAGCTAAACAAAATAAGTCACAGACATTCATTGACTCATTCATCAGGGCAATGCCTTGACCAATCAGGGTCAAGTTGCCTGGTTTAAATTTCAAACAATGCTAGGCAGTTAACTGTCAGTCACCATCACTGGCGCATTCTCCATGGTAACGCCTTTACCAATCAGAGTCCACTGGCCAACCAATCAGCACTCTCTTCACCTGCAGTATAAATTGTTATTTTCCCCTTATATTTGGTATTCTTGTGAAGTGTCTCTCTGAGTGCAGGATGAAAAGCTTTGACATGTCTCTTTTCTCAGCATTAAAAATAAAAGATCTGTCTGAAGTGTTTAAGATGTCAAACGGATTCGATTGGATGGATAGAGAGAAATAATTTCCTCTGGTGGCAGAATCAAGAAGAAAGAGATATAATCTTAAAATTAGAGTTAGATCATTCAGGAGCAAAATCTGGAAACACATCTTCACACAAAGGGTAAGTGGAAATTTGGAACCCTCCCCCAAAATGCTGCGCAAAGTGGGAGAATTTGAGCTTTCACGATGGGAAAAGATAGATTTTCAAGCTTCTAATATACCTATGTTCCTCAAGATGAGGCATTGAATGGGGTTTGAATTTAAATTACAGAATACCAGATGCCTAAGGAATGAAAATCATTTTCTTATCGAGAAGATTTCAGAGACGTCATTATCCAAAATCAAGATTCAAAAATTTGCCTGTTCAAAGGGGTGTCCTTAAGCCTTCGGAGTTGTTTTTAAACTTGACAAATTGCTCGGGTCCTAAATGTCACAACCATTTGCATTCCAAGCGTGGTTAATTTGAAATGCAATAAAAAGAGAGTGAGGCAATAAATATGCCACTTACAGCAGTTCATATGGCAAAGCTGCCAAGGAAACTTCCATTTCTCGCAGCATAGATGTCCACCATCTCTGGTGCATTTTAAAGGAGGTTCTGGATTAGGGAGGGGTTAGTTTTAGTTAAAAAGTAGCTTAGCAATGCAAAACCTTATTAAAAAAAGCTAATTCTAAACTTGAACTAATTATCTGGAGCCTGGAAGATATACATAAGTTCAATATTACATTAAACAGCATGCAATTTGCTTCTTTTAAAAAACATTTTAGCAATTTTATTAATTCATTAATTTTATTAAATCATTAATAAAATCAAGTAATGTGATACAAGTTGATTATTTCCAAAATCAATTTCAGCATAATTCCAGAGAGCTGGGACAATGTTGGAGTCATCCAATTTACCACAGCTGGCAAGGGCATTTCCACATCATAAGCTGTTTTTTTTTAAACATTCTGGCATAATCTAATCAGTTCCACAGGAAATTTCAGCATAAATTGACACCAGCAAAATCAGCATGTGCGTAGGCATGAATCAGATTGACGGACCCACAGGAAATTCTAAGCCATAATCCTAAAGCATTGTGGGCTTCGACACTCTGTGGTTGAACACTCATTTTTCAGCTTCCTTTCTGGCTCTGGCTCTGTTCTGCCTTTTACAGCTTTTGGTTATTGAAGGATATTGTTCTTGCCGTAGAATTTCCTACTGGCGAAACTTAAAATGAAGGCTGTGCAAGTGGTCACTGCTTTCTCAGTGGTCACACTAAATGAGCTTGACCATGTGACCATACAGTTTAATAAGCTCCTGTCCTGTTAGCCATCTGATTCCCCCACAGTGAACTCTGTTCTGCTCAACTGGTTTTATAACTCTGCATTGTGATTGTTTTTCTGGAATTGACTGTAGCAAGTGAGCTGATGTTCCATTGCCCATCGAACCTTTCCCCTGTTCCGCTGACTGCGTAGTTCTGCAGCAAACTTTCTCCCATTCCATTGGCTTTCTGGCTCTGCAGTCAGCTTGCTTTTGTCCCATTGGTTGTGAAGTGTTCACCACCGCAGCGAGTAAGCTATGATTCTGTTGCCTGCCTGGACTTTCAGTAAACAAGCTGTCCTGTTTTACTGTCTAGTAATCTTCAAAACATGGCTCCTGTTCCTTGAATGTGGAGCGGAATTAACATCAGAGTCATGAATTGATTAGTAGACAAGTCATGACCGAGTGCAAATCCTCATTTACTGCATGACAGCATGACATATTTCTGTGCAAGGATGTCATAAACATATAATTTAAAAATGTACTTGATATGCTGCAATACTCATTGATAATTACATGGACACAATGGGGTCATTTTGACTTTGGCCAATGGTGTAAAATGAGTGATATTGGATTAACCACATGTTGTACACCACCCCTGGTTTTCAGCTCCATTGACTTTATCATGACTAGTGATTTCATTGGGGCCCAATTTGTAATTTTAGCCTGAGGTTGGAGCAGGGGAAGCAGAGTTGGCTACCTAGTCAGGTCCAGAGGAGGCCCAGCAAGGTAAACTTTTATTATTTTTTTCGGTTTCCTTGTGGGCCAGGAGGGACAAGTGTTTTCCTCCAAGTCACAAGGAAATCTTGGCGATCCTTTATTCTGGGCTGCTCCCCATCCCTGGCGATGGATTCCCTTCCCGAGCTTTACACGACTGCTGGATAACTTTAATGAGAGCTCTGAAGGTGCCTTCTTACAGCCGGAGTTTCTACTTCCTACTGCTGGTCAGGCAATGATGGATATGGAAATGAAAGCAGGGAGTTATTATTTCACCGGGCCGAGGCATGGGAGCTTGTAGTTGCCCTGCCATCCTCACCTACATTCCCCGATCCAGCTCTGGGTTAAAATCAAGACTAAAGAATTTGAAAGAGTATGAGGACAGGAGGAATTGGAATAAATGACTAGCTGTTTCAGAGAATGAGCAAAGGAGCAATGAGCTGAATGATGTCTTTCCAAGCTGTAGAATTCTGTGATGCCATTGCACATGCATAGAAGAAGCAAAAGACATTTCCAGATCATCAGGCATTAAGGAGCTTCTGGCTGTACATACATGCATACAAAAGGGCTTTTGAGCAATGTGTCAATTTTGTGACCCTCTTCTGAACCTGTACAAGAGCCTTTGTATCACCCACCATGCGAGGGGACCAAAACTGGACACAGTATTCTAGACAACGGGCAGAATTTTCCGTTCGTCGGTTGGGTGAGTCCGACCGACTCGGCGGTGGGCTGGCGGCCGATTGCCACTGGAGAAATGGGCCGCACCGCCATTTTCCGCGGGCGGGCCAATTAAGGCCCGCTCCATGGGTAAGCAACTCCCGTGGAGAACGGGAAAATAGTCGCGGGGGTGGGGGGGCCTCAGACTGCCGGTTCCAATGGGGAGCTGGCAGCCTGTATAAAGAGTGGCCAGGCAGCCTGCTTGAGGCAGTGCACCATGGCCACTCATGGAGAGAGGGAGGGAGGTGCGAGTGGAGGGCAGCATGAGCAGGAGGAGGAGGGCAGGCTGCAGGAGAGGCCAGCGGGGGACCACTATGCCCCCCGATTTTCTGATGCATGTCTTTTTGTCCTCCTCCAAGAGGTGTCTATTCATCGGCACATGCTGTATCCGGAGGATGGGGGGAGGAGGACCCCACCATGTCACCAGCCAGTGTGGGAGGAGGTGGGTGACGCTATCAGTGCCCATGATGATGTGCGGCGCACTGGCACCCAGTGCAGAAAAAGATTCAATGATTTGTTGCGCTCTGGATGGGTGAGTACCATGTCAGCCTTGGCCATTTGAGCCAGAAGGCAGCCTTAGCCTTTGAGCCCCCCCACCATGTCTTGCTGTCATTACTGCATAGGGCATCTGGCGCAAGCTGGGTGGACAAATGGGTTCAACCATACTTACATCAGTCTTAGTGGTTGAGGAGAAGATGGGTTCTCCCCGCAGCATATGTTGGTCTTTGTGACATTTGAGTAGTCTGGGGGGGCGACCTGCAGAGGATGCAGCTAGACACAAACTCAGAACTCCAACACATATCATATTGATGGTGATGAGATGGTGGAAGGGGAGCCTCAAGGTGTTTTGGCTAAGTGGCATCTGCTGGCATTGGCGCTGCACCTTGTTGCGCCTCCTTGCCGTGGGCGCTAAGACCCGTGTGTTATTCAAAGTGATGGACATCGAATGTGTCCAAGGTGTCCATTGGGGGAGGGGGTTGGGACCAGCCGTACTATCTTCTGATGACTGATCACCAATAGTGTGGACAGGAGCCGCTGGAGGCCTCAGATGGGCCACTGGTTGGGGTGCAGCATGCGCATGCAGAGTACATGAGTAATCAGCCCCAATAAATGCACTTCTCTGTTTTGCAGGCAAAAAATAACCACAATGCCCCGGAGCGCCAGAGGACTGGAGGTGGGTGCGCCCTCCTTCAGTGCCTCACAGCCTTTGAAGAGCAGCCCATGGAGCTGGGCAGCAGTCAGGAGGCCAGGGTGGCCGGGGGCGGTGAGGCTGGGGTCCGGCGGGCAGGTATTTGAGGTCCACAGTACTAACAACTCTGTTTGCCCACCATCCAAACCACTGATAGTTGATGCAATCGTTAATGCTGAAACAATGCTCATTCACTTACTGAGACATTCTGACATGTGAGTCATACAGAAGGGACCCTCGTCCCCTTGAGGATTCGCGTCTCCACCATCTTCCAAAGTCACCGTATCCCATTTGTGACCACTATCACCATGGTCTAACATGCCATTGGATCGCTGCTGCACAGCCAAAGACTTATTTAATCTGAGGGGGTGTGGGACCTCCTGCACCCTTTCAGCCAGTGCACCTCACATCACTCTGTCCAAAAGGTCCTCAGCACCTCAGCTGTCAACCTCATGGCACTCAACTTAGATAAATGCCACCACATTACTCATTCCTGCAGTAAGGGGAAATGTTGCCTTCTGCCCACCTGGTCTATGCCCCTCCTTATGGTATGAAGGCCAAAAATGTGACCTTTCAATCTCCTGTGATCCACGCCAAATGTCGCTACTGTTTGTGATGTTTCCTCAGCCCTGCAACTATCCAGGCCACAATGCATCCAGGTCAGGTACCTCTGCACTCTCCCCACTCCTATGGTTCATAACATGCCATGTGGCATTCCTGAGGCCATCTGACCAGCCTGTCTGCACGTGTGTTTAATGGTTGGGGCCCATCTTGACTCTTTCTCACCTCGCCAATGTTTGTCTCCTCAGGGTCTTGATGGGTGAGCAACTTATGAGGCTGGGGGTTGGTGGGGGGGAAAGGGATGAAAGGTTGAAGTGAGTGCATGCTAACTGATGCACTGTCCTTGTTGTTAATTTCAGCATCACCACCAGAGCGAGCCACAAGTCGATATCACAGCCCTCCCTCCACACCTGAGGGCCAACAAGTGCAACTTGCAGAACATCATTTTAACCAGTCAGGCACCAGCGCAGAGACACACACACCTCAGTGGGGACTTTACCGTTTGCTGGTGTCCCGGGTCACATTGGAGAGTGCACATCACAATCGCTGGAGGAGGTGGTAGGGGCAGAGAGTGCCGATGGTGCCAGCAGCCAGAGGGCTGCAGGGGACGAGGCACGTGCTGAGTCTGGCACTGATGACGTGCCTCTGGAGTTGTCCCCAATGCAGCAGCTGCAGGACAGGCGGCAGGAAGTGCGTTTGCAACTGGCAGGGTTGCATGAGAGAATGGTTCCGTTGCTCTCTGCGATGGAGGAGTCCAGGCAGAGTGCATGTGAAGGTTTGACCCTCAGGGCAGAGCTTCAGGCTTCCTCCAATGAGAGATTGGTGACTCTCATAGAGAGGGGCTTCAATCGAATGGAACATTTTATGATTGGGATACGCTCTGACCTGCAAGCACTCACAGTGGTACTGGCCACGGGTGGTCATTCGCAATGTGGGAGATGTTGTGGGCACCAAGCATCGGCACTCGGTGCCCATCCATCTGCGGTGAGCAGGGAGGTCCAATGTGACCTCACGTCAGTGCAGTAGCTGCCAGTCATCGCTATGAGCTCCTCTCAGGGCACTCCGGATGAGGGCAGCAGCTCCTCCGCCCCTCTGCCAGTCAACATTTCTTCCATTGAGGCTGCGACAACTGGGGAGGTGCCAGTTCTGGAACTGGCCACTCCCTCCCAGGCGGGGCCATCACAGGCTCCACAGGCCAGAGGATGCCCGCCAAGGTCACTGAGGCCAACAGGACAGCAGAGTCAGCAGGCTGTCTCATAAGCCACTCCAAGCGATGAGGCGGCATCTAGACGTAGCACCCGAAAACGTAAGCATAAGGCACCTTAGACACACAATGGGTTTGTCACTGGTGATTTTGTGTTGGCCTTAGAATAGGGACCCAAATTTTTCTTATTGCAATGGAGTGTTGTTTGCTTTTCTTTTGTACGGAATAAAGTCCACCTTTGTTACCATGGCTGAGGGTCGTTTGTTTGTGGTGTATTTTTCTTTTTCACATATTTATCATGAGTATTTGAGTGGACATTGATGTTTCTGGTACTAAGCCCTTAGTTGCAGCTGATGAGCTGGAAGATGTAGCACCTAAGTGCCATGTATGGAAGTGCCAGGCAATGCTGGTCCTGCTGATCCATGTGTGTGGAGCTAGCTGAAGGTTCATTGGATTAAATTGTCCCGGGTGTCCCTGCCTCCTTGGTGTAATTGCGGGTCGTCATTCTGCCCCTCATCATTGCCCTGTGCTTCCTCATCCTCTGAGGCATGACTGGATTCATCATGTGCAGCCTCATCCAGGGCGTCAAGGTCTTCATCGTCAACTGCATCCCCCTTTCCAGCGCAAGATTGTGCAGAGCGCAGCATGCTACCACTATCACCGAGATGTGATCTGGGGGATACTGGAGTGTGCCCCCTGAGCGGTCCAGGCAACGGAAGAGCATCTTGAGAAGACCGATGGCTCTCTCCACCACAGCCCTTGAGGAGGCGTGGCTTCTATTGTAGTGCTCCTCAGCTTCTGTTCTTGGACAGCAGAGAGGCGTCATGAGCCACCTTCGGAGGGGATAGCACTTGTCACCCAGCAGCCAACCGTCCAGCTGAGCCGGAGCACTGAAGAGCCCCGGCACCTGGGAATGTCTGAGGATGTAGGCATTCTGGGGTCTGCCTGGGTATCTTGCACAGACTTGTAGAATCAGCATCCTGTGGTCACACACTATCTGCACGTTCATGGAGTGGAAGCCCTTCCTGTTGACGAAGGCACCGAGCTCACCTGCTGGTGCCTTGATGGCCACATGTGTATAGTCTATAGCACCCTGGACGCGGGGGGAAGCCAGCAATGGCCGCCAAGCCTCTGGCTCACTGAGTCTGACTTACCTGGTCACAGCGGAAGTGGATGAAGGTCAATGCACGTCAGAACAGAGCGTCTGTGACCTGCTTGACACAAGTGTGGACAGCTGATTGGGAGACACCGCTAAGATCACCCACCGAGCTCTGGATGGAGCCAGGGGCATAGAAGTGGAGGGCAACTGTGAGCTTCAGAGCCGCTGGCACAGGGTGTCCACCCACACAGTTAAGTAAGATCTCAGGGCCAATCATCTGACAGATATAGTATGACTGTCTCCCTTGAGAGTCAGAGTCTCCTTTGGCACTGCACCTCAGTCATATTGAGATTGTTGCTTCGCCGCCTGTATACTCTGGCAGCAGGGTAGTGGTGTCTTCTGCAGCCCCTTGTACCTCGGACAACCTCTTGGCCTTGCACCTCTTGTGCTTGCGCCTGGACTCCCAAAGGTGGCTCCCCTGGAGGCTGATTGTCCACTCCTGGCCTCCCCCTTATTCTATCCCTCCCTTCCTCCTCAGTGGAGCTGCGTCCAGTGGAGAGGTCAGAACCCATACCCCCAGGCTAAACGGAGGCCTCTGGAAAGCTGCAGGCCTGAGAAAGATAACTGTTTGCAGACTGGTTTCAAAGTACACAAGAAGCGCTTGGAAATCGATGTGAACTGCTAACAATCACATAGGCAACTTTTAAACACTTTCAGCAATTAAAACCTTGTGTAAAACATGAACAACCCCTCTGAGTCCACATATCGCACCAGTGCATGAGTTTTCTTAAAAATCTCCTACCTGCCTGCCCATTGAGCCTGTGCTCCGACCCGAAGATCGCAAGGGCCCCTCAAAATCCTAGACAATTGCCAAGTTAAGGGCCTTAACGAGGCCTTCAGTTAATGGTGGGTGAACACCCCACTGCTGAGCGCGCCCGCCAACCAAAATATCGCGATGCCCGCCACCCTCACGTCAGCAGGAAAGTTCTGGCCAAGGGTGTTGGATCCAGTGCCCTGGTTTGTTGGGGCTAAAGAATTCGGGTTGCACGCTTGTTTCAGGGTGATCTTGTTGGTACCAAGACAGAGAAGATCTGTAGACCGTTCTTAGATGAAACACATTCTGTTTATTTACAGAAGGAACTCAGCAGCTACACTTGTGTGCTTACAACTCAAAACTCTGTCTTTTCTCTTCACACTCTAACTCAAGACTACTGACCACAGAAGTAGTCCGCGCTACTCTGCTATTGGGTATCAGGGTCATGTGATCTTACGTTAGAACGTTTGTCTTAAAAATATATTATACAACAGATTACTACATCCCTCCCCCTTTACTCAGAAATACATTTTACAATTTTTTTTCAAAATATCAAATTATTCATGCAGATAAATAATTTACAAAGTCAGTCTTTCTAGGGCTTTCCTTATGCATGTAGAATGAATCAGCTCTACAGCTTCTGTTTGATCCAGAACCTCCCTCACTGTAGTTATCTGAGCATCTGGTTCTTTAGTAGGTACCTGTAATTGTTTTTCTTCTTTCAGGTACAGCCAATCCTTCAGACATATCTGTGTTCAGCTGAGTTCTTTCAACAGGAAACGCTGATTCAGTCAACAACACTGGTGGGATCGTTTCTGGGTATTTTGTTTCTCCTCTTCTTATATGATCACTTGTTTCCATATGACTTGATCTTCCGGTTTAAAGTGCTAGTAAAGAGGTCCTGTTATTGCACTTTGACTTTCGGATCTATGAATAAAAGTATACTCATACGCTGCCAAGAACAGTGCCCATCTTTGTACTCTTGCTGAGGCTATAGGACGTATAGTTTTGTCTTCGCTGAATTATCCCAAAAATGGCTTGTGGTCCAATGTGATAGTGAAATGACAGCCGTGTACATATTAGTGAAACTTCTGAACACCAGAAATGATTGACAGGCCGCCTTTTCCAATTTTTCTGCAGTACTGAGTGTTCTCGATACCTATCCTAAAGGTTGTTCTGATCCATCATCCATTTGATGGGAAAGCACTGCTCCCACTCCATAGGGAGATGCGTCACACGATAATACGAATTCTTTTTTTTTGGGTTAAAATGTGCTAGAGGTGTAGATGATTGTAATAACTATTTCACTTTTGTGAAAGCTTCTTCCTGTGGTGTTTGCCAAGACCATTGCTGGTTCTTCTTGAGCTAGTAATACAGGGGTGCCAGTTCTGCCAACAAATTAGGCAAGAAGCGTCCATATTAATTGATCATCCCCAAGAACAATTTCAGTTTGGATCTATTCTTTGGCGCTGGGGCTTCCCTAATCACTTTCACTTTTTCTTCAACTGGATATAGACCTTGTGAATCTACCTTGTGAGCTAGGTAAGTTACTTCTTTCACTTGGAATGTGCACTTTTCATTTTTGAACTGCACTCCAAGCTGCGAAAAACGTTTCAAGACTTCTTCCAAGTTTATCAAATATTCCTTTTCAGTGAGTCCAGTCATGAGAACGTCATCCAAATAATCTACAACATAAGGCAGTCCCTGCAGTAAACTTTCCATGGTTCTTTGGAATATGGCACAAGCTGAAGATATGCCAAAAGATAAATGGGTGTATTGGTACAACCCTTTGTATGTATTAATGGTGACAAACTTCTGGGAGGTCTTCTCTAATTCCAATTGATGATAGGCATGACTCATATCAAGCTTCATGTAGGCAGTTTCACCTGTCAGTTTAGCGTACAAGTCTTCAATTTTTGATATGAAGTGTCTGCCCAACTTAGCCGCTTTATTGACTGTTAATTTGTAGTCTCCACCTACTCGAATGCTTCGGTCAGGTTTGATAACAGGTACAATTGGTGCTGCCCACTCTGAAAACTGCATTGGTTGTATCACTCCCAGTTTTTCTAATATGCTCAGTTCAGTGTCTACCTTTTCCCACATTGCATAAGGTACAGGTCTTGCTTTCATGCATTTGGAATGTTGCCTCTGGACCCACATGAATTTTTGCTTGTAGCCCCTCAATTTTTCCAAGTTCGTCTTTGAAGACTGAGGCATATTTTTGTAGTATCCCTGATAGCCCATTAGTTCTCACTTGGAAGATTTCAGTCCATCCCAATTTAATTTCTTTCAGCCAGTTTCATCCGAGGAGACTAGGTCCCTCACCTGCTACTATCCTCAAGGATAATTTCACAGTTTGACCTCTGTAGTTTACTGTGACTTTACAGATGCCATTGACTTGTATTTCTTCTCCAGTGTAAGTTTTCAATTTGGCAGCAGTTTTTTTTACAAATTTAGTTTATATTCTCCATGATTCAAGTATTTAAAACTATGCTCACCTAGCACTGTAGTGGCTGCTCTGGTATGCTCCAGTATATGAACCTATTACTCCAGGCTTTTCAATGCTGTTAATCTTATTGGGTTTTTGTTTTTGTCTTAAGATTTACCTGATTCTATCTTTACAATGTCTTATGAGGTGTCCGTTTCAATGACAGGAAAAAATTTGATCTTTTTAAACTGCGATTCATTACAAGGTTGCCTGTTTCCTCTTCTGTTACCATTATGCCATGTTTTGCTGCTAAGTTATCTCTTTCAATTTGTCTGCTAGTGGTGGCTGCCTCCCACTTCTGAGTAAAGCTTTTCACTTTTGCCCTCTTTTTGGCTGAGGCCTAAGGCTCCCTACCCAGTGCAGAGGACAGCACCATTTTGGGCTCCCTGTATGGCTTTCAAATCTCATTCTGCACCTTCCATTGCCAGAGCGATTTCCAATGCCTTCTGAAAATCTAAATTTGTTTCAGATGGTAATCTCTTCTGAATCACATCTTTATTTATACCACACACCAAATGATCTCTAATCAAATCATTAATACATGTACCAAACACGCAACATTCAGTTAATTGCTTCAGTCTTGTGTTATGACTGATGCAGTTGGTAAAGCGGAGTTATTTAAAAATCCAAGAGGGAAACTTTAAACAACTGTCGTAACGTATAATTTGAAGTGTTACATTTGAGATGCTACTCTAAATTCAGGAATCAGACCACCAGTTCTCGAGGGTTTACATTAAACTAAGTGAAACATTTAATTAATTTATACAGGTTAAAATATATATACACATGACTACAAATTACTACCAAAGTCCCAAACTAATCTCCATTAAGACAACAGCAACCTATAGACTTAACCAAACACCAGGCAAAGCATTTTCACCTTACAAATTCAAAATGAAGTTCTTTCACTTTGGTTCCTATGGAGAGAGTTGGAGGCTTACAGCTGCCTTTTGATCTTACATTGCCTCTGCTCTGCACACCCGAAAACTGCTGAAGTTATGCCTACTAGCCTCATTGAATGTTAATTCTCGTTTTATCAACACCCTCTTTGAACTCCACCTTTTAACAATGAAATCCCTTTCATAATATCAATTTTATTAGTAATATAAACATATTTCTTGGTAGCTGCTAGATAGGTGTCAAGATTTCACCCCACTTGAACGTTCTAGTCAAAAAATGCAAATGCACGTTTTCTCACCTACATATCAAAATTGTACACATCAAAGCACCCAGATTAGCTGGCTTTAATCCAATTAAGATACACCCACAGACTAAACCTCTGTTTTAAAAGAAAATATTTTCAGTAAGATTATATACATTAATAGCTTCATGACATTTGCCACATAATAAGCAACTGTCTCCCCTGCAGCTCTATTCCTTGATTTAAATTTGAACCATTGCATCGTCACCGAAGGCTTGGGCTGGTGATGGTTCTTTATGGGTTTCACTAAGTCATCAAAACTTTTTGAATCTGGAGCACTGGGCGCCAACAAATTTCAAATTAATCCATATGTCTTACTCCCACATGTGGATAAGAGGATCATGCACTTCTCCTCCCCACAATGACATTCGCCTGAAAGAAGAATATAATGAGACCAGTCATCCGAGGTTGGATTGAAAGGCTCCACTCTTCCAAATCATGGCATGCTCTAAGGGGATTGCTTCGACAATCAGGAAGGAAATCTTTCTTTACTTACAACTAATGTGCGAGGTACGGTCCGATTTCAGTTCTTCTGATTTCCTTCATTCTTTCTTGCTTTTTGCCCTAGTCGCTAGTTTGTTGGATCCAGTGCCCTGGTTTGTTGGGGCTAAAGGACCTAGGTTGCACGCTTGTTTTGGGGTGACCGAGTTAGTACCAAGACAGAAAAGCTCAGTAGACCATTCTTAAACACTCTGTTTATTTACAAAAAGAACTCAGCAGCTACACTTGTGTGCTTACAACTCAAAACTCTGTCTTATATCTTCAGACTTTAACTCAAGGCTACTGACTACAGAGGTAGCCCATGCTACTCTGCTATTGGGTATCAGGATCATTTGATCTTACATTACAACATTTGTCTTAAAGGTATATTACACATCAGATTACTACACAAGGTGTGACCAAGATCTTGTGCAAATAGTATGTAATTTGAACATAAGATCACTTCTGTGCTAGCTGTGTGGCAGTGGTTATGGAAGTTCAAGGATTCGTGCACTACAATACCCCGTCCTGCTCTCAGTCAGCATCCTTGAGCTACATGGTACATAAGTGTACGAGCCTTGTCCCTACCCAACTGCACAACATTACATTTATCTATATTAAAAGATACCCATCAGCTTTGGCCTATTTCCCCACCACTATCTGCCAGCAAGTTAATTGTCACCTCTGATTCCTTATACACACACATATCTTTCTATCACCCATGAACTTGCAGGCGAACTTCATCCAGATCATTGATAATAAATGTTGAAAAGCTAACAGCAATCCCTGTGCATTTTCACGAGTGGCACAGAACCACTAGATGAGCAGTAACTCCTCATTTGTCAACAAACTATTTTGGGAGTAACTAATTTTCATGTTCCAATATGCAGTGGTTAATTGGACTATCGAAAGTAAATTAATTCATGTAAATATAACCCCTTAGCAACCTGAAATAACCACAAAGTGAGTGACCTAGAGCACTGTGGCAGTTAATGGAGGGAAGTGGGAACTCTTTAAAAAAAAATGTCCTCAAGATAGGGACAGCTCTGGCAGGATCAAATTTATTCCCCAGATCAAATTACCATAAAATAGCAGTGATGTAAGTTCAACTAGAAATAGTGGAAAGTCACACATTTTGCAGTTTTATTGGCTCTTCAAGCAAGCCCTGCACTAGTGGGACCATACCTGTGGATCGAAAATATACCCTTACATCCTGACGCTGAAGAAGGACTTACATGTACATGGAAACCCAAAAGCAAAGGAGTAAGCATGAACTGTAAGCATGACTACCTGAAACTTGCTGCTCTTACTCAAGAGGTTACATAGTAAAATCTCTTGCAGAGGTCTACCTGTCAGCCACCATACATTTGACAGAAAGTTGGTGGAAATGCCACTTTACTTAGTTCATCCAAGGCCTCCTCTGAAGTTATGGTAACCAAATTGGTTAATCCACCTCCTACCCACCTCACCCTGAGAAAATTCCTGGCACCTGTGCTTAACAAAATTTAGTCAGATGTTTTTAACCAAATCATTACATTAATTAAATATAAGTGTACACAACACCCGGTTGTAAAATGCAAGAATACGGTTGAACTCTTGTCTGATATGCTGTAGAATGTCATCTAATCTTTAGTTCAATTCCCAGCTCAATTGAAGGGGGCTGAGTTAAGGCGAGGAAGGAAAAGGGGAGGGAAAATCTGAAAATGATCAACAGTCAGAGAATCTTGGCTAAATAAATAGGATAATGTGTTGAGAAAGAGGATGACATTTAAAGGCCATGGAAGCTTAAGCATGAATCCTGCAGCCAAATTAGCTGATGCAACCAGTGTCATACTTAAATGTTAGGAATGTTAAATTGAAAAATAATACTGAAGGTAATAACATGAAGAAATAAGGTACAGAAAGCCAATCACTGACAAAAACTGTGTGTTGGGTAAGGGAGTTAGAACTTTGACTTGACACAGCAACTCAAAACTTGACACAGCTGTTGGATTGCCTGCCTGTTATGCGCAGCGCTCAATATTAAGTTACATTGCAGCCAATGAAATGACATAGCAGGCACTACATATAAGTGGCAATCTGATCCCACCCATTTTGCACCACCTCCAAAGATTAATTTCTACCCCCTGTTTCTCTGTGGCAATTATTTCCTTATGGTCAATAATCATGGATGATTTTAATCTACAAATAGATTGGGTGAATCAGATTGGCAAAGGCAGCCTGGAAGATGGGTTCATAGAGTGTTTTTGAGACAGATTCTTAGAGCAGCATGTTCTAGAGCCAACCAGAGAGCAGGTTATTCTAGACCTGGCAATGTACAATGAGACAGGATTAATTAATAACCTCATTGTAAAGGAGCCCCAAGGTATCAGTGATCATAACATGATTGAATTTTGCAGTCAGTTTGAGGGAGAGAAGAATGTGTCAAAGACTAGTGTTATGAACTTAAATAAAAGCAATTACATGGGCATAAAGATCGTCTTTCTTCAGGCACCATGCCCCATGGGGACATTGGTGACCATAGATTTCCATTGGATTGGTTTATGATTATGCTTGGCAAAGTACTGCATTGGTTTGCCATTGCCAGCTGATATATAGCTGACCAGGAAACTCTTCCACTCTTACTGCCTGCCGTAAGGCAAACTGGAAGGATTTACAGGTTGATAATCAACCTTTTTGGCCATGTTATGAATGGGTATGAAGATAGAGCTGGCCCAAGTGAACTAAGGTTAAGGACTAGGTCAGGAGCAGTGCAGTTAAGGACATTTAAGGAGATATTTGATAACACTCAGCAAAGATTCTAGTGAGAAAGAAAGATTCTGGCAGAACGGTGCATTATTCGTGGCAAACTAAGGAAATTAAAGATAGTATCAAATTGAAAGAAAAAATGTACAATACTTCAAAGACTAGTGGCAGGTCATAAGACTGGACAGAATATAAAAAGAAGCAAAGAATAACCAAAAATATAATAAGGAGGGAGAAATTTGAGTATGAGAGAAAGCTAGCTGGAAACATAAAACAGACAGCAAGAGTTTCTATGCGTATTTAAATGGGAAAAGAGTAACTGAAATGAGCATTGGTCCTGAAGAGAGAGTGTCTAGGGAATTAATAATGGGAAAAAATGGCAGAAGCAGTGAACAGGTATTTTGTGATTGTCTCCCCCATAAAAGATACAAATAACATCCCAAAAGCACTTGTAAATCAAGAGGTGAAAGAGAGCGAGGAACATAAAACAATTACAACCATCAGTAAAAGGATACTGAAAAAGTTATTTGAACTAAAATTTGACAAGTCCCCATGACCTGATGGACTTCATCCTAGAGTCTTAAAAAAAAGTTGTTGCTGTGATAGGAGATGCATTGGTTTTAATTTCCAAAATTCCCCAGATTCTGGAAAGGTTGCATCTAACTGGAAAATAGTGAATGTAGCTCCTTTATTCAAGAGAGGAGGGAGACAGAAAGCAGGAAACAACAGGCAAATTAGCCTTGCATCTGTCATAGGGAAAATGCTGAATCTATTACTAAGGAGGCCATAGCAGGGCACTTAGAAAATCTTAATGCAATCAAGCAGTTTGAACTTGGATTTTTGGGTCAGCAGGCGGCCGTGACGATGGGCCTGGGAATGGCCGGGGAACAGACTGCTGACTTCGATCTCTGGCCAATTAATGGCCAGGCAATGTGAAAGGCCTGCTGAAAAGCTCAGCACTGCCAGGGTGGAGGCAGGAGGAGGGTGAGCGTTGAAGTCAGAGCAGGGGTGGGGGAGCACGGAAGGACAGCTCCCTGAAGGCAGAAAGCTGCCTCAGGGAGCTGGCAAATTTAAAATCAATGAAAGCAGAATGTAAAATCTGGAAAAATGTCTGTCCATCAACATACGGATGCTGAAAATTCTGTCCAAAAATGTTAATCTCATGTTAATGTTGGAAACTGCTTCCCACCTTGGATGAAGTTTCCTCAAAAGGGCAAAGGCCGCCTGGCTGATTTACCCGCCCGCCAACCGTAACATTGGATGGGCAGAGAAAAATCACCATTAATTGCTACTTTAATGGCCTTAATCCTCTTAATTGTCAGTGAGCGTGCTGCCAACTCTCGCCCTACTTCATCGTGTGCTATTTCACGCTCAAGTGTGTCGGGCACTCGCCCACCCGCCAAATGAATAATTCTACCCATTGGGTTTTGTGAAAAGGAAATCATGTTTGAGTAATTTATTAGACTTCTTTGAGGAAGTAACAAGCAACATGGATAAAGGACAACCTGTAGATGTGGTGTACTTTCAAAAGGCATATGATAGGGCATCACATCAAAGGTTATTACACAAAATAAGGCCTCATGGGGTATAGCTGACATATTAGCATGGATGGAAGATTGGTTAGCTAACAGGAAGCAGAGAGTGGTGATAAATGGATCATTTTCAGATTGGCAAGATGTAACTAGTGGAGTGCCACAGGGATCAGTGCTGGGACCTCAGCTATTTACAATCTATATCAATGACTTGGATGAAAGGGCTGAATGTATGATTGCTAAATTTGCTGATGACACAAAGATGGGTAGGAGAGAAAGTTGTGAAGAGGACACAAGGAAATTGTAAGGGGGCATTGATATGTTAAGTAAATGGGCAAATATTTGATGGATGGAATATAACATAGGAAAATGTGAACTTGTCCACTTTGGCAGGAAGAATAGAAAAGCAGCATATTATTTAGATGGAGTGAGCTTGCATGCTAAAACCTGAGGTACAGAGGGATCTGGGTATTCTGGTGCATGGAAATGATTTGGCACAGCCACTAATGAGTGTATCACTGGGTGCACAAGATGTTAGTATGCAGGTATGGCAAGTGATTAGAAAGGCAAATGGGGCAGTCATTTATTGCAAAGGGAATGGAACATAAAAGCAGGGCAGTTTTGTTACAGGGCGTTGTTGAGGTCACATCTGGAGTACAGTGTACAGTTTTGGCCTCCTTATTTAAGAACATATATCATTGCATTAGAAGCAGTGCAGAATGTTCTACTTCTAAGTCTGCTTTTCACAAATTCACACAGGATTGGTAAAATATACATAGGTTTGGTTTATTTGAAGATATATAGCACAGGATGGCTCAGCAGGCAGATTTGCTTTTGGATTCAGCAACCATTATTTACAAAGGCAGCACAGCTACAATCCCTACACACCACTAGCTGCTTTACTTCCTGGCTACTTGCTCAATTACATGTTCTCTTGAAGTGATATCACAACATCCCCTTTTTTTTCTCCAAGATGACATTACATGCAAGAAGGGCAGAAATTTTCATTCGGCATGCAGGCAAGCACCTGACCCGCTCCAGCGTAAAATAGCGCATGATGATGTCGGGCAAGCGTACCAACGTCATCCCGGACTCATGGGATATTTCAGTTGGCGGGCGCGCTAGAACGTCAGAAGTGTGCCCGCCGACAATTAAGAGGATAATTAAGCCCATTAAAGTTCCAATTCGCTCTGATTTTTTTGTCCAACCTTATGGTTGGTGGGTGAGCGAATCTGCCAGGTGGACTTTGCCTTTTCGATGAAACCCCATCCAAGGACGGCTGTGAAGTTTCCTTTATTAATTAAAAAAAAAAAGTTTGGACAGAATTTTCATCATCTGTGTGTTCGGGTGACTGGTTCTGATGCGTGGACATTTTTTTTCTGCATTTTAAAATCTTTATTCATTGCTTTTAAATTCTTCAGCTCCCTGAGGCAGCTCTCTGCCATTAATTGGCCAGCCAGCGTGAAATTGTGGTCGGGATCCAATTGCAATCGGCGGTCCGTTGCCCTGCCGTTCCCGGGCCCACCGATCACGTCTGCCCAACGTATTAAAAAGCCGGCTCTAAGAGTAAAAATACATTCACAGTAAGATGGTTGTGAAAACTATTTATGCAAAAGATCGATCTCTGTTTAAGACTTTATGCGTATGTAGGTGCACACTAATCCTCCCAGGTCTCCCATGGCGTGAGTTCCTGAGATCTAGGCTTGTCACTTAGGTATCCTTGACTTGTAAATGCGTTGACATCTGTTGATGTTGATTGTTTTCACGGTGATCTTGCACAATTTCACTTTCCGAGTTCATCTTTGGATGTGTTTTAGATGCAATTGGAGTGCTGGGTGTTGTACAATTGTAAAATTCCCTTAGCTGGCTTCCGTTTCTCTTTAACATTGCCCCACTTGGATGCTGTGATCTCGAAGGACCTAGTCTCACTGCACACTTTGGGTCCTTCTGCAGCTGACCAGGCTCTGGGTAGGATGTATGACCGGAACCTTTTGTCCTACGTGCAGGCTAGGCAGTTCCGCACCTACATGTCGGCTGTGTGCTGTCTTCATTCTCCTTTTTTTTCCTGAAATTTCTTCTGTATTTCTGAGAACTGGGACAGATGATTGAGGTGTGAGGGTGTCCTAAGCTGCTTTCTGAACATGATTTCCATGGGTGACGGTCAGCTCATATATCTAAAGTGCTCTTAAGTGTAACATGGCAATATGGAGATCTTGTTTTGTTTCCCTGCACTTCATGATTAATGCCTTAATGATGTGAATCATTCTCTTGGTGAGGCTGTTGGATCTGGGATAGTGTGGCGAGGCGATCACATGATTTATGCCTCAGTTAGCACACACGCCTCAAAGGTCTGCCAGCATATTGTGGTCCGTTGTCTGATATGATTTCTTCAGGGGTATTGAACATATTGCACTCATTGTGTCGGCCATGGATGCATTTGAGGTGCCTTTCAATGGTTTGATCATTGACCCCTGGCATCACAGATGCCAGTCTTCACGTGATATCCACAAACGACTGAAGGCACTGGATACTGCAAAGGCCATGAGCCCTGACAACATTCCGGCAATAGTACTTGTGCTCTAGAACTAGCTGTGCCCCAGACAAGCTTTTGCAGTGCAGCTGCAACACTGGCATCTACCCGGCTATGTGGAAAATTGCCCACATTTGTATGTCCTATCCACAAAAAGCAGGACAAATCCAACTAAGCCAATTACTGCCCCATCAGTGTACTTCGATTGTCAGTAAAATGATGGAAGGTATCGTCTACAGTGCTATCAAATGGCACTTACTCAGAAATAACCTGCTCACTGACACTCTGTTTGGGCTCCTCCAGGGCCACTCAGCTCCTGACGTCAGTACAACCTTGGTCCACACATTGACAAAAGAGCTGAACTCAAGAGGTGAGGTGAGAGTCGCTCTCCTTGACATCAAGGCAGGATTTGACCAAGTTTGGCACCAAGGAGTCCGAGCTGCCCTAACTGAAGTCAATGGGATTCGGGGGTAAACTCTCCACTGGTAGGATACGTGCCTAGCACAAAGGAAGATGGTTTTGGTTGTTGAAGGTCAATCTTCTCAGTCTCAGGGCATCACTGCAGGAGTTCCTCAGGGTAGTGTCCTAGCCCCGACCATCTTCATCATAGCTTCCCTCCATCATAAAGGGATGTTTGCTGATGATTGCACAATGTCCAGCATCTTTCATGACTCCTCAGATACTGAAGCTGTCTGTGCCGATATGCAGCAAGACCCGGACAGCATTCAGGCTCGGGCTGATAAGTGTCATGTAACATACAAGCCACACAAGTACCAAGCAATGACCATCTCCAAAAACAGAGAATTCAACTATCTCCCCTTGACATTCAATGGCATTACAGTTGCTGAATCCCCTACAATCAACATCCTGGGAGTTACCATTGACCAGAAACTGAACAGGACCAGCCCTATACTTTTTTAAATATTCTTTCATTGGATGTGGGCATCACTGGCAAGGCCAGCATTTGTTGCCCACTCTTAATTGTCCTTGAACTGAGTAGCTTGATAGGCTATTTCAAAGGGCAGTTAATAGTCACCGCATTGCTGTGGGTCTGGAGTGATATGTAATCCAGGCCAGGTAAGGACGGCAGATTTCCTTCCCTAAATGACATTAGTGAACTAGATGGGTTTTTACAACAATTGGTGATAGCTCATGGCTGAGAATAGCTTGTTTATATATTCCAGATTTTATTAATTGAATTTAAAATACAGCAGCTGCTGTAATGGGATTTGAATTCTTGATCCCAGAACATTAGTTTGAGCCTTGGGATTACTAGTCCAGTGACATTACTTCTATGCCACCATCTCCCCCTAATACTATGGCTACAACAGCAGGTCAGAGTCTGGGAATTCTGCAGTGAGTAACTCACCTCCTGACTCCCCAAACCCTGTCCACTATTAACAAGGCATAAGTGAGGGGTGTGATGGAATACTCTCCACTTGCCTCGATAAGTGCAGCACCAACAACCCTCAATAAACTTGATACCATCCAGGCAAAGCAGCTCACTTGATTGGCACCCTATCCACCACCTTCAACATTCATTCCCTCCCCGACAGACACACAGTAGCAGCAATGTGTACCATCTACAAGATGCACTTCAGAAACTCACCAAGACTCCTCCAACAACACCTTCCAAGCCCGTGACCTCTACCACCTAAAACAACAAGGGCAATGGCAGATGCATGAGAACACATCACCTGCAAGTTCCACTCCAAGGTACACATCATCCTGATTTGGAACTATATCGCTGTTCCTTCACTGTCGTTGTGTCAAAAACCTGGAACTCTTTTCCCAACAGTACCGGGGCTGTACCTAAACAAGATGGACTGCAGGGATTAAAGACAGCAGCTCACCAGCACCTTCTGAAAGGCAATTAGGAATGGGCAATAATATGTGAAAAAGATAAAAAAAACAACTGGGAAAAGTCAGCAGTAACTAGGAGAAAGTTGTTGCCCCACATAGTAAATGAATCTGCTCTTTGTGTTAATGTGATCGGTGACTCTTGCATGCTTTGCATGTCCTCACCACTTTCTTGATATTGCTGTTGATCCCGGGTCAATATATAGTTTCCTTTGCCAGTCACCTTTGTCTGCTTTATGCCCATATGCCCCTGGTGTAACAGTGACAATATGTCTGAGCATAGAGCCTCAGGCACAATCACCTGTTTTCCTTCGAAAATCATGCCTCTTGAAATACCTAGTTCATCTCTGTACAGCCAAAAACATCTGAGGGTATCTGGGAGTTCTTGTATCGTCTCAGACTAACCTTCTACAATAACTGTTTTGATGGTTGGGGGTGTGGCCTATCTTTTCTTGAGTAACTCTGGGCTGACTCCAGAGGATTACTTCAAACTGCTTTATTAACACTATATACAAGATAAGCTACAGAGCAGGTGTGTTTCTCATGAGTGCAGGGTGTTCCGTCTGCTCTACAGAGTCTCTAGCACATGACTGCTGATGTCGCTGTTACATCATGATATACATCACTCATTACCATAAACATTCTATTAACCCATCATATTACACCTCCCCCAAGTATAATATCAACATTGTTTTATTCATTCATGGGATGTGGGCTTCGCTGGCTGGGCCAGCATTTATTGCCCATCCCTAGTTGCCCTTGTGAATGTGGTAGTGAGCTGCCTTCTTGAACTGCTGCAGTCCACCTGGTGTAGGTACACCTACAGTGCTGTTAGGAAGGGAGTTCCAGGATTTTGACCCAGCAGTGAAGGAATAGTGCTGTATTTCCAAGTCAGGATGGTGAGTGACTTGGAGGGGAATGTCCAGGTGGCGGTGTTCCCATCTATCTGCTGCCCTTGTCCTTCTAGATGGTAATGGTCGTGGGTTTGGAAGGTGTTGTCTAAGAAGCGTTCATGAATTCCTGCAATGTATCTTGTACATGGTGCACACTGTTGCTACTACGCATCGGTGGTAGAGGGAGTGAGTATTTGTGGATGTGGTGCCAATCAAATGGGCTGCTTTGTTCTGGATGATGTCAAACTTCTTGATTGTTGAGGGAACTGCACTAATTCAGGCAAGTGGAGAATATTCCATCACACTCCTGACTTGGTGCCTTTGTTATGGCACATGCTGAGCTGTTCAAATCCCAGAGGGAAATTTGAAACAACTGCCACAACTATGGACAATTTGTATTTATTTCAAGCTGCATGCCTCAAATTCAGTAATAATAAGACCACTGAATCTTACAAGTTTCTTACAAAACTAAATTAAATCTTTATTAATAAAAAAGTGACTTTAAGCACATACATGGGTTTACAAATTACTGCAATGATAACTCCTAGCTCCCTTAGTTAATCTAACTCCCAGTTACACCTTCATTAAGGCAACAGTAAAACACATAGATTTAAATAGACCCCAGCAAAGCACACACCCTGGACATTCAAATTCAAAGTGAGTTTTTCTCAGCTTTGGTTCCTTGTAGACAGCAGCTTGAAGTTTAGATGTTAGAGGCTTTTCACACTTGTGTTAGGCCTTAAAATGCCTTCCCTTGCACACAGCCTTCTCTCTTTTATACTTATTTTTCTCTTTGAATGCAAATTCCCATTGTTTCACTATCTCTTTGGACTTTACCTCTCTAATAATAAAAATCTATCATGATACTAATTTTACCAATAATCTTTGGGAAAAATAAACACACTGTTTCTTAACTTTTTCTGGCTAGGTGTAACATTTCACTCCTTCTTTTGAACTCAAGCTACTCTGGTTTATTTAAAAATGCAAATGTTTCCTTTATACTTCACACTCTAAAAATTCTCTCATGTTTACCTAGTTAGCATTTCAAACCTAACATCTCTTCTTACACCAAAGCCTTCAGACCAGCTCTCTGTAATTCAATTAAAACAGACACACACACACACACACACACACACACACACACACACAGTCACACACACAGACACCCACCCATAGACACAAACCTTTGGACAGGCCTTGGGGAGTCAGGAGGTGAGTTACTCATCACAGAATTCCTAGCCTCTGACCTGCTCTTGAATATGGTTAGTTCAGTTCAGTTTCTGGTCAATGGTACCCCCCAGGATGTTTACAGTGGGGAATTCAGTGATGGTAATGTCATTGAACGTCAAGGCTGTATACTATATGCTGTATACTTATAGGTCTAGCAAAACATCTGCAGCCCTTTTTAGATTTGATAACCTGCTTAGTGTGTCTGAAGTAACCATTTTGCTACCCAGTTTGTGACAGATGACGAAATTGTATCCTTGTATTTTTATCAGGAGTTGTTGTCGTGTGGGCAGTGCACTCATCAGTGGCTTGGGCCAAATCATTTCCAATGGTTTGTGGTCAGTTTCCACAGTGAATTATTTAGAAATCATTTGGAGAAACGCAAACATAGTTCCATTGTTTAAAAAGGGATCAAAGGAAATGCCAAACAATTATAGGCCAGTTAGTCTTACATCGGTGGTGAGCAAATTAGTAGAATCAATCCTGAGAGATAGGATTAACTGTGATTTGAAAAGGCAGGGACTAGTCAGGGATGGTCAGCATGGATTTGTTAAAGGAAAGTCTTGCATCATAAATTTGATTGAATTCTTTGAGGAAGTGACAAGAAGGGTTGATGAAGTGCAGTGGATGTTGTGTACATGGATTTTAGCAAGGCATTTGACAAGGTCCCACATGGCAGATTGGTTAGGAAAGTATAAGCCCATGGGATTCAGGGTAATGTTGCAAACTCGATAAAAGGTTGGCTTTGTAACAGGAAACAAAGGGTAATGGTTGATGGATGCCCCTGCGAATGGAAAGTTGTCTCAAGTGGTGTTCCACAGGGCTCGGTGTTGGGACCCTTGCTGTTTGTGTTATTTATTAACAATTTGGACGTGAACGTGAGGGGCACAATTGGGAAATTTGCAGATGACACTAAGATTGGCCGAGTAGTGGATAGTGTAGAGGATAGCCATAATCTCCAAAACGATATAGGTGGAGTGGACGGTAAAGTAGCAGATGGATTTTAACATAGAGAAGTGTGAGATCATACATTTAGGGAGGTCAAACAGTTACAGGGATTACACAATAAATGGGAATATACTAAGAGGGGTAGATGAAGTGAGAGATCTTGGCGTACAAGTACACAGGTCCCTGAAGGCAGCAGTTCAGGTAGACAAGGCTGTAAAGAAGGCATATGGAGTACTCTCCTTCACTGGCAGACGTAAAAAATATAAATGTAAGGATATAATGTTGGAATTGTATAAAACACTGGTGAGGCCACAACTGGAGTATTGTGTGCAGTTCTGGTCACCACATTACCGGAAGGATGTAATAGCTCTGGAGAGAGTACAGAGGAGGTTTACAAGAATGTTGCCAGGGTTAGAAAAGTGTAGCTATGAGGAGAGATTGGATAGGTTGGGGTTATTTTCCTTAGAACAAAGAAGGCTGAGAGGTGACTTGATTGAGGTGTACAAAATTATGCGGGGAATAGATAAGAGTGGACAGGATAAAATTGTTTCCCTTGGTGGAGAATTCTAGAACCAGGGGACATAGATTCAAGATAAGTGGCAGAAGGTGTAGGGGGGACATGAGGAAGAACTTTTTTATGCAGAGGGTAGTGGGTATCTGGAATTTGCTGCCCAAGTTGGTGGTAGAGGCAGAAACTTTAAACTCTTTTTAAAAGATACCTAGATCTGCACTTTAAGTGCTGTAAGTTGCAGGGCTATGGGCCGGGTGCAGGAAGGTGGGATTAGAAAGGGAACCTGGGTGTCCTCAGGCTGGCATGGACAAGATGGGCCGAATGGCCTCCTTCTGTGCTGTGACATTTCTATGGTTCTATGGTTCTATGTGAAATCTTGTGATACTGAATACCAGAGCAAGTGTCTCATGCTCTACTTATAATAATTGGAATGTGCTTGGGATAGCCTTTGAAGCCAAATGCAATTGGTTTGATTTCTTGCATAATGCATGCTCCTAACTCTTTTTGAGATGCGTCAACCTCTAAGACCATCATTTTTCTTGGTTTGTATCATTGTAGAACACATTTATCTTCTGCCAATGCCTATTTAAGTGACTCAAACACGTGTTGATGCTTCTCCTGCCATACATATGGAACATCCTTCCTTAAGAGCTCTCCTATTGATGATGCTTTCTTGAAAAATTGTGGTATGTATGGTGCTAAGAAGGTGAAAAATTTGAGGTATCTCTGCAAATCCTCTTTGAGTAGGCATGTGTTGTATACCTTCCAGTTTGTCTCAGTCAGCATGGATCCTAGAACATGAAAAAACAGAGCCAAAAAAGTTAATCTGATCTATGTTCAATTGGCATTTCTTGCTGTTGAAGACAAGTCCTTCACGACGAGTTGCTATCATCAGAGAGTGTAGATTTTGGTCATGCTCTTATTTGGTTTTTCCCATAATGGCAATATCATTGGCAATGCATATTGTCACAAGGCTGTCCTTTTATTTTTGAAAATATAATTTTTCAACTTCCAACTGATTGGAAACTTTGCAATTTGGAATCAAAGGTTATCGGGGTTAACTGTCATCTTGTGTGCTTAAGTTTTCTTCTTTTTTGTCAAAAAACTTTTACTTATAATTTTTAAAAACCCAAAAATGTTACTGTACCTCTTGCTGCTGAGTTTGGTATGTCTCCTTCTCCTTATGAGAATACGAGAAGAAAGGGTATGGCCCGTACACCAAGTTTCCCTCTGGGATTAGGTTTGCGTAGCAATAAACACCGGCTGTGGCCATAATGCTATATCTTGCTGGAGCAGACCCTGACTGATAGATAACCAAAAGATAATCTCTGGAAACAGTATCTCCTGAATGGTGTCCTCAAAGTGGTGATTTCTTGAGATCCCTCGGCTGAATAAATGGACCATTATCTGTAACAAAAACAAAAATACCTGGAAAAACTCAGCAGGTCTGACAGCATCTGCGGAGAGGAATACAGTTGAAGTTTCAAGTCCGTATGACTCTTTACCAGAATGTTGACCAATATCTGTGTTTGGTGTCTAACTTGGAGAAAAACCTTGCTCCTGTGAACTTGGGATTAAATTCCTCTAACGTTGGAATCTTGTGTGGGCATCCCTTTAGAGTGAGATTTAGATGTCTTGGGTCCAAGCATACCTGGACTGTGCCATCTTTTTTCAGTACTGCACATGATAGATCTGCATAGTTGGTATTCAGATGCACACAACGAATAATGCCGTTACGCTCCATACCATCCAATTCACTCTTTGGCTTCTCTTGTACGTGCATGTTGCACTAAGTGTGTCCATTGATGGAATTGCATCTTTTCTGAGGTGTAGTATAGCATCATCTCTGAAGTTTCCTACATCTGTTGTAGGTCTTGGGCTGACTCAATATGATTATTCTTGGCCCCTTCTGCTACAGTTGGTATCTTGGTGATCTCTTGTATGGTGACAATGTTGAGTTCTGTACATGCCAGGAACCCTGTTATTGCTGGTCTGCTTGTGTCCACCAGCTAAAATACTTGTGGTTTCCTTGCAGACTTGCTGTAGCTGCATTTCAATATCACTGTACATATGCAATGAATGGGTGACCCATTTTACACAATTTAACTGTTGTAGGTTGTATCATTGACTTCCATCAATCCAGATTCTGACTGGTAAGACGTCCGCGTTTGCTCCTGTGTTGGCTTTGTTTGTGAATGGGTGTGTCCTGCTTTCTTTGGGCATATGATGCTAATAGTAGCAAAAGCCTCAAACTGTTGGACTTCATCCACATATTGTGTCATATTCGCAGTGTGAAAAGCCTGTTTGCTTTCCAGTTGAAAATTTTTCCACTCTGAATCTTCACCCTGGTCTGTCTGGCTGCGAATCTTGTGTATGCGCTTGCACTTATGCGGGTCCTTCACCCACTCCCTGTTGTTGCTGTCAGTATACTGCATATACTTTTTCTTTGCTTGTACCTATTGCAACCTCTGGTTGCAGATCCAGGTCCAGTTCACCTACAGAGGTGAACCCAATATCCTTTTCCACCATATGCCCTGCAAAGATCTTGGAATGCAGAACAGTTTCGCAATGGGTGCAGTAGACCACACTTCCCACATGGTTTGATTGCTTCCTGGACCTGGTTACCGCACCAATACTGGCAGCCGCATCCAATGCTTTCAGCGTTGTTGTCCAGCGACAATGTCTTTGTATTTTCTGCCATCTTTTAGAGTGTGTCAATATCATGACCTATCTTTTTTTTTCACAAAGGTCTTTTTGTGAGGCTTCGATCAGCATCAAAACTATAAACATCTCCATTATCTTTTCAGACAGCTCAGCTTCTGAAAAATCGCAGCCTTTGCCCTTAGCACGGCACCTGTGGATGATCTGATCAATTGATTCTCGTGGCTGCTGTCTGTAGGATATCAGCTCCAAATGGTGAATTCTGAAGTTCACTTTTACATGAGGCTGATCTTTCTGTATGTTCCATAGCTTAACAGGGTCCTTCTGATAACGCCATGCAACACCTCGTTTCCAATGGCTATCTTTATTTTCACCGCTTGTTTATCTTCTTTCCTCTTCTTTCTTTGGCTGCAGATTAGGTTTTTTTTCTCATTTCACCTGCTTTTGTCTGTTGCAGGGGAATGACATCCGAGGGTGTCTCAATGGCCCTTTAGCCTTTACTGCTCAATTCAAAACTGACTGCACAGAACAATTCTGAACCGGCTTGTTGCTCCCATTAACCACTGATCCAGCTATTCCACAAATCAGGTACTCACTATTCTGCAAAGCACCGTCTAAAGAGGGGCTCTGCCTCCTGGAGTTTCAATGTACATACAGCCTCTGTATTGTATCAAATCTTTCTGTGGCTCCTCCTAAGGTCTTCAAATTCACATTGTTGCCATCATGTTGTGCTTCTATGTCATATTTACACAAACTCACCAATCTCAGATATAGGACTGGTAATCTATAAAAATAAACTATAGGAGTATGGTAAACTGGTAGGTTTGGTTTATTTGAAGATACAGCACAAGATGGCTCAGCAGGCAGATTCATTTTATGGATTCAGCAACCATTAATTACAAGGACAGCATAGCTACATTCCTACACACAAACACATACACACTACGAGCTGCTGGTCACATTCTGTTTTACATCCTGGTTACTTGCTCATTTACATGTTCTCTTGAAATTATATCAAAACACAGAGAATGGTCACTCGACTGATTCCTGGGATCAGGGGGTTGTCTGATGAGGAATGGCTGGAGAGGTTGGACCTTTACAGGTTAGAAGAGTGAGAGGTGATCTTATTGAAACATAAAAGATCTTGAGAGGGCTTGACAGGGTGGAGGCTGAAAGGATGTTTCCCCTTATTCAAGAGCCTAGAACTAAGAGGGGCACAGTTTAAAAATAAGGGTCTCCCATAATAGGCGGAGATGAGAAGAATTTCTTTCTCTCAGAGGGACGCAAGTCTGTGGAATACTCTTCCCCAGAGAGCAGTGGAGGCTGGGTCACTGAATATTTTTAAGGCTGAGTTAGACAGATTTTTGATTGACAAGCGAATAAAAGGGTATGGGGGTGGTCAGGAAAGTAGAGTTGAAGCCACAATCAGATCAGCCATGATATTATCAAAAGGTGGAGCAGGCTTGAAGGGCCGAATGGCCAACTCCTGCTCTTAACTTGCATGTTTGTATATTCATGAGTTAGAATTTTCTACTCATATTTTGGGCTCATGATGCAATTTGGCCATAATAGCTGTGGGACTACTCTACTTTGTGTGTACGAAGTGCTGGACGTGAAGTGACCTGCCTTCACTGGGTTAGGTCATTGGAATTGTTGCAATACTGGCCCTGGTGCAGGCTCAAGGATGTTGCACATTTCACTAATCATTGACAGCTAGCTGGTTAGAGTTTGTCAATATGATCTAGAGCTTGCTGATCACTCCAGTATGCTTGCTTTCATCTTGTACCACTTCAACTATGGAGTTCAGTACTTGAATCACTTTAAAAGAGAACTGATTTTAAGAAATCAAAAAAATCTCAACGTCTTTTCAGAAACAGTTTAAGAAGAAATTGTGACATAGAGAGATATATATATATATAAACCTATAGGAAGAACACTTGTAAAGAAAAACATACAAGGTCTGTTTCACGTTGTTAGCTCCATCGTTCTTGGAGATTCCCTTATTCACTTTCCAAATAGACATTGCAGAAAGAAGAGCAAATCCCACAGCTTTGTGTTAGGAATTCACGTAAATATTTTTGAATAAACTCTCAGGCCTCAATAGTTAAGGCATGAAATTGGTGCAAGCACTCTGTCCTACAGAATTCAGTAAGACCAGTAAGTTCTTGGTGCAAGGACTGCTTTCCCATTCAGTAATTCCCCTCTGCTCTGGGTGTCCCTCCTCTTCTGGCTAGCAGCAGTGCAGGATATGCCCCGTTGTTTGTTTCTAACTGTGAAGTGCATCGTTCTCTCTTATCTCAGTGATTAGGTAACGATGCAAACCTGGAACACAGGCCGTGCTTCTAATAACGCAGAAGGTTGAGGTTGATCATAAAACTGCTGAAGACCCATGCTGATTGCTGACTGCTAGCTGTATACTTATTTTCAATAAATCCGTGTACTGACCCTATGCTCTATCTTCTCCTTATCTGCCCTAACTAACTCTTGGAAGCTGTGAAATATTGTAGCTCTGTGATACCCATCTTTTCATTTCAAAACACGACATGCACTGATAAATCCAAGGGCAATGTGCTTTAATAATTATTCTATTATGTTCTCCGAGCCTGACATGGATTGTCCATGTATTCTGCTCTCTCTGCTTCGAGAAACTATGATAAACGGATCACTTACCCTGGCTGACGGCCATTGCCTCACACTAAAAATAAGAACTGATTAGAGCATGGTTTTCTGGTACACTCTGCCGTTTCCTCGCTTTTTTTTTAGCTGCTGCTCAAGAGGATTTGGAATACGGAGTAATGACCTAATCAGGGATAAAGGGTCGTTGTGCTTTCTCACCATGGTGACAAAGATAGAGGAGAATTGGAATAATTTTATCTATTGTCACATTACTGCTGTTAAAAAGAAATTTGACTTCACAGGTCATTTTCTAGTAATGTTCCACTCGAGGGTGACATTTTAGTTTCTGTATTATATTCACTAAGGAGACCTAAGCTACACAAGATTTTCAATACTTCTAAATTTCAAACTCAGTGCCTCTTTAGGGGATCAATGTATACCAAACAGAATTCAATTTAAATGTATGTCACCCTGTACAGCAGAACATTTCCATATCCATGTTTAATTCTGACAATAACACGGAGCTTGGGAATGGAGTCTTGCTAATTGGGAAATGACCTCAGTCTGAAACTGCAGTGAACAAGCTGCTTCTATCTGCTTAAACCTCCTACAAAATCCTGCTTGCACAATTTAAAGGTTAAAAACTGCTGGATGAATCTTTGCTGATCTTCCCAGTCATATATCTTTAAAGGTTTGCTGTCACCATGGTAATGAGTCTGAGAAGGTATTTTACCCTGTTACTACCCATAGTATGATTACAGCAGTCTGCCAGTTGCTACAAATATTTGCTTTATTTTAGATTTGAGAAAATAAATAAGACAAAGGTATGAAAATCATATTAAAAATACTGCTACTTGCTGCACCAACCAAAATAAAGCCTTGGCTGCACAGTCTTCCTAGCAAACTGAATATACATGAGAACTTCTTGATATGGTGACTTTGCTCCTTTTAAAGATTATCTCCAAATTAGCAATACCAAACATTTCAATTTGGCAAGTGTTTTTTTTAATTAAAAGAGTACAATGAGTGTAGGTGGAAATTGAAAAAGGATGTAAGGTGAACAAAGAGAGAAAAGCTTAGCAGGTAACAAAAGATGTAACTCCAAAATCTTTTAAAAGCATATGAAAAGTTATAAGATAGTTAGAGGAGTGGCGGGGCGAATTAGAGGCAAGGAAAGAAATCCTCTTGTGCAGGCAGAGAATGTGATCGAGGTACCGGGTGAATACTTTGCAACTGTCTTCACAAAAAAAGAGAATGAAGTTCATGTCACAGTAGAGAATTGGAGAGTAAAGATATTGGATAGGGAAAAATAGATTGACAGGAGATGCTAAATAGGTTAGCATTACTCAAAGTTAAGAAGTCGCCTGTTCCAGATGGGAGGCATCTGGGTAGAGAGAAACATGGGTAGAGATAGCAGAAGCTCTGACCATAATCTTTCAATAAAGGCAAAATACTGCAGATGCTGGAAACCTGAAATAAAAACAGAAAATGCTGGAAAAACTCAGCAGGCCTGGCAGCCTCTGTGGAGAGAGAAACAGAGTTAACGTTTCAAGTCCATATGACTCTTCTTCAGAGTATAATCTTTCAAACCTCCTTGGATTTGGGCATGGTGCCAGAGGACTGGAGGAGTGCAAATGCTACACTCCTACTCAAAAAAAGGGGAGCGGGATAAACCTGATAACTTCAGACCAGCCAGTCTAATACTTAAAGGGATGAAATAAGCTTTCTCTTTATTTTTAATAACATGTATTTGGCAAATATATGTGTGTAGGAATAAATTGCAGTTTGCAAATTGTCATGTGCAATGCAAAAGAATATGTGAAAGATATGCTGAACTGTGAATGCTTGCAAAATGCAGAGCTGAAGACAGATGTATCCTGTTATGAAAGAATTAGTGTGAAATGAATATAATGCGATATAAGAGTTATGTCTCCTTAAGATGTTGGATAAGATTATCATGGATTAATTTCCTAATTATTGTTTTACTGATTCATTTGCTGATTTACTGTTGTAAGGATAGAGCTCTGTCTTTGATAATGAGGGGATCTGAGTACATTTTAAAGGCTCATAACTCAAGTAGTTTTAGAAAAGCAGTAGCTTGAATAATATGTGTAAACTGCATGTTTGAACAGACCCCTCTTAAAACAGGATGGTGGTCTCAGGGAAGTGACTAATGTGATTAATAACTAAAAATTGTGAGCTGCATTTGCAATTGCCATTATGTGTGAAAGGTCAATGAACTAAATGTGATAATAGCTGGTTGTTGGTCCAGTCCAAAGTTGGGGGGTTAGCAAAACAGAATACCTCTATAAGACTTTGGAAAGGAGCAGGAACTGACTGTGTACAATTGAATTCAAGATATGCAAACTTACTTTGTAATCAGGAAACCAGTGTTTGAGATTATGTGGACAAAAATGATTGGACTTATTGTGGCAGATGATCAGCACTTTGGGATATAAAGAATTGGAGTTGTGATACAGATAGCAGAATTTAAAATTTGCAACCAAGTCTTGCCCGCTGGCTGAAGAACTACCAGGAGCCCCAACTTGTCTCCGTTGGTGAATTCCTGCTGATGGCCTGTTGGTATTAAGTGTCCACCACACACTTAAGCAGTCAGCATCAGGCCTTCCATGGATTAAGGACCCTAGGGTGGAAATCCTGCCCTGAGAGCTGCTGGCCAATCAGAGGCTGGCAACTCTTTATTGCCTTCAGTGCCACTGGGAAAGTAGCAGCTACTGGCAATGCACCCACCAGAGGCCCAGGATCAATGAGGAACCCCAGGCCAAAGGTGAGTGAGGATGTGATGGGGGTCGCATGGTAGGGGTTGTTGTAGAGGGAGGGGGAGAGGGTTCGGAGGCAAGGAGAAGGATGGGCAATAAATGCTGGCCTAGCCGGCGAAGCCCACATCCCGTGAATGAATAAAAAAATGGATGGGGGTGTGGCTTTCAGTGGGCCCACGCTTCCTGACGCTGAGTATCTTGATCAGGCACTGTGTGCCTTTGACCCTCCCATGGAAGCCCACAAGCAAAATCGACAGGATTTGCTTTTCCGGCTTCCTGCGTAATGAATTCCCCACCCCCTGCCGGTTGAATATCAGTTGCAGCAGGATGAGGCCCTCAAGTGGGCATTAACTGCCTATTTAAAGGCCTCAATTAGCTGCTGGGTAGGAAGGCCGTCCATGAGCCTTCTCACCCTGGGCTTAATGGGGCAGAGGTGGGAAGGCAGTGGGGTCCCTGCCCTGTAACCTTTTGCCCAATTAAATGACCTGCTGCCTGCAAACTCACTGCTGGGGGTGAGGACAAGGAGAAGACACCTTAGCTTGTATGAGTGGAGATAATGCTGGCAGGAGGACAGTAGCATAGTGGTAATGTTACTGGACTAGTAATCTAGAGGCACAAACTAATGTTCTAGAGACATGAGTTTAACTCCCACCACGGCAGCTGGGGATTTTAAATTCAATTAATTAATAAATCTAAAATTTAAAAAAGGTTCATTAATAATGATCATGAAACAAAAGATTGTCATAAAAACACATCTGGTTCACTAATATCCTTCAGAGAAAAATATCTGCCATCCTTACACAGTCTGGCCTTCCAGACCCTCAACAATGACTCTGAAATAGTCTAGCAAGCCACTCAGTTGTAGGTCGCTCACTGCTACCTGCTGAAGGCAGTTAGGGAAGGGCAATAAATGCTGGCCTTGCCACTTCCCAAGAAGGAGTGAAGAAAAGGAGCCTAACATCTAGCTAAGCAAGAAGAGGTAGACAGTGCATTCTCTACTGAACAAGATATATATGATATGTTTGGAACTGTAAATTATTGCCTGGACACTGTAATGTGTTGACTTCTGCTGTGTGTCAATTAGTATCAAGTTCCAATCCTTGAATTCTGACAAATTTCAGTGGTGGGATTTCTTAAAGAAAAATCATGTCTGTCTAACCTGATTGAGTCCTTTGATGAAGTAACAGAGGCTGTTGATGAAGGTTATGCATTACATATGGACTTTCAAATGGCATTTGATAAAGTACCACGTAACAGACTTATTCAGAAAATTGGCGCACATGGGATTAAGAGGACAGTGGTAACTTAGTATGTAATTGGTTAAGAGGCACACTGTAAGATGAACAGATATTTTTCAGACTGGAGGAAAATATGCAGCAGGGATCAGTTTAGAACCTGCTACATGTTCTTGTTGCAGTTTGGATCCCTGATGTAGGTAATAATCACACTTTAAACTTGGAAAGGTGAGAGCACTTTATGTTTAATACTTGCCATGCAGCCTTGTACAAAAGAAGGGCCGGTTCTGTTACACATCGCATGAGTGTCTAGTACAGCCGTGAAATGTGGCACCCTGGACCACTTACACATCACAATCTGTTCCTACAAAATTAGTTATTAGCTCTTTACAGATAATATAACAATAAATAACAAAACCATCGCTTTCCTTGTTATATATAAAATGACCTGGACTTGGATATAGTGCAATTTCAGATTTGGGGGTGATATAAAACTTGCCAATGTGGTAAGTAAGGAGGAAGACTTCATAATCTACTGTACGTAGATGGACGGGTGAAAGGGGCAGACGCAAAACAGGTGCAATTTACGGTGGGTAAATGTAAAGTGATGGCCTTTGGGATGAACAACATGGAGACGCAGTATAATTTAAATAGTAGTACACAGCAAGGAGAGGTGATTGCGGGCATTACAGGGGTGAGGTGTGATTGTGGTGGGGAGTTGCAAGAGCAGAAGGACATCGTTTGCATATTCACAAATCTTTGAAGGTGGTAAGGCAAGTTGATTAGATGATTAAGAAAGCATAAGGGATACTTGCCTTTGCAAATAAGAGCATTGAAGGAAAGCAAGAGGTCATGCTAACCATTTACAAAGGATGGATTAGGATTCAGCTTCAATGTTATGTACAACTCTAGGCACCAGAGTTTAGTAAGGATACCAAGGCCTTAGAAAGGACACAGAGGAGATTTACCAGGAAGATATCAAGTATGAGGGTCTTCCTTTATAAAGGAGGGATTGGAGTTGCTGGGATGTTCTCCTTACAGCATGGGAGACTAAGGGGGGACTTAAAGAGTATTCAAATTTATGTTGGACTTTGATAGTGCAAGCATGGAGAAGCTGTTTCTTTTAACAAGTGGGTCATTATCAGAAGTCATAGATTTAAAATAATTGCCAAATATCAAGAGGGAAAATAAGCAGATTTTCTTCCACAGAGGGTTGTTATGATCTGGAAAGGACTACCTGTGAGGGTGGTGAAAGTCAATTCCTTAGGAACTTTCAAAAGGCAATTGAACAAGTTACTGAATGGGACTAATTTGAAGGTTGTGGGCAAAAATCTGGGATATGGAACTAAATTGGACAGCTCTTTCAAAGAGCCAGCACCAGCATAACAGTCTGAGTCATCTTCTACTAAACTGTAAGACTCTATGATTCTATGAATGCTCAGAAATTTTCATATTAAAGCACATGACTAAAATTTTTTCAAGATTATATTGTATCCCTTTTCTGAATGGATTTCTCCCATTGAAGACATATGCTGATTCTCTTCCTAATTATACTTGTTGCACTCAAAACATCATCTACTGCACGTGTTTATACAAAAGGAAAGCAGCAACATTTAATCTCAATGAATTTAAGGTGTAGTTTCAGAATTGTAGCTTTTCATAAGGGCCCCTTATAAATAATAGGAGCTTTTTACTGTGTACTTTTAGCCTTCTCAAAAGACTTCAGCATTTGAATTAATAATTTCCCCTAACTTAATCAATTTCTGCTTAGTTCCTGTGATATCATTAAACTTCTAGTACCTTCCTTCTGCTGGGTTAGAAGAATAATGAATTTGATATTAGCCTTTGTCATTCACTGAAGGACAATGGGTAAATGGGCTGCAGTTTATTTTGGAGATTGGGCAATGGGACTAGTGAAGTGAACTGGCAATAAAACACTGCACTGTATGATTGTACTGTTGTGTTGGTGCTAGATTGCAGAACAGTGGACAGCAAATTATCTTCAACATGGAACAGAAGAACTATGGACTGTGAACTATTGAATTTGCACGACTGCCAAAGACCAATTTCACCCTTTTGCATTTTTCAGTGAAATCTTGCTGGCCAAGATTTCTCACAACTGGGTTTTCAAACTCTCACCTGGCAAAGACTTGGCTCAATTTACAGATAAATAAATTGGAAAAAGGTTGAGCCCAGTGCATCTATTGTTTTTCCAATTTTTGTTCCATTTCACTTTAATATATATTTCCAAACTTTACAATTGAGTTCTTTTATTTTTATTTGAAGGAACCTTAAGAGGGAATATAAATTGGAAATTATTAGACAGAGATGTTCTTCTATCTCCCACTGAAGGACCTTGGTCAAGTGCATGGTATACTTGGTCACAGAGTGGAGCCGATGGACACATGCAGTGTTTTGGACAGATCTGAAGTCAGAGGGCTGCCACAGGCTTTGTATTTATTTTCTGACACTTCTGTTTGTGCAAATTACACAGCAAACACCAATGGCATTATACTTTAAATTTTCCCATGAGGAAAATCTGGATTTATCATGAGCTTTACGTTTTACCTTGGAGAGCCTCAGATTTTCCTAAGCGTTCATTGTTTGCTTCATTCAACTTGAGGACATGCGGAGAATCTTGTTTAGCAGGAAAAAGAGAGACTTTAGAAAGAATGCTAGAAATGGACATTAGTTCACTGAATGCAAAGGAGTTGATTATCTGTTGTTCAGTATGACATGGGGCAGAATTTTCCATTTGTCGGGTGGATATGCAGGCCTGACCCAATCGTGGGCGGGTGTGGAGCTGATTGCCGCCCGCAATCGGGGGCGCACCACCATTTTACGTGGGCAAGCCAATTAAAGCCCGCCCAGCGTGATGTCTGCTGGGCAGCGCTATGTGCTCCCTGTGCGGGCGGGAGGGATTCCCTGAAATCAAGAGTGTGCTCTTTCATGCACATGCGCACGAAAGAGCGCACATCTCCCTGAGGCTAAGTGCAGTCTCAGGGAGATCGCCTCGACTTTTAAAAATAATAAAAATAGAGAAAAGAAAAATCCCTTACATGTTCCCTCATGTGACAATGTCACATGGGTTTGGACATGTTCATAATTTACAGAAAAACTTTATTACAATTTTTAAAACCCTACCTGAAACCTCATCCCTCCGCTGATTTTGCTGCGGGCCCACCTTCCTGAAAATTTAAATGGGGTGGAGTGATGACGGGGGTTCCGCCCGATGCCATCCCGCGTCATTTTATGCATTGGTGAGCAGGCCCCGCCCCCCCTGCTCACCAACGGCAAAATTCTGCCCATGGAGTACCTTCTCCTACTATTTTGATAGAGGTAATTTCTGTATTGTGTTAATTTTAGTGTTAGCATCTCTCCAATTGTGCATTTCAGATGAGCACCGTAGTAATTGTTGGGACAAACCGAGAATCATTAGACATTGGAAATGCAAAACAATGTAAGGTGTGTTTATAAAACCTTTGACAACTATCTGGACATCAGGGGAGCCCTGGTTTTACCTCCTCTACTTCACAAGAGTGACTGCCACGCAGTGCACTATCTATTTCAGGATAACCAATATGCAAACCTCTTGAACAGGCACAGGCATTTCTGCAGAAGTGAAGGTTACCACAGCAGAAGCTTTCATGCCGTTGTGTTCTTCAAATCCACCACAAGATACACCCACCAGATTAAGCAATGGATGTCTGTATGAAGCAAATGAAAAATGCTATGTTTGCATGGACCAATACTTTCCTCAGTTTTCCTGTGGAAAGGAGGCATTGGTTGCGCAGTGAGTTTGGCTTTTGCTGTGTTCCTGTGTTTGAGTTCAGGGCATTGCAAACACTACTCGTGTGCATCAATGCTCTTTATCATACAGCATGGCCTACATTAACAGAAAGGGACTTCATTCATTTAACACTCATTAAGCATGTCCACGGTAGGTCCAGAAAGCTGCCACAGGCTTCATTGAGTGGTGGTTTGCAGTGCCTGCATTATTTGAAAGACATGAAACACTATGGATGATTCTTGGGAAACCAGAACTGACCCCACTGAAAAAGCTCCTAACAGCAAAAGAACACTGTTTGCTGTTCCTTGGCCGTAACCTCCATCTGAAAGAAAAGTGTGCCAAGCGGACTTGACACAATGCAAGAATGTGTGATAAAAGGCAATGCCCTTAAATGGTATCTTACAGAGGATGTGTGACTGTACTGCGCTTGATACACAAAATTGATCATTGCTGCCTCACCTTACTCCTGGAAGAAAACTATGCCTCATTTGGATCCAAGTACATGGGATCTGAGTGGCTATATTGACTCATTTAGTGACTTGCACCTTTGCTTTTGCTGAAAGGTTTGTTCAAAAAATGGCACTCATCTTTGGTGTATCCCCTAGAGCAGGAGCTCCAATTATTTTGTGTCCAGATCAAAGTGTTTCTTTGCTTTTGGAAGGCTTCAAAAGAAGCAGCACTGGCTGCATGCCTCCACTATTTTTATTCTTTCATGACATGTGAACACCACCAACAAGGCCAGCATTTATTGCCCATCCCCTAATTGTTTTTTGGGAAGTTGGTGATGAGCTGCCTTCTTGAACCACTGTTGTCCTTGTGGTATGGGTGCACCTACAGTGCTGAGGGAGGGAGGTCCAGGAAGTTGACCTGGCGACAATGAAAGAATGGTGATATATTTCTGAGACAGGATGGCAGGATGGTGTGTGACTTGTGGGGGAAGTTGGAAACGGCAGTGCTCTCATGCATCTACTGTCCTTGTCTTTCTGGGTGGTAGGGATGGTGCTGTTGAAAGACCCTCGGTGAATTACTGCAGTACACCTTGTAAATGATGCACATTGCCACCAAAGTGAGCTGGTGGTGGAGGGAGTTAATGTTTAAGATGGTGGATGGGGTGCCAATCAAGCGAACTGCTTTGTCTGGAACGGTGTTGCTCTGAGGGAGTTGTTGGAGTTGCACTCATCCAGGCAAGTGGAGAGTATTCCATTACATTCCTGACTTCTGCCTTGTGTGTTTAGGCTTAGGGGAGGTGAGTTATGTGCCGCAGAATTTCCAGCTTCTGATTTGCTTTTGTAGCCACAGCGTTAATGTGGCTGGTTCAGTTAAGCTGAGGGCATTGCTAGTTCTGGAGCAAATGACAGTATTTGCAGGCCCAGCTGTGATGCAGCAACAGTGGTCACTAGCTCAGCTCCCACTGCAACACAGGCAGAAGCCACCCAATGCATCAGTGCTGCAGTGAAAACTCAGACTGAGATTGCTGATATGCAGGCATGCATGTCCTCATAGCAGTCCAGCAATTTGTGCTCCAGCAGATTACTAGGATCAGTGAGAACTGCCCCATGGAGTGGCATTTCTCTGTAGATGCCTAACCTGCTGCACTCTCTCAGGTTGACAGCATTTGTACCCCCAACACTGCCACTCTGCCAGTGCCCTTGCTGTTGTCTTTCAGCTATCCCAGATTGCTGCTGCCCAAGCCAAAGTGGTGCAGACAGATGCCAAGCTTTCTAGGCTCAGTGCTGCTTGAGGTTGTCCTGCAAGGTCATCTGTTGTCCTTTCTAATGAAGTCAGCAACCTTCTACCAGTTCTGATGAAAGGTCATCGGCCTGAAACGTTAATTCTGTTTTTATCCACAGGTGTTGCCTGATGTGCTGAGTTTTTCGAGCAAGATGTTATTGGTGGTGGTGGCTTTTATTGTATGATCAAAAGGACGCTGCGATGCTGCATCCCAGATGGACAGTAAGGTGGGGAATGGTGGAGCCATGGTGCTGGAGAGACATCCCACTAAGGGAAGGAAAGTCAGAGTAGACATTCTCAAATAGCAGTCTGGAGTGAAAACATACCTGCAGCATGCTTCCTGTCATCCCCTCTTCTTTCTCCTCCTCCTGGTCTTTCTCCTCCTCCTCCCCCTGTGGTGGTTTCCTAATGCCTGGTGGAAATGGTTGCACCGTCATGAAGCGATGTTGTTTAGCACACAACAAACCATCAAAAACCTAGCGATACATTCTGGCTCCTCTGAGCAGACCAGGCAGCAGAAGTGTTGCTTTGGCACTCCAGTGGTCTGCTCCTTGAAGTTTATGGCGGCAGCAAGGCTTTCAGTACAGGCCCGCTGTCCCCTCACAGTCAGGTGGCAGAGAGGAATCAACAGCCATGTGTAGAGTCTGTTAGCAGCCAGCCTCTTGTTCTCCTTGGAGGCCTGAAGGTGGCAGGAACCAGAGACAGTCACAGGGTGAAGACATCATGGCTCCTGCCAGGATAGTGGACATTTGCTGACATTATGGTTGCTCATGGTTACAAATCAACAGCTAATTGATGGAATGGAAGCCCTTGTAGTTCCTATACCTCTCCCCATGGACATGGGGAGCCTGCAGAACCACGTGCATGCCGTTGATGGCTGCCTGTTGTTTTGGGAATTCTGCTATCTGGACGAAACCATGTGCCTTTTCATCTGCTTCTCCCTGCTTAGGCAAAACACAACAATTTAATCACCTCTTTTTGCATATAGGGCTTCTGTCACCTCCTGAATACAGCAATAGATGGCGTACATGGAGATGTCCAAAATGTTCACTGGTCCACCTGGAATGATCCAGTTACATAGAGGTTTATTGCCACTGTAACTTTTATAGCCACTGGCAATGCTGTCTTCACCCAAAAGCTACAGGTCCTTAGGCATTTATCCTGGATGAGGTGGAGGCGTGAAAAGGGCTCTCTGAAAATATGTGGTGAATTGGGCCTTCTGTGGAGAGCTCTCCCTCTCCCTCTTTAGAGAGCTTCCACAAATGTTGCTGCAGCAGAAGTAAGTGAAAAACACCTCACCTGCATTATTGTTGTCTGCTCCTTTAAATGGCCAGTGGGGTTCCCCATTTTTAGATGAGAATGACTAGCACAGGCGTTCACAGGCCCCGTGCAATCCAAGGCCTCAAATCAGCTGGAATGGCTGTTTGACCTCACAACCGGACCTCTCATGATATGTCCAGTCCCTGGAAGGGGCCCTGCCGGGGATACAGTGGAAGTGGCAGGCAGTGCGGGGCACACTATTTTCTGCTTTTGGGGCTTCCATAGCACTAGGAATTGGAAACTGGGTGCTCTAGAACCAAATTTTGCTGCCTTGATCTTTTATCCATTTATTCTGGACCCACAGTTTGTGGAAACAGTCAGATTCGATATCCTTTTTCCCAGCCTTTCATAATTCTACTCTCTCCAATCATGCTGTCTAGAAATCTGAGTTCTCATAAATAAAAACAATTATTCAAACCTTTCTTCATATTTGTATTTCCTCATACCTGAAAGTAGATGAGTGAATCTGCATTGTACCCTCTCTAATATCTTTCCTACAGTATATCTAAAATTTTACTTTTATTCATCTTAATATTGCTCATTTTGCTTTCAACCATTTCAGGATTCATCTCCTTCTGATAATATTTTGTTGACAAAAGGCTGACGTGAAGAATTTATTAAATATTTCTGACATTGTTTGATCATATTTACATTGACAATTCTTTCCTCTCAGGGCTCTCACCTCACTTTTAATAATTCTCTTTTTATTGGTGGACTTGTAAAATACCTTAATGTCCCTTTTGATGGTCTTTTGACATTTTTCTCTCATACTCTTTGCTATTAACCTTTCTTTCTTATGTTATCATGATATTCTTTAGTTTTTAAAAACGAATTCTTTGCATTTGGACATTATTACCGATCCTTCATTCCCCTTGAGAAGGTAGAGGTATCTGCCTTCTTGAGCAGCTGCAGAATGTGTGGTGAACACCTCCCAAAATGCTGTCAGGGAAGGAATTCCAGAAATTTAATCCAGGAGCAGTGAAGGTGTGACGATAAAGGGCAGGATATTGCCATCAGCATGCAGGGGTGGGGCTGACATGCCGACGTGTAAAAGGACGCACGCTGATGTGGGGTGTGCGTCCCGATGTCATCGTGCATCATTTCGATATTTCGTTTAGCGGGCGCATGCCAGAGGTGGCTGCGCGCCCGCTGAACTAACAAAGGCCTATCAAGGCCATTAAAAAAAGCAATTAAAGTCATTAACAATGCTGCCCGTCCAACCTTAATGTTGACGGGCAGACGAAGGGCCCAAGCGGCATTCGCGTTTTTCAGGAAACCTCACCCATGGGCGGGATGAGGTTTCCCGAAGCTTGCACGAAATAAATAAACTTTTGTGATTTCACAAACATGTCCCAGCTCATTTTTTTTTAACTTTGCTGTTTGAAAACTCTCATTATGTGCTTAATCTCCCTCAGGCAGCTCTGTGCCTCAGAGAGATTGCTGCGCTCTTCCACGCATACGCACGAAAGAGTGCAGTCCCCAACACTCCCTCCTCCCCCCACCCGCACAGGTAGCGCGAGCGCTACAGAACGTGTATTACGCTGGCGGGCCTTAATTGGCCCGCCCACGTAAAATGGCAGCGGGCAGCTGATTGTGGGCGGTGACTGGCTCCGCGCCCGCCCCCCTTCAGCTCCCGCCCAGCCTGCCTGACTTAGGTAAGATTCAGCCTTTAATATAGTAATGGAGATAGCAATTTATTGCTTCTCTGACGTACTTCATTATTCATGATCAGAATTAGCAACACTTATGACCTTGTAGGCTTAATGGCCCTGCTTGAGGTAAGGAGTCCTGTTCATATTTTACGAATTATGCTCTCTTTTCCAGTCTGCAACCAGGCTTCTGTTAACGTTATTTAGTTGAGATTGCCCTGTAAAATAACTATTTTCAGTTCCTTCAGCTTATTTTCCACACTCTGTATTTTGACACTTGAATTTAATTCATTTTTCCCGTGATGTTTTGTTTAAAACACCCTCTAAAATTATGGCCTGGATTTTTCCCATGGCGGGTGGGCTGGTTGGGAATGGGCAAGGGTGGGCACGGAGCCGATCGCTACCCGCAGTCGGCTGTGCGCTGCAATTTTACGCAGGTGGGCCAATTAAGGCCTGCCCAGGGTAATACGCTGCCAGTAGCGGTAGCGCTACCTGTGCGGGCAGGGGGCACGAGAGAGTGTTGGGGCCAGCGCTCTTTCACGCATTCGTGCGATGCGTAAATAGATATGCAAATCATTAAAGAATCGAATTGAAAATGTATTCATACATGGCCCCTCATGTGACTGTGTCACGTGAGTTGGGACACCTTTGTAAAGGTGGGAAAATTTATTTATTTATTTTATAAAAGCTTCAGGAAACCTCATCCCGCTAGTGGATGAGGTTTCCTGAAAAACCCAAAGGCCGCTTGGGCTTTTTGCCTGCCCGCCAACCTTAAGGTTGGATGGGCAGCGTTCTTAAGTACTTTAATTAAGTCCTTAATGGCCTTAATAGGCCCTTAACATTTCGGTGGGTGCACAGCTGACTCTGGCGCGCGCCCGCCGAATGAAATATTGCGATGGCGCTCAATGACGTTGGGATGCACACCCAACATCATCGTGCATGATTATACATGTCAGCATGTTGCACCCGCACCCCCCCTGCCCCCCCCCCCTCCCATGCTGACTGGAAGATTCTGCCCTATATGCTTTTTCTTCGTTTATAATATCCTTTTAATTGAATTTCTCTGCTCCATATCCCTCTTATTAAATTGTTTTCTGCATGAATACTATCTATTTCTCCTTTCTCTGTTACCTGATCCTGGCTTTTTCCAGTTACCACATCCCCAACCCACCTCCCAGCTTAAATATTTTGTCACTTCCTGGATTTAACCATTTTGCCAGAATATTGAAGAAGGAAAGAACTTGCATTTCTGTACAGCTTTCCACAGTCTCAGGACAGCGCAAAGCACTTTGCAGGCAGTGAAGTTTCTTTAAAATGTAGCCAGCGTTGCAATAGAGGGAAACACATCATCCCTATTCAGGTGTCGCCCACCTTTGTAGAATTTGACCCTATGTCCCAGACTCGGTGCCATAAAGTTAATGCATTTGGCCACTTTAAAGTTGCAATACTGTTGACCTATAAGGGATAATTTTCATGATATAGCTGAGCGCGCATTGCCAGTGATTGGTCCAATACGTGTGATCCATGATAGGATTCAATTTTTCAATCATTTTGAGGGAGAAACAAGTGTGTCCAAGACTAATATTTTTAAACTTAAATAAGGGCAATTATGAGGGCATGAAAGCAGAACTAGTCAAAGTGAACTGGCAAATGAGGTTGAGGGATAGGTCAATAGAGGCTCAGTGGCAGCCATTTAAAGGGATCTTTCAGAATACACAGGCCAGGATTTTTCAGTCAGCGTGCGGGGGTGGACCCGACATGCCGATGTGTAAAATGACGCGCGATGATGTCGGGCGTGCATCATCACACTGCCTCTCGATGTTTCATTTGGTGGGCGCGTGCCAGAGTCGGCTGCGCACCTACTGAAAACTGATAGGCCTATTCAGGCCGTTAACGAATTAATTAAGGTCATTGTTTACGCTTCCCGTCCAACCTTAAGGTTGGCGGGCTGGTGAAAAGGCCAAGCGACCTTCAGGTTTTTTAGGAAACCTCATCAACGGGCGGGATGAGGTTTTCTTAAAGCTTTTACTACTTAAGTAAAATAAATTTCTGAAATATAAAACCATGTCCCATGAGATGGGACATGTTTAATTAAATTTTTAATCCATTTATTTATTTATTTCAAAAGTGCTTCAATCTCCCCTGAGGCATGGATCTGTCTCAGGGAGATTGAAGTGCTCTTTATGCTCACATGCGTGAAAGAGCGCTGGCCCTGACTCTCCCTCTGCCACCCCGCCTGCACAGGTAGTGCTGAGAGCTGCTGCTCGCATCTTACGCTGGGCGGGCTTTAATTAGCCCGCCCGTGTAAAATGGCGGTGCGGAACTGATCGCGGGCTGCGGTCGGCTCTGCGGCCACCCCCAACCTGTTCCCACCCGACACGGGAAAAATTCAGGCCACAGAATATTTACATTCCAATGAGAAAGAAAACTTCCAAGAGGAGGGCCCACCATCCATGGTTAACTAAAAAAGTTAAAGACAATATCAAGCTTAAAGGAAAAGCTTATAATTACGCAAAGACAGAAAGCTGGTCAGACGATTGGAAAGAATATTAAGAACAGCAAAGAATGACAAAAAGATTATTAAGGCGGGAAAAATTAGAATATGACAGAAAGCTAGCTAGTAATATGAAGACAGATAGTGCATCGGGAGAATTGATAATGGAAAGTAGGGAGATGGCAGATGAATAAAGCAGATATTTTGCTTCGGTCTTCACTATGGAGGACACGAAGACATCCCAGAAATAACTGTAAGTCAGGAAATGGAAGGGAGGGAGGAACTCGGGAAAATTACAATCACCAGGGAAGTGGTATTGAACAAATTGTTGGGCTGTGGGTTGGTAACTCCTCATGTCTGGATGAACTTCACCCTAAAGTCTTGAAAGAAGTGGCTAGTGAGATAATTGATGCATTGGCTTTAATTTTCCAAAATTCCCTAGATTTGGGGAAGGTGCCATTAGATTGGAAAATAACAAATGTAATTCCTTTGTTCAAAAAGGGAGGGAGACAGAAAGCAGGAAACTTCAGACCAGTTGGCCGAACATCTGTCATAGGGAAAATGTTAGAAGCTATTGTTACAGCAGGGCACTTAGGGCACTCAAGGCAATCAGGCAGAGTCAACATGGTAAGATAAAAGATAGAGTCAACATGGTTGTGTTTAACCAATTAGAGTTCTTTGATGGAGTCAAACTGGTGGATATACTGTGCTTAGATTTCCAGAAGGCATTTGATAAAGTGCCACATCAAAGTTTATTGTGGAAAATAAAAGCTCATGGTGTAGGGGGTAACATATTAGGATGGATAGAAGATTGGCTAAATAACAAAAAATAGAGTAGGCATAATTGGGCTTTTTCTGGTTGGCAGGGTGTGACAAGTGGTGTGCCACAAGGATCAGTGCTGGGACCAATTTATATGAAGGACTTGGATGAAGGGACCAAAGGAATGGTGGCTAAATTTGCTGATGACACAAAGATAGGTAGGAAAGTAAATTGTGAAGAGGACATAAGGAGGTTACAAAATGACAGAGATAGGTTAAGTGAGTGGGCAAAGATCTGGCAAATGGAATAGAATGTGGGCAAATGTGAAATCATTCATTTTGGCAAGAAGAATAAAAAAGAAGCTTATTATCTAAATGGTGAGCGATTGCAGAGCTCTAAGATTTAGGGGGAATTGGGTGTCCTAGTGCATTAATCACAAAATGTTAGTGTGCCGGTACAGCAGGTAATTAGGAAAGCTAATAGAGTGTTATCATTTATCCTGAGGGGAATTGATTACAAAAGTAGGAAGGTTATGTTTCAGTTGTGTAAGGCACTGATGAGACCTCATTTGGAGTCTTGCGTACAGTACGGGCCTCCTTATTTAAAGAAAAATGTAAATGCATTAGGAGCAGTTCAGAAAAGGTTTACAAGACTAATGCCAGGAATGGGCAGATTGTCTTATGAGGAAAGGTTGGACAGGTTGGGCTTGTATCCACTGGAATTTTGAAGAGTAAGAGGCAACTTGATTGAAACCTTTAAGAGCCTGAGAGGTCTTGACAGGGTGGATGTGGAGAGGATGTTTCCTCTTGTGGGCAAATCTAGAATCAGGGGTTACTGTTTAAAAATAAGCGGTCGCTCATTTAAGATAGAGATGAGAAATTTTTTTCTCTCAGAGGGTTGTGAGTCTTTCGAACCCCCCTCCTCAAAGAAGTAGAGTCTGAATATTTTTGAGGCAGAGCTAGATAGATTCTTGATTAACAAGGGGGTTATCAGGGGTAGGCAGGAATGTGGAGCTGAGGTTACAATCAGATCAGACATGATCTTATTGAATGGCAGAGCAGGCTCGAGGGGCCAAGTGGCCTACTCCTGCTCCTAACCAGTGTGTTCATATGTTCGTATGTTACTGGCCAAGAGGTACAATGTGGCCTTGCTGATGTCTAATCACTATCTTTATTTCAATATTATTATCTTACTGGGACCATCAAGTTAAATGAGAATTGCAAAGAAATAATTTTACTCTTGACACCATTACATTTTTGCTCCAATTTGATTCTGTTTTTGACACTGGGAATGGATTGAGCTGTAAACACTTTCAAGGGTTACATCAGTGCTGCTTTAATATGCACAGCTAAAGAAGCCCAGGGCCAACAAAATCAATCTTCTGGTTGATTTTATCTTTTCTCTGTGGGCTGTATGGTACCATTCTGAGTTGCTGCAAATAATAGTTCAGTGGAGAAACAGCAACACTCACCCTTTGGGGATAGGTAAATAAGAAATAGGAGCAGGAGTAGGCCATACAGCCCCTCGAGCCTGCTCCTTTACATAATCAAGTGCAAATCTGAGTGGAAACCGAGACTTAACTGGATGTCCTAACATGATGGCATAAGTGTCTTTCATTGTCTGTGAAAAATGAACAAAGAAGGCTAGCAAAACATTTATTGGTTAGATAAAAAACAATTGAAGTAGTAATTCTATTGCCTTAGTATTGTTCATTTAAACAAAAGCACGGCAACGTGCGGAAGGCATTACGAAGACATGGAGCCATCTCAAAATAACAGTGATGTTACTCTGTTAAAATGATGGCAAACACAGATTTACAGAGCACTGCCTCTTGCCATTGGACTTAATGAAGCGCTGCTTGTGCAATTTAGTTATGGTGGAAATGCCCCCTGGAAATGGGAGAGTGACTAACCTCTGTAACTCCTTTGTCAGGTAGTTATGTGCTAACAGGAATGGGCTCCTGAATTATTGGGCAAACTCTGTGGAATCAGTGCTCAGGCAGACATGCAGTCTGAACACATTCAGTAAGCTTTACCAGTTGATAAAGAGACCTACCAAGACCCGATGTCGCCTCATAATTACTTTGGATGGCTTCTTTCTGCAGTCTTCCGGTGAGTTCTCCATATTCATTGCTAGCAAGAGTCAGGGAATCCATCATAGGCTCTTCCACTTTCTAGTTGTGATCCTGGATTTTGAATGCTTAATTTCACAGTTATGCCACTGGCACAATGATGCACTGACAGCACTTGTGATAACTATGATTGATTCTTTTTCTTGTTAACCTATCTAGCAAAAAAAAAATCAGAGGTTATGTGATTTAACACGCTCTGGATTTCTCTGCATTTAGTGGCACAGCTTAAAACCTTTAAATGGGTAAGTAGTCAGTACTTCATTAAACAAAGAAAAACTTGATTTTATTTGCAAAATTATTTGTGAACACTAGCATTATGATCCATCATAAGGTAAAAGTTGGTTCGGGATAATTTGTCCTAACTTTAACTTATAACTCGATGCAATTGGAACAAATGTTGCTTCAGCATCATGCCTCCTATGTTCCCTCTTCTGAAAATTTAAAGGGGAGATTCAACGAGCCTGCCTGCAATCCCTCAATTAATAGGTATAAAATAAGATTTGATTGACATGGCCAATTTTATACCTAAGGTAAGCTTTTCAAAATCTAACAGTGGGGAAGAAGAGTTAACATTTTAGTTTAGTGTGTTCTCAGTTATCACTTGGGGGGCACATCAATTATAGTTGCTGTGCAATTGTTTTTCAAGTAGGAAAGCAGATGTCCAGAAAAAGAAATGGATATTGTCTGGTAGAATGGCCTTGAATTGAATTGAACAACAGTAGTTTACCAGCAAGTGACAACTCTGGTAAGGCATTCTTTATATAGCTAGAAAGCCTTTGCAATAGGACTCTGTAGACTTCAACCCTTATGAGAAAATAACAAAACATGTTGAAAATGTGCAGCAAGTCAGTAAGTGTCTGCAAGAAAAAATAGTCTAACGTATTAGGAAGGTCTCTTCACCACATCTGGTTGACCTGAATGATATAGTTCAGTAAATGGATTAAAGATATATCTGCATACAGTAAGGCAATGACATTCATACCGACTTGTGAGGAAGAGGTTGGTCATTTTTAAAATTTGACCAAAAAAATCATAATTGCAATGGATTATAATAGAAAGGAGATCAGTCATGTTGTATAATAGCCAGCCAATTCAATATTGCCCATTTTAAACAATCAGAGAAAGTAAAAATTACCCGAAATGATCTCAAAAGCAATGCATTGAATGATAAAGAACTGACTTGATGTCTCATGATGGTAGGGTGTCCTTAGCAAGGAGACAGTATAATACATTAAGCTCAAGAGATAAGCTGAAGCATCTTTGCTGCTTGTATAGCAAGAGAACCTTGCTAAAATATGAATCCTTTGCTCAGAGGCATGTTGAAAATATTTGAGAAAATGGAGAGATAGAGAGCTTAACACGTGGAACTTGCAGGTCAGCAGGGACAGAATATTTTCCATTTAGAAATACAGTTTATTTTGTTGACAAACATTAGAAATGTGTGTTAACTAGGATGATATGAGCTAACATGATTTGGTGAAGATGAACTTTGCCCTGTTTTGCTTGTAACAGAGAAGGAAAAGAAATAGCTTCTTCCAGATTGTAGGCGTATTATCATTATTTAATATATAATATCTCATGTGATATGCGCTTTGACCTATATTGTTCAAGGGAGCCACTGTGATAAGAGTGACTTGATTCGATAGAAGGGAACTGTCAGGAAACGTCTTGGGTGACCAGAAAAAGTAATGCTCTGAGATCAGGTAAATCCAAAGCTCTCATGTGGAGAGACAGCTGTGTACAGAATGGTAAAAATAGCCACTAGTAATTCCAACATTGCTAGAAAAATGGAGAGTCTTTAACATTAACATAACATTCCTGGGAGAAACAACCGAATGATTACACACATGTTTTCAAGGAAATCTCTTGGTAGCAATAACAAACCTTTGATGATTAGGAAATAGGCTCTTACAGAGGTAATTTATAAGCCCTTTCATAGTGTGGAGCCTCACTAACAAGATTCAAGAATCATTTCTATATTATTATATCTGGACCATGGTCCTTGTGAAATTCTCACCCAAACACCTGGCCTCACAATATTACCTCTCTCCGGGCGTCAACACAATTATTTGGCTAAAGAATTAGTTGACTAAAAGAAAGACTTAGATTTATATGAATCCTTTCAAGACTGCAGTTTGCAGCCATTGAGTATTTTTGAAGTGTAGTCACTGTTGTAATATAGGCAGATGTTTTGTGCACAGCAAGCTCCCACAAACAGTAAAGTGATAATGACCAGGTAATCTGTTTTGGTGTTGTTTGAGGGATAAATATGGGCCAGGACACCAGAGGGAACACCTCTGTGCTTCGTTGAAATAGTGTCATGGAATCTTTACGTCCATCTGAGACAGCAGACGAGGCCTTAGTTTTGCACCTCATCTTAAAGGAGGCATATCTGACAGTGCAGCATTCCACCATTACTGCACTTCAGTATCAGCCTAGATTGTCAGTACAAATCCTGGTGGACTTGAACCCACAATGTTCTTAGAGGCCAGTAGGGCCTGGATTTTCACCAAGTTAGGTTGACTCAGGAGTCTTTTAAAAATGGTGGGTGGATCCCAATTTTGGGATTCCCAATCCCATTCCAGGACTGTGTGGTTTTTGGGAATGTCTTTAAGTGATGCAGACTGCTTCCTGTCAAAAGCCCATCTGGTACTCTGGACTTAGTCAGCTCCATTGCAGAGATAGGCATGTCCTACTCCACTGCAATTTTCATTGAGTCGGGCCAGTTTTTAAAGAGTTGAGGTTCATGGCCCCTTAGAGGAGTTGTGAACCCTAGTGTGCATGAGGGCACCTTTTAAAAACTAAGTTTAAAAGGATCCCTCGTGCCCCCATGCCAGGTTCTGCCCTTCCACCCACTCCAAGGTCCCCTCATGCCTCCTTTGCCATGCTCTACCCCTCCATTCACCCTCTATGTCCCCTCATGCCCCCATGCCAAAATCTGGCACTTCCATGTGTATTGACCCACAGTACACTTTCTACAACTAACTGACACCACTGTGTAAAGTGGGATGTCTGAAATAAAACTCTGAAAAAATGTATTTCACTGATCACTTTCTCCTATGGAAAAAATGCCTGGACAGCAAGTTAATAAAAGTGTCAATTATACAGGCCCTTTGAAGTTTCAAAAACATGCCATAAACATTTTAATCATGGAAAATGGTTCATCTTCAAGGATTAAGAACATTCTGGAATAATTTGTGTTTTTCCAAGAAGCTGACCTTGAAGGGTTAATGCAAGGACTCCTGTGGCTGCAGTTCCTGGAAAAGACAATATTTTACAAGAAAAATAATGAAACAGTTGCTTTTAAAGAAGCTGGAAGACCCCTTGACCTGGTTGGATTGTTTACAGAAGGGTCACATGGCGATTTACTGCTTTACAACAAACGATTGTTGTAAAAACCCATCTGGTAACAGTGTCCTTTAAGGAAGGAAATCTGTCGTCCTTAGCTGGTCTGTCCTACGTGTGACTCCAGACTCACACAGTAATGTGGCGGGCTCTGAACTGGCCTGGCAAGCCACTCAGTTGTATCAAACCGCTACAAAGTCACAAAAAAGGAATGAAACTGGACGGACCACCCGGCATTGACCTAGGCACCGGAAATGACAATGACAATGTCAACCCTGTCGAACCTGCAAAGTCCTCCTTACTAAAATCTGGGGGCTAGTGCCAAAATTGGGAGAGCTGTCTCACAGGCTAGTCAAACAACAGCCTGACATAGTCATCCTCATAGAATCATATCTTACAGATAATGTCCCAGACACCACCATCACCATCCCTGGGTATGACCTGTCCCACCGGCAGGACAGACCCAGCAGATGTGGCAGCACAGTGGTTTACAGTCAGGAATGAGTTGCCCTGGGAGTCCTCAACATTGACTCCAGACCCCATGAAGTCTCATGGCATCAGGTCAAACATGAGCAAGGAAACCTCCTGCTGATTACTATGTATTGCCGTCCCTCAGCTGATGTATCAGTGCTCCTGCATGTTGAATACCACTTGGAGGAAGCACTGAGGGTGGAAAGGGCACAGAACGTATTCTGGGTGGGGGACTTCAATGTCCATCACCAAAAGTGGCTCGGTAGCACCACTACTGACTGAGCTGGCCAAGTCCCAAAGGATATAGCTGCTAGACTGGGTCTTCGGCAGGAGGTGAAGGAACCAACATGAGGAAAAACATATTGATTTCATCCTCACCAGCCTGCCTGCCACAGGTGCATCTGTCCATAACACTATCAGTAGGAGTGACCACAGCACAGTCATTGTGGAGATGAAATCCCGCTTTCACATTGAGGATACCCTCCATCGTGTTGTGTGGCACCACCACCATGCTAAATGGGATAGATTTCGATAGATCTAGCAACTAAAGACTGGGCATCCATGAGGTGCTGTGGGAGATTAGCAGCAGAAGAATTGTACTTGAACTCAATCTATAACCTCATGGCCTGACATATCCCCCACTCTACTATTAACGTCAAGCCAGGGGTTCAACCCTGGTTCAATGAAGAGTGCAGGAGAGCATGGCAGGAGTAGCACCAGGCATGCCTAAAAATGAGGTGTCAACCTGGTGAAGCTATAACCTGGTGGACAATTAAACAACTTAATGGAGGGGAGGCTCCACAAATATCCCCATCCTCAATGATGGAGGGGCCCAGCATGTCAGTGTAAAAGGCAAGGCTGAAGCAATTGCTGCAATATTCAGCCAGAATTGCCGAGTGGATGTTCCATCTCTGCCTCCTCCCAAATTCCACAGCATCATAGATGTCAGTCTTCAGCCAATTCGATTCACTCCACGTGATATCAAGAAATGGTTGAAGGCACTGGATACTGCAGGGGCTATGGGTCCTGACAATATTCCGGCAATAGTACTGAAGACTTGTGTTCCAAAACTTGCTGCGCCCCTAGCCAAGCTGTCCCAGTACAGCTACAACACTGACATTTACCCGGCAATGTGGAAAATTGCTCAGGTATGCCCTATCCACAAAAAGCAGGACAAATCCAACCTGGCCAATTACAGCCCCATCAGTCTACTCTCGATCATCAGCAAAGTAATGGAAGGGATCCTCAACAGTGCTATCAAGCTACACTTGCTTAGCAATAACCTGCTCACTGATGCCCAGTTTGGGTTCCACCAGGGCCACTCAGTTCCTGACCTCATTATAGCCTTGGTTCAAATGTGGACAAAAGAGCTGAATGCCCGAGGTGAGGTGAGAGTGACTGCCTTTGACATCAAGGCCGCATTTGACAGAGTGTGGCATCAAGGAGCCTGAGCAAAACTGGAATCATTGGGAATCAGTGGGAAAACTCCCCACTGGTTGAAATTATACCTAGCACAAAGGACAATGGTTGTGGTTGTTGAAGGTCAATCATCTCAGCTCCAGGACATCAGTGCAGGAGTTCCTCAGAGTAGGGTCCTCGGCCCAACCATCTTCAGCTGCTTCATCAATGACCTTCCTTCCATCATAAGGTCAGAAGTGGGGATGTTCACTGATGATTGCACAATGGTCAGCACCATTCACAACTCCTCAGATACTGAAGCAGCCCATGTCCAAATGCAACAAGACCTGGACAATATCCAGGCTTGGGCTGACAAGTGGCAAGCAACATTCGTGCCACACAAGTGCCAGACAATGACCATCTCCAACCATCACCCCTTGAAGTTCAATGGCATTACCATCACTGAATCCTCAACTATCAATATTCTGGGGGTTACCATTGACCAGAGACAGAACTGGACTAGCCATATAAATACGGTAGCTACAAGAGCAGGTCAGAGGCTAGGAATCGTGCGATGAGTAACTCACCTCCTGACTCCCCAAAGCCTGTCCACCATCTACAAGGCACAAGTCAGGAGTGTGACACAAGTCAGGAGTGTGATGGAATACTCCTCACTTGCCTGGATGAGTGCTGCTCCCACAACACTCAAGAAGCTTGACACCATTCAAGATAAAGCAGCCCACTTGATTGGCACCACATCCACAAACATTCACTCCCTCCACCAACGACACACAATAGCAGCAGTGTGTACCATCTACAAGATGCACTGCAGGAATTCACCAAGCCTCCTTAGTCAGCACTTTCCAAACCCATGACCGCTACCATCTAAAAGGACAAGGACAGCAGATACATGGGAACACCACCACCTGCAAGTTCCCCTCCTAGTCACTCACCTCCTGACTTGGAAATATATTGCAGTTCTTTCACTGTCGCTGGGTCAAAATCCTAGAACTCCCTTCCTAACAGCACTGTGGTGTACCTACACCATATGGACTGCAGCGGTTGAAGAAGGCAGCTCACCATCACCTTCTCAAGGTCAATTAGGGATGGGCAATAAATGCTGGCCCAGCCAGCGAAGCCCACATCCCGTGAACGAGTGGGAAAAAACCTTGACCTGAAAACTGTGGTTTAAAAAAAGCTGGTGAAGTGTTGCTGGGAAGAAGGATCAACTTCTCCTTAAAGTCCAGACCCAGTCAAAAGCAGAAAGTGAATGGAAGCTGCTGTGAAATCACTCTATGTTCTGAAATCAATTGTTTGCAGGTTCTCCTCGAAGTTTGCCTGCAAAGTAGTGCAAGAATTTCCCAGACCAGTGCCGAGAGACCAACTGTATAACCCGGATGCCATTTCCAGGACTCCACCATTTAGGCTTTTCCCTTGTACCATTGGTTTTTAACCCTTTTGGCATAATTAGTTTATTTTATTTTATTTTTCTGGTGTGTGCATTGCATGTGTGCACATGTACGTGTGTGCTTTAGGGTTATGGTTAGGATTTGGAAAGAGTCTTTTTTATACCTCGATATTTTGTACTGTATCTTAATAAGCTTTGCCTTTCTCCTTGATAAGTCTGGTTTTATAATAAATCAATAATTTTGTTGTTTATTGAAGAAACCTGACCGTTGAGTGATTGTCCTGAAACTATTAGGTAAAGTATATATTTGGCTGTGTGGCTATTTGAGTAAATCATTCAAATATATTTGTGACCAATGGAGTAGTGGAACGAGATACAGACAGTGCATTCCTCCCAATTCAGTTGTGATAAACGACAAATATTTGAAACCATTTACTTATGTCAACAAACATTGTGAAATTGACAGCCTAAGCTGTCAATCAACATTTCCTCTGGGGAGCAGGTGTTCTATTATTGTAATAGATGCCTGGGTCCTCAGCCAAGCATGCATAATGCTCACCTGGCACCCATCAATGAAGATCCCACCTTGGCAGATGCTTTCTCCTGAGGCTGGTGCACTAAGCTGGGAATTTTCCTGACTCCCCTTAACTGCCCTCAAAGATGAAAATCCAGGCCTCTGTCTGGAAGAAACTAAAGAATTGACAAGGATTTCTGGATTCACATTTTTGAGTTAGATCATCAGATATGTATGCCCTGCTCTCTCAGGAAAGCATCTAATTATAGCCATAAAAGATTTTTGAAGTGGATGGAATTCAGTAGCACAATTGTTATCAACCACCCAGTATCAATAGTAAGTTTTCTTATACATTGTTAAAAGAAGGAAAAGCATGACTTCAAAGAATCAGTACAGTTAGCACTTATGGTCGTAAAATTTTGATTTAGTGCTCCTGATAGAGAGTCCTATATGACAGCAACACGCATCAGGAGTTTAGCTGCAAAGATCAGCATTCAATTCATGGCTTATCCATTATTTCTATCCATTAAATTTAATGGATGAAAAATTGTGCGGGTCGGGAAATGGGCCTAACCTCCATGCCTCAAATTGCAATATGCACTTTTACTACTTAAAAATGATCCAGATATAGCGCTATGGAATAATAATACAGCATAACTGGCCTGATCGATAATGCCAAACAGTGAATCTACCAAGCCCATGTCCTCAGCTTATTCCTGTACAATAGTGAGACTGGGCAACATATGCTAGGCAGGAGAAAAGGCTGAACAGATTCCACCATTGCTGTTTCAACATCTCTTGGCAGGACAAAGTCACCGACTCAGATGTCCTGGAGTGTGCTAATTTCATCAGCATACACCCATTACTAAGTCAACGAAAGCTGCGCTGGCTTGGCCACATTCATGGATGGATGATGGCCATATACCCAAAGGCCTTCTGTACAGTGAACTGATTACTGGGTCCCGGCTGGACATCCATACCTTTGCTACAAGGACACTTACAAGCTACATATGATGTTGGCAGACATCGGCACAGACAACTGGGACACAGTCGATGACAGCCATGACCTCTGTAGGTTGACCCTTGGAGGGGCATTGGAAGAAGTGAGGAGAAATGGAAAGCTGAGCTGGCTGAGAGAAGGCCCAGAGAAAACAGGGGTCAACTGATACATCACCTTCTCAGCTTACCATCTTCACTTGCAACAAATGCGGCAGAGACTGCCATGCCAGAGTAGGGCTTCTGAGCAACACCATGAGATGGTAGGCTGCCATATTGATAATTCAGATGTAGTTGATACAAATCTCAGCATATAACCAAATAAATTTAATGGCAGTACTTAATGAAGCATGCTATGCAAGATCTATGTGCCTGATTCATGGAAAAGCTTCAATTATAGTTTGTAGGGAATATATAAATAAATCATTTGCACCAATGTGTCATACTAATGATAAAATGCAGCGATATGATTTAACCAAATGTGAAAGAATTTCTAAACATTTCAAAACTATTTTTTCTTATATTTTGAATGTTCAGGTTATGTAATTTATGTACAGTGATATTTAATTTTATTGTGGATTCATGAATTATTAACTTAATTCTCTGTTGAATATTTTCCAATGTCTTATCAATAGTGACGACAGATTTTCTAAAATGCAGTAAGATCATATTTCCTTGACTTATTGATGTTGGGAATAGTATCCAAAGTCATGAATTAGATTATATAAAATGAAATTTGAGACTTTAAAGTGGGACTATTAATAATTGGAATTAAACTGAAGTACTTACTCAATCATTCCCTTGGAGTTAATATAACAAGTCTAAAGAGAAAAATGATTTCCTGTTTTTATTTTCTATTTTTCTTTAAATCAGACCCATTCACAACAGATATTTTAATACTTTAAATAATTGCTATTAAGCCTTTCAATTGTAATGAGCATTTTAAATGTTTCTCTCCATTAACTACTTCATTCCCAGAATATTATCCCATCGAATTTAAATATTAATTCCTCATGAATATCACCTAACACTTCTGTACATTAAATGTTGATGTTTAGAAAGATTTGGGGATTCTTGCACATGTAAACAGTGCTGGGGCCTCAACTATTTACAATTTATATTAATGACTTGGATGAAGGGACTGAATGTATGGTTGCTAAATTTGCTAATGACACAAAGATAGGTAGGAAAGTAAATTGTGAAGGCCACATAGGAGTTTGCAAAGGGACATAGATAGGTTAAGTGAGTGGGCAAAAATTTGGCAAATAGAGTATAATGTGAGAAAATGTGAACTTGTCCACTATGGCAGGAAGAATAGAAAAGCAGCATATTATTTATATGGAGAGAGATTGCTGAATCCCGGGGGAGAATTTTCTCCCTGTCGTGCGGGCAGTGCGGGAGCTGGCACGGGTGGATGCAGAGCCGATAGCCGCCCACGGTCGGCTGTGTGCCGCCATTTTGCGTGGTGGGCCAATTAAGGCCCGCCCAGCGTGATGCGCATCCAGAAGCGGTGAGCGCTGCCTGTGTGGGCAGGGGGAGGGGGGAGAGTCGTGTCCTGTGCTCTTTCACGCACGCGCACAAAAGAGTGCAGAACTCTCCCTGAGGCACGAATTTAAGAATAAAACATTGTAAGAAAGAAAAATAAAATATTCAGGCATGTCCCCACATGTGACAGTGTCACATGAGCTGGGACACGTTTATGTATTTTAATAAAAATTTTTATTTAATTTATAAAGTCTTCATGAAACCTCATCCCGCCCGTGGATGAGGTTTCATGAGAAATGCGAAGGCCGCCTGGGCTCTTCACCTGCCCGTCAACCTTAAGGTTGGACGGGAAGCCCAGACAATCAGTTCAATTAGGTAATTAATGGCCTTAACAGGCGGGTGCGTAGCCGACTCCGGTTCATGCCCGCCGAACTGAAGATAGGAATGGCGGGCGGTGACGTCGGGATGCACGCCCAACGTCACCACACACCGGCATGTGGGGCCCTCCCCCTCACGCTGAACAGAAGTTTTTGGCCCTGATGTACAGAAGGATCTGCATGTCCTGGTACATGAATCACAAAAAGTTAATATGTAGGTAAAGCAAATGATTAGGAAGGCAAATGGAACATTATTGTTTATTGCAAAGGGAATGGAATATAAAAATAGGGATGTTTCGCTACAGTTGTGCAAGGTGTTCATGAGACTGCATCTAGAGTACTATGTACAGTTTTGGTCTCCTTATTTAAGAAAGGATATAATTTTTAGAAGCAGTTCAGGGAAGGTTCACTCAACTGATACCTACGATGGAGAGGTTATCTTACAAGGAAAGGTTGGACAGGCTGAGCCTGTATCCACTGGAGTTTAGAAGATTAAGAGGTGGTCCTATTGAAATATATAAGATCCTGAGGGGACTTGATAAGGTGGATACTGAAAGGATGTTTCCCCTTGAGGGAGAGACTAAAATTAGGGGACACAGTTTAAAAATAAGAGGTCTCCCATTTAAGATGGTGGTTGAGAAGAAATTATTTCTCAGAGGGTTGTGAACATTTGGAACTCTCTTCCCCCAAGAGTAGTGAATATTTTTAAGGCAGAGGTAGCTAGATTCCTGACTAATAAGGGAGTGAAATGTTATCAGGGGTCGGCAGAATGTGGAGCTGAGGCTGCAATCAGATCAGCCATTTTATTATTGACTGGTGGAACAGGCTCGTGGGATCGAATGGCCTACTCCTGCTCCTAATTTATATGTTCATAAAACATTAGCATGGGTACAGCAAACAATTAGGAAGGTAAATAGCACGTTGGTCTTTATTGCAAAGGGGCTGGTGTCCAACTGTAAGGAAGTCCAATTACAATTCTATAGGGCTTTGGTGAGACTACACCAGAGTGCTGTGCACAATTTGGTCTCCTTATTTAAGGAAAGGTATAATCGTCTTGAAGGTGGTTCAAAGGTGGAATGTGAGGGTCATCCTAAAATAACATGTTAAGTGGATTGAGTCCATACTCTCTGCAGTTCAGAAAAATGAAAGGTGATCTCATTGAAGCTTGCAAGATTCTGAAGTGGCTTGGCAGGGTAGATGCTGTGAAGTTGTTTTCCTGGCTGAAGAGTCTATAACTGTAGGTTTTAAGGATAAGAGATTGATATTTAAGATGGAGATGAGAAGAAATTTCTTCACCCAGAGGGTTGTGAATCTTTGAACTTCTATAACCCAGAGGGCTGTGGGAGCTCGGTCATTAAATATATTCAAGGCTGAGACTGATTCGGGGAATCAAGGGAAGTGGGGATTGGGTGGGATAGTGGAAGTCAAATGTTAATCATGACTTATTGAGGGGCAGTATGGCCTACTCCCACTCTTAATTCCTATGTTCTTATGTTAATTCTGCATACAATCCTTTTGTTTCATTCCAAGGAACATGGGGATTGAGCTACATGATTTTTTTCTTGCTGTTAGTATGAATTTTGATCAATTATATTGAATGGTGATTTTAAGGACTTTATAATCATTTAAAATTATCCAAGGGGACTATTGAATATGTACTTCAGTTTTATTCCAATTATCAATAATCCCAGTTTTAAGTCCCAAATTGTATTTTATATAAACTAATTCATGACTTTGCTTGCTTTTCCCAACTTCAATAAATTAATGAAATAAGATCTTAAGTCCATTTACATTTTAGAAAATCTGACATCACGATTGATGATGCTTTGGAAATCATTCAACAGAGAACCAGCCTAATAATTCATAGTGAATTCACAATAATGTTAATGGATTTAAATTTTAGAAATAGGATTTGATTTATGCTAGTTATGAAGAGGAGCCATACAGATGGGGGATGTTTACTCTGTTTCTCTCTCCCCAAATGCTGTCAGACATGTTGATTTTTTCAGCATTTTCTGTTTTTATTTCAGATTTCCAGCATCTGCATTATTTTGCTTTAACTTATTTGATTTACACCAGTCTGAGCATCATAGTACTTAATTTATTGAAACACGTGCAAATGTATTAACTATCATTTGAATGCTGATTTTATTTTAACTTATTGAATTAGGCTTTTGATACACAAACAGGGAAAGGAGCTAACTGTTTGGTGAGTATCTGGTAAGCGGTTAACACCTATTTTATTCCTAAGGTTTAAAATAGTATACAAATTGGTGATAAATTTAATAAAATATATAAAAGGAAAGAAAAATAAGTGAATGATATAATTAAGTAATTAATTAAAACACACTAAGGATGGCAGGACAGGTGAGGTGTCATGGCTGCAGCATGTGGGAGCTCCTGGATAACATTGTGATCCAGGGCAAACACGGCTGCAGTAAATGTTTGCGGCTCGAGGAACTTTGGCTCAGAGTCATTGAGCTGGAAGCTGAGCTGCAGGGTCTGCAACACATCAGGGAGGGGGAAAGTTACCTGGATGCTTTATACCAGGAGGCAGTCACACCACTTAGGATAGGGTCTTCTGATTTGGTAAGTGGTCAGGGACAGGAACAATTGCGAGTGAGGAAGGTAAGAAATCCCAGAGGGCAGGAATGTGAGCCTCTGCAATTGTGCAGTGGGTTTGAGGCTCTCTCAGCTTGTTTTGATGAGAGTGGGGGCTGCAGGGTGGATGAGCAAATGGACAATGGCACCGTGGTACAGGAAGCCATTCAAGTGGGAGAAGCAAAAAGGAATGTAGTGATAGTAGAGGATAGTATAGTGAGGAGAATTGAAACTGTTCTCTGCAGCAAAGAGCGAGAGTCCAAATGGCTGTGTTGCTTGCCTGGTGCCAGGGTTCAGGACATTTGCTCAGGTAGCTGGAAGGAAACTTGCAGTGGGAGGGGGAGGGTAACTAGGGAGATGATGGCATCGTGGTATTGTTGCTGGACTAGTAATCCAGAGATCCAGGGTAATGCTCTGGGATTGGGTTTGAATCCCAGAATTTGAATTCAATAAAAATCTGGAATTAAAAGTCTAGTGATGACCATGAAACAATTGTCGATTTTGTAAAAACCCATCTGGTTTACCAATGTCCTTTAGGGAAAGAAATCTGGTGTACATGTGACTCCAGACTCACATCAATGTGGCGTGATCTTAAATGCCCTCTGAAATGGTCTAGCAAGCCATTCAGTTGTATCAAACCAATACAAAGACACAAAAAAGGAATGAAACCGGAGCATTGACCAAGGCACCAGAAACGACAATGGCAAATTCAGCCCTGTAGATCCTGCACTAACATCTGGGGCTAGTGCCAAAATTGGAAGAGCTGTCGCAAAGGATGGACTAGTAACAGCCTGTCATAGTCATGCTCACTGAATCATATCTTACAGATAATGTCCCAAACACCACCATCACCATCCCAGCAGAGGTGGTAGCACAGTGGAATACAGTCAAGAGGGAGTTGCCCTGAGTCCTCAACAGTGACACTGGACCCCATGAAGTCTCATGGCATCAGGTGAAAAATGGACAAGGAAACCTACTAATTACCACGTACCACCCTTCCTGAGCTGATGAATCAGTGCTCCTCCATGTTGAGCAAGGGCGCAGACTGTACTCTGGGTGGGGGACTTCAATGTACATCACCAAGAGTGGCTCGGTAGCACCACCACTGAACGAGCTGGCTGAGTCCTAAAGGACATAGCTGCTAGACTTGGTCACAAGAGGGAAAAGCATACTTGACCTCATCCTCACCAGCCTGCCTGCCGCAGATGCATCTGTTCGTGACAGTATTGTTAGGAGTGACCACCGCACAGTAATTGTGGAGAAGAAATCCTGCCTTCACATTGAGGATACCCTCCATCATGTTGTGTTGCATTACCAACGTGCTAAATGGGATAGATTTCAAACAGATCTAGCAACTCAAGACTGGGCATCCATGAGGCGCTGTGGGCCATCAGCAACAGCAGAATTGTACTCGAACTTAATCTGTAACCTCATGGCCTGGCATATCCCCCGCTCTACCATTACCTATCAAACCAGGGGATCAACTCTGGTTCAATGAAGGGTGCAGGAGTGCATGCCAGGAGCAGCACCAGGCATACCTAAAAATGAGGTGTCAACCTGCTGGAGCTATTTCACAGGACTACTTGTGTGCCCAACAGCATAAGCAGCAAGTGATAGACAGGGCTAAGTGATCCCACAATGGATCAGATCTAAGCTCTGCATTCCTGCCAAATCCAGTCCTGAATGGTGGTTGACAATTAAACAACTCACTGGAGGAGGCGGCTTCACAAATATCCCCATTCTCAATGATGGGGGAACCCAGTATATCAATGCAAAAGATAAGGCTGAAAAATTTGCTACAATCTCCAGCCAGAACCGTTGAGTGGATGATCCATCTCGGCCTCCTCCAGAGGTCTCCAGCATCACTGATGCCAGTTTCCAGCCAATTTGATTCACTCCATGTGATAGCAAGAAGTGGCTGAAGGCACTGGATACTACAGAGGCTAGGGGTCCTGACAATATTCCGGCAGTAGTACTGAAGACTTGTGCTCCAAAACTTGCCGCGCCCCTCGCCAAGCTGTTCCAGTACAATTACAACATTGGCATCTAACCAGCTATGTGCGAAATTGCCCAGGTATGTCCTGCTCACAAAAAGCAAATCCAACCCAGCCAATTATCACCCCGTCAGTCTACTCTCGATCATCAGTAAAATAATGGAAGGGGTCATCAACAATGCTAACAAGCAGCACTTGCTTAGCAATAACCTGCTTACTGATGCCCAGCTGGGTTCCACCAGGGCCACTCAGATCCTGACCTCATTGCAGCCTTGGTTCAAACATGGACAAAATAGTTGAACTCCCAAGGAGAGGTGAGAGTGACTGCCCTTGACATCAAGGCAGCATTTGACAGAGTGTGGCTGTAAGGAGCCCGAGCAAAACTGGAGTCAATGGGAATCAGGGGGAAAACTCTCCACTTGTTGGAGTCATACCTAGCACAAAGGAAGATGGTTATGGTTGTTGGAGGTCAGTCATCTCAGCTCCAGGACATCACTGCAGGAGTTCCTCAGGGTAATGTCCTTAATCCAACCATCTTCAGCTGCTTCATCAATAACCTTCCTTCCATCATAAGGTCAGAAGTGGGGATGTTCGCTGATGATTGGACAATGTTCAGCACCATTCATGACTCCTCAGATACTGAAACAGTCTATTTCAAATGCAGCAACACCTGGACAATATCCAGGCTTTGGCTGACAAGTAACATTCGCGCCACACAAGTGCCAGACAATGACCATCTCCAACAAGAGAGATTCTAACCATTGCCTCTTGACATTCAATGGCCTTACCATTGCTGAATCCCCCACTATCAACATCCTGGTAGTTACCATTGACCAGAAACTGACCTAGCCAGTGAAGCCCATATCCTGCGAATGAATATTAAAAAAAAAAATCCCAGTTGTTGCGGGCTATGGAGGTACCAATGACATAGCTCGAACTAGGAAAGACCTTCTGCATGGAGAGTATGAGGAGGTAGACATTAACTTAAAAAGCAGAACCTCAATGGTTATAATCTCTGGATTATTACCTGAGCCATGTGCAAATTGGCATAGGGTACATAAAATTAGAGAGATGAGTACGTGGCTCAAAGTCTGGTGTGGGAGAAGAGGATTCGGGTTTGGGGGGCACTGGTACCAGTACTGGGGAAACTAGGTGGTGGGGGCTGTAGTGCTGGGATGGTCTACATCTGAACTCTGCTGGGACCAGTGTTCTCATGAACCATTTTATCAGGGAAGTAAAGAGGGTTTTAAACTAAATAGTAGGGGCAAGAGATCAAACATGGAAAGATGTGATATCTCAAAGAATAGAGAGAAGGCAAGAGAGGAAAATAGTAATATGGGAAATGAGGATCAGAGAATGGCAGGAAGGGACAGAGAGAGAAAAAAACTTAAGAATGCACCAGCAATCAAGACTAGATGTCACAAAGATAATAAAAAGACAAATCTGAAGGCTCTGTATCTGAATGTGTGTAGCATTCATAACAAAGGAAACAAATTAGTAGCACACATTGGAGTAAATAAATATGATCTGATAGCCATTACAGAGATGTGGCTGCAGGACGCCAAGGATTGGGTCCTGAACATTGAGGGGTATATGACATTCAAGAAGAGTAGGAAGCTAGGTAAAGGTGGTGGGGTGGTGGGGTGTGGGGAGGGGAATGAGGGGGTGATGGGAGGGAGCAGTGGGTAACACTGTTAAATCAAGGATGGTGAAATAGTTGGAGATGACCTTGGTTCAGGAGATCAGGATGTAGAATCGGTTTGGGTGGAGATCAGGAATAGTAGGGGAAAGAAGTCACTACTGGGAGTGGTCTACAGGCCTCTTAACAGTAACCACAGTTCAGGACAAAGTATTCAAGAAGAAATATTGGGTGTGTCTGATAAAGGGATGGCAATAATCAGGGTGACTTTAACCTGCATATAAACTGGAAAAATCAGATTGGCAATAGTAACTTGGCTGAGGAGTTCATAGAAAGCTTTCAAGAGTTTGTTAGAGCAGCAGCAGCTGGAACCAACCAGAGAGCAAGTTATATTAAACTTGGTATTGCGTAATGTGACAGAATTAATTAATGACCTCAGGGTAAAGGCACTCCTAGGTAGCAGCGACCATAATATGATTGGATTTTACATCCAGCTTGAAAGGGAGAAGAGTGCGTTTAAGACTAGTATTTTATATGTAAATAACGGCAACTATGTGGGCATGAAAGCTGAGCTAGCTGAAGTGAACTGGGATGCTTCGCTAGGGGATAGATCAGTAGAGAAGCAGTGGCAGACATTTAAGGGGGATATTTCAGGATACTCAGAATAATTATATTCCTAGTATAAAGAAAAATTCGAAAGGGACTACTGCCTTTCTGTCAATAATCTAAAGCCACAATGTGAAAATGTTTGGATAAATAATCTCAGAAATTAAGTATCTGAGTAAACTGTTTTTATTCTCCTGAAGTGAAGCCTGTAAATAACAAGGTATTGAAACTGTTTACTCTATTTTAATAACAGTGTAGTTCTCACCTCAATTAAGTACATTAGTGGAAAATTAAAAAATGTGATTTGTAACCAGTGATGACAAACAGATGATCAATAAAGATTTATGTGAAATGTATTGCATGGAGCAGAGTGATTTCCTTTTGACCTGTGGCTGGATTCAGGTGAAAAAAAGCGGCTTGTTCCATCTGTTTCAAGGGTAGATTTTACAAATTTACCAAAATTTCTTGCAATAGGAATGCACTTTTGGGAATTTGAGTCAGAAACCCTGGGGGATTTTTAGCTCATTATTTTTCTGTGGGGCCCACTGACCTCTGTGCTAAATGTTGACAATATGCATTCCTGCAGCATAATGGTCTATGCCAGACTTTGACTCGAAGGAATACAAATTTGCAGAATCTACCCTTTAATATGCTTGTAATATCCGGTCAACATCTGCAAGAACATAATGAGGATTTAATGGAACAGAATAAAATGCAATTGTAAAAGCAGAATGCCTTATGTCATTTTTTTTCCATAATGTTCCTGTAAAGTGCCTTGGGACATTTTACCATGTAAAAGGCTCTTTTTAAGTGCAATTTGTTGTTGTAGGATCTACAAGGCACAAGTCAGGACTGTGATGGAATACTTTCCACTTGCCTGGATGGGTGCAGCTCCAACAGCACAGAAGCTTGACACCATCCAGCACAAATCATCCTGCTTGATTGGTACCCCATCCATCACCTTAAACATTCACTTCATCCAGCACCAGTGGACAAGAGACACTGCAATAAATTGCCAATCCCCCTTTGACAGCATGTTCTAACCTGCAGCCTCCATCACCTAGAAGGACAAGGGTAGCAGGGGCATGGGAACATGAACACCAGCAAATTTACCTCCAACCCATACAACATCCTGACGTGGAGCTATATTGCTGTTCCTTCTCTGTCATTGGGTCAAAAACCTAGAATTCGCTTCCTACTTATACCAGACAGACTGCAGCGGTTCAAGAAGGTGGCTCACAGCCACCTTCTCAGGGGTAATTAGGGATGGGCATCAGATGCTAGCCTAGCCAGTGATGTCCACATTCTATGAAAGAATAAAAGAAAGGTAACAACAGCTTTCCAAGGGCAATGAAACGTGTTCATTTTACTTGAGGTTTATAGCCATATGACAGCTACTTCCCTTTGAAAGTGTGGAAATCTACACTGCAGAGTTTGCCGTATGGCTCATTCCCTCTCATTCCAGTCAGAATGATTGCACGTGATTGCTTCATTGTAACTTTGTACAAAAGTTGAATTGAGATCAGGAGGCACCCACAGGAACTTGCGTTGGAAAATTGGGTGAGGGACACTTTCTTTCCTGGTTCATACTGCATGTAATTTCCTGATGGCAAATAAAAATGGGGCCAATGAGCTGCTGTAAAAATCACGGAGAGGCTTCTTTAATGTTCATACGCATTACTATAAATAGCTGTCTACTGTGGCTCCACTATTGTGCTCAAAGATACAGGGCTGTGGGAATCATCTTCTTGAAAAAGCAGACAACTGGACATTTCAAGGGAATAGCTGGAACCCCATAACCCGAGTTAAAAGCTGCATTGACCCATATTTGTAACATATACTTTCAGACATCACCAGCCACAGGGAAGGCTCTGCCACTGGCTGTGAAGATGACAACGGTCTTGAACCTTTTCACAACAACTTGTTCCAAACCACCATGGTGATATTTGTTCAATAAGCCAGCCCACTGTGCACTGATGCATTGAACAGGTGAGGGAAGTGTAGTTTACTTTCATTCATTTTGCACATGGAAAAGCAGCAGCAGCACAAGAGGAAGCAGTCCTTTTATATGGTGACTGTTTTCTTAACGTTCGTTGACATGGTCATTCAGGCTCCTATCACAAAGCCCATGCTGTCCATTAACAGAGACAGGGTGCCATTCAACTAACGTGCAGATTCTGTGGCCTGAATTTTACTTTCCAAGATCGGGCACATGCCTGCCCCGAATGCATGTGAGATTAGGCAAAATGACACCAGGCGTGCGTCCCGACATCATCATGCGCAAGGGCAATATTGAGGTCCGCAGGTGCGCGCGGGAGTCAGAGCCATGCCTGCCAACAATTAGAGGGCCAATTAATGCCATCAAAAAGTCTATTGTCCACGATTTTACATTGCCCATGCGATTTCACGCTCGTTGCATGGGCAAAACGGGCAGGCAGGCAGCCCATTTTTAACAAATTGTCACCCAAGGGTGGAATATAAAGGGTCTGGAACTTTGCCATTGTGAGTAGTGAGGCGTTTAGGAGATAGTTTGCTGCTGGTTGCTTATTTGAACTTGACAGCTTCATCTCTGTTCTGAGCTTCAGTCTTAGCATTGCTAGCCTTCATTTCAGGACTCATTGTTCTCTCTAAGGCCCCTGGAGGATTTATACAGTATGGACCTTTCCAGTTACCAGACAGCATTCTGTTTCTCTGATAACGGGGATTGTCCACTCGACTGGTGGCATCTCCTCTGAGGAGGTAGAGAGGGGCAGAAGGGGGAGGAGGTCAGGTGTCCGTAGGCAGCATTCAAGGGAGGGACCCATGGGAGGAGAGGCACATGGGGTGCAGGGCCAGCAGGTAGACTAAGGCGGAAGGGGCTACAGAAAACGCCACTATTCTGCTGCCAGGGTTTACAGGTGGTGATGTAGCTACCTCAGTACATCCGAGGTGCAATGATGAAGGAGGCTCCACCTCTCCAGGGATACTGTGACCTCTATATATCAGATGATTGGACCAGAAATCAACTCCAACTCTATGTGTGGACACCCCATGCCAGTGGCCCTGAAGGTCAACTTCAATGCCTCCAGCTCTTTCCAGCATTCAGTGGGGATCTTTGTGGAGTGACCGAATCAGCTGTCCACAGTTGCTTCAAGCTGGTGACTGACACTCCGTTCAGGCGGGTCATGACGTTTATTCATTTCCAGATGGATGAGGCCAGCCAGGCTGAGCGAGCCAGACGTTTCACAATTGCTGGGTTCCCCCACGTCCAGGGTGCCAATGACTGTACTCATGTGGGCATCAAGGTGCCAGCGGGTCAGCCAGGTGCCTTCATCAACAGGAAGGGATTCCACTCCATGAACTTCCAGATAGTTTGTGACCATAGAACACAGATTCTGCAAGTCTATGCAAGGTAGCTCCCATGCCTGGCAGCCCCCAAGACACATACATTCTCCTATACTCACAGGTGCCAAGGTTGTTCATGGCTCCAGTTGGCTGGATGGATGGCTGCTGGCTGATAAGAGCTACCCATTGAAAAGGTGACTTAGGATGCCTCTCCGGCACCCAAGAAGGAAGCAGAGTCAAGGTAGAATAGGAGTTATGTCTCCACAAAGATGATGATAGAGAGCACCATAGGTCTGCTGGAGATGAGATTCAGATACCTGGACCCTTCAGGGGGAGCACTGCAATACCCTCCAGAGCGTGTATCTCTGGTAATCCTTGCAAGCTGTGCTCTCCACAATCTGACTCTGGCAAAGGGCGATCCACTGGAGGAAGAGGATCTTGAGGCAGCTCCACAGGCCACAGATGGTGACTCCAGTGGTGGATCAGAAGAGGATCCCAGGAAAGAACATGGTGAAGATGTGGAGGCGGACCTCTGGAACCTTGAGGGAGGCCTTGATTCAATGCCCCTTCAGCTAGGCTGCCAAGGAACAGCTTCTACCTCATGCCAGGGCAGCACCTCTTTACCTAATGTTTGAAATGACCCATTCCATTGAACCCAAAGTTCACTCAGTACCTGTGCAATAAAGTTTAGAGCCACTCACATCCAGCATGAGATATTGGCATGCCCTAAAGCATACTCAGGCCATTAACACAAAAGCAAAATTTATATCATGTTGGCACTGAGAAAATGAGCGTAACAATATAAGGGGCAGAATTTTGCCCTTGATGGGCGGGCGGGCCCGACCGGCTCAGCGGCGGGCAGACAGCCGATCACTGCCACCAAAACGGGCCCCGCCGCCATTTTGAGTGGGCGGGCCAATTAAGGCCCGCCCAGTGGGCTGCCTGACGGAAAGCGCTATGTGCTTCCTGTGAGGGAGGGAGGGAATCCCCAGCTGTCAAAGTGCGCACATCTCCCTGAGACTAAGTGCTGTCTCAGGGAGATCAGTGAAAGCTTTATAAACATCAAAAATAGAAAAATAAAAAAATCATTAAAATGCCCCCTCATGTGACAATGTCACACGAGATGGAACATGTTAATAAATATGACTAAAGCTTTATTAAACTTTTAAAAAACACACATGAAACCTCATCCTGCCAGTGGATGAGGTTTCATGTTTCTTCAGAAGCCCACTGGGGCTCCTGGCCTGCCCACCAGCCTTAAAGTTGGACGGACAGGGCCTTTAATTGGATTAACTACCCTGTCAATGGCCTCATTTGGCTATTGACAGGTCGGCAGGTGGACAGCTGATTTCGCTGTCTGCCCTCCTTCCTGAATATTTAAATGGGGCAGGATGACGTCGGGGGTTCCCCTCAATGTCAGCCCATGTCAGCGAGCAGGCCCCACCCCCAACTCACCAACGGAAAAATTCTGGCCAAGGTGTTAATGGCCACACCAGCAAATAAATTAATAAAACGCAGCAGAACAGAAGATCACCTGTGAAAAATCCTTCTTGTGCCTACAGTGCCTCAAACTTATGTTTGCGAGTGCTGCATCCTGGTGATCCCCACCCCCTCACTGGCAGCGGCATTGGAGACAGCCTGGGTGACTCTGCTGTCCTGTTGGCCTTGATGTCCTTGGTGGTCGTCCTCTAGCCAGTGTGCTGGCCCTGTCTGGGAGGGAGCAGCCAGTGCCACGGCTGGGCACTCCTCAGTCATCGTGGCCCCATCAGATGTCACGGTCACTGGCAGAGGGGCAGAGGATCTGCAGCCGTCATCCAGGTCGCCCTGAGAGGAGCCTGCAGAGATGACAAGCAGCTCATCCACCAATGTGAGGTCAGTCTGGATCTCCCTGCTCGCCATTGATGCACGGGAACCTAGCAGAGATACTAGGTGTCTCATATATCTCTCACGCTAGCAGTGACCTGAGGTCATTGCCTGTGTGAGGGCTTGCAGGTCTGAGTGAAATGCCAGGAACTCCTGATTCTGTTTCTGGAGCTGCCTATTCAAGAGATTCGCCACTCTCTCAATGGAGGAGGCAGTTCACTCAGTGCTGAGGGTCAACCCAGTACTCATTCTCTGCATAGACTCCTCCGTGTCGGAGACCATGACACAAAAGCCTCAGGAATGTCCATCAGATCCTCCAGCGCATTCCACTGAACATCTAGTATTTTTCACCTAATGGACAACTCCTGAGGCTCATCATCTGCCTCATACTTAGCATGGTCCTGGTCCCCAGCTGTCCTCCGACTGCCAGCGCCCTGGACACCCTGCCTCTGCTTGTTCCTCATGCGAGTGTGCCGTGCCCTCACTGCTGTGCACCAACATTGTAGCCAATGATCTAATGCCTAGCTGGTATCTGCGCTGGTTCCTGGTGCAGAGAAGTGGTGTGATACAGGTGCATCTGATGGACACTGGTCCTCCGGTGTCAAGGGTGGCTCCTTGGGGTTCTGCAATCGTTTGCTGGATGGCAATTCTAGGGGGCAAAAATGACATGTCATTAGTATTAACCATCACACTGTCACTGTGACTGATAGGTGGGCTGATGAGACAATGAAGGCTTGCATCATGGTCCCATCATCTTTCATTGGGACTCCAGGTTTGAGATTGCCATTACAGATGAGACATCACAACAATGCTCACACACTCCGACACTCTCATATCTGTGTACTGCACTCTTACCTTCGTCAGACGCCCCTGCCTCTCCATGACCGGTGGAACAAGCTGGGCATTAACACTCCATTGCTAAAGAATCCATCTCATTCCTCATCAATATGAGTAGGCTTGGGAGGGCCCTACCTGTCCTTGATCGCTTGATGTTGTTATAGAAACATAGAAACTAGGAGCAGGAGTAGGCCATTCGGCCCTTAGAGCCTGCTCCGCCATTCAGATCATGGCTGATCATCCAACTCAATAGCCTGCTCCTGCTTTCTCCCCATATCCTTTCATCCCTTTCATCCCAAGAGCTATATCTAACTCCTTCTTGAAAACATACAATGTTTTGGCCTCTACTACTTTCTGTGGTAGTGAATTCCACAGGTTCACCACTCTCTAGATGAAGAAATTTCTCCTCATCTCAGTCCTAAATGGTCTACCCCGTATCCTCAGACTGTGACCCCTAGTTCTGGACTCCCCCGCCATTGGGAACACCCTTCCTACATCTACCCTGTCTAGTCCTGTTAGAATTTTATAGGTTTCTATGAGATCCCCCCCTCATTCTTCTGTACTCCAGCGAATATAATCCTAATCGACTCAATCTCTTCTCATATGTCAGTCCCACCATCCCAGGAATCAGTCTGGTAAACCTTTGCTGCACTCCCTCTATAGCAAGAACATCCTTCCTCAGATAAGGAGACCAAAACTGCACACAATATTCCAGGTGTGTTCTCACCAAGGCCCTGTACAATTGCAGCAAGGCATCCCTGCTACTGTACTTGAATCCTTTTGCTATGAAGGCCAACATACCATTTGCATTCTTTACCGCCTGCAGTACTTGCATGCTTACCTTCAGCAACTGGTGTACAAAGTTATGGCTTCTCTTGTCCTGAAAGGACAGAGGAGCATTGATTAGTCCATTCTGTACTTTCAGCGCATTGCAGCCTTGCCAACCCCACCTGAGGAACACCTTGCAGGGCACATCTGAGTCATGGCCCTCAACCTGCAAAGCAATCAGGCCAAGCAGCCAGGGCTCAAGGCCTTGGCCGGCACCAATGTCATTGACAGTTGGCACTCAGACTCTTACACCCCTGAGCACCATGGGGGGACGGCCAGCCATTGGCACTTCTCCACACAGATCCATGCCAACTCGGTACTCACCCTTGCTGAGCGCAACAGATTGTTGAACCGTTTGTGGCATTGTACCCATGTTCACTGCTCAACATCTTGGCCGCTGACCTGGGCTGCCACCTCTGCCCATGCTTTCTTGGTCAGGTGCAGTGGCCTCCTCTGTGGGGATGAGGATGTCCTGCCTTGCACTGAGATCCTCCACGAGGATTCCCAGGCACTCAGCTGAGAACCGGGGAGCCAAGTGCCCACAGGACTTGCCCATCCGTTGGGCGTGCCCAGCAGGTGCAGATGCCATTGCTGCTCAACAGAAAAAAAAGTTTTGGTCAAACAACTCCAAAGCTACCAAGGAGCTGTCTCTGCTGCTTTTAAACCCCTCACCGGGTTGCCATTGGACCCAGTGCACAACAGGCTCCCGCCCCTGCTTGGCCCTTCTGACCATTGAGAAGACGCCCAGGAGCGGATTATATGTCTGCTTTTGGGCCTGCCAACTTGGCGCACACCCCAAGTGAAATTCAGGCCACTGTGACTATAGACATCAAATAATGCAAAACACTGTCCAATATCTTGGTCGTAGTTATAATTCCTTCATTTTATACCTATTCACAGTGCTACCATTCTTTGAAGGGGGAGAAAGGTTGGACAAATACCATCCTAGGAAACAAGGGTTCAAGATGATCTTTTTAAGCCAGCCATGGTGAGAGATGGGTTGACAATATAATGAGACCCCTGCCTTCCCATAATTCCTGTGGGATATACGACTGACATGTTAACTGTAGTTTTGATATTTGAATAGATCAGAGTAAAAGTTTACAGCATAGTCGAAGATCTCTGAAACCATTTCTGTGTTGACTGAGAGCTATCAGCTGAGGAATCTGTCAGATGATTCTTGATTTTTAAAATTCATGCAGAGTCCAAGATCTCGTTCAATTTAATTGAATTTGATGATGAAAAACATAATTTCTCAATGTTTTGCAACATTTAACTTCTCTGCTGTAATCTATTCCAAGAATTCTTATATTTCCGTTGAAGGTTCCCAAAGCCATTAATCTTTTTCTAGTAAACTCATGACATTTACTGTTGCAGTTTTGAAGTCATTAAACAACAATATAAAGTCTGCATCACTGGGTCTGTTAAGCTTGATTTGATTGGTAAAATATATTACTTGTTACAACTAATTGCTAGATTTCGAAGTGTTGAGATGTGAAACACATTTAAAATTGTGTTTTCCTGTCAAATTGAACATAGATTTATCGTTAGTAATAAGCAATGTACAGCACAGAGGGAGCCATTCAGTCCATCATGTCTGTTTTAATGTTAAATATTATTCTTGAACATTGTCACTTCTGGATGCAATGTAATAATCTAATCATGTCCTGGAATTGCTACCTTCAATTACCTATTATTCTGCTTAATTTAAACTCCTGTTAAACTAAACTGAAACCATGCATTCCAGTAATAGTTTCAATGCCAGTTGCCAATCACATATTATGGCAGACTGACCTAGGGTCTGAAAAGTGTGGATCACAGGAGCTTGTGAGTAAATTGTGATATTTATCCTTTTGTGGGACCATTAAGTATAATGTTGTGCATTTTGCAGCTGATTGAATTAACCTCTTGTAATTTATATTGACTTAAATGACATGTAGCTCATTGCAAAATGTTAAAGGAGCATTATGGGTGATACTGTAGTGATTATTCAGTTCAATATCATTCCAATTATCAGTTCATAAAATTGACTACAGGAAAATTGTGCCGATCACCCAGTGAAATCAACAAAAAGAGATTATTTTAGTCTTTTTAAATAATATATTTTTCTACAAATGTTTTTGATTAAAATTCTTAATGTATTTTTATTTCTATGCTCCCTTGCTCCTACGTCTGATTTGAATATTGTGGTAAGTCTTTTAAAAAGGGTTGCATTGATTGAAGACTGGCTGTAGTTTTTCAGTCAACTAAAAGCATAGATTTTTAAAATGCAACTAGGATAATTGGTGTTGAGAAATTCACCTCCAAGTGCTGCCATTTATAAATAATCTTAATGGTCCCAACAGCTGTAGCAAAATATTCTCTGCAGCACTTAAGCAGTTAATTCATGTCTTTATAACTATGGTTATACTGACTTAGGAATCAATAACATGCATAGAACTCATTAAAGCTCACGTTATGAAGAAGCTCCAAGCATTAAGGACCATATACTTGGAATACCCAATTATCACTATGTGGAGTATGGCACTTTAGGCAGTAAGAGCGTATTTAACTTCGATGTCATATGCTCTGCTGTGGATTCAACACAGTCGTAATAATTACTGCTAGTGAACTGAAGATGCCAATTTAGTCAATTACTCGGAGCCAGATCACATTCATTTAGTTAGTCTGCCATTTTCCACTATTTCAAACCCTCTATGTCAATGAATTTTCATTTCCTTTCCAATTTGACAGAATTTGGAAAGTAAAAAGACTGTTCAAACGTTAAGGATGCTTAATAAGTTAGACAGAGCAATACAAATTACATTTTCCAACCTATTGATGAACTGCTAGCATTCCAATATACAACTGCATATTTCCGAGCTTGTGAAAAGTTTGCAACTGTAATAAAACTAAGCAGAAATTAGACCAATAGAAATTGGTGTTCATTGCATCCGTTTCCGGGTGGAAAACAGGGCAAAAGGCATAATTTCAGGGCCCAACTTTCTACACTTGATCCAAATCTTTGTCACTTTATTGGGATGCCCCGAGGGTGGGAATGGTGTTACATAAATGCAAGTTATTTTTCATTATAGAGAACTTTTATCCCTTTCAATGTTTTATACAGCAGGGGCTGGAATGCTCAGTACCTTGGATGCATCAGTTCAAAGGTCAGCTTGTATAGAGTACTGCCAGAAGAGGCAACATGTTAGTTAATCCAGGATTGCAGGAGTTTAGTTACATGGATAGATTGGACAAGCTATTCCCCTTATAGAAGAGAATGTTGAGAGGAGATTTGATTGAGGTATTCAAAATCATGAGGGGCCTAGACAGAGAGACCAACTGTTCTCATTGGTGGAAGGGTCGAGAATCAGGGGGCACCAATATAAGGTGGCTGGTGAAAGAACCAAAGGCAACATGAGGAGAAACCTTTGTTTTATGCAGCAAATTGTTAGGATGTGTACATTGCCTGAGAGTGTGGCGGAGGCAGTTTCAATCATGGCTTTGAAAAGGGAATTGGATAATTATCTGAAGAGAACAACATTGCAGACCTACAGGGAAAGATGGGGGAGTGGGACTGGCTGAATTGCTCTTGCAGAGAGCTGGCACTGATAAGGTGGGCTGAATAGCCTCCTGGTTGTAATCATTCTATGATTCTATGTTTTGCAAATCCTTGACCCTGGGAAGAAAATGACCTTGGTTGCATGGGTTGCTTAGGAACTTGTTTTAAAAAGAAATAAAGGCTTGCATTAATACAGCGGCTTTCATGACCACCAGGTGTTCCAAAGTGCTTTACAGCCAATGAAGTACTTTTGAAATACAGTCACTGTTATAATGTAAGATATGTGGCAACCACTTTTAGTACAGGAAGCACCCACAAACAGCAATATGATAATGGCCAGATAATCTGTTTTTGCAATGTTAATTGAGGGATAAATATGGACCAGGACACCAGGAATAACTCCCCTGCTTCTCTTCACAGTAGCACAATGGACCTTTTATGCCCGAGAGGGCAGTTGGGCCTTGGTTTAAAATCTCATCTGGAAATTATCATCCTCATAAACATGTACTTCTTATGGCCCAATGCAGTGTACAACTAGTGGGGTAAGACCTGCGCATCTGGAGAATCAACCATTCTAAAGCATGTCACTGAATGTTAGAGGATGAACGTTGCCCTTTTTGACAGAGAGAAAAGAAACATCCTGAGGGTTACCATTGACCAGAAATTTATATGTTCCAGCCACATTAATACTGTGGCTACAAGAGCAGATCAAAGGTTAGTAATTCTGCAGTGAATAATTCACTTCCTGACTCCCCAAAACCTGTCCACTATCTACAAGGCACAAGTCAGGAATGTGATAGAATATTCTCCATTTGCCTAAATGTGTGCAGCACCAACAACTCAAAACACCATCCAGGACAAAGCACGTTGCTTAATCAGCACCCCATTCACCACCTTAAACATTTACTTCCTCCATCATTGATGCACAGTGGCAGCAATGTGCACCATCTATAAGGTGCACTGCAGCACCTTACCAAGCCCCCTTTGGCAACATCTTGCAACTCTGTAGCCCCTATCACTTAGAAGGACAAGGGCAGAAGACACATCGGAACACCACCACCTTAAGGTCCCCTTCAAGTCACACACCATCTTGCCTTGGAAATATATTACTGTCCCTACACTGTCACTGGGTCAAAAACCCAGAGCTCCAAGGTTGCAAGCCCATGCCAAATGTCAACAGTAAATGCAAAGGATTAGTATTTTCGTGGGCCTGTCTTCAAATAGTGCAAAAGTAAAATATGCTTGCTACACCCTTTGAGATTGCCAAGAGCAACATGCATTAGCTGTCAATCATGGTGCATTAGTACATCGCTGTAATGCTGTGGGAGGGATTTATGAAAACATTGAGAACCCTGGAGCAAATTACATCTTGGTGGCCATCTGTGATGAAGGCCTAAGGGAGTGAGGGAACAAGTGCTGAATGTTGTTCTAACTGAGCCCTTAGGCGTGCAGTTATAAGAGACTGTCACTGCCATGTTTGACAGGTTGGGAAATTGGAAAAGTCAGTGATGGCAGGCAGTGTTCGGAGGAATTTGTGTACAAATAGGAGTTTAGAAAAATGAGAGGTAATCTCATTGAAACAAAAAAGATTCTGTGAGGCTTGATGGGGTAAATGCTGAGAGGCTGTTTCTCCTGTCTGGAGAATTTAGAGCTAGGGTGCATAGTGACAGTGTAAGAGGATGTCCATTTTGGACCAGCTTGAGGAGAAATTTCTTCAATTAGAGAATGGTGATTCTTTGGAATTTTCTATCCCAGAAGGCTAGGAAGTTCAGTCACTGAGTATATTTAAAGCTGAGATTGATAGCTTTTTGGAATGTAAGAGAATCAAGGGACAATGAGATCAGGCAGGAAAATGGATTTGAGGTCAAATATTAGCCATAATCTTATTGAACGACTGAGCAGGTTCAAAGAGCTGTGTGGCCTTCTTTTGCTCCTATTTCTAATGTTCTTAGGCCATACCCATATCGGAAACACCTCATGATAGCTGTGGTAGAGATTGATGGTCATCCAGTTACAGTATTTATTGGTATGTGGGGGAGGTGCATGGTGGGGGATGAGCCTAATAAGGTTGATTCCTCTCAGAATGGCGATGCATCATGCTTCTCCAGTCAAGCCCTTCCAACCTTAAAACTTTAATTTGTGCAGGGTGTGTGTAACTTGATTCTGGAAGGAACGAATGAGGTAACAGGTAAAGCTCTGCTTAATATTTTCAGGATTTATGCAGTGGGGGTAGATCTTTGTGCATGCCTTTCTCTCTTGCTGCTGTTATTTACACCTTGGAATAACTGTTGATGTTATCATCTATCAGCTCCACTCATTTGCTGAAATAATTAGTGACCTATTTTAATGACCCATTTTTGAACCCTTTTAGTTGAAGCTTTTACTCATTTACTGGTGTTTCTGTAAAGTGGATAATATCAATATTTTCATTGTACAGGTATGACTAATTTCCATTGTTTATCCTTAAAACTTCTTTCACTAGTGACCAATGCGTATTTGTAATTTATTTCTCGAAAATAACCAATGTTGCATTTATATTAGAAGTACCAGACTGAGACTAGTTTCAGACAGGAAGCACTTTGCTTACCAAAGGAGGTTGTCATAAAACATTATGTCCATCGTCCAAGGAAAATAACAGCATAACTAAACTGATTGATGGACAGGAAACAAAATATTAGGATTAATGGATATTGTTCAGATTGGGTAAGAATGGGAGTGATACGGCCCAACTGTCAGTGTTAGGTTGACTTTTGTTCTCAATATATATATATATATATATAGATAGATGATTTGTCCTGGCACATGCTTTTGAAATTAGGGAATGTGACAAACAGTGAGGAGATCTTCAAAAGACTTCAAAGGACATAGACAGGTTATCAGAATGGACAGACGGGTGACAGACGCAATGTAGAGAAGTGCAAGGTAATGCATTTTGGGAGGGAAAACAAGGAATTGGAGTATTAAAGATGCAAAAAAAGGTGCTGAAGGGAGAGACCCAGGCTTTTGAATTGTTGAAAACATGATGATGGTTAATAAAGGTGTAATAAAAGGCCAGTAGTATTTTAGGTTGCACAGGGCAGAATTTTGCCGTTGGTGCACGGGCGGGTGGGGGCAGTCAGGAAGCCGTCCACTGTCCACGATCAGGCCCAAAAGGCAATTTCACGCTGGTGGGCCAATTAAGGCCCGCTCAGCATGAAACGCGAGCGGCAATGCTGAGCACTGCCAGTGCGGGCGGGGGGAGGAGTGCGAGCTGGGAGAGTGCGACCTTCCTGCATGCTCATGAGTGCGTGCTACGTAATCTCCCTGAGGCAGACAGCTGCCGCAGGGAGATAAAGATATATGAAAAAATATTACTAAAAAATAAAAACGTAATGAAACATGTCCCCACTCATGTGACTCTGTCACATGAGCAGCCAGCTGGAAGGAGTAATGACGGAGGAAGGAGCAATGGAGCGGTCTGTGGAATCGATGACTGTCTCCTGGGGAGTGGAATGAGGGTGGGCATGGTAGGAGGGAATGGTGAAAACGAAAGAGAGCAGAATGAGAAGGTAGGGTGGAGGGGTTGAGGGTGCAATGGTAGCGGTAGAAGGGATGGCGAGGGCGGTTGGTGGGAACTTGGAGGCAGACACGGATCCTGGGAGTGGGGAGGAGGAGGTTGGGGAGGTCGATATGGATGGGGGGGTAGGATTCTCAGGAATGTGCATGTTCACTTGGACATCTCAGAAAGGAAAGGGTTCTGGCTGATAAGTGGTGGTGGGAAGGTGGAAGGTGATGCCAGGGTGAGTCAACAGTGATGGGGGAAAGGGCATGGGTGAATGGGGGAGGGGAATGGACCAGGGAAGCAAAAGACATACTTCACCAGCACCATCTTGCAAAATCAAAAAGTGAGGTGGTGTGGGGGGGTGGGGGGGTGGTGGGGGGGTGGGGGATGGGATGGGGGGGGGGGTGCGGGAACAGGTGCTGCATGGGAGTACAATCAGTGGGTGGGCGGAGATGCAGATCAGCTCAGATGGACAACTGAAGGAAAGCCCCAGCAGGCAGCATTGAAAATGCTTGGAACATTGAGATGAGTGTGATTGATGAAGGATTCACATGTGTGGGAGAGTGCTTTCACGAGGCTCCAAAGGGGCCTGCCACACACATACTGCTCCCTCCAGAACCACTCCTGGGCTGGCTGTGTGCCACTGAGCTGCTAGTGAAAGGTGGGGGCTGGGGGGTGGGGGGGGGGCGGGGGGGTGGTGGGTGGGCCTTGCAGGGACAGGACTCACAAAGCCTGTAAACGAAGCTGAAAGACACCAACCATTACACATTATTTAGTGAAAGTGAATACATTTTCAGATTATAAAGTGACAAAATGTATTCACCCATGCAACCACTTGTGATCAGAAATTCTTAACTTTTCTAGGCCTACCACTTATAGGTGCTGCCCTGACATCCGCAGCAGGGGTGGAGACAGCCTGTGCAATGGTTGGCCATGTTGCCTCTGATGACTTTGGCGTGGGTCCTCTGGAAAGCCAAGGCCTTGCGGGCCCCAGCTTGCTTTGGCTATCCTCCTGTGGGCCAGCTGCTTCCTCTGCGGTGACAGAGGACGAGTTTGAGGGGGTCATAGGGAAAGGGGAATTGGAGAGAGAGGACAGCCTCTGAGATTCCTGAGTGGATGACCCAGGGGTGTCCAGCTGCCGCTGCTCGTCCTGTAGGGTGCCTGAGGGCCCCGGCTGATGCCTTGAGGGAAAGAGCAGCTTGAGGGATGTTGAGGTGCCCTGTTTCCCTCTTGCATTGCCACTGCAAGAACTCACCCATGGCTCCTGATGGAGTGCTAGTTTGTGTGCATCTCTGCATTCTGGTGGACCAGGGTCTCAATGGTGAGTGCTTTCCTTCCCATGGAGACTTCCATACGCACACATGTAGGCACCACTTCATCAGAGAGCAGGCAGACATACTCCTTTGACTTCTGTGCCACTCTGCTGAGGGCTTCCAACAGCACTGCATGATGTTTTGCCGCCTTCTGCTGACTCTCCACGATGAGTTGCAAGGCCGAACCCAGAGGTTCGTCATCTGACCCCGACCTCACAGATGCCTCTTCCCCAGCAGTCCTCCGAGTGCCAGGGAGCTTGGTTGAACCTGCTTTCTCCTGTGGACGTGTGTCCGTGTTGTGACCACCAGATTGTGAACCCAAAACTGCTTTAGATCTTGGTCCCACTGAGGTGTGTGTCTCTGCGCTGGTGGGGGGTGTGGGTATGCACTGTGATGGGTCTTCCAGGCTGCTTATTTCCAGCTCTTCAATGGAGGAGGAGTCCTTTTGACTGGAAGTGAGGACGTAGGTGGAGCTGAGGGACTGGCTTTCTGAGGGTGTCGGTCACTTGGCAGAGCTCCCTGTGAACCAAAGTAGAGATAATTAGTGCATGATAGCACAGTCAAAAGCAGGAGAGAGAGCACACACAGTTGCGTTGAAAAAGGGATGATGTGGTGCAGGATCCTCATGTGGGTGTTTGCCACCGACTTCACCGTCGCTTCAGGCACAGTTCACATGCTCACCAGTCAGCGTGATGGTACACCCCTCAAAGTGAGTGAGGGGCCTAATGTGGGCCAATCCACCCCCTGCTGATTTGAACCAGTTTCTCCTACGTGAAAACAGATGGAGAGGGGGTGAGCAGGACACATGGCACTGTGTGGAATGTTTGTGTGGTGATTGGAGCCATGGACAGGATGAAGACACTAGCTCGAGAGGATATAAGCCTGATAGAGATGTGCGGGTATATGTAAGAGTTAGTGGTGTTGTCCTTTGAGGTGTGAGATCCCTATGGATGTGTAATGGGTTTGTGAGTTGAGAATGATGAGAAGAGTGACTTACTATGGTGAAATGGAGAATATCATTCATCCTCCTTCTGCACTGAGTGGCTGTCTTCTTTTGCAGGGCATTGGCATTGACCATCACTGCCACTGCCTCCCATGCAGGGTTGGTGACCTTGCTTGCTGGCTTTTGCCCACAGCAGGGGTAGAGGATATCGAGGCAGGCCTCCACTGTTTCCAGTAGGCGCTCGAGGGAGGCATCATTAAATCTGGATGCAACATATTTCTTTCCTTTGGCAGCCGTCAGTTCACAGCAGCTTCCTGTACCTTGAGGAGTGCTAGGTCTTTACAGGGGGGGGGCCTTTAAATATGGCGCCCGGTGACTGAAGGCCTGATGTGATGGCAGGGCGGGCAAATGAGAGGACACCCCGCCAGCGACTCGGTGTGTTTCTCAGGAATGCATGATTAATGAGGCGGGATTGGGATGATACGGCATGGAAAGCTGCCATTGCGGCCAGTGGATAAAACATCCTTTTTCCCACCCACTACCATTCAGTGCAAATCTGGGATGATTCTGCCCTGTGGTTATACTGCTTGAATATTTTTACTAGTTGTTAGGGGAATGGTGATTTGCCAACCTGCTGTCCATTGAAATTCAGGGCAGAAGGGAAATGGGGTGTAAATTTAGGGGGCCTGGATTCCATCCTAAAATGGGCACCGCTTTGGGCAATTGGCCTCGGAAGTTCTCTTCCCCTTCACAGGAATTTCAGATCCTAGGAGATTAGGAGAATTATAGGAATTCAGGCAGAACTTATCATATAGAGCCTCATGAGTGGTAAGATTGGAGTCTGTTACTTCCGGTGGCAGAATAGTCACCAGGGTAGTAAGTAACATAAAGCAATTCAAAAGGCATGTACATTTTAGGGTTTCTAGAGAAAAAGTAGATAGTTGGATATGAAAGCAGAAATTTAGAGTTGCCATCAATCAATAAAGGGCAGAGTTATTGGACCTAAGATTGCTGTGTCCTTTGGAACATGCTTAGGTTTAGTTTGATCACATGCAAAGGTATATCTGCTGTAAATTCCCAACAGGGAACCATGTTTAATGGAAACGCAGGTTCCAGAATCAGCACGACAGTGTTATAGCTCAGTCCCCAAACTTTGAGCCCAGCTGTCCACTGGGGGCTTGGGATTGACAAATTTACCCTTCAATCTTAGAACTTTTGTTGTATTGATAAAAACCAAGATGAAAGCCCAAAGGCAGAATATAACCATACAATCAGCGTAAAAAGAGAAAAGAACTGAGGTAAATTGGGAAGTAGTGATTAGGTGATGGTCTAATTTGGGTCTCGAAAATCTGACAAATGTAGGAGAAAGAAAAAAGCGGAGAACGTAGGGAGCTCCACTGTTTAGAAGGTTCTGGACAAAAATGAGTTAGATCAGGAGACTGCAGTGAGAGAGAAGTTAGGGAATGCAGGAGAAACCTCTTTACCCAGAGAGTAGCTAGAAAGTGTGACACGCTACCTCAAGGAGTTGCTGTGGCAAATAGCATTGATGTATTTAAGGGGACCTTAGATAGACATGAGGGGGAAAGTTATGGAAGGATATGTTAATGGGGTTTTATGATGAGGAGCCTGACGTGAAGCATAAACCTGTTGCTCCAAATGGTCTGCTTCTGTGCTGTAAATACTCTGTAATAGCTATGTAATAATGCCTCTTCTTTTATTTTGTGTAGGATACAGCAGTGGAGGCACTAGATGAACCTCCCTAGATGAAAACAATATTGGACAGGCTTAACCTTTATAGAGAATTAAAAGTTGCTAAGAGGCATGAAAGAAAAAAAAATTGTAATTCCACATCAGGTCAAAGGATAGAGTTAGGTTCAACAATGTCAACAGACCAAGAAAGACTAATGGTGGAGGCATCAAAGATAAGAGGTTGAGGCTGTGGTTAGACTATTGAGAGACGTAAAGGAATTGAAATGGTTTTCACTGCTCTGCGGAGGGTGTAGAGGAGATCATCAAGCAGTAATCCTGTGATTGTACCGTGAAAGGACTGGAGGTTGTGAGCACAGATGGCATGCAATATGAAGCAACTTGATGAATGTAGAGGTGAATCATCATCAAAAGAGTAGATGGGGTTGAATGATGAGTGCCAGAGGTCATTGATACGAAGAAGGAGTGTGGGAGAGTATAGAATCTTAAAGAACTCTATATTCTTTAAGTAATAGAAAAAGAGTCAGAGAAAAGAACATGAAGTACACCACAGAAAGAGTGATTTGAAAAATAAATTACTTAGCTGTGAATGTACCTCTGGCAGGAAGCCATTTAATAGTAACATGTTTAAAAGTCAATAATGCTAGACCCTGGCAAAGGCCAGCGTTTTTGAGATTGTGAAGTTTAACAGCAACTTTCATAACTGGAGAAAGTTTTGGCCTAAGGACAGTGGAGCTGTGGTTTGAAGGAAAAGAGAGAAAACATTACCTATGAATATAAAGGAAAGGTGGGTTGTGGGAAAGGAGTTTATTGTAACCCAACCCATATGGTGGAAACCGGGTGGGTGGGAAGTCAAAAATGAGCAGGTTAGTTAATTGCTCTGTACTCACTCTTTGCACCATTTTGGATTTTTGCTACTGTATTCTGGAGCCAGGTGAGATGTCCATCTAAAATCGGTGGATGCCTCTTGAATTTATGTCAATCAGAATCCTATTATATCAATGAGACTCTATTTGCATGTTAACAGGGGCCTGAGCAGGGAGGTCATTTTAATTTTCCAATCAGGCTAAAGAAGGCCTGGTAACATTTAAGGTAAATGTAAAAGATTCTTTGTTTGGACCCAAAGGAACACGGGTGCTCCTCCTGCTCCAAAGCAAGGCCTTCCATCCCCTAGGCTTCCACTCCTTCTCTCTCTGAGCCCCCATGCTGAAACACCTATCTCCTACGAGACACCTGCTCACTGGCGAGCCTTTCTTTGGTGGCCTCAGGCCATGGGAATTCTTCTCCTGCCTATCAGCTGACTGCCACATTCTACCTTTATCAGATGGACTATAGATTGGTGGCATGTAGGTGAGATAAAATGCACCAGGCCTGAAAGTGAAGCCAGAAGGTGCATTAAACACTTGCTCTGCCCCACACCTGCCCAAAACCCACTCTGGGTTAAAATCACTCCCAAAGACTTTGAAGAGATGGTCTAGGTAGGGGTATGTTGTGAGCCACACATATTGATTGTAAGAATTGTGCCATTTGGGTGAGGGGGAAATCACCTATGGGAACCACCTAATATCCCACCATAGCCAACCGTTGTGTATTTGCTACCAAAGTCAGGATGCCTCCATGCCCATGATTAACAGGGTCAAGTAGCTTGTTTGGTTGTTCTGTCTTTCAAATCTTGTTCAATTCCCTTAATCCACATTGGGTCAGTATGCATGCGATTTAGCAAAATCCTTTCTGCGTGTAATATTTGTTTGTTATGCATATCTTCACATTCTTTTCTCCTTTGGATAAGGGTGTGGAGTGCTAGAAGAATCTGGAAGGCTGATTAACAACCTGCTTTGAGCCACGTGAGCACTCTTTCCGTTGCCAACAAGCTCTGGAGTGGGACTTGAACCTATGGCCTTCCAATTCAGAAGCAGGAGTGCAACCAACTGAACCACCTGGGCTCCCTGTATGTATAATATGGGGACGATTTTCATGAAGTCAATTAGAAATTGAGACTGGTACTGTTCAGCTTGACAATTCTAATATCTCTTAGTTGACACCTTTCATCACTTTGCCCGAAAAACCTTATAATTTGCTTAGGTGGACCAACTTGAGAGCGTGCGCATCTACTGACAGCAGACAGCAGAAGGATACGGACCCTGGAAGTGCAAAATGTTTTAGTTGACGGGCAATATGAACGGGGCAGGCTTGGAGGGCCGAAGGGCCTGTTACTGTGCTGTACTTTTCTTTGTTCTTTGTTTTTTGTTCAGTCACTTTTGTCGCCATTTTGTGTGTATTTTGAGAATGGGTGTAACAATGGAATACCTGACTTACACCCTTAATTCTGGTCCCCTTTTATCCTAAAAAAATACACAGATTTTCAGACTCTCAGCCTATACTTTGTTCCATAGAGTCCAGTCCTGTTTCAATATTCTTTCTTTATTCCACAGCAATCTTCATGCTCACAGCAATTTCTGCTTCATTTTTCAAAGTCAAATTATCCTCCAGGAGAAGATTCCAGTGACTAACCACTAACCAATCTGCCTCTGAGTGCTTCTGCTAGAAATTGCCCAAATTTGCAATTTTCTGAAAGTTTCTATTACCTGATGGGAAAAGATTCCTCTTTCCTTTCCTGATGGAATTTCAACATTGATAATAGTGCTGTTGTGACGAGGTTATTTTTCACAACTATTTTTTAGATCATCAAAGCTATTTGTCAGTTTATCTAGCACTATTTCTTATCAGGTTCTATGTCTCCCAGACACAGTCTGCAAGATCAAACTTATTTTTTCAGATAACTTTAATCTCCTTTGTTTCAAATAAGTATTGCTTCTCTCAGTTTACTTATTCCAATCTGAAACCCAAGGGCTTGCCTTCATCGCCTCGATGTTGAATTTTTCTACCATTTATTGCTTTTGCCTCTCAGCCGTTCTACAGGCATTCCAATCACTCCTGTCAGCCTCCATGCTTCATTGGCAACTGTGCAAGTAAGTTGAGTTCAAAATTTTATGCTTACTTTAACTCCCTGGCCTTGTTCCACCTTAGTTTAAGAGAGAAAGAAAGCTAATTTTTAAAAAATTCATAGTGCGGGTATTTCTGACAAAGTCAGCATTTATTACCCATACCTAATTGCCCTTGAGAAGATGGTGGTGCACCATCTTCTTAAACCACTGCAATCCATGTAGTTTACATATATTCACAGTGCTGTTGGGGAGTGAGTTCCAAGATTTTGATCCAGAAAAAGTGAAAGAATGGTGATATAGTTTCAAGTCAGGATGGTGTGAGAATTGGAGGGGAACTTGTAGGCAGTGGTGTTCCCATGCACCTGCTGCCTTTGTCCTTCTAGGTGGCAGAGATGGCAGGTTTGGAAGTGGTTGTCGAAATAATCGTGGCAAATTGCTGCAGTGAATCTTGTATATAGTACACTGTTGCTGCTGTGGATAGGGTGCTGTTCAAGTGAATTGCTTTGTCCTGGATAGTGTTGAGCTTCTTGAGTGTTGTTGGAGCTGCACTCATCCAGGCAAGCGAGAGTATTTCATCACACTCCTGACTTGGGCCTTGTAGATGGTGGACAGGCTTTGGCTAGTCAGGAGGTGGGTTACTCACCACAGAATTCCCAGAAGCTGATCTGGTCTTCTAGCCGTAGTACTCATATAGCAGGTCCAGTTAAGTTTCTGTAAATAGTGACCCAGGATATTAGTTCTGTGGGATTCAGTAAAGGTAATGCCATTGGATATTAAAGGGAGGGTTGGAGATACTCATTACCTTGTAGTTGTTTGGTGTAAATGTTACTTGCCAGTTATCAGCCCAAGCCTGGATATTGGCCAGGTCTTGCTGCATGCTGGAAAAGACTGCTTCAGTATCTGTGGAATTGTGAATAGTAATGAACACTGTGCAATCATCAGCAAACATCACCGCTTCTAACCTTATGATGGAGGGAAGTCCATTGATGAAATTAGCTTGTTGGCTCATGGACTGAACAACTCCTGCAGTGATGTCTTGGACCTGAGATGATTGGCCTTCAACAACTATAATCACCTTCCTTCATTCTAGATTCTCATTGACTTCAATTTTGATCGGGCTCCATAATGTCACACTCAGTCCAGTACTGCCTTGATGTTAAGGGCAGTCACTTTCAACTCATCTCTTGAGTTCAGCTCTTTTGTCCATTTTTAGACCAAGGTTGTAATGAGGTCTGGAGTTGAATGGTCCTGGCGGAACCCAAAGTGAGCATCAATGAGTAGGTTATTTGTGAGTAAGTGCTGCTTGATCGCACTGTCAATGACACCTTCCACCACTTTGCTAATGATTGAGAATAGACCAATGGGGCAGGAAATAGCCAGATTTGATTGCGGACAGGACAATATTCTACTTTGTCAGGTAGATACCAGTGTTGTAGCTGTGCTGGAACAGCTTGGCTAGGGATGTGGCTAATTCTGAGGCACAGCTAGAATGTGGTCACGGATGACAGATTCTGTTGTAACAGAGTCACTCAGCCATTTCTTGATATCATGTTGAGTGAATCAAATTGGCTAAAGACTTGCTGGGCCCTGTGGAGAAGGTTCAAGATGGATTATCCACTCAACACCCCTGGCTGAAGATTGTTGCAAATCCTTCAACCTTATCTTTTGTACTGCTATGCTAGGCTCATCATTGAAGATGGGAATGTTTGTGGAGCCTCTTCCTACAGTTAGTTGTTTAATTGTCCACCACCGTTCATAACTAGATGCGGCAGGTCTGCAGAGCTTTGAGCTGATCTGTTGGCTATTGGATCACAGGATTTCCTGCTGGTTTTACTGACATTGATCAGCAGCTGGAGATTTATAAACACTTGACAGCCTACAGAGAAACAAGAATCCTCTGATTGACATTAGGATGTTAGCCTCTAACTTACCTGAGGATGTACCTAATTACAACAAGTAATCTTTAAGGCCACAAAGGATAGACCAGATTAGAAACAATTTAATCTCAACAGTAGAATAATACCTTCTGGCTTACATGTCTCAGCATTTGGGAACTTATCAAATAAAATATCCTTTGAGTATTGCTGAAAAAAGAGACACGTCAAACTTTTCGTCTTGCACTCATCAAGCCATTTCGCAAGGATACCAATAAAGAGGAAAACAACAATTTACACCGAATGAGAAGAAATTGCTAATTGGTTGGCAAGTGGACTCTGATTGGTAGAGGCATTGCCATGGAGAATGCACCAATTGATGGTGACTGGCAGTTAACAACCAAGCATTGTTTGAAAGTTAAACCAGGCAGCTTGATCCTGATTGGTCAAGGCATTGCCTAAAGGAATGAGTCAGCAAATGGCTATCAATTATTTTGTTTTGCTGAAATAGCCGCAATGTGTGTACATGTTCTTTCTGTCTATAAAGAACAGGGCCCTGTGTATTAATATATATAGCTTCCAGGACACACAAATAGCCACACTGAAAGCTCCATTTACAATCTTAAATTGGTTGTCAGCGTAATTCTTAGCACATTGAGGATTATTTAGTAAATGTTGTCTAATTGCAGAATCACATCTAATTTTGGACCCTGTGTTTTGAGCTTTTCAAGCACGGGCTGGTTGGGCACAGTCTGTATTCTGTCCATGGTGAACAGTGGCTGGGATATGCTGTTTGATATTATCCACCAGTCTTTGGGACGTATGGCCTACATACCTAGCACCACACTGGCACTGAAATTCATATACCACATTACTTATTTGTGTGATAGGCAGAATGTCTTTTTGGCTTGACAGCAGCACCCTGTTAGTGGCAAATACCACTCGTGTTACTACTGCATAGTAGCTTCACCTGTTTCTCAAATATTCAAGATACCTTGCCCTTCCAGGGTAATCTGAGGTAGACTGGGCACTTTTCAGGGCTGAAAGTGACGGCCTTAGGCCCGTTCATGAGTTTGCGTGATATACAGTACAAAATGATCTGATCAGTGTAGCCATTATCCTGCAGAATGCCTTTGATGCACCCTATTTCAGCATCACACTCGCATGATGAGCTAAATGGCTCGGGCCCTATTTGAAAGGTTGGATGATAAGACCAATTTTATAGTGTGCGGAACTGTAAGAATCCCAACGCGTATATTGACCAGTGAATATAGGCTTGTGGTAGACAGTGGTAGAGAACCCCCTGGCACATTCTCGACTAATATGTCAAGGAAAGGGAGGTCATTTGACTGCTCCATTTTAAAGCTGAATTTGAGCACAGAATGGAGCCCATTAAGATGTGTAAAGAAATTATTACATGGCTTGGGATTCTTACAGTTCCACCATCTATAAGGGCTTGCAGTGTAGCACGTTTGCATGTACGGGAAGCTACATTTATTAATACACAAGGCCCTGTTCTTTGCAGATGGAAAGAATATGTACACACGTTGTTGCTGTTTCAGCTAGACAAAATAAGTGACAAAATAAGTGACAGTCATTCGCTGACTCTTTCCTCATGGCAATGCCTTGACCAATCAGGTTCAAACTGCCTGGTTGGAATTTCAAACAATGCATAGCAGTTAACTGTTAGTCACCTTCAATTGGTGCATTCTCCATGGCAATGCCTCTATCAATCAGAGTCCACATGGCAACCAATCAGCACTCTCTTCTCATACAGTATAAACTGTTGTTTTCCCCTTGTACTGGTATTCTTGCGAAGTGTCCGATGAGTACAAGACAAAAAACTTTGATGTCTCTTTTTTGCAGCAATACTCAAGTTCTGTACTATCAAATGACTATAAGAATATCCTTTGATTTGCTGTAAGCAAAGCCACCAGGTATTCACCAGGAAGCATGAAAAGACAAGGAAAGAGTGTGCAAAAGCCAACCCACAATTAACTAAATATCCTCAGTGATGTTGATTTGTAAAACATATTTGCAACTAGTTAAACTTGCCACTTCCATCAAGGCTCAGCAGAAGAAAAATCAAGAAACTAAGACAGGTGAAAGCAACCAGAAGTTCTGATTCCAGTTTTGGGAACAGAAATACGGATATTATCATTACAAAGTTTGTAATATCGGTTTAGGAAGTACTCATATCATCAGTATTTCAGGAACAGACAGGATTTATGTCAAACAAGTGTGATAAGGGATACAATCCCGACAGCACAGAAGTTATTCTATTATAGACTTGCATCAAAACCTGCTGCACCTGTGCTCAGAAGAAGCAACACACTGACCCAAAGAGATCACACTGCCAGAAATTGTGAGGTCATTGCCAGGGCAAGAGGCTATCCTGCACCATTTATGTATAGCTTCAAGTCTATGTCTGAAATATTTGTCTCAAGAGAAGATTTATTCCATGTAGATATAAATCATTCAGAAAAGAGCAGGTCAGGACATGGGTAGCTGTGACTACATCACTTCATTCTCACACTGATGGCTGACCTGTGCTCCATCCTGAACTGACAAGCTTCTTCTCCTTTACTGTATCTTTTTTAACTGGCAGCTTATTTCTGATTGGACACTGCTTGCTGTCACTACATGAGCTTCTTTTCTCATGCGTAATTCTTCGTAACAAATAGGTCAGGTAATCCCCTCTAATATTTTGTCATATTCTACAACTCTGTCAGATGTTCCAATATACCCTTATCTCAAACCAGATTGACATCCAAATATCCAGCAGTATAGACTATTCTTGACATATAAACACAGAATGCTGAAACAATGGAATATTACAAGATATCTCAGTCAGCTGTTTGCAGAGAATCTTTGACATAAACTTTACTTCTGTGATCCAATCTTTCTCATTTGTACACGCAACAAATGCTTGCATTTATGTAATGCCTTTAATTTAGTAAAATGTCCCAAGGTGCATCACAGGAATGTTAGCACAGGAATGTTATCAAACCAAGTTTGATTGTGCATTATATAAGGGGGTATCAGGGTAAATGAGAAAAAGCTGGGACAAAGCTGAGTTTTAAGGAGTGTCTTAAAGGAAGAAAGAAAGATAGAGAGGCAGAGGATTGGGCAGAAATTCCAGAGCTTAGGGCCCAGGCAGCTGAAGGTATGCTCATGAATGCTTGAGTGATTAATATCAATACACATGCTGCATTGATACTTAAGTGTGGGAGGGCAATAAAATAAGATATTTTGTCTTTACTATGTGCATAAAGTAATATCAAGATTTAACCGGGGAGACTTCTGTTGAGTAGCAATGGATTGCTCCCAAAATACCTTTGGGGTCCAAACCTGTAACAGAGACAAATTGACAAAGAGGGTTTACACTCATAAATGTTTGCAGTTATGCTGCTGGCTCCTGTCTTTGGAACATTTCTTGTTTAGCTCCAGATATTGACATTGTGCTGCTGAGTGGTAATACTGTCTATGATTACACACGTAATGGGTTTCTCAAGGACTGATGCTCTGTGGGAGGCGTGTTCTCCCAGTGATGGGTTGTCTATTATAAGAACAGCAGTATTACTTCTGGCGGATTCTAATACTGGCTGCTGTGGTTTTGTCATCCAGTCCTCTAGAAAGGATTGGCAAGGTCTGTGCTGGTCACAATGATTTATCACTCTACTATCGAAAGCAATACTTTGACGTGATCGTGTATAGCTTTGAAAAATTATAGTCAACATCATTTGACAGTTTGTGAAAGCCAGCAGCCTTGTGTAGCACACCAATAAAAGAAGTGGGAGATTTTCACCCACCCATACTGGGCAAAGCCATTGCACAGATGAAAATAAAAGTTATTCTTAACTTAAATGTGTGCTGAATTAAAGACAAAAAATGCTTCAAATATTCAGTAATTCAGGCAATGTCCTTGAAGAGAGAAGCAGTGTTTATAACCTCATTACGAACATGTGAAATGGAAGCCCTTCGAGCCTGCTCTACCATTCAATAAGATCATGGCTGATCTGATTATAACCTCAATTCCACACTCCCACCTCCCCTGATAACTTTTCACCCCTTTGCTTCTCAAGAATCTATCTACCTCTTCCTTAAAAATATTCAAAGACACTGCTTCCACCACCTTTCAAGGAAGAAAGTTCTAAAGACTCACAACCCTCTGAGAGAAAATAATTCCCCTCATCTCTGTCCTAAATGGGTGACCTCATATTTTTAAACAGTGTCCCCTAGTACTAGATTCTCACATATGAGAGGAAACATCTTGTCCACATTGGCCCTGTCAAAACCTCACAGGATCTTATATGATTCAGTCAAGTCACCTCTTACTCTACTAAACTTCAGCAGATACAAGCCCAGCCTGTGCAACCTTTCCTCATACGACAACCTGCCCAATCCAGGTATTACTTTAGGGACAGAAACAGAATTACCTGGAAAAACTCAGCAAGTCTGGCAGCATCGGCGGAGAAGAAAAGAGTTGACGTTTCGAGTCCTCATGACCCTTCAACAGAACTGATCTTTCTTTACAAGGAGAGGGGTGAAATATAAGCTGGTTTAAGGTGGGGGGGGGGGGGGGGGAAGGGGGGTGGGTGGGGGAGAAGTGGGGGGAGTGGTGTGGTTGTAGGGACAAGCAAACAGTGATAGGAGCAGATAATCAAAAGATGTCACAGACAAAAGAACAAAAGAACACAGAGGTGTTGAAGATGGTGATACTATCTAAATGAATGTGCTAATTAAGAATGGATGGTAGGGCACTCAAGGTATAGCTCCAGTGGGGGTGGGGGGGGGGCATAAAAGATTTAAAAATAATGGAAATAGGTGGGAAAAGAAAAATCTATATAAATTATTGGAAAAAACAAAAGGAAGGGGGAAGAAACAGAAAGGGGGTGGGGATGGAGGAGGGAGCTCAAGACCTAAAGTTGTTGAATTCAATATTCAGTCCGGAAGGCTGTAAAGTGCCTAGTCGGAAGATGAGGTGCTGTTCCTCCAGTTTGCGTTGGGCTTCACTGGAACAATGCAGCAGGCCAAGGACAGACATGTGGGCAAGAGAGCAGGGTGGAGTGTTAAAATGGCAAGCGACAGGGAGGTTTGGGTCATTCTTGCGGACAGACCGCAGGTGTTCTGCAAAGCAGTCACCCAGTTTACGTTTGGTCTCTCCAATGTAGAGGAGACTGCATTGGGAGCAATGAATGCAGTAGACTAAGTTGGGGGAAATGCAAGTGAAATGCTGCTTCACTTGAAAGGAGTGTTTGGGCCCTTGGATGGTGAGGAGAGAGGAAGTGAAGGGGCAGGTGTTACATCTTTTGCGTGGGCATGGGGAGGTGCCATAGGTGGGGGTTGAGGAGTAGGGGGTGATGGAGGAGTGGACGAGGGTCTGTCCTTGGCTTGCTGCATTGTTCCAGTGAAGCCCAACGCAAACTGGAGGAACAGCACCTCATCTTCCGACTAGGCATTTTACAGCCTTCTGGACTGAATATTGAATTCAACAACTTTAGGTCTTGAGCTCCCTCCTTCATCCCCACCCCCTTTCTGTTTCTTCCCCCTTCCTTTTGTTTTTTCCAATAATTTATATAGATTTTTCTTTATCCACCTATTTCCATTATTTTTAAATCTTTTATACACCCCCACCCCCACTAGAGCTATACCTTGAGTGCCCTACCATCCATTCTTAATTAGCACATTCATTTAGATAATATCACCATCTTCAACACCTCTGTGTTCTTTTGTTCTCTTGTCTGTGACATCTTTTGATTATCTGCTCCTATCACTGCTTGCTTGTCCCTACAACCACACCACCCCCCTCCACTTCTCTCCCCCACCCAGCTTAAACCAGCTTATATTTCACCCCTCTCTTTGTAAAGAAAAATCGGTTCTGTTGAAGGGTCATGAGGACTCGAAATGTCAACTCTTTTCTTCTCCGCCGATGCTGCCAGACCTGCTGAGTTTTTCCAGATAATTCTGTTTTTGTTTTGGATTTCCAGCATCCGCAGTTTTTTGTTTTTATCTCTGTGTTACTTTAGGGAACCTTCTCTGAGCAGTTTCCAACTTATTTACAGTATTTCTTAAATAAGGAGATCAGTACAGCACACAGTATTCCAGATGTGGTCTCACCAATACTCTATATAACTGAAGCTAACCTCTCTACTTGTGTATTCAATTCCCCTCTCAATAAATGATAACATTCAATTAGCTTTCTGCATACTAACCTTTTACAATCCACAGACTAGGATACCTAGGACAGAAATTTCCATTCCTGGGTGGGCAGGTGCCCGACTCGAAAGGGAGTAAAATAGCGTATGATAGCGTCGGGTGAGCGCCCAGACGTCATCACACACTCGCGCGATATTTCACTTGGTGGGCGTTAATTAACAGGTCACTTAAGGCCTTAACAGCCCAATTGAGTGTGACTTTTCATGGCCCAAGCGACTTTCTGCTCGAGCAAAACAGGCAGGTGGCCAGGCGACATTTTCACAAACCTCTTCCAAGGGCGGGATAAAAGGTGTCAGCAGCATTGCCAGTGTGAGTAGTGAGCATTGCTGCCTGTCAGGCCCCTGGAGGATTCAGACTGTGTCGGCCCTTCCAGGTATCAGGCAGCTTGCCCTTAACCTGGTAATGGGGATTGTGGTCTCCGCTGGAGGCACCTCCAACTTTGAGGAAGAGAGGGACAGAAGGAAGAGGAGGCCAGGTGTCCCAGTGCAGCTTCCAGGAGAGGAACCTGTGGGAGAAGAGGTGCAGGCACAAGGGCGCAGGGCCAGCAGGAAGTCCAAGGTGGAAGAGGCCGCAGAAGATGCCACTATCTTGCTGCCAGGGTTTACAGGTGGCGATGCACCTACCTCAATATGTCCGAGGTGCAATGCTGAAGGAGGGTCTGCTGCACAAGGGAGACTGTGACATCCGTTTGCCAGGTGATTGGGCCTGAGATCAGCTCTGACTTTGTGGGTGGAAACCCTTGCCAGTGGCCCTCAACTTCTATGCCTCTGGCTCTTTCCAGGGCTTGGTAGGGGATTTTTGTGGAGTTTCCCAATTAGCTGCCCACAGTTGTGTCAAGCAGGTGACAGAAGCTCTATTCAGGCAGTTGCTGACCTTTATTACAAAAACAGAATTACCTGGAAAAACTCAGCAGGTCTGGCAGCATCGGTGGAGAAGAAAAGAGTTGACGTTTCAAGTCCTCATGACCCTTCGACAGAACTTGAGTGACCTTTATTCTTTACCATACAGACAAGGCCAGCCAGGCTGAGTGAGCCAGAGGCTTTGCAGCGATTGCTGGGTTCCTCCATGTCGAGGTGCCATCGACTGCACACATGTGGCCATCAATCCTCCAAAATAAGTATACTAATGTCTTGATATTAAATTTGGCTGGATCTCCATGTCTCCAGCCTTGCTGGGCTTTCCCCACACTACTGCACTCCTTCCCCACTTCCTCACAATATTGGGGTCAGTGTTTCAGGTTGATGACCTTTCAACAGAACTGTTTCTAAGCAAATATCGAGCCAAGTAAAAGGGCGACAAAGATCAGTAGTTTGGCCCTGGTTTAAATATTGTGTCCGGTTCTGGGCACCAACCTTTAAGTGGATGCTGAAAGCTTTGGAGAGGGTAGAGAAGGGATTTGCAAGAACGGTTCCGGGACGAGCAATTACAGTTACGTGGATAGACTGGAGTAGCTGTGGTTGTCCGTCTTAGAGCAGAGAATGCTAAGAGGAGGTTATGATAGAGATGCTTAAAATTTTGAAGGGTTTAGATAGAGTAAATCAAGAGAAACTGTTTCCAATGGCTGAAAAATCGATAACCAGGGAGCACAGATTTAGTGTGATTGGCAAAAGAACCAGAGATGGCATGAGGTAAATCATTTTAATGCAAAGAGTGGTTAGGATTGGGAATGTACTGCCTGTGCGGGTGGCAGAAACACACTCAATAGTAGCTTTCAAAAGGAAATTGGATAAATAATTAAAGGAGAAAAATTGCATGGACATGTGGGAAGAGTGGGGGAGGTGGCGAGGTGAATGGCGGTGGGACTAACCAGATTGATGAGTGATCTTCTGTGAAATGTGCTATTCCATGATTCTGCCTATGATAGGATGGAGGGCAGGAGTGGTTGCAGTTGTATTAGTTAATAATTTTTTAAAAATTGAGGATACTATCATCTTTCTTTCAAATCTTAAAATAGAACTTAGTTTGCGCTTTGGTTTCTGATGTTTCACATAGTTGGAGTGGGTGAGATTAGAACCACTCAGATGGATGGAACTATTAATTTGTTTAGCTCAAGACACTGCTTATAAAATCAGACAGGTTAATGTATTAAATAATTCAGCAATCGCTACATATTTCTCTGTGAAATAGTGCTCAAATCCATCAAGCATTCTCTTTGAGTGCAATGCTGCACTATATAAACACATTGGGCATTCCTATTCAGTGCTGCCCGATACATTGAATAGAATTGTTCAAGTAGACTGGGCATTCAGGCGTCGTGAAAGAGCTAATTAACATCAGGGGAAGTACCATCATTAACAGCAGGTACTTCAGCTTGAGTTGTGTATGCTAATACAGCTCCCTTGGTCTTTCAGGTGCATTAATGTCTCCCAACTTATTTTGATCTGACGGTATTAGCAACCACTGTTTAAATTAAATTCAAAAGTAGAGAAATTGTGTTAAACTTACATTGAACCTTGGTTGAACAGCACTTAAGAGTACTGTGCATAGCTCTGGTCTCTATATTACAAAAAGCACTAGAGAAAGTGCATAGAAGATTCACGAGGATGATACCGGAATTGAGTGATTACAGCTACGAGGGAAGATTGAACAAACTGGAGCTCTCTCTTCTAGAAAAGAGAAGGCAGAGAGATGACCTGATAGAGATCTTTAAAGTTACAAAAGCTATGAAGTTCAGTAATGTAGAAGAAGAGAGAATGTTTCTACCTGAGGGACGCCTGGGGTGTGGGTGGGGGAGGTGCATCCATAGCTAGGGCCCATAAATAGAATATAATCACAAAGAAAGGAATGTGGCAAAACCTCTTTACTCAGAGAGTGATGAGAATGTGAAACTTGCTATCATATGGTGAATAGCATTTAAGGGAAAGCTAAATAAGTACATGAAGGAGAAAGGAAATAAAGGATATGTTGACAATATAAGCTGACGTGATGTGGGTGGAAGCTCAAGTGGGGCATAAATGCTAGCATGGACTATTTGGGCTGAATGGTCTATTTCTGTGCTGTAAAAATTCTCTATAAATGAAATAGTTAAAAGGCTATCAAAAGAAATAAATAAATGTGAACAAAAATGGCCCAAACATTAATTCTTAGTAACACTTTGATTTAGAAATCTAATCTAAAACCAAATGACCAAAAATTAACTGCAGTAAAAGTCCACCAATGTTGTATATTGATGTTTTCAATCTCACTAAGCAATCCTGTGCTTCACATTGGATATGGCCACTTAACAAGTAATTAGCATGTGATTGAAATAAGAATGTTGCCTTTTATCCTGTGCTTGCACATAATACTGCCTAATGCAACAACTCTTCTCTCCAACCAATACAATAATATCAGGTCAGCGCACTCAGGCCATTAGTTTACTAATCTTATTTGATTTTGTGAAAAAAATTCTGTCACATTGTTTTTACTTTTATTTATTTTCAGTTTAGAAATCCTAGAGAATGCTCAGCACATCTCTATGTTACCGTAAACCAATGATAGTATTTAGGCAGAAGTTAATTGTACCTGAACAATCAGCAAAATTATTAATACATAAGCAAAATACTGCAGCTTTTGGAAATCTGAAATCAAAATAGGTAAAGCTGGGAATACTCAACAGTTCAAGCAGCATCCATGGAGAGAGAAACAGTTCTTTCTTTAGAACTGGTAAAAGTTAGATATGTAACAAGTTTTGAACAAATGTAAAGGCAGGGAAGTTGGCTGGAGGGAGTGGGTGTGGTGAGAGGGATGGTGGTGAGTGGCAGTTGAAGAGCATTAGGGAAGGTCTGTGATGGCGTGAAAGGCAAGGCAGACGAATGAGAATAGCTTGAACAGCAAAATTGACATTTATAGTATAAACGCTGTTTTTTGGTCAAAATTATGCAGTCCCCACGGCTATGGAAGGCTTTCAATAAAGTGATAAGACAATATTCTAGTACTCCAATATATACATAGACAAGAAGTTGGAGATCTTGCTTTGTGATCCTATGGATCATGTATTTATAGATGATGGATTAAGTCAAATCCAGGAGTAAACTCATTGGGTGCTTCTCTGATTTGCTCATTGTGCCAGGCAAGCAAAATCAACAGTGTCAGGGAGAAATGCAGCCAAAACTTTAACAGCAGCCCTTCAAACAATGAAACTGAGATACTGCTTCTGATATGGACACGGATTTCTGCTTGTCTTGTGAAAGATGTTTATTTTAAATCAGACAAATGCCCTGTGGTATTGGGTAAAGATCCAGAACTTGGTTGAAGTGACTAGTTGAATTCTTGAATGGAACAAAGATCAAAACGAAAGTCATGTCTTTAGATTAGAGGGTCAAATTTGGAAACAATAGTTGGTGTTGCTTTTCTTTTCCAGTTGGACCCTTGTTCCATAGGGAAGTTCCCAAAATGATCACTCATTATTTATTCAGCGAATAGAAAAATCCAAGGAGTTGGCCATGTCCATAAATTTCATTCTTAGGCATTTATACAGAACTGCATTGACTTCTTTTCTGAGCTATAACACCTTACATTAAAAAAAGACTGGCAGGTTGAGGAAATTTCAGTAATAACTTTCTTGATATGTGATAATCAATTTAAAAGAATATTTAATTCAATTTCTATTGAGAGTAGAAGCAGATGGAACTTGAATGACTCAGTAGAAAATTATTATTAAAATATACATAGTAGTCTGTTATATCTGATGCTGAATTGATGACAAAATTGCCTATTGATTGCTATCATTCAGTATTGCTTGTGCAAAGCTGATATTAATTTGGATCATTCTCAGACAGAGGGAGAGTGGAGAAAAAGGTGAATAACATTTTTATTGATAAAAGAACTATTGAAAAAAATTAATTCAGATGAAGAAAAAATGTGAGAAAATATGGTTGGATGGAAAAATGGGAGCATAGGAGGGACAACTATGGGAAGATGACAGAATATGTGGGGCCTACAAACAGGCTTCACTGGAAACTTTAGTTGAATCAGCTTGTTGGAGCGATACAGAAAGAAGGTAGAAAGTGTAGTATAAAGGGTTAACAGATGGGATATGCTAATATATGATGTAGATGATGATGTATCACCATCAGTCAAGTGTTAGACTCTTGAGAGGAGGTTGGAATCACACCTAGGAGCTACTGTGTAAGTTGTTTAGATATAGTAGTAACATACAAGTGTTATGCAGGTACCAGTGTATATCTATGGTCTGGCTAAGAACCAAATCCCACGCCCAGGGTGCAATTCTCCCATGGGGGGAATCAATGGTGGGCGGGGAGGGGAGAATTTGGCAGAAGGTCCAAAAATTGGTTTCTCTCCAGCATGAAATTTCAGTGGTGTCTTCTGAAGCTGCCTGTCATTGGATCGGGAATCCTGCTTTAGGCTGGCATGAAACATATTTGCATCCCGCTAATAGATGCAAATGAAGGCCCAACTGGAATTTCCCCTCACACCCAATTCTCCATTATGCCAGTGTAAAAACACACCGGCCCAGAACACACCTGGACCAATGTGATGTGCAAAAGCTGGGGCTTACCTTTAGGGCTTTGTTCAGCTCGCGGGCATCGGATGAGAAGAAGATGATGGAGACCTACCGCTGCTGGATCCTGGAGGAACACGTACATCACGTGGTGGGTGGAGCCTCATCCACATGGTTCCCCTACGAAGCAGCTTTTGGAAGGAGGGGGGAATCCATATGGCAACTTTGACTTTGCTGAGGTTTTGGACTTCCAGCGACTTCGGCATGCACTCCAATGTTCTTCCAGGGACTTCACCATTGGCAGGTGGGGATGGGTGGCAAAGTGGTGGGGAGGGGGTCGTGTAGAATGTATAGATCTGAAGGGGGGAATGTCCAGGTGAATGTGCTCACAGGAAGGGGTGGGTGGAATCAATATCTAACTCCTGGGGAGCGAACTCAGGCTGGGCGTGTTAGGACGGGATGCTTAGGGTAACAGGGGGCAGAGGGAGCCCATGGGTAAGGGTGAGGGTACGACAGCATTGGTAGAAAGGGCGGTGAGTGTCGCTGGTGGGAACATGGAGGATCACATGGACACGGGGGGTAGGAAGGAGGAGGTCGTGGAGGTCAACGTGGATGGACATGGGATTTGCCGGGAGGAAGGGAATGTGCACATTCACCTGGACATTCTAGAATGGGAAGGGTTCAGGCTGGAAGGTGACGGTGGGGAGGTCAAAGGTTATGCTGGGAGGGGTCAGTGGTTATGAGGCAAAGGACATGGGTGACTGAGGGAGGGAAATGGTGGGGGAGCTCATGAAGAATGTCACGATGACCATGGTGGCCAAATCAAAACTGAGAGGAGTCTCGTGCTTAACGGGCACAAGTGAATTTTTAAAATTTGTTCATGGGATGGGGGCGTTGCTGGCTAGGCCAGTATTTACTACCCATCCCTAACTGCCCTTGAGAACTGAATGGCTGCTAGGCCATTTCAGAGGTCATTGAAGAGTCAACCACATCGCTGAATGGGAGTGCGATCAGTGGGTGGGCGGAGATGCAGGTCAGCTCAGATGGACAGCTGAAGGAGAACCCCGGCAGGCAGCACTGAAAATGCTCGGGACAGTGAGACGAGTGTAATGGATGAAAGCTCTGCGTGCATGGGAGAGAGCTGGCACGAGGCTCCGAAAGGCCTGATCACAGACACTTCTTACTCCAGAATCACTCACGGTCCGGCTGCGCGCATGCTGAACTCCTAGTGGGGGTGGGGGTGGGGGGTGCGGGGAGCCTATATAATGATGCTGAAAGTAAACAGTAGACATCATGCAATGGTGAATATATTTGCAGATTAATCAGCGGCAATATTCTGTTCACCCATGCAACCACAGTTGAGCAAAATTTCGTGATTTTTCTTGGCCTACCGCTTCTTCTAGGTGCTGCCCTGCATCCACAGCAGCGGTGGAGACAGACTGTAGAGTTTTTTGCCCTGTTGTCTTTGATGACTTCAGTGGTCGTCCTCTGGAGAGCTGAGGCCTGAAGGGCCCTGGCTTCCTTTAGCTACCCTGTGCTCCCGCTGTGCTGACAGAAGATGAGGTTGAAGGGGTCACAGGCAAAGGGGATTCAGAGGGAGTGGACAGCCTCTGAGATTCCTGAGAGGATGACCCAGGCGTCCAGCTGCCACTCCTCCTCCTTTGGGTGCCCACATGCCCCTGTCAAACTCCTTGAGGAGAAGGAGCACCTGCAGGGAAGTCAGAGTGCCCCGTTTCCCTCTCACATTGCCACTGCAGGAACTCACCCATGGCTACCGTGATGCAGTGTGGGTCTGTGTGCATCTCTGGCAGAAACTGGGAGTTCTGCTGGACCTGGGTCTCCATGGCGTCCATCATTCTTCCCATGGAGACCTCCGTATGCACACATGTGGCACCATTTCATCAGAGAGCAGGTGGACAGGCTCCTCCGACCCACGTGCTTCTCTGTTGAGAGCTTCCCACAGCTCTGCGTGATGTTTCCCCACCTCTTGCTTACTCTCCAGCATGAGTTGGAAGGCCGAATTCAGAGGCTCGTCATCTGACTCAGACTTCACAGATGCCCCTTCCCCAGCAGCCCCCTGAGAGCCAGGGAGCTCAGCTGAACCTGCGGACACTTGTCTGTGCAATGACCACCAAATTATGAGACCTTTCCAAAACTACCACTAATACCCACCAAGGTGAGTGTTCCTGAACTGGTGGGGAGGGGGGGGGGGGTCCAAGTGGCCACTGTGATGCCACTACAGATCCTGGTTCATCTCTGTGCTGGGGCTTGGGCTGAGGCCTGATAAGGAGTCCCCCTCCTCCTGCTCGGGCCTTGGTCTCTCCCTGGGGGCACCTGTAAGTAAGAGAGGAGAGTGCAAGTGACAGCATCAGCTGCTTCCAACATGGAGGCACATTCGACCTACTGGTTTGCATTGAATAGTTGAATCCTTACTAGGTGAACGTTGAAATCTGAGCTCCCCATTGCCAATAGCTTGATCCCGCTCCATTCCTGCGAGCTCAGATACCGTCTCCTAGAACCCCGTGAGACACCTGAGAAATGGGCACCCTCCCACCCCTCCCGTCTTCTCACATACTCTTCAGTTGTGCCAGATCTCTCGCTGCTCAAAGAGAACAGCATGTTTGAGAGGAGTTGTATGTTGCATAGATTGGAACAGTAGAAATTGGTTCATTTATTAAACCTCCCCTGGTAAGACAGCCCACATTTGTGGCAGGTCATCACTGGTGCGAATTGGGCAGAAGGGTTGTGGACCAGATCCCTCCAGAGCTGTGAGCACATCCAGATGCAAGGGGAAGGCTCAGACAGGCATGTGATTTGTGGGGGTTGCTGGTTCCCTCTACGCCTAAGCTGGTTCCCCCCCACTTCCCCCCAACACCGTCCACCCCTCTTCCATGCAGCGTTCCATGTCTGCTGAAGGGTGCAGGAGGCACAGGGGTCACTCCACTGCAGAATGGATGGGTTGCAGTGGGGCTGTGAGGCAGGATATGCCATTGCCACTGGGCCTTGTACCCTGACATATTGGAGTCTTTGTCGTTTATGCGACCATTTGTTGAGATTCACCGTGACAGAGCGAATAAGATGCTTCATCCTCTTCTGGCACCGTGTTGCCAAGCTCTTATGCGCCCCCTGGGCACTGATGGCATTGGCCACCTGTGCCCATGCAGCATCGGTTTCCCTACTTGGCCTCATCCTGAGATCAGGCAGGTAGAACGCAATCCTGCGCAACTCGAAATGCTCCAGGAGGATGCGTAGGGAGACGTCACTAAATTTCAGATCTGGGCCGATGGATGACCTTGCAGGCATCTCTGCTTTTGCCTTGACATTGTGGATGCCTGGCACCTTTGAAATATGGTTCCTGGATATGACGGTGGGGCACACACCAACAAACCCATCCCACCATGGAAGACGGCACAAAACGCACAAAAGCATAATTAATTACATTGGGCATCACGTTGGGCGGGGGGAGTGGTTGGTGGAGGGCACAATATGGTGAGAAGGCCAAAAAACGTTTTTACTCTGTCGTTAAACCAGTTTGTGATCGTCCACTCCACCCGTCAATTGTAGGCCACGTTTCCCACCGCCACACGTCGGGAACATAATTTCAATACTTTAGCATCTAGAACTCATGACACTCTGAGGAACTTGTTGCTTCCACAAAGGACTCTGCAAAGAAGCTTCAGAAGCGGAATGAGCTTCAACACCAGGGGAGATTGTCACAGCCGTACCGTCCACTGTTGTATCAAAGACTGAAAAGGCATCGAAGATCTGAGATTTCAATAAACTTAGACGACAAAGGGAAAAATAACCATCCTGTAAGACTGTCAGGAAACAACAGGAGAGAATCTAACCTTTATCATTGTTTAATCTCCTACTAACAACATCCTGGGGGTCATCATTGACCAGAAACTAGACTAACCATATAAATACTGTGGCTTTGAGAGCAGGTCAGAGGCTGAGAATCCTGCAGAGAGTAACTCACCTCCTGACTCCCCAAAGCCTGACCATCATCTACAAGGCACAAGTCAGGAATGTGATGGAATACTCTCCACTTGCCTGGGTGAGTGCAGCTCCAACAACACTTGGGAAGCTTGACACCATCCAGCACAAAGCAGCCCACTTGATTGGCACCCCATCCACAAATATTCACTCCCTCCACCACTGACGCACAGTAGCCGCAGTGTGTACCATCTACAAGATGCACTGCAGGAACACACTAAGCCTCCTTAAACAGCACCTTAAACCCACGGCCACTACTGTCTAGAAGGACAAGGGCAGCAGACACATGGGAACACCACCAACTGGAAGTTCCCTTCCAAGCCACTCACCACACTGACTTGGAAATATATCACTGTTCCTTCACTGTCGCTGGGTTAAAATCCTGGAACTCCCTTCCTAACAGCACAGTGGGTGTACCTACACAACATGGACCGCAGCAGTTCAAGAAGCAGCTCACCACCATCTTCTCAAGGGCAACTAGGGATGGGCAATAAATGCAGGTCTATCCAGCAATGCCAAAATCCCATGAATGAATAAAAAAAACTTATAAGTCCTGCTCACAGGAATCTTCCCCCCATGTCAAGTTTACCGCCCACGTCAACGTGACTTCAGAACGGTGTGCTTCACGACTGCCTTTAAAATGCGTGCACCTGGCGGCCTGAACTTTGAGGGGTACTGGGAGGTGAGTGCACACAGCCTTGCACAGCGCTCGTGAGCATCGCCCATAGGACATCAAGGAAGAGGCACCGTGCATTTGCTGGGGTCACGGGCAAGTTGCTGTTTCCCAGCTGGCTTTCAGTATGCTGCCGGGCCAAGGGCTCCAGTGTGGGTCAGGTCGGCTGGAGGAGTTGGTGGCAGCACTGACCAAAGAAAATACACAAGCACATGCTGATGTGGGGGGTGGGGGGTGGGGGATGGTGTGGAGGGATAAGGCAGCACAGGCTGAAGGAAGTGCACCAACACATGCCAAGGGACTGGTGGAGAGGGGGGTGAGGGAAGCAGCCATGCAATTGGAAAATGTTGTCAAAATTGAATATTCTTCCGCAGCTGAGACCGTTCAGCTCCAGCTCCATTGACATGTTTGGGTTGGGCTTCTGAAGCTTTTCTGTCCACTCAAGCAGTCTAAAAGCATGAAAGTGCCACCAAATGCTCCAGAACTTTTCACCCCTCGGCGCAGACTGCAAATTAATGTGCATTTTAGGGGGGCAGCACAGTCACTGGTGGAGACACTCACAGCACTTTGAAATGTCTTTATTAAGGTTTCCCCCATGATTTAAGCTAACAGCTCACCCTTGCAGTGTGGGTTAGGAGAATGCCTGTGTCTGAGCTGAGAGCACAGCATGCAGTCCAGTGGCTGAAGCTGCTGCCAATCGGTCAGGTGGAGCGGGGTGGAGGTGGGTGGGGTTTCAGAAAGTCATGAAGTGCACTAAACACTGGCCATCCTAGTGGTGGACAGCACTCTCCTGCATATATGAAAGGGCCTTCAGATTTAATCTTAGTATACATATGTTATCCCACGTATCTCTCTCTTTGACCCTGCAGGAGGAGAACATCAGGATCACGGAGTCTGGTAGGCCTTATGGCTTACAGGGAGTAGTGAAGAAGAGGAGAGGGTCTCGGCAAAGGGAGGAGCACCTCCCTCAAGATGAAGCAGCGACAGGGCCTGCTGCGCCTGCAACTAAATATCCACAGAGCGCCGTCACTCGTAGGCGCCTCGCTAGATCCAGTTGGTCACATAAGCCACCTGCTGCAGGATTTGGCACCACAGTGGCTGTGAAAGTGACTGCGGCACTCAATTTTTACGCCAGTTTCTGCTTTCAGGGCTCCCCAGGTGACCTGTATGGGATCTCGCAAGCCTCCATGCACAAGTGTATCCAGGAGGCCAGGGTCATCTTCGTGAAGGTACAGAACTTTGTGCATTTTGCCTGGGATCAGGAAAGCCAGGAAGAAAGAGCGCTGGGATTTGCACAGATCTCAGGTTTTCCACAGGTGCAATGTGCCATCGATCACACGCACCTGGAGCTTAGCTCTCCGTGGCCACAAGCAGTCAAACACATCAATCGCAATGGCTTCCACTTCCGAATGTTCAGCTGGTGTGCGACCACCACAAATGCATCCTACTGGTCTGCGCATGATTCCCAGGTAGTGTCCACGACTCCTACATCCTTAGCAGGTCTCAGATCCCTGACATCTTCCAGGGTCCACACAGGTGGAGGGATGGCTTCTCGGGGACAATGGCTACCTATGGAGGACGTGGCTGATGATGCCCATGTGGCGGCCTCAGGCTGCAGCAGAGCGACGGTATAATGAGACTTACACTGCAACTCGGACTTTGATGGAGCAAACGATAGACATTTTGAAAATGAGGTTCCAATGCCTCGACAGGTCCAGTGGAGCACTGCAATACAGTCCCCAGAAAGTGTCGTGCATCACCACCACTTGCTGTGCCCTCCACTACCTGGTGCTACAATGAGGGGAGGACCTGGCTGAGGAGGAGATGGAAGAGCTGCACGTCTCCTCCGATGAGGAGGACTTTGAAGGGGATGATGGTGATGAGGTCCTTAAAGGCAAGAATGCCAGCAATGAAGCCATTGCGCTGGCCAGATGAGGCAGGCGCGCTCGGGAGTGCCTCATAGCCTCAAAATTCGCAGAGGATGATGATGAGATGCAGTGAGGACAGTCCTGAAATCCTCACCTTGCATCTGTGAACGTTTGACTCCTGTGTGGCTGATGGCAGCGCACATACCCTCAGTGCTCAGGCTCATGTCATGGAGATGCAGCAGAGGCCCTAATAGTCGCTAGATTCCAGGGGAATGATGACAACGTACAGTGAGGATGCACCATAGATCTGCACATTGCCTCTGTAAATGAGGCCATGAAACTTTAATTGCACCTAATCCTTTGTCAGCCTTCAGCACCTGTCCCCTTCAAGAGCACAGTATCACTGGTCACAGATGCTGAAGTGTTAGGGGGCCAGCTCCACCTTAAAGGTGCTGAGAGCACACAGAGAGAGTGATAGAACTCTGACGCCTGCCCACGACATTCTGGCAGCAATGAACAATGACTAGCACCATTGAGATGCAGGCATCACTAATGTGTCCAGCGAGTGTGAAGCAGGACCATCACTTTGTTCGGAAGGTTAAACACTGCACGGGGAAGAGGCCCTGGACTGAGACACCTGCCTTTATCTTGTGCAGGAACCAAGGTTTCACATCTGAGTGACACGAACACTGTTCATCATAACAAGAAGCATTGGCAGGGAGACCTTCTTGGGAGTTTATTTACAACAGTGAACATTATGTACAAGTGATTAACACCTGTGTCCAGGCTGTGCCAAGTGGTTATGGTACTGGGTTTGTAACCCCAAGATCAAGAGTTCAAATCTCACAATGGCAAACTATGAAACAATGTAACTTCATCTGACAACAGATGGAAATGGGTTTGTACTCAAAAGAGTTACTCTGTCATTTTGACGTGGGCAAGACTCACGTCCGAGTTTTCTGTCAAGAGTACGCGAAGGGGTCGACAAAGAGACGCAAATCCAGGGTCGAGGAGTTGGAGAAGGAGGTGCTCGACCTGGAGGTACGTCTCCGTCAGCCCGACGCGGACCCGGCCCTGCGGTCGGTGTACGATGAGAGGAAGGGCGCGCTGCGGGACCTGCAACTGGTCGGGTCTCGGGGCGCGTTCGTGAGATCGCGGATCTGTTTCCTTAAGGAGATGGACCGTGGCTCTCCCTTCTTCTACTCACTGGAAAAAAGGCACGGGGTCCGTAAGCAGCTCTTTACGCTGCTGGCCGACGACGGATCCCTTGTCTCGGATCCGGAGGGCATCAGGGCCATTGCCCGAGATTACTACACTGCCCTGTTCTCTCCGGATCCGTCCAGTGAGGAAGCTTGCAGAGTTTTGTGGGAGGACCTGCCGCAGGTCGGCCCGGAGTGCGCCGGAAAGCTCGACTCCCCTATAAGTCTGGGGGAGCTGACCGGCGCACTCGACGGTCTTTCTAGGGGCAAAACCCCGGGACTAGACGGGCTGACCGTGGAGTTCTTCAGGGCGTTCTGGGACGTCTTGGGGAGCGACTTCGCGGGGGTCCTGGGGGAGAGCATTGCTACCGGGGAGATGCCCCTTTCGTGGCGCAGGGCCGTGATTGCCCTGCTGCCGAAGAAGGGGGATCTCCGCCTTCTTAAAAACTGGCGCCCGGTCTCTCTCCTCAGCACGGACTACAAAATCTTCCCCCGAGCCATGTCTTCTCGGCTCGGCACCGTGCTGGACCACATGATCCACCCTGACCAGTCCTACACCGTCCCGGACCGAACCATTTATGATAACATCCATCTGGTCCGGGACATCATCCACCATTCCCAGAGGGCTGGTCTGTCGAGCGCCTTCCTGTCTCTCGATCAGGAGAAGGCGTTCGACAGGGTGGATCACGAATACTTACTCGGAACTCTGCGAGCTTTCGGGTTCGGGACGCGTTTTGTCGCCCGGATCCGACTTCTGTACACCGCCGCGGAGTGTCTAGTGAAGGTTAACGGGTCCCTGACGGCGCCCCTTCGCTTTGGGAGAGGGGTACGTCAGGGCTGCCCCCTGTCTGGCCAGTTGTATTCTATCTGCGTGGAGCCTTTCCTGCGCCTCTTGCGGAGGAGGTTGTCGGGATTGGTTCTGCGCGGGCCGGGCATCGGGGTGGTCCTTTCGGCTTACGCCGATGACGTGCTCCTTATGTTTAGTGACCCGGCTGACCTGCGGAGGATGCGCGAGTGCCAGGAGGTCTACTCTGCCGCTTCTTCTGCCAGGATCAACTGGGGTAAATGTTCTGGACTCCTGGTCGGTCAGTGGCAGATGGATCCCCTACCCGAGGAGCTCAGGCCTTTCACCTGGAGCAGGACCAGCCTCCTCTACCTGGGGGTCCATCTCTGCCCCGCTGAGGAATCCTGGCCGGCAAACTGGCAGGAACTGGAGACGAAAGTCACCGCTCGCCTGCGGCGCTGGACAGGACTGCTCCGAGTGCTATCTTACCGAGGTCGAGTTCTGGTCATAAACCAGCTGATCGCCGCCATGTTGTGGTATCGGCTGGTCACTTTGACCCCTCCCCCGGACTTTGTCACAAGAATCCAGAGATTGTTAGTCGACTTCTTCTGGGACAAAAGATTGCACTGGGTCGCTGCCGAGGTTCTGAGTCTCCCGCTTAGGGAGGGTGGTCAGGCGCTAGTGTGCCTACGCACACAGGTGGCGACTTTCCGCCTTCAGACCCTGCAGCGATACCTCTACGTCGAGCCTCCTCCTAGATGGTGTGCCCTGATGACGTATTTCCTCCGTCAGGTGCACGGCCTGAATTATGACGTGCAGCTCCTGTTTATAGAACAGCTGGGCCTCGGTGGCTCCTTGCAGGCGTTGCCCGTCTTTTACCAGGACCTGATCAAAGTCTGGAAAGTGGTCGCCTCGCGACGCAGCTCTCCCCCGTCAGGAGTAGCGGCTATCGTCAGAGAGCCGCTGCTCAGGAATCCGCCCCTCCGTCCTTTTCAGTGGTTGGCGGAGAGGAGGGCTGTGGCCGCAGGGGTGACCAGAATCGGGGACGTGCTGGGTGGCGGAGGACTGGGCTGGATGCTCCCGCAGGAGTTGGTGCGACGCGCGTCTGTGAGTGTCCAGGTCGCAGCCGATGCCATCCAAGACCTGAGAACGGTCGTGCTCGGACCCGACGTTATTTTGGGTCTCGAGGCGGCCCAGGTGCGCGGTGGTCTTCCGTCTGAGCGTTCCCCTGTTCGGACGGAATTCCACATTGGCCCCAAGCCCCGAACCCTCCCTCGGGTGCTGGTGCCCCGCAATATGAGCCGCCTCGGGGACATGCCCTCTGTGCCTTTTGGCACGGCAAAGAGGAGCTTTTTGTACGGACTGCTGCTGCACACCTTCCATTTTCTCGCCCTTGTCCGTCGACCGGACACGCCCTGGCGTGCCTTGTTGCCGTCCGGCGGCGGAGGCCCCCGATGGGAGGCCCTCTACGGAGGTGTCCTCCCCCTTTCTATCGGAGACCTGGGTTGGAGGATGTTGCATGCAGCAGTCCCTTATAATAAGAGGATGCATTGGTTCGCGGACTCTCAGGACACGTGCCCTTTTTGCGGTCTTGTGGAGTCCGTGGACCATGTATACGTAGGGTGTTGTAGGCTGCACTCCCTTTTTAGTTATTTGAAAAACCTTTTATTGATGTTTTGTTTGCACTTCAGCCCCACGCTCCTGATCTATGGGCACCCGGTGCGGAAGGGGGTCGGGAAGGAGGAGGACCTCCTCGTGAACCTGCTCCTGGGCCTGGCCAAGTTGGCCATTAACAGGTCCAGGCAGCGGGCGATCGACGGGGGAGTCCCGCCCGATTGTTTGTCCCTCTTCCGCGGCTACGTTCGCTGCCGGATGTCCCTGGAGAAGGAGCACGCGGTGTCTGCTGGCACTCTCGAGGCCTTCCGTGCTCGGTGGGCACCGCGGGGACTGGGGTGTTTTGTTGACCCCTTTAATCACATTTTGATTTAAAGTTTGTAAGTTTCCTTTAAAACTTTTTTCTTGGTTTTACAGCTGACCTGAATTAGGGGCTGTGCCTGATTTTTCCCAATTTTGTTGATTTGGTTTTCATTTAAAAGATTATCAAGAGTTCAAATCTCACAATGGCAAACTATGACACAATGTAACCTCATCTGAAACAGATGGAAACGGGTTTGTACTCGAAAGAGTTACATCTCCTTCCTATCGACGGGTGAGTCCCGCCCGATTGTTTATCCCTCTTCCGCGGCTACGTTCGCGGCCGGGTGTCTTTGGAGAGGGAGCACGTGGTGTCTGCTGGCACTCTCGAGGCCTTCCGTGCCCGGTGGGCACCGCAGGGACTGGGGTGTTTTATTGACCCCTTTAATCACATTTTGGTTTAAAGTTTGTAAGTTTCCTTTAAACTTTGTTCTTGGTTTTACAGCTGACCTGAATTAGGGGCTGTGCCTGATTTATCCCAATTTTGTTAATTTGGTTTAATTGTTTTGACTCTACAAGAGTTACATCTCCTTCCTAACCCTGCCCCTATGTATGGTGCTCCCCCGACATCCACAGTGGAGGTGGAGGCAGCCTGCTGACTGTGACACCCTGTCTCTGATGACCTTTGCAGGTGCTCTCTGGACGGCTGAAATCTGGAGGGTCTGCTTTGGGTGTTCTGCTGTGGGCCCAGCTGCACCCTCCTTGCCCTGTGGAGCTGGAGCTGCTGGGGACGCAGGTAGAGGGAATTCGGATGGGTCGGACACCCCTGGAGTCACCTGGATGGATGGCCCTGGGGTGTGCACCTGCTGATCCTCCTCCCTATAGGTGCCCGAGGGCCCCTGGCTGACCCTTGAGGAGAAGAGGAAGCTGAAGTGAGATCGAGCTGCCCCGCACTCTTCTCACATTGACACTGTTGGGGGCCAATTATGGCATCAGAGATGGAGTTCAGCCCATGCAGCAGTGCAGGAGTGATGTCCTGGATCTAGGTCTCCATGGCAGCCGCCACCCTACCAGCATTAACCTCGGTGCGTTGGCACGCCTGTGCTATAACCTCAGCCTGAAGGTGGGCGGACTCCTCCATTGTGCTTTGTTTGTGTCTGTGTAACAGACATCCCTTCCTGATTTCCTCGAGCTTGCATTTGCAGCTCCAGCAACTGAGGTATGACCAAGTCCAGAGGCTCATTGTCTTACTCAGATTCAGTAGATTCCTGGCTTCCAGCAGTCCTCCATTTGCTGGAAACCTGGGAAGTCCCTGCCTCCACCTTCTGTGGATCAAATAGCGTGATGTGCTCACCAGATTGTGACCCCAAGACCCCTAGAACTAAGTCCCACTGAGGTGTGTGCCTCTGTGCTGGTGGAGGGTGTGGGTGAGTGCTGTGATGGATCTTCAATGATGGTGTCATCAGATTCTTCTTCCGGGGTGTCTTCAGAGCTTTGAGTCAAGGACCTCGGCTGCTTCCCAGATGTGCCTGCGAAAGCAAGGAGAGATAATTGGTGCATGGCAGGGGACTGCGGAACAGGGGAACTGACTCACAACATGGTTGTCTGATGGATTTCGCACTGCTGGATTCTCACTTGATTGAGCACCACTGACTTCACCGTCAGCACAGGAACGTTCCAGATCATCAACAGCCAGCTGGATAGCTCTATTTTAAAAGTAGGTGAGGACCTTGATGTCAGGCATTTCTCCACCAGTCTGCAACCTCTCCTTTTGTTGTGTGTCAGTTTGTCCTGCATGAAACAGATGGAGAGACTGTAAACAGGACGCTTGCCTGGCCAGATGAGAAGGATAAAAGCAAAATACTGCGGATACTGGAAATCTGAAACAAAAACAAAAATAGCTGGAAAAACTCAGCAGGTCTGACAACATCTGAGGAGAGGAATACAGTTAACATTTCGAATCCGTATGACTCTTCATCAGAACTAAGGAAAAATAGAAATGAGGTGAAATATAAGCTGGTTGAGGGGGTGGGACAGGTAGAGCTGGATAGAGGGCCAGTGATAGATGGAGGCAAAGAAGAGATTGCCAAAGATGTCATAGACAAAAGGACAAAGGGGTGTTGATGGTGGTGATATTATCTAAGGAATGTGCTAATGGTGACATTAAGGGTCCTGCTTTCTACCCCAATCTCAGAACAGAAAGAAAGATTAAATGGAACCCATGGATATCCAATTATGAATTGGCATTAGTCCAGCTTGTTATTCACCTCAGACATAAAATAAATTGCATTGTTCAGACAGTGGAGGAATACAAAAAGAGGACAGGTGCAATGCCGTAATAATCTAATCTTCAGAATGGAAAGGTATGTCTGTGTGGAGCTAGACAAAATCACCAAAAGGACAGCCCTAATCCCATTGAACTATATTTTCTTCTCTACATTAGCTTTGAAAAATAACCATGACAAAAATAGGAGCGTGTAAAAAGGGGTGCAAGACTGAATGAATACAGTAATAGGTTACTCAAATATATGTATCGCTTCTCTGAGTAATGCTTCCATTCCAAAATAGGGCCACCAAAAACTTCACATTCAACACCTCCAGATTTTGGTAGACATCATGTACCAGCCACGTGTTTATTCTTTGTATGTTAAACCACGTAGAGAATGCTGATCAGCTAATTGAGCACATGATCTATATAATATGGAACCGATCTGTCTTCATTTAGTGCCCAAATCAGGGCACTTGTAACAGGGTTTCGTGATAGTGATCAGGAATGGCAATTTTTCTCTTCTTCCATATCCTGGGGATGCCAAGGCCACTTGTGGTACTGTCACTAGCTACTGAGACTAGCTACCTTAGAACAGAAAATGAACCTTTAAGAAATAGTTTGTGTCTACCCTGTTGTAATAAGGATGGCAATAATAATAATAAGAAGAAGTCTCATAGAAATTTATGGCATAAAAGGAAGCCATTCAGCCCATCATGCCTGTGCTAGCTGAAAATATCTATCCAGCCCCTTCCCAATTTCCAGCTCTCGGTCCGTAGCCTTGACGGTTGTCACACTTCAAGTTCTCCTGGTTTTTGTGCCTAATAGTGACAGTATTGTCTGCAATGTTCATGCATATTCTACATTATAGACATTAATTACTCTCCTGATTGTTCAGCAGGAGATGGCACTGAGCCAGGAAGATCAGGCAGAGTCAGATCTTGTTCCGAAGGTCATGGGATTGTTCCCTTTGCAAAGACCCATCTCTTCCTTTCGACATGTCATCGACTCAGCTAATATTTTTCAGCTCCTCAGTTGCAGGTCTTTTTGTGTGTTCCTGGTTCTTTTATTCACAACTTTCAGGTTAATAACATCTTCCCTCTTGTGACACTGAGCAACAAAACTTGAGCAAAAGGTCATTTTGAGTTTTCTCAGTCAGTTTCTCTGTTGCCTGACATTAACTTCAGTCTTTTCCTTTCACTGAAACCCAAGCATCAACCTTGATGGGTAAATTAATATCTTCTTTTAACAAAAAGTTGAGCAAACCTCTTTTTTATTTTGCATTGTGGAAAGATAAAGCAGCCCAGGTTATCTGTCAAGCCTGTGTTGCTATGCACAAGTGATGTAATGACACATTTTGAAGAATCTTAATTTATGCTGTGGGATTCTAGAGGATGGATGTTAATTTGGACTCTGTCAGGACTGCTTAGTTCCAGACCAAACCAAACAACCACAGTTTTAGTTTGTGCCTATCTATAGGGGTCTCAAGTAAATTCCCAATTAATGCTCACCACCTGCATACAATTAAACATATTTAATACACATTTAACATTTAGTTCCATTTGTAGCTTCTCAGATAAAGAAGAAGTAGTGCCAACATGCAGGAAGATCTAGACGACATTCAGGCTCTTGGGCTGATAAGTGGCAAATAACATTTGTGCCATAAAGTGCCAAGTAATGACCATCTACAACCAAAGGGAATCTAACCATCTCCCCTTGACATTCAATGGGATTACCATTGCTGAATCCCCTGCCATTAAAATCTTGGGTGTCACCATTGACCAGAAATTTAACTGGTCCAGCATGTAAATAGAGTAGGCCAGAGGCTTGGACCTCTGTGGTGAGTAACTCACCTCCTGACCACCAATTATATGGAAAACTCTCCATCTACTTGGATGAGTCCAGTTCTAACAACACTCAAGAAGCTCAACACCATCCAGAACAAAGCAACTCATTGATTGGCACTCCATCCACCACTTTAAACATTCACTCCCTCCACCACCAGTGCACAGTGACAGCAGTGTGTACCATCTGACAGGATGCACTGCAGCAACTCACCAAGGCTCCTACAAGAGCATCTTCCAAACTCGTGACCTCTACCATCTCAACAAAAATGTGCAGCTGATGTATTGGAAACACCACCACCTGTAAGCTCCTGTTCAAGTCACACACCACCCTGACTTGGAAATATATCGCCGCCGTTCCTTCAGCATCGTGAGGTCAAATTCCTGGAGCTCCCTCCGTAACAGCGCTGTGGGTGTACCTACACCACATGAACTGCAGCGATTTAAGAAGGTGATTCGCCACCTTTTCAAGGGATTTAAAGATGGACAATAAATGCTGGCCCAGCCAGCAATGCTCACATCCCATGAATGAATTAAAAAAACACCACTTAGAAGTAACACCAACTCAGTTCTTTTCATACCTCCGCTAAAAATGTAGTAAAAATATTTTTTAGACCAGCATGTCTGAAGACTCCATGCATTAGTTTTTAAGCTAGTTTCCCATGATGTAGTTTCAGGGGTTATATGAAATACATCATAGCAAAATGTATTTATAAACAAATGAGAAAAGGATTTGCCAAATAAGATTTCAGGTTTGGAATGGAGTTTTCTGATTTTTAAAAATTTATTCTTTCAAAGGATCTGGGCATCAATGGCTAGGCCAGAATTCATTGCCCACCCCTAATTGAGATGTTTGTGTTAGTTTGTGTCTGTGAGAAAGCAGGTCAGCCGTCTCCTAGTCGAGGGGCTGGCAATCACTTGATTTGCATGTAAAGCTTTCCTTGAAATCAAATGTAGGCCAAATACCATCGTAGTTGCTGTTAGTAGGGATGAGGGGAGTGGGCTTTCCAGAAAACAGGAAACTATAGGCCAGTTAGCTTGACGTCTGTCGTGGGAAGTTGTTAGAGTCGATCATTAGGGAGGTTACAGCTGGGCACTTAGAAGAGCTCAAGGCAATCGGGAAGAGTCAGCTTGGTTTTGTGAAAGGAAGATCATGTTTAACCAATTTATTGGAGTTTTTTGAAGGAGTAACATAAGCTGTTGATAAAGGGGAGCCTGTAGACATGCTGCACTTGGAGTTCCAGAAGGCATTTGATAAAGTACCACATCAAAGGTTATTACAGAAAATATAAGTGCATGGTGTAGGGGGTAACATATTAGCATGGATAGAAGATTGTCTGTCAGGCAGAAAGCAGAAAGTATGCATAAATGTGTCTTTTTCAGATTGGCAGGATGTGATGAGTGGAGTCCCACGGGGGTCTGTGCTGGGGCCTCAACTTTTTACAATTTACATCAATGACTTAGATGAGGGGACCGAAGACTTGGTAGCTAAACTTGCAGATGACACAAAGTAGGAAAGTATGTTGCGAAGATGACATGAGGAGGCAGCAGATGGATATAGATAGATTGAGTGAGTGGCCAAAGATCTGGCAAATGGAATTTGATGTGGAAAGTGTGAAGTTGTTCACTTTGGCAGGAAGAGTAAAAAAAAGCAGAGTTTTACTTAAATGGAGAATGGCTACATAATCCTGAGGTGCAGAGGGATCTAGGTGTTCTAGTATGAGTCACAAAAAGTTAGTATGCAGGTACAGTAAGTAATTAAGAATTAACGGAATGCTATCCTTTATTACGATAGGGATTGAACATAAAGGTAAGGATGTTATGCTTCAGTTATACAGGGCATTAGTGAGACCGCACCTCAAATACTATGTGCAGTTTTGGTCTCCTTATTTTAGGAAGGATGTAAATGCATTGGAGGCAGTTCAGAGGAGGTTTACTAGATTGATACCTGGAATGAGTGGGTTGTCTTATGGGGAAACGTTGGACAGACTGGGTTTATTTCCACTGGAGGTTAGAAGAGTGAGGGCTGATTTGATTGAAGTACACAAGATCCTGAACGGCCTTGACAAGGTGGACGTGGAAAGGATGTTTCCTCTTGTGGGTGAGTCCAGGACTAGGTGGCACTGTTTTAAAATTAGGAGTCACCCTTTTAGGACAGAGATGAGGAGAATTTTTTTCTCTCAGTGGGTTGTACGACTTTGGCACTCGCTGCCTCAGAAGGTGGTAGAGGCGGGGTAATTGAATATATTTAAGGTGGAGGTAGATAGATTCTTGTTAGGCAAGGGAATCAAAGGTTATCGGGGTTAGATGGGAAGGTGGAAATTGAAATACAAGAAGACCAGCCATGATCTTATTGGATGGCTGAGCAGGCTTGAGGGGCCGAATGTTGTACTCCTGTTCCTATTTCTTATGTTCTTATCCTCTCATGAGGATATCAAACGTCTCATAACACCAAGGTTGTCAGGGAGCCTCTTAGAATTTCTGTTGTAAAGTTCTGTTGAAGAGTCATACGGACTCGAAACATTAACTGTGTTCCTCTCCATAGATGCTGTCAGACCTGCTGAGTTTTTCCTTTGGATTTCCAGCATCTGCAGTTTTTTGCTTTTAGCCTCTTAGAATTGTCGTTTGCTGACCTTGGGCAGCACTATTAACAGCATGGGAGAAAAGATCCGAATCTTAAAGTGTCCTGTCACAGTTAGGTGGCCCCTGAGCCTCCTCTTGCTGGACACCCGTCAGTGGAAGTGATGCAGTTCATATCAGCCTGTGTTTTGCACTGTTGTCTAATGTATTTCAATATATGAGTTTTGTGACTGTCCCTGACATTTGCTTCTCAATTGCTTTCTGCAGTGGGGCTGTGAAAGTCAGTCAATTGAATTAGAACTGGTTTCAGTTTTATTTATCATTTCCATTAACTGCTGTTTATTGAAGAAAATCATCGAGCTAGATTTTTCCTTTGTGTCAGGCAACAGAGTTCAGCAATCTTTAAAGGACCTGAACCTGCTCCCTTGGGAGAAAACAGGCAACCATTGAGATATTTAAGTGGGCCACCCCCTTAATCGGTATAGAGACAGGGGTTCTCTGTCCAATTAAGGATGATGGGCAGACTCTCGAAGGCAGGTCAGTCAGTGGCCTTACAGATTGCAATGCAAGGCAACTAATAGAGAGGGCACTTCAATGTGGATGGGTCCTCTCAAACTTTTTTACATCATTAAAAAATAAATTCAGAGGCCAAGCCACCACTGTGGGAGTGAGGGGAAGTCCCGCTGCACTGCAACCTGTGGATGTTCTCACAATCAGACAGGCAGGGAGGGGCCTCTAGGACTACTTGGAGCACTGGCTCCCCAGACTGCTGCCTGCCTCCAGGCATCTAAATGGGCCTCTGCTGGTGAAGGAATCTGGAGGGTAACTTGGGAATTCCAGTCTCTTCCTTTCATTGGGCTCAACAAGGCCCTAAATGAGCCTAATCATCTCCCTGCCATGTGTGGCCATGTAGCCCTGTCAGTCCAGATCTTGCCTCCATAAAAATGGCTCTGAGGCGGGATGAAGCTGGGAAATAGGCATGTTGGTAGGCAGGGACAGATCTTTGGCCCTAGCGGGGACAGAAAATCCAGTCCATAATATTGCATAAAAACTTTGCTCGAGAGTTACTAATATTGATACTAAGGTTTGTAGAATTGTTGAAATTGTTTCTCATAATGCTTGGTACTGTAGAAGCGTCACAGGTGCAGTTTTTACTTAAGCATTATTTATCATTAAATCTTTTGTTTGTATTCTTGCTTTGGTTTATGAATTATCTTGAAAATCTCACCGAAATATTTAGCTAACAGTTAAGAGGATTGCTATTTTTTATTCAGCCTGGAGATATTGAGATGAACAAGGAAGGCAAATGCAAATAAAATTTGCAATAGTGGGTAGATGTCATACGATCAAATGCAATCCTACATGGTTTGTAGATGTCTTAGCAAAGATTTATTCCTCAAAGAACATCACTAAAACATAATTTCTATTCATTGATCTAATTGTTGTGTTAGAAATTGGCTATCATGTTTTCCTGCATTACAACAGTGACTATACTTTAAAAATACTTCATTGGCTGTAAAGTACTTTGTGCTTAATGTGAAAAATGCTATGGAAATGTAAGTTCTTTCTTTTTCTTCTTTAATTACTGATGTTTTGTGTCTCAGGTCCCCCACAGGTTGTTATGGTGCTTTGAAGATAGTCCAGCGATATTGCTGAGTGATAACATGACTCCAGATGCAGTGTCCCGTTTTGTGCAGTGATGCCAACAGTAACCAAGATCTAGCTAGTTGTGTAACTGAGACCTAGGTATCAAATTTTGAGCACCACATACGCAAATCACAATTAAACTGTGTTTTGTTTTCACTCCTTTCCTCCCTTGTAGAGATATTTATCATGCATGTAAGCGCCAGCTCAATGGAAACAATTAAGAACATGCAAAATCAACCTAAAGTTTTGGAACGACAAATATTGGTGGATGGATTGCGTTCAAACAATGCATGGACTCCTAGTATGGACTCATGCTTGAAGGACATTTTGATTGCTAAGATTGAATGGCAGCAAATTGTGATCAGGATGGCCATAATTTCCAAATAGGCAGGTGCTCCAGGCTCCTGGTTGGCAGTGTGAACTCATAAAACTGCCTTTTAGAGGTCAATCATTGCCTAATAGAGGGTAAAAGCTGCCTGATTTCCTGGAACTGGGACTGATGGTAATAGAGCTCAAGCTGTCTTAGTCATTGCTGAGCTGATATTGTGCTGTCAGTAAGCCCACAGGGACTGGTTGTAGGCTATCTGAAATGGATAGTCAGCAGGGCAGCTTGCTTTATTTGACCTTGATGCTTTCTTCAATTGGGGAATGGGGGTTTGCGGGGGGTGGGGGGTGGGGTTGGGGGGGTGCGGGGGTGGGGGGATGGTGGTGGCCTCTCCTTGCCCAGCTGGCATGGTTTAACATCTCTCTTCTTCTTCTTCAGTTAGGCTAATTCCTGAATGAAACATAGAGAGGTTTAATTTAAAATTCAAACCTCAACTGCCACAAATTTTTGCTGAGCAGTTGGGCACGTGCCTGACCTGCTCGAGTGTAAAATAGCGGGTTATGACGTTGGGTGGGCGTCCCGAAGTCATTGTGCACTCGTGAAATATTTTGGTCGGCAGACACGAGCGGGAGCTGGAGCAGTGCCCACCATTAATTAACAGACCAGTTAAGACCATTAAAAAGGCAATTGATGCCGATTTTATGTTGCCCTTGCGATTTTGTGCTCGTCACATGGGCAAAATGGGCAAGCGACCAGCCAACAATTTGCAAAACCTCATCCAAGGGCAGGATAAAAAGGGTCAACAGCATTGCCAGTGTGAGCAGTGAGGAGTTTGGTAGATAGTTTGCTATTGGTGACTTATTGGCAGCTTCATCTCCATTTGGGACTTCATTCTTAGCATTTCCAGGCTTCATTTCAGGACACCTTGGTGTCTCCAATGACACCGGAGGATTCAGACCACGTGGACCCTTCTAGACATCAGGCAGCCTTCTATAACCCTGGTAATGGGGATTGTGGTTTCCGCTGGAGGCACCTCCTCCTCTGAGAAAGAGAGTGGAAGAAGGGAGAGGAGGCCAGTTGTCCCAATGCAGCTTGCAGGGGAATGACCTGTGGGAGGAAAGGCGCAGGCACAAGGGGCACAGGGCCAGCAGGTAGTCCAAGGTGGAAGGTGTAGCAGCAGACACCACTATCCTGCTGCCAGGATTTACAGGCAGTATTGCAGCTACCTCAGTATGTCCGAGGAGTATTGCTGAAGGAGGCTCCGCCTCTCAAGGGAGACAGTGACCTCCATTTTTCTGATGATCAGCCCTGAGATCAGCTCCAACTGTGTGGGTGGACACCTCATGCCAGTGGCTCTGAAGGTCACAGTGGCCTGGGCCCTCAATATCTATGCATCTGGCTCTTTCCAGGGCTCAGTGGGAGATTTGTGTAAAGTCTCCCAATCAGCTGTCCACAGTTGTGTCAAGCTGGTGACAGATGCTCTGTTCAGGCACATATTAATTTTCACTCATTACCTTACAGATGAGGCCACACTGGCAGAGTGAGCAGAGGTTTGCAGTCGATTGCTGGGCTCCCCACATCCAGGGTGCAATCGACTGCACACATGTGGCCATCAAGGCGCCAGCGGGTGAGCCCGGTGCCTTCATTAACAGGAAGGAATTCTTCCAGATAGTGTATGACCACAGGATGCAGATTCTGCAAGTCTGTGCAAGGTACCCAGGCAGCTTCCATCACATGTACATCCTGAGACACTCCCAGATGCCGAGGCTTTTCAGTGCTCCAGTCCAGCTGGATGGATGGCTGCTGGGTGACAAGGCTATCTGTTGAAGAGGTGGCTCGTGACGCCTCTCCGCCACCTAAAAACAGAGGCAGAGCAGCATTATAATAGGAGTCATGCCTCCACAAGGGCAATGGTAAAGAGGACCATAGGTCTTCTCAAGATGCGCTTCCGATGCTTGGACCATTCAGGGGGAGCACTACAATACCCCTCAGAGTGGGTGTCACTGATAGTGGTCACATGCAGGACTCTCCACAATCTGGCACTGGCAAGGGGGGACCCAGTGCAGGAAGAGGATCATGTTACGGCTCCACAGGCCACAGATGAATCCAGTACTGAGTCCGAAGAGGTGAGGAGAACACTGAGTGCGTGGAGGCAGAACTCTGTAACCTCCAGGGAGGCAGGAACGCCAGGGATGGCTTGATCCAACGCTCCTTCAGCTAGGCTGCCAAATAAGCGCTACCACCTCATGCCAGGGTTTCCGTCTGTATCCTGGATATAAGAAATGACCCTTTCCTTTGACCCCAAAGTCCATTCAATGCCAGTGCAATAAAATTTGGTGCCACCCACGTCCAGCATTACATACTGACATACCCTGCACCATATTAAATAAAAAAGGTGAAGCATACTCAGGCCATTACGACAAAAGAAAATTTAATCTCATTTTGACAGTCCAAACAAATTAACATCCAAGTTGTGGCCCTTGCAAGGCACTCAGTCCAAGCAGTAAGGCTTAACCGCTTGGCTAGCCCTGGTGTCATTGGCAGTTGGCACGCAGACTCTAACACCCTGAGCCCCACGGAGAGGTGGCCAGACCTTAACACTTCAACACATTGATCAATGCTAACACGGTACTTACCCTCCCCGAGCGCAGCAGGTCATTAAACCTCTTGCGGCACTGAACCCAGGTGTGCCGCACAATATCAAGGCTGCTGACCAGCGCTGCCACCTCCTCCCAAGCTCCTTTCGTTAGGTGGGTTGGCCTCCTCCTTCCACCCCTGGGGACAAGCCCTGACCACCACCTCCTCCTCCAGGAGGACCACGAGGCACTCATTTGAAAACAGGGGTGGGGGGGGGGTGCCGAGTGCCCACCGACCTGCCCTCCTGCCTGGCATCGGCAGCCGCACTGGAGGCCATAATTTTCTGCTGACAACACCGACGATGTCTTCTTCGCTGGCAGCCTTCCAGTGGCTGCCTGGTCTGTTTTTAAAACAGCCGCCGGGGTCACCATTGGACACGGTGGCCAATAGGCCCCCACCCCCAGCTTAGCCCTTCCCGTAGAACCATAGAACAGTACAGCACAGAAAAACAGGCCATTCGGCCCTTCTAGTCTGTGCCGAAATATTATTCCGCTAGTCCCATTGACCTGCACCTGGTCCATAGCCCTCCAGACCTCTCCCATCCATGTATCTATCCAATTTATTCTTAAAACTTAAGAGTGAGCCCACATTTACCACATCAGATGGTAGCTCATTCCACACTCTCACCACTCTGAGTGAAGAAGTTCCCCCTAATGTTCCCCCTAAACCTTTACCCTTTCACCCTAAAGCCATGTCCTCTCGTGTTTATCTCTCCTAATCTAAGTGGAAAGAGACTACTCGCATTTACTCTGTCTATACCCCTCATAATTTTGTAAATTTCTATCAAATCTCCCCTCGTTCTTCTACTCCAAGGAATAAAGTCCTAACCTGTTTAATCTTTCCCTGTAACTCAACTCCTTAAGACCCAGCAACATTACTGCACTCTCTCAATCTTACTGATATCCTTCCTGTAGTTAGGTGACCAGAACTGCACATAATACTCCAAAGTTGGCCTCACCAATGTCTTATACAACCTCACCATAACATCCCAACTCCTATACTCAATATTTTGATTTATGAAGGCCAGTATGCCAAAAGCTTTCTTTACAACCCTGTCTACCTGTGACACCACCTTCAGGAAATTATGTATCTGAACTCCCAGATCCCTTTGTTCCTCCGCACTCCTCAGTGCCCTACCATTTACTGTGTATGTCCTACCTTGGTTTGTCCTTCCAAAATGCAGCACCTCACACTTTTCCACATTAAATTCCATCTGCCATTTTCTGGCCCATTTTTCCAGTTGGTCCAGATCCCTCTGCAAGCTTTGAAAGTCTTCCTCACTGTTCACAACACCTCCAATCTTAGTGTCATCAGCAAACTTGCTGATCGAATTTACCACATTATCATCCAAATCATTGATATAGACAACAAACAATAATGGTCCCAGCACAGATCCCTGAGGCACACCACTAGTCTCAGACCTCCAGTCTGAGAAGCAATCATCCACTACCACTCTGTCTTCTCCCACACAGCCAATTTCGAATCCAGTTTACAACCTCTCCATGGATACCAAGTGTCTGAAGCTTCTGAACTAACCTCCCATGTGGGACCTTGTCAAAGACCTTACTAAAGTCCATGTAGACAACATCCACAGCCTTTCCTTCATCTATTTTCTTGGTAACCACCTCGAAAATCTCTACAAGGTTAATTAAACATGACCTACAATGCACAAAGCCATGCTGACCATCCTTAATCAGCCCTTGGCTGTCCAAATAATTGTATATCCGATCTCTCAGAGCACCTTCCAATAATTTACCTACTACTGACGTCAGGCTCGCTGGCCTGTAATTACCTGGTTTACTTTTGGAGCCTTTTTTAAACAACAGAACAACATGAGCTACCCTCCAATCCTCCAGCACCTTACCCATAACTAAGGACATTTTAAATATTTCTGCCAGGGCCCTGCAATTTCTACACTAGTCTCCTTCAAGGTCTGAGGGAATATCATGTCAGGCCCGGGGGATTTATCTACCTTTATTCGCTATAAGGCAGCAAGCACCTCCTCCTCTTTAATCTCTATATGTTCCATGACTACTGCTTGTTTCCCTTCCTTCCTTATACACCGTGCCAGTTTCCTGAGTAAATACTGATGCAAAAAAACTGTTTAAGATCTCCCCCATCTCGTGAGGCTCCACACATAGATGACCACTCTGATCTTCAAGGGGACCAATTGTGTCCCTTACTATCCTTTTACTCTTAATATACTTGTAGAAACCCTTCGGGTTTACCTTCACATTATCTGCCAAAACAACCTCATGTCTTCTTTTTGCCTTCCTGATTTCCTTCTTTAGTATTTTCTTATATTTTCTATACTCTACATGTACCTCATTTGCTCCTTGTTGCCTATACCTGCTATACACCTCTCTCCTTCTTCTTAACCAGATCGCCAATATCCCTTGAAAACCAAGGTTCCCTATGCCGGTTAACTTTGCCTTTAATCCTGACAGGAACATGTAAGCTCTGCACTCTCAAAATTTCACCTTTGAATGCCTTCCACTTACTTAATACATCCTTGCCAGAAAACAACTTATCCCAATCCACTCTTCCTAGATCCTTTCTCATTTCCACAAAGTTGGCCTTTCTCCAATTTAGAATCTCAACTTGAGGACCAGACTTATCCTAATCCATAATTAACTTAAAACTAATGACATTGTGGTCACTGGACCCAAAATGTTCACCTACACATACTTCTGGGCTTGGCCTAAATAGCCAAGTGGTTATGGTACTGGGTTTGTAACCCCAAGATCAAGAGTTCAAATCTCACAATGGCAAACTATGGAACAATGTAACTTCATCTGAAACAGATGGAAACATGTTTGTACTCGAAAGAGTTACACATACTTCTGTCACCTGACCTGTCTGGTTCCCTAATAGATCAAGTATTGCATCCTCTCTCATTGGTATCTCTATATATTGATTTAGAAAACTTTCCTGAACACATTTGACAAACTCCAAGCCATCCAGCCCTTTTACAGTATGGGAGTCCCAGTCAATATGTGGAAAGTTAAAATCTCCTACTATCACAACTTTCTGTTTCTTACATCAGTCTGCTATCTCACTACAGATTTGCTCCTCCAATTCTCTCTGACTATTGGGCAGTCTATAATACAACCCTATTAGTGTGGTCACACCTTTCCCATTCCTCAGCTCCACCCATATGGCCTCTGTAACTCTTTTAGAGTTAAAACAATTAAACTAAATTAACAAAATTAGGATAAATCAAGCACAGCCCCTAATTCAGGTCAGCTGTAAAACCAAGGACAAAGTTTAAAGGAAACTTACAAACTTTGAACCAAAATGTGATTAAGGGGGTCAATAAAACACCCCAGTCCCTGTGGTGCCCACCGAGCATGGAAGGCCTCGAAAGTGCCGGCAGACACCGTGTGCTTCCTCCCCAGGGACATCCGGCCGCGAACGTAGCCGCGGAAGAGGGATAAACAATCTGGCGGGACTCCCCCGTCGATCGCCCGCTGCCTGGACCTGTTAATGGCCAACTTGGCCAGGCCCAGGAGCAGGTTCACGAGGAGGTCCTTCTCCTTCCCGACCCCCTTCCGCACCGGGTGCATATGGCCTCTGTAGACGAGCCCTCTGTCTGTCCTGCTTATGCACAGCTGTGATATTTTCCCTGACTAGTAATGCCACTCCTCCCCCTTTCATCCCTCCCCATCTATCACGTCTGAAACAACGGAACCCCGGAACATTGAGCTGCTAGTCTTGCCCCTCCTGCAACCAAGTCTCACTGGTAGCAATAATGTCGTAATCCCACATGCCAATCCACGCCCTAAGCTCATCTGCCTTTCCGACAATACTCCTTGCATTGAAATAGATGCACCTGAGAACATTTCTATCACGTACAAACCTTTGATTTCTGTCTATACATGCATTCCTCGCTTGACCTTTATCCTCCTCCATCTCACTATCTGCTCTAACACTCTGTTCCCCTCCCCATGCAAATCTAGTTTAAATGCCCCAGAGCAGCACTAGCAAACCTACCTGCAAGGATGTTAGTCCCCCTCCAGTTCAGGTGTAAACCGTCCCGTCGGAAGAGGTCCCACCTTCTGTGGAACAGAGCCTAATTGTCCAGAAACATGAAGCCCTCCCTGCTGCACCATCTCCTTAGCCATGCATTTAGCTGCATTATCCTCCTATTTCTAGCCTCACTAGCATGTGGCATGGATAGCCCTCCTGACCAGAGAGGAGCTGTGTTTCAGGCTGGGTGGGCCTTAATTGACCCCCCGGTGTGAAATTGCTGTTGGGGGTCGATTGCGAGCAGCGGCCCATTTCCTGGCCACTCCCAAACCCAACAATCGCCCCCGCCCATCGAACTCAAAATCCTGCCCAAAATATTTGCTCCATTAACACGGTCTTCAAGACTATCCAGGGTGGATGCCAGTCCAAGTGCCATACCTGCCACCTCCAGAGAGCTCTATGTGGGTATAAAATGGCTTCCCAATGGTGCTCTGTCAGCTGTGGTCCGATTTTAACCCCTGAGCAGAAACACAGCTAAGTAAATGAGTGGCTAGTCCAGATAGTGGGGAGGCATGGCTTGTCTTAACAGCTGTTGAAATTGGGCACCAGGAGGCCACCAGTCGAGGTGAAGGTAAGAGCCCTGGGAGAGGAAACCAGGTCGGTGGAGGAGGAAGAAGGCGAGGGCAGGTACTCCTACTCTTTCTGGCTGATGAGGATACTAAAATGAACTTGAAAAACATACACAAATGGGCCTCCTCCAGCCCAGGCAGGTTTTGCGTCCCTCTCCCGCTCAGGCCTCAGGTTAAAATAGCAAATTGGGGCTCCAATTAAGTGGACCTCACTAGCTTGGGGCAGGTGTTCTTTCCACCTGCAGCTTAAAATTGCAGTCTGTCAGGTCTGTGGGGAAGGAGTGAGTAAATCCCCATCCCCACAGACCTGAATTTGCCTGGTTTCCACCTGATTCTGTCAGGCATGAGAGTTAAAATTGACTCCCATGATGAAGTGGGAGGAGAGTTCAATCTAGTCTGTGATGTTCCTGTGAGATGTGGGAGTGTTGAGTGATCCTAATTTTTTCCCCCAAAAATATATTTTATTCATTTACTTTGTAAAAGTACATTACATAACCGTTCAAATTTGACACTAATTAAAGTGCAATACAGTGCAATTTCTTTCAATAGGGCACATGGCATTCTGAGGTGCCATACAAAACTTACAATTACAGGTTATATTTACAATATACATTCACATTCCACCTCAGATATTCTCTGGTACATGCAGCCCAAGGAGTTTTACATGGGCCCCAACGACTTGGTGGCCTATGGTGGGAGAGCCTTAGAACAGGGTGAGGGAGAGAAATCATGGGCCTTGGTGCTTCTCCTGTTTCCAGGTTTCTTAACCACCTCCCTTTCTTTAACCCTCCCCCTCACATCCTTTGGGTGCCCAGGATTGGAAACCATAGTCACAGTGGGGTCCAAATGTTTTATGTAGATTCAGCAAAACTTCTTGGATTTTGTACTCCATGCCTCTATTTACAAAACCAATTGGAAGCTTAGGTCTCAGTATGGTACACTTTACAACCACAACTTTGTCAGACAATTACACACAACTTGGTTGTTGATATTATGCAACTATCCCTGTTTCTTTGAACCTGACCCTATGCAATATCAGGGCAGCAACAACCAAAAGACTTGAACCTCACAAGCATCGCAAACAACAATTCAATGTACAAATGCGAATATCTTGAACTAACGGTGATATTCTAGTGATGCAAGACTCTTGATTTCACTTCCAAGTTTAAAAATGGCAAAACCTCCCAGTAAATTAGATTCAGTCAATTCACCTGCAGTTGTGTGCTATTTCTGTCCACACAAGTGGGCTTTGTTAATAAGAAAATTATGTTTTGCAATCAGTGATAAATATTTTCTCATTTTAAATTGCAACTAACCGCACTTGCAAATGCTCAGCATGGAGCATTTAATAGGAGAGCAAATTACTACAGGTGCTGGAAATCTGAAATATAAACAGAAAATGCTGGAAATACTCAGCAGACCAGGCAGCATCTATGGAGAGAGAAACAGAATCAACACTTCAGGTCCACAATTTGCACTAGTTCTAACGAAGATCACTGACCTCTGTTTCTCTGCACAAGTGCTGCCAGATATGCCAAACATTTTCAATACTTCCAGTTTCCTGTTGTCCTACTACGTCTTTTGCAACCGGAACTTACTCACTCACTTCAGGCTCGGGAGGTTTGGAAATTTTCTTGCTGAGGAATCATTCAGGGCAATTGTGAAGGTGGAAAAGCGTGCTTCCTCTCAGCCCTGTCTAATACTCCAGCTATCCTGGTTCTCACTGTTGCTGTAACTGCCACTCCTCCTGACCTCCCCAGACCGCTCTGCCGTCTTGACCCCTGTAGTCCTTTAGGAAGCCGGCACCTGTGTGGGAGGGCAAGAGCGTAACCAAAGGGGCACCAAATCACCCAGAAAGAACCTTGGCTGTGAAAACAAATGGTCACATGATCTTGGGCTCTTGCTTCAATAACCCTTATATTCCAGAGCTTTGCTCTGGAGAGGGGCACACACCACGTGCTCGCTTGCCAGCATATTGAGGCGGACAGGTGGCCACTTCAGAATGGGGGCCATGCTGCCTGAAATCTGGCTCCCCTAAGGCACAGATCCCAGTGATTAGCACCATGTGCACCCTGCTCTCCCACGCCCTGCCTTAGACTGTGGCCTTCCCCCACTGAGCCTTTGTGGTAACTGGTCCAAACGTTACTGTGTGTCTTAGCACGAAGAGTCCAAAATTTGACTGGCAAGAATTGTTCACTTAATGTAACTGATACAATTTTTGCAGTGAAAACAGCAGCATAACTACCTCAGCCCATGAGGTCTAAGTGACTGTAGTTAACCATCTGCAACACAGCCTTGGCGATCTCTGCCAGGTTCAACTCGATTTCTCATTGACTGTGAAACTTAAGCCTTTTGCTGTCTCATCAGAATGTAAGGTCAAACTGACACCACAGAAACAATGATATTAGGTCAATTTTAGCCTCATCTGCCTGCAAAAATTGAGTGAGTGGTCAATTATAAAAGGAATAGGTTACTAATTCGCGTGGTTCTCAATCTTTTGCTGTTATCTCCAATATTAGCCTGCAGCACTAGTTATTGTTAGCAACCATTTTCTTTTCTGGCCACGAGTGAGTTGAGATCTCTTTGGAGAAGGTTGCAACTTTTCAGAAATTGCGTGTACACAATTATTTTGTGCCCATTAGCCTCAGCATTACTGCTAGTTGTCCATATTTGGCCTGAATTGCAAATAGACCGAATTCGGAACAGCATCAATCACAACACAACGTGGAACCGGTTCTTGTGTTTTCCATTGTCATAGAGTCATAGAGGTCTACAGCACAGAAAAGGGCCCTTCGCCCATTGAGTCTGCACTGGTCAAACAAGTTCCTAATTATACTAATCCCATTTTCCAGCACTAGGCCCATAGCCTTGTATGCCATGGCATCGCAAGTGCACATCCAAATACTTCTTAAATGTTATGAGTGTTTCTGCCTCTACCGCCCTTTCAGGCAGTGAGTTCCAGATTCCCACCACCCTCTGGATGAAAAAATTCTTCCTCACATCCACTCTAAACCTCCTGCCCCTTACCTTAAATCTATGACCCCTGGTTATTGATCCCTCCACCAAGAGGAAAAGTTCCTTCCTGTCTACCCTATCAATGCCCCTCATAATTTTATACACCTCAATCATGCCCTCCCCCCCTCAATCTCCTCTGCTCCAGAGAAAATAACCCCAGTCTATCCAATCTTTCCTCATAACTAAAACTCTCCAGCCCAGGCAACATCCTGATAAATCTCCTCTGCACTCTCTCTAGTGCAATCACATCCTTCCTATAATGCGGATTATAGAACTGCATGCAATATTCCAGCTGTGGCCTAACCAGCATTTTATACAGTTCCAGTATAACCTCCCTGCTCTTATATTCTGTGCCTCGGCTAATAAAGGCAAGTATCCCATATGCCTTCTTAACCACCTTACCTACCTGTCCCGCTACCTTAAGGGACCGGTGGACATGTACACCAAGGTCCCTCTGATCCTCAGTACTTTCCAGGGTCCTACCATTCATCATGTATTTCCATGTCTTGTTTGTCCTGCCCAAGCGCATCACCTCACACTTATCTGGATTAAATTCCATTTGTCACTGATCAGCCCATATATCCTCCTGTAATCTAAGGCTATCCTCCTCACTATTTACCACCCACCAATTGTCGTGTCATCTGAGAACTTACTGATCAATCCTCCTACATTCAAGCCTAAATTGTTTATATATAATACTAACAGCAAGGGACCCAACATTGATCCCTGTGCAACCCCACTGGACACAGGCATCCAGTCACAAAAACACCCCTTGACCATCACCCTCTGCTTCCTGCCACTCTGCCAATTCTGGATCCAATTTTCCAAATTGCCTTGGATCCCATTGGCTCTTACCTTCGTTATTAGTCTCCCATGCGGGACCTTATCAAAAGCCTTGCTGAAGTCCAAGTAGACTACGTCAAATGCATTGCCCTCATCTACACACCTGGTCACCTCTTCGAAAAATTCAATCAAATTGGTCAGACATGACCTCCCCTTAACAAAACCATGCTGACTGTTCTTGATTAATCCCTGCCTCTCCAAGTGTAGATTAATTCTGTCCTTCAGAATTGCTTCCAATAGTTTCCCCACCACTGAGGTTAAGTATAACAGAGAAAAAAAGAGGGGGAGAAAGAAAATGAAAACAGGAATGAGTGAAGAGTGATTGAGAGCAGAAAAAAAACACAGCAAGAGAGAGGCATACATTTGGTAATATTGCCCATCTCCACCCATGACTCAACCTACCTGTTGCTGAAATCTTCAACCATACCTTTGATACCTCCAGGCTGACAATACAAAAACAACAATAATTTGCATTTCTGTAGCATCTTTAATGTAGTTAAACCTCCCAGGGTGTTTTAAAGGAACATTATTAAACAATGCCTGACACTGCATCATATAAACAGATGTCGGGACAAGAGATCAAAGCTTGGTCAAAGAGGTAGGCTTTAATCAGTGACTTAAACATGGGGAAGAGAGGTAGAGAAGTTTAGGGAGCAACTAGGACCTAGGTAGTTGAAGACATGTCCACCAATATTGGAATGGTGGCAATGAGGGATAAGGAAGAAGCCAGAATTGGAGGAACAGAGATCTTGGAGGATTGGAAGACAAAAGGAGGGGTGAAGCCATGGAGAAATTTGAACACAAGGACATGAATCAAAATTCTCCTAGCTGACCTCCCATCTTCTGCCCTCCATAAACTTCAGCTCACTCAAAGTTCTGCTGCCCCTATCCTAACTTGCACCAAGTCCTGTTCTTTCAGAACCCCTATGCTCACTGACCTATGCTCCCAATCCAGCAAAACCCCAAATTTAAAATTCTCAATCTTGTGTGTTCAAATCTCTCCATGACCTCACTCTTCACTATTCTGTAACCTACTCCAGCACTACAATCCTCCAAGAATTCTGCGTTCCTCCAATGCTGGTCTCACGTACATCCCCTGGTTCACTTCATTCCACCATTGGTGGCCATGCCTTCAGCTGCCCTAGACCGTCAGCTTTGGAATTCCCTCCCTAAACCATTCTGATTCCCCACTTCTCTCTTTCTTTCAGACGCTCTTTAAAACCTACCTCTTTAACCAAGTTTTTGGTCATCTGGCCTAATAATTTTTCATATGTTGAACTTTGTCTAATAATGAAAGTGAAGAGCCTTGAGATGTTTTGCTATATGTTAAAGGCACTATGTAAATGTAATTTCTTATGGTGAGGAAAGAAAACAGTGAGACAAAGAAGGAAAGAGACAGAGAAAGACAATCACACACAAACATGCAGAAATTCGGATTCTCTGAAAGACAAAGACAGATCATTCATTTATGATGGAAAGAAGTCAAAGGGCCAGTGAGATACTCAGGGCTGTGATAGAGTCGTGTCCAGGTCAGACCTGATGAGATACATTACACCAGTGCCAGCTTCATGTGTTGAACAAAGGCACCAGGGAATTTCATCAATTCAAGTCATTTAAAATGAATAATTAACAGAATGTAAAGAGAGAGCTGAGGAGTGAAATGATGCACTGAAGCGTTTGAAATAGATACTGATAATGCAGCATGTTAATTCCTTTACACGGTTCATGGTTCCCAACCACCCCCCTCTTCCCTTCAGTCTGCACTGTGAAAGTGATATGCATACACGTTCACTGTCAGACAGGGGAAATGTTTGAGAAGATGAAATCGTTGACTCATGGGGAGGAGGGGGGAGGGGGGTGGTGGTGGCAGCATTGGTTTGCTCTATTTTGCAGCCGTTCTCTAACCCAAGGCCACCCTACAATTGTAAAGCCCACATGTCAGCAAAGATGAAACCACTGGTGAGATAAGAGAGAAAAATATAATAAAAAAAATCTGTGATTTAGTGAAATTACTTCACCTACAAAACACGATGTGACATGGGTAACCTTCACGCTCCAGGCCTGTACTAAATTGTACATCAGGTCTAGGCAGCCAATACTGAACCAGCTTTATTTATAGTAAGTTTAACCCTTCCATGTGTAGTATGTTAGACTATACAGAGGACTTTGGCATCATCTCCCCATCATACAGGATGATGCTTTTGGTCCTCTACATATTTCCCCATATGCAGGGTAATATTTATGTCTTTCAGGTATTTAATTTCCCCTATGCATGGGGATAAGCCCTGCAGGAATTTGCCTCCCTACATAAAACCATATGTTCGACCCTTCTGAAGTTTAACTAACCAGTGTGGCATGTCGGACTCTATAATATTCCTTTCAATATTTATTTTATCATCAGTCGCACACTGTATTTACATACAAACAAAGGCACAGGTATGTACACAAACACATATGCACACATGCAGTGGCATATGCATCTAAAAACGCAGAAGTGCACACGCGTGCACGCACATACACACAAAGATATACGTATACATACATGCAAACACACCTATATAGGAATACAAATGTATGTATCTTCAGTTGTTTGTTGTAGGGGACTCATTTTGTAGGCCACATTACTGCAAGGACGATGCTGGTATTCCACTTTAGATGGAAGTGGCCAACCTGAAATGATATCACTCTTTGATTACACAGTGACACCACTCACCTTGCACACATTTGTCATATCATTGTGCTCTGGCTGAACTCTTTCACTATCCCTAATAACCTTGCTGTCTCTCATCCTCGGCCCATCCCACTGAACCTACTAATGGAGGATAATTGGAGGCAACTGCTGATCCTGCCTTTGTCCCTTGTGCATTAAAATCTTTTCTGTTATCGTGCTGTTGTGCTTCAGGCAGTTGGAGGCTTTACTGTTGTATTATTTTTTTCTTCAGTTATTCTGCCTGACATGAGCTGTACATTTTTCCTTCCCACTGATTGTTGATTCATCCCTTTCTTTCCTCATTTGCTACACACTCATCAGAAAGAACATGTCATCTCAATGAGACGGATGAACTGCATTCAATGAGGATGATAGGACAAACTATGCAGCTTCCTTTTAAACAATCAGCAAAACCAAAATCATCTGTCAGCATTGACCCGCTCTCTTCAGACCAGCTTGCTCAGGCAATGCTTCACCACCACTTTCTGCCAGTAGCCTGAGCTAAAATTCACAGAGTATTTATCAAATCCCTCAGAGCCAGGAGGATCTTGCAGCTGCATGTACTAAACATGTGAAAAATTCAGTTATACCTGTTTTAAAGTTGTCCTTAGACAGAACGATTCACTAAAACTGCAGCAGACTGGATTTTCCTTTCCTCTACATAAATGGACCAAATATACTCAAGTACAAGGTAACCTATGTATAAGAAGACTTCCTCTTTTCCAACCGAAAAGATTGAAAGCTATTTTCGCAAGTATATGACCTCTTGTCAGTCACAGTGGTTTCTTGGAGATTGGGAAAATTGATTTGAGAATATAGGATTTGCTTCCACATAGAGTAGTTGAGGTAATGAGCATAGATGCATATAAGGGGAGCTGAATAAGTTTTTAAAATTTGTTTTTATGGGATGTGGGCATTGCTGGCTAGGCCAGTATTCATTGCCCATCCCTAATTGCCCTTGTTCATTGCTGTGGGTCTGGAGTCACATGTAGGCCAAACCAGGTAAGGGCAGCAGATTTCCTTCCCTGAAGGACATTAATGAACTAGATGGGTTGTTACAATAGTTCTGTGGTCATCATTAGATTTTTATTGAATTCAAATTTCACCCACTGCCATGGTGGGATTCAAACCCATGTCCCCAGAGAATTATGCTGAGCCTCTGGAATATTAGTCTAGTAACAATACCACTATGCCACCACCTCACCCACTATGCCACCATCAGAGGGAAAGGAATAGAAGGATATGCTGGTAGGGTGAGAATAAATAAAGTGGCTTTGTGAAGCATAAGCCTTGGCATAGACCTGTTGGACGGAATGGCCTGCTGCCATGCTATAAAATTAATGTAATTTTGAAGCATATTGTCTATTCTATGTGCTGCTACCACTGTGCAACAAAATTAGAGCCTGGAGCTAGAGAGAGGCAATAGGAGACCAAACGTCAGAAAGGGGAACAGAAAACTAACAGCTGGAAAGAAGCAGGCAGTGTTGGAGAGCCTTGAATAAGCAACAATGTGGGACCAAGCCGGTAACTGGTTAATGTGTTCCATGGACTGGGCTACACCACTATTCTCTCCTACTTGCAACTCCCAACCAAGGACCTAAATCTCTCAAATTACCAGTGAATCAGGAACATTGTTTGAAAGCCCTTAAAACTGATTCAAATTTGGGTATTTCTGAAAACTCATAGCAAGGTTGGAGTTGGAATTGCCTATTAAAAGGATGAGCATTTCTATAAATATATAATGTAGAGGGTGTATGATGAAGAATTGAGGAATACAATTTATACTTGATGAATTGTCTGGCCTGACAAGTCAAGAGTGCCAGTAACTGGTTTATCATTTATGCATCCATGGCATGTGTCCCATGCTGCCTCGTCATGTTTCCATCATGAGTTAAATAATTAAAATGAAAATGATCAGAATATAAATATAGGTTCTAAATGGGAATCAGATTGATGGAGTGTCTCCAACAACATCACTGGTAATGTTACTTTCTGCAAAGTGGCATCTGTTCTCAAATGTGATGCCACATCCATAAAACACAAAAAATATTCAACAGGGATCACACCATCAAGTGTGATATAAATAATCAAATAGTAACAGCCGCAACGCGATGAGATCTGATATTGTTTTATCCCCTCGGAGATGAGGTGATTTGTTTTTATTAGAAAAGAGATCCTTTTAAAACAAACTGTGGTTTTGGAGCACACAACACGAATCAGGCCACAGAACATATGTGCACTGTTACCAACAAATTCTGGCTTCAACCTTAACTTTAACTGGCATTTGCAATCACCAGTTTATGCCAGATAAGTGTCAATAGGTCTTCACTAAGAAACAAAATGATGAATTGAAGAGATTATGGAGCTGTCCATTTCACAAATGCTTAGTGATGTCTCGCTTGGTCAGTCACGATTTGTGACTGATGCATGTTTACTACATTAAAGGCACTATATAAATGCAAGTTGTTGTAGTTAATATGGGTTAGGGCATTTCCCCTGTGGCATATGAGAATGGAAAAGAAACACCTTTATGGAGCAGCTAAATGAGAAATGTGAGCTAGTTTCTCTCACAGACAGACAGACCTTTCAATATAACAGTGGTGTTAAGTCAGAGAAACATTACAGTCAACTTGATGCAGTCTAATTATATGTAAACAAGAGACCATTGCAGCGGCATTTCTGTAGCCAACATGATCTCTTCATTTTGTTATCATATTATTAAAATACAGAAGTTATAAGGAGAGATTTGATTAGATAAAACTAAAGCGAATAACTGGTAGTGTTCCAATTAGTATTTTGAATGCTTAACTACCTTCAAAAGTAATTGGAATTCTGTTCGTTTTAGCAGTCTTAATTGTCCAACAACAGCAATAATAACAACATGCATTTATGCATATCCTCTCTTAAGATAAAATATCCCTAGGTACTTATAAACCACATTTGGCACTGAGCCACATAAAGAGATATTGGGGCAGCTGACATAAGCTTAGTCAAAGGTGTTAAGGAGATCTTAAAGGAGGAAGAGGGGTGGAAAAACTTTTGGAAGGAATTCCAGTGTTTATGGCCTTGACAGCTGAAGGCACAGCCATGAATGCTTAAGAGGCCAGAATTGCAGATGCCTTAGAGGAGTGTGGAGCCGGAGGAGATTGCCAAGATAGGATGGGGTGAAGTCATGGAAGGATTTGGAAATGAGGTTGGGAGTTTGGAAATCGAGGTGCTTCTTAACCAGGAACTTATGTAGGTCAGAAAGCACAGGGGAGATGGGTATATGTAATTTGGTGCGAATGAGACATGGGAAGAAGAGCTATGGATGACTTCAACTTTACGGAGGGTAGAATACGGGACACCAGCCAGGAGGACTGGTTGGAATAGTCAAGTTTAGAGGTAGAAAAGACATGAATGAGGATTTCAGTGTCAGATGAGCTAAGGCAGGGCAGAGTTGGGCAGTGTTAGAGACGTGGAAATAAACCATCTTAGTGATAGCAATATGTGATTGGAAGTTCATCTCAGGGTCAAATACAACACCAACGTTGTGAACTGTCTGGTTCACCCTAGCTTAGGCAGTTGGCCAGGGAGAGGGCTGGGAATGGTGTTTGTGACGGAGACCAAAGACAATGGCTTCAGTCATTCCAATATTTATTTGGAAGAATTTTCTGACAATCCAGTACTGGATGTTGTGTAAGCCAATTTGGAGGCGATGGAAGGGTTGAGAGAGGTAGTGGTGAGGTAGAACTGGATGTTGCTAGTGTACTTATGATAAGTAACTGTGCTTTTGGATGATGACACTTGGGGGCAGCATGTAAATGACAAATAGGAGGAGGCCAAGGATAGAGCCTTGGGTGACACAAGAGGTAATGGTGTAGGAGCAGGATGAGATGCCATTGCAGGTGATTCTCTGGCTAGACAGATAAGAATGGAATCAGGTGGGTGGAGTTCCACCCATTTGGATGAAGCATTGGAGAAGGATGATATGGTTAACCGTGCCAAAGGCTGCAGACCTTCGTGCAATCACCCTTGACCAGGTTTCATTCAAGGCTACGATGTCAGTGCAATCAGCCCAATGTGCCCATGGATGGCAAGGGCTTTGTTCTCAAGAGAAACGACCTTCTGCTGGGCAATGTGGAGAATAGCTGTATAGCTGATGGGCAGTTAGCTTAGTTGGCTAGATGGCTAGAATGTGTTGTAAACTAATGCCAACAGCATGTATTCAATCCCTGTACTGCCTGTGATAGTTCATGGAAGCCTGCCTCCCACATTTCCTCACACTGCGGAATGGTGTTCCTCAAGCCACATGTAGCCAACTGTCTCTCTCTAATGCAGAGAGAGCCTCTGGTCTTTTGTGGACTATGCTAATTATTGATCCACTGGCACAGTACAGAGGGCCAGCAATGGCAGGGGTGAATTAGATGGGGAGGAGATTGGCAAGGTTAGCCTTCAGTGGGTGTACTGGGTGTGAAGATTGGCAAGAGAGTAAGCTGGGCTGTTTGGATTAGAATTGTCAAGAAAATATTCAATGAACAGCATGACACTAGGAAGTTCTGAGGAACAAAGGGACCTTGGTGTGTGTGACCGTAGATCTCTGAAGGTGGAGGGGCATGTTAATAGGGTGGTGAAAAAGGCATATGGGACACTTGCCTTTATCAGTAGAGACGTAGATTACAAAAGTAGGGAGGTCATGTTGGAGTTGTATAGAAAGTTGGTGAGGCCACACCTAGAGTTCTGGTCACCACATTACAGGAAGGATGTGATTGCACTGGAGGGGGTGCAAAGGAGATTCACCAGGATGTTGCCTGGGATGAAATATTTAAGTTATGAAGAGAAGTTGGATAGACTTGGGTTGTTTTTGTTGGAACAGAGAAGACTGAGGGGCGACCTGATCGAGGTGTACAAGATTATGAGGGGCATGGACAGGGTGGGTAGGGAGCAGCTGTTGCCCTTAGTTGAAGGGTCAGTCACAAGGGGACACAAGCTCAAGGTGAAGGGCAGGAGGTTTAGGGTGGATGTGAGGAAAAACTTTTTTACCCAGAGGGTGGTGACGGTCTGGAATGTGTTGCCTGGAGGGTGGTGGAGGCGGGTTGCCTCACATCCTTTAAAAAGTACCTGGATGAGCACTGGGCATGTCATAACATTCAAGGCTATGGGCCAAGTGTTAGTAACTGGGATTAGGTAGGTAGGTCAGGTGTTTCTCACGTGTCGGTGCAGACTTGATGGGCCGAAGGGCCTCTTCTGCACTGTGTGATTCTGTGATTCTGTGATTCTGGATTGCTACATGTAAAGAGGTAACAATGTATAGATGGTCCCTTAGGAAGGTGCCAAGAGAAGCACTGAGGGAAGCTGTAGGTTTATCCGACAGAGCGCAAAGCCTTGGACAGTGGGTGGAAATAGGAAGGTCAAGGAATACTAAGGATTACGGTGGGGATTTGGAAGGGCAGAGTATCCAAGTGGGGAGAAATGAATGGAGGCATGATAACAAGAGAGAAGGGCCTAGGAGGGGTAAAGAGACAGAATCACAGAATTGTTACGGGGCAGAAGGGGGCCATTCGGCCCATCATGTACAAGAAGTAAAAGGGGGCTAAAAATAAAAATGGAAATAAGTGTGATGGGCTTGGTGATCAGGAGTGACAGCCAAAACACATATAAAGGAACACAGGGAAAACAAAAGTTATGTAGGCCTGGTTACATGGCAATTATTAGGATACAAAGTTCCTGGTGATAAATAGGCAACAGAAAGGACACAACAGGAGAGAGTCCAGAGTTAAAGTCAGTAGTCCTATGATGGAATAACGTTGATGTGGGTATGATGGAATCAGATTGGAAAGTCAATGAACTGTTGGCCATGTTTGGAGACAGGTGGCCGACAACTGACGTCCAGTAGATATTTGAAGGGTGACATATTGGAGGATGCACAGGTGGAGGTATTTCTGTGGGCATGAAGATCTAGGATGTGCATACTATCAGTTGCAGGACAGTAAAAAAGCTGGCAAAGTGGTGGAGAAGCTTACTTTGGCTCAGGCGAGTGAATCACTGGTCAGAAACCAGCAGAAGCAGTAGGTCACTCGCAGGCTCAGCATTCATGTACTGATCCAGAGAGTAGTAACATGTTGGTGATTCAGTAGCCATGCGATTCTCTGCACAGTGGATTTTCAATCTCAGCTATAAAGGAGAAGCAGCCAGCAGAAATGAGAGAGTGAGTGACAGACAGCTTTCAATGATCTTGTGGGAGTTCATAGAATCTAGTTACTGAATGGCCTTCAGGGGAGTCCGATAATCCCTCACTTGCCAACCTCCTCTGAGAGGGAAGAGTGCGCATCTTTTATTTCATCAAATATATGTAAATAATTATTTAAGTTTCATTTCTAATGTTGAATATTCCAAAGAGGCAGATAAATATATATATATAGATGGAAAATATTCAGAATTCATAGCATGCTCCAGATGAATGCAAGCACCAGTGATCAAGACAGAATCTGATGAAGAAAGGCTAATTCAGCCTTTGATGAGTTAACTTGCAATAGAAGCATTAGCTCTGAGACTTCTTGTTTGTGAAATCTGTTTATGTTGATTGTCTGCCATACAACCTTTAGTTTAGTTAACTGGATTAGGGCCGTCAGCTCACCAAAACCCAAGCTCCAATAGGATTACCATCAGGGGCTGGGAAAGAGGGGCTGGGGCGACTTCCTTTAAAAAGGAGGAAAGAATCGAGAGTGTATTGAGTGTGTTCCATATACAAGAGAAACTAGCGGCAAAGTGCTATACCTATGATAAGCACTGCACTCTCCACACATAAATTTCAGCTGTCAGTTACATACCACTCTCTCCCAGCAGTCTCCCTAATACTGTGTATAAATGTCACTTAAGTCATTCCTCCAGCCCACCAGGCAATCAGGAGAACTGGCACTGCGCTGGTGCGTTCTTATGCTGACTAACGCTACACTCACTGCAGCAATCCTGATATGTCACATGATCCAGGGCAAGGAAGAACCTCCAGAGCCACCAGTGTCCCCTGCGTCATCACCGCTGTATGCTGTGCAGAGAGATGAATGTTCTCTGCATACGAAGACCGCTGTCAATCACTACAAGGGGACTTTTATGAGGAAGGGAGGTTCTTTTGATTATAATTCTTTATAATTCTTTTTTTAGTTCACTGCTGTTCAGAAAATGTAATCCTTCCCTAATCCACATTATCAAGGATTTGGAGGAATGTACTCTGAAATGGAAAGTACTGAGGAAAACAAGCATTTAATACATTGAACATAGGTAGCTGAAGGGGGAGAGGAGGGGAGCAAAAGCGAACAAAAAAGCCTAAAACAAAACAGAAGAATTCAGGCAAATAACAAGCTGCAAAAATAGCTTGAGTGATTTTTAAAGATCACTTATAATCAGAGAACGTTGAATTTTTGACTTGAGCTCCTCTCAAGCTATGTTATTTCATTGAACATTATATATATCTTTTATGGATGTGGGAGTCGTTGGCTAGGAGAGCATTTTTATTGCCCACCCCTAACTGCCCTTGAGAAGGTGGTGGTGAGTTGCCTTCTTGAACTGCTGCAGTCCATGTGGTGTGGGTATACCCACATTGTTAGGAAAGGAGATATATCACTGTTGTGACATCGGAAATATGACAGCCAATTTGCACACAGCAAACTTCCAAAAATAGCAATGTGATAATAACCACATAATCTGTTTTTGTGATAATAACCAGATAATCTGTTCTTTTGATTGAGGAATAAATATTAGCCAAGGAACCCAGGATAACTCCCTTGCTCTTCTTTGAAATAGTACCATGGAAATTTTTCCATCTATGTGCAAGCAGGAAGATGGGGCCTCAGTTTAACATTTCACCTGAAAGACTGCAGCTCCGACATTGCTAAGCTCCCACAAATACAAAATAGTTATAGAACTACTGTTGGTGGGAATTCCAAAGGAAAAGAAGGCTAAGTGCAGTTTTATCTCTTTTTATTTTCAACAAGTCAATGTCCTGGGGAGTCAAGACATCTGGAAATATTCACTTCAAGTTGTGTTAGAGGGTGGGCAGATGGAGGTCACAGAGGGGCAGGTACCTGGGGTATTCAGTTAACTGAGGGCAGGGGAGGGGCCTGGAAACTTCAAAGAGTAGTGGTGAAGAAGGCACAAAGACTTAAACCAACAGGGAGAAGAGGGTGGGTGGTGGGGGGGAAGGGAAGTTGTGACCTGGGCCCTTCAGCCATGGGGACGGATACCAGGTAAGTGCAGCAAGCCAGAGACAGAGTGGAGGTGTGGTAATCTGAGGTGCAGTACACCTTTAAAAGAATGTGAGCAGGCTGACCACGTGACTGTATTACCCAATTGCTAATGCTACACTCACTGCAGCAATCCTGTTATGTCACATGATCCAGGGCAAGGAAGAACCTCCAGAGCCACCAGTGTCCTCTGTGTCATCACCGCTGCACGCTGTGCACAGAGACAAATGTTCTCTGCATACTAAGACAGCTGTCAATCACTACAAGGGGACTTTTCTCTTATGTGTAACGCGGGCTACAATGTTAGTCAGTCTTTTATAATAGGGTCTGGTTGGAGACGCACACAGGTGTTGGTGCTCTGTTACTTGTGTATATAAACAGCATGTGCTTCATCTTACATTGGTCTCTGTGTCTGTAGTATATTGTTTACCAACTCACTCACCAGTAGATAGGTGTGCAACCATGTTTGCTGAGCAAAGTGACGCGACAGAACACAACTGGTAGTTCCTGAAAATTTGTGAGCATAGTCCTTTACAATATTGGTAGAATTTAATCCAGGCAACAGGGGTCTTGCCTGTTGGCTGAAGAGCCCAGGAGAGCCCTACCTCATCCCCTTTTGGGAAGGCCCACTGTAAGTTAAATGGCCAGCGATGGGCCTTCCCCTGGATCAAGGACCTTGGGAGTGGAAATCCCACCCTCCCCCTTCCCCAAGAGCTGCTGGCCAGTCAGAGACTAGCAGCTGTCCACTACAGACAGCACCAGCAGGAGTGGTGGCAGCTGCCAGCTGTCAACAATACACCCAGGGAGAAGCCAATGATCTGTCTGCCTCAACTATTTACAATCTATATCAATGACTTGGAAGAAAGAACCGAATATATTTACTGTTGATGACATAAAGAAACGTAGGAAACTAAGTTGTCAAGACAACATAAAGAGTCTACAAAGAGACATGGATAGGTTAATTAAGTGGGAAAAAGACTAGCAGGCGAAGTATAATGTGGGAAAATATGAACTTGTCCACTTTGACAGGAGGAATAGAAAAGCAGTGTATTATTTGAATGGAGAGACTACAGAATTCTACAGTGTAGAGGGTTCTGGGTGTCCTAATATACGAGTCACAAAAAATTAGTTTGCAACTACAAATGATTAGGAAGGCAAATGGAATGTTGGCGTTTAGTGCATGGGGAATCGAGTATATAAGTGGGGAAGTGTTGCTATAGACATACAGGGCATTAGTGTGACCTTATCTGGTGTATTATGTTCAGTTTTGGTCACCTTGCGTGTAGAGGTACAGATGAAAGTGGGTCAGACTAGAATGATCAGTTTTCGGTATATGTGTGATGATTTTTATTGTAGGCCATGTATGTACCTGACACGCAACTGCAAATGCTAATTTAGACAGGTTGTTTTTTTTATGAAAAGGGGGATGTTTGGAGAAGTACCTTTGTGAAATGTGGCCATAGACTTGCCATAGTCATGTGACCTCTGATGTCATCCTTGGTCTATAAAGGTTGGAGAGCAGAAGCCATTTCATCCACTACTTGGAACATCCATGTTATATCCTGTCTACTACATTCTTGTTTACTCACCCAACCTACCAATATCCAATTGCAGCCTCTTTGCATTCTCCTCACAAATCCTTTCCCACCTAACTTTGTACACTCAGTTTCCTCCTCTAAGTCATATAAATTGTAAATAGTTGAGCCCCAAAGACTGATCCTTGCTGTACTCCACTAATTTCAGCCTGCTTTCTGTTTTCTGTTTGTAAACCAATCCTCAATCCCTGCTAATATATTACCTCCAATCCCATGACCCCTGATTTTGTGTAATATATCTTGTGTGTCACCTTAAGTAATGCTTTTTGAAAATCCAAATATCCACCTCTTTACCACCCCTAAACAATTTCAAAAAACTCTTCCGCATTTGCTGAACATGATTTCCCTTTTATAAATCCATTTTGACCCTGCCTCGTCACATTACACTTTTCTAGGTGTCCTGATACCACATCCTTAATAATAAATTTTAGCATTTTCCTTACTACTGATGCCAGACTAAATGGCCTATATTTTCCTGTTTTCTCTCTCCCTTCTCTCTTGAATAGCAGGGTCAGATTTACTACCTTCCAATCCACAGGGACCATTCTAGATTCTAGGGAATTCTGGAAGGTCAAAATCAATGTATCCACTATCTCTACAGCCAGCTCTTTTAAAAGCCTTGTATGTGGCTACGTCAGTAAAAGTGTTGTCACTGCTTTGAAGAATTTAAAGTCGGCCTGCTGATCTTAGTTAGTAATAAAGAAATCAGATCTTTCTCAGAGTGGGAGCAGCGAGTGAATATGGAGAACCGGTATTGGGTAGTGGTGTCTGGGAAGGGACAGGTTATTAATGCAGGAGGGTGTCAGCTTGAAGGGCAGAGATGGCATAGGTCAGCAGTAATGACAATAATGCAGCAAGAGCTCAAATTGGCAGAGAAGACCTGATTTTCACAGCTCTTGGATGAGCGAAGCTTTTGAGAACTGTGTCATCCAAAGTTCAGAAGCACAAATCAATAATTGGGAGAACTAGAGCTGGAATGATTCATATAGGGAGAATGGGACACTTCAGTATGAGAAACAGTGTTAAAAATATGTGCCCTTAAATCTGATGGGGGTGGGGGTGGGGGAGGGGGGGGGGCGGTGGGGCAGTGATGCATCCCTGTGTAAGTGCCATCCTCCCACCCAGGACATCTGTGGCCAACTCCTGCAGCTACGTGTGACAACGCTGTCAAAATCAGTCAGAGTAAACTTTTGGTAGGTCTCAAAGAATGATGGAGTAAAATGTGGGAAACAAAATGGTAAACGCTTCATTTACACTGATCCTTCATAACAGCCACTCAAAAGCTGCTTTACTGTCACTTTTTCAGTTTGGATTCCAGGAGATTGGTGTCACAAACCGGATCTACAATGCTGCTAATGTGATAAGGCAGCCAGATTTAGTTGTGTGAGGGAGATGCTCAGGACAAAAACTGGAATTTTATCAAAGCTTGCTGCCGTGCAGATGGACGGTGAGACCCCGAGTGGCATTTTACCAGTGGCCGCCGCCCAGACTGTTGTCCAATTAAGGACGGTGGCCCGCCCCTTAGAGCTGCCGCCCAGAGTGCCAGCAGCATGACAACCTTGGCGGTGCCACTAATGGAGGTGGCTGCTACTGAGGCAGGCAGGCCCTGGTGATCGAAGGTGGTGAACATTTCAGTGGCAGCGTTGGTGTCACGGGGGCAGTCATTGCCGCTAGGGTGCTCTGCCTTGGGCCATGGTGCAGCTGTGAAGAAAGACCCCACCCCCAAGGTCGGTAACTGCACCATTAATTGGTTTAATTGGCTGCCCACCCCCGGCCGGCGGGTAGCCAAGTCGCTGAGGTTCCTGCCCCTGAGAATAACCCATGGTGATGGGAAGGCGTCGGACTGCCCTCCTGTTACCTTCTGCTGCCATTTTACAAAGCCCCCCCTAGCCTGTCTGCAGAGGGCGGGTAAAATCCAACTCAAAGAGATCATTCTCATGGAACAAATGCGCATTCTGGAATATCCTGGTGTGCCATACAAAGCTACACATGCGCCTTGTCGGGGTGGTCGCTATCGCTCACTGCCTCTTTTGCATGTGGTCTTGTGTGACCTTGGAGTAGGAACACATGATACCTCAAGGTACATTTGTGTCCTTCTGTGACCAGTATGCACTGCAGGGACAGAATACATAGTTGACAAAATCTATTATTGTTTAATTTGATACGTTTCTTATGTTCTATATGATTCCGTTTTCTCTTGAGTTATGCCCTGCTAAAAGAAGGTACTTGTGTTTGCGGGGACTGTTTTTTATTTAAGAAAGGGCATACAGGTCACACACACGCACACACACACACACACACACACACACACACACACAGCCTAGCATAATTTATTAACGTGCTTGACTAAACCCAAGAACAAAGGTAGGTCACTCTTTGTGGTTCTGGGCTAGCAGTATCAACAAGGCCCTGAAGCAGAGTCACGTCAGTGTGTTATCCCTTCCCAGTGACTTAGGTACTGTAAGAAACAGATGGGAGAGATAATCACAAGTATAGCTTTGGAAAAACTATTTAAAATTTGATAATTATAGTTCCCAACATGTCTGTTTGGTTGAATAGGGCCTTTGAAAGTGATCCATGTGGGTGAATTGGTCACCTTGATTGATCACATCATTTGGAATGGATTTCCTTTGAGAAACTTTAGGGTAATTAAGATCAGATTCCACTTACCAAATCAAAAGGTTTTTGAAGCTTCGAGAAAGCTTTTAAAGGAAGTCTTTGAAAGCGGTGAGCCATGTTTAAAAGTGTAATGTTAGATGGTTTGAGAAAAGTTAAGTGCTTAGATGGAAAATGGGAAATGCAAAATCAAAACAATTAATTTAATACCCTAAGTTACAAGCCCATTGTAGGTGAAGGAAGAAAGCACAAGGGAACATGGAGGCAATAGGGTCAATTTTAAAGCACTCCTGCTTGGCAGTACAGGGGTCAAGGAGTTAGTACTTCTGTGGGGTTTGCATCATATCCCTGCCCCCAATATTTTAACTCACCTGAATTCAGGCACAGGAAGGTGACTAGCCCTAGAGGACTGGGGGCCTAATTTCATTGGCAAAGTTACATTCTGATCATGCCATCTTAATCGAGAGTTTGACAAGGTCCGCACAGCCTCAAGCCCATGTGAGATCCAGCTGAGTGAGGTTTTAATTTGTTTAATGTTCCCTATGAGCCAGGAGGATCACAATTTTTGGCCCAGATTTTCACTACAACTGGATGCTCTCTGTTGTGGCAAGGCATCCTTTAAGAGAGGTAAGGTACCTTTTGGGATTGTTAGGAGTAAGTATGATTGTGCATAAAAAAGTGTATGAACTTATTGGAGCTTTCAAGCTGTCAAAAAACTGGAGAAGGATGCTAGATAAATTGGTATGGAGGGGGTAAGGACAAAGGATGGTGAGTTGGGAGCATGGGTTGAAATGAGTTGGCACTAAGTTGGCACTAAAGTGTCTCTAAAGGGCTATGGGGAAGTGGGAGGCATAGGGGGTATAAGGGGCATCAGGTGGCATAAGTTGGAATGGATGGGACATGGGGAGTGTGTGCGAGGGTGAAGGGTGAGGGGTGGAGTCTGCTTTTTGTTTTAACATTTTTTAAAGAGCTTAAACAAAATGCTGGAATGCAGAGGCAGGCTTTCTGCCCAGCCCACCTCTGCACTCAGCAGTCTCCGCACTCATTCTGGGAGCATAAGAACATACACATGAACAGGGAGCAGGAGTAGGCCATTCAACCCCTTGAGCCTGCTCTGCCATTTAATAAGATCATGGCTGATCTGATAGTAACCTGGAATTTGCATCCTACCTACCCCCGATAATCTTTCACCCCGTTGCTTACCAAGAATCTAGCAACCTCTGCCTTAAGAATATTCAAAGACTCAGCTTCCACCACCATTTCAGGAAGACAGTTCCTCATGACCCTCTGAGTGAAAAAATTACACCTCATCTCTGTTTTAAATGGGCAACCCCTTATTTTTAAACAGTGTCCCCTAGTTCTCGATTCTCCCATAACAGGAAGCTCCTTTCCATATCCAAATTGTCAAGACCCCTCAGGATCTTATGTGTGTCAATCAAATCCCCTCTTATTCCTCTAAACTCCAGCGGATACAAGCCTAGTCTGTCCAAACATTCCTCATAAGACAACCCACCAATTCCAGATATTAGTCTGGTAAACCTTCCCTGAACTGCTTCCAATGCATTTACACCCTTCCCTAATAAAGTGACCATTACTGTACACAGCACTCCAAATGTGGTCTCACTAGTGCCCTGTACAACTGAAGCATAACCTCCCAACTTTTGTAACAAAAGCAGAAAATGCTGGAAAAACTCAGCAGGCCTGACAGCATGCATGGAGAGAGAAACAGAGTTAATGTTTCAAGCCCTTATGACCCTTCTTCAGAGCTAAAGAGAAGTATAAATGTGATTAAATTTATACTGTTTAAGGGGGTGGAGCAGGTGAAGCTGGATAGAAAGCCAGCGATTGGTGGAGGCAAAGGAGAGATTGACAAAGATGTCATTATCAAAAGGCAAAAGTAGTGGTAGTGGTAAGGACAAAAAAAAGTTTGACAGCGGTAAAGGCAAGAAAGCAGAATGTGATAATAGCAGAACAAGGGTAAGCACTCTGAAAATAACAACATGAACAAGTAACAGATGGCTCTTGTGGGGGTGGGGAGGGATGAGAGGGCTGTAGTGGGGGGAAAAGTATCAAGAATGGGATGGGGGAATAAAAAGGAATAAAACAATGATTAAGTGAATAAAAATAATTAAAAATAAACATAAGTGGATACAAATAAAAATGAAGTTTGAAAAAAGGGATAAAAAAAAGGGTGAAGATAGAGGAGAGTGTTCATGATTTGAAATTGTTGAACTCAATGTTGAGTCCAGAAGGCTGTAAAGTGCCTAATCGGAAGATGAGGTGCTGTTCTTTCAGTTTGCATTGGGCTTCACTGTTGGGAACATTGCAGCAGACCAAGGACGGAGATGTGGGCATGATAGCAGTATGGTGCATTGAAATGGCATGCAACAGGGAGGTCTGGGTCATGCTTGTGGAGGTGTTCCGCAAAGTGGTCACCCAGTCTGCGTTTGGCCTCTCCAATGTAAAGGAGATCACATTGGGAACAGCGAATGCAGTAGACCAACTTTTGTATTCAGTTCCCCTCACAATAAATGATAGCTTTCTATTAGCTTTCCTAATTACTTGCTGTACTTTTGTACTAGTCTTTTGTGATTCATGCATTAGGACACCTAGATCCCTCTGCACCTCAGAGCTCGGCAATCTCTCAGCATTTAGATAATACACTTCTCTTTTATTTTTCCTGCCAAAATAGATAAATGGGGTGGCAGGCCCTACTTCCAGTCCAGACTGCCCCCTCCTGGAATGAAAATCCGACCTGCAGGTGGCCATTTTTAAAGATCAGATTTACAGAGCCTGGGAATTCTCCTGTCTCTATCCATCTGACCCGGGAACAAAAACTGGGCTTTTGACTCCAATCCCACACCACCACCCCCCACCCCTCTCACCACCAAATTCCTTCCTTGTATTGCCAGGGACCTTTTCCATGGGTCCCCAAAGTCAGCTTGACCTCCCCGCAAATTTTATCTGCAGCCTTCTGCTGGTGACATCATTCCCATCATCATCCACGACCACTACCACCTAGAAAGATAAGGGCAGCAGATAGATGGGAACACCATCACCTGGAAGTTCCCCTTCAAGTCACTCACCATCCTGACTTGGAAATATATCAATGTTCCTTCACTGTTGCTGGGTCAAAATCCAGGAGATCTCTTCCTAACAGCACTGTGGGTGCACCTACACCACATGGACTGCAGCAGTTCAAGAAGGCAGCTCACCACCACCTTCTCAAGGACAATTAGGGGTGGGCAATAAATGCTGGCCCAGCCTGTGAATGAACAAAAAAAATCAGGCTTTGCAAGCTGTAAAACCCCAACCCTGCTGTTGTGAGGGTGACTGAGTTGCTACTATTGATAGAGTTGACCTGCAGACACTTCTAGGGTGGAAACATTAAGTTTATTTACAATGAACTTAGCAGTAACTACATGTGTGCTTTCAACTCCAACTCTATCTATACACCATTGACTCCTAGGGTAGCCCACGCTACTCTCCTATTGGTTCCTACAGGTCATGTGATCTTCCTTAACATGCATTATTCTTAAAAATACATTACATGTTAAATAAAATCATAATTACTACACTCCTCCCCCTTTAACTCAGCTACACATATATTTACAAGTACAAATTTTTCAAGACAACATAATATTTACATTGGGTAAATAATTTACATGTTCAGTCTTTCAGGTGGCTTCCTGATGTGTTTGGAATGTCGCAGCTCTACAACTTCAGGTGCTTTGTCAGGAACCTCCTTTCCCGGAATTGCCTGAACATCAGGTGCTTTGGTGGGCACTTGCAATTCTGTATCCTCAACTCTTACAGGAACATCAAACATGTCAGTCCTGGGTTGAGTATCCTCAACAGGAAACACAGACCCAATCATGGTCACTTGATGGAACCAATTCTTGGTGATTTGTTTTTCTCTTCCTTAAATGCCCACATGTTTCTGGATGATCTGGCCTTCCACCTCCATGTGGTAAGATAGAGGTCCAGTCACTGCACTTATTTCACCTGGTAACCACTTTGGTCCTTCTCCAAAGTTCTTCACAAATGCCATCTCTCCCATGGTAAATTTCCCCTCACGGCTATGCCAGTTGTGCCTAATTTCCTGGCTTCCCTGGCTCTTTTCCACCTTCCCTTCTAAATTCAGCATTATTAAGCTTAATCTCGTCATGAGATGGCATTTCAACAATAACCCCGCAGGTGTGACACCCGTTGTTGTGTGAGGGGTAGTCCAGTAATGAAAAAGAAAGCATGCTAGCTTGGTTGCTAAGGAATCGCCAGTTAGCTTTCTCATGCCAGCCTTGAAGTTTGAACCGTCCTTTCGGCCAGTCCATTTGAGGAAGGTGGTACGGTGCAGTTTTTACATGAGTGATACTGTTGAAGCCGATAAACCGTTGAAACTCAGCACTTGTAAATGCTGTGCCATTATTGGGAATGACTGTTTCTGGTAGTCCGTAAATGGCAAAACTTTGACGTAGTTTCTCAATTGTAAAGGCTGACATTAGTGACTTCACCTCATATATGTCCAACCATTTTGAATGAACATCGACAATGAGCAGAAACATTAAGAACAGAAGAACATCAGAAACAGGAACAGGCGCAGATCATTCGGCCCCTCAAGCCTGCTCCACCATCCAATAAGATCATGGCTGATCTTCTTGTGTTTCAATTTCCACCTTCCGATCTAACCCCGCTAACCTTTGATTCCCTTGCCTAACAAGAATCTATCTACTTCTGCCTTAAAAATATTCAATGACCCTGCCTCCACACCTTCTGAGGCAGAGAGTTCCAAAGTCGCACAGCCTCCTCATCTCTGTCCTAAAAGGGTGACCCCTAATTTTAAAACAGTGTCCCCTAGTCCTGGACTCACCCACAAGAAGAAACATCCTTTTGACGTCCACCTTGTCAAGGCCAATCAGGATCCTGTATACTTCAATCAAATCAGCCCTCACTCTTCTAAACTCCAGTGGAAACAAGCCCAGTCTGTCCAATGTTTCCTCATAAGACAACCCACTCATTCCAGGTATCAATCTAGTAAACCTCCTCTGAACTGCCTCCAATGCATTTACCTCCTTCCTTAAATAAGGAGACCAAAACTAAACATAGTATTTGAGGTGCGGTCTCAATAATGCTGTGCATAACTGAAGCATAACATCCCTATTTTTATGTTCAATCTCTCTTGTAATAAAGGATAGCATTCCATTAATTCTTCTTAATTACTTACTGTACCTGCGTACTAACTTTTTGTGACTCATACTAGAACACCTAGATCCCTCTGCACCTCAGGATTATGTAGCCATTCTCCATTTAAGTAAAACTGCTTTTTTGTTCTTCCTGCCAAAGTGAACAACTTCACATTTTCCCACATTAAATTTCATTTGCCAGATCTTTGCCCACTCACTCAACCTATCTATATCCATCTGCACCATCCTCGTGTCCTCTTCACAACACACTTTCCTACCTATCTTTGTGTCACCTGTAAATTTAGCTACCATGTCTTTAGTCCCCTCATCTAAGTCATATAAATCATAAAAAGTTGAGGCCCCAGCACAGACCCCTGTGGGACTCCACTCAACACATCCTGCCAATCTGACAAAGACACATTTATGCATACTCTCTGCTTTCTGCCAGACAGCCAATCTTCTATCCATGCTAATATGTTACCCCCCTAACCATGCACTTTTATTTTCTGTAATAATCTCTGATGTCGCACCTTACAAATGCCTTCTGGAAATCCAAGTACAGCACGTCTACCGGCTCCCCTTTATCCACTGCACATGTTACTCCTTCAAAAAACTCCAATAATTGGTTAAACATGATTTTTCTTTCACAAAACCAAGTTGATTCTTCCCAATCGCCTTGAGCTCTTCTAAGTGTCCAGCTATAATCTCCTTAATGATCGATTCTAATAACTTCCCCATGACAGATGTCAAGCTAACCGGCCTATAGTTTCCTGTTTTCTGCCTCCCTCCCTTCTTGAATATAGGGGTTATATTTGCTACTTTCCAATCTGATGGAGCCTTTCCAGAATCTAGCGAATTTTGAAAAATTTACACCAGCGATTAGACTATCTCATTAGCAACTTCTTTTAAGACCCTAGGATGTAGTTCATTGGGACCCAGAGACTTGCCAGCATGCAGCTCCATCAATTTGTTCTGTGCTGTTTCCCTAGTATTTCAATTTCACCAAGTTCAATTTTCCTGTTCACCTCCTGATTTGCACCTTTTACTGGAATTTTTTTGTATCCTCTATAGTGAACACAGAAGCAAAATATTTGTTCATTTCTTCCATCATTTCCTTATTATCTACGATTAACTCCCCACTGTCACTCTCTAGAGGACCAACACTCACTTTACTTACTCTTTTCCTTTTTAAATACCTGGAGAAACTTTTGCTATCCATTTTCACATTTCTAGCCAGCTTCCTCTCATAGTCTAATTTCTTTCTCCTGATTAACCCTTTAGTCATTCTCTGCCATTCTTTATATATTTTGTCCAATCATCTGTCCTACCACTCATCTTTGCGGAGTTGCATGTTTCTTAAGTTTGATGCTTTCCTTAACTTCTTTAGTTAACCACTGATGGTGGGTCCTCTCCTTATAATTTTTCTTTATGATAGGAATGTTCTTATTTGGAATACTCTGAAAGGAAAGGTCCAACATAGTCAATGTGTAACCGCACCCAAGGTCTACCTGGCCACTCCCAAGGGTGTAACGGAGCTGTCACTGGCAACTTTTGCAGTTGCTGCCTTCTTCCAGACTTTAATCTGGGCCTTCTTTTTGACTTCACTATTGGCCAGACATCTCTCAGATGCAAGCTCAACTTGTCTGAACTCAGTGGCTGAGCCTCCTAAAATTTCATTATCTGCCTGCTTCTTAGAAAATTCAGCGACTTCCAAATTCTGAGGCTTCCAAAGCCTCTTTGGCTTCATTTAACCGATTCTTCAGCTGTTTTGCCTCTTTTTTGTATTTGTTTGCTGCCTCCTGGAAAATTGAGCAATGCTGTATTTTCTCTGCCAACTCATTCTTCAGGTTGTTCGGAGACATGCTGAATTCTTTCTGTTTCTCCTCATGCTTTTCCAGAGGTACAAACTTTGAACTGAGGGAATCTTGTAGCGTGTGAATGTCTTTCAGCAGCTTCAAAAGGATCAATTCTCCCAAATTGCGGCATTTTGAGAGAGGATAACATCTTCAATTCTAATGGAGCTCTCTACTCACAATCACTGGGTGAGGTACAATGTCGGTTTCTTTCTAACTCGATTTCCTCTGTTCATTGCTGTTTTATCCTCATCACCAGTTTGTTGTGAGGGTGGCCGAGTTGTTACTATTGATACAGCTGATCTGTAGACACTTCTTGGGTGGAAGCATTAAGTTTGTTTACAATGTACTCAGCAACAACTACGTGTGTGCTTTTAAATCTCTATCTCTACACTACTGATTCCTCTGGCAGCCCACAATGCTCTCCTATAGGTTACTACAGATCGTGTGATCTTCCTTAACATGCATTATTCTTAAAGGTACTTTACACCCTAAATAAAACCTTAATTACTGTACCTTCCTTTCACTTCTTAACCCTCTGCCCAGCTCAGAAATCCCTGGGAGACAGTGGCACAAATGTGCTGGCAGGATGAGGAGTAATTTGCAGTGGGATCTAGCTATGCCAGGTACATGGCCTCAGTTTCTCTTCTCAAAGATCTTTCTGTAATGTGCGTCATCAGACTATATGTTCACCCACATGGGAGAAATTATGCCAGATATTCCTGGAGAAGGACAAACCATGGCATACGCTATTAGTTGGACCTTTTCGGGCACCATTCAGCTCGATGTTCTATTGCACAGAGGAACAGAGGAAGCTCAGAGAAGGAGAGTGAATTAGCTAGGGCGAATTAAAATCAAATCAAACACTGAAAAAGAACTGGAGGGTGAATTTTTACATTCCTGCGGAGGGAATGTGGTTGATCCCAGACGGGGTGGAAGGGCCATTATGGGTTTGGACAGAGGAGTTGATTGGCATTGTATTAACAATTATCACACGATTAAAAAGATAATTATGCTGTTAAATTTTAACTCTGACTTTTTGCGGCAAGTCTAATAGTCAGTTAATGTGCAATCTCAGCAAAATGGGGAGCTTAAGATTGAAATACTTTTTGTGAGAGTCAAACAGCAGAGTGACGTAAATTGACCAGCAAGATCTGGAGACTTGCAACTCACGTGTATCTCTGAACTTGGTCCATTTGCATTTTTATAATGTGTGCCTCATTAACATGCACTTACTTTTCAGCAGAATTTGGCCCATTATGACTTCATGCATCCCCATTTTCAACCATGGCGAAGCCCAAAGTAAGTGCAAGAAAAGAATCGGAAGTGTTTCCCAACTTATTCAACGAAAAGTAGCAAGTGGATAATTCTGCTGAGCCTCCTCTCCTCCCATTATAAATATCCAGCTGTTTTGGTGCATTGCATATGACATTAAGAAGTGTCTGAGTGCACTGGACACAGCAAAAGCTTTGAGTCCGAACTGCATCCTGGCCATAGTGCATCATCACCACAAGTAACCCATCAGTTCACGAAGGAGTTGAACTGAGACTGATGTTAATCAAATTCCATCATCCATTTCTCAGACAACTAGGGATGGGCAAGAAATGTGGGCTTTCCAGCATTGCCCATATTCCTTAGACCAAATTTAAAAATGAGGGAAATATGTCATGTAATGATTTTGAGGAAGTATATGGAAATGATTTAGTAATGATTCTCTCTTTATATGTTCTGTTGGAACAACATTGGTAGCTATTTCTTCATAAAATATGACATTATTATTGCATTTTGTACCTCAGAGATATGCAGAGATGACACTCACAGGTTCTATGTGTGAACAGGAGCTTTATTACAATGTTTTTTGAAATGGCTGCTTTCTCATGCTTATTGTTTGTTTTTGTTTCTCTATAATCGCACCCACAGGCTTGACTCACACCACACAGCACAGTAAGCAGTCAACAGACACATAAAATTAAACACTGAACAATAGAACAATTATAACTTTAACCTCCAGGTTTGTTATTAGGGTCAGCTGCCCTTTTTACACCCTGCCCCATCAGGCTCTCCATTGAAGCTAATAGAAAGTAAAATAGAGCAGCTGATCCTTATCCCATCAGCCTCCCATTGTGCGGGTGAGGTTCAAATGATCCCCATATGGGATTGAAAGCTATTTTGCACACTTGATTGCTTCTGGGTTTTAAACTGTTCTATTAACAAGGGTTAAGCAGCTTATTCTCTGTTGTCGAGTGATTAATATGAATAAATTTACCTTATCTTCATTGCATGGCTTAACCTACTGCTGGCTATAAATTACTGCATGGGGTAATGCAGAGATTACTGTTGTAGCTCACACATATTTATGACAAAGCATGTCATAAGATGTGTACGTGGTATAATTTCCATGTGGAATTGATTAAAATCAGTCTCAATTATTCACATTGGTAACAAAGGAGCAGTAATGATAGCATCTATAGTCAGGTCTTGTTCAATCACCTTGTCCCCTGGAACAAGGATAGCAGTAATGTAAGGGGTAAGTGAGAAGGAACATTGCAAAATGAACAGAAAGTTTTAAATATAACACCTAACTCTGAATGACTTTTCAGTCTAGTCATTTTTATGTGTTCCTAGTTAAGTTATGGAATCTCTCTCCCATATTGTTAATCCCCCCCTAGAATTATTACAATCAGCAAAGCTTGTGTTTGTCCCTCATAAGATCAAATGGTAATTATGGATAAGGAAGTGCATTTGATTTAAATGAATTGTGGTATCCAGTTGTTTCTTAAATGATTCCAGGACTTTTGCTTCCACTTATCTATCTGGAAATGTATTCCACACATTGATCGTTCTTTGTCTGTAGAAGAATTTCCTGATATAACTCATAAAATTACCTATTGTGAGTTGGAACCTGGATCGCTTAGTTCTACTTCTGCAGTTCAATTTAAAGCAATTTTCAAGTTAACTATTTCTATACCCTGAACAATCTTGTATACCTCAGAGTAGGATCATCAGCCAGATGCCTATTTTCAAAGATGAAACGCCCAACTTTACAACTCTTTCCTCAGTGTTTACAGCCCTGACACCTGGGATATTACAGTGCTGGAACCTACGAACATACGAATTAGGAGCAGGAGTAAGCCTTTCAATGAGATCATGGCTGATCTGATTGTGGCACAACTCTACATTCTGCCTACCCCCGATAACCTTTGACTCCTTTGTTAGCGAAGAATCTATCTACCTCCGCCTTAAAAACATTCATTAACCCTGCCTCCACCACTCTCTGGGGAAGAGAGTTCCAAAGATTCACAACCCTCTGAGAGAAAAAAAAATTGTCCTCATCTCTGTCTTAAACGGGAGACCCCTTATTCTTGGGCTAGGATGTCCTAGTCATTGAGCGGGCTTGGCTGGGGCAGCTGGGAGCAGCCATGAATCGGACTGCAACCTGCAATTGGGCCGCAACTGCCATTTCATGCTGGCTGGCCAATTAACAGCCAGCTAGGGTGAATCGCGTGCTGCATCACTTAGCGCTGCCTGGGTTGGGGGCATGGGGGCTTGGGGTGGTGGGGGTGAGTGCAGAACTTCGCACATGCATGTGGGTGCATGCAGCAAAAGCTCCCCGAGGCACAGAGCTGCCTCAGGGAGCTGAAGCTTTTTGAAAATAAGAAAGTAAAGAATTTTAAAATGTTAATAACATGTCCCCTCATGTGACCCTGCCACATGAGGAGGGACATGTTACAAATTAGTTTGAAAATCTTTAACTTTTTAAAAATCACTGATCAAAACCTCATTGAATCGCAAAAAATCCAAAGGCTGCTTGGCCTTTTCTTCTGCCCGCCAACTGTAAGGTTGGATGGGCAGTGAAAAATTTCATTTAATTAGATTTTTAATGGCCTTAATAGGCCACTTAACTGTCGGCGGGCACACTGCCAACTCCTGTGTGTGCCCGCTGACTGAAATATCGCACAAGTGTGCGATGATGTCGGGACACTCGCCTGATGCCATTGCGCGTCATTTTATGCTTGTTTGGGCTGGTTGCGTGCCCGCCTGTCGAGTGCAATATTCTGCCTTTAAAACATGTCCCCAGTTCTAGTCTCTCCCACAAGTGGAAACATGCACTCAGCATCCACCCTGTCAAATCCCCTCAGGATCTTATATGTTTCAAAAATATCACCTCCCAATCTTCTAAACATCAATGGATAGAGGCCTAGCCTGTCCAACCTTTCCTTGTAAGATAACCCTGCCATCCCAGGTATCAGGTGAGTGAACCTTCTCTGAACTGCATCTAACACATTTATATCCCTTCTTAAAAAAAGAAACCAAATCTGTACACAGTCTCTAGATGTGCCCTATACAACTGTGGCAAAACATCCCTACTTTTATATTCCATTCCACTTACAATAAAGGACAATGGTCCATTTGCCTTCCTAATCACTTGCCGTATCTGCATACTAACTTTTCCTGATTCATATACCAGGACACCAAGATCCCTCTGTACCTCAGAGTTCTGCAATCCCTCCCCATTTAAATAATATGCTACTTTTCCTTTCTTCCTGCTAAAGTGGACAAGTTCACATTTTTTCACATTATACTCCAACTGCCAAATTTTTGCCTTCTCACTTAACCAATGTCCCTCTGCAGATTCCTTATGTGCTCTTCACAATTTACTTTCCTACTTATCTTAGTGTCATCAGCAAATTTAGCAACCATACATTTAATCCCTTCATCCAAGTCATTGATACAGATTGAAAATAGTTGAGGCCCCAGCACTGATCCCTGTGGCAATTCAACCACATATCACATTTTGCCAACCCGAAAATGACCCATTTATGCCTACTCTCTGTTTCTGTTAGCTAACCAATCCTCTAGCCATGCTAATATGTCACCCCGTACACCTCTTATTTTGTGTACAAATCTCTGATGTGGTACCTTGTCAAATGCCTTCTGGAAATCTAAGTACAGCACATCCATAGGTTCCTCTTTATCCACATTGCTTGTTACTTCCTCAGAGAACTCCAATAAGTTAGTCAAACATGATTTGCTTTTCACAAAACCATGCTGACTCTGCCTGATCGCACAGAGATTTTCTAAGTGCCCCGCTAAAACCTCGGTAATCATATATTCCAGCAATTTCCCTATGACAAACGTTAAGCTAACTGACTTGTAGTTTTCTGCTTTCTGTATTCTTCCTTTCTAGAATAGAGGAGGAACGTCTGCTGTTTTCCAATCTGATGGGACCTTTCCAGAATCCAGGGAATTTTGAAAGATTAAACCGATGCATCTAATATTTCAGCAGACACTTCTTTTAAGACCCTAGGATGAAACTCATCAGGACCTGAGGACTCATCAGCTTTTAGTTCTAATAATTTTCTCAGTACCCTTTCCCTGGTGATAGTAATTGTTTTAGTTTCCCCGCTCCCTTTCACCTCCTGATTCACAATTATTTCTAGGATGTTATTTGTACCCTTGCTGGAGAAAGGGGATGTCTTAGAGGGGTTGCTAACAGGATCTATCTCATTAGAGCTAAGAAACAATAGAGGTACTATTACATGACTGCTTGCATTCATAGGCCACCACTACAGGAAAAGGTATAGAGGAATAATTTTATTTTTTTATTCATTCATGGGAGTTAGGCATTGCTGGCTAGGCCAGCATTTATTACCCATCCGTAATGGCCCTAGAAAAGGTGGTGATGAGCTGTGTTCTTGAACTGCTGTAGTCCATGTTTTGTAGGTACACCCACAGTGCTGTTGGGGAGGGAGTTCTAGGATTTTGGCCTAACCACAGTGAAGGAATGGCATTATTTTCCAAAGTCAGTGACTTGGAGGGGTACTTTCAAATGGTGGTGTTCCCATGTGTCTACTGCCCTTGTCCTTCTAGATGGCAATGGTCGTGGGTTTGGAAGGTGCTGTCTGAGGAGCCTTGGTGAGGTCCTGCAGTGCATCTTTTAGATGGTATGTACTGCTGCTACTGTGCATTGGTGGTGGAGGGAGTGAGTGTTTGTGGATGGAATGCCAATCAAGTGGGCTGCTTTGTCCTGGATGGTGTCAAGCTTCTTGAGTGTTGTAGGAGCTTCACTCATCCAGGCAAGTGGAGAGTATTCCATCACACTCCTCGGTTGTGTCTGTGTAAAAAACCTATTCTTTATTTTTCTTGGACTGCGGCTTTAAAAACTACCATGATTTCTGTAACATGAAAGACATGTTCTCTGGAACAGGATGAGGAATATCTACAATGTTGTTATCCTGGAACACAGGGTTCCATAAGAGAACAGGGTGATGCCAGAAAGGAGTTCTGGACTAGGGTGCCTAATGCCTAACTGCCTAGTGACAGCATTTTAACTGGCTCCTGAAACCTCTTTCTCCTGTGTTCGTAAGATTCCAGTTATTCTACCATAATAGCTGGCTGGCTATCCCTCACATCCCTGTAACATGCTTTCTTTGAAAACCCTTGTCAAGAGGAAAAGGGTAAAAATCACCAGTAGAGACATTGAAAATCAAATTTTTCACCCAGTGAGCCACAGATCAAAATTGGTTTCTTTCCATCAGAGAGCTGGTAGTTCTCAAGTACTGACAGTGCCATTGGAAGTGCTAGTCAGTGCTGGTGCCAGATTCAGCCCAGCAGGTGAGTCAGGGGTCTCCCCAGATGCCAAGCTGGCAGGGCCCGGTGAAGGCGATGGGGGGGAAGGAGTTTGAGAGGCCATGGGTGGGGAGGACGGGGCAATCCCTCTGATGAGTCCAGGGGTCTGTTAAGGAGGGACAACCCTTGTCCACCATCAGCCTGTGCAGGGAAAACTGCTGAGCAGGGCAGATGGCATGGGCTTTTCCTGCCACCAGTGGCAGCAGTAGAATGAGGCCCTTAAGTGGAAATTAATTGCCCACTTAAGGGCTTCAATTGGCCACTGGTGATGCCACACCTGCTGCTGGTAAAATTGTGATGGGGGTGGCAACAAATGATAGGGCAGGAAGGAAGGTGGTTGCAGGAAAGGAAAATTGTGGGGTGGTTCTCTGATTGGTTCTGGGGACCCAAAAAGGAGGCACTCCCCCTTTCATTGGTAAGTAGCCCACAGGGACAAAGCTGCCAGGCTGCACGTTGGGCGCAAGCTTTTCTGACTGCCTGTAGAATCAGAGAGGTGGTGAGATGAGGCCCTTAATTGGGCGATTCATGCACACTTGAGGGACTCAATTGGACCACAGGTCGGCAGTCCACTTGAGCCCTCCCTCACCGCTTGTAAAATTGTGGCAGGGGCAAGTGGGCCAGTGGTGGGCTCATCACCGATGGCACGGCTCCCTATCTTATGTGGAGAACTTTCTTCCTGTCGGGGGGGGGCGCTGAGCAGGAGTGGGTGCGGGTGGGCACACAGCCAATCGCCACCTGTGATCGGCTGTGCGCCGCCATTTTACGTGGGTGGGCCAGTTAAAGCCCGCTCAGCGTGACGCGCACCCGGAAGTGCTGAGCGCTCCCTGTGCGGGCGGGGGGAGGAGGCTGAGTCAGGGTCTGTGCCTTTTCGGGCATGTGCGCGAAAGAGTCCAGAAATCCCCTGAGGCACAGAACTGTTTCAGGGAGATTAGTTTGATTATTTTTTGAAATAAAGGGAAAAAAAAATATTCAGACATGTCCCCTCATGTGGCAATGTCACATGAGCTGGGACACGTCACTGATTTTAAATAAAAATTTTCATTTGATTTATGAACCCTGCATGAAACCTCATCCCGCCCGTGGATGAGGTTTCGTGATAAATGCGAAGGCCGCCTGGGCTCTTCACCTGTCTGCCAACCTTAAGGTTGGACGGGCAGCTATGTTAACTCTTTTAATTGAAATTTAAATGGCCTTAATAGGCCTTCGACAGTTCAGTGGGCGCGCAGCCAGCTCCAGTGTGCGCCTGCCGAACTGAAGATCTGAATGACGTGCAGTAACGTCAGGACACATCGTGGCCTGCCCCCGCACGCCGGCCATGGGTCCACCCACCTACTTTCCCACCTACGGTTGGTCCTTAAAATCCAGCCCAAAGTTTTAAGCCTGTGACCTTTCATCAGTCCCAGCTCTGCTTCTGTCCTCATTGGGCTGGAAGCACCATGATCAACAAAGTTCTGTTGCACACATTTCAGGAATTTCTCCCATTCTCTGCTATTCACACTGTTAGTTTAGGATATATATTAGGATAATTGAAGTCTCCCATTACTACTGCTCTAAATCTGGCATCTTTCTGGAATTTGCCTCCTCTTTTTCCTTCCCACTATTTTGTGCCTATAACATACACCAGTAGAGTAATAACTCCTCTACTGTTCCTTCTGGAGAGGGAAATGGAGTCTGCCGTTAACCCCTCAAGAACATCATCTTTTAATAGTTACGCATTTGATCAATACTACCAATATCCTTCCGTTTATCTTTCCTTGCCTTTCCCAAATAAATTGTAACCAAGAATATTAAGTGTCCATTCCTTCCTTTATTTGAGCCAGGTCACGATTATTGCCACTATCTCTTTATCCCATGAGCCCTCTTTCGTCTCTAGCTCACCAATCATATTTGGCACGTTACCTGCATTTATGCATATGCACTCCAAATCTGTCTCAGCCTGCCTTGCATTTTTCCTCCATCTGATCCTGCCTATTTCTGAACCACTCTTTATCCTGCTGCTTGTCTTGTCCTTTGTTCACCTTGGCCAGAGTTTTCATGACGGCATGCGGAGGTGGGCCCGGCACGCCAACACGTAAAATGACGCGCGGTGACGTTGGGCGTGCGTCCCGATGTCACCACGTGTCATTCAGATCTTTCGCCCGGCAGGTGCACGCTGGAGGTGGCTGCGCGCGTGCCGATCTTGTCAAAGGCCTGTTAAGGCCATTAAGAAACCAATTAAAGTAATTATCAACGCTGCCTGTTCAACCTTAAGGTTGGCGGGCAGGTGAAGAGCCCAAGTGGCCTTCGCGTTTTTCAGAAAACCTCATCCACGGGCAGGATGAGGTTTCCTGAAGGTTTTATTAAATAAATAAATATTTTTTCCGCAATTCATAAACATATTCCAGCTCGTGAGACACTGTCAACACTTGCCTTCGGGAGATTACTGCACTCTTTCGCGTGCATGCGTGAAAGAACGCAGGCCCCCCCCCACCCCCGCGCACAGGTAACGCTGAGCGCTGCCGGCTGTGCATCACGCTGGGCAGGTCTTAATTGGCCCGCGCATGTAAAATGGCGGCATGCAGCTGATCGTGGGTGGCAATTGGCTCCACTCCCGCCCGCACCCGCTCCCCGCCAGCCCACGTGATAAGCAAAAAATTCTACCCCTTGTATCTCATCTCTAATCCTTCGTCCTGGTACCCCTCCCCCATCCAAATTAGCTTAAACTCTCCCCATAGACTGCTATCACTGGATCACTAATCGTTCCACTCATTATTGCTTCTAATCTTTCTTTAATATGTGCTTTCAGGTAGACAACTCATCATCCTCTTGGTGTCATTTTTATGATGGTGCACTTTTCTGAACAAAGTCTTAATCTACAATCCCTCTACATCCCGCAATCTGTGTCTTTGCTCAAGCCATCCTCTCTGGTTATCTTTCTTTTCTTGTGCCTTACCTCTTGGTCACCTTCAAAAAGATTCCTACCTTACTTCATTTACAAAAATCTTTATCCAACCCGTATCTGCATTTACTTGACCTTCTTTGGCCCCTGTCCCTATATCAAGATAATGCTGCTTCCAATTCTATTGATCTCCAGCTCCTGTCCCTGAGGGTTTGCTGTGAGGGCCTGGTGCTATCTTGACTATGTCATCCACCTGAACCAGCTCACTGACTGAATCTATCTACTGATTCTCAAAGATCCCTCTGTCTGTTCTTTTAAGTTTCTATACATTTTTAAAAAAAATCAAACGCTTTCTTTAAAGCCTGTCAATGTATCTCTTCACCTGTAATGGCTTGATGGAGCGGACAGGTTTCAACAAGAAGCAGATAAATTTATTACTGAGAGCTTTTCAGGTGCTACATGCTCGATCAGGTCTCTCATCAGGAAGCCCCACCCCCACAGATTGCCCGCGCTTCGGACTCGTTGGCTGGAGCCTCCCAGAACATCACGTGACCTCTGATAGACAGCAGGAGAGACTATACCTTCAGTTAGTATATCATCCCACAATTGTATTTGGCTATCTTTGGGGAAAAGAATCCCACAGCATACACATCACAAAGCTTCCATATTGGTTGCACTATGAAATCTGTAAATTATGAACACTTAAGGGACTGGTGTGAGCTGTCCTTTTTTTGCAGGTCTCAAAATAGTCATTGTATGCGCTATAAAAATATCCCCAGCTATCTTGATGAACCAGCTGAAATTGCGGTGATCATGTCATCAGCTGCATCAAGGCAAAAAACTTAAGTTTGGAAACAAATATCAATAAAACTGACGTGTCATTTTTATTCATTCACAGGATGTGGGCTTTACTGGTTGGGCCAGCATTTATTGCCCGTCCCTAGTTGCCTTTGAGAAGTTGGTGGTGAGCTGCCTTCTTGAACTGCAACAGTCTGTGTGGTGTAGGTATACCCACAGTGCTGTTAGGAAGGGAGTTCCAGGATTTTGACCCAGTGACAGTGAAGGAACAGCGATACATTTCCAAGTCAGGATGGTGAGTGACTTGGAGGGAAACTTCCAGGTGTTGGTGGTCCCATCTATCTGCTGCCCTTGTCCTTCCAGATGGCAGTGGTCATGGGTTTGAAAGGTGCTGTCGAAGGAACCTTGGTGAATTCCTACAGTGCATCTTGTAGATGGTATACACTGCTGCTACTGTGCGTTGGTGGTGGAAGGAGTGAATGTTTGTGGATGTGGCGCTAATCAACCAGACTGCTTTGTCCTGGACAATGTCCAGCTTCTTGAGTGTTGTAGGAGCTGCATTCATCCAGTCAAGTGGGGAATATTCCATCACACTCCTGACTTGTGCCTTGTAGATGGTGGACAGGCTTTGAAGAGTCAGGAGATGAGTTACACATCGCAGGGTTCCTAGCCTCTGACCTGGTCTTGTAGCCACAGTATTTATATGGCCAGCCTAATTCAGTTTCTGGTCAATGGTAGCCCCAAGGATGTTGATAGTGGGGAATTCAGTGATGGTAATGCCATTGAACATCAAGGGGCAATGATTGGATTCTCTCTTGTTGGAGATGGTCATGGCCTGGCCCTTGTGTGGCGCAAATGTTACTTGCCACTTGTCAGCACAAGCCTGGCTATTGTCCAGGTCTTGCTGCATTTGGACATGAACTGCTTCAGTATCTGAGGAGTCGTGAATGGTGCCGAACATTGTGCAATCATCAGCGAACATCCCCACTTCTGACCTTATGATGGAAGGAAGGTTATTGATGAAGCAGCTGAAGATGGTTGGGCCTAGGAGAATACCTGAGGAACTCCTGCAGTGATGTCCTGGAGCTGAGATAACTGAGCTCCAACAACCACAGCCCTCTCCTTTTGTGGTAGGTATGACTCCAACCAGCAGAGAGTTTTCCCATTGATTCCCATTGACTCCAGTTTTGCTAGGGCTCCTTGATGCCACACTCGGTCAAATGCTGCCTTGATGTCAAGGGCAGTTACTCTCTCCTCACCTCGTGAGTTCAGCTCTTTTTCCATGTTTGAACCAAGGCTGTAATGAGGTCAGGAGCTGATTGGCCCTGGTAGAACGCAAACTGGGCATCAGTGAGCAGGTTATTGCTAAGTAAGTGCCACTTGATAGCACTGTTGATGATCCCTTCCATTACTTGACTGATGATGGAGAGTAGGCTGATGGGGCAGTAATTGGCCAGATTGGATTTGTCCTGCTTTTTGTGTACAGGACATACCTGGACAACTTTCCACATAGGCGGGTAGATGCCAGTGTTATAGCTGTCTAGAACAGCTTGGCTAGGGACACAGCTAGTTCTGGAGCACAAGTCTTCAGTACTTTTGCAATAATGTTGTCAGGGCCCATAGCCTTTGCAGTATCCAGTGCCTTCAGCCATTTCTTGATATCACATGGAGTGAATCAAATTGGCTGAAGACTGGCATCAGTGATGCTGGGGACCTCCAGAGGAGGCTGAGATGGATCATCTGCTCGGCACTTCTGGCTGAAGATTGTTGCGAATGCTTCAGCCTTATCTTTTGCACTGCTGTTCTGGGTTCCTCCATCATTGAGAATAGGGATATTTGTGGATCCACCTCCTCCTGTGTGTTGCTTAATTGTCCACCACCATTTATGACTGGATGTGGCAGGACTGCAGAGCTTAGATCTGATCCATTGGTGTAGGATCACTTAGCTCTGCCTATCACTTGCTGCTTATGCTGTTTGGCATCAAGTAGTCCTGTGTTATAGCTTCATCAGGTTGACACTTCATATTTAGGTATGCCTGATGCTGCTCCTGCCATGCCCTCCTGCACTCTTCATTGAACCAGGGTTGATCCGCTGGTTTGATGGTAATGGTAGAGTGGGGGATATGCCAGGCCATGAGGTTACAGATTGTGCTCGAGTACAATTCTGCTGCTGCTGATGGCACACAGCGCCTCATGGATACCCAGTCTTGAGTTGCTAGGTTTGTTTGAAATCTACCCCATTTAGCACGGGGGTAGTGCCACACCACATGATGGAGGGTATCCTCAATTTGAAGGCGTGACTTTGTCTCCACACCAACTGTGCGGTGGTCACTCCTACCTATACTGTCATGGACAGATGCATCTGCGGTAGGCAGGTTGGTGAGGATGAGGTTGTTTATTCCTCTTGTTGGGTCCCTCACCACCTGCCGTGGGCCCAGTCTAGCAGCAATATAATTTATGACTAGGCCAGCAGTGATGCCACCAAGCCACTTTTGGTGATGGACATTGAAGTCCCCCACCCAGAGTACATTCTGCGCCCTTGCCACCCTCAGTGCTTCCTCCAAGTGGTGTTCAATATGGAGGAGCACTGATTCAACAGCTGAGGGAGGGTGGTACGTGGTAATCATCAGGTTTCCTTGCCCATGTTTGATCTGATGCCATGAGACTCATGGGTTCCGGAGTCAATGTTGAGGACTCCCAGGGCAACTCCCTCCTGACTGTATCTGGCTGTGCTGCCCGCCTCTGCCCTACAGGACATACCCAGGGATGGTGATGTTGGAGTCTGGGACATTATCTGTAAGATATGATTCTGTGAGGATGACTATGTCAGGCTGTTGCTTGACTAGTCTGTGAGACAGTTCTCCCAATTTTGCCACTAGCCCCAAGATGTTCATAAGGAGGACTTTGCAGGGTCGATAAGGCTGCGATTGCCATTTTCGGTGCTTAGGTTGATGTTCGGTGGTCCTTTTTTGTGTCTGAGTGGCTTGCTAGGTCATTTCAGAGGGCATTTAAGAGTCAAACACATTGCTGTGGGTCTGGAGTCACATGTAGGCTAGACCAGGGAAGGACATCAGATTTCCTTCCTTAAAAGGCTTTAGAGAACTAGATGGGTTCACTGGACTTTTAATTCCAGATTTTTATTGAATTCAAATTCCACCATGTGCCGTGGCGGATTTTGAACCCAGGTTCCTGGAGCATTATCCTGAGTTTCTGGACTACTAGTCCAGTGATAATACCACTATGCTATCCCCTTCCCCCAGTGGGATCTGTTCTTCAAGCACACTTTGGCTATGGACAACCTAAATGGGGAGTGTTGGATGCCTGCACAGCTTCTGGGTCCCCATACCATCAGCTATACATGCACCTTCTTGGTCCATGTTGGAAGGATATGTGAGAGCCGTTTAGGGTTGGCTGTGTGCAACTTCTCAGTTCGTGGGGCAGATGTGTGCATATGTTCTAGGTTCAGGAGAGATACATATCTTTTGGCATCATTCACAAGGCTGCTCATTGAAGCAGGTTCATCGGCTGCTGGGTGGATTCAAACACCGATATCAGGAAGAACAAAAAGCAACCCAGTAACAATCCATTGCCAACAATGATCTTCAGACTCAGGTACAGTATGTGCTTTGAACATTTTAAAGTCTGACATTAGGCTGTGCCTTGTATTTTAAGGGATAATGGGGCTTTGTGCATTGAAGGCTGATTGAGGCATAAGATGTGGCTGATCATGATTTGAGGCTGCTTTCTGTATATTTTACAAGTTATTTTGGTTTATCTAGAAGCATCTATGTTTTGGAGATATCTATTTGTGTGGGTTTTACTGTAATTCCATTGGTTGTTACCCTTTTTTGTGTATTTCTTCTTCTTAAAATCTCTGCTGTTTGCTTTTAATTTGATGTCTGTCGGAAATCTTCTTTTAATTATGTCCTGTGGGTGCTCCTTCTTTTTCCTTTTGACCAGCCCTTTTACCTTAGATGTTTTCTTTTTAATGAATTTGTTTCTGGCTATGTTTCCTTTTTGTAGATTTCTTTGTGGTTCTATCAGTCCCATTGTATCACCTACTCACCCAAAAAGGCCATGCTCTGCCATGTCTTCTCTCAGGCTTTGGGGTGTTTAATTTACTGTCTAATTTACTAATCTCCTGACTACTTTGTCCCTCAGCATAATGTGTAACAGTTTGTGATATCCTTCACCTTGATGTATTACAATCAGATTGTGGGTGATCTCTAAGGTTGCAGTCAAGCAGATGACCTGAAGTGCATCTCTGTGTTGAACAAAAGGAAAGGATACATTATCAAATAATAGGTTTTTAATCAACATTGACCCCTTGTTCCTGAATCCACTGGAGTTTGAGCATGTCAATGTAACATAAAGTACAGGACACTGTGCAGCAAATACCTGATTGATGGATACTGATGTGCAGGCTGACTAAGATATATCCTCACAGTAACATGAGGGAATCAACTGGGGGTAAAAATCTCCTGGAAATAAGTGCTTTGTGAAAATAACTATATTTAACAAAACAGAAATAGTGGAGGCAAGATTAGTCTTTCTGGATACATTCTCACCATGGACTGAAAATCCCCATGATTAACTAAGAGAGAGTCTGGTGTGACATTGTCAAGCAGTTTTGAGTCTGCCATGAGCCCTTCCAAAATCTTGGAGATAAATGGGGGCAAAATTGGATAGCACCTGAAAATGAAAAGGGATTGTGATGCACAATTAACGGAAGTCCTTTCAAGGTAATCCAGGCAGCATGCAAACTTCATGCTGCCTGCTAGTTATAATGATAATGACATAAGGCGCAGTACTAAATGTGCTGTTGAGTGGTTGCATATCTCAGCAGGTGACCCAAGTTTGTGCGAGGTTGGCATCATTTAAAGCTAACCTGAACTCTTTAAAGCCAGCCTGCACCTCTTAAAGCCGAGGTGTATTCTGACTGCAGTGGGGGCTGGAAGTGATGAAAGATGAGTTGAAAGATGTCACAACAAGGTCATTTCAGTCTTTCTCACTGAAAGTGAGCAGCTATGCATTCTTGGGTACCCTCCCGCAGCGAGACAGTTTGCTTGGGATTCCTGACCTTGTGGGATACATGGGCTGCCAAGATGCACTCGCAGTGGTGTAGCCCCAGGATGCAAGTTAGGGAATTGCCCTATGATGTCACATGCTTTGGCAGTTGCTTCTGGTAGAAAGAACAAGAAGTTTCTGCAGGAACCAAGCCCTGTCGATATTTAGGCCCAGTGAGTTTAACCATATCTGTCAAACCTTACACTCCAGCTTTTTAAAATCAAGCAATATAAATGTCTCTGGGATATCTCTACAACATTGAAATCAAGATCAACAATGATCATTCATTCCAGAATCTAAAAAACAATGGAATTTGTTACCTTCCCCAGTTGTTTCTGTCATAGTAGGGTCTGGTACATACAGGGTTAATGTGGAACTGAGTACAGTACTGCCCACGGAGTGATGTAAGAAAGCACATGACCCAGAGCCAGGATTAGTTTAGAGATGGACAGAGATGTGTAAAGAACTATGGATGGAGTCAGCTCCATATTTGTACTCTCTACTGTATATATCCATACAGTTATGAGTTGCTAATAAAGACTTGCTGTTAATATACTCATGACTACGAAGCCTACTTCATGGTGCTTGAAGCAGGAGTCTTCATAGTGGCAGCATCCAGATCAAAAACCCTTATCCTCACAAGAATGCAGAAAACCTAAGGAAAAGGACACTTTCAATGCATTCTGAACTGAAATAAACTCCCAACTAAAGCTACAGACGTGGAGAAAATTCACCAAAGAGAAAAAGCTCCAGAGAGAAAAGAGCCTGGAAGTGAAACTGTAGAAGTTTCACTCCAGCATAAGACCCCACTGAACTTCACTTGGAAGTCTAGCTTCAGCAAGCAGAGCTTACAGCCTGCAAGGATGAGATTTTAAAAAAAAATTCAGGCCAACTAGTCCTGAGAAAACCCTTTTTGTTCATTCAGTCAGAAGCGTCATTTGAAAGCAACCCGTCGCTAACCCCAATCCCCGATTCTGAGGGTGGAATTGTCCCAGAATTGCACTAAGTGCGGTAGCGGGCGTGAAAAAAGCCATTTTACCCGCCGGCTGCAATGGTGGGTTTTCGTGCTGTATAGGACCATTCCTGGCAAGTCCCGCCTTATTAATAATGTATTCACGGGAAATGCTCTGGATCACTGGCGGGCTCCAATTCGCCTGTCACGCCCTGACCTCAGCGCTTCCTCACTCCGGACACTATATTTAAAGCACACCAGATCACAGCCTATTTCATGTCCATGGACCAGGACTGTTCCAGGGGACAGAAGGTCCCAAAAACAAAGACGTAGACAGCCCCCAAATTTAGTGATGCCTCTCTGGGGCGTCTGCTGGACACAGTGGAAGGCTGCTGCTATGTCCTCTACCCCCATTCTGGCTGCAGGATGTCCACCAGGGTCACCAATCTGGCCTGGGAGGTAATGGCAGCAGCGATCAGCACCATTGGAGCACAGAGAAGGTCAGGCATCCAATGCAGGAAAAGGATGAATGTTCTCATCCATCCTGCCAGGTTAAGTCACTTTTCTCATCACTATTAACTCACAAACCCATCACACAGCCACAGGGATCTCACACCTCAAGAGACAACAACACTAACTCACAAACTCTCTCGCATCGCTATTAGGCCCATGTCCTCTGGAGCTCACGTCCTCACCCTGTCCACATCTCCACACAAACATTCCACGTAGTGCCATGCATCCTGCTCACACTTTCTCCACCTGTTTTCATGGAGGAGAAGCTAGCTCACAACAGCAAGGATAGGCTCCAGGCCAGAGGTCGAGTGGCCCACATTAGGCCGCTCAATCACTCGTGCCAACATGCTGACTTGTCGGAATGTGGACCGTGTCTGCAGTGATGGTGAGGTTGGCGGTGAACATCCACGTGAGGATCCTTCACCATGTCATTCCTCTCTCAACGCAAGTGTAAGTGCTCTCTCTCCTGTTTTTGACTCTGCTGTCATGCACTAATTATCTCTACTTTGGTTCACAGGGAGCTCTGCCAAGCAGCTGAAGCCCTCAGCCAGCCAGTCCCTCAGCTTCATCTGGTCCTCACCTCCAGCCAAGAGGACACCTCCTCCATCGAAGAGCTGGAAATAAGCAGCCTGGAAGACCTGTCACAGCGCTTACACACACCTTGGTGGGACCTAGATCTAGAGCAGGCTTGGGTTCACAACTTGGTGGTCATCACATGGACATGTGCCTGCAGCAGGAAGAGGCAGGTTCAGTTGAGCTCCCTGGCATTCAGAGGACTGCTGGAGAAGAGGGATCTGTGATGCCTGAGTCAGATGACAAGCCTCTGTGTTCGACTGTCCAACTCATCAGGGAGAGTCAGGAGAGGGCAGGGTACCATCACGCAGAGCTGTTGGAAGCCCTCAACAGAGAAGCACATGAGTTGGAGGAGAGTGTCTGCCTGCTCTCTGATGAAGTGGTGCCCACACATGTGTGCATGGACGTCTCCATGGGAAGGGTGGAGCACGCCATGGAAACCCTCGAGACCCCAGCAGAGATGCGTGCAGACCTGCAGTCCATCGTGGTAACCATAGGTGCAGTGGTAATGGGAAGGGAAATGGGGAACCTCAATGTCCTTCCAGGTGCTCCTTCCTCTCAAGGACTCAGGCCAGGGTCCTCAGGCATTCGAAGGGAGGTGGAACGGCAGCTGGACACCCCTGCGTCATCCATTCAGGAATCTCAGAGGCTGTCTGCTCCTTCCAAGTTCCTTTTGCCTGTGAGCCCCCTCAACCTCATCCTCTGTCACCACAGAGGGAGCAGTTGGGCCACAGGAGGACAGCCAAAGAAAGACAGGGCTCTCAAGTCTCAGCTCTCCAGCGGACCCATGCCGAAGTCATCAGAGGGATCAGGGCCAACCATTGCACAGGCTGTCTCCACCCCTGCTGCGGACCCCTGGATCAGGGCAGCACCTAGAAGAAGTGGTAGGCCTGGAAAAGAATTCTGGTCACAAGTGGTTGCATGGGTGAATACATTTTGTCACTTTATAATCTGAAAATATATTGGCTTTCACTGAATAATGCGTAATTTTGTCTTTCAGCTTAATCAACAGGCTTTGTGAGTCCTCCCACTGCATCCAGCACCAACCCCCCGCACCCCACTAAGAGTTCAGCTGCACACTGTCGGACCATGAGGGAAAAGTGTGTGCGTGTGTGGTACAACCTGTCGTAGCCTCATGCAAGCACTCTCCCATGCACGTGGAGCCTTCATCCATCACACTCATCTTACTGTCCTAAGCATTTTCAGTATTGTCTATTGGGGTTCTCTTTCATCTTGCTAATCAGATAAAGACCCATTTATGCATTGTCTGTTTTCTGCCAGCGTGCCAATCTTCTATCCAGGCTAATATGTTACTCTCTACACCATGCGCTTTTATTTCCTGTATAACCTTTGATGTGGCACCTTGTCAAATGTCTTCTGGAAATCCAAGTACAGTATGTATACAGGCTCCCCTTTATCCACTGTGCATGTTACTCCTTCAAAGAACTCCAATAAATTGGTTAAACATGATTTCCCTTTCAAAGCCATGTTGACTCTTCCTGGTTACTTCGAGTTTCTCTAAGTGTCCACCAATAACTTCCTTAATGATGGGGCTATAGTTTCCTGTTTTCTGACTCCCTCCTTTCTTGAATAGAGGTGTTATATTTACTACTTTCCAGTCTGATGGAACCTTTCAGAATCTCGTGAATTTTGGAATATTAGCACCAACGCACCTACTACCTCATTAGCCACCTCTTTTAAGACCCCAGGATGAAGTCCATCAGGACCCAGAGACTTGTCAGCTCACAGCTCCATCACTTTGCTCAGTACCACTTCCCTTGTGATTATAATTTCTCCCCTCCACCTCTTGATTTTTCAGCTATTACTGGAATGTTTTTGTATTCTCAATAGTGAAGACAGAAGCAAAACATTTCGTCTGCCATTTCCTTATTATGTACTGTAACTCTCCACTGTCTCTTTCTAGAGGACCAACACTCACTTTAGTTACTCTTTTTCTTTTTAAATACCTGTAGAAATTTTTGCTATCTGTTTTTACATTTCTCGCTAGCTTCCTCTCATACTCTAATTTCTTTCTCCTGATAAACCTTTTAATTATTTTCTGCCATTCTTTATATTCTGACCAATCACCAGACCTGCCACTCAGCTTTGTGCAGTTATATGTTTTTTCCTTAAGTTTGATGCTTTCCTTAACTTCTTTAGTTAACCATAGATGGTGGGTCCTCCCCTTAGAGTTTTTCTTTATATTAGGAATGTATTTATTCTGAGTATTCTGTAATATCCCCTTAAATGTTTGCCAATGTTTCTCTATTAATCTATCTCCTAACCTAGTATCCCAGTTCACTTCAGTTAGCTCAGCTTTCATGCCCATATAGGTATCCTTATTTAAGTTTGAAATACTAGTCTTAGACCCACTCTTCGTCCTTTCAAACTGGGTGTAAAATTCAATCATACTATGGTCGATCAGTTGTAACAACAACCATGCACCACCAAACTAGCCAAGCCAACCAGGCATCATTGAACATCAAGCAATGGAAGAAATGGATGAAAGCATACCCAAATGCCAGTTCAACCTCCAAGCTAACAACACAAACCAGAGCCACCAGAGCCTCCCACTCTCCCAACAGGATGGTGAATGAGATGTGGAAGAGCTATAAGGGCCTCCAGACCGCCGAATCTCTAAATTCAAAGACTTGAAGGGGGGAGGTGGGGGGCAGCATTTTCCCATTGGCGAGCGGGGGGGGGTGGCGGGGCCTCCTCACTGATGCATAAAATGATGCGTGGTGATGTTGGCTGGGCATCCCGATATCACCGCATTCAGATGTTCAGCCTAATCGACTGCGCACCCGCCGAACTGTCAAAGACCTATTAAGGCCAGTTAAAAATTAATTAAAGTAATTAACTGAGTTGCCCGTCTAACCTTAAGGTTAGAGGGCAGGCAAAGAGCCCCAGGTGGCCTTTGCATTTTTCATGGAACCTCATCCACGGGCAGGATGAGATTTTTTGAAGGGTTTGTTATTTAAATAAAAATTTTTGAAATAAGTAGTGGCTATGTCCCAGCTGATGTGAAAGCTTCACATGAGGGGACATGTCCTTAAATTTTTTCCCACCTTTATTCAAGTTTCCATAAATTAAACAAATCTCCCTGAGGCACGGAGGTGCCTTAGGGAGATCTCAGCGCTCTTTTGTGCGAAAGAGCGCAGGGAACCACTCAGGGAATCCCACCCCGCCCACACAGGGAGCGCTCGGTGCTTCCGGGCACGTGTCACGATGGGCGGGCTTTAATTAGACCATAAGACCATAAGACATAGGAGCAGAAATTAGGCCATTTGGCCCATCAAGTCTGCTCCGCCATTCAATCATGGCTGATAAGTTTCTCAACCCCATTCTCCCGCCTTCTCCCTGTAACCTTTGATCCTCTTACCAATCAAGAACCTATCTATCTCAGTCTTAAATACACTCAATGACCTGGCCTCCACAGCCTTCTGTGGCAATGAATTCCAAAGATTCACCACTCTCTGGCTAAAGAAGTTTCTCCTCATCTCTGTTCTAAAAGGTCTTCCCTTTACTCTGAGGCTGTGCCCTCGGGTCCTAGTCTCTCCTACTAATGGAAACATCTTCCCCACGTCCACTCTATCCAGGCCTTTCAGTATTCTGTAAGTTTCAATCAGATACCCCCTCATCCTTCTAAACTCCATCGAGTATAGACCCAGAGTCCTCAAATGTTCCTCATATGTTAAACCTTTCATTCCTGGGATCGTTCTCATGAACCTCCTCTGGACCCTCTCCAGGGCCAGCACATGTAAAATGGCAGCACGGACCCAATCATGGATGCCGATCGGGTTCGTGCCCACCCTTGGCCCCGCCCCCACCCCCACCCCCTGCCCCTGCACAAACCCCCCTGACAGGGAAATTTCTGGCTGGGGTTGCAAGAATGTTATTAATGTTAATACTGTGATAGCAATAATGTTGGAATAGAATTAAGGTTGTAACAATAAGATAAATACACAAGACTTATAACAATGCAAGACTTGAAGTAAACTAAAATAACTCTATGTCCATGGGATAAAGACTTGTGGGGTGGTGTAGTAGTAGGGTCGGGTACATTCAGGGTTAACGTGGGACTGAGCATTGTACCGCCCACACTGTGATGTAAGAAGGCACATGACCCAGTGCCAGGGTCCGTCTAGAGGTGGACAGCGATGTGTAAAGACCTATGATGGAGTCAGCTCTATACCGATACCCTTTACTGTGTATATGTACATAGTTACGAGTTATTAATAAAGACTTGCTGTTAATATACTCAAGGCTACAAAGCCTGCTTCATGGTGTCTGAAGCAGGGTTCTTCAGTTTCCTCCTCTCACATGCTTCAGATTTTTAAGACTCTAGCATGGTACCATCAAATTATCACCTCCTAGTTTACCTCTTCTCTTTTATACTTTTCAACCTTGGTGGACCCAGCGCTGTAGGCCTTGGACCTATACCAAGGCATCTCAATTAAAAATAGAAGAAACAGCATAGAGCAGATGCTCTGTTTATTCATTATCATCTGAAACATTGACCTCAATCATTGAAAATCAATCACCCAGGCACAGCTTTGCCTGATCTGCAATGTTTGCTGACTACTTCATATGCACACTGCAAAGACTTTTCCAATAAGAATAGTGAATATATTACCCTTTGAATCCCGATAATACTCTGGTACACAAGGTGGCAGATCATATTCCAGATTTTACTGTCCATCTACATAGTACAAAGTTCATGTAAAAATGCTACATTGGCATTTATATTAACTGACCTTTCATGTTGAATCCACATATTTAGAAAATTATGAAAAATGATTAACAACTCCTTAGGATTAGTTACCCTTTCACACCTCTGCTGAGTAAGCTATTCCTCTGAATAGAGTAATACTCCATGACAATGATTTAACATATATAATCCCATGAGATTTTTCATGCTTCTGATACAGAACCTATAAATTTGAATACTTGCTAGGTCACAGGCCTAATTCTGATCCAGCTGTAAGGTAACAGGGATATATTGTCCCTTCTGTGGGGTGCAGTAGCATCATGATTGTGTTACTGAACTAGTAAACTAGACACTGGTACTAATGGTCTAAAGGCAAGACAACAAATCCCACCATAGCAGATGGGGAATCAAATTTAGTTAAATAAATGAATCTGGAATTAAAAGCTAGTATCAGTATTCTTGATTGTCCTTCAAGGTGATGATAACACTGTTCATCATCTGGGGTGTTTGGTGAGGTTCTGGTAGGTAGGTAGGTGACTGATAAGGCCAATTGGAGTCCGGAAGGCTCTGCTGGAAATAAGACAGGATACCTTCGACAATTGGGATTTGGATGATTTGCTGGCTTAGGATTTCCTCCCCTTGCATTTTCTCTCTGCCTCTTATACACATGCTTTCAAAGGAGTCTGCATCATTCCTTATTTGGTTGTGCCATATGTAGCGATCCTGGGCGAGCTTCTCCCAGGACTCAAAGTTGATATCAAAACTCCTAAGTGGAGCCTACATAGTGTCCTCTAGTGCTTCCTTTGACTGGCCTGAGATTTCACCCCAGACTCAAGCTTTCCACAGAAGTTCACTTTGGTAAGCACGTACCAGGCATTCTGGGTAGATGGCCAGCTTAACTCAGTGTGACTGTTTCAGTGTGGTGTTGGTGCTTGGCATGCCAGCTCAGGTGAGCACCTCAGTGTCTAGAATTTTGTCCTGCCATCTGTTCTTCAGAAACTTCTGAAGGCAGCTCAAATGAAAGTAGTTGATCTTCTTGGCATGATACACAGTCCGAGTCTTGCATGCAAAGAGTAGAACAGGGAGGACTATTGCTCTATAGGCTTTCAGTTTGGTAGGCAGGCTTACTCCTTTTTGCTCCTAGCCTGAAGACTACACTTGCTTTGGTAATTCTTGCATGTATCTTGTTGTCAATATAGACACTTGAGAGAGCCTACTGCCAAGGTAAGCAAGCTTATCAATTGCTGACAGGTTCTGGTCATGGACTGAAACCTTGGGCTTGAGATAGGGACTTTTCTGGAGCAGGCTGGTACATTACTTCATGCTGATCATAAGGGTGAAATTGTCTCATGCAATGGAGAACATGCCCATGCTACATTGCATGCCCAGCTCTGAACCAGCAGCTGGTGCATCGGCAAATTGGAAATTGTGAAGTCTGTCCTTGGAGACCTTGATCGTTGCCTGGGGTCGCCTCAGATTGAACAATTCCTGTTCATGTGATATCCGGTTTCGATGGAATTGTCACCATTGAAGGCATTGGAAAGCATGGCGGAGGAAACATGCTAAAGAGGGTTGGTAAAGCAGCATCAGTCAGTAGATCATGAAACTATCGGATTGTCTTTAAACCCATCTGGTTCACTAATCTAAAGGAAATCTGTTGTCCTTAAGCGGTCTGGCCTATATATGACTCTAGCAATATGGTTGACTCTTAACTGCCTCTGAAATGGCTTAGCAAGGCAATCAATTGTCTTCAAGAAGGTGACACACAACCACCTTCTCAAGGGCAATTAAGGATGCACAATAATTGCTGAATGGGCAAGAAATCCTGGCAATCCTGTGAATTAATAAAAAAATACAGCATTTAAAAATGGATTTTTAAAAATTCTTTTGTGGGATTTGAGCATCTCTGGCAAGGCCAGCATTTGCTGTTTATCCTTAATTACCATTGAGAAGGTGGTGGTGAACTGTCACCTTGAATCGCTGCAGCACATCTGGTGTAGGTACACCTTTAGTGCTGTTAGGAAGGGAGTTCCAGGATCTTGACCCAGTGCCAGTGATGAAACAGCGATATATTTCCAATTCAAGATGGTGGGTGGCTTGGAAGAAAATGTTCAGATGGCGGTGTACCCATGTGTCTGCTGCCCTTGTCCTTTTAGATGATAGAGATCATGGTTTTAGAAATTGCTATCGAAGGAGCCTTGGTGAAATGCTGCAGTGCATCTTGTATATAGTGCAGACTGTTGTCGCCATACATTGGTTATGGAAACACTGAATATTTAAAGTTGGATGGGGTGCTAATCAAGTGGACTGCTTTATCTTGCACTGTATTGTGTCGAGCTTCTTGAGTGTTGTTGGAGTGGAGATTATTCCATCACACTCCTGACTTGTGCCTTGTGGATGTTCGACAGGTGTCGGGGAGTTAGGATTCACAGAATTCCCAGCCTCTGATGTGTTGTTGGTGCCAGAGTATCTCTATGGTTAGTCCGGTTAAGTTTCTGATCAATGGTAACCCCCAGGATTTTGATACTGTGAGATTCACCAATGGTAATGCCATGGTTAGATTCTCTCTTGTTGAAGGTGGTCAGTGCCTGGAACTTCCGTGATGCATAAGTTACCGCTTATCAACCCAAGCCTTTATGTTCTTCCATCAGTTTTTACACGAACAATGAATTGCCTCACTGCAGCACAGTTATGTGAGTTAGCAAATGTTACGGCTTACAGCTTGAAACCAGCTTCATATTTCATTCTTTTTGCCAAAGGTCTCATTCCTGTTCATTGTTTGCCAGGCACTGCCTGCTTTGTGTCGGCATTTTTTCAACCCCTGTGTATCATCTTGGCTACTTGATCCCATGCATCAATTTTAATGCTAGATGTGTATTTCTGAGCTGAAAGATTGAGGCCTACCTCCTAACATGAATAGAGTTGTAAACATGTATTTATTAGCTGAAAGCTTGGGTGGGTGGTAGTGGGGTGACGGGTGAGGTGGTTGATTTATACATTGAGTATAGGCCTCTGCATGCATTTTGGCGTTGAAAAAAATGGTGTCATCGTATATGCCGGGTTGACTTATATGTGATCTATGGTATTCGATCCTGAATTTGTTTAAGTTTCTTTGAAATTGAAGAATATAGTTGCCTCACTGGATTTTCTTTTTTGTTAGCTATCACACAAAGACTGATGTGTTCTATATCAAAATGAATATTTCTCACACTGATTTAACTAAGTGCTGTTATATTGAGTGTGATGTGATAAAAGGTGAGGTGAGGTTGGGCAGGCTGTCAATATTCTCAAAATGCAGAGAATTAGAATGAATAGAAGCTGGCTGAAATGACCTGATTCAAAAGATGGATAAGTTAGCCATGTTATTTATTGATCAAAATTAAAATATGGATCATACCAGTAACCGTGTTTTTCTATTTATGGTGAGCAGGTAACAATTTGCTCGCGATTATGAAGTTTTTTTTGTTGAGATTCTCAGTATTTGTTGTTTACACTTACACTGGCATGCATATTGGGAGTTGTCAAGGAATCATGCCCAGACATATAACTAGACCAGGGCTAGTTGGGTCAGACACACCGCCAGATCGCCAGTGAATCATATACAGGAATAAGATTAGAAATTTGTGTGACAAATACACTCCACTAAACTACCTAAAAGTTGGACACATACTGTGTGATGGACATCTAGGGAATGGACTAAACAATGTTGCAATAGAGAGATACTGTTGTACCACCATGAACCAGATACATGCACACTAGTTACCCCTGTGGAATGTTTGTGATAATTTAGAAAACATGCCAGTTAATAGTAGCCAAAATATGGCTGTGAAAAAACATCTATTTTTTGTCTGCGGTTAGATTATCTATTGGTTCCTTTATTGCTATCCACAATATATACACATGGCTTCAAGGTCAGGTATTGGTAGCTGGTTCCTACAAGCTAGATAGAATTTATGTGGCAGTCTGCAGATATTAACATCTGAGAACAAGGCAGAGACTTGCATAGTTCTGGAAGCCATTGGAATGCTTAGTTTGATGGTTTGCTTAATGTCTCAATGGGGTCCTGTTAGCAAGCAATTCAAAGCATTTGGCACATTTCAAGCCAACTAATTTGCTTTCAAATATCCGAAATGATTGGCATCTTGAGGTAGTGGCTTTGATTGACATCTGTGCATGGGGTGCAGACTCTGGTTCAAGTATGTGTGGGAGCATGGCCAATGATTCTTTACAGTACATTTGAAAGACAGCTTTGTGGCCAGATGCTTGTGATTATGGTCTTTTATTTGGCTGTGCGAAACAGTCAGTTGATTTAACTCCAGCAGAGAGAGGCTCAGCTAATCTGGTGCTACGGTAGCATTTTATCATGTATGAAGTGTACAATCAAGTTTCAAGGATCAATACTCCTTGAGGGTAGAGCAGGAGAAGAGTATTCTTTTTTGACATTTTGAGGTGAATAGTAAACATCATAACTACTATAAATATACAGTGCACTGAATTATTGTTTCCACTTGATGTCTAATAATTTATCTGTTGGCCTATATTGAGCCTTGATCTGATAGGGCATATTCTCGTCCACCAACTGAATCACATGCAATATGTCAGTGAACTGGAATACAGTGTAAAGATTTTCTGTTTGATATATTTGATATGGGGATGCAAAGTTCACTTAAGAGTGTGGTCATTGATGCAGAACCCAAAGAGCACACTTAACATAAAAAAAACCTAAAAATGGAACAAGGACATCATATGTTACAACCGCTAAGTGCCTCTGGGATGTTTCTATTGGCTAGTAGTGAAAGGTGCAGGTTAGTTTGAGAAAATATTGGGAGGAGTTTAATGAGCTAAACATTGACAGGGATTGAATTTTACAGGACTTCACCTCCTCCCTTTCGCCACCCCCCCCCCATCATGGTTATAAATGATTTCTTATTGGAACATGTGCTTGAAACGTACAAGCATGAAATGCTGACAGTGTGATGATTTGTGCTCTGTAGATTGTCAGATCTCATCTCCTGAGGCCTACATGTATGGGATGCTTAAAAGCAAATATTTACAAGACTGAGTGATTCCTCTTCAAGCAGGAAAAAGGCTACAGTTCTTGAACAGAATACAGAAAAAACTGCATATTTGCTGCCTCATAAATATAAATAATACGGTGATTGAGGTTCGATTTTACGGAGAAGGGTGACTGCAGATGTAGATGGAGATTTACTGTATTACTTGAAGTACATTCAGCGGGTTTCATAGAGTGCGCTCATGCTTGTAACCATCGATGAAGTTCATTATTTTAATATGTTGTTTTAAAAGTGAATATAGTCTGATTTAAACAATGCAGTTGAATTGCTTACTCAGCACTACTATACTCTTCCCATTTGCCTGAACTATTTTGTGAAGCACTCCAACTTGTAACAACATATTTTATTCATTACAAATGCAATCCCTCCCTCTGCTGCATTCTGAGTAGGATATAAGCATCATGCCCTGTAACTATCTGTGCATACCTCCACAGAATTTCAGCTTTTAAAAATAAAAAGTTTGCTTACAATTTGTTCTGCGCCAAAGGCAAATTGTTATAGGTGAAGAAGAGAGAAGAGCACTTGATGGAAAAGATTGGAAATGGTTTTCCCATGTGAAAAGCCTACAATTTCCTCTAAGTTTTCAAAAAGTATTAGTCCAGTATTCTGTGGTGAATTATCTAACATGATGTTCTGCTAAGCGGATAAACCTTTCTATTAGCAAAGGATATAGGCATCCTGTCACATATTGGGAACACAGGGACAAGAGTAGGTCATTCAGTCCCTTGAGCCTGTTCTGCTATTCAGTAAGATCATACTAACCTGTATCTTAATTCCATATATTTACCTTGGCAGGCAGGGGTGAGGTGTGCTGGGGAGAGGTCACATGCCTCGGCAGTAGGATGCCAGGGACCTCAGGGTGATTGAGGGGTCTGAGGGGGGAGATCAAATGCTTGCAAGTTGGGGGGGGGATCAGAAGCCTCAGTTGGGAGAGGACCAGAGGCCTAGGGTGGAGGGGGCACGGGACCTGAGGGGTGGCAGAGGAACCACCCGCTCAGTGCAAATTTCTGCCCATTCTGTTCTTAGATTAACATTGCCCCTCTAACTTTCAGAAAGAGGATCCAAGCGTGTTGTTGGAGACCTGAATGGGGATTGGTGGTAGGCACAGGCCAGGGAGTTTGGGAAAGTTTGGAGACAGTGGGGTGGGTTTTGGAGGTGGGTTTAGGGGGGGGGGCAACAGGGGTATCAGCGACCTCAAGAGGGATGTTAGTGGCCCCAGGTGAGGAGTCTTATGGAGGAATTCAGTGGGACATTGGGATGTGGCGGGGGTGGGGGGGGGGGGGGGGGGGGGGGGGTGTGGGGTGGGGGTGGATACAGTGGGGGGCTGGGTTAAACCTTGGCAGAGGAGATTGCAAGCTTGGAGGAGAGGTCAGAAGCCTTGGGGTGGTGGTTGAAGACCTGAGGGGTGGGGTGTCAATGGTCGGGGGGTTTGGGGGAGAATAGGAGGCCTAGGGAGTGAGATCAGAGGACTCAGGTCATGGGGAAGGTCTGGGCGGGTGAAGGCCAGGTATTTCCTGATCATGGGGGTTGCTCAGTCCGGCATGCTGGATTCAACAAGTATGTGTGAACCTGCTGGATCCCACAAGCCCCCATCTGGACATAGCTGCTGGGGTTTCCCAAGGCTCAGGAAACCCGACTGTCCAGACTTAAAGTTGCAAAGCTGAATAGTATTGAGGCTCGTGGCCTTATTATCACATTTAAAGTAGCAGCTGACCTCCTTGGAATGGGTTGGCCGCCCAAACCCCTTCCCCCACCCCACCTCAGTTAAAGTGGTAGTGACTGGGTTGGAGCTGTGTTTGGCTCAGGATTTTTAAGATTTTAGCCTCCTGCAACCAACCCAAAGCATTGGTCAGGGTTTTCAGCTTGTCGGGCGGATGGGCCCGGGGTCGTTCGCGATTGGGCCCCGACATTGACTTTATGCTGGCTGGCCAAGTAACGGCCAGCCAGTGTGAAACATGCATTGCAGCGCTTGGCGCTGCCAGAGTAAGGGTGGGAGGAAGGCGAGCGTGGAAGTTCGCAAGTGCGTGCAATGAAAGCTCCCTGAGGCACAGAGCTGCCTCAGGGAGGCTTCTGAAGACTTAAAAAATCAGGAATAAAAAAAAAACATGTCCCCACCCCCCACATGTAGCTCTGTCAAATGAGCAGGGGCATGTTACGAATTAAATTTTAAATTTTTCATTTAAATTTTAATAGCTGTTGGAAACCCCATCCCACCTGTGGATGAGGCTTCCAAAAAAGCCCAAAGGCTGCCTGGCCTTTCTGCCTGCCCGCCAACTGTAAGGCTGGACGGGCGGTGAAAAATTGCAGTCAATTATCGCTTTAGTGGCCTTAATCGGCCTGTTGTTGGTGAGCACGCTACTGACTCCTGCGTGTGCCCTCCGATTGAAATATCACGCGTCATTTTACGCTCGAGCCGGTCGGGTGTGCGCCCGCCCGCCCACTCACTGCAAATTTCTGCCCATTCTGTTTTTAGGTTAAAATCGCCCCTCTAACTTTCAGAAAGAGGACCCAAGCGTGTTAGTACAGGACGGTAGCCAGAAAGGCAGCAATAATTGGCATTCTCAATGAATCAGCAAATCACAAATTAAAGAGTAGCTATGGAGGTAATTACTAGTAATTAAACAATGTTTAGTTATATAGAAAATATTAGTGCAGGAGGAGGTCATTCTTGACTATGCTGTGCCTAAGCTGCTCTCCAGGCTGACTTTACACATCCTACATTCTGGCTTTCTACCCAAATTAATTCTATTTTCCTGCTTTCTCCTCATTCCTTTTTTGTATTTTTTTAAAGTTAATTATCCATACCTTTAGAAATGCTGCAATCAATTTAGCACCAATTACCACTCAAGTAGAAACATTCTACATCCTGGTAACCATTTGTGTAAATACGTTACCTCTAATTTTCATTACCTCACCCTGATCTTGAGATTGTGACCTCTTGGCTTTGATTTACTGACCAATAGAAAGCCAGGGCTGAATACTATGGCGGCGGGGGGTGCAAACAGCTCGCTCCCCTCCCACTAACCGCCCCCACCCCCTCCCTGGGGAAACAAAATCGGAGTAGAGCTGGCTCGCTTCACACTGCCCCCAGTCATTTAGCATTGCGGGCAAGGCTAAACGGGGCGAGTGTGGGACTTCTGCCCTTCTCAGGGGAGGAAGCCCCGCCCTCGTTGGGCTGCCGGCCAATCCGACCAAGGGCGCATTGGCAGGCGCTGCCAGGACTGCAACAAGGAAGAAGAAGAAGGCCTGTGGATGCCCGGAAACAGGTTAAGTCTGGGGTCTTGGTCACAGAAGGCTAGAGCGGTGGGGGGGGGCTGCGAGGGGCTGCGGGTAGTAGGTCTATGGTGGCAGGTGGGTAGGAAGAAAGGGGGTGGGGGTAGTGTTCTATCTTAGGTGCGACTACCCCGATCCACAAAGGGCAGACCTTGAAGATGGAACTCCATCCTGTTCTTTCCCTCCCTTTGAAGAATTTTTTAAAAAGTCAGGCGGCCCTCTCCCGCCCGACTGCCCACGCCAACTGTTTTGTGGCACGTGTGTTATTGGGGCCCATTGGCATGGTAACAACCCTAATTGAACTTTGATTATCTATATTAATACGGTGGGTGGGATGTTCCTGTATTATTAGTGTGAGCATGGGGGTGGGTGGGAAGGTGAAATAGGCACCCACCCTATTTTATGTGCACCAGCACCACCCCACCCGACCAAAAATATGCCTGGTAGGAGCACGTAAAATTCATCCCCTAGTTTTTCCTTTATGTTTATCATTTTTGTCCATTCAATTTTCACAGTTTGGAAGAATATAGCCCTAGTCACTCTCACCTTGTAACTCAGATCACTCATTCCCTGGCACCATCCTGGTAAATCTTTTTCATTTTTTCCGTGGCTATTGCATCCCTTATATAGTAAAGGACCCTGCAGCTCTTACCCTTTGGATTCATTTGTAGAAAGCAAGTTTTTGCTTGGCTACCCTTGTTTAATGTTACAGAAATATCTGTAGGCGTCTAGCTAAGATTGTGGCAGATAATACCATTTTGGGAACAAGAACACCAAGTAGCAGTATTCCTTAAATGTTAATTTTTCAACATAGCGGAGGAGCAACAGAATTCAATACATGTGCAGAGAAATGAATCTCTACAAGTGGGTGGACAGATTCAAAAAAAGCTACAAAGAAATGCAAATGGTGCATTTGGGTTTATATCAAGACAGCTTAAATACAAAGCAAAGTGGTCATGGTGACTTGTCCTATGAATAGTCAACAGCTAATACTGCAACCTATGTCCCGCAACAAAGTGAGCATATATCTGGTGATGTTATTCTACTTGAACTGGAGTTGATTTGGCCAAAACTGCCACAATATAATGGTGCTAGACAATTTGCCTCACAGTGCGAAGTTTTAGGATGATGTGAGGCTACCTTTGGGATCTTGGTGCCTGGAGGCCTGAAGATTGAGGTATTTTTATTCTTACTTTTCAGCTGCCTTATAAAGAGGCTGGAAAGCCGAGGACCTATTTATAAAGGCCTTGCCATTCCACCTAGAACGGGCACCTGCTGGCCTTCCCCCTCTGGAAGCAGGCAGTTTATATGAACACATTTTGGAGGACTCAGTCCCAGGGGTAAACAATGAGTACATCCTGGAACTTATGCCAAGAAGAACGGCTTGTGAATTTTTGAGTCCACCTTTTTGAGCCAAAAATAATTTTTTGATGAAATATGCATTAATGTGTACAGCGCCTGTGTGAAAAGCAGTTTCAACAATTCAACAAATGCTGAAATTAATGTACTATCACTATTAACTTCTGGACTGGGAGGGCTTTTTCTGATTGCCTGCTGTAACTTTGGCAGGAAGTCTGTGGAAACCACACTGTCCACATAGTTCTTGTGTTGTTTCTGCTGGTCTTCCAGTGAAGTTAGGGCTGGGATAATCTCCCACAGAAATCCAACCACTATAGTTTTGACCTGGGTTTTCACAGAGTTGGGTTGACTTAGAAGTCCTTCATTAATGGCAAGTGGGAGTTCTCAACTCTGGGATTCCCAACTCCATTCCCAGGCTGTGTGATTTTTGGGAGTGCTTTTAAAGGAGGCAGGCTACTTCCTGTCAGCCTCCTGACTTGACTGGCTCCATTTCAGAGATAGATACCTCCTACTTCTCCACAACCATCATGGAGTTGGGCCAGGTTTTTAGAGTCACAGTTCATGCTTCCTTAGAGAAGTCATGGACCCTAGTGTGCATGAGGGGAAATTTTAAAGGTAAGTTCAAAAGGTCCCTCTCATGTCGACTATGCCAAGTTATGCCTCCCCCAAACCCCTCAGGCTCCTCATTCCCCCATGCCAAGACCCACCCCTTATGTCCCTAAAGCCTCCTGTGCCAAGCTGTAGCACTTCTATGCCATTTACCCACTACATTTTCTACAACCAATAGAAAAAAAGTTTCTAAAAAAAACTCTGTAAAATGTAATTCATTGATCACTTTCTCCTCTGAAAAAAGTCTGGACAGGGAGCTAATAAAAGTGCCAATCATCCAGTTCTTTTAAAGTTTCAAAAACCACAAATACTTGAAACCACTTACTTATGTCAACAAACATTGTGAAATTAACCACAGAGATCAGAGAGCTCAAGCTGTCAATCAAACAATGTTTCCTCAGAGGTACAAGTTTTCTGTTATTCTAATTGATGCCTGGGCTCTCAGACTGTCTGATCCCTGTGGTCAATTTCACAATGTTTGTTTACATAAATCAAGTGGTTTGTGTTTTTGAAACTTCAAAGGGCTTGGATGATTGACATCTTTATTAGCCATCCAGATTTTTCTCATAGGAAAAAGTGATCAATGGATTACATTTTTCAGACCCTTTTTTAAGACATCCCACTTGGCGTTCATTGCTGTAGAAAGCGTACAAAGGGACAAGGGGCATGGAAGTGCCAGATTTTGGCATTGGAGGCATGAAGGGACATGGGGGTGGGTGGAAGAGCAGAATCTGGCATAGGGGTCATGAAGTGGCATGGATGGGTCATGGAGAATGTTTTGAGGGTGAAAGGTTGTGAGAGGTAAGGGATGGAGGGCCTTTGTGTTTTTTTTTACACTGGGCCAAAGTACCACAGCTGCAAGGTGTATCTTTTAAACAGCCCTCCTTGACACCCGGCAGCCCTTTTGGCTGCCTCCTCACTTCTTCCTGGGTCACCTGGCCTGACTCCAGCTTGCACCTGGCCCCCAGCAATGAAAATCCTGCGTTGGTGGGGGCTCTCTCCCAAGATGGCGGGCCAAGCCGGGAATTTCCCAACTCTCCCCACCCGCCTCCAGGATGAAAAAACTGGCCTTTAAACCTAAGATTTAAAGTCACATCTAAGATGCTCTCCATCCTGTTGTGTGCTGGTTTCTCTGCAAAATAATTAGAGGTGGGTCAGTGTAGCAGTTTGAAGCTGCCTGAGGCAACTTAGCACAGTGTGCATCATGAGGGAAAGAAGCACAAAGCCCATTGCCTGCCTGACTTTCACAGCCATAAAAATTGGTCCCATACATTCTCTTTGCAAGATTCTTAATTTGAATTACAGCCAACCTTTTTCTGTCCTTCTGCCAACAGATAACTATTGTGAACATCTTCTGTGCAGCCCATCATTGCATAAGAGGGACATGTATTCACTCACCCAACTCGAAGAACACAAAGCTATATGAATGAAGCCAAAAAGATTCACTGGCCACCACAGAAGACAGCCACAGTTGCAACTTAAAAACAAATCTCATAGCCCAGTACCATTCTTCCGGCTGTCTGTAAGACTTGTTCCTTATCAGTAAATGGCCAGGATCTTAACATTCCTCATCCAGTGCCCTTGGTGTGTGGGAGGGGCTTGAATTTGAAAAACCCAGATCCCAGCTCCACTGTCATTTTAAAGATAGCAATTAAGTTAATCAATGAGCCCCTACTTATGCCAGACAGGGGCCTTTTTAATATTTAAAAGTCAAGGCCCGATGACATCATTGTATTGTAGCTGTGACATCATATTAACTTTACACCTGGAGGAGGCTCACACCATCAGCAACGTGGCAGCAGAATCACAGAGAAAGGAGCCAACCGGCTAGAAGGGGGTACAGTAAGCTTAAAATATTTGCTCTTTTCCCTGGGAGCCAGGAGAGACAGGGTCTCTCACCCCAGGCCCCGCAAGGAGTCCTTGGACTACCCCGGTCCTGGCTGGAAACCATCTTTTTGCTGGTTTACCAATCGCTGAGCTCCAGATCCCTCTTCTCACTGTGGGCTGGGGACCCTTCCCACAAGTCCCAGGTTGCGGCCTATTGCCACCAAATTTCTACTTCTACCTGCATGCAGCCAGGCCGTGAACCTGGCTAAGTGTATGTGTATCAGGACTCCAGGAACTTTTTTTCAAATAGAGCTAGGATCAGCAGGGTCTCCGTGTCCTTGAACCCCTTGGGTGCCCCGCCTGCTCTCTTTTAAAATTGGGGCCATTAAACCGTGCTGTCTGTTTGCTGCATAAACAGGTGTAAGTGTGTTACTGAGGAGCAACATTTCTTCTTTTAAAGAAAGACTTGCCTTTATATAGCATCTTTCATGACCACAGAGTGTCCCAAAGAGCCAATGGAGGACTTTTGAAGTTTATTCACTTGTGTAATGCAGGCAACGTAGTGCCAATTTATGCACAGCAAGCTCCCATGAACAGCAGGGAGGTAATGACCAGGTAATCTGTTTTTGATTAATGTTGGAATGCAAATTTGCAGCTGAGAAGTCAGTTTTCCGAATGTGGTAGGGATGATACTGCTTGTTTTAAAAAAGAATAAAATAAATGAATTGCTCGGAAACACAGAAAAAGTTGACAACTTTGCATTCATTTCAGTGATTTCATTATTACTTTTGGGAATATTAATTATAGTGTAGGTTGGAGCTGTGCCCTCCTGTTCATTGGAACAGCAGAGCATTAGAAATAGGAGTATGAGTATGACCATATGGCCCTGTGAGCCTGCTCTAGATGCCATTCAATAAGATCATGGCTAAACTTTTAGATCAACTCCACTTTCCTGCCTTATTCTCACCATCCTTTGATGCACAAAAATCTATCAAAGATCTTAGCCTTGAATACACTCAACGACTGTGCATCTAACCCTGGGTTAGAGAATGCCGAAGGTTCATAAGTCTCTCAGTGGTGAAATTTCTCCTCACCTTAATCCTAAATTAAAGGGTACAGTAAGGGTACCCATAATCTGAGACCCCTAGTTCTAGTCTTTCCAGCCAGAGCGAACTTAAGTCATTTGAGGGCACAAATTATCACTCGGAGCTGGTTGAGGGCTGTCATCAGGGTTCATATAAAGGTTGACATTGAAAGTTAGCTGACATTCTTTAAATGCTGTCCTTCCTTTTGTTAATGAATGTTGCTGTCCCAGAACATTTAAAATGCACTTTTATATTGCACCAGCAGAAAATAATTAAGCCTTTCTTGCCATTTAACTTTAATAATGCCATCACAGACATTAAGAAGCCATTAACAAAGTTTCAAACAGGTATTTCCCTCAACCTGCTAATTTCCTAGAATTTATCAGTAAGCCTTTTATGGCTGGCAGGTGTCTCTGGGATCAGAGAAATTACAGCACAGAAGGAGACCATTCTACTTATTATGCCTGTGCTTATGATAGCTCTTCAGCTGAAGGTATTTTACCAATTTTTTTGCAATCTGTGTGCACGTGTTTCTTGGGTGCAAATTAAAGGACAAGCACCCAGGCAAGAGACATAGTACTGAAGGCATCAAGAAGGTAGGTATTTTCCTTTTGGAAGGGCAGTAAGATAACGATGAGTGCTAAAGACCTCCTGGCTGCTGTTTAATGACTGCTGCAGACCTCAGAATTTCTCCTCATGTCACTGTCCCTCCTGATTGTTTCCTCCTCTCCCAGGACCACCTCAAAATTAAAACCCTCTTTGGTGATAAGCTGTCTCAGGATGATCAGCAGACTCATCAGGCTGATGTACATAAGACCTGAGGGTCGATATTGCGTATTCCCTTGGCCTTTCTGCTCTGGAGCTGGGAATGGCTCCTATACACAGTTTGCACTGGCAGATCCACACAATCCAAAATCTAGACTATGGTGCAGGTGGAATGTGCTTTGGGTGTTCTCTATCAGATTTTCACCCAGGTAGGAGAGAGAAAAATCACTTTGATCAACTATAATTTCATTTCCATGCTCTTTCGCTGCACCCTTTTATATTCATATCTTTAAAATCTTTATCCTGTTATCTTTTCACTTGGGTTATAATCATTGCTTAATATCTAACTGAAATAAAGTATTGCATATTTTAATACCTCTGGAGCAAAAATCTATGGCTCTTCAAGTCCTATGGGAGTTGGGTAGGGGATCTGAGGTCAGGCTGTGGATGCCTTTTGTCCAGGTCTTATCCATCAGTTTTTAAAAAATTAATTAATGGGATGTGGGCTTCGCTGGCTGGGCCAGCATTTATTGCCCATCCCTAATTGCCCCTGAGAAGGTGGTGGCGAGTTACCTTCTTGAACCGCTGCAGTCCATGTGGTGTAGGTACACCCACAGTGCTGTTATGAAGGGAGTTCCAGGATCTTGACAGTGAAGGAACGGTGATATATTTCCAAGTCAGGATGGTCAGTGACTTTGAGGGGAACTTCCAGGTGGTGGTGTTCCCATCTATCAGCTGCTCTTGTCCTTCTAGATGGTGGTGGTCATGGGTTTGGAAGGTGCTGTTGAAGGAGTCTTGGTGAATTCCTGCAGTGCATCCTGTAGATGGTATACACTGCTGCTACTGTGCGTTGGTGGTGGAGGGAGTGAATGTTTGTGGATGTGATGCCAATCAAGTGGGTTGCTTTGTCCTGGATGGTGTCAAACTTTATGAGTGTTGTGGGAGCTGCACTCACCTAGGCAAGTGGGGAGTATTTCATCACACCCCTGACTCTTGCCTTATAAATGGTGGACAGGCTTTGGGGAGTCAGGAGGTGGGTTATTCGGTGCACGATTCCTAGCCTCTGACCTGCTCTTGTAGCCATAGTATTTATATGGCTAGTCCAGTTCAGTTTCTGGTCAATGGTAACCCCTAGAATGTTCAGAGTGGGGGATGCAGTGATGGGAATGCCATTAAACATCAAGGGGCAATGGTTGGATTCTCTCTTGCTGGAGATGGTCACTGCCTGACACTTGTGTGGCGTGAATGTTACTTGCCACTTGTCAGCCCAAGCCTGGGTGTTGTCCAGATCTTCCTACAATTGGACGTGGACTGCTTCAGTCTCTGAGGAGTCGCAAATGGTATTGAACATTGTGCAATCATCAGCGAACATCCCCACTTCTGACCTAATGACGGAAGGAAGGTTATTGATGAATCAGCTGAGGATGGTTGGGCCTAGGAGACTATCCTGAGGAACTCCTGCAGTGATGTCCTGGAGCTGCGATAACTGACCTCCAACAACCACGACCATCTCCCTTTGTGTTGGTATGATTCTGACCAGTGGAGAGTTTTCCCCTTGATTCCCATTCACTCCAGTTTTGCTAGGGCTCCTTGATGCCACACTCAGTCAAATACTGCCTTGATGTCAAGGGTAGTCACTCTCACCTCACCTCAGGAGTTCAGTTCTTTTGCCCATGTCTGAACCAAGGCTGTATTGAGGTCAGGAGCTGAGTGGCCCTGGCAGAACCCAAACTGGGCATCAGTGAGCAGGCTATTGCTAAGCTAGTGCTACTTGAAAGCACTGCTGATGACCCCTTCCATTACTTTACTGACGATAGAGAGTAGACTGATGGGGCAGTAATTGGCTGGGTTGGATTTGCCCTGCTTTTTGTGTACAGGACATACCTGGGCAATTTTCCACATAGCCAGGTAGATGCCGGTGTTGTAGCTGTACTGGAACAGCTTGGCTAGAGGCGCGGAATGTTCTGGAGCACAAGTCTGCAGTACTATTGCAGGGATATTGTCAGGGCCCATAGCCTTGCAGTATCCAGTGCCTTCGGCCGTTTCTTGATATCAAATGGAGTGAATCGAATTGGCTGAAGATTGGCATCCATGATGCTGGGGACCTCCGGAGGAGGCCGGGAAGGAGCATCCACTTGGAATTTCTGGCTGAAGATTGTAACAAATGCTTCAGCCTTATCCTTTGCACTGATGTGCCGGGCTCCTCCATCATTGAAGATGGGGATATTTGTGGAACCTCCTCCTCCAGTGAGTTGTTTAATTGTCCTCCACCATTCATGACTGGATGTGGCAGGACTGCAGAGCTTAGATCTATCCATTGCTTGTAGGATCACTTAGCTCTGTCTATCACTTGCTGCTTATGCCGTTTGGCACACAAGTAGTCCTGTGTTATAGCTTCACCAGGTTGACACCTCATTTTTAGGTATGCCTGTGCTGCTCCTGCCATGCCCTCCTGCACTCTTCATTGAACCAGGGTTGATCCCCTGGCTTGATGATAATGGTAGAGTGGGAGATATGCGAGGCCATGATTGTGTTCGAGTACAATTCTCCAGCTGCTAATGGCCCACAGTGCCTCATGGATGCCCGGTCTTGAATTGCTAGATCTGTTTGAAATCTATCCCATTTAGCACAGTGGTAGTGCCACACAACATGATGGAGGGTATCCTCAATGTGAAGGTGGGACTTCATCTCCACAATAACTGTGCGGTGGTCACTCCTACTGATACTGTCATGGACATATGCATCTGCAGCAGGCAGGTTGGTGAGGATGAGGTAAAGTATGTTTTTCCCTCTTGTTGGTTCCCTCACTAACTGCCGCAGACCCAGTCTAGCAGCTATGTCATTTAGGACTCAGCCAGCTCAGTCAGTAGTGGTGCTACTGAGCCACTCTTGGTGATGGACATTGAAGTCCCCCACCCAGAGTACATTCTGTGCCCTTGCCACCCTCAGTGCTTCCTCCAAGTGGTGTTCAACATGGTTCATCAGCTGAGCGAGGGCAGTATGTGGTAATCAATAGGGGTTTCCTTGTCCATGTTTGACCCGATGCCATGAGACTTCATGGGTTCTGGAGTTGATGTTGAGAACTCCCTGGGCAACTCCCTCCTGACTGTATACCACTTTGATGCCACCTCTGCTGGACCTGTCCTGCCGGTGGGACAGGACATACCCAGGGATGCTGATGGTGGTGTCTGGAACATTATCTGTAAGGTATGATTCCGTGAGGATGACAATGTCAGGCTGTTGCTTGACATGTTTGTGAGACAGCTCTCTCAATTTTGGCACTAGCCCCCAGATGTTGGTAAGGAGAGCTTTGCACGGTTGACAGGGCTGAGATTGCCATTGTCATTTCTGGTGCCTAGGTCGATGCCAGTTGGTCTGTCTGGTTTCATTCCTTTTTTGTGACTTGGTCACAGTTTGTTACAACTGACTAGCTTGCTAGGCCATTTCAGAGTGCACGTAAGAGTCAACTATATTGCTGTGGGTCTGGAGTCACGTGTCGGCCAGACCAGGTAAGGACAACAGATTTCCTTCCCTGAAGGACATTGGTGAACCAGATGGGTCTTTACAACAATTGACATCGGTCATCATTAGACTTTTAATTCCAGATTTTTATTGAATTCAAATTCCACCATTTGCTGTGGTGGGATTTGAACCCGGGTCACCAGAGCATTACCCTGGGTCTCTGGATTACTGGTCCAGCGACAGTTTCTATAGGGTCAGGTTAACGGATGGGGTCAGGCCACTTGCATCAGAGATGGAATGGCTGAGGGTGAGGAAACCACCCCCAAGGTGGAGATTCCTCTTCTCTGACCTAGTTGGCTAGCAGCAGCAGTGACAGAAGGAAGATTGGCCACTGCTGGGGTGAGAGTAAAGCTCACTTGAAGGCTCAGAACTTTATCGCCTCCATTTCCAAGAGCACTAAAATTGGGAAGATTTTTCCACCCCCTTTTCAAGAAGGCTGGTGGGTTAAACACAGCATGTTTCTAAGTGGGCACTCAAGTAGGGGGCCCCTGGCACTCTCCCTCCCTCAGATGTGGGTAGCAGCTATGCACCCAAGATGCACAAACACCTGCCAAGATTATTGAAATGACAGAACTTCTACCTGATCCCTGGTGGTTTGGTGGGGTTAGTGGCAGGGGTTCTCAGTGAACCCTTCCAGTACTTATATTAGGACAAAAAGCCTATGGATGATTGTCTCTGTGCCCACACAATTTATTCTAACATCCCTTCTTTCTTTGGTGATAATCTTCAATTAAACCTCCTTAGAGAAACACTAAAAAATCAAATTGTTGGGTCCATTTACAATTGGCAACTGATTTGATCATTAGTTCATGCACAATTAATGTTTTAACATATCTTATGGAAAGAGAAAAATATACACCTATGGGCTGCAATGGAAAAATATTAGAATTACCAAAAATGTTGCAGGTAAAGTAATTTTTAGAGTTATAATGAGAACAAAAACAGCTGAGAGAGGGAGAAGGTCATGGTACTCCTCACCCCTTCCTCTTTATATTCAGAAGGTTACCAAAGGCATTCCATCCATAATGGCATTCTGACTGTTTATCCCTGAGTTCCTTATTACCTTTGGTCCTCCTTTCACAACCCTCTCTATAACCTTAGCAGTCAATGACCATCCTCCTCAAGTAAAAGATTTTATGGAGTATTGCAACATGTTAAGCTTAGAGACAACTGATCCATATTTACATGATGTTAAAAATTGATATCAGTACCGACTGAAATATGTAGATTCCTATCAGTTTGAAACATCATTAAAACGAAGTCCCTTGTGCAAACAGCTTCCCTGTTCTTGGATGTGTTCATCATATGTAAATGTGATTTCCTGAGTGAAATTCATTAGCTTCCTTTCAAACTTTTCATGCTTTGGTTCTTGTACTGTAATGCATACATATCAGAGTCATGGCTAATTTAATTATTGAGATAATCTTAATAGTATTGGGAGGTAGAATTTTTTTCCTCACTTTGCCTCCAGTGACAGCGCTAAATATTTCCCAGCTGATCTGATAGGCAAGATGTTGGTTCATAGATTAAAGCCCACCCAGATTTAGGGAGCTTCAAGTCATTTTGAAATATGAAATGCTACTGTATTCTTTCATAGAATGAAAGTAAATTCACAGCATCAAGACACATAGGAGGAGGTCCACATATTGTAAATCACGTTTTTGGCTATATACATTGGCAGTGCCTCCTACCATATATTATCTTGTACTCCTTATGCCCCAAATCTGCACTTGCCATATTTTCATGCGCTTGTATTGAGTCTATAATTTCACTGGAGCTGGAGAAAGCACACACAATTCTTCTTTGTGGAAAATTTATGGAACAAATAAAGTCCTGCTTTCTCTTATACAACAGCTTTAGTGTAGTGAAATTCCCCAAGGTGCTTTGGATTGTGATGGGGGCAAAACACGGCAGGAGCAGGGAGAAAAGCTGCAAAGATGCCTGAAGAAGACAGTTTTGAGGAGGATTTTCCAAGTGGAAAGAGATGAAGCAAAGCAGAGAGGGGTTTGGGGAAAAGGATTTTGTGCTGAATGGGGTGAAATGCCTTAGGATTCAGCTGATAATGGTGCAGTAGGGGTTAATGGGGGAACATATTTGAGCCAAGGTGTGGTGGTGCGAATGTGGGTCTATGACTTGTAGGTGGGTGAACCCCACCTCTCCTCTTACACTTTAATTCCATAGTCCAAACTCATCCAGGTAGGGTAAAATGGTCAAGGCTCTCAGTACAATTTGGTAATATTATAACAGTTATTGTACTACCGATAACAGATAATGGCAATACCTCGTGCCTTCAATTTCAATCATTATCCACAAATGCTGTTCCCTTTTACTTAACTTAATATTGAGCAGTTCTTGCTCTGATGATCATTCAAGGAAGTATGTTTCCGTTTGTGTGGATGATCATTCCCTGCTGCAGATGCATTGCAGCAACTCACCAAGGCCACTTCGACAACACCTTCCAAACCTGCGAACTCTACCATCTAGAAGGACAAGTGCAGCAGATGCATGGGAACACCACTACCACAAGTTCCCCTCCAAGACACACACTTATTGCCGTTCCTTTGCTGTCATCGGAATCCTGGAACTGTAGGATTGAAAGCCCCTCCTGGTAGGAGGCACTGCCAATGTATATAGCCAAAAACGTGATTTACAATATGTGGACCTCCTCCTATGTGTTTTGATGCTGTGAATTTACTTTCATTCTATAAAGAATACAATAGCATTTCATACTTCAAAATGACTTGAAGCTCCCTAAATCCGTGTGGGCTTTAATCTATGGAAAATTTATGGAACATAATTTCAAACCCATGGTCATGTTTTGACCTCATGATTGGAACTATAAATTTCAAAAAGAGAACCTCCAGTCAGCAGTACAGGGCTGGGCAGCAAGGAGCTAATTCAGACATTTAGTGAAAACACAGTGATTCATCAAAAGTGTTTGGACATTGACTAACACGTTCAAGAAGTCTGATTACTCATTACAATGACACAAAGGACACATCATCAATACAATATACTCAAGGAATTATTTAATTGCCATAGACAATAATACTAGAATGGGGTCATTCAAACCCTCATTAACTTTGGAGCCAGGTACTGTTACTGTGCTGTTACTGTGCTACCTCAAATAGCAGGAGAATTGCTCATACAATGAGAACTGATAATATTTATCTGAATACATCTTCCATGGAAAATCCTGTATTGTTTCAACCAGCCGGAGCTGATGACATTTGTCTGGAATTTGCGTGGAATCAACTAAATGGATATTGGAATAACAGGAAATATGTTTTGACATGACTGAGTTAAATCACTATAAAAGCAGAGATCTGAGCATTTGTGCTGTAGTTGGAAAAAGGATCGAGTCTGGCCACCTTGATTCAGGCCTACAGTCAACACTGGACAGATCAGCTGTGTTGGAGATTGTAAGTGTTTTCAGCCATATCATGGTGATGCTGGCCTGAAGGTTTGGGGCTGCAGTCGGAAGAGGGGTTGAATTTGGTCACCTTAACTCAGACCTACAGTCAACACCGGACAGACCAGCCATGTTGGAGATTGGAAGTTTCAGCCAAATAGTAGAGATATTGGTCTGAGGGTTTTGTGAAGGTTTGGGGCAAAAACTTAATTTTTTGCTGGTACCTTGTAACTAGTTTCAGCCATATCTTGGTGATTATCAGTCTGAGGTTTGTTTTTTCTTAAGGTTTCAGGACAGGATGTGGGATTTTGCCTGTGTTTTTGGAAGTTTTAATTGAGGCGTGATGACTTTGTGTCGGGTGCTGGGAATAGGTTGTTTTAACTTTTGGGTTTTGTGGGGTTGTGAGTGATTCAAGAAAGTAATTGTGAATTAACAGAAGAAACATGTCTCGCTGATCATTCTGTTCAAGCCATACACTTGTGAATCTGGCGTCACAAACTTGAGTGTGGTTAGGGTCAGGGGAGCCCCTACAGAGCTCTCCTCATAACAGCACTGTGGGTGTTCCTCCAACATACGGACTGCAGCAGTTCAAGAAGGCAACTCACCACCACCTTCTCAATGGCAATTAGGGATGGGCAATAAATGCTGGCCCAGCCAGCAACACCCACATTCCATGACCAAATATACAAAAAAAGTTATCCTTACAAGTCACATCCTCAGTCCTAAATGCCCTGTTCTTACAGTACAAAAACTACACCCTTGTCAATGATTGGTGCAAACCTACCATTTTGACTGTAACATCTTAAACCTTGTATCAATTCCACATCCTGGGTTCACGAATAATCCATTAACATTTGAAGGTGTTTCAATGAGGAATATTCTGGGTTTATCAGCATCATCAGATTGGAGAACAAGTTTTACTCTTTGAAGCAGTTTTGGTGTTAGCCTTTCCAAAGGGTGTGGGCGCTGACCCAGATGTGATGGAACCACAGTGGTTAGCTTGTAAGTGCTATTTACAGCTTGGCCACAGATTAATGGTCAAGACAGTCACTTGAATCTTGATGAACACGGACCATTGTGTGGCCTAATTACATCAGCTATCTTTTGGTTAGCGTATTCATGAAATCATTTCATGGGGCAGAATTTTATGCCTTGTGGGCGGGCATGTGCCCAGCTCAATCAGGTGTAAAATAGGGTGAGCATCCCGACGTCATCCAGCACGCGGGCAATCTTCAGGTTGGCGGGTGGGCAAGGATGGCAGAGCCACACCCACTATCAATTAAAAGGCTGCTTAAGGCCATTAAAAACCGAATTTAACCCGATTTTACATTGCCCGTACGATTTTGCGCTCTTGCACAGGCAAAACGGGCAGATCATATTTTGCAAAACCTCATCCAAAGGTGGGCTTAAAAGGGTCAGCAGCATTGCCATGGTGAGTAGTGAGGAGTTTAGGAAATAGATTGCTGTTGGTTGCTTATTTGAACTTGACAGCTTCATCTCCGTTCTGAGCTTCATTCTTAGCATTTCTAGGCTTCATTTCAAGGCTTATTGGTGTCTCCAAGGTCCGCAGAGGATTCAGACCGTGTGGACCCTTCCAGGTATCAGACAGCCTTCTGTTACCTTGGTAATGGGGATTGTGCTCTCTGCTGGTGGCACTTCCTCTGAGGAGGAAGAGAGGGGCAGGAGAGAGAGGAGGCCTGATGTCCCAATACAGCCTCCAGGGGAGGGAGCTGTGGGAGGAGGGGCGCAGGCAAAAGGGTCACAGGATCAGCAGGTAGTCCAAGATAGAAGGGGCCGCAGAAGATGCCACTATCCCACTACCAGGGTTTACAGGTGACCTCAGTATGTCTGAGGTGCAATGCCGAAGGAGTCTCCGCCTCTCCAAGGAGACCGTGACCTCCATTTATCAGATAATTGGGCCTGAGATCACCCCCAACTGTGTGGGTGGACACCCCTTGCCAGTGGCTCTGAAGGTCACAGTGACCTTCAACTTCTATGCCTCCAGCCCTTTCCAGGGGTCAGTGGGGGTCTTTGTGGAATGTCTCAATCACCTATTTGCAGTTGCATCAAGCTGGTGACAGAAGATCAGTTCAGGCAGGTAATGCCATTTATTCATTTCTGTACAGGCGAGGCCAGCCAGGCTGAGTGAGCCAGAGGGGTTTCAGTGATTGCTGTTTTCCCCCGCACCCAGGGTGCAATCGACTGCACACATGTGGCCATCAAGGCACCAACGAGTCAGCCGGGTGCCTTCGTCAACAGGAAGGGCTTCCACTCCATGAATGTGCAGATAGTGTGTGACCACAGGATGCAGATTCTACACGTCTGTGCAATGTACCCAGGCAGCTCCCATGATGCTTACATACTCAGACACTCCCAGGTGCCAAGACTCTTCAGTGCTCCAGCCCAACTCGATGGATGGCTGCTGTGTGACAAGGGCTCTCTGTTGAGAAAGTGACTTATGACGCCTCTCTGCCACCCAAGAACAGAGGCAGAGTAGCATTATAATAGGAGTCATACCTCCACAAGAGCGGTGATAGAGAGGGCCATAGGTCTTCTGAAGATGTGCTTCCAATGCCTGGACCATTCAGGGGGAGAACTACAATACCCCCAAGAGCGCGTGTCACTGATAGTGGTTGCATGTTGCGTTCTCCACAATCTGGCACTGGCAAGGGGGGATCCACTGCAGGAAGAGCATCTTCACCTTGCTGCTCAGGCCATGGATGATGAATCCAGTAGTGAGTCAGAAGAGGAGCACGGTGAGGAGAAGACTGAGGATATAAATGCAGAGCTCTGTACCCGTCAGGGATGCAGGAACACCAGGGATGCTTTAATCCAACGCTCCTTCAGTTAGGCTGCTAAAGATCTGCTTCCACCTCATGCCAGGGCTGCTGCCTCCAACCCGGATGTCTGAAATTATCCTTGTATTTGAACTCAAAGTCCACTCAGCGCCTGTGCAGTAAAGTTTAGAGCCATGTCCATCATTATTTACTGATGTACCCTGCACAAAAAAAAAAGGTGAAGTATACTCAGGCCATTACGACAGAAATGAAACTTATCTCATTTTGACAATCCAAAAAAATTTATATAACCTTCTCTGGTCTTCATTCCCAGACCAGAAAACATACACAAAACATTAAACAACAGAAGGTCACCCCTGACTAATCCCACTTGTGCTCATGGTGCCTTAAACTTAGATTTGCGGGTGCTATGTATTGGTGCTCCCAATATATAGCTGGCAGCAACATTGGAGGCAGCCTGCTGACTCTGCTGTCTTGTTGGCCTTGATGACCTTGGTGGTCATCCTCTAGTCAGTGGAGCTTGTGCTTGTGCTTGTCCCGCCAAGGAGGAAGTGGCCAGTGCCATGGCTGGCATCTCCCCAGTCATCGCAGCCTCACCAGATGTCACGGTCACTGGCAGAGGGACGGAGGAGCTGCTGCCTTCATCCAGACCGCCCTGAGAGGAGCCGTGCACCAAGTGAGGTTGCTCTGGATCTCCCTGCTTGCCATTGATGGACAGGCATCTAGCTGGGATACTGGGTGCCTCATCCATCTCCCGCAATGGCACTGATCACCTGAGGTCATTGCCTGTGTGAGGGCTTGCAGGTCCGAGCGCAACCCTAGGAACCCCTGATTCTGTTCTTGGAGTTGCCGCTCCCTGAGAGTCACCACTCTCTCAATGGAGGAGGCAGTGCGCGCAGCCATGAGGGTTAATGCAGTGCTCATGATCTGCATGGACTCTTCCACAACAGAGAGTATGGCACGCATACCCTCATGGATCTCTGCCTGATCTTCCTGCATATCCTGCTCGACATCCAGCATCTGCCACCTAATGGACAACTCCAGAGGCTCATCATCTGCCTTTGACTCAGCATTGTCCTGGTCTCCAGCAGTCCTCCAACTGCCAGTGCCCTGGGCACTCTCTGACTCCACCTGCTACTCATTCAAGTGTGAATTGCCCTCACCGCTGTGCTCCGACATTCTAGCTGCCGATCTAATGCCCACTGAGGTGTTGGTATCTGTGCTGGTGCCTGGTTCAGAGACCGGGTGTGAAGCAGCTGCATGTGAAGTCTGGTGGTCCTCTGGTGTCAGGGGTGGCTCTTTGGGGTCCTGCATTCGAGTGCGTGCTGGCGAATCTAAGTGAGAACAACAACATGTCATTAGTTTAAGTCATCACACTGTCACTGTGCATGAGACAATAGAGATCTGCATCATGGTGCCATTGTCTTTCAATGATCAACGGGGAATTCAGTTTTGAGGCCCCCATCAATGATGAGACTACATAAGAATGTTTGTACCATTCAAAACTCTCATCTCTGTGCATTGCACTCTTACCTTCGTCTGACACCCCAGCCTCTCCATGGCCAGTTGACCGAGATGCCTCTCCAGCTCCAAGGCATCCGACTCAAATCTGGATAGGATTAGAAGATTTGGAGTGCCTCTGCCTGCCCGCGACCTTTCAATGTTATTAATGGGTCTCCTGAAAGGGCAGAGGAGCATTGATTAGTCCACTCTTTACCTGCAGCGCCATTGCAGCCTGGCCAATCCCACCTGAGGGACACCTTGCAAGGCACGTCCGGGTTGTGGCCCTCGAGCTGCAAGGCACTCAGTCCAAGCAGCCAGGGCTCACCCCCTTGCCAGCTCTGGCATCACTGACGGTTGGCCCTCAGGTTCTAACACCCCTGAGCTCCATGGGGGAACGGCCAGACCTTAACACTTCACCGCACTGATCCATGCCTACACGATACTCACCCTTCCCGAGTGCAGCAGATTATTTTGCGGCCCTGCACCTTTGTGCACCGCACAAAGTTGTGACTGCTGACCTACAATGACAGCTTCTCCCAAGCTCTTTTTGTTAGGTGCGGTGACCTCCCCCTTCCATCTCTGAGGATAAGGGTGACCATCCTGGCAGCCACCTCTTCCAGGAGGACCGTGAAGCTCTCATCCGAAAACCGGTCGGGGGGTGGGGGGTGGTTGGTAGGGAGGGGAGGGCCGAGTGCCCACCCAACCTGCCCTCCCGCCTAGTGTCTTCAGCCGCACTTGAGGCCATAACTTTGGTGTTCAGAACGCTGCAAATATGTTCTTCCCTGGCAGCCTTCAAAGAGCTGCCTGTGCCGTTTCCAAACCGGCTGCCGGGTCATCATTGGTTCCGCCATCTGCCCGGCCCTCCCGAACATTGGGAAGACATTTTTCACACTGCGCGGGGCCTTAATTGGCCAGCCAGCATGAAATCATGGTCGGGGCCCATTGCGGGCAGCGGCCTGTTTCCCGACCAGTCACGGGTCCGCCAATCACTTCCGCCCACCAAGGGTAAAATTCAGGCCATTGTGTCCGTGTCTCTGAATAATTTAATTTCTGTTCCCAACTTGTCTTTTAAAAGTTCAGTTAAAATCTTGGTAGTTTTGGGGATATGAAACTTGGTCCATTTCTCAGGATCATAGAACTGTTACAGTGCAGAAGGAGGCCATTGGGCCCATCGTGTCTGCATTGGCTCTCTTACTGAGCAACTCACCTAGTTCCATTCTCTCACCTTCTCCCCTAACCCTGCAGATTCTTCCTTTTCAAATAACAGTCCAATTCCCTTTTGAATGTTTCAATTGAACTGCCTCCATCACACTCTCAGGCAGAGTATTTCAGAACCTAACCACTCGCTGCATGAAAAAGGTTTTCCTCATATCACTACTGCTTCTTTTATTAATTACTGTAAATCTGTGCCCCTCCCGGTCTTGATTCTCTCATGATTGAGAATAGTTTCTCCTTATTTATTCTGTCCAGACTCCCCATGAATTTGAATACCTCTATCAAATCTCCTCTAAGTTTTCTTTTCTCTAAGGAAAACTCCTAACTTCTACCATCTATCTTCATAACTGAAGTTCCTCACCACAGGAACCATTTTGTGAATCTTTTCTGCACTCCCTTGTATGCCTTCACATACTTCCTAAAGGGTGGCACCCAGAACTGGATGCAATATACCAGCTGACGCCGAGCTAGTGACTTATACAAGTTCAACATAACCTCCTTGCTCTTGTACTCTCTGCTCCTATTAATAAAACCTAGAATGCTGTATACTTTATTAACCGCTCTCTCAACCTGTCCTACCACCTTCAATGACTTATATTCATATATACCCAGGTTCCTCTGCTCCTGCACCCTCTTTAGAATTGTATCCCCTATTTTATATTGTCTGTCCATGTTCTTTCTGCCAAAATGAATCACTTCACATTTCTCTGTCTTGAACATCATCTGCCACCTGTCTGCCCACTCCACCAATTGGTATACATCCTTTTTAAGTTCTACACTATCCTCCTCATAATTCACAATACTGCCGAGTTTTGTATCATCTGCAAACTTTGAAATTGTGGCCTTTACACCAAGATCTAGGTCATTAATAGATACCAGGGAAAGAAAGGTTCCTGAAACCTCTCTTCTTTAAAGGTAGCCCATGGATCAGTTACCACTTTGATTGCCAACCTTTGACTCTAATTTATTCGGACCAGTTCTGTTTCATCCTGTTGAAGTTTGCTTTCCTGCAGTTAATCTTTGTTACTCTGGACTGTTCTTATCCATAGTCAGCCTGAACCTTCTGATACAATGATCACTGTCCCCTAAATGTTCTCATATTGACACTTGATCTACTTGGCCCACCTCATTTCGAAGAACCAGGCCTAGCAGTGCCTCCTTGCTCGTTGGACTGGAAATGTGACAGTGAGAGATCAGGGGGTAAAACAGTGAGAGTTCAGGTGCTAAAACAGTGAGAGTTCAGGTGCTAAAACAGCGAGAGTTCAGGTGCTAAAACAGCGAGAGTTCAAGGGGTAAAACAGCGAGAGTTCAGGGGGTAAAACAGCGAGCGTTCAGTGGGTAAAACAGAGAGAGTTCAGGGGGTAAAACAGTGGGAGTTTAGGGGGTAAAACAGTAAAACAGTGAGAGTTCAGGGGATAAAACAGCAAGAGTTCAGGGGGTAAAACAGCAAGAGTTCAGGGGGTAAAACAGCAAGAGTTCAGTGGATAAAACAGTGAGAGTTCAGGGGGTAAAACAGTGAGAGTTCAGGGGTTAAAACAGCGAGAGTTCAGGGATGAAACAGTGAGAGTTCAGGGGATAAAACAGTTTAGAGAGGTTGTCACACTGCAAGTTAGGGGCAAGCAGGCAGATAAGGAATGGATGACTGCAAGGCAGTCCAAGAGAAACAGACAGGTAGTCCAGGAGTCCTCAGAGGTCCCGCTGACTAACTGGTTTTCCATTCTGGATATCGGTGAGGGTGATGGATCCTTGGAGGAGTGCAGCAAGACCCCAGCCCATGGCACCTAGGTTGGCCCGGCTGTACAGGAGGGGAGGAAGAAGAGTGTATGGACAGTACTGGTAGGGGATCCATTAGCTAGGGGAGCAGACAGGCATTTCTGCAGCTGTCATTGTGATTCCAGGAAGGTTTGTTTCCTCTCTGGTGCTCGGGTCAAGGGTGTCAGAACGGCTGCAGGACATTCTTGTGGGGGAGGGTGAACAGCCAGAGGTCGTGATCCACATCAGTACTAATGACATAGGTAGGAAGAGGGATGTGCTCCTGGAATTGGAATTTAGGGAACTAGGTAGAAAATTAGCAAGCTAGACCTCTAAAATAGCAAGCTCTGGATTACTCCTGGTGCCACGTGCCAGTGAATACAGAAATAGGAAAATATGACAGATGAATGCGTGGCTGGAAAGATGGTGCAGGAGGGACGGCTTTAGATTCCTGGGACACTGGGACTGGCTCTGGGGGAGATGGCACCTGTACAAGCCGGACGGGTTGCATCTGAACAGAGCCGGGACTGGGTTCCTTGCGGGTTGTTTTGCTAGTGCTGTTGGAGAGGGTTTAAAACTAACTCAGCAGGGGTGTGGGAACAAGGAGAGAATATTAGAAAGGAATACCAGGGTGCTCGGAATGTGGGAGAAGCAGATTGCACTAAAATAGAGAATAGTAAGTTAATAGATGGAGTTGGAGTAAGGGAGCAAGTGATGAAGTCTAAATCAGGGTTACACTGCATGTATGTGAATGCACGGAGTGTAATTAATAAAATTGGGGAGTTACAGGCACAGATTGCCTTGTGGGATTATGATAACGGGATGGCGATAACGGTGACCTGGCTTAAGTAAGGGCAGATCTGGGTGTTAAATATTCCTGGTTACAAAGTGTTCAGAAAAGATAGGAAAGGGAAAAAAAGAGGCGGGGTGGCATTTTTGGTTAAGGAGAGTATTGCAGTACTGGAGAAAGAGGATGTGTAAAGGGATTCAAGGACAGAATCAATTTGGCTACAGCTAAGGAATAAGAAGGTTGCAATTATATTGCTCGGTGTAATATATAGACCATCAGCTAGTGGGAAGGATGTAGAGGAACAAATCTGCAAGGAAATTACAGAGGTGCAAAATTCGTAGAGTAGTTGTAATGGGGGACTTTAATTACCCGTATACAGACTAGGATAGTGCTAGTGTGAGGAGCAATGAGGAACAAGAGTTCTTAGATTGTGTTCAGGAAAATTTCCCACAGCAGTGTGTGTCCAGTCCAACAAGAAAGGAGGCACTGCTAGACTAGGTTCTTGGGAATGAGATAGGCCAAGTAGATCAAGTGAGAGTGGAGGAGCATTTAGGGGGCAGTGATCATTGTATCATAAGGTTTTGGATGACGGTGGAAAATGACATTGGTCAATCCAGAGGAAGGATAATCAATTGGCAGAGACCTGGGATTCTACAGGGCAAGAACGGAGCTGGGCCAGATAGACTGGAACCAAAGATTGGCGGGAAAAGCAGAACAATGGGCTACCTCAAAGAGGAGATGGTTTGGGCATGGACCAGGTATATTCCTTCAAAAGGGAAGGCTGGGACAAACAAATCCAGAACTCCCTAGATGACAAAGGAGATATAAATTAAGTTAAAGAATAAAAAGTGTGCTTATGACAGGTGACAGTTAGCAAATTCAATTAAGAATCAAGCTGAATACAGAAGGTTCAGCAGGGATGTGAAAAATACGAGAAGCAAAGAGGGATTATGCGAAAAGACTGGCAGCTAATATAAAAGGAAATCCCAAAGTATTCTATAAGCACATCAATTGTAAAAGGATGGTAAAAGAAGGATTAGGGCAGATTAGGGACCAAAAAGGGGATTTACACATAGAGGCAAGAGGCTTGGCTAAGGTGTTAAATGAATACTTTGCATCTGTCTTTACCTACGAGGCAGATGCTGCCCAGGCCATGGTGACAGAGGAGGAAACACAGTCACTAGAAGGGTTTAAAATTGATAAGGAGGAGATATTGGATAAGCTGTCAGTATTTAAAGTTGATAGGGCACCGGGACCAGATGAGATGCATCCAAGAATATTGAAGGAAGTGAGAGTGGAAATTGCAGAGGCACCGGCAAAAATCTTTCAATGTTCCCTGGATTTGGGGGAGGTGCTGGAGGACTGGAGAATTGTAAACATTATGCCCTTGTTCAAAAAAGATTGTAAAGATCTGCCCTGCAATTACAGACCAGTCAGTTTAACTTCGGTGGTGGGGAAACTTCTAGAAACAATTACTTGGGATACAATTAATAGTCACATGGAAAAATGTGAATTGATTCAGAAGAGTCAGCATGGACTTTTTAAAGGAAAATCATGTCTAACTAACTTGCTGTAGTTTTTTGAAGAGATAATGGATGTTGATGAGGGCAAAGGCTTTGATGTGGAGTATATGGACTTCCACAAAAGGCATTCGATAAAGTGCCACACAACAAACTTGTGATGAAAGTTATAGGTCATGGAATAAAAGGGACAGTAGCAACGTGGATACAAAATTGGCTGAGGGATAGGAAACAGAGATTAATGGTTAAAGGGCATTAAAGGACATTGACACATTAGTGGAGTGGGCAGATAGGTGGCAGATGAAGTTCAATGTGGAGAAGTGTGAGGTGATGCACTTTGGTACAAAGAACATGGAGAAATAGTATAAAGTAAAGGATACTATTCTAAAGGGTGTGCAGGAGCAGAAAGACCTGGGTGTATATGTACATAAGCCATTAAAGGTGACAGGACAGGTAGAGAGAGCTGTTTATAAAGCATACAGTATCCTAGGGCTTCATTAATAGGGGCATAGAGTACAAGAGCAGGGAAGTTTTGATGAACTTATATTAGACACTGTGAGACCTCAATTCTGTACAATTCTGAGCGCCGAACTATAGGAAGGATGTGGACACTTTGGAGAGAGTGCAGAAGAGGCTTAGGAGAATTGTTCCAGGGATGAGACTCTTCAGTTATGAGGAAATATTGGAGAAGTTAGGACTGCTTTCTTTGGAGAGGAGAATGCTAAGAGTAGACTTGATAGAAGTTTTCAAAATCATGAGGGGTCTGGACAAAGTAGATAGGGAGAAATTGTTCCTGCTTGTAAATGAATTGAGAACCAAAGGGCACAGTTTTAAAGTGTTTTGCAAAAGAAGCAAATATGAGGTGAGAAAATACTTTTTCACACAGCGAGTAGTTAGGGTTTGGAATGCATTGCCTGGAAGTGTGGTGGAGGAGGCTCAATTTTGAAGCATTCGAGAGGGCATTGGGCGATTATTTAAATAGAAACAACGTGCAGGGTTATGGGGAAAAGGCAGGAGATCGGCACTAAGTTAAAATGCTCAGAGAGCCAATGCAGACATGTTGGGCTACATGGCCTCCTTCTACACTGTAACAATGCTGTGATTCTGTAAACCATTGGTGATCATGTAAAGGTTCAAGTTCAACTCCAGAGTGCGTCGGTGGTATGTTTGCAGATGTGGTGCCTATCAAGTGGGCTGCTTTGTCCTGAATGGTGTCAAGCTTCTTGCGTGTTGTGGGAACTGCACTCATCCAGGCAAGTAGGGAGTATTCCATCACATTCCTGACTTGCACCTTGTAGGTGGTGGAAGGCTTTGAAGAGTCAGGAGTTGAGTTACTCACCGCAGAGATCCTAGCCTCTGACCTGCTCTTTTAGCCAGATTATTTATATGGCTCATTCAGTTCAGGTCCTGGTCAAAGGATGTTGATAGTGGGGGATTCAGTGATGGTAATGCCATTGAAGTCAAGGGGCGATGGTTAGATTCTCTCTTGTTGGAGATGGTCATTGGCTGACACTTGTATGGCTCAAATGTTACTTGCCACTCGGATGCCCAAGCCTGGATACTGTCCAGGTCTTGCTGCATTTGGACATGGACTGCTTCAGTATCTGAGGAGTCGCAAATGGTATTGAACATTGTGCAATCATCAGTGAACATCCCCACTTCTGACCTTATGATGGAAGGAAGGTTATTGATGAAGCAGCTGAAGATGGTTGGGCCAGGGACACTACCCTGAGGAACTCCTGCAGTGATGTCCTGGGGCTGAGGTGATTGACCTCCAACAACCACAATCATCTTCCTTTATGCTAGTTATGACTCCAGCCAGTGGAGAGTTTTCCCCTTGATTCCTATTGACTCCAGTTTTGCTAGGGTTGTTTGATGCCACACTCAGTCTTGATGTCAAGGGCAGTCACTCTCACCTCACCTCTGGATTTCAGCTCTTTTGTCCATGTTTCAACCAAGGTGTGATGCAGTCAGGAGCTGAGTGGCCCTGGCGGAACCCAAACTGGGCATCAGTGAGCAGGTTATTGCTAAGCAAGTGCTGCTTAGTAGCACTGCTGATGACCCCTTCCATTTCTTTACTAATGACTGAGAGTAGACTGATGGGGCGGTCATTGGCTGGGTTGGATTTGTCCTTCTTCTTGTGTACGGGACATACCTGGGCAATTTTCCACATAGCCGGCTAAATGTTCTGGAACACAAGTCTTCAGTACTATTGCCGTAATATTGTCAGAGTCCATAGCCTTTGCACTATCCAGTACATTCAGCCGTTTCCAAGGATGGTCAAATGCACAAGTCTCTGAAGAATTAAAACCATGCTATGCCCATAAATCTGAACTGAGTTGTAAAGATGATATCTTGTTATAGAGAGCAAGGGTCGTCATCTCTTTGCAAGGAAGAGAACCACTATTGACAGAGCTTCTTAGCGCGCATCCTGGTATTTTGGAAGTGAAGATGCTCACACAAAGTTATATCTGTTAGCCAGATATAGACAGTGATAAAGAAAAAATGGGTAAACAGTGTCTCCAGTGTCAGCAAAAACGGACGTTGCCCATTTCAGCTCCACTGCATCCGTGGGAGTGGCCTGGTTGACCCTGCGTTCAACCACATATAGACTGTACAGGTCCATTTTTAGGTACCATGTTTCTAGTGATCATCGAAGTACATGCAAAGTGTATGAAGTGAGATCACCTGTATCGTGTGCAACTATTGAGAAGCTGCACCAATGTTTTAGAGTACATGGCCTACCAGAAATTATTGTGTCAGATAGTGGCACTGTTTTCATTAGTGCTGAATTCCAAAGATTCGTGAACCTAAGTGGGATTAAACACATCAGAACAGCATCATATCATCTCTCATCCAATGGGTTAGCAGAAAGAGTAATATAAATCTTTAAAACGGGCATGAAGAAACTATCTGAGGGAATGTTAGAAACACAAGTTTCAAGATTTCTTTTCAACTATTGCACAATTCCTCATGCAACCATGGGTTCAACACCGCAGGAATTGCGAATAAAATGCCGACTTCCTATAAGATCGAGTCTAGTGTTCCCTAACTTCGAGGGAAAGGTAGAGAAAAACCACAATAGTCAATAAGTGAATCATAACATTACAGTAAAGGTTGAGAATTTAATGTGGGAGAGAGTTTTTGTATGAAATTTTGCAAATTGGACCGAGATGGGTTCCTGTTACAATTGCCCCTGAAATAGGACCTTTATTATATCAAGCCGAAATGGAAAGCAGGATTGTTAGGAAACATGTGGATCATCTCAGAAGTCGAGACGCACTCCAACAACCTGTTAATCCACCTGAAATCTAAGTCGAATCTTTGATCCCTGAGGTGCCAGATTGATAAAGAACAGACATACCTGATGTCTCTGTTGAAGTAAATAATTCTGAACTGCCATTGTCTAAGGATGTCCCTGATGCCGCAGTTCTTGGTCAAGTTAATCCAATGGAAGAATCTCAAGTCGTAGAGTTGCATCGCTCTACCTGAATCAAAAAACCACCTCAAAGACTAAACCTATAATTTCATAAACTGTATATAATATTATATGATATGGGTTATGATATTTTTTGTAAATAAGAGTGTTAAAAAAAAAAGGGGGAGGAATGTAGTAATTGTAAGTTAAACCTTTCATACTGTTATGGGGATCATGTGACTGTATAGATGAATCAGTCCTAAACATGGTTAAGCTTAGGGGCGGAGTTTACCTGGCCCTGGTCTTGGAATAAGCATGTAGCTTCATCAGGAGCTCTGTAAATAAAGCTTACTGTTTGTTACAAGAAGCCTGCCCTGTACTCCAAGTTTATTACACAAAGGCACCGAATTTCTTCAGTCGCTCCTGCTAGGCCCTAAACTGTGACTTGACAAAAATAAACTACTCTGTAGAGAACTGTCATATTTATAATGTGACTTGTGAATGAAACTCTTAATTAGATACCTCATTAGTTCATTGAGTTCAGTATGGACGATGAGCATTTGCTTCCAATCACTTCTAATTCCCCAATGGACAGATGATTTAAGGCCAACAGCTGAAAAACATGCATGTCAATGTACACCACCAAGTGAGTACGTATGATTCATTTGGGGCTGGTGGATCAATAGCATTTTCTTTGCCTACTGGACCTATCCTCTGACTTCAGAAGGTCTTTTTCATACCTTTGAAAAGTGGTAGAATATTATTACATCAATGCTGGGAACTTTCTCAGGGCTTCTCCTCCTCTCCTGCTGTAATCTTGGTGGAAATGTCATTTACATGCCTAAGCGGAATTTCTTTGCTGTGCATCCAACACAAATTAAGGCAGTGGAGTGGGAGGAGTGCAAAGAAAATTCCTGTCATGGGCCTGATTTCAGTTTTTATCAAGTGAATTTATTGATCAGTAGATGAGCAAGGGCACAGATAACATCAATATAATTCATATTTACTACAGATATATCTTACCAACTCTTCAAAAGGAAAACAATCGATATTCTCAATCCCTATGCTAAATTACTATTTTATAATTAACTTTATATATGCATTTATTCTTCCCTTACAATTTGATAGCGGTAAGACTCAAATGGCACAACCCATCTCTTTGAAAGATCCAAAATGAGGCTATTTGAATTGAATGTCCATGTTCCTAAGTAGATCCCCAACAGTTATGGATTTGAATAACAGCCAGCTAACTATCAGTCATACAAAAAATCGTGCAAGGCACAGAGTGGTACCAACAGTACGTGGGCCCTTCAGCTCAAAAAAGCCCCTGCAGAAACTGACAGCAAAGTTCTGGACCTTTATTTCTTGAGTCTTTGTTACATTCCCATCTAAGTTATGACAGGAGATTCAGAAACACTGTGCTTTTCTTTGAATGTAGCTTTCCTCCATTTTTTAGCCTTGGACACAAAAAAACCTCCTTGTAACATTTCCATTGAATTTGGCTGAGAGCATTTATGTGTTTTAAACTTTTTGGACTAAAAATTTGATTAAGCCTGCTTTCAGGTGCTAGGGTCATGGTTTGTGGCTTTCCTGCACCCACTGCCTTTGATGCAGGCAGCCCTCTGCTGCCTCCTTATTTACCTGATTGCGGTGTTAGCTGGAGAGAGGCCCCCACTGCTGGCTCCCTGAGCACTCAGTAGGGAGCTGAGCAGCATGTGCTGAAATGCCCACATGAGTGGTCTTCCCATTAGGGGCACCACATGGGCCATGCCAGAAGTGGTCAGAGATGCTGAGCGCCCCATTTGGCGGGCCTCCATCTTCTGTGGCCTCATTTCCAGTGGCACTACAAAACCTAATTTTACATCCTTTATTTGTAGTACCTGGATAAAAGGAACTGCTACAAAGCTAAGATAGATGAAAAACTATTTTATTTTTATTATTCCCTGTATTTGTCAATTATTTACTTCCATCTACCTACAAACATGGTATCCCTTTCCCTGCCATGTGAAAAGAATCGGAGGATTATTGCTGACTTTATTATAGACTGAGTTCATTCTGATTGGGGTGGTGACTAACTCAATGTCACTTCATCAATTCCAGCTCATGTGCTTGCGACACTGGGATGACTCTACTTTCAGAGAATCCCTTAGACTTCATCTATGGGGGGCCAGGGATTGAAGTAGAGTGTCAGGGGATTAAGACCTCACACTTTTTTTTAGAAAACATATATTGATATCCACATGGCTAATTTCTAAAATTTGAAAAATTGGACAAAAGCTCTTTTAAAATGGCTGAAACTATGTCTGCTTGTGACCCTTGAACAAAGGGAACTTTCTGACACTATCAGGGAAATTTGAAAGGGGACTATACAAAGGCCATTTGCATTTCATAGACCAGGCCTTGCCAACTGGCATCTATTTGTCTGCAAGGACAAAGGGTCCCTCAACATCCCTTACAAGACTTAATGCTGGAACATGAACAACCCCAGGGACTCAGACAAATGAATACATGGAGAGTGGAGAGGTGAGAGTCATATGATATAAACTCCTAGCTGGCGGAACCAGTAATATTGACTTGTGGTACTGAAAAACCTCAGCCTGCCATCTTTCCATCACTTTAGCAGCAGCACAGAAAAGGGGCTCTGCCCAGGCTGAATACTTGGCCCCATCTATACTGTTTCTACTGGAACTTCTGTCCCATTGCCTACAAGACTAAATCATCTCTGCATGTCTATCTCATTGTGGATATCAACTCTACTGGAAAAGTGAATTATCCAGCATCAATTTTCAATCTACCGACCACTGTATAGAATACTTCATTGGACTTTGATACTGGACACATGTGACACTAATTCTTGTCTCTGTGGTCTTTGCCCTGTATATTGTTCTTTCTCTGTTTTACTGAATGAATGCACAGGCGGCTACTATATGATGCTGCTCCCATGTTTTGAATGTGTGCAAATAAACTAACCCTCTGAGTTTATCTTATCTCGAGTTTGCTGTAGGATTATTAATAGAAAATTGGATCACATCAGAACTGAGGGGATGGGAAGCACACCACCGCTTATAAAGGAGGAAGCAAGTCAAAACACCTTTCTGTTTATAGATGGGTGCCAAGTGCAGAAATCACAGCTGTTTAAATTAACCCCACTTCTGTCCACAATAAGAGCTTAACTTGACTGCTTGTTTACGTCACCATAACACCACCGGACCTCATCTGTTGCTGAAACCCTCATCAATGTGTTTGCCACCTCTAGACTTGTCTATTCCTATGCACTCTTGGCCAGCCTCCCACATTCCACCCTCTGTAAGCTTGTCATCCAAAACATTGCTGCCCATGTCCTTACTCACCCCAAGTCCCATTTATCTATCGCCCCTGTCCTCACTGAACATTGGCCCCTGCTTTCAAGTCCCTTCTTGCCTCATTATTCCCCATCTCCTCCAGCCGCTCAACTCTCTGTGCTTACAGGTGAGCAGAAAGAATGGTTGGTTATTTAATGTTTGCTACTGGCGAGGGACAAGCAGTATTTTTACTGGCACATGGAATTTACCAAGGAAGATTTATCAAAACGTTAGGCAAGGCAATATTCAGTGTTTCCTCCTGTTCCTCTACATCAAGATATCCAGAGATGATAGTATGTGGGATGCTTCTTAACATCAATGTTCTGTGCTTCTCTCACTCCAGCTGTGCTTCACTGGTTCCTGCACAATCATCTGTAAGATGAGCAGAAGGTATATTTACAAATGCATTCATACATTTGCCAATTCACCTTTGAAAGTAATGATGTGGAAAAATGATGTTCTCAGTATGAGAGCATGGAGCTGTTCACGTTAACTGCTCCACAAATCTGGAAAAAGTAGCATTCATTTAGAATGCATCAGCTTAATTTAAATCCATCTTCCATTTCCTTAACAGGAGGGTCTTACACAGTCTTTATTTTGATGTAGATCAGTATAATTTGTTTCAAGCTTGTCATTCTTCATTCTGCCCATTGGTACCACAGCAGGTTTTGTTCTTGTACGCTATCTTTTTTCTATAACAGTAACAGGAGTACATATTATTGGCAGGGTCCATTCAGTAAGTTGCAAGTATTCTGTGCCAGCTTCCCTCTAGTCTGACAAAACATAAAAACAGGAAGTGCTGGAAATAAGTCTGGCAGCATCATGGAAAGACTAAGAGAGTTAATGTTTTGAGTTGAATATGACTCTTCTTCAGAACTGAAGGAAAGTAGAAATGTGATTTCCTTTGTCTCCTCCATCAGGGTGAGCATATGCAGCTATGCCTGACCCATGCTGTTAGGGGCTGCTGCCTCAGATTAATGCCCACCTTATCTTGCAAGAGAGGGAAGTGTGTCAGTGAGCATGGTGCAATGGGTTTGGGTAATGTGCCTGCCAGAGTTGAATAGCTGACAGTGTGTGCAAGCTGAGAGTGTAAGGCTTAGTGCAGTGCTAACCATGGAACAGTGAGGTGTGGCAGTGGGTGTGGTTGTTACATTAGGTGAATGAAGAACTTCTGGTGAATGGGTTAGCATGCGAGGCTAGTGCTTCACTTGTAAGGAAATGACATGAGAAGATCCATTGAGTTTGACCACTCGTGTGAGGTCATTAAACGTTTTGCAGTACTACATCCAAGTCCTCAGGAAGAGACTGCTTGCACTAATAGTTTTGGATTTCCAGCATCCGCAGTTTTTTGTTTTTATAGTAGTTACAGCTGCCTGTTCCCACTGCCTTCTTAGAATCTGACTGGAGGGCCTCCTGGTTCTCTGATAGAAGAGGGCTACTCTTCTCCTGTGCACTCCTGTAGCCTTGGGTGCTGCATTAGAGAAGTTTAGGGCAGGCTCTCTGGCCTGTTAGCATTACTCAGCATCCTTCCTGCTCATAAACTCCTCTTTCACTGCTTTCAGCCCTTGCTGCAGCCAAAATGTATCTCCCCTTCAGGATGTGCAGGCTGGCTTTAAGTAATGCAGGTGTCTTGCTGAGGATTGCCATCACTCAAAGATGTGTTTTGCACTGAACTGCATGCCACAATCATTGTAATTAGCAGGCAGCACAATGTTTGCCTGCTCCCCAAATTATTTTGAATGAGTGCTGGTTGATTGGGCATCAAGGTTTCAGGGCTATCCCATTTTGTCCCCTATCTATCACAATTGTTATGGCCCAGTTTGTACCCAGCAAACAGGTACACATTTTATCTCTTAAACTGGATTTGTTCACCAATTCATTTACTTAAAAGCATGAGCAGATGAATTAGGAGTGGCAATGAGATTTTGTGACCCCCCTCCCTCATGATTAACAAAGTATTTAAAGTAAACCATTTAAGAAGCTTCAGACAAAGCAGGATCAAATGTTCATTCTTATTGAAATCATCTCATTAGACTCCTACTCTGTCATCCATTACAACTCTCCCTCTTATTTTGCTTCTGAGTAAACAAGCACAGCACCTTTAGTATTTTGTATCCATGACAACTGTGCCAGCTCACTTTGCCATGTGTTAATCTCTCACCCCAAAACAAGTGCTCTGGCTCCCTCTAATTAGAGCTGAACTTTGCCACTGGAGAAATTAATTGGGATCAATGTTTATCCACTTTACTATGTGATTCTCTCCCTATAGTAGAACTAAAGTGACAAGTATATGACATAGATTAGAGCTTCTTGCTGCAATCAGTAATTCAATGTTTTGGTATCCACAAAATGCGAGGATAATGTGGATACACTAAAGAACCGTACAGTCCTGGTACGTTGGTATACATGATGTTTTGGCGATGATTTTAATCATACTTACCTGGTGCAAGCTGATTTTTTTTTTGCACAGTTTATTTTCCCACCCTGGAGGCAGCAAGGGCCAATCATTTGGAATTTTGACCTACTGATCAGGCAGTAAGGACACCCACCCAAAGTTGGCATGGGTGCTTCTTTACATGCTCATGTCTGGCTCTGATAACATCATTGATACCCGACTGCAATTTTAACTGCATGGCCTGAGCAGGTGAAGGCAGTGTGGAGATGGAGCTGCGGCCACGATAAACCCAGAAAGATAGGTTCATGTGGTAATCTGAGGTTTGATACACCTTTAAGAGAATGTGAGCAAATTGACTGCGTGACTGTATTACCCAATGGCTATGTAGCACGGGCTACTATGTTAATCAGTAATTTAGAATAGGGTCTGGTTAGGGAAGACCACATGTGTTAGTGCTCTGTTACTTGTGTAAATAAACAGCATTTACATTGGTCTCTGCATTCGCAGCATATTGTTTGCCAACTCACCCATCGGTAGATAGGCGTGCGACCGTGTGCATGAGCAAAGAAGTAATATATCGGTTCATTTTGCTAAAATAAAAACATAAAATGCTGAAAACACTCTACAGGTCAAGCAGCACACCTGTAGAGAAAAAAAAGAGTTCATGTCTGAGATCTTTTATCAGAAGTTCTTTTTGCTTCTCCTTGTGGCACCACTGGAAGCAGGACTGCTACTTCAGGTACTTCAAGAAAAACTTAGGCCTCCCCAGCCACAGGCTTCTTCCCACCCCCACCCCCCCTCTGCCTTCATGAGATGTGCAAGGGCGATCCCACCACCTACCTGATATCAGTGGGTGGCTTCCATCAATTTCTTGCCATTCCAAGTGGAAAGCCAGTTGACGGGATTTAAATGCGGCCTGGACGTTAGAATTGACCCACCCACCAATGAACACCCACAAAGAACAATGAACACTCACCCACAAAACTAACGCTTGGGTGGGCAATGAATTCAAGGCAATTATTGCGTTGGGAATGAAATTCATCACTTTATTACATTTGGCACTTTGGTCTGCAGTGTGGTTTTATAGCAGCTTCTCTGTCTTCATTGTCAATGATTTCAATGTTCTTAAATGCAAGATTAAGGGAGTGGTGAAGGATGTAACAAGGAATATTAGTACAGATGTGATTTGTGTATGATTTCAGGTTAGGGGAATAAATGGCTGACTTGAATCATTGGACAATCTTGCTGCAAGGTGTTAAGATTTTATTTAATTCTTTCACGGGATGTGGGCAGTGCTGGCTAAGCAGCATTTATTGCCCATTCCTAAATAAAACCATAAGACCACAAGACATAGGAGCAGAAATTAGGCCAATCGGCCCATCGAGTCTGTTCCGCCATTCAATCATGGCTGATAAGTTTCTCAACCCCATTCTTCCACCTTCTCCCCTTGAGAAGGTTGTGGTGAGCCACCTTCTTGAACCGCTGCAGTCCATGTGGTGTAGCGTCCACAGTGCTGTTAGGGAGGGAGTTCCAGGATTTTGACCCAGCGACAGTGAAGGAACAGCGACATAGTTCCAAGTCAAGATGGTATGTGGCTTGGAGGGGAATTTGCAGATGGTGGTGTTCCCTCGCATCTGCTGCCCTTGTCCTTCTGGGCAGAGGTTGTGGGTTTGGAATCTGCTGGTTGCCATCCGTCTTCTGTTGCTTTCTAGCCCTTCCCCCTCCTGCCCCATCTTCTTTATCTGTTGAAAACTGCTGCTGCTGATGCTTTGCGCCCTTCAGTTGTGCAGGCATTTTGTGCTGTGGTACCCTATGGGCCTGTACTTGGGAATGTGCATCAATGGAAAATATCAGACACTAAATATGGTGGGGGGTGCAGGGGGAAGGAATTTATGCAAGGCCAATGAAAGCTTCCAAACTTGCAGGAATGAAATGGATTTTTCTAAGTAGCATCATGAAGCCTGCCACTTGTTTAACTGAAGAAAGCAATCAATGTGGTACCATGGTTATCACCACTTAACACCTTCAGAAGCAGGAAGTGAGCTTCAGCGTCAGCTTGCTTCAATTGGTAGCACTCTCGTCTCTGGTTTAGAAGGTTGTGTTATGAACTTGATCACATATTCTAGGCTGACACTTCAGTACATCACTGACAGAGTGCTACATTGACAAAAGTGCAATCTTTTGGATAAGCTATTTAGCCGAGGTCCTTTCTGCCTGCCCAGGTGAAAGGAAAAGATCCCAGATCACTATCAAAGAAAGGGCAACATCACTGAAAACAGGTCATTTGTTCATTTGCTCATTGTGCTACATTGACGGGTGCAAATTGGCTGCCACGTTTGACTATGTAACAGTGATTGCACTTCAAGAGTAATCCATCACTTGCAACCTGCTTTGGAATGTCCTGAGGATGTGAACTGGAAATGGTGTCTGATCCAGATAGACTATTTTAAACTTCAGAATGCTGGCTTCAAAAGCATACAGAAGCTTTCTTTCACCAGTACTGACAATTCAATCTTCATGGAGGATGCACCAGCTAGGAGGGCAGCAGTGTTCATGCACACCAAATCACTTCTGCTCAATCTAAATGCCGCATGAGCCTCAAGACGACAAGGACTAATGGCATTTTATCATGCCTAGCACCTGTGTAAGCAAGCAGGAGGCTAACTAACATTTCTATATTGTGAAAATAACAAAACAGAAACTGGCCTCCAACACAGCTGGAGGTCAGTCCATTTAGCCTTGGGCAAAGCAAACAAGAAATTAATTTAAATGAGCACCTTTGACTTTGTCTTCCCTGCTGCATACACTTCTAACTGGCTGGAACAATCTGTTTGCAAGGTACTCAGTTCCAATTTCAAAACAAAAACAGAAACAGAAATACCTGGAAAAACTCAGCAGGTCTGGCAGCATCGGGGGAGGAGAGCACAGTTGACTTTTCGAGTCCTCATGACCCTTCAACAGAACTAAGTAAAAATAGGAAAGGGGTGAAATATAAGCTGGTTTAAGGGGGGTGGGGGGGGGGGGGGGGGGGGGGGCGGGGTGGGTGGTTGTTGGGACAAGCAGCCAGTGATAGGTGGAGATAACCAAAAGCTGTCACAAACAAAAGAACAAAGAGGTGTCGAAGGTGGTAATATTATCTAAAGGAATGTGCTAATTAAGAGTAGAAGACAAGACAGATAAGGTACAGATAGCTCTAGTGGGGGTGGGGAAATACTAAAAGGTAGAAATAAACAATGGGTGGAAATACATTTAAAAATAATGGAAATAGGTGGGAAAAGAAAAATCTATATAAATTATTGGAAAAAACAAAAAGGAGGGGGAAGAAATGGGAAGAGGGTGGGGATGGAGGAGAAAGTTCAAGATCTAAAATTGTTGAACTCCATATTCAGTCTGGAAGGCTGTAAAGTGCCTAGTCGGAAGATGAGGTGCTGTTCCTCCAGTTTGCGTTGAGCTTCACTGGAACAATGCAGCAAGCCAAGGACAGACATGTGGGCATGAGAGCAGGGTGGAGTGTTAAAATGGCAAGCGACAGGGAGGTCTGGGTAATGCTTGCAGACAGACCGAAGGTGTTCTGCAAAGCAGTCACCCAGTCTGCATTTGGTCTCTCCAATGTAGAGGAAACCACATTGGGAGCAACGAATGCAGTAGACTAAGTTGGGGGAAATGCAAGTGAAAGGCTGCTTCATTTGAAAGGAGTGTTTGGGCCCTTGGACGGTGAGGAGAGAGGAAGTGAAGGGGCAGGTATTGCATCTTCTGCGGTCACATGGGAAGGTGCCATGGGAGGGGGTTGAGGAGTAGGGGGTGATGGAGGAGTGGACCAGGGTGTTACGGATGGAACGATCCCTAAGGAATGCCGCTGGGGGGGTGAAGGGAAGATGTGTTTGGTGGTGGCATCATGCTGGAGTTGGCGGAAATGGCGGAGGATGATCTTTTGAATGCGGAGGCTGGTGGGGTGATAAGTGAGGACAAGGGGGACACAATTGTCGTCTCAATTTCTCTGCTCCTCTCACCCATTCTAACCTGTCTCCCTCTGAACTTACTGCACTCCGTTCTCTTAGGTCTAACCCTAACATTGTCATCAAACCCGCTGACAAGGGTGGTGCTGTTGTTGTCTGGCGCACTGACCTCTACCTCGCGGAGACTGAGCATCAACTCACAGACACTTCCTCCTACCTCTCCCTGGACCATGACCCCACCACTGAACATCAAGCCATTGTTTCCAGGACTGTCACTGACCTCATCTCCTCTGGAGATCTTCCTTCCACAGCTTCCAACCTGATAGTCGCCTAATCTCGGACGGCCCGCTTCTACCTCCTACCCAAAATCCAGAAACAGGACTGTCCCGGCAGACCGATCGTGTCAGCCTGTTCCTGCCCCACAGAACTCATTTCTCGCTATCTTGACTCCCTTCTCTCTCCCCTTGTCCAGTCACTTCCCACCTACATCCGTGATTCCTCTGAAACCTTACGTCACATCAACAATTTCCAGTTCCCCGGCCCCAACCGCCTCCTCTTCACCATGGACGTCCAATCCTTCTACACCTCCATCCCTCACCAGGATGGTCTGAGAGCCCTTAGCTTCTTCCTCAAACAGAGGCCCGAACAATCCCCATCCACCACTACTCTCCTCCGTCTTGCTGAACTTGTTCTCACACTGAACAATTTCTCCTTTAACTCCTCTCACTTCCTCTAAATAAAAGGTGTGGCTATGGGTACCCGCATGGGCCCCAGCTATGCCTGTCTCTTTATGGGGTGTGTGGAACATTCCTTGTTCCAGTCCTACTCCGGCCCCCTCCCACAACTCTTTCTCCGGTACATCGATGATTACTTCGGTGCTGCTTCATGCCCTCGTCGGGACCTGGAAAAATTTATTAATTTTGCTTCCAATCTCCACCCCTCCATCATTTTCACATGGTCCATTTGTGACACTTCCCTTCCCTTCCTTGACCTCTCTGTCTTAATTTTGGGTGATAGACTGTCCACCAATATCCATTACAAGCCTACCGACTCCCACAGCTACCTCGACTACAGCTCCTCACACCCCGCTTCCTGTAAGGACTCCATCCCATTCTCTCAGTTCCTTCGCCTCCGTCGCATTTGTTCTGATGATGCCACTTTCAAAAACAGTTCCTCTGACATGTCCTCCTTCTTCCTCAACCGAGGTTTTCTACCCACGGTGGTTGACAGGGCCCTCAACTGTGTCCGCCCATCTTCCATGCATCCGCCCTCACGCCTTCTCCTCCCTCCCAGAAACATGATAGGGTCCCCCTCGTCCTCACTTATCACCCCACCAGCCTCCGCATTCAAAGGATCATCCTCCGGCATTTCCGCCAACTCCAGCATGATGCCACCACCAAACACATCTTCCCTTCACCACCCCCCGGCGGCATTCCGTAGGGATTGTTCCCTCTGTGACACCTTGGTCCACTCCTCCATCACCCCCTACGCCTCAACCCCCTCCCACGGCACCCTCCCATGTGACCGCAGAAGATGCAACACCTGCCCCTTCACTTCCTCTCTCCTCACCGTCCAAGGGCCCAAACACTCCTTTCAAGTGAAGCAGCTTTTCACTTGCACGTCCCACAACTCAGTCTACTGTATTCGTTGCTCCCAATGCGGTTTCCTCTACATTGGAGAGACCAAATGCAGACTGGGTGACCGCTTCGCAGAACACCTTCGGTCTGTCTGCAAGCATTATCCAGACCTTCTTGGCGCTTGCCATTTCAACACTCCACCCTGCTCTCTTGCCCACATGTCTGTCCTTGGCTTGCTGCATTGTTCCAGTGAAGCTCAACGCAAACTGGAGGAACAGCACATCATCTTCCGACTAGGCACTTTACAGCCTTCCAGACTGAATATTGAGTTCAACAATTTTAGATCTTGAACTCTCTCCTCCATCCCCACCCTCTTCCTATTTCTTCCCCCTCTTTTTTGTTTTTTCCAATAATTTATATAGATTTTTCTTTTCCCACCTATTTCCATTTTTTTTAAATGTATTTCCACCCATTGTTTATTTCTACCTTTTAGTATTCCCCCACCCCCACTAGAGCCATCTGTACCTTATCTGTCTTGTCTTCTACTCTTAATTAGCACATTCCTTTAGATAATATCACCACCTGCGACACATCTTTGTTCTTTTGTCTGTGACAGCTTTTGGTTATCTCCACCTATCACTGGCTGCTTGTCCCAACAACCCCCCACCTCCCACACACCCCCCCCCCACCACCTTAAACCAGCTTATATTTCACCCCTTTCCTATTTTTACTTAGTTCTGTTGAAGGGTCATGAGGACTCGAAACGTCAACTGTGCTCTCCTCCGCCGATGCTGCCAGACCTGCTGAGTCTTTCCAGGTATTTCTGTTTCTGTTTTTGTTTTGGATTTCCAGCATCCGCAGTTTTTTGCTTTTATCTCAGCTCCAATTTATTCTTTCCCACTCTGTCCATTTTGCACAGGGTATCAGAGGCCGAATCAGCACGGGGAGCTGTGGGTCTAGCTCCTGGCCTGTTTAGGAAGGGCAGCCAGAAGGCTCTGTACACTACGGGCTGCTGGGTGCCAAGGCAGATATTGGTGCTCTGGGACTTTAACCCAGTTATAAAAGTACAGTAAGGCCCTCCAGTCCTCACATCCCCTCACATCCGCTCAACCCCCATTCACCTCCCCATGGCCCCACATATCTGGGTGTGTGGGGGCTATAGCTTGGCAATGGGGGGGCATGGGTAAGACCTTTTGAATTTACCTTTCAAAAAGTTCCCTCATCCAGACTATGGTTCATGACACCTCTGAGGTCCGTGAGTCACGAACCCTTTAAAAGCTGTCCTGATTCCATGAAAATTACAAAGGACAAGGACATGCCTTTCCCCAATATGGAACCGGCCATGTCAGGGGCACAGGATGCAAGCTAGTGACCCGCAGCAGCCCACACCCTTAACCCCCACTGATGAAATTCTGAAACCCCGGGAATAGGTTTGGGAATCCGGGAATGGGGTCCCAGATGCCATTTTTGCACTTTCCCGGAGTCTCCCTGACTCCATGAAAATCCAGCCCTGAGTTCTTGATAATCTAAGAGAGTGAGATCCATAAAGGTACTCCCCTAATTGTGTGGTGAGGTTCACTAGGACGAACAGTTCAATTCAAAGTGTGCACACACAGCCTCTTGCGGTATGGATGGGGATAATCCCAGATTCACTTCCATGTTATCTTCGTGAGTTCACCCATTGAATAGCTGAGCTGAATAAAACGGAAACATTCTAGATTTGATCCCCACTCTGGTGTCAGCTAAAGTGGGATGTGCATGTACATGCCCTTAATGGCCTTGGAGAGGCTGTTACCTACATAAGCAGGGACGCACTGTAAAATTTAAACTAGATTTAGATTAATAGGAACTGACTTCAGTAACTAAGTTGCACAACTGCTCTGGCCTAATGCCAGCTTGAGTAGGCCAGATTTGGCACAGGTCAGGTGCAACATAAAGTCCCCTCTATCTTGCTGCAACAATGTGCCTCAGCTTCAAAGTCATTTGCTCTGTGCGGTTTAAATTTTCTCTCCACAGTGCCTATGTTTCTGTGTAAGCATAACTGCAGTTAGTGCAGCATCTGAGTGGCAATTTGATGAAGATGGTTAAAATTCATTTCACTTTGCGCCCTTATCAACTGTCAGAAAGAGGAATCATTCATCTCCAATGTCTGCATTGGACTAGAACACAGTTTCACAGGTGAAAGATCAGTGTTTGTCCTATAATTTTTCAACAACGTGTCACTCATTCCCCAACTGTACAAAGCAATCTGTCTACACAGGTCTTTCATATTGGTCTCACTGGATATTCCGTCTGATCACATTCATAGTTCTGATGTCCTGTTTTTCACAATTGCTGTCCTCAATATGTGTTTTTTATTGTAATCTATATTCTATTTGTCACAATTGCTATATTGAGTATCATAGATAGAATGACCTCAGGATAACCCAAAGTGCTTTACAGCCAATGAAGTACTTTCAAAGTGTGGTCACTTCTGTAATTTAGGAAATGCAGCAGCCAATTTGCAATGTCTCACAAACAGCAATGAGATAATAATCAGATAATCTGTTTTCATAAGGGATAATCCGGTTGAGGGATAAATATTGACCAGGACATCAGGTGAACCAGCCTGATGGGATCTTTTACATTAGACAGGGCCGTGCTTTAGCAGACTGTAAACATTATTTTTTGTTGATGTCGAAGGCTAGATTTTCTGCTCAAGTCTCTAGAAATGGGAGTTGAACCCATAACCTCCCGACTCCGAGGCAAGCGTACTACCATGAGTCACAGCAGACTCCGCACTCACTGGGCTGAATTTTTCATCCCGCCTGCTCCCAACCCAGATGTGAGTAAGTTATTCCCAATGATGTTGGCCGAGTGTCCCGACATCATCGTGCACCCTCACAGCCTCTCAGTCAGCAGCGTGGGGGAGTGCCGCCATTAATTAACAGGCCACTCGAGGCCCTTAACAATGCAATTGTCTGAGAGTTTTCATTGCCCGTGCGATTTTCTGCTCATCGCACGGGCAAAATCGGCAGGTGGCTAGCTGACATTTCCTCAAACCTCATCCAGGGGCGGGATAAAAAGGGTCAGCAGCGTTGCCAATGAGTCGTGAGCAGTTTTGGAGATAGTTTGCAGCTGGTTGCTTGTTGGTACTTGGCAGCTTCACCTCTGTTCGGGGCTTCATTTTAGCATTTTCAGGCCTCATTTCAGGACTCATTGCTGTCTGCCAGGACCCCAGAGAATTCAGACTGTACGGACCCCTCCAGGTGTCTAACAACCTTCCTTTAACCTGGTAATGGGGATTGTGGTCTCTGCTGGAGGCATCTTCTCTGAGGAGGAAGAGACGAGTAGAAGGGAGAGGAGGCCACGTGTCACTATGCGGCTTCCAGGGGAGCAACATATGGGAGGAGAGGCACAGGCACAAGGGGTGCAGGCCCAGCAAGTAGTCCAAGATGGAAGGGGCTGCAGAAGATGCCAAGATCCCTCTGCCAGGGTTGACAGGTGGTGATGCAGCTACCTCAAATGTGTGAGGTGCAAAGCCAAAGGAGGCTCTGGCTCTCAAGGGAGACAATGACCTCCATTTACCAGATGTTTGGCCCTGAGATCAGCTCTGACTGTGTGGGTGGATACCCCATGCCAATGGCTCTGAAGGTCACAGTGTCCCTCAGCTTCTATGGCTCCGGCTCTTTCCAGGGGTCAGTGGGAGATCTGTCTGGAGTCTCCCAATCAGCTGTCCACAGTTGTGTCAAGCTAGTGACAGAGGCTCTGTTCAGGCGGGCACTGACCTTTATTCTTTACCATACAGATGAGGCCAGCCAGGCTGAGCGAGCCAGAGGCTTTGCAGCAATTGCTGGGTTCCCCTGAGTCCAGGGTGCAATCGACAGCACAAGTAGCCATCAAGGTGCCAGTAGGTCAGCCAGGTGCCTTTGTCAACAGGTGGGGATTCCACTCCATGAACACGCAGATAGCGTGTGACCTCAGGTTGCAGATTCTGCAAGTCTGTGCAAGGTACCCTGGCAGCTCCCATGACCCAAGAACAGAGGCAGAGAAGCATTACAATATGAGTCATGGCTCCACTAGGACGGTGGTAGAGAGGACCATAGGTCTTTTCAAGATGCAATTCTGATGCCTGGCCCGTTCAGGGAGAGCACTACAATACTCCCCAGAGCGGGTGTCATTGATAGTGGTTGTAAGCTGTGCTCTCCACAATCTGTCACAATCAAGGGGACCCATTGGAGGAAGAGGATCTTGAAGCAGCTGCACAGGCTACAGGTGATGAGTCCAGTGGTGAGTCTGAAGATGAGCAAGGTGAGGAGAATGCTGAGTGCATGGAGCCAGGCCTCAGTTACCTTCAGGGAGGCAGGGACACCAGGGATGCCTTGATCCAATGCTCCTTCAGCTAGGCTGCCAAAGATCAGCTTCAACCGCATGCCAAGGCTGCCTCCTCCATCCCGGAAATCTGCACGTTCATGGAGTGGAATCCCCTCCTATTGACAAAGGCACCTAGCTGACCCACTGGCACCTTGATGGCCACGTGTGCTGTCAATGGCACACTGGATGCAGGGGAACCCAGCAATCGCTGCAAAGCCTCTGGCTTGCTCAGCCTGGCTGGCCTCATCTGTATGGTAAAGAATAAAGGTCAGTGCCTGCCTGAACAGAGCTTCTGTCACCAGCTTGATGCAATTGTGGACAGCTGATTGGGAGGCTCATTTGAACACAAAGAACACTCAGTACCAGTGTTCAGAGCCACGTACCTCCAGCATTACATACTGGTGTACCCTGCACCAATAAATAAAGTGGTGAAGCATACTCAGGCCATGGCGACAAAAACAAAATTTATATCATTTTGATAATTATAGACTATTTACATCAACTTCTGTGCGCTTAAGTCCCAGATCAGTATACATCAATTAAGCATAAATGAACATAAAATCACCCGTGACCTGTTCCTCTTGTGCTCATGGTGCCTTTAACTTACACTTGTGAGTGCTACATCTAGATGCTCCTCCCTCGCTGGCACTGGCATTGGAGACAACCTGCTGACCCTGCTATCTTGTTGGTCTTGATGACCTTGGTGGTCGTTCTCTGGCCATGGGAGCCTGTGATGGCCCCGCCTGGGAGGAGCGGCCAATGTCACAGCTGACATCTCCCCAGAGGCCACAGGTTCATCAGATGCCACGGTCACTGGCAGAGGGGCGGGAGAGCTGCTGCCGTCATCTGAAGTGCCCTGAGAGAATCTTGCAGAGATGACAGGCAGCTCATATGCCAACGTGGGGTTGTTGGTTGTGGACCTCCCTGCTCACCATTGATGGACAGGCACCTAGCTGAGATACTGGGTGCCTCATCCATCTGAGGCACCCAGTGAGGTCAGTGCTTGTGTGAGGGCTTGCATGTCCTGGCGCAACCCCAGGAACTCCTCATTCTGTCCCTGGAACTGCCTCTCCATGAGACTTACTACTCTCTCAATGGGGGATTCAGTGCACTTGCCCATGATGGTCAACACATTGCTCATGACCCGCATGAACTCCTTTGTCACGGAAACCATGGCACGCAGGCCTTCATGGTTCTCTGCCAGATACTCCCACACTTCTTGCTGGACCTTCAGCCTCTGCCGCCTAATGGACAACTCCAGAAGCTCATCGTCTGCTTTCGACTGAGCATCATCCTGGACCCCAGCAGTCCTCCGACTGCCGTTACCCTGGGCACTCTCTGCCTCCGCCTGCACCTCAAGTAAGTGTGAAGTGCCCTCACCAATGTGCCTCTGATCTAATGCCCACAGAGGTGCTGGTATCTGCTCTGGCGCCTGCTTCAGAGAGCGGGTGTGCCACAGTTGACAGTGACACCCAGTGGTGCTCTGGTGCCAGGGTGGCCCTTCAGAGTCGGCAGATCGGACACCTGCTGGCAAACCTAAAAGGGAGAAGATGGACATGTCATTAATTACAGTCATCACACTGTCACTGCGCAAGCCAGGCACCCTGGTGAGACAATGGAGATCTGCATCTCAGTGCCATCATCTACCAACAATCAATGGGGGCACCAGGTTCGAGGCTCACATTAATGAGGAGTCTACACTAGAATGGTTGCACAATCTGAAACTCTCACCTCTGTGCACTGCACTCTTACCTTCATCTGGCAGCACCCTCCTCTCTATGCCCAGTTGCATGGGGACCATGCCAGCTCTCCAGCTCCAGGGCATCTTGCGTGAACTGGGAGAGCAGCAGCATATTGGGCGGGCCTCCTCCTGTACGTGCCCTCTCGGCTTGGTTATGGCTTGTCTTCTCCTGAAAGGACAGAGGAGCATTGATTAGTCCACTCTCTACCTGCAGTGCCATTGCAGCCTGGCCAACACCAGCTGAGGAACACTTCCCCGGGCACATCCAAGTTGTGGCCCTTGAGCTGCAAGGCACTCAGCCCAAACTGCCAGGGCTCACTCCTTTGGCCACCTCCGGCATGGTTGACAGTTGGCATTCAGACTCTAGCACCGCTGAGGTCCACGGTGGGGGGTGACCACACCTTAATACTTCTGCTTACTGATCCAGGCCAACACAGTAGTCACCCTTCCTAAGTGCAGCAGGTCGGTGAAGCGCTTCTGGCACTGCACCCATGTGCGCCGCACCACATCGTGGCTGCTCACCTAGGCTGTCATCTCCTCCCATGCCCTCTTAGTGAAGTGCAGTGGCCACCTCCTCCAGCATGACCGTGAGGTACTCATCCAAAAAGCAGGGGGCCGAGTGCCTACCCGACCTGCCCTCCTGGCTGGCATTTGCTGGTGCACTCGAGGGCATCGTCAGAATGGCAGCCAGACATCCTTCCATGGCAGCCTTTCTGGACCTACCTTATACTGGCCGCCAGGTCACCATTGGACCTGGTGGCAAACAGGCCCCCATCCCCGCTCAGCCCTTCCTGGCCAGTGACGAGCTGCATTTTGCACTGGGTGGGCCTTAATTGGCCCGCCAGCATGAAATCGTGGTCAGGGCCCGATCGCAGATGGCAGTCGATTAAGCAGCTGCTCCCAGGCCTACCCGCCGTGCCCGCCCAACGAGGGCAAAATTGAGCCCAATGCTTTGCATACTCACTGTGTACTCTGTTTATCACAGTTGTTGCATTGAATAACCCATTTATTACACATCAGTATCCTTTAGTCTCTCTGTCACACCAAATGTGCTCTTCATCTGTAATTTCCTGCATTGAACATTCAAATTCTCAGGCTCATGGGCAGATGGATAGTTTCACATGCATAAAGTGGGGGAATGTGGAGTTTCACAGTGACACAGGGAATAGAAATATCATTATGGTGCATATGTAGATGTTCTACAGAATGTAAAAGGGGACTTTCATTGTGAAGGTAACTCGTGGGCTTCTCAATGTTTACAGATGATTTAGATTTGGTAATGATAATGTGACCTTCAAATTTGCTGATGACACAAATTTAAGTGATTTGATGGATAGCTTGGAGAACCCTAAAATGCTTCAGGAGGAAAGAGATAAGATAGTAGGCTAGGGGCAGGACCTTCCCCTCATTGGGCAAGGGCAGCGGGTGGGTCTGGGAATGGCTGCGAGCCCGAATGCCACCCACAATTGGACTCCAATCGCGACTTCACACTGCCTGGCCAATTAACGGCCAGCCAGCCTGAAACACGCACTAAGAGCTTCAAGCACTACCGGGGTGGGGATGGGAGGAGCGCGAGCGCTGAAGTGTGTGCATGTGCGGGGGGAGTGCGTACTGAAAGCTCCCTGAAGGCCCAAAGCTGCCTCAGGGAGCTGAAGAATTTTAAATACAAAAATGAAAACTTTTTACAAATGAAATAAACATGTCCCCCACATGTGACTCAGTCACATGAAGAGGAACATGTTAAAAAAGATGTTAAATTTGTTTTACTGTTCTTTTCAGTAACCGTTGGAAACCTCATCCCGCCTGTGGATGCGGTTTTGTGAAAAATGCAAAGGCCGCCTGGCCTATTTGTCTGCCTGCCAACCAAACGGTTGAGCGGGCAGCGAAAAATGCAGCTTAATTAATTGCTCAAGGTCTTTAATAGGGCTTTTAATTGTCATTGGACGCGCTGCCTCCTCTCGTGTAAGCCTGCCGACCGAAAGTACATGAGGTGCACAATGAGGTTCTCAGCCAATGTCATTGCACACTATTTCATTCCCGTTCATGTTGGGCACGCGCCCTTGGGATGAAAATTCTGCCTTAGGTAGTGAAATTGTCTTATTTAATTTAGAGAAATCACTTTGGGAGGGAAAAGAAGGAATCTAAGTATAAACTCAATGAATAGATAGAATTTGGAGGAATAGAGAACCCTATGGTTACAAATGGATGAAAGACAGATTCATAAAGTCATAAAAAGGCCATTGCACATTTAGGTTTCAGAAATAGGAGAACAGAGGTCAAGATCATGAAGGTTGGGATAAGTTTGCACAAGGAAATGGTTCAAGCCACAGCACTGTGTATTGTAAACTTTATAAACCTTTGATTCTGGGCTTTGGAGCAGAACTAGCCTGTGCCCTCAGTATGTGCTGACACTATCACTATGTGTAAATGGGAAACATTTTTTATTCTGTTCTATAATCATTTTTCACTGGCTGGCACCAAAATAAATAAATAACTTTTCAAAATTCAGAGGGTAAAAAAAACCTCCCACACTCTATGATCCATAATGATTTGACTGGCTCCAATGTAACAGCAGCTTCGCTTCAGTCAGCCTCATAGATCAACTAGTTTCTGAGTGAAGCATAAGTAGTTCTACTGCCCTCTGACACAGTCTCAGTGATTCTGCAGCTCCTTTTCTCCCCACCAACCAAACTGAGGTGGTACCATTTAATTATGATGAATGCAAGCCACTCTCGTTCTTTTTTTTTCCCTTCCTCCCTTCTCCTCTGACAGTAATCGTCTGGTGGTTTCACTCTGCGCACTAACATGAAACAATTAAATCTTGAATCACTAGGCATCCCTGTGGGGAATTTTTGTTCTTGTTTTTATGACTTTGACAATACATGACACACATTGCTGGATGTTAGGGATTCTTGCCATGCTAAAAAGGCTGATGCGGTGCAGTGGAGTGTTTTTAAATAAATGAACGGGGAGAATAAGAACCTTCAGGGTTCAGGTTGTCATACTTAGTTGGTAAGGAGAAAAAAGCCCTGTTAGTGTTCTGAGTGCTGACTGCACAGCTAATGAGGGAGAAATTGAATTGTTATGCATGGCCTAGTCTGAATTGTAATTACTTTTTTTGTGTGGGATTTTTTTTTCACTGCAGTTTAACACCAGTCGCTCTCTGGTGGGTATCAACATAGCTCCAAATTTGATTCTAACAAATATTCAACAATACTGATTGGCCGTAGTTACTTTTAAACAGAAACTAATTAAATTTCAAAGTGGAAATGGAAGCAGAAAAGAGTTAAAGTACTCTATGTGCTTTTAATAGATTAGTTCCACTCTGGCTGTCTGAAAATCGGGTTCCCTGATTGAATTTCTACCAGTTAGATAGAACCAAATATTGAAGTGACTGATTGGATATCATCAGTTGGGGTGGATGTGCATGGCCAGGTTTATGTGCACGGAGAGCTCTATCAGCTGCAGTGTGCACAGGGGCATGACTGAATAGCAATAATGGACCATGTGCCACTGTCTCTGAGGTATAACTGAATTCAAATAGAGTGTGGGCGTCACTGTAGATTAGAGTGTGATTAAATACTGATGTTCATAAGGTGTCATTGATTCTGGGTTCTGTATATGCGTGGATGTGTGCAATCGACTGTTTATAAGGGGTGATTTTAACCCTGGCCACCTAGTGGAAACTTGAGGGGTAGGCAGTTTAAATCATTTGGAGACTTAGCCGCCAATGTCCTGCTCCCTCACCACTACCTTCTATTTTAACCTGCTCTTCTGAGCAGGCAGAAAGGACATCCAGCCAACACCAATAGGGTCTTCCTTTAATATGCACCTCAGAGTCCAAAGATGTCACAGGGATCAGGAATCAAAGCAATGTTCTTCAGCACTACAAGTGTCGCTGTTGTGTGATTTTCCACAATGATAAAGGGGCACGTGGAGGATAAAAAAAGATTCACAAGGATGAAACCAGAATCATGAGGTTATACTAGCAGGAAAGGATAACCTGGATAAAAACATTAAATGCTGGAAAAACTCAGCAGATCCGTCAGCATCTGTGGAGAGGGAAATTTGAGTTAATGTTTTGAGTCCCTATGGCCCTTCTTCAGAGCTCGGTTTCTCTCTCCACAGATGCTGCCAGACCTGCTGAGCTTTTCCAACATTTTCTGTTTTTATTTCAGATTTCCAGCATCCGCAGTATTTTGCCTTTATGAATGGCCTGGGTTTCTTTTTTCTTGGGAATAAAAGAAGACTGAGGGGGTGACCTGATAGAGATATTTAAAATTATGAAAGGTTTTGATAGAGTCAATGCAGAGCGAGTGATTCCAATTTTGAGGAAGAGCAAAAGTAGAGCTCATTCATAAAAGATAGTCACCAAGAAATCAAATAGGGAACTCAGAAGAAACTTCTTTACTCATCAGGTAGGGTTGAGAATATGGAATTCATGACCACATGGACTATTTGAGGTGAATAGTGAAGATGTATTTAGGAGGAAATTAGGCAAGTGTCTGAAGGGGAAGGGAATGGACGGTTATAGACTGATAGAGTTAGATGAGGAAGAATGGGAGGAGGCTCAAACTGAGCACAAAAGGAGCAAGGACTGGTTGAAATGCCTGCTTCTGTGCTATATATCCTATACAATTCCCATTAGATGAAAACAGTGGGAAGAGGATCCAGGGCCAGAAGAGAAAGAAGTAGTTCTGAAGAAGAGTCAATTTGGACTCGAAACGTTAACTTTGTTTTTCTCACCACAGATGTCGCCAGACCTGCTGAGTTCGACCAGCACTTTTTGTTTTTGTTCCAGAAGAGGCCCAAACTATGTTACTTTTTAAAACTTGCTTTGAGGGCCCAGGAGAAGAAGCTGTGCATTTGGTAGAGCTGGAACTGAAAGAGGTGGTTGCATAGAACCACCATCACAGGTCAGCTTATGGCAGTGATTGCAAGGAGCTGGAGGATGGCTTGAGCCCCTCACAGACTCCACTGCTCCTCTCTGATTGCAAGATCTTCCCGAAACTCCTTCCCTAATGTTCCGAGTGAAGACTGTCAGCCCTGGCTGTCAGCCTCCTGCCACCTGACATTCAGAGGGTCAGAGGGAATTCTGGCTGTAAGCCAAAGAGAATCTTAAAGTTAGGTTAAAAGAAATTCCAGAGACCCATCCAACAGTCAGCTTTTTAGGGCTGTCTTGTTGATTAGCTGAGCTCCTCTATCCATCCCCATTTTCAAATGTCGATGTGTAACCAGAGGATGTGAGTAAATCATCAAATTCAAGTGCAGTGCAGCCTGGAAAATCAGCCCCACTGGGTATAACTGAAGGTAAGTAATCCACCTGCACTGCCACTTTTCCTTCACTGGTATCGGTTAATTCTAAATTGTTAAGGACTGCATCAAATCCTTAGCACAACAGTCATGTGCTAAGAGCACTCAATTCTCTCAGATCTGGGGGCCTTGGAGAGATTCAGTGATCACACAAGTGGCATGAACAGAAAATTGTGTGTAGCAAAACTTAAGAGGAAGTGACAGAATTGGAGGCATAAACTCTTTGGGAAAAGCTTGAGAAACATCTCACCTATTAGGCAGCCCTTGGCTAAGCTGAATGGAAAGAAGGGAAAAAAAGTGACAGACAAAACAGAAAAGGGAAGGAAATGCAATGGGCAGACTTGAGTCTGCAGAGAAATGACAGAACAGCACTGCACTCACATTCCTGTTTGATGGCAGCTGAGGTGGAGCTGGAACTGCTGGTTGCATGGAGGTTGGCCTATAGTTTGCCGTTTGAGAGTATTGTCACTACAGAACAGCTTAATGGCAATGACTAAAGGAGCTAGAGGTAGACTTGAGGCTGATTAATATTGGCGTTGACTGTGCCAGGCTGGAGCTGCATGGTCGTGAGTACTTAAAGCAGGCAGCCTAGGCTCCAACTCTTTGTGGACCCGGATGAAGACTTCTCCCTACAGTTACTGGTGGTAGCTGTGACAATGCCAGGAAAACCTGGATGGGCACATTCCATGAGTGCGACCAATTAGGCCTTGTTGATAAGGTGATCAACCTGCCATGCCTTGTTGTATGCAGCACCATGGTGAGAATGACAAGCTGTGGTTGAGGTGTTTCTAAAGATCCAATCAATATTCAGGCTTTCAAATATTGTACCTGTATCATTAGATCTATTGTCATGATTTCCTTGGGGATTTGTAGTCCCCAGAGAATGGATAGCTTCCAGACTGAGGTATGTGCACCAGTCACTCCAGATGGATACCAGTGGGCAGCACAGCACACTCAGCCTGGCTTTTCTTCCATGCACCCCCACCACCCCCCCCCCCCGACAATTAGCCTGCTTTTTCCTCCTGTGAATAGCTGAGATGAGAGAATGTCCTTTGAAAAATCAATTGGTGACAGTAATGAAGCTAGAAGAAAAACAAAGCAGCAGCAAAGCAATTAACACAAAGGCTCATGAAAGTCAAAGTGACAGCAGGGAGAGAAAAGAATAAAAACCAGTGCAGAATAAGCTTTAAACTGCTAAATGAGTTTACTTACTGAGTCCTTTAAACTTTCATATACAGCTGAGCGCCCACTGATCAAGAAGTATCGATCAACCCTGGGTGACCATTATTTATGAGAATCTTTAGAATTTAGCACTGTACTAATGTAAGGGCTGGAAAATAACACTCTTGCATCATTTGCATACTATTGTAAAACCTTTGCTTGCCTGTCCCAGGCCTCAGTGAGAATTCGAGGGGGAAAATGGGTAGGAGATCCATGGGAAAGCTGTCAATTTTTACCATCTGTGCTGAGTTCTGGGGATAACAGATGCTAAAATCTTCCTTGGTCTCTACTGTTGGTGAGCTGTTAATAAGTAACAGTAATGGGCTCTGTTACAGAGTTGGCCACCTTGGGGAGAATTTTGACCAAATGACTGACCAGTTTGGGTTAGATTGGTGGGTCGGAGGGGGTGGGTGTTAAAAACTTAAAAATCAGATTCCAACCCAAACCCGCACCCAACCCAGGCCATACTTGGATTTAACAATGTCAGAAGGTGGGTGGGCAGCCAACCCACTCCAAGGAAGCAGGTTGGCACTTCAAGTATAATAATGAAGTTGCAAACCTCATCATTATTCTGGTTTTAACTGTGATCAGCTGGGTTTATTGAGTTTTGGAAAACGCTGTTGCAATATCCAGGCAAGGGCTTAGCGGATCCAGGAGGTGAGTCCTTTTACACCTACCTGTTGGATTGAGCTTGCCTGCCTAGGCAACCTCCCACCCCACCAGATCAGGCACCAGTCCTTATTCTTTCCTATGAGGCCTTTGACCTCCAACCCCCCATAAGGCCTCCAATTCCCTTCCCAGGCCTCCCATAAGCTCACTCCACCCCTCCCCACCCCCCACAAGGCCTCTGATCCCTTCCAGAACCTCCCAACCACACTGAGACCTGGCTTCCACCCACTCCCAGAACCCCAGAATCATCTTGTACGATCACCCACACATTGATCAACAGCACTTCTTCTCTCTTGACTGAGCCACTCTCCCCCTCCAACTGACCTCTCAAAGGTCAACCACCAGATTGTCCTTCTTTCCTCCACCACCACCACCACCACCCCCCCGCCCCCTACCCCCCCGGCCCCCAGTGTGGACCTACCTTGACCTACATCCTCCACTAGCCTGTTTCCCATCTGAGTGGAAGCCAAGCCTGTCAATCAATTAAAACTGTACAACGTACGGGGGGATTCCCAACTTCCAGGTTCTCTATGTCTTTCCAATTTAGTTCCTATGGTTCAAGTAAATTAAAATCCAGGTCACTGTTTCTTCTTCTCTGATTTTGATGTAGAATGACTTTCCTTTGGTTTCTAGGAGTTCCACCAGATTGATACATCAAGTGCTAATATCAACCATCTCATTTGGACTGAAACATGGTCGATTTACTTAATAATAACAAGGCTCGCACTATCACTTTCTCTGGTAAAATCAGTTGATTCTGTGGTAAACCTTTTGAGAAGGAGTGGGATAAATATTTTGTTAACATGTAACATTGGAGGATATGAGGATAGGTGCTGATGAGATAAGTGACATGCTTTGGGATACAGTGCTGCTGCTAGGGTAGCAGGGATGAAAGTTGGTGTACTGGGGAGTAGGGAAATAGTGGCCTGTGGAAGGAAGCAGGACCTGTTGAGCACTGGAAATGGGAAAGGATCTACAGTTTCTGAAGCTCTGGGTGAGAAAATTTACTGAGAACGTCCCCTTGTGGTTGATGAAATTGTTTGGTGTTATGTTCTACTGTGGGGTCACCTTGCTCACAAGCAAGGTGCATGCTTAGCTGTTGGCCGGTGAGTCGGTAACAATATACAGCAGATGCAGAGACCAATATGTAATGAAGCGCATACTATTTATTTACACAAACAACAGAGCACTATCATGATGTGTGCTTCTCCAACCAGGCCCTACTCTAGACTAACATTAACATTGTTGACCCAGCTATTGGGTCTTACAGTCACATGGTCAATTTGCTCACATTCTCTTAAAGGTGTATTACACCTCAGATTACCACATCCCTCTCCATTTACTTGAAAGTACAATTTACAATATATTAATTATTTACATAAGTTAACCTATTTACAAATTCAGTCGCTCAGGAGGCTTTTTCAAATGAGTCGACTGTCGTAGTTCTATGACTCTGGATGGTTTATCTGAGGCCTCCCTTTCAGGAGTTCTCTGTCCACTAGGCTCCCAAGCAGAAACCTGTAAGTTTGCTTCTTCGACTCTCTCAAGCTCGATGGGTCCTACAGGTACTTCCAAAGCAAGCGGAATTCCTTCTACCTGTGGTGTACGGGATGTTTTCACACTCTTTCGGGCCCAATCGCATGCACTCCTGCTGCCCTTCCCCTCCTAGTTCAGCAATATGAAGGGCAACTGTCAGGCAGGTTCTGAGAATTAGGATGTTGGGCAAGGTTAAATTCAACATGGAATGATCAGCTGCCTGTCGTGTTAAAAGAAAGTTGGGGCTGTGAGAGTAATTCCGTTTTTTCTTCCTACGTGACTTCTTTTGATGGGTTTTCTGCTTGGCAGCGCCGACATAAATCTTGGCCTTCTTTTCAATTTCCCTATTGGCCAGACTAGACTCAGCTATGAGCTCAACTTGAGTGAACTAAGCGGCTTGAGTCTTCCAGCATTTCCTCAACTGTCAGCACCTTTGAAAATTCAGAGGTCTCTGTTTTTAAAACTTCTTGGCTTCCACGTAGCTGATTCTTCAGCTCTTCCAGTTCTTTTTTATATTTGTTAGTTGTTTCCTGGAGAATTAAGTATTGTTGTGTTTTCTTGGCTAATTTATTCTTCATCTCGAGATGTGCTGAATGCTTCCTGTTCTTCTTCATATCTTTTTAGTTGTTCAAATTGGGATCTGAGGGAATCTTGTAAAAAGCGAAAATCATTTAGCAGGTTTTCTTTTTCTTTTTTGAGGTTACTGACTTCAACTTGAACTCTGTCCTGAAGCATCAGCTTTACAAGTTCCTTTTGTTGAGTCTTTACATTCTCCTTTTTCCAAACAGTAACATTTCCTGCTTCTGATTGAGATTTCAGTAACCTCTCAAGATTGATCTCTCTTAACCAGTTTCTTCCAAGGAGACTCGGTCCTCTGCCTTCTATCACCATTAGGGGAAGATTAGCAGACTGGCTTCTATATTGTACTGGAACCTTGCAAATAGCTCTTACTCATATGACTTTGCCAATATTCGTCTTTAATCTAGCACCTGAATGGCCTCCTCCATTCAGATACTTAAAGGTATCTATAACTGTCATAGATGTGCCTGTATCCACCCCCACATGGATGGGTTTTCTGTTGACCTCTACTGTCACATAGATTGGCTCTGTTTTACCCATTTTTAAGTTGTGTAGTGAGTAAATATTTGACTCTGTTTCTTCTGGTTCCTCCATTATATAAATTTCACAACTTCTGCATTTTTGTTTGAACTTTTGTCTCAATCTGTCTTTGCAATGTCACATAATGAGCCCATTGCAATGGCAGTGGAAACATAAGAACAAAAGAACATAAGAAATAGAAATAAGAGTAGGCCATTTGGCCCATCAAGCCTGCTCTGCTATTCAATAAGATCATGGCTGATCTGCTTGTTTTGGTTTCCACATTCCCATCTAACCCCGAAAACCTTATATTCCCTACCTAACAAGAATCTATCTACCTCTGCCTTAAAAATATTCAATTATGCTGCCTCCACCACCTTCTGAGGCAGAGAGTTCCAAAATTGCACAACCCTCTGAGAGAAAAAAAAACTTCTCCTCATCTCTGTCTTAAAAGGGCGACCCTAATTTTAAAACAATGCCCCTAGTTCTGGACTCACCTGCAAGAGGAAACATCCTCTCGATGTCCACCTTGTCAAGGCCCTCACTCTTGTAAACTCCAGTGGAAAAAAGTCCTGCTCACTGATGCCCAGTTTGGGTTCCGCCAGGGCCACTCAACTCCTGACCTCATTACAGCCTTGGTTCAAACATTCAAACATTCGGCTCTTCTATATTGTTGTTCATTTGCAGGCTGTCTGGTTCCAATTCTGTTATTATGAGGGTGGTTTTTATCCATTAACCCATTACTTTTTGCTGATCTGTTAATCGCGGCTGATTCCGCTCTTTCCGCAGAGCCCTGTGTTTCTGCGCCATTTCTAACCGGTGCCTCCCTCCCAACGTGAAGAACGGCACCATTTTGTGCTCCCTTGATATCTTCTGAATCCCTGACTGTGCTGTCCATTGTGAGCACCAACCCCAGAGCCTCGCTGAAATTTAAATTTGTTTCTGATAACAACCTTTGTTGAATGACATCTTCGTTAATCCCACAGAGTAATCGGTCTCTTAACATGTCATTAATCGGCGTCCCGAACTCTCAGTGCTCTGACAATTGTTTTAAGGTTGCTAATAGCAAGCGACTGTCTCTCCAGGGGCGCAACACCTCAAATTGAATTTGAAATGCTGCTTTGTTATCAAAGGTTTCAGCTGAAAGTAGCTTTTCACAATAATCACCAACTCACCAAAGCTCTTGGAATCTGGGGCATTGGGTGTTGATAGACCAAGAATTAGGCTGTATGTTTTACTGCCGCATGTCAATAAGAGGATCACCTGCCTCTTCTCCTCCCCCAATATGTTGTTGGCCAAAAAAATGTGAGGTGTTCAATATAATATGACCAGTCAATGGTTGGTCTGATCAAATGGTTCGATCTGGCCAAATTGTGGCATACTGGAGGGAGATAACTGCAACGACTATGATGATTCACTTAAGTTGAGTTTTCACCGCTTTCCTTGGTGTCGCCGACTGGTTGTGGTTTTTCCTTGTTGCCAGTTGTTATGTTCTACTGTGGGGTTGCCTTGCTCGTGAGCAGAGCGCACGCTTAACTGTCGGCGGGCGATTCGGTAACAATATAGGGCAGATGCAAAGACCAATATGAAACATAGCATATGCTATTTATTTACACAGATAACAGAGCACTAACAAGATGTGTGCTGCTCCAACCAGACCCTACTCTAGACAAACATTGTAGCCCGTGCTAAACAGCTATTGGGTCACGCAGTCACATGGTCAATCTGCTCACATTCTCTTAAAGGTGTATTATACCTCAGATTACCACAGGTGTCTATCAAAAACTGAAAGGTACATGATCTTCAGACATGGCTGAATCATTCTTTCTTGTTCCATGGTTTATGTTCTTATTGCATACTTTTAAAGCCAACATTCTTTTGGCTTACTTTACAACTTTCAACACAATTCCTAAAGAACGTATGGAACCAGACAGCCTACAAATGAACAACAATTTAAAAGAACTGAGTGCTTCTACTGCCATTGCAATGGGCACATTATGCGACATTGCAAAGACAGATTGAGGCCAAAGTTCAAACAATAAGGCAGAAGTCGTGAAATTTATATACTGAAGGAGCCGGAAGAAACAGAGTCTGATATTTACTCCCTGCACAATTTATAAGTGGGTAAAACAATCCATGTGACAGTAGAAGTCAACACAAAACCCCTTCAAATGGAGGTGGATACAGGAGAATCCATGACAGTCCTAGGGGAACACATGTTTAAGTATCTGAATGGAGGAGGCTACACACTAAAGCTGGAAAACTCAGATGCCAGACTAAAGACATATACTGGTGAAAACATACAAATGAAAGGTATATGCAAGGTTCCAGTACAATATGGAGGCTAGTCTACTAACCTTCCCATGATAGTGGTAGCAAGGGAGGGTCCAACTCTATTTGGTCAGAACTGGCTTAAGGGAATAAAATTGGAGTGGACTGAGATTTTCCAACTCAGGATAAAAGATCTGCAAGGATTATTACAGAAATATGCCCCTGTATTCAGGGAAGATCTCGGGAAGGTTCAGGGACTGTAAGCCAAAATCCATGTAGATCCCGGAGCAATCCTCAGATATTTGAAGGCAAGGCCAGTCCCCTATGCATTACTAGAAAAGGTGGATATTGAATTAGACAGGCTGGAAAGGTTGGGAGTCTTACAACCTGTACAATTTTCTGAATGGACAGCGCCCATAGTTCCAGTACTAAAGATTGACCAGAGTGTGTGAATATGCAGGGACTACAAATTGACCATTAACAAAGTGGCCAGACTTGATAGGCATCCTACACCAAAAATTGATGAATTGTACTCCAAGCTGGTAGGGGGAATCACATAAACGAAATTCGACATGGACCACGCTTACCAGCAAGTCGAGCTAGAAAAGGCCTCTCGGGATTTTGTGACTATCAACACACATAAGGTGTTATACCAGTATACCAGGTTACCCTTTAGGGTCTCACTGGCTTGTGCCATTTTCCAACGGACGATGGAAAATTTACTCCAAGGTCTGCCCCATATTGTGGTTTATCTCGATGATGTCCTAGTAACAGGACTGACTGATGAAGAGCACCTAACCTGGAAGAGGTATTGAAGCATTTCTCATAAGCTAGAGTATGCTTGAAGAAGGAAAAATGTATCTTCCAAGCAAAAGATATGATTTATCTGAGTCATAGGGTCGACTCGCAGGGCCTTCGCCCAGTAGAAGACAAAGTGAGAGCTATTTGTGAGGTGCCAGCACCAAAAAACACCATAGAACTCAAGTCCTTCTTGGGAATGGTTAACTACTACGGTCGTTTTCTCCCAAATTTGTTGACATTACTGTGCACATTATATGGATTACACAAGAAAAACCACAGGTGGACTTGGCAAGCCCCACAACAACAGGCTTTTAAGGCAGTAAAGCAGTTATTACATTCATCAGCTCTGTTGTTACATTTTGACTCAAAGAAACTATTGATTTTAACTTGTGCTGCATCCCCTTACGGAGTAGGCGCAGTATTCTCCCACAAGATGGCGGATGGCTCCAAACGGCCCATTGGCTACGTTTCAAGAACACTCGGTGAGGCAGATGAAGATACTCACAAATAAAAAAGGAAGGCTTATCCATCATATTCGGTGTTAAGAAATTCCACCAATACATCCATGGTTGTCAATTCACCATAGTATCCAGCCACAAGCCACTATTAGACTTGTTTGGGGAAGATAAGGCAATACCTCCAGTCACCTTGGCACGTATCCAAAGATGGGTATGGATTCTAGCTGCTAACGAATGTACTTTTATCCACAGACCGGGAAGCCAGATTGCCAATTCTGACATACTGAGCTGATTACCCCTGAAGGACAGCAATGTGAATGTCCCTATTTCTCAAGAACTTGCCTTGTTATTAAATTTTCTGGATTCATCACCACTGAATGCCAAACAGATCACAGAATGGACCAACTGCAAACCAATTTTGCCTCACATCAGGGAGCAATCTTGCAGGGATTGAGCCAAAGTCAGATGAAATGAAGCCCTATTTTACCAGGAGACACAGGCTCACCTGCCAAGATGGCATCTTACTGTGGGGAGTGAGAGTCATTGTGCTTTCCAGAGGAAGACATTATATAGCGCTCACCCCGGCATTTCCAGAATGAAAATTTTGGCACTCCGCTACTTATGGTGGCCAGGGATGGACACTGAGATTGAAAGCATGGTAAAGAGCTGCAAGCAGTGCAAACAGGTGCAGGAATTGCCTCCTTCTGCTTCACTGCATCCCTGGGAATGGCCAGGAAGGCCATGGGTCCGCCTCCACGTTGACTATGTGAGGCCCTTTTTGGACACAATGTTCCTCTTACGTATAGACGCTCACTCCAAGTGGATGGAGTATACGAGGTGGGATCACCCACATCTGTCACCACCATAGACAGATTGCGTCTGAGTTTTGCATTACACAGTTTACCAGAGGTAATAGTGTCTGATAATGGAATGGCATTCGCTAGTGGGGAATTCCAAAGATTTACAAATCTCAACATTATAACACATGTCAAGACCTCGCCACACCACCCTGCATCCAATGGTTTGGCTGAGAGGGCAATCCAGACATTCAAGGCTGGAATGAAAAAACTAGAGGGAGACTCCATAGCAACAAACTTATCGTGCTCCCTGCTTAGTTACAGAAACACCCCACATACGACCACCAGTATTGCACCCACAGAGATATTAATGAAGAGACTTCTCACGACACAGGTAAGCCTCATAAGGCCAAATTTAGGGGGGAAGGGTAGAGAGAAGTCAGGAGGTCCAGAAAAATGAACACGGTTATCATAGTCATGAAAGAAACTTCACTTTAGGGGAAGCTGTTTTTGCAAAGAACTTTGGAGATGGGCACAAATGGCTATCAGGTGAAGTCACTGCAATAACAGGACCCCTGTCCTACCATACATTGGTTGAAGGTTGGATAATCAGGAGACATGTAGATCACCTCAGGAAAAGGAAAACAGATCCACAAGAAAAGGCACGCCACACATTCCCGTTAGAGATTTCTCCACAGGTAGAAGGAACTCCTCTTGCTTTGGAAGTACCTGTAGGACCTGTTGAGCCTGAGAGAGTTGAAGAGGATAACTTGCAGGTTCCTGGGGAGCCTAGTGGACAGAAAACTCCTGAAAGGGAAGCCTCAGATAAACCACCTGAAGCCATAGAACAACGACAGTTGACTCATTTGAAAAAGCCTCCTGAGAGACTAAATTTGTAAATAGTTCATTTTTGTAAATAGTTAATTTACTGTAAAATGAATTTTCAAGTAAAGAGGGAGAGATGTGGTAATCTGAGGTGTAATACACATCAAAGAGACTGTGAGCAGTTTGACCATGTGACTGTAAGACCCAATAGCTGTGTAGTGTGGGCTACGATGTAAACGTTAGTCTAGAGTAGGGTCTGGCTGGAAAAGCACACATCATGTTAATGCTCTCTTGTTTGTGTAAATAAATAGCCTGTGTCTCATTTCATCCTGGTCTCTGTGTCTGCAGTATATTGTAATTGGCTATCCTCTGACAGATACATATGCAACTAGTTTGCGAGCAAAGTGACCCATAGTCAAAACATAACAAGAAGGCTTGGGTCTGAAAGAGTGAGGAAATGTCTGTCAGCACTGAAAACATGATAACCATTGTTGATGCACTGATTTTCTCCAAGGATTCGTGGCACTGATCAATTCCCTTAGCCTGACCTCAGTACTGACCACCTGGGACCATAGGAGCTTGGACTGCTAAAGATCCAATGACTCATTCAGGCTGGCACAATTTCCATGGCATTCTGACAGCAAATTATCTGAAAATACCTAGGATTGAAGTTCCACCTATCGTTATATTTTGGCTACAAGCAGGGAATGCAGCTTTGAATTTTTCAGGGCCTGCTTTTAATGGAGGGTCGCTCTTGAGCAGTATCATTTTGCTGGCATGATTGGAATCTGCCCAAAGTCCCTTCGTCGTCTGGATGGATATGGGAAGGGGTTCATCAGCTTGAATGGAGTAGTGATGCAGGAAGGCTTTGTGGCACTCCAGTCCACTGTGAAAAATATGGCATCTACAGTGACACCTGCATTAACCCCTCCCTCACAACAACCACCCCCTCCCCTTCTCCCCACCCAACAGTAGAAGGGTGTTCAGGCGTGAATACGCTGCCATATAAACTTTTAATTACAATCTTCAATAGGTTATTGTTTCTGGCTTCAACAGTGTGATGCAGCAGCTTAGAAACTTTCAGGGCCAATGCCCTGACTTCAGTGCTGCCAGAGGTCATACCCATGCCGTGCTCAGAAGAAGGGGCATGGCCAGAATAGCTATTCATGGTGCAAATGCCTTTCAAGTTGCCCCCAAATTGGTAGTTGCTGTGCCATAATGTAGGCAGACTCAGCTAATCACCACAGCTACACATATGGCAGACACAATTACACAGGATTATCTTATGATTCAGCATAAGAAAGTATAGGACCATTAAGTTCCCTGCCAGCTCCCACTGACGCTGAGCAGACAGCCAGTGCACTGAGTCATCCCATTGGGAAAGAAGATAAGGATTAGTGATAAAATGCTGTACACAGTAAACACAGCACAGATGGTATGTTCTATGCTTATCCTGGCTGTTGCACAGAGCTCATTGCATCTGAATTCAGCTTGTGCCTGTTTATCATGCAAGGGACCATTGACCATATAGGAAGAGAAGCTATCCTTGCATTCTGCCTTTAGCTTCAAATGAAGTTGGCACCAATGATTAGGGGGAATGTATTGTGAATATTGCCATTGATCAGCATGATTCGCTGTTGCTCATCCCTCAATTTGGTTCATGTAGAGAACGGTTGGTGGAATTGGAATTGGAATTGGCGGGATCAATGGTGGGGGGTGGGGGGGGCGGGGGGGGAAGGAGAATTCGGTAGGAGGTCCAAAAATCTTATTCACGCCAGCGCGAAATGATAACGGGATCTGCCCCTACTGCCCGCCATGGTGGATCATGATTCCCATTAGAGGCCGGTATGAAACCGATTTGTATCCCACTAATGGGATGCAGATGAAGGCCTGACTGGAATCTTCCCCCTGCATGTCTGATTCTCCGTGACACTAGCAGAAAAATATGCCCATCCAGAATACATCAAGCCGACGTGACGTGGAAAACTCTGCAGCCCCAACAATTTGCTCAATACCATTTCTCTGATGTTTGTAATTTTCCTGAGTTCCTCCCTCCCTCCCTTCCATTTCCTGATTTACAGCTATTCCTGGGATGTTCATCACATTCTCTATAGTGAAAACTGATGCAAATAACCCACTCAATTCATCTGCCAGCTCCTTATTGTCCATTAATTCCTCAGGCTCACTTTCTATACGACCAGTGCTCACTTAACTCTTTTCTTATTTAAATATCGAATAGAACCTCTTACTATCTGTCTATATTTCCAGCCAGCTTTCTCTCGTACTCTAATTTTTCTATCCTTATTAATCTTTTTGTCATTCTTTGCTGCTCTCTATGTTGTCCAATCTTCTGACCTGCCACTCATCTTTGTGCAATTATTTGCTTTTTCTCTACGTTTGATACGGTCTTTAATTTTTTTAGTTAACCATGGATGGAGAATTCTCCCCTTAGAAGTTATCTCTTTCAATGGAATGTATCTTTCCTGTGTATCCTGAAATATCCCTTTAAAGTCTGCCACTGCATCTCTGTAGACCTATCCCTTAACCTCATTTGCTAGTTCACTTTAGCTAGCTATGCTTTCATGCCCTCATAATTGCCCTTATTTAAGTTTAGAATACTAGTCCTGGACCCACTCTTCTCTCCCTCAAACTGAATGTAAAATTCAATCGTATTATGATTGCTGCTACCTAGGGGTGCTTTCACTATCAGGTTATCAATTAATCCCATCTTGTTGCACAGTACCTTGTCCAGTATAGCCTGCTCTCTGGATGGCTCCAGAACATGCTGTTCCAAAAAGGCTTTGGGCAGCTCGTCACTGCATGGGAATTGCGTCAGTGCATGGGTGGAGATGCAAGCCAGCTCAGCTGGACAACTGAAAGGAAACCCCAGCAGGCATTCTTAACAATGCTGGGGACTTGAGATATGAGACTTTGAGGGATGAAGGCTCAGTGTGCGTGGTCAGTGCTTGCGCATGGTTCGCAAAGGCCCTGCCACATATCCTTCTCCCTGCAAATTCAACTCGGGGGTGGGGTTCAGCTGTCCACAGGAAGGGGGATGGGGGTGCATTTGGTAAGCCTTAAGGACCACGCTGAAACAAGACAGTAGATGTTATTGAAATGCAAGTGATTATATTTACATCACTTCTAATTGTGAAAATCATTTGTTTACCTGTGTAACCAGTTGTGATCGAAATTTCTTTATTTTCCTTGGCCCACTACTTCTTCTAGGTGCTCCCCTGACATGCACAGCAAGGGTGGACTAATGGCCCTTCTTTGGTGAGGGTGCAATGGTGTCGTATGAAGGGGCGGCAAGGGTCGTTAGTGGGGATGCATAGATGCACATGGACTCAGGAGTAGGCAGGAGGATGGCTGCCCTCTGGAGATCCGAAGCCTGAAGTGCCCCAGCTTCCTCTGGCTGTTCTCCTGTGAGCCAGCTGCTCCTACTGTGGTGACAGAGGACAAGGTTGAAGGGGTCACAGGCAGAGGGGATTTGGATGGTCTGGACAACCGCTGAGATTCCTGAGTGGATGTCCCAGGCATGTCCAGCTGCCCTTAGGGTGTCCGCAGGCCTCGGCCTGACTCCATAAGGGGTCGGGGCACCTGGAGGGAGGTAGTGGTGCCCCATTCCCCACTCATGTGCCAACTGCAGAAGCTCCCCCATGGCTTCTGCAGTGGAGTGCAGGTCTGTGGGCATCTCTGGCAGGATCTGCTGAACTAGGATTGCCATGGAGTCCGTCAACCTCCTCGTGCAGACCTCAATGTGTACATAGGTCAGCGCCACCTCATCAGCTAGCAGGCAGACAGACTCCTCTGACTCGTGTGTCACCCCGTTAATGGCCTCCAACACTTCTGCCTGTCGTTCCCCCGCCTCTTGCTGAGTATCTACCATTAGCTGGAAGGCCGGCTCCAGAGGCCCATCATTGGACTCGGACCTCACAGATGCCTCTTCTCCAGCACTTCTCCGAGTACCAGTGAGCTCGGCTGACCCTGCCTCCTCCTGCTATGGACACTTGTCCATGCGGTGACCACCAGAGTGTGAGACCCTTCCTTCACTAGAGCTCATACCCACCGAGATGTGTTTCTCTGGGCTGATAGAGGATGCAGCCTCTGCAGGTGAACATCTCTCCTCTTGTCCTCTCTCCTGGCTCCTCTCTGGGCTAGTGCTTCTGCTGAGGCCTAACGGGAAGTCCTCTGCCTCGGGCCTTGGCGTCCTCCTGGTGGCACCTGTAAGTGAGAGTGGAGGGACAAGTGACAGCATTTGCTGTCTCCAACATGGAAGTGCCCTTGGCCCCCAGGTTTCTATACCATGGATGGATCCTACTGGGGGAGGCCCAAGTCCAGGCTCACCATTAGTTTCTCTGCTCAGCCTCCTCCTCCCATCAGTCGGGTGGAGCCCACCACAGGCCAGCATCACGCCACAAACATGCCGTGGACTTTATTTCGGCATCTCAGCCTGCCCCAGAAAATCGAAATTTCACATCCCACCTAATTAAGTCACGCCACATTTCCTGTTCTTGTGGGCTCCATTAAATCACCCCCCCCCCCCGCCCCTGTGTTTCCAACAAATGACATGGTGTTATAACTGCCAATCTGCTGAAGCTGAACTGGTTAAAGACAATTCTGTTGTGATGTTAAGAGGTATCTATATCCATCACCCCTGTGCTTGCTGACCTACATTACGTCTCATCCTTATTTTCAAATCCTTCCTAGGTCCGTTAGCTTTGCCAGCCCGCATTGCTCCAAAATATCTGCACTCCCCCAATTGTGCATCCCCGCTTTTAATCACTCCACCACTGATTGATACACTTTCAGTTGCTGAAGCCCTAAGTTCTGGAATTCCCTCCCTAAATCTCTCTGTCTCTTCCTCTCTCCTTCTTCTTTTAAGATGTCTGTTAAAACCCACCTCTTTCGCCAAACATTTTTGTCCTCTGACCTTATACCTCCTTATGTGGCTCAGTGTTAAACTTTGTTTCATAATGCTCATGTAACTTGCCTAGGGGCATTTTATTGTCTTAAAGGTATACAAACAACAAGTTGCTGTTAGGCCTATAGAAACAGGAACTTGGGTAAGGCGTGAATAGTTAATCTCTGGTGAAATCTAAACTCCATGACATTCCTTAAGATAAAAGCAAAAAAGGTTCTGTTGAAGGGTCATTCGGGCTTGAAACGTTAACTGTGTTCCTCTCCACAGATGCTGCCAGACCTGCTGAGTTTTTCCAGGTATTTTTGTTTTTGTCCATGACATTCCTTCTTTGGTTTTCTGAGTCCTGTTCTATCAAATCTAAACAAGAGGTCAGGACTGACTCCAATCCCTCAAACTTTGAAGAGAATTGAATCCCAGCGTGCCAGCTCAATTCAGCTTTAAGAAATGTCTTCCATTCAGGGCAGAATGCCACTAACCTTGAATATCTAAGTTTAGTGGTCATGCGGAGTGGAATTTCACACATTGGCCATTTTGACCTCTATTACAGAATTAAAAACTCCAATGAAACTCCCACATGTTGTGTTCAAAAGGATAGAATGCTAGTGGACAGTCAGGTCCAATTTCTAAAAGCGTTATTGGAATAAGGACCGAATAACTATTGTTCCATCTCCAATTCAAAGCTCTTCTCCCCATTGCACACCAATGGGTCCATTTATTTTTATACGCCACAGGAGAATGTCCCTTATGAAGCACACACCCCATTGAAACACTACAACACTCACTGTTCCTCCAGCATGCAGTGGTTTTGAAACAGTTGCTTCCTTTCAGTTAAAAACTTCCAGAGCATAAAAGCTGAATTACCTTTGAAGACGGACCTTTCAACCACATTTAACAATGTCAGCAATCATGAAATACATTTAACAATGTAACTTTATTTAATCAGCTAGTTTCACAGAAATCAAACAACTCTGAACTTCAAACAGTTAATTTGCAGGTGCACTCTCGTAGTATAGTATATTTGACAAACATTTCAGAAGCTTAGACGTCCACAGTAATATGAATATTGTTAAAATTGAATGAAATACAATATTAAGAAAGATCGAGAGAAAAGCCTGACACCTCAATTGAAGAAGCCTGATCTTAATTAATCCTTTGATGAAAGAACTTCTCTGATATTCATAGGAATTCCCCAATGTTATTTCAATAAACTTGACTGTCAGTCACCCAGGCCAGCCAATTTATGGCAAGGAAACCATTAGAAATGCAGGGCTTGCATTTATTTCTTCAATTAACAAAACAACATACAAACTAAAAAAACATTAATGTCCAAAGTGGTTTCACTGAAACAGCATTGGGGGCTCTGGGCCAGGAAAGATTGCTAAGGAGGTCAGTGCCATGGAGTTTAGTTCCCACATGGCGGCAATGACCTCAGGAGAGTTGTCAAAATTAGAATCAGATCTCGCACCTTGGTTACTCCCTCCTCACACTTGACTAGCACAGCCACATGTCTCAGAACAACTCCCCTCCACCTCTTCCCTCCACTCTCCAACAGTCACAGCATCACACTTCACTCCACCTGCTTCTCTTCCTTACTCATGCTCTGCACCTCCTACTCTCAGCACTTCTGCAACCCTCACTTCCTTACATTTTTCACACAACACCTGATCATGACTGGTACATTTTCAAAGCAGCTCACAGGGCTGTCACAAACACATTGCCTTCTGATAGGAATAAGTTGCATGCAACATGAGACAGTAAGTGGCTGAGCCCACCTGCAGCCACTGTCATGTTATTATAATACCTTGGGCTTATTTACTGTACAAGACACAAGGCACCAATCCCCATAAGGGATTTGATAAACATGTTTATTAAAATGAGGCACATGAGATCAGTCATACATAGCTTGAAGACAACAGAGATGTGTGGCTGTGCTCTGCTCAAAACAAAAGTGAAACTAAGGTTAGATCACAGTACATTTCCCTTCTAATGATGTCCTGCTGATATATCTTAAAGGCATATCAGAACAACTCCTAGTCCCATCGGAGGAAGATGTGCCGGCCATGGTGGGCAGGAGGACAAGTCTTGGCCAGTTTTACACACCACACGGAACAATCCTCCAGGTGAGTGCTGCTGGAGGATTGTTCCATGTAGTGTGTAAAACTGGCTTCTGCTCTTTGTTATACCTCAGATGGCCTCAGAAGTCACATGAGTATGGCAAGCCACAGTACACACGAAGCAGCAGTGCACAAAAGCATTTCTCCAAACCCTTTTCATAAAAACAAAGAAAAATCACAGTGCATGCATTATCAGTTGCAGTTATAAGTTACCCACATACATAGTCTATAAAGAAAGTCATTATGGCAAATGGAAATCAGTTTATTCTATTCCGTCTCATTTCTCTCTATCTCTACAAACACATTGCACACGTCGGTCTAAATTTTCTGGTCCTGTTCGCTGTGGGAACCTTCACTGGCAGCAGAGAAAATTTGATAGACCAGCAAAAGGCCAATTGACTTTGGGTGGGAATTTCCAGTGCCGGGTCAGATGGGACCAGAAAATCCCTTCCATAAATTTTTTAAGTGTTCAGGCCTTCTAATAGAGGTTGTTGTTGATGGCTCATCTGGTCACTGCTGACTCCGGGGTGGTGTTGCCTCTCGGGTGAATGTCATTGCCGTGGTGCGGGTTGCTGTTGATTTGTTGCATTTGTTGAGGAGCAGTTGGCCTCTGGGACTGATGGTCTTTCCATTCCTTGTTCAGTTGGTGAAATCAACTCTTCCTCATCAGCTGTCTGCTGTGAAGGAGCAGCTTCTCTGGTTACACATATGTGTCTGCGGTTCTGGTTTCTGACTTTAACCGTGTACGATTGAGGTGACAGCTGCTTTACACAGGTTCCAAGTTGGCTGACTTTTGTTCAGTGTGTTGAATGTTTGCACTCTGACCAGCTCTCCAACTCTCAACTCTAGAAATGATTCAGCCACTTTATCAAAGTGAAATTTGGCTTTCTGTTATTTCACTTGATTTTGTCACTCATTCCTGTTACTTTTGGCTTCAGTAGTTTCTTAGCTACTGGAAGAGTTGTATGGGAGTGCCATGTCATTCGTTGCTGGATTGGACAACTTTCCGTGCCTTCCATAGGAGTGTTTCTCAATCCTAAGATCACCTTGCACACATCCCTGCTGGATCTAGTTGAATTTTTTGATGATTTCTTTGGCAATTTTTCCTACTGCATCAGCCTTTCCATTTGACTGGGGGCAGTGTGGAGATGATGTGCAATGCTGATTTTCCCAGTCATTCCTGAAGTGCCTGAATTCTTGCGAACAGAGGGCCATTATCATTCATCACAACATTGGGAATGCCGTGATAACTGAAGTGTGCTTTCAGGCATTCTATAATCTCACTGGCTGTCATTGACATCAGCATGTCTAACTCCCAGTGGTCTGAATAGTAGTTGATGGTGACGAGATAATCAGTTCCAAAGAGAGTGAAGAAGTCCACTCCAAGTTTCATCCATGGTCTGTCTGAGATGTTATGAGTCATAAATGGCTGTTTAGCTTGATTTTTACTAGAAGCACTGCACTACACTGGTTGATGTGTCCTTGATCTTATTGCTCATGTTTGGCCAGTAGAGCACTTCTCTTAACTCTTTTTTTTTCTCTCCACAGATGCTGTTAGACCTGCTGAGTTTTTCCAGTATTTTCTGATTTTGTTTCAGAGCACTTCTCTTGCCTTCCTCAGACTGGACTCGATTCCCTGATGGCTTGCATGGAACACTTCAGCATCTCTTTTCTCATCTCCTCAGCAATGATGAATCTAGTACTTTTGCACAAGATGCTATCTTTAGCAGTCATTTCATCTCTGTATACCCAATACTCTCTCATAGCAACCGACGTCTCCTAGATGGTTTCAGTCTATCCTTTCATCACTACTTCCAGGAGTATATGGAGAATTGCATCTCATTGTGTAGTTTTCTTGATCTGAGCATGGCTCTTGGGTGTTAGATTCAATGTATCCACTGGGCTGATGACTTCCATTGCTTTTCATTGAATCTGGAAGATTTCACATTCTGCACTCGCATCAGCCACTTTGTTCAAAGGGTATATATGGCTCTCAATAGCACGTTGGTGATATACATCTGCTTGTACTTCACTTCCAAATGATATCTCTGCAAATGAAGTAACATCCTTCTCAGACACTTTGGAGCAGTTGGAAGCAGTTTGAGAAAGACGCTTTGAAATGGCTCATGGTCAGACTCCACCATTACTTTCTGTCTCCCAAACAGGTACTGATTAAAATGGTCATATGCAAAGACAATAGCCAGGCACCCTCTCAATCTATGTATAGAACTTTTCAGTTTGCATTAACAAACTGGATGTAAACACAAAAAATTGTCCTTGCTGCAAGTGGGTCACTCCAAGGCCTGTTTCACTGGCATCACAGTGCAGAGTGACTTCATCATTGACATCATAGTACCTCAGCACTGGGGTAGTGGTCACTAGTTTGATGCAAGTGAAAGCTGCTTCTTGTTCTGGGCCCCAATGCCATTGAACATCTTTTGCAGTGAACTAGGGTAGAGATTCACACTCTAATGACAAATTGGGCAAGAACTTGGTTAATTAGTTCACAAATCCTACAAAATTATTGAAGTGCCTTCACATTTGTTGGCTGCTGTGTCTCTGCTACACCTTACACCTTATCAGGATCAGGACAAAGTCCGTTCACTGTCAATACACAACCTATGTACTTGACTTCAGCCATCGCCAGTTGCAATTTCTTCTTGTTCAGCTTCAGGTTCATCTGGTTAGCTCTCTCCAGCAGTCTCACTAGATTCTGATGATGGTCTGCAATGGCTTCTTCCATCATATCTCCATCCATAGACTAGCAGATCATCCATGATCGCTTCAACTCCTGGATGATCATATCTCGTGCTGTCTGCGTTGATATTTTTCCAGAGCAGTAGAAACACCAAACAGCATGCACAACCATCTCTAACTCCCAAATGGCATCCAGAATGTAGTCAGAAAACTGCAGGTTCAATCCAAATTCACTTGCCAATATTCATCCTTCTCATCTAGGATAGTAAAGACATTTGCATTGGCAAGCTGCAACAACATTTCTTCAATGGTTGGCATGGGGTAGTGAGATCCCTTCAAAGCTTTATTGAGGTCCTTTGGATCAATGCACAATCTCAGCTTTCCAGGTTATTTCACTGCTACCATGCTGCAAATCCCAGTCTGTAGGGGTTGTCACTTTCTTGATTACTGATGATTGCACAATGTTCAGCATCATTTACAATTCCTCAGGTACTGAAGCAGTCTATGTCCAAATGCAACAAGACCTGGACAATATCCAGGCTTGGGCTGACAAGTGGCAAGTAACACAAGTGTCAGGCAATGACCATCTCCAACAAGAGAGAACCTAACCATCGCCCCTTGATGTTCTACCATCACTGAATCACCCACTATCAACATCCTGGGGGTTACTATTGACCAGAAACTGAACTAGACTAGCCATGTAAATACTGTGGCTACAAGACCAGGTCAGAGGCTAGGAATACTGCAATGAGTAGGGATGGCCAATAAATGCTGGCCTAGCCAGTGAAGCTTGCATCCCGTAAATCAATTTAAAAAAAAACTCCCCATATTTTTTAGCTCCTCTATCTGGCAGACCTAGAGGGCAGCTGGAACTTTCCTTGGAAAAAGCTGAGTTGGTCTCACACTCTCATCTACTTCAAGATGACATTCACCAGAAGGATATCCAAGACCTATGAAAACATCTTTATAATTTGTCAAGATCTGTTCAGTTGTCAATGGCTTGGTGCCAAGCATGGAGGGTAACCAGTCTAAGTTTTTGTTTCAGCTGAGATGAGGATATTTTGCTTATTGTCTACTATTTGGAACTGCAGATCTTCTTCTTTCTTTCCATTGCATTAGGCTCTCAGCTTAGCTTGTGCTCTTGGAGTGAGCATCACAGGGCCTCAACTTTACCTTCGACAACTTAATTTTCAGATCACCATCTTGAGCCAAGGCACACAGGTCTGTGAAGCTCATGATGTTGTTTGATCAGAACCACTATTATTTGCTCTGCTTCTGCGGTCATCATTCCAATAGTCAAACCATTTTTTTTACCTTGACACTTAGTGTGGTGAGTGATTTGTCAGGATCATCGTCCAACATTTCTCCATTTTTGTAGGCTTGCTTTTCTTCTTTCCAGCACAACATTTGTGTGCAAAGTGATTCCAGTCTGTCCAGTTCAATATCCACTTTATCTCACAACGCATAGGGGACTGGCCTCGTCTTCAAATATCTGGGGGTTGCTCCAGGATCCACGTGAATTTTTGCTTGCAGCTCCTGAATCTTCCCGAGCTCTTCCCTGAACCAGAGATATAGGGGAGAATTTTTCCTGTGGCCGGCGGGCTGGATGGGTACAGAGCTGATCGCTGCTCACAATTGGCTGTGCACCCCCATTTTACATGGGCAAGCCTATTAAAGCCCGTCCAGCATGACGTGTGGCTTGTAGCACTCAACACTACCTGTGCAGGTGGGGGGAGGTGGGAGAGTTGGGGCCTGCACTCTTTCGCAGACATGTGCGCAAAAGAGCGCAGCAATCTCCCTGAGGCATGGAGCTGCCTCAGGGAGATTGAATGGACAATTTAAAAAAACTTTAATAAATGAATCTAAAATTTATTTAAACATGTCCCCTCATGTGACAACGAGTTGGGACATGTTTGTGAAGTTGGGAAAATGTATTTAATTGTTTTATAAGAGCTTCAGGAAACCTCATTCCGCCTGTGGATGAGGTTTCTTGAAAAACACAAAGGCCACTTGGGCTTTAAGCCTGCCTGCCAACCTTAAGGTTGGACAGTCAGCATTCTAAAATACTTTCTATAATTACTTTCTTAATGGCCTTAATGGCGTCATTTTATACATCGGCATGTCGGGCCCATCCCTGCGTGCCAACCGGAAGATTCTGCCATTAGTTCTGTAATAATTCTTGCAGATCTTTCACTCTGAGCTGGAAAATCTCAATCCACTCCACCTTTATTTTCTTAAGCCAGTTCTGACCAAGTAGAGTTGGACCGTCCCCTGCTACCATTATCATGGGAAGGTTAGCAGACTGGCCTCCATATTGTACTGGAACCTTGCATATACCTTTCATTCCTTTGTTTTCGCCAGTATATGTCTCTAGTCTGGCATCAGAGTTTTCCAGCTTTAATGAGTGGCTCCTCCATTCAGATACTTAAACGTGTGTTCCCCTATCACTGGTGTGGATGCACCTGTATCCACCTCCGTTTGAATGGGTTTTCTGTTGACTTCTACTCTCATGTAGATTGGCTCTGTTTTACCCATTTTTAAGTTGTGTAGCGAGTAAATATCTGACTTTGTTTCTTCTGGTTCTTCCATTATATAAATTTCACAACTTCTGCCTTTTTGTTTGAACTTTGGCCTCAGTCTTTCTTTACAATATCACATAATGTGCCCATTGCAATGATGGTAGAAGCACTCAGTTCTTTTAAATTGGCGTTCATGTGTAGGCTGTCAGGTTCCATTTCTGCTATTATTAATGTGGTTTTTATCCGTTAAACTATTGCTTTTTCCTGGTTTATTAATGGTGGTCATTTCCCCCCTTTCCATGAAGCTCTGCGCTTCCGCACCTCCCTCCCAATGCAAAGAACGGCATCATTTTGTGCTCCATTGATTTCTCCTGAATCCCTGACTGTGCTTTCCATTGTGAGCACCAACTCCAGCGCCTCGCTGAAATCTAAATTTGTTTCTGACAACAACCTTTTTTGAATGGTGTCTTTGTTAATCCCGCACACTGGTCAATCTCTTAACGTGTCATTAATCGATGTCCCGAACTCTCAGTGCTCTGTCAATTGTTATAAGGCTGCTACATAGCAAGTGACTCTCTCTCCAGGGGCACGACACATCGAATTGAATTTGCAATGCTGCGTTGTTACCAAGAGTTTCGACTGAAAGTGGCTTTTCACAAGATTCACCAACTCATCAAATCTCTTGGAATCTGGGGCATTAGATGCCGATGGACTACGAATTAGGCTGTATGTTTTACTGCCACATGTCAATAAGGATCGCCTGCCTCTTCTCCTCCCCCAATATGTCGTTGGCCAAAAAGAGAAATATAATGTAACCAATCATCGGTGGTCTGATCAAACGGTCCGATGCGGCCAAATTCTGGCAATAACTTTGAAGACTATGGTGAGGGCTTACAATCGTAATGTACTTACAATCGGCCTGCAAGGCATGGCTGATTCACTACAGTTGAGTTTTTGCAGCTTTCCTTTTTGTCGTTGATTGGTTGTGTTTTTCCTTGTCACCAGTTGTTATGTTTTAACAATGGGGTCGCTTTGCTCGCGAGCAGAGTACACGCTTATCTGTCGGCAAGTGAGTTGATTACAATATACTGCAGACGCAGAGACCAATATGAAATGAAGCACATACTATTTATTTATTTATTTACACAAACAACAGAGCACTAACATGACGTGTGCTTCTCCAACCAGACCCTACTCCAGACTAACATTAATCCCCCCACCCCCCACCCCGCTACACATCTATTATGTCTTACAGTCACACAGTCAATCCACTCACATTCTTTTAAATATGTATAACACCTCAGATTACCACAGGATCACCCTTCAGTTGCCCAAACTCTCAAGATTCAGCTAGATGTCTCAGTACAGTCACATAGCGATCAACATTTCCCCTTCTCCCTGAGCTCTGGCTCTCTTACAGCTATCAAAACCCACTCATCATGTTCCAATTGATGTAAAAATGGCTCCTGCTCAAGGTCTTTATTTTACTCCAGATGACCTCAGAGATCACATGAGTATGGCAAGCCACAATAGACAAACAGCAGCAGTGCACAAACAGAGATGTTTTTCAGTGTTTCTTCAAACCATTTCCCCCTTTTTTCATTTCTGTCCCAGCCTACACACTCTGCATGACAAACCCCAGCTGTTTTGAGCAGCCACTCCTCACTCTCTGCTCTCTTATCACCCAAAAAGCTAATACTTATCCGTCTCCTTCATATGAGCATATAATAATCTTATTCATAATTCTCAAGACATTTCAGGAAGAGAAGGCAAAACTTCCTCTGTATGACCATCACTCAATCTGACCCCAGCATAGATACTAGAACAACACATTTAGAATGTAGTTTAGAGAAAGGATCATTACGTGGTTTTCTAGTCCACTGACTTCATCCCTCTCCTTGGCAACTATCTCAGGCTGAACTAGACTGTTCACAACCTTGACATTATATTTGACCCTGGGATGCGCTTCCAACCACATTTTCACAACTGTGCAGAAACTAGGGCAGGGTAAGTGGATGCTACAGGTGCCAGTTCATTGGGGGATGCTGCAGAGGTTCAAGTACTGACTTTGAGGGCCCAGCCTATCAAAGGAGACTGATGGATATACACCAAGAAATGTTAGGTTCACTGGGGCGTCTGCTATTGAGCTGCCAGGAGAGTAGACTTGGCTCCATGGGAAACACACCCACTGTTCTCTTGATAGGATCCTTGTGTCCTCCCTCCGTCTGCACCTTTGTCAGTGTCACAGCCAACCCAGTTGTCCCGGGACTGTCCCAGTACATGTTGAAATGCTACAGTCAGTAGCTAGGCCTTCAAGGCTTGAGGTCACCCATCATGGACATCTGAAGTTTCCTCAGTGGAAGCTCAGTAGCTTCCATCTCTCAAGTTGTCTTCACCAGCTGATATTTTGTAGAGCCACTAGGATAGGTAAATCAAAACACATGACAGATACTAAAGGGCAATCGTTCATTCAAAATGTGAACAGCTATACAAATATTAATTGATTTTGAATTAATGTTTTTATTTGATTTGATGTTGGTGTTAATATTTACAGTCATGTGAGGGCAAGGCCTGTGAGGCTGAACTGCAGGACAGCAATCAAATAGTGACTGTGAGGAGATAGTTATAAGATGGTGGGACTGTTAGGAGCAATTGTCTTTGGCCCCTGCTACAAACTCTGTTTAGGCACTGTCTCCATCCCTCTCCCTGACAACTGCCTGAGGTTGAACCAGACCAATTGCAACTTTGGTGCCATATTTGACTCCGAGTTGATCTTCCAACCACACATCCACAGCATTACTAAGGCTGCCTATTTTCACCTTTGTAACATCACCCTGCTCCACCCCTGCCCCAACTCATCTGCTGCTGTATCCCCTAGCTGTGCCCATGGCTGGGATTTTCTGGACCCGCCTACCGCCAGGATTATCTGGTTTTGCTGAAAGTCAATGGGTTTTTGGCTGGGCTGCCGAATCTCCCATGGCGGGTCCTGCCACTATGGGGCTGGAAAATCCCAGCTCATGTTACCTCCAGACTTGACTATTTCAATAGACTCCTGGTTGTCCTCCCATCCACCCTTGGTTAATTGAAATCATCTAAAACTCTGTTGCCTGTGTCCTAACTCACATCAGGCTTCATTCAGCCATCAGCCCTCTCTTTACTGACCTACATTGGATCCTGGTTAAATAATGCCTCGATTCTAAACTTCCCACCACCATTTTCAGGCCCCTTTTGGCCTTCCTCCTCCCTATTTCTGTAATCTCCTCCAACTCACAACCCTCTGAGGTATCTGCATTCATCTAATTCTGGCTCCTTGAGTGTCACTTACCTTAATCGTTCCATTATTGTTGGTCATGCTTTCAGATGCTAGGGCCTTAGATCCCTCAACCTCTTCACCTCTTTACTTTTCATTCTTCCTTTAAGATACTCCTTTAAAGCTCCCCTTTTGACTAATCTTTTTGGTCATCTGTCCTAATATTGCATTTTATGGCTTGTTGTAAAATTTTATTTTGTAATGTTCCTATGAGATGCCTTTGGATGTTTTGTTACCTTAAAGACGCTATATCAATACATCTTGTTGTTGTTCTTGTTGCTGTTGGTATATTGGAGTAGAACAGCCAGGATACTGATGATTGAAGCGGCTCCTGTTCGTGTTCCTCCTCTTTCTCCTCCTATGCTTCATGTTGCCCAGATAGTCGTAAGGGCTGGTGTTCCAATTGCACTACTTGACCATGCAATGATCTGCTCTACCATATTTTTGGTGGCACCTGGGCTGTTGGTATAGATCAGCTCTGCGTCAGTGCCCACAAGCCATGTCTGGAGGAGATACTCCTTGTTGCCATGTAGCCAGGCTGTGACCTGGCAGTTTTGTTGGAATAAAGGTGACAGAGGGCTGGACATGGGATAAATGGACCATGACCAGTGCCAGGAAACCAGAACAATTCTGCATGATCTGAAAGCCTGTGGTTACAAAGAAGCTGCACATTCAGAAAGTGGTGTCCCTTTCTATAGAGAAAGTTGCCAGGCTGGTGATAGGGATCACACAAGGCAATATGGCTACAGGATCTGACACATGAGACCCTAGGAGTGCCTGCAATGCTTCATTGTCCATGTGGAAAATGATGTAGATAAGAAGTAATCTTTGGTAACATCCTTGATACTGTGATGCACGGTAAACTGTGAAATGTCGCAGACGTCACCTGCTACAAACTGAAATGTCACAATGGTGTAAAAGGTAAGAACAATGATGACCTTGTCAGCCATAGGCTGTGTTATCCATATCCTTTCTTGGAGGTCCACTTATGGGTGCTGCAGGTTGCAGAGCTTTGGTGATAGCCTCTTTGGTGAGATGCAGCCACCTCACACACTGGTCCATAGGAAGTCAAGGCAGGAGATGTGTTCTCTGAAGCCCTGCAGTAATTATGATTCCCTGCTCAGTGCTTTCAATCTATTTCTTATGCCAGCTGCTCCAGCCCTCTTATGACTTACTTGCTGCTCCCCTTCCTCTTTCAGCCCCAAAAGCAAGTCAACAGCACCAGTGACGACTGGACTAAACTGTTCCCAGAAGTCGGAATCAATCGTGCAAGCATACAAAAGCCAAGGGGTTAACCAGCAGCCCATGAGGATGAACCAGCAACTAAACTTCATCAAGTGCAATCTTTTAAACAGTGCTCTTGCAGGGTCCTTTCTAACTGTGATTTGCTGGGCGAGATTATTATGTGGCGGAATCAGATACTGGGGCAGACAGTTACCCAAAGCATCCTAAAACAGGTGGGGGCTGTTTTATAATGAGGTTTTTAAAAAACTTATCCTGCATTTTCTGGACACACACAGAGCAATCGAATCCAATATGGCAGGCCGTGCTCTTCAGGTGCACATTGGCCTTCCACCATGGTCAGGAAGATATAATAATTTTCAGACTGTTATTTGGAATTTATTGTAGAGTAATAGTGGGGTCTGTATCTATGTATGTGTGTGTGTGTGTCTGTGTGTGTGTGGGACTTGATTGAAAAATAGGTAGCTGGTCTGAAGGCTTTGACATAAGAAGAGAAACTAGGTTTGAAATGCTAAATAGGCAAACATGGATGAAGTTTTAGAAATGAGATTCTGAGGATGGCTCATGAAATGGTGGAAGATGATGAGAAAGAGGAATTGATTTTCCTCTAATCAAGTTGGATAATGAGGGTGTACTTGAAAATTTAAATGAAATATTGAGTTACCTTCCAGGCAAGTGTCAAAATGATTTGGAGAAGCTATTGCAGTCACACAAAGCCATTTGTGGAAATAAGTTTGAAGGCCAGATTTAGTTATGCATGATGTGTTTGTTGCAGTTTCATCTTCAATAAGGTAACACCCTTATAGATTAAACCTTGCAATGTTACCACAACTACAGAAAGAAATTGAATTCATGCTTTGAAATGACATAATTGAATCTAACTGTAGTAACTGGAGTTTGCCTATTATGCTGGCACCGAAACTGGATGGAACACGAAGACTTTGTGTGGACGATCAAAAGATGAATGCAGTGACAAAAGTGAATTCATATCCTATACCATGGTAGGAAGATTGCATTGAGAAAATGGGACAATCAAAATTTATCACCAAGATTGACTTGTTAAGAGGATATTGGCAAATACCATTATCGGAGAGAGCAAAAGAGATTTCGGCTTTTGTGACACCAGATGGACTATATCAGTTTAAAGTCATGCCATCTGGTATGAAAAATGCACCTGCAACATTTCAAAGACTGATAAACAAAGTAATTGCAGGACTGAATAATTGTGTTGTTTATATTGACTACTGGATAGTTTTCAGTCAGATGTGGGAGGAGCATTTACAACATCTGGAAGGATAGTTTGGTTGATTACAAGAAGCTAATTTGGTGATGAACTTGGCTAAAAGTGAATTTGCAAAAGCACAAGTTACATACCCAGGCCATACCATTGGGCATGGTAATGTGGCTCTGAGAGATGTGAAAATCAAGGTGATTGTGGATTCCCCAGCGCCTACAACAAAACGAGAAGTTTTGAGATTTCTGGGCATGAGTGGGTTTTATCGGAAATTTGAACCAAATTTTAGCGAGTGGTTGCTCCACATTACTGAACTATTAAAAAAGAACAAGAAATTTCAAAGGACACTGGAATGTCAGAAGGCAATTGACAGTTTGAAAACTATATTAACTACAACACTAGTGTTGGCAGGACCCAATTATGCCAAGCAAGTGATATAGGCTTTGGGGCCATATTGTTACAAGAAGATGACACTGGAATTGAGAAACCGATTGGGTATTTTTCATGGAAGTTGAATGTCCAACAGAGAAAACATTCAACTATTGAAAAAGAGACTTTGGGTCCGGTGTTAACATAGCAGCATTTTGAAATTTACATGGCAAATAATTCGTCAGAAACAATTGTTTATACAGACCAAAATCCTTTAAAGTTTCTGGACAAATTTTGACACAGAAGTACAAGACTATTCAGATGGAGTTTATTACTGAAAACATTTAAACTACAGATTATACATGTTGCTGGATGAGAAAATTTGATTGCAGATGCATTGTCAAGAGTTTAATGCTTAAAGGGAAAATTAAACATTTTAAAACCTGAACAATGAATTGGAATGATTTCTGTTGTTACAAAGGATTTATATATATATATGGTTATGTTAATGCATGCATCGGGTAACATAATAGTGTAAATATATAGATAAGTGTAGGAGGTAGTGTAAGATGGGTTAATAAAATGAAGCTGTCTTTTTAAATTATAATTTTTCAATAAGGAGGGAGATCTCAGGAAGATATAATAATTTTCATAGCGTTATTTGGAATTTATTGTGAAGTAGAGTAATAGTGGTGTGTGTATGTGACTTAATTGAATTAGAGACAGCTGGTTTGAAGGCTTTGATGTAAGATGAGAAGCTAGGTTTGAAATGCTAAATAGGTAAACACGGGTGATGTTTTAGAATGTGAGGTGGAAAGGGAGCATTTGCATCTTAAAATAAATCAGACTAGCTTGAATTCAAAAGAGGGGTAAAATATTTCAGCTAGCCAGGAGAAGTTAAGAAGAAACAGTGTTTTTATTTTTTTCCAATGCTTACTGGTAAAATTGGTACTATGATAGATTTTTATTATTAGAGAGGTAAAGTTCGAAGACACAGGGCTGAATTTTCCTAAAATTGCACTAAGTGTGGTAGTGGGTGGGTAAAATGGAGTGCTACCCGCTGAAGAAAATGGAGGGTTTTCACCCCTTAGCTTCCCAAGCCCACCTCGTTATGTATTCACTGCCGTGAAATATGCCGTTTCCATGGCGGGCGGGCTCTCATTCGCCCGCTCGTCATCATCTAGCTGCTGCATCATGTCAGCTGCCATCTTTAAAAGGCAACCACCAGCAAAGCGCTCATCACCACCAGCTCACCACTGCTGCCTGGGAGACATGGCCTGCAAAGGAAAAAAGACTGCAGCTCCCTGCTTCAATGACAAGTCCCTCGAGCGACTGCTGTTCAATGTGGAGGCCTGTCAGGATGTGCTTTACCCCCGCTCTGACCGCAGAAGGGGTAGCAAAGTCACCAACCCAGCTTGGGAGGCAACGGCAGTGACAGTGGCTGCGGTGGTCAGCACGAACATACTGCAGAGGAGGACAGCCACCCAGCGCTTCAAAAGGATGAATAATCCCCTCAGCTCCACCAGGGTAAGTCACTCTTTTCATCACTCCCATGTCATACACTCACAAACTCATCGCACACCCACAGGGGTCTCACTCATTGCCAGTGCAAGGGACATCACCATTCACTCTCTCACACACACTGTCATTGTCCCCATCCTGCCCATAGGACAACTCACCCCTCACACAGGCAGGCATACTTATCATCTGGACCAGCAAGCATCCTGATACACTCTCCCCATCTCTATCCATGCAGGACAAACTGGCTCACAACAGGGGGGAAATGTTTCAGACAGGTAGAGGGATACCGGAATTCAAAGTTCTGCCAGAATTTGAAAACAGAGCCATTCAGCTGGCCGGCGATCACTAGGACTGGTCCTGTGCTGACAATGAGGTCGGCGCTGCTCTACCAAGTGAGGATCCAGGAATGCAACATCCATCAATCCTGATTCACAGGCCACTGCCATGCACTGATTTTCTCCCCTCACTTTTGAAGGCACATCTGGAAGCAGCCGACAAAGTCCACAACCCAGAGCCTCCAAGCAAGCTCCGAAGAAACCTTTGAAGAGGAATCTGAAGGCACCCTCCCTGAAGTCCCATCACAGCTCTCACCCACATCCTCCACCAGCGCAGAGACATCCACTTCAATGGGACCTAGCTTTAGAGTAGCCTCAGGATCAAAATCTGGTGAGCACATAGCACTTTCTGATCCACAGCAGGTGGAGGCAGGGACTTCCCAGATCCCCGGCACTCAGAGGGCTGCTGGAGGCCAGAACATTGCTGAGTCCGAGTCCGACGATGAGCCTCTGGACTCGGTCATGTCACGGTTGCTGGAGCTGCAAAGGCAATCTAGGGAACAAGAAGAAGGGATGTCCGCTGCAATCCTCAGATTGCAGGCACGATGGAGGAGTCCGTCTGTCTTCAAGCTGAGGTGAGAGCACCAGCATTGCAATGCACCAAGGTCAACACTGGCAGGATGGTGGCTGCCATGGAGATCTTGGTCCAGGACGTCACTCTTGCACTGCTACATGGGCTTAAATCCATCACTGATGCCATAGTTGGCCTCCAACAGTGTGTATGAGAGAGGGGTGCTGGGCAGCTCGATCACTCCAGCTATACCTTCCGCTCATGGAGTCAGCCAGGGGCCCTCGGGCACCCATAGGGAGGAGGATCAGCAGGCGCACACTTAAGGGCCATCCACCCAGGTGACTCTGGGAGTGACCAGCCCATCTGACTCCCCTCTTCTTGTGACCTCTGCAGACCCAGCTTCACAGGTTGAGGAGGGTGCCACTGCCACTAAGCAGGACCCCGAAAACAGGCCGGGGCCTTCCAAATCTCAGCCCCCCAGAGGATGCCCACCAAAGTCATCAAAGACAGAATGTAACAGTCAGCAGGCTGCCTCCACCTCCACTGTGGATGTCAAGGGAGCACCAAGGCGTAATGGCAGGGTTAGGAAAGTTAAGGAGGATTAGTTGCACAGCCTGGGCATGGTTGTTAATCGCTTGTACATAATTGTCAATAAACTCCCAAGAATGTCTCCCTGCCTATGGCTGCTTGTTCTGATGAGCAGTGTTCTTTTCACTCAGATGTGAAACCTTTCTGCACAAGATAAAAGGCCGGTGTCTCAGTCCAGGGCCTCTTCCCCATGCGGCCTTCAGACCACAGTGATGGTCCAGCCTCACACTCCCTGGAAACATTACTGACGCCTACACCTAGGCAGTGCTGGTCATTGCTGCCAGGATGTAGTGGGCAGGCAGCACAGAGTTCTCTCATACACTCTGTGTGCTCTCAGCACCTTTAAGGTGGGGCTGGCCCTCATCACACCAGCATCTGTGACCAGTGATGCTGTGCACCAGCTCCTGAAGGGCTGAGGTGCTGAAGGCGGACACAGCATCAGGCGCATCTAAAGTTTCATGGCTGCGTCTCTGAGATGGTCCTGAGCTCCCCTTGGACAGACAGGAGTCAGACATTCTCAGAGGCCATGTGAAGATCTATGGAGTGTCCTCACTGCATGTTGTCATGATCCTCCCGCAATTGAGCAACTATTAGGACCTCCACTGCATCTCCATGACAGCAGCATTATCACAGAGGGTATTGGCACTGCGATAAGCCAGACTGGAGTCAAACATTCGGAACTGTGATGTAAGGAACTATGGGGACACCTCACTGCATGTCATCCTGCACAAATCTGACAGCAATGAGGGCTCCCGAGCGCGCCTGCCTTGTCTAGCCAGTGCGAGAGCCTCATCCCCATCATCGCCACCACCGAGGACCCCCTCACCCTCATCCCCATTGGCATCATCCTCATCAGAGGAGACCTCCAGCTCCTCCATCTCCTCCTCAGCCAGCTCCTCACCCTGTTGCAGCACCAGGTTGTAAAGGGCGCAGCAGGCGACAATGATGTGTGACATCCTCTGTGGACTGTATTGCAGGGCTCCACCAGACCGGTCCAGGAACTGGAACCGCATCTTCAGCATCCCGACGGTCTGCTCCACCAAGTTGAGAGCTGCTGCACGAGCCTCATTATAGTGTTGCTCTGCTGCAGTCTGAGGCCTCCGCACGGGTGACATCAACCACTGCCTCTGTGGGTAGCCCTTGTCCCCAAGGAGCCAACCTTGCAGCCTCTGTAGACCCTGAAAGACTGCAGGGATCTGCAAGTGACTCAGGATGTAGGCATCATGCACACTCACTGGAAACTGTGCGCACACCTCCAGGATGCGTTTCTGGTGGTTGCACACCAGCTGCATGTTCAGTGAGTGGAAGCCCTTGTGGTTGATGAAGTCCACCTAGTGTAGCAATGAAGACCTGAGCACCACATGGGTGCAGTCAACTGCACCCTGCACCTGTGGGAATCCCGAGATCAGGGCATACCCAATGGCCCTTGTATCCTGGCAATGGAGAAGATGGCATCCTTGACCTCATGGATGCATTCATGGCTAGCATATTGTGAAATCCCACAGAGGTCACCTGGGGAGCCCTGAAAGGAGCCACTGGCATAGAAATTGAGCACCACAGTCACTTTCACAGCCACTGGCAGTGGATGCCCTCCATGTTCCCTTGGCACTAAGTCCTGCAGTAAGTGGCAGATGTGAGCCACCAGGTCCCTAGACATGCACAGTCATCAGCAGCACTGATTCTCAGTCATCTGCAGGAATATCAGGTGGCATCTATAGACCCTGGGTGTCACTAGGCACTGACCAGCCACGGGTCACTGTCACTCCTAGGCAGTGTGTGCAGGAGCCCCTGCTGCCCCTTCTTCATGAGGTTGTTGCTCCTGCCCTTGCATGGCCAGTCACTCTCTCCTCCATCTTCTATGGCCTCTGTAGGCCATCAGGCATACAGCTAGGTCACCAGGATCCAGGATCCTGACATTGTTCTCCTGAAGTATGAAAAAGAGAGAGAGAGACGTGGTTATCATGGCTGTACTTAGCACCTTTCCTGGCCCTGTGTAACCGCCCCAGAGAGCGATGGTCACCCCTCGGATGGCCAGAGACGAGTGCGCTGCATGGCTGCCCTGTCAACCTGTGACATGGGGGAGACTGCTCCAAACTGAGATACTGAGATTGCAAGGGGCTGTGAGCACCTCCAGCAGTGACTGCTACATGGTCAGTGTTGGCGAGGAGATTGTACAAGGTTGGCAGTTCAACTGCTTTGCGGTCCAATAAAGTGGTGGCAGAATTGAGGTCTGGGGGCGCTGGTGTGGTAAGGTATGGAACGCTTGGTGGCTTTTTGGTGCCTCCACATTGCTTGCATGGGCGGGCAGGCTAGGAGCTTGACCCCAATCATATCACTGTGGCTGTGCCTGATCTGTCTCAGTTGCAGAGGCATGATCAGTTTATACAGAGTGTCCCTAATGCATGGCCATTTCCCTCGCTTACCCTGACCCCCAACTCGATTGCCTGTGTGCAGGAAGCAGCGCCAGGGCAGCATTTGACCCTCCCACCTGTGAGGCTGGCCAGCACTTGCCCCCAGACACACCCCCCCACCCCTCACCAGTCACCTGTGGGGCCAGGTATCAGTTTCTCCAGCTCCCTGGGGCCCCCGAGGCCTGTAAACAATGGGCGAGCTGTTGAGGACACTGCTGCTCACTCACTTCAGTTCCGCTGAAGTGAAGGCTGCCAAGTGCACATCGCCTGCATGCTGCTGTGAAACACATCGGCGTGCTTTCCCGCCGACAAGGATGGACGATACGGCAGGGTTCCAAGAGCCTGGCAGGATGGCCTTTTAATTATATGCTAATGCATTACAATTAGCTCCCCGCTGACCATTGGTGGGCTGAGTGGAAGATCACGACCTACCTTCGCGCCATCATGAAATGAATCCCGCCATATTTCCTGCACACGCCACCTATCATGCCTGCCGCCAGTGGGCTCGGAAAATCCCACCCATAGTGAAACAATGGGAATTTGCATTCAAAGGGGATAATATGTATTAAGGGAGCACATTATGTGCAAGGGTGGGCATTCTAAGATTTAATAATTGTGAAAAGCCTCCAGCCTCTGTGTCCAAACTGCTGTTGGCAAGAGCTGAAGTTAAGAAAACTCACTTGAATTCGACTGTTCAGGGTATCGTGTTACTTTGCCTGGGTCTTATAAAATCTTTTTTTTATTGTTGCCTTAATGGAGGTGTAACTGGGAGTTAGATTAAATGGGGGAGCTAGGTGTTATCATAGTAGTAATTTGTAAACCTATGTATGTGCTTAAAATCATTTATTTTATTAATAAATGTTTAATTTAGTTTTGTGAAAACCCTTTAAGACTCATTGGAATTATTACTACTGAATTCAAGGCACACACCTCAAAATAAATATACAAATTGAAAACAGTTGCGGCAGCTGCTTCAAGTTTCTCTTTGTGATTTGAGCAGCTTAGCACTTACCATCTGCTGTGCCATAACACCACATTACATCCCTGGATGTCTGTTTTGCACCTATAAATCAAGTGCAGTCTGATTGAATTTCTTGGCCCTTGCATTTGGAATGATTTGAATGGTTGTGGCTGTCTTACTTTGATATGTAAATTATTCATAACCTCTTTTCCAAACCACACTTTGAAGAGAGAAGTTCCTCCTGATACATTCTAAATTTACTTTTCACTAATCACTGTTTATGTCCCCAGTCCTGATTTCTTGGTGTACTTTGAAGTAATAATCTGAGTTTGCCTTATCTGTATTATTTTGTATAATTTGATAAGATCCTGCTTACCCACCTGCTTTCTCGACTGTGAAGCCTAAGCTTCTCTATTTTTCTCCTTATAGCTTATTTTAATTATTTTTGGGATTGGTCTTGTTGATCACCTTTGTAATGCAAATATATGTTTTTAGTCCTACACTGAGCAAAACTGAATGCGGTACTGCAAACATGGACTGAACGGTGTAAAGTTTTGGCTCCACTGCTCTGCACACATCTTAGAATTCCATGAGCATTTAAGATGCTTTGTCACATATGAGTCTCAATGTTAACCCCCGACACACAACAGGTGGGAGAGGATTGGGGGCATTGGAATTTTAAAATGGGGTTGTGCCCCCAGTTTGTTGCAGGTATGACGGTGAGTGGAATTTGATGCTGTCCCCTGAGGCGAGATTGGAGACAGGAGGGACATTTAATTAGGCAGGTGTAGCGGGTGACCATCACCTTCCCATCTCCACTCTGATTAAGTCCTGGGTGGAAAGGCCCACAGACCTGCTGTAGCCTACCACCTGGTATTAACCCAGCTGTGGGCAGGGGCTTGACATGCAGGGAGCACAACAAGCGAACCTTGACCTGTTTGCTTGCGGGCTTCTGAGGGGCTTGCTCATTCAAAGCACTCAGTGCCTGATTGAGGAACCTCGCATTGGGAAGGAGAGGGAAGCGCTGAAAGTCACCTTCCTCCCTCTCCCGTGATCCCCACCCCATGACCCACTTCCCACCATCACTCAATCCTGCCAGGGTCCCTCCTTGATTCAAGGCTTCAGGTGGGTGTACTATCAGCAGCAGGCACCACCTCCTGTGTGACACTGCTGAGTACAGGAGCTGCTGGCCTCTGATTGGCTGGCAGATCTTGGCAAACGGGACTTCCTCCCCCCCCGAGTCCTTGATCCCAGGGGAAGGCCCGTCACAGACTGTTAAGTGCCTGAGTGGCACAAGATGCAGTGGGCCTTCTCAAAAAGAGACATTACGGGGGTCTCATTAGCTATCCAAGCTGTTGGCTCTACTCCTGTTGCCTCCATAAAATTTCACCCTTCTCCCAATACTAATCAATTTGCATTTGTTCACATTTCTTTCAATCACTGAGTAATACTGTTGTAGGGTGGCTGAGTTGTACTATTATTGATGCGGTTGAAATGCAGCCACTTTTTGGGTGGAAACATAAAGTTTATTTACAATATACTCAGCAGCAACTAGACGTGTGCTTTCAACTCCAACTCTATCTCTACACTGACGGCGGAGGTAGCCTGCGCTTCTCTCCTATTGATTTCCACAGATCATGTGATCTCTCTTAACAAGTATTATTCTTAATACTATAATTATTATCTTCCTCCCCCTTTATATTTACAAGTACATATTTTTCAAGACAACATAATATTTACACAGGGTAAGGAATTTACAAGTTCAGTCTTTCAAGTGGTTTCCTGGTACGTGTGGAACGTCGCCGCTCCACAACTTCAGATTCCTTGTCAGGAACCTCCTTTTCCAGAGTTGCCTGAACATCAGGTGCTTTAGTGGGCACCTGCAGTTCTGTATGGTCAACTCTTACAGGAACATCAAACATGTCTGTCCTGGGTTGAGTATCCTCAATAGGAAATGCAGACCCGGTCATGGTCACTGATGCAAGCATATCTTGATGATTTGTCCCTCTAGTCCTTAAATAGTCCATGTTTACGGATGATCCAGCCTTCCACCTCCACGTGGTATGATAGAGGTCCAGTCAGTGCACTTATTTCACTCGTTAACCACATTGACACTTCCAGGAAGCTTTTCACGTATACCAGCTCTCCCACAGTAAATTTCCTCTTGTGACTATGCCAGTCGTGTCTAGTTTTCTAGCTTCCCTGACTCCTTTCTACCTTCCCTCTAAATGCAGCATTATTAAGCTCAATCTCGTCCTGAGACAGTGTTTCAACAATAACTCCACAGAAGTGGCACCTGTTGATGTGTGAGGGATAGTTCTGAAAAGGAAAGCGTGATAGCTTGGTTACCAAGGAATCATCGGTGAGTCTTTTTATGCCTGCCTTGAATGTTTGAACTGCCCTTTCGGCCAGTCCATTTGAGGAAGGGTGGTACGGTGCAGTTTTCACATGAGTGATACTGTTGAGGCTGACAAACCGTTGAAACTCAGCACTTGTAAATGCCATGCCATTATCAGAAATGACTACTTCTTGAATGGCAAAACACTGACGTAGTTTCTCAAATGTAATGGCCGACATTGGTGACTTCACCTCATTTTTGTTCAACCATTTTGACTGGGCATTGACAATGAGGAGAAACATTGTTCCCAGGAAAGGTCCAACATAGTTAATGCGTAACCGCACCCAGGGTCTACCTGGCCACTCCCATGGGTATAATGGAGCTGTCACTGGCAAATTCTGCAGTTGCTGACATTGCACACAGTGCTTTACTAAATTCTCTATTTTGCCATCCATCCCAGGCCACCATAGATAGCTGCATGCTATGGTCTTCATTTGGAAATTCCTGGGTGGGCACTGTGTAGTTCAATTAAAAGTGGCTCCTTTCCCTTAGGAGGAACTATCACTCGTGCACCTCACAATAGGATGCTATCCTAGCTGGTTACTTTGTGTCTACTGTTGAAGTACAGTTTTATTTAATCAGATATGGGCTCCTGAGACCAATCATGTAGCACTTGTTTTTGTACTTGAGATAGAACTGGGTCCTGATCTGTCCAGCCTCTGATTTGTTGAGCACAGGCCAGTGAAGAATCTAAGGAATTTAACAGTAAAACAAGTTCCTGTGGAACTGGAACATGCTCATCATTTTCTTGTAAAGGCAAACGGCTAAGGGCATTGGCGTTTGCGATTTGATTGCCAGGCCTATGTACGAAAGTGTATTCGTATGCTGCTAGAATTAAAGCCCTATTGGTATTTCTGTATCTTTTTTCTATGTGCCTTCTTCTTTCTAGCACAGACTTTAATCTTGGCCTTCTTTTTGACTTCACTATTGGCCAGACTTCTCTCAGATGCAAGCTCAACTTGTCTGAGCTCAGTTGTTCACTCTCCCAAAATTTCATTATCTGTCTGTTTCTTGGAAAATTCTGTGACTTTTGCTTCCAAAGCCTCTTTGGCTTCATTTAGCTGATTCTTCAGATCTACAGTCTCTTTTTGTATTTGTTTGCTGCCCCCTGGAAAATTGAACATTGTTGTGTCTTCTCTGCCAATTCATTCTTCAGTTTGTTCAGAGAGGTGCTGAATTCTTTCTGTTTCTCTTCATACTTTTCCAGAAGCACAGACTTTGACCTGAGGGAATCTTGTAGCATGTGAAGGCATTTTAACTGGTTTTCTTTTTCCCTTCGAAGATTGCTCACCTTGTCTCCAACTCTGTCATCAAGCAGGGTCTCTTCAAGTTTTTCTGCTATTTTTCCAGGTTTTGGCTTAAGATAGCCTGCATTTCCTCAAGTTGTTGAGTCCTTGCACACTCCTTTTTTCTGAACAGGAATGCTTCCAGCTTCCTTTTGGAATCTCAGTGGCCAGTCAAGGTTGACTTCCCTTAGCCAATTTCACCCTAGAAGCCTTGGCCCACTGCCTCTCAATACAAACATTGGTAGCTTTGCCAATTGGCTTCCATAATGGACAGTTACCCTGCTTATGTTTTTTACTTGAATGTCTTCACCTGTGTATGTTTTTAGCTTGGCCACTGTTCATTCCAAACTTAATTGATGTTCAACATTATTCAAATATCTGAAAGTATATTCCACAATCACAGTAGTGGAAGCTCCCATGTCTATTTCCATTTTTACAGGTTTGTCATTTACTTTCACTGTGACAAATATTGGTTGTCTTTCCAACTTACAGATTAAACAATGAGTAAATAACAGGCTCTTCTATATTGTAGATTTCATTGGGCCTCTTCTTTTGTTTACAAGCCTGCTTAAATCTTTCCTTACATTGCCTCATTATATGTCCATTTCTGTGACAATAATAGAATTCAATTCTTTTAAACTGCCAATTGCTGAAAAATTGTTTCTACTTCTATTAAAATTATTCTTCAGTTTTGCTGCTAAGCAAATTTTCTTTATTCTTCAGCTAGTGGGGGGTGTTTCCCGCTTCTCGGCAGAGTCTCGCTTTCTCGCGCCACTTTCGGCTGAGGTTTCCTGCCTGATGTGGAGGACGGCGCCATTTTGCACACGCTGTATTGTTAGTGAAGCTCTTACAGCGCTTTCCAGGCCAACGCTATCTCTAGCGCCTTCTTGAAATCCAGGTTCACTTCAGACAATAATCTTATCTGAATAGCGTCCTCTTCACCCCACACACAAAACGATCTCTGAGCATGTTGTTCAAAGTCATACCAAACTCTCAATTTTCTGTTAACTGCTTCAAATTTGCCACATAGCATGCAATTGTCCCACCCGGGGCTCTATTTTTGCAAATTAAACCTGAACCTCTGCATCGTGACTGAGGGTTTGGGTTGAAAGTGACCCTTTATGAGGTCTACAAATTCATTGAAATTTTTCAAATCTGGGGCACTTGAAAAAAATGTGAGGCATTCTATGTATTGAGACCAATTGTCTGTGGCTGCTTCAAAAGGATCAATTCTCCCATTTTGAAAGGGGATAATTTCTTCAATTCTAGTGGAGCTTGCTACTTTTTACAATCAGTTGGCGAGGTATAATGCCAATTTCTTGCTAACTTGATTTCTTCTGTTCAAACCTGTTAGACCATAAGACCATAAGATGTAGGAGCAGAAGTAGGCCATTCAGCCTATCGAGTCTGCTCCGCCATTCAATGAGATCATGGCTGATCTGATAATCCTTGACTCCACTTTCCTGCCCTATCCCCATAACCGTTGATTCCCTTACTGGTTAAAGATCTGTCTAGCACAGCCTTGAATATATTTAATGACCCAGCCTCTATAGCCCTTTTTGTTAAAGAATTCCACAGATTGACTGCCCTCTGAGAGAAGAAATCCTTCCTCGTCTCTGTTTTAAATGGATGCCCTCTTATTCTGAAATTATGCCCTCTGGTCCTAGACTCTCACACAAGGGAAAACAACTGCTCAGCATCTACCCTGTCAAACCCCGTAAGAATCTTATGTGTTTCAATAAGATCACTGCTCATTCTTCTAAACTCTAATGAGTATAGGACCAAATTACTCAACTTCTCCTCATAAGAAAATCTCTCCAAACTCGGGATCACCCTAGTGAACCTTCTCTGGACTGCCTCCAATGCCAATATATCTTTCCTTAGATAAGGAGTCCAAAATTGTTCACAGTATTCTATGTGTGGTCTAACTAGTGCCTTGTACAGTTTTAGCAAGATGTCCCTATTTTTATACTCCACTCCCTTTGAAATAAAGGCCAACATTCCATTTGTCTTCCCTATTACCTGTTGAACTTGTATGTTAGCTTTTTGGGATTCATGCACAAGGGGTCCCAAATCCCTCTGTGCTGCAGCCTTCTGCAGTCTTTCTCCAGTTAAATAATATTTAGTTTCTCTATTCTTCCTGCCAAAGTGCATAACCTCACATTTTCCCACATTATATTCCATCTGCCAAATTTTTGCCCATTCACATAACCTGTTCATATCCATCTGTAGACTTCTTGTGTCATCCTCACCACTTGCCTTCCCACCTATTTTTGTGTCATCTGCAAACTCGATGATAGTATATTCACTTTCCTCATCTAAGTCATTAATAAACATTATAAATAATTGAGACGTCAGCATTGATCCCTGTGGCACTCCACTAGTTACAGGTTGCCATCCTGAAAATGCCCCCCTTATCCCAACTCTCTGTCTTCTATTAGTTAGCCAATTCTCTATTCAAGCAGACATACCACCTCTGACACCATGGCCTCCTATCTTATTAAGTAGCCTTATGTGTAGTACCTCAACAAATGCCTTTTGGAAATCCAAATATATTACATCTACCTGGTTTCCCTTTATCTATCCTGTCTGTTAACTCCTCAGAGAATTCTAATAAATTTGTTAGGCATGATTTCCCCTTCATGAAGACATGCTGACTCTGCTTGATTTGATTATGTATTTCTAAATGCTTTGTTATTACACCCTTTATAATAGCCAACATTGTCCCAATTACAGATGTTAAGCAAACTGACCTATAGTTACCTGTTTTTTGTCTCCCTCCCTTTTTGAATAAAGATGTTACATTGGCCATTCCCCAATTCTCTCGGGCTTTTTCAGAATTTAAGGATTCTTGGAAGATTACTACCAGTGCATACACTATTTCTGTAGCTACTTTCTTTAATAACCTAGGATGTAACCCATCAGGTCCAGGGGACTTATTGGCCTTTAGTCCCATTAGTTTCCCTAGTAAAGTGATAGTTATTGTATTTATCTCTTCCCTCCCTTTTGTCCCTTGATTATTTAGTATTTTCAGAATGTTATTAGTATCTTCTTTTGTGAAGACTGAAGCAAAGTATTTATTCAACTCCTCTGCCATTTCCTGGTTCCCCATTATTATTTCCCCAGCCTCATTCTCTAAGGGGCCGATATTCACTTTAGCCTCTGTCTTCCTTTTTATATATTTAATGAAGCTCTTACAGTCCATTTTTATATTACTTGCTAGTTTACCTATTTTATTTTTGTCGCCAGTTTGTTGTAGGGTGGCCGAGTTGCACCATTAGTGATAGAGTTGAACTGCAGGCAATTCTTGGGTGGAAACATTAAGTTTATTTACAATATACTCAGCAGCAATTACACGTGTGCCTTCAACTCCAAGAGCAGAATTTTCCCTTTGGTGTATAAAATGACGCGTGGTAACGTTGGGCGAGTGCCCCGATGTCACCGTGCACCATCACGATATTTAGTTTGGCGGGCACACGTTGATCTCTGATGCACACCCCCCATTAACTAACAGGCCACTTAAGGTCCTTGAGGCGCCAATTGACGGTGATTTTTTGGCACCCGTGCAATCTTCAGGTTGGCTCATGGGCGCAACGGGCAGGCGGGTAGGACACATTTATATAAACCTCATCCATGGGCGGGATGAGAGGGCTCAGTGAGTGTGCCCTGTCAAATATTAATTTTTTTAAAGTTACTGATATTTGCCTGTGTGATCTGCTATACTTCAAAACACATTCCAGCTGCTTGGTCTGGACTTACAACCTTCAGGTCAGCACTCTTTAGTGAGGAATCCTTTTTGGGCCTACAGGTTTCAGGAAGCCTTCCCTTAGCCTGGGAATGGGAGCTGAACTCTCCACTGGAGGCACCTCCTCTGAGAAGGGAGGGAGGGCTAGAAGGGGAAGGAGGCCAGAAGTGCACATTCAGCCTCCAGGGGAGCCACCTTTGGGAGGACAAGGGGTGCACAGTCAAGAGGTAGTCCAAGGTGGAAGGGGCCACAGAAGACCACTATCCTGCTGCCAGGGTATACAGGCAGCGAAGCAGCTACCTCAATATACCTGAGGTGCAGTGCCAAAGGAGGCTCCGTCTCTCAAGGGAGACAGTCAATTATATCTGCCGGACGACTGGGCCTGAGATCTCCACTAACTGTGTGGGTGGACACCCCATGCCTGTGGCTCTAAAGGTCACAGCTGCCCTCGACTTCTATGCCTCTGGCTCCTTCCACATGTCAGTGGGTGATCTTTGCAGAGCTCCCAATCAGCTGTCCACACTTGTGGCAAGCAGGTTACAGATGCTCTGTTCAGGCGTGCATTGACCTTCATCCACTACCATTGGGACCAGGCAAGCCAGACACAGTGAGCCTGAGGCTTCGCGGCCATTGCTGGCTCCCCCCGCGTCCAGGGTGCAATAGACTGTACAAATGTGGCCATCAAGGAACCAGCAGGTGAGCCCGGTGCCTTCATCAACAGGAAGGGCTTCATGAACGTGCAGATAATATGTGATCACAGGATGCTGATTCTGCAAGTTTGTGCAAGGTACCCAGGCAGCTCCCATGATGCCTATATCCTGAGACACTCCCAGGTGCTGGGGCCCTTCAATGCTCCAGCCTGGCTGGATGGATGGCTGGTGGATGACAAGGGCTATCCCCTCAGAAGGTGGCTCATGACGCCTCTCCGCCATCCAAGAACAGAAGTTGAGCAGCGGTACAATTGGAGCCAGGGCACCACAAGGGCTGTGGTGGAGAGAGCCATTGGTCTTCTCAAGATGCGCTTCTGATGCCTGGACTGCTCAGAAGGCGCACTCCAGTACCCCCCAGATCGTGTGTCGTTGATAGTGGCTGCACGCTGTGCTCTCCACAATCTTGCACTGAAAAGGTGGGGGGACGATGAAGACATCGACCCATCGGGTGCAGCTGCACACAATGAATCCAGCAGTGAGTCCAAGGATGAGCATAAACATGGAAATGCTGAGGGGGTAGACGCTGACCCGGGCATACTCCAGGGAGGCAGGGACATCCGGGATGCTTTAATCGAACGAATGTTCAGCGAGCACAACACAAATGGACCTCCAGGACAAGCCTGAGCTGTAGGCTCCACACTTGATACCTAAGTGCCAAATCTGCCAGGTTAGGAACATTAACTAAGGTCATTGTTAATAAAGCTGAATGAGCAGAAACACTCATAGCATTTTTGGAAACCATCTACCTGCAGAAGAAAAGAGGCACCTCAGCCATAGTGATATGTCTGAATTTAATATTACAACCAAAGAAACTTAATGAAACAAATGACAAAGGTGTTAAAAATCACGTCAACTCATAAAGACCTCATTGCAGGCTAACACAAAAGCACCAGTGATAAACCCGTGGTGTGCCTAAGGTGCCTTATGTTTACATTTCCAGGTGCTATGTCTTGATGCTGCTCGGAGTGGCATCTGAGACAACCTGCTGACTCTGCCGTCCTGTTGGCCTTGATGACCTTGGCGGTCGTCCTCTGGCCCGTGGAGTCTGTGCTGGGCCCGCCTGGGTGGGATCTGCCAGTTCCACAGCTGGCATCGCCCCAGTCGTTGCAGCCTCACTGGATGCAATAGTCACTGGGAGGGGGACGGGGGAGCTGCCACCCCCCATCTGGAGTGCCCTGAGAGGAGCCCGCAGAGACGACAGGCAGCTGCTGCGCTGATGTAAGATTACTTCTGACCTCCCTGCTCGCCGTGGATGGACGGGCCCCTAGCTGGGAAACTTGGTGCCCAGACCATTTCCCACATTGGCACTGACCAGCTGAGGTCAATGCCGATGTGAGGGCTTGCTGATCAGACTGTATCCCCAGGAAGCCCTGAGTGGGTCTCCTGGAGGAGCCTCTCCACGAGAGTCGCCACCCTCTCACTGGAGGATACATGGTGCTCGGCCATGAGGCTCAGTGTTTCGATGATCATCCACGTGGACAGCTCCACCACGGACACCAAGCCGAGCATAGCCTCATGTATCTCCTTCAGATGCACACAACTGGCCACATTTCCTGCACTTGCTGCATCGCAGACGACTCCAGAGGCACATCATAAGGCACCGACTGAGCATGTGCCTGGTCCCCTGCAGTCCTCCTACTGCTGGTTCCATGGGCACTCTCATCTCTGCCAGCTCTTCGAGCAACTAAGTGCCGTCACTGCTGTGCCCCGGGAGACTAGCCGATGATCTAATTCCCACCGAGGTGCTAGTATCTGCCCTGGTGCCTGTCTGGCAGAGATGGTGTGACGGTAGTGAGACTTCAGGCCTCTCAGGTGTGAGAGGGGGCCTCTGCTGCTCCTCCACCCGGCCCTGCTCCACTGATGCTGAAAGGAAGAACAAGGATATTGGATCAGTTAACGCAGAGACAATGCCAATGTTCATCCCTGTCTCCCGGATCATTATACGCTTGTCCTCCCATAAGCAATGGTCAAGCCATGTTGCAAACTTCAACCACTGAACATTCAACATTGCCATGGCTGTTGGGAAAACAATGGTGACCTCACTGCTGGGCAAACATACTTGCCTGTGGCACCCCAGCCTCACTGACACTGGTGGACCTGGGCACATGGTTCCTCTCCAAATCTAGGGCCTCCTGCTCAAAGCGGCTGAGAATCGCCAGCTGTGCTGGCCCTCCACCAGTCCTCATCTGCATTATGTGCATTCTTCTCCTGAAAAGGAGAGAAGAGCATTGATTCGTGCTACTTGTACCTGGACTCTCTTCGCGGATGGCCCACCCCAACCAGAGTGGGACAATGCAGGGCTTCAGTGTCTCCTCACCCCGCTACTGCCGAACACTCACACAAAGATGCCAGGCCTGTGTCCCCCGCACATCACCACCCCCCCACCCACCCATCCACTCCGCGCCCCCCCCCCACCCCCACCACTCCTTTGGCCAAATACTGGCTACATCACATTAGAGGCACCACACAGTATATCCTTCCATAGCAAAGAGGCGCAAGCACAGAGGACAGCTGATCGATCGGTGCCACGCCACCTTGAAGCTCCTCTCCCAGCATGTCAGCACCCTGACTTGGACATGTCCTGCAGTTCCAGCACTGAGCCTAGGTGCAGCTCCTCCAGGTGGCCCCCCAAAACAGTCATGTGGGTCACAGTATACCACATGCTACGGGGGCAGAAACCATCTCTTCACCACCCTCTCAGGGTGATCTCGGCATGGGCAATATCTGCTGGCCCACCCAGCAAAGGACCCATGCAGCCAATGATTCAATGCAGACTTGGCAGAGGTGAGGGTGGGGGTTACTGGGGGGGGAAAGCCAACCTGCTGGGTTAGGTGACCAATGCCAACATGGTGCTCACCCTTCCTGAGCACAACAGGTCATTGAAGCGACTGTGACACTGGATACAGGTGCACCGCACCACGTCCCGGGATCTCATCATGTCCGCCACCTCCTCTCAGGCACGTTTGGTCATGAGGTGGGGGGACCTCCTCCTCCCATCCTGGGGTACGAGGATCTCCCACCATGCTGTCACCTCCTCGAGGAGGGCAGTAAGGCGATCATCGGAAAAACGAGGGGAAAATTTCCCCCCTGCCGTACCCTCCTGCCTGGCCTGCTCACCAGCAGCGCCCTGGGGAGCCCTTCCACTGGCCATGATTCACAGCCTCGGAAAGGCTGCAGCAACTTCTTAAAACAGGCCGCCGGGTCACCATTGGATCTGGCAGTCACTGCAGTCCCACTGCTGCCCGCCCACTCCCGCTGTCTTCGGGAGTCTCAATTCACACTGGACGGGCCTTAATTAGCCCGCCCGTGTAAAATGGTGGCCTGGACCCGATCGTGGGTGGCACTCCCGCTCCACCCGCCCGACAGGCAGAAAATTCAGCCCCAAGTCTATCTCTACACTGACTTTGGAGATAGCTGCACTGTCTTCCTATTGGTTACTATAGATCATGTGATCTCTCCTAACAAATATTATTCTTAGAGGTACATTATACACTAAATAAAACCATAACTACTACAAATACACTACATTGAGCAGCAATAAATGTTATTGGTCATGTATCTGCCCATGCACAATTGATCAAATATTATTTTGTAAGTTTTTGCATCCTCTGTCTTTACTGCTCTCCTTAATTTTGGTGAGAGTCTCCATTTGAACAATGATTTTCCCCACTTTGTGTCTGTGTGTTCCTACTGCCCAATGTTTCCAGCCTGACACAATAACTGACCTGCTGCTATACCTCTCTCAATGCGACACTTGATGAAACCCCAAGGAGGTACGGGGAGATGGGTTGAATTGCCCATTCATCTCCTGTTCATCTGTGTAGGAAAACACTTAACCATCGCTCAGTTTAATAACATCTTCTGACTGGTAACTCTTAGAGTGGAGAATTGCGAGCGTGAATTGCATCCTTCGTGGCACTGCAAGCTGCAATGCACCAGTTTGTGATTTTACCTGAAGACAGGGTAATATAATGGCAATGTCCTCAACGAAATGGCACAAAATGCAATTCTAAATAGAGAAGTGTCATATCTTACATATTTTAAAAGAAATTGATTTAACGTTAGTGGGCTATTTGCTATTATATTGATAACTTTCAAGCAATTACAAATGTTCATTTTGTGAGTATGTATTTAATTTAATATCAAGTAATAAAACATCCACACAACAAACTTTTTAGAAATAGCAGAAAGCTGCACTTCAATTTGGCTAATCATAGGACCTCAATTTGATAGCCTCTAATGTTAGACGTTAGACAGATAAAACAAGTGTTTATATACATCAAAAAGATTAGACTCAGCAGCTGTTTCCAAGGGAACATGTGGAAAAAAACGTGCTCACATGCAATTATTTGCTGTGAGTTTGCTTAAGTACAACTGAACGGGGCTACATTTGGTACATGATGTTACTGAACACTGTCAAATTATAAAGCACTGAACATTTTGTTTTTCCACAATCATTTGGAACAATATCCAAAAGGGAATACTATCTAGCTACTCTGTTTTCCATTAATAACTAATGTTTCAGCACTAAACTTTTATTAAACTTTCTTTAGGTCAGCATATGAGCCTAACTTGACCTTAGTGCTTCCTACGACATTTGATACATTCGGCGTGTCATATTGATTAATGATAATCTACTAAAACATATCAGCTGAGCTGGAGCCCAAGCTTCAGACACTGCAGTGCATTAGGAATGGGGAAAAGTTACCTAAACGCGTTTCCAGGAGGCAGTCATATCCTTAGGCTAGATACTTCTCATTTGGTCCATGATCAGGGACAGGTGTGTGTGACTGTGAGTGAGGCAGGTATGGGGACACTGAAGGTAGAAATGGAAAAGGCTGAGCCCCTGCAATTGTCCAACATTTTCGAGGTTTTTGCAGCCTGTGTGGACGCTGGTTAGGCCACAACTGGAGTACTGCATGCAGTTCTGGTTACCACATAATAGGAAGGATATAATTGCACTGGAGTGGGTGCGCAGGGGATTTACCAGGATGCTGCCAGGGCTAGAGGGTCTGAGCTATGAAGAAAGATTGGATAGGCTGGGGTTGTTTTCCTTGGAGCAACGAAGGTCGAGAGAGGACCTGATGAAGGTGTATAAGGTGAGAAGGACTCATCTGTGGCTCACTAAGGAGATTAAGGATAGTATTAGATTAAAGGAAGTGGTTTATAAGGTTTTCGAGAATAGTGGTAAATCTGAGGATTGAGAATGCTTTAGAAATCTGCATAGGGCCACTAAAAAGTTGACAAAAAGGGAAAAGTAGAATATGAGAGTAAACTAGCCAGGAATAGAAAAACAGATTGCACGAGCTTTCACAAGCAAATAAAAAGGAAGTGAGTAGCTAAAGTAAGCATTGGTCCCTTAGAATTAGAGACAGGAGAAACTATCATGGGGAATGATGAAATGGAAGAGACATTGAACAAATATTTTACGTCAGTTTTCATAGTGTAAGGCATAAGTTACATACGAGAAATCAAGGATAACTTAGTGTCTAAAAAAATGAGGAAATTATGTTAATTAGTATCAGGAGAGGAAAAGTACTGGAGCAACTCAAGAACCTAAAATCTGACAAATCTCCAGGACCTGCTGGTCTGCAGCCTAGAATTCTAAAAGAGATAGCTGCAGGGAGAATGAATGTGTGGACTATGATTTTCTAAGATTTACTAGATCCGGAAACAATACCAGCAGATTGGAAGCTCAAGAATGGGGGGACAGAGAAAACAGGGAACTACAGACCAGTTACCTGACATCAGACATTGGGAAAGTACTAGGATCTATTATTAAGGAAGTCTTAGCAATGCACTTAGAAAGTCAAAGTCAACATGGTTTTATGAAAGGGAAACTGTGTTTGACACATTTATTAGAGTTTTTTGAGGATATAACTAGTAGGGTGGATAAAGACGAATCAGTAGATGTAGTATACTTGGATTTCCAAAAGGCATTTGATAAGGTGTCACACAGAAGGTTTGTACACAGGTTAAGGGTCCATGGGTTTAGGGGTGATATATTAGCATAGATAGAGGATTGCTTAATGGACAGGAAGCAGAGAGTTGGAATAAATGGGATATTTTCAATTTGGCAGTTGTGACTAATAGAGTGCCACAAAGATCAGTACTGTGACCTCGGTTATTTATAATCTATATTAGTGACTTAGACAAAGAGACAGAGAACAACGTATCTAAGTTTTCTGATTATACAGAGCAAGATGGGAATGCAAGCTGTGGGGTGGACACATAGAGACTGTAAAGAGATATTGACAGGTTAAGTTAGTAGGCAACAAATTAGCAGATGGAATATCATGCAGGGACGTGTGAGGTTATTCACTTTGGTTGTAAGAATAGAAAAGCAGAATATTCTTTTAAAGCTATGAAACTTCTAATCATTGATGCTGAAGTAAGACTTGGGTGTTCTCATATGAACATGCAGGTACAGCAAATTAGGACAGCAAATGACATGTGAGCCTTTATTGCAAGGGGGTTGGAACACAAGAATAAAGAAGTCTTGCTACAATTGTACAGGGTTTATTCCAGGCATGTGGAATACGGGTCAGAATCTGACAGCCCCCCCTGCCAGCCTCTTTGAAGGCGGGGCAGCACATAAAATAAAATGGGTGGCTAGCCCACCTACTTCCTGCCCATCCCCGATCTGTCCAACATTTTGCAGTGGGCGGGTAGGGCATCAGGCAGTCCGCCCACCCTTAGGGCTATTGACTAATTGGCCAATTAATGGCCAGCTAAGGGCCGCGTTCTACCTCTGCTGCCATAGTATGGTGGGTGGGGGAAGACAGAAGGAGAGTGGCCAGCCTGGTAATTTTCCTGCTTTGGTTAAAAGGTGAGAGGAGAGGGGTTACATTTTAGGGAGTTCCCTGAGCCCATTGGGGACAACCCCTCAAGACGGTATCCCCCTTTGTGCCTCCCCCAGCCTTTAAAACTTGACCACCCCTTGCTAGCATCTCCAGTTCCTCCCTGACCAAAAACCTCAGACTTACCTAAGTATGGTGTCAATGTTGTCTTCTTCCTGGGATTCCCTTGTAGTCCCAGCAGTGGCCACTACCGCATTATGGCACTGCTGGGACTACTGCTGCTGTCAAGGGTGGGACTTCCTGTCCCTGCAGGGCAGAATCCAAATCTCACCTTGTTAAGGCTGCCCCCTAGCATATTATCTCTGTGGGCAGCTTCTTTTTAAAGTCAGTGAGCTTCCGTTGGTGGGGGGGGGGGGGGGGGGGGGGTGTGGTCGGTGAACAATATAAACCCCCTAATATCCACCCCACAGTGTGAAATTTTGCTCTCCATATTTAAGGAAGGGTATTCTTGTATTGGAGATATTACAGTGAAGGTTCACTAGATTGGTTCCTGGGATGAGAAGGTTGCCCTGTGATGAGAGGCTGAGTAAATTAGGTTTATATTCACTGGAGTTGAGGAGAAGGAGAGGTAATTTCATTGAGATTGCCAAGACTTTGAAGGGGCTTGACAGAGTAGATACTGTAGGCGAGTTCTGTCGAAGGGTCATGAGGACTCGAAACGTCAACCCTTTTCTTCTCCGCCGATGCTGCCGGACCTGCTGAGCTTTTCCAGGTAGTTCTGTTCTTGTTTTAGACACTGAGAGGTTGGCTCCACTGGCTGGAGAATCTAGAACAAGGGGGCACAGATTGAGGATGAGGGGCCAATCATTTAGGACTGAGGGAAGGAGAAAGTACTTCACTCAAAGGATTGTGAATCTTTGGAATTCTCTACCCTAGATCAGGACTTCCCAAACTGTGGGTGGCGAGGTGAGATTTTGGGTTTTGGATCTCCGAGGCAGCAATGGACTGAACGCTACCAGGCGGAGAGGCTCCTTTAAATCCTCACACACATCTTTGAGGCCTGATTGCTGCTACAAAAAAAGGCCAGTGAAAAGGTATGTGTTTGTTTTGTTTTTAAAACCGTGCAGTTTAAGTCATTCTCAGCACACTGAATTCCTCCTGCCTCACTCTGCAGCTGAAGCTACCCTACCGTAGCTCAGGGTCTCATAAAGTCTGAGGCAGTTAAATGGGGTCACACCAGGAAAAGGTTTGGGTAGCACTGCCTTAAAAGGTTTTGAACGTGCCATTATTGAACATACTTAAAGCCGAGAAAGGTACATTTTTGATCTCTCAGGGAACCAAAGGATATGGGGAGCAGGTGGGAAAATGGATTTTGAACCCAAGATCAACCATGATTTGAATGATGGGAGCAGGCTCGATGGGTCAAGTGGTCTTCCCCTGCTCCAATTTCTTATGTTCTCATCAAGTCGGAGATATAGTTGTTGCTACTTTATTAAGATCCGCCTAAGATTCATCACTATTGCAATGTAAGGTCTTTAATTATTCATGGATTATTAAGCCTGCAGTACTGCAGTTGGAAGTACCTACATCATTCCACTGATCTGGACGACTATGGGTGTTCAAGGATTTCACATAGAACAAAGCATGATTTATTGGAAATTGCTTCTTCAAAGAAATCATCTTGTTACACCTTTACCCTCAGAAATTAACAGCTGGGAATGAATGGCACAGTGAACAAGTGGGGATGGAATTCCTCTAAATCTAAACATTGCAGCTAATGTGCGTAAGTATGTGCTAATATGATTAATCTGGTTGGTCAGCACTAACAGAATATTAGCCCAATTTTAGCTAAAATTCCTTGAGGGAGTAATCTTGGTTACTGTGCAGATGGTATATTAATACCTGTTATGACTTGTGGAGGAGTTTTAATGCACTAATTAAAGAAAAATTTGTAACAGTGCTTCTGTTTGCTTGGTAATCCATTATTAGGGTGATGTTATGTATGGGATGAAGAGGTCTAATATAGAACAGAGCAAACGGCATTCTAATGACTGTTTTATATCCACGCAACAGCATTGATGCCACAATTTCCTCCATATTAGTATTAAGACCATTAAGTATTAGGCCATTTCCTATCTACTGATTTCATCACTCTCCAAGGCTGAATTGGACCATTCACAACCTCCGTGTCTTAATTTAACCAGACTTGAATTTCTGAATCCCTACCCTCTGTATCACCTGTTAATGTCTTTCCCTCATGTTCCAGCCCCTGATTCAGCTCTTCTGTTGATTTTTTTCATATAATTTTTTTTATTCAATCATGGGATGTGGGCAGCACCGGCCATCATTTATTGTCCATCCCTAATTGCCCTTGTTCAGAGGACAGTTAAGAGTCAACCACATTGCTGTGAGTCTGGAGTCATACGTAGGCCAGACCAGGTAAGGATGGCAGATTTCCTTCCCTAAAGGGCAATAATGAACCAGATGGGTTTTTACAGCAATTGATAATCCTGGATCACTAGGACCTGTACAAGCGGGATGGTCTACATCTGAACCAGAGTGGGACAAACATCCTTGCGGGCAGGTTTGCTAGTGCTGTTGGGAGGAGTTTAAATTAATTTGGCAGGGGGAGGGGACACAGAATGTTAGCAGAATAGGGACACATCATAATACAGTAAAACAATTAAGTCAGAGGGAGTACAGCTGCATTAAGTTTCAAGGGAGTAAGGCAAGGCTGGATGGCCTCTACTTTAATGCCAGGAATATTACAGGTAAAAGTGATGAGTTAAGGGTGAGGATTGACACATGGAATTATGATATAGTAGCCATCACTGAGACATGGTTGAGGGAGGGGCAGGATTGGCAGCTCAACCTCCGGGATATAGAATCTTCAGGTGAGACAGGGGAGGGGGTAAAAGAGGAGAAGGCATTGCATTATTAGTTAAGGAGTCCGTTACTGCAGTAAGGAGAGATGATATCTTGGAGGGGGCATCAAATGAAGCTTTGTGGGTAGAGTTTAGGAATAAAAAAGGGGCAGCCACATTGTTAGGTGTTTATTATAGATCCACAGATAGTTAGCAGGAAATTGAGGAGCAAATATGGGCACAATTTGCAGAGGTGTGTGAAAACAATAACAATAGGGTAATTATATTATGTGATTTCAACTTTCCCAACATTAATTGGTATAGACATGGTGTTAAGGGCTCAGATGGAGTGGATTTCTTGAAATGTGTACAGGAGAAATTTTTAGGTCAATATGTAGAGGATCCAACAAGGGATGGTGCATTGCTGGACCTAATTCTGGAGAATAAAGCCAGACAGGTGGCTGAGATCGTGATGGGGGAGCATTTTAGTGATAGCGACCACAACATGGTACAATTTAAATTTGTTATGGACAAAGAAATAGACAGGTTGCAAAAAAATGTTTTGGATTGGGGAAGAGCGGATTTTAGTAAAATAAGGCAGGATCTGGCCATGGTAGACTGGGAACAGCTACTGGTGGGGAAATCTACAGAGGAGCAGTAGGGGGTGTTCAAAAAGGAAATGGGGAGGGTACAGGTTCAACATGTTCCCTCTAGGGTGATAAGAAGGAGTAACAAGTCCAGAGAACCATGGATGACCAGAGATATTCAGGATATGATGAGAAGGAAAAGAGAGGCTTTTAGCAGGTACAAGGGAAGCAAATCAGCAGAGGCATTAGTGGAGTACAGGAAGTGCAGGGTGGAACTTAAGAAAGCAATTAGGAGAGCAAAGAGGAGATATGAGAAAGCTCTGGCTGGTAAAAGTAGAGAAAATCCCAAGATATTCTATAAGTATATCAATGGGAAGAGGATAACCAGGTAGAGTAGGGCCCATTAGGGACCAAGGGGGCAATCTATGGGAGCCAGAGGACATCAGTATAGTGTTGAATGAATACTTCACATCCGTCTTCACCCAAGAGAATGAGGATGAAGGTATCGAATTTGGGGAGAGATTGCGAGGTTCTTGAGCAAATTGATATAGGGAGTGACATGGTATTGGAGGTGTTGGCTGGCTTAAAAGTGGACAAATCTCTAGGTCCGGATGATTTGTGTCCCAGACTGCTGAGGGAGGCAAAGGAGGAGATCACAGGGGCTCTGACCCAAATTTTTAATTCCTCTCTGGCCATGGGAAGGTGCCAGAGGATTGGAGAACAGCTAAAGTTGTTCCGCTATTTAAGAAGGGTTGGAGAGATAGGCCAGGGAATGCCAGTGATAGGGAACCTACTGGAGAAAATTCTGAAGGAGAGAATCTATCTCCACTTGGAGAGGCAAGGTTTGATCAGGGATAGTCAGCATGGCTTTGTCAGAGGGAGGTCATGCCTAACAAATTTGATTGAATTTTTTGAGGAGGTGACCAGGTGTGTAGGTGAGGGTAGTGCAGTTGATGTAGTTTATATGGATTTCAGCAAAGCCTTTGACAAAGTCCCACATGGGAGAATTATAAAGAAGGCAAATGCACATGGGATACAGGGTAATTTGATAAGGTGGATTCAAAATTGGCTTAGTTGTAGGAGATAGATGGTGATGACAGAACGATACTTCACTGACTGGAAGCCAGTGGCGTACCACAGGGATCTCTGTACTGTGTCCCCTATTATTTGTCATTTATATAAATGGCATAGATGACAATGGGGGGTGGGGGGGGGTAGGTTCGGGGTAGGATTAGAAAGTTTGCGGATGACACAAAGATTGGCCGGATGGTTAAGAGTGAGGTTGAGTGTCTTGGGCTACAGGAAGATATCGACGGGATGGTCAAATGGGCAGATAAGTGGCAGATGGATTTTAACCCTGAAAAGTGTGAAGTGATACACTTTGGAAGGAGTAATTTGACGAGGAAGTATTCAATGAACAGCATGACACTAGGAAGTTCTGAGGAACAAAGGGACCTTGGCATGTTTGTCCATAGATCTCTGAAGGCGGAGGGGCATATTAGTGGGGTGGTGAAAAAGGCATATGGGACACTTGCTTTATCAATCTAGGCATAGATTACAAAAGTAGGGAGGTAATGTTGGAGTTGTATAGAACCTTGATGAAGCCACAGCTGGAGTACTGTGTGCAGTTCTGGTGGCCACATTATAGGAAGGATGTGATTGCACTGGAGGCGGTGCAAAGGAGATTCACCAGGATGTTGCCTGGGATGAAACATTTAAGTTATGAAGAGAGGTTGGATAGACTTGGGTTGTTTTCGTTGGAACAGAGAAGACTGAGGGGCGACCTGATCGAAGTGTACAAGATTATGAGGGGCATGGACAGGGTGGATAGGGAGCAGCTGTTCCCCTTAGTTGAAGGGTCAGTCACAAGGGGACATAAGTTCAAGGTGAGGGGCAAGAGGTTTAGGCGAAATTTGATGAAAAACATTTTTACCCAGAGGGTGGTGACGGTCTGGAATGCGCTGCCTGGGAGGGTGGTGGAGGCGGGTTGCCTCACTTCCTTTAAAAAGTACCTGGATGAGAACTTGAAATGTCATAACATTCAAGGCTATGGGCCAAGTGCTGGTAAATGAGATTAGGTAGATAGGTTAGGTGTTTCTCATGTATCGGTGCAAACTCGATGGGTCAAAGGGCCTCTTCTGCACTGTGTGATTCTGTGACAATGGTTTCATGGTCATCATTAGACTTTTACTTCAAGATATTTATCAAATTCAAATTCCACCATCTGCTGTGGGATTCAAACCCTGGTCCCCAGAGCATTACCCTGGGCCTCTGGATTACCAGTCCAGTAACAGTATCGCTATGCCACCATCTCCCCTTGCAGGGACTTTCTTGGGACATGGGCATCATTGGCAAGATCATCCATAATTGTTAGTCACCCCTTATTGCCCTTGAACTGAGTGGCTTGCTAGGCTAGGCTATTGCAGAGTGAATTTAAGAGTCAACCGCATTGCTATTGATCCAGAGTCACAAGTGGGCCAGGCCAGGTAAGGATGGTAGATTTCCTTCCTCAAGGGACATTAGTGAACCAGATGGGGTTTTACAATAATCGATGATCTCATTACTGAGACTAGCTTTATATTCCAGATTTATTAATTGAATTCAAATTCCACCAGCTACCGTGGTGAGATTTGAATGCACGTCTCCGGGTCGTTAGCATGGGCCCCTTGGCACACTAGTCCTGTGACATTACCACTATGCCACCACCCCCGCGTAAAATGGCTGAAACCCTTTTCCATTATTAAAGAGGAAGTAGATAGATTTTTGAAATATTGGGAAGTTGAGGGCTATGAGGAGCTGGCACGAAAGAGGAGTTGAGGCCTGGGACATAGCCAAGATCTTATTGAATGGTGGGGCAGGCTTGAGGGGCTGAATGGTCTATTCCTGCTCCTATTCCTTACATTCCTATGTCCTTATGCCTTTGTTACCTCTAGACACAATTGTTCCAATGTTCTCCTGACCGACCTCCCTTCTTCCACTCTTTGTAAATTTAAATGCATCCAACATTCTGTTGCCTGTATCCTAACTTATGTCAGGTCTATTGACCTATCACCACTATACTCGTTGACTTACATTGGCTAAAGTTCTGGTATCGCCTCGATTTTAAAATTCCCTCCTTGTAAACAAATCTCTTTATGTCCTCACCCCTTACCTCTGTAAACTGGTCCAGCCCAGTGGCAGTCTGAGGCCTCAGTGCTCCCCTAATTCTGACCTTCAATTTGGGGAGATGAGCAATAGCTCAGTCAAACAGGTAGGTCTTTAGTAATGACTTAAAGGAGAAGAGAAAAGCAGAAATATTTAGGGAGGGAATTTCAGAACTCAGGGCCTTGGTGACCAAAGTTACTGCTGCCAATGGCAGAGCAATGAAAATTGGGAATGCACAGGAGGTTACCGACACCCTGGGCAGGATTTTACGGTTTCCGGTGTGAGAGAGGTGGAACAGAAAGTGTGAGTCCGCTCACTCCCGCTATTTCAGCACGGCGAATCAAGTGTCAACTAGCCAATAAGCGGCTGTTTGGTGGAAAGAGTGGCCAATTAGCACCGGGATGTGGGGACTCCGTGTCCAATTGAGCATGTGGGGTGGGATGTTTGGTGGAAGTGGGATTAGGCCGTGAACCAGAAGTCGGTCGCGGCCACCATTTAAGGGCACGCTAGCACAGGGTTGGTGGCAGCTTCACAAGAAATCCACGTTTGGTGACAGGACACTTTGAGGAGGGCAGCATCCACAGCAGACACTGAAGCAGCGGAGCAGCAGCAGGTAAGAGAATGTTTTTCCATTCTGTGGACTATTGTGCCAATAGTTTCTCATTCAGGACCATGGACCTTGCCATGGAGGAAATAACACCTGCCCCATTCCTTGTCTGAATAATAAATGTTCAGAAAGAGAATCATATTCTACCCTTTAACTCAGTTTGCCACTCCACAGAGGCAGAAATACCACCTGACTATTTCGAGCACTTTCTGCTTGGAATACTCACCTGCTCTTCCAGCTGTCATGCCAAATGGTGGGACTCAAGCCATTGATGGCCCCACAGTTTGACGGTGGCTTCCAGCTTGTCCTCTGTCTTGTCCTGAGATTCGCCGTCAGAGGATGCCCTTTACCTCATTTGATCATTTCCGCCAGAGCCCCCCCCCACCTCTCTGGTGTGCCAGGTTGTGTATGGTGCAGCAGACCAAGATGATTGGTGAGACCAGAGCCAGAGAATATTTCAGAGAGCCACCTGCACGGTCCAAGCATCGAAATCTCATTTTGATGCCCCTGGTAGATGCGTGGCTCTCGCTGGAGTGCACCTCAGCCTCTGTCCACAGGCTTCTCAAAGGAGTCATGAGCCATTTCGTCAGTGAGTATCCCAGCTCTCAAATTGCTTTGGTAGACAGAAAATCCATGGCAAATGGGAGTTCCTAAGGATGTAAGAGAGTCATGACTAGTACCAGGATAGCAGGCACACACCTGCATGATCCTTTGACAATGGTCATACACAAGTTGGGCTCCGATGGAATGAAAACCTTTACTTTTGACAAACGCTCTTGGCTGGCCTGATGGGACTTTGATGACCACATGCAATCTATCACACCTTGAACTTTGGGGAATCCAATAATACACACAAAGCCTCTGGCTCTCTCAGTCTCACGAACATGGTGAAGGAGATGAAATCATTTGTTTGCCTAAACTTTGCATCCATGACTCCCTTTATGATATGGTGAGCTGAAGCTTGACATATGCTGCAAAGGTCTCCTGTGGTTCCCCAATTCATAAAAGTACAATGCCACAGTTATCTTGAGAGTGACAGGCATAAGGTGGCTACCAATGCAATTTGAACTGGCCTCCCCAGCCAGTAATTCACAAAGGTCATTGTCTCCCTGGAGAGATGCAGTCTACGAAGACACTGGCAGCCGGAGAGCTGAAGGTAATTCATGCTTTGCCTGTAGACTCCCTACACAGAATAGTCTACCAAGGACTGGCTGCTGTTGTTGTCTGTCTTGTTCTGGCTCTTGCACAGCAGGATGTCCCTCACCTGCTTGGATCGCAGGGTGTACCTGTTCCTGGACAGGTGGCCTCCTCTGTCTCCTTCTCCTCATTTCCTCCTCACTGGAGGAGCTCCCCCAAAATGCACAATCCCCATTGTGGGACAGTGATTTCCAGTTCCTCTGCTGGAGTTCTCACCTTCCAGGATAGCCCTGTGTCCAGGCAACCCCTCCCTCTCACTCTGTCCTTATTTGTAATGTCAGCCTATGAAAACTGAAGCAATAGAAAGTTAACTAACAGCCAAACAAACACCGCCAACTCAGCAGCAGTCGCTGCAGCCACATGCGACCACCATCCTGTTTGCAAGCCTTGTCATTTGCCCTTGGGCTGCCTCCTCATCCTGGCATAAATCACTCCCAACGTTTTTCCTGTGCATTTACTGAAAATAGAATGTGCAACATACGATTGCAGTCAATTGCCTCTTTAACAAGCTCAGTGGTCTGCTCATTGTTTTTTTTTCAAAACGGTGGGCAATCTTCTGATTTCAGCTCCCATTCACATTCCGTATTCTCAGAAACTGGAAGGATAACGTTGGATTGCCCACCCGACATCATCACACCATACTCTACGTAAGAGCGGTGGGGGAGGGGTGGGTATGGGCGGTGGTCACCCAATTTGCAGCTGTAAAATCCAGCCCCCTCCCCCCATCTTAATGCACAGCTGACTGCATTGAATTCAGTGCTGCAGCAGAAATATCACACAGGGTTTTGTAGCAGTCCCAGGATACAGAGTGCCATCGATATTTCTCATGTAATCATTGAAGCAATTGTAAAATATTCCATGGTGGTCCCTGAGCAGAAAATAATGCCACTCTGTGACCATACAAGAAAACTCTGTAGCCCTGATTTTAACCCTGCCTGCACAGTGTACATAGTTTGTGCTAGGAGTTAGCATGGCACCAGGCTTAACTCACAGTATTCCTCCAGGGGTGATAGAACATCAGGGAAAAGGCCCAGTGAGAGCAGGTAAAAAGAGGGCAGAGAATTTGAGCACTGACAGCACTGAAACAAGTGGAAGAGTCTGAATTCCACATCTTGACTAACACAGAGGAATAAGCAGCAAAGCTTAGGAATAAAAGCTGAGTGTTCAGTTCTTTCCTTATACTTCAATGTTTAACTATGTAGTAGATTAAGGGGCAACTTAACTTACAAAATTAGTACATAGGGCAAAATTTTCCCACTGTCGGGGGGCAAGAGCGGAAGCAGGCGCGCCGCTATTTTACGTGGGCAGGCCAATTAAGGCCCGCTCAGCGTGACATCGGCCAGGAAGTGCTATGCGCTCCCTGTGCAGGTGGGGGGTGGGGAGGGGGGAATTCCCTCAGTGCACAGGGAGTGTGCTTTTTTGCACATGCATGTGAAATAGCGCACAGATCTCCTTGAGGCTAGGTCCTGCCTCAGGGAGATCAGCTCAGATTTTCAACTTTTAATTAAGAAGTTTAAAAATTTTTCCTGCCATGTATCGTCATGTGACACTGTCACGTGAGTTGGGACATGTCCATAACTTTTATTTAAACCTTTCATTAAAATTTATATACCATCATGAAACTTCATCCCGCCAGTGGATGAGGTTTCATGTTTTTTCACAAGCCCACCTGGGCTCCCAGCTTGCCCGCCAACCTTAAGGTTGTACGGGCAGGTCCATTAATGAGCTGAATTTGGTTTTCTAATGGCCTTAGCAGGCCATTGACTGGTCAGCGGGCACGCATCTGACTCGGCTGTGTCCCCGCCGTCCTGAAAATGGAAATGACGCGGGGTGATGTCGGGAGCTCCGCCCGACATCACCCTGCATCATTATATGCGTTGGTGAGCGGGCCCCTCCCCCGCTTGCCGACTGGAAGATCCTGCTCATAATTTTCAGCCACGCGATTTCCTGCTCTTGCCTACCAGCAGCAGTCAGCATGGTGAAATTTAACAATAGCGATGAGAAGGGTTCAGGTCAGACACCCTATTTACATCCTACCTGATTTTATGCTCCATCAGATAGTTTATAGGATGAATACTGTCACCAGCACTCAGAGGACCTGGCTGCAGGAGCATTTTTGAAGATCTTCAATGGGATGTTACTGTTTATCTGCTACACTTATATCTGAAAAGTAAGCCCTGGCTTTAAGGCAATATTTTAAGCCTTTGTTGAATATTAAATTGAAGGGAAACTTTAAAATTAACTTGATACCCTTGGTATCCTTGGTACCCTTGTGTGGTACATGCATTAATGCATGTGGTCTATCTACAGAATGTACTACTGCTATGTGATGTTCTACAGAAGTGTGGATCTTTGATGAGAGGCCTGTCTGCTGGGGCTTCTTTCTGATTCAGCTGACTGCCTTTCCCGCTGTACTGCAGCCTCTAATGGTCTTGCATGCATGTCAGAAATAATTGGTCCTAGGACCTCTACTTCTGGGGAACCTCCTGTCTCTTGTACTGTGGCAGGTGCAGGCCAGGGACTGACAATAGTTGGAGAGCCACCTGCCTATTTGTATGCCTGGAAGGCTGTGCTGAAGCCAAGTTCGCAGTTCAGCCCAATGATCCACTTAAGCACAGGCTGCTGCACTGCCACAAGGTCTCTGAATTCCTTGCTCATGATGCCTACACTTGCATGGCCACTTAATCCCAGTGTTCAGAATTAGCATTTATTATTCTGTGCAAGCTCCCACCTGTGCAGTCAGGTGCCTAAGGGAGTGTTTGAATCAGGTTTACAGCTGAAAGAAATTTAAATGACTTAAAAAGCTACAGTCTCTCTTGTAACATAAAGGACGTGGCTTATGGAAAAAAAAAGAATCCCTGCATAATAGAGGTGCTTCACTTGTGCACTGCCAGTTTTACTGGTGGGGTAATTGGAATTCCTGCTGGACGATGTGAAACAAAGATTGACTACTTTGGCACTAAAGGGCACCCCCTAACCCACAGGATAATTGGTGTAACAGGTTTGGTGTCAGATGGCATTCACCCTATAAACTGTCATCAACATCCAAAGAGCCTGTCCTTAAAGGCAGAAGGGAGATGACTTGAAAAACCTTTTGAGGTGAGGTTACAGAACAATTCCTTTACCTCAAATACGCATACCACAAACTGTTCCCGTACAGCTTGTTCTTTTATCACTGCTGTGCACAAACCATTTACAATGCCTTACAGTCCTTGTATATAGAAATACTTGCTGTTTGGGCCTGATTTGCATGTGATCAGGCATTTCCAGACTACAACAAATACATGTGATACATGTGGTTGTTGCACAGAGGTTTCTCAGAATGCCGCATTCATTTCTTCTCATCAGCTGATCTATAACTGCCAGATAACATAGGTGGCCCTGAAGATCCATGAGCTCAGCTGCACTCTTCCTGTATAAGTGGTCTCGCAGTGCAGCAGAATTGTGGTGGGAAATTGGCCAGCTCCAGGACATGCTGTGTACCAGCCCAGGCTGCTAATTTCTCTCAGAGTCTGTTTTGTTAATTGTATATTAATTGTGTTTAATTGTATGCAGGTGGTGGGCATTAACTGATGAATCGCTTGAATCCCTCCGTATAGACACAGACTGAAGCCATCTGTTGGATTCGGTGATGTACACTTGTAAGGTGGATCTCTGTAAATAAATATAAACATGCTGTAAAATTTGGTTTCAGTTCTATCCTCTACCCAACTGGCTTTCTGGAATATAATATGCTTGAGGTAGATTCTACACCTATCACAGGGCGTGGGGCCTCTTGAAGAGAATTCTAAAATGAAGTGTTTCTTTGACCTCGGCCTCTGCTGCAGTGATTTGGTGCCAGAATACAGGTTTAGCCAACAACTGACACGAGGCCCCTCTGAGACCCAGGCCTGGACTTCCAATCAACCTGCTGGTACAATTCAGCCACCTTATTGTTCAGAAATCCTGTTGTCTCTTGGCACTGGCTGGGGCACCAAGCGCTGGTCAGTGGCAATTTTTCCACTTACCCCGGGTGGCACTCAAGGTGTGCTGATGGTGGCATGGATACCCACTCCTCTATTCAAATGTGGTGTCCTTCCCCTGACCCAGGATATTTTGATGGGATCAAGATCAAAGGTCACCATTAATCACTCCACTGCATGTCTGGTGATAGAGCAAGTGGAGCGAGCCCATGTATTTCTGGGCCTGGGAAAACAGATCTTGTTCTTCTTTAACTTACGAACGGAGTAACAGGAGTAGGCCAATCAGCCCCTTAATGAGCCTGTTCTGCCTTTCAATGAGGTCACGGCTAATATGCATTTAAGTTTTTCCTCTCCCACTGTGTCCTGCCTTGAACCCAAGGACTCACTCAAAACAAAATATGGATCTTGCCTGCTGCAACGCTCTGCGCATCTGCTCATTGCCTTCTGTTACTTGCTGCTTTATATTTCCCTGGAAGGTGAAGAGCAATTATCAGATATTTTATGCTCTGCATTTTAGGCTCCAGCATGCTTTTATCATTGTATGCAAGGCCTACTGTCAAGTATTTTGTCTACAGAAGGTTTGAGAGCTAACTGATGCTTTCTAATTGTCAGTTCTATGCATGAATAATTATAGACACTCTTAGGGTTTTTGTAGCTGCATCATTTTAGGTTGTCCTTTCATTATTTCTCTTGTGTTACAATGGCAGCAGGCTACTCCTGGCGATAGTAACAGTGGCTGCAGTATAGCTGTAGCTGGATCAGGATCGGGAATGAAATGTACTGGGTTCCAAAATGTTCACAAGAAATAGGGGAGAGGGGAGGTGGTTTTGATTATAAACAGCTCACGAGTTTGCAGCTGAAACTAGCAAGAGGTAAGCAGAGCGATGTCCTGGAGAGTCAGTGAGGGAACTTGTCCCATTTTCTGGGTTGTCCCTCATTAGGTAGGCAAGCAGCCAGCAAAAGCTATGTTCCTCATATGCAGCCTGCTGATTAAGAGATGGAGAAACAGGCACTGCTGTGGTTTAAAGGGGAGGTGATTTTTTCTTGCGGCAAAACACCAGGAAAGACACATTGTGTACGTGCCTGAAGATGCTTGATGGGTGGGGTTGGGATTGGGGGCCCCATGAGAAGAAGCAAAGTGTATTGAGCCATCGAGATGCATGTGCAGGAAAAGCACAAAAGGAGGTGGGCTTAAAGGGTTAAATTATGAAAAACCTTGCTTTGTACCCCCTTGAGTTTAGAAATGTTGAGGTTCGATCTAATCAATGTGTTTTAAATGATAAAAAGGATTCGAGAAGGTTAGATGCAGAGAAACTATTTCCTCTGGTGGCAGAATCTAGAACAAGGGGGAATTATCTTAAAATTAGAATTAGGCCATTCAGTGGTGAAATCAGGAAACACTTCTTCATACAAACAGTCGGGAAAATCTGAACTTTCTGCTCAAAAAGCCAGGGTGGATTTTGGGTCAATTAAAATTTCCAGGGCTGAGGTCAACAGATTCTTGCCAGACAAGGTTGTCAAGGGATAGGGAACAAAGGCAGGAAAATGGATTTGATCAGCCAAAACGCTAATTGGATGGCCTACTCCTATTTAAAAAAAATAATAATTCTTGGGATATAGGAAACCAGCATTTATTGCCTGTCCCTAATTGCCCTTGAGAAGATGGTGGTGAGCTGCTTTCTTGAATGCAACTGCGTGGCCATTTCAGAGGCCATTTCAGAGTCAACCACAAACTTGAAGTCACACATAGGCCAGATCAGGCAAAGATGATACATTTCCTTTCCTAAAGGACATTACCAAATGGGTTTTTACAGCAATCCAGTAGTTTTGTGGCCAACATTATTCACATTAGCTTTCTATTCCAGATTAATTTAATTAATTGAATTCAAATCCCCTAGCTGTCATAGTGGAACTTGAACTCATGTCCAGTCTATGAGTCCAGGCCCTGGAATTCTAGTCCAGTAACATAATGGCTATGCTACTGTATCCCTAACTTGAAGAAGTACTGATTCTGAGGACGGGTAGTAGGTGGAAATCACCAGGTCATTTACTTGCCCATGTTTCACCCGATGCCATGAGAGTTTACGGGCTCTGGAGTCAATGTTAAGTCCTTCCAGGGCCACTCCCTCCTGACTGTACACCACAGTGCTTGTGGGACAGGACATTCCAGGAATGGTGATGTAGATGGAGAAGTCTGGGATGTAATATACTGTGAAAATGACCAGATTGATCTGTAGCTTGACTAGCCTATGGGATAACTCTCCCAATTTTGGCACAAGCCCCCAGATGTTACGAGGAGGATTTTTTAGGTCAACTGCGCTGGGTGTGCCTGTGTCTAGATCAATGTCGGCTCTCCGGTTTTCATTTTATTGTTTTTCACAGCAGTTTGATGTCAGTCCACTTCAGAGAGCAGTTAAGATCAACCAAATGTGAATGTGGAGTCATATGTAGGTCAGACAGCTTAAGTATAGCAGATTTCCTTCCTTAAAGGGCCTATTTGAACTAGGCGGGTTTTTACAACAATCCGATAGTTTTATGGTTACCATTATTGATGCTAGTGTTTTATTCCAGATTGATTTAATTAGGTGATTTTAAATTCCCTTGCCGCCATGGTGGAATAATGAACACATAACTCTGGAGTAATTAGTCCAGGGACAGAATCCTTGGCTCCCACTCGCTGACGGGGTAAAATGACGCGCGGTGATGTCTGGCGGGCGTTCCGACGTAACCGCGCATCATTTAGATTTTCAGTTTGGCGGGCGCGCAGCCGACTCGACTGCATGCCCACCGAACTGTCAAAGGCCTATTAAGGCCATGTAAATATCAATTAAACTAATGAACTGAGCTGCCCGTCCAACCTTAAGGTTGGCAGGCAGGCGAAGAGCCCAGTCGGTTTTCGCATTCTTCCTGGAACCTCATCCACAGGCGGGATGAGGTTTCATGAATGTTTTTAAAGTGCTTTTAAAGTTTTTAATGAAATTAGTCCCAGCTCATATGACAGTTTCACATCAGGGGACATGTCCTTAAAATTTTTGTTTACCTTTAATGTTTCACAAGTGAACCTAATCTCCCTGAGGCACCTCTGCGAAGGAACGTGCTCCTGACTTAGGGAATGTCCCCCTGCCCACACAGCGAATGCTCAGTGCTTTTGGTGCGTGTCACGCTGGGTGGGCCTTAATTGGCCTGCCCACGTAAAATGGCAGCGCAGACCCGATCAGGGGGCGCCGATCGGGTCCACGCTCGCCCCCAATCAAACACCCCCGACGGGGGAAAAATTCTACCAAGGTCTCTGGAATACTAGCCCAATAACATAACCATTTTCTACAGTTCCCTAACATGTCCCTATGTCCCTACATTCCTATGCTCGTACATTCTGATGTCCTTATGTTCCATTTGCAGTGGGACCTAGCTACGTAAAAGTAATTTAATGATCCCTGTTGGGAGGGTAAGGATTTCTCCAAGGGTGCCTTTTTCTCTTTCATGCCCCTCCTCCTGTTTACACCACATCCTTCCCCTCCCAGAGGGAACTATGTAGAAGAGCTCCAATGAATTCCAAACAGTCCTTCGCAATCCAGAGCCTAGGAAAGAAAATACACCATTGTTAACTTTAAAGACAGGCTACCCACAAACTTGGTGCAAGCAAAATTATCTGAAATCTCATGCAAGGAAATATACTCACCAGCTCAATAAATAATTATCTGAGAGCTCCTCAGGATTCCTTTAAGTGGCATTTGAAATGGCCTAAAGCGACTTTAGTCAAGTGGCAAGGTCAGGAAATTCTGTTTGCAAATTTGCTTTTTGTTTCCATCACACTCCTGACTTGTGCCTTGCAGATGGAGGACAGGTTTTGGGGATTCAGGAGGTATGTTGCTCACTGCAGAATTTCTAGCCCCTGACATGGTCTGTTGCCACAGTATTTATATGGCTGGATATATTGATAGGATTTGACCCTGATCTGTTGCTCATTAAGCCCCTGTCTATTTCATACATGAGCTCTAGCCGCCAGCAAACTACATCCCCACTTAAAGTCTGATGATCTCTGAAACTGATGCAAACTGGCAGGATGACTTCACACCATTTTCAGCCTGATATCACTCCATTTTCTGACCTTCGCACTTTTCTTCAAGCAAGATATATCTCCAGATTTTGTGAGCATTTAATCGACAATTTATAGTCAAAAATCCCCAGCTTGTCCCTTTGATTATTAATGGGGTATTCCTAATAGTGGGACACTGTTCCTTACCATCACACAAGGCAATGTGCAGATGTTATTTTGTCAACCAATGGCTGGGATTTTGTCAGGCTGACTGGGGTAGACTCATAGACTTTTACAGCACAGGAGGAGGCCATTTGGCCCATAGTGTCCGTGCCAATCAACAAAGATCTGACTACAGTAATCCCATTTTCCAGCACTTGGCCCATAGCCCTGGAGGCTTTGGCAACGCAAGTCAATATCTAAATACTTCTTAAATGTTACGAGAGTTTCTGACACAACCACCCCTTCAATTAGTGAGTTCCAGATTCTCACCACCCTATGGGTGAAAAAATTTCTCCTCAATCCCCTGTTAGCCTTCTACCTTTTACCTTTAATATATGCCCCCTGGTTATTGACCTCTCTACTAATGGAAAAACTGTCTTCCTATCCACCCTATCTATGTCCCTCACAATTTTATATGCCTCTATCAGGCCCCTTCTTAAGCTTCGCTGCTCCAAGGTAAACAACCCCAGCTTATCCAATCTTTTCTCATAGCTCAGAACTTCCAGCCCAGGCAGTATCCTGGTATATCTCCTCTCCAGTGCAATCACATCCTTCCTCTAATGTGGTGACGAGAGCTGCACACAGTACAACCAGTGCCTTATACAGTTCCAGCATAACCTCCCTGCTCTTACATTCCATGCCTTAGCTAATAAAGGCAAGGATCCCATATGCCTTCTTAAACACCTTATCTACCTGCCCTGCTACCTTCAGGGATCTGTGGATATGCAACCAAGATCCCTCTGATCCTCTGTACTTTCCAAGGTCCTACCATTCATAGTGTAATCCCTTGCCTTATTAGCTCTCCCGCAGTGCATTACCTCACACTTTTCCAGGTGAAATTCCATTTGCCACTGCTCTGCCCACCTGACCAATCCATTGATCTCCTCCTGCAGTTTACGGCTATCTTCCTCACTATTTACCACCCTACCAATTTTCATGTCCTCCGCGAACTTCTTGATCATACCCCCTACTATTAAGTCCAAATCATTTATGTACACCGCAAATAGCCCAGTGGGTCAGAGAACTGGAGGGGAGCCTCTGTCAGTTCTGTGCGGTCGCTCAACGAAATCAAGTGCCCTTCATGAGCTGCTGTTGGGCCTTCCCCATGATTGAGGTCCCGGGTGGCAGAAGCTCTGCCTGCCAGGAGCTGCTGGCTAATCAGAGGCCAGCAGCTCCTCATGCTGCCAGTGGGAGCGATGGCTGCTGGTGGCACTGCAACCACCTGAGGCCCAGGATTGTGGAGGGACCCCAGGCCACATGTGAGTGAAGGTGGGATGGGAATGAAAGTTGGGGATTGTGGGAGGTGGGGCTGAGGGGGGTCGGAGGCAAGGGCAGGGTGGTGGCTTTCATCAGCCATTCCCCTGCCCAATGCCAAGACTCTCAATCGGGCACAAAATGCCTAATAACGAGTGATCCCACACCACCCCCCTCTGCGTCCCCCTTCCTCCAGGAGGCCACTCGCAAACCCAAGAGATTTTGCTGGATATCCTTCCAAGGGAGAGGGAGATCCATGCAGCTTCCATTTGATCCATGAGCCACTGCAATACGGCAGCAGGCTCAGTGATGATGGGTGTCAGTTGGCTCATGAATGACGCTAATTCTGCCACCGGTAGCTGGGAATCCCCCACCAGTCCTCCCACTCTCTGTCTTAATTGGGAGAATGTTTTCTTGCCACTGGGAGACTTCCCCAGGGCCTTTCCCATGATTGAATGGGCCCAGCCATCATGGTTTCCACTGCGATGGACTATGTTAAATGTCCCCTGCTGCTTGAACTGTCCCTCCACGCTTCGCTGGAGTTACACACTCCATTGTTACTGTGGCCCCCAGGGCACTAATTTCTGATAGTTAATTGGTTATTTGGCAAATTAAGTGGCAACTTTTCTGGTTAAATTGTGTTCTTGCAGGCGTTTTTGGATTGGCTACTCGGCTGTACATTAATTTTAGTACATCCTAATGTACACAGGAAGGTCAAATATTCCTGTGTGTCTGTCAGAAAAGGCAAACAATTTAACTCCCAATTAACATGCTGTCTGTGCAGTAAGAGGAATTTCAACTCGGGTTTAATTTAATATTTTCAGCGACATTGACCTCAATCATTGAAAATCCAGGCACAGAATATTTTATATGCACAACTCAAGGAGATCACTATCTTTTTCATCGCCTGACAATGCCACCCCTGTATTTCAGTGGTGATACTGCTGCACTGTATCATACAGAATAGCATTATTATCCCTTTGCTCCTGATAATTTGGGGGAACCTGAATCTTCCTGCTGTTGATTACACTGATGAAGGGAGAATTTCACCCTGCATTAAAGAAGCAAAGTTGTATTTTTGTTTTTGGTTATATGACCATTGTTATTCAGGATAAACTGCTTTTGAAATGAAGAAAATCAACATGGAAGCTATTTTCCCCACAAAGTGGAGACTGCAAACTCACAAGGAGGTTCTTTAATTTTTAGATGGATCAGGATGTGGCAGTTGTGTCCTACATGCTAAAATTCCTATTTTTTTTTAAAAGACCACGAAATATGTGAAGCCTGAGCAAGGAATGAGTTTCTACATAACAAGTGAATCTTTAGTTAGAATGGCGTCCTGGAATTGAAGTGATTGACAGTATTTTTCTGAAGCTTTTTGTTCACTGCACTGTCCCCTTAATACCTTTGCTTCAGTTTCTTATGAATTTAAAATAGGGTATTGACTAGGGTGGTAATATCATGTCACCCATATCCAGTCAGTGTTATGACATGAAGTATAGAAAGACTGCTATTCTCCAAAAGTGTTACAAATTATTGGGCTACATTCTGAAGATGATTGTTTAAATATTTGAGGAGTGTTTCAATCTTTATTATTTTTCAAGTAATTGCATCACCAGTTTCTGATGTTTTTCTGCTTCTGTAGTTATCTTACCTATAACTAAAACAATAATTGGTGTGAGCCCAGAAATGCTAAGTCCCGCATCCAAACATGGCACTTCCTATTTTCGCAGGGGGTGGGGTGGGGGGGGCAGTGGTGAGAGGGTGGGGTGGAAATTGGAGTCAGGACAGGGTTCACACATGCATATTTTATGGAGGCAGCTGGCCATTTAAATCACCAGCTGCCTCCACTGAAGCGGGAGTTTGGTAGACCAGGAGTGTGAAATCCGGAGTGTGCAGATTAGATCAGGTAAGAGGTGGCCTGAACTTGGTGGATTTGTTTGGATAGCTCTCCCTTTGGAGAGGCAAACTGCCTCTTTGGTTCTGGTCCTGGGATGCCTTTGGGGGAGATAAAGCACCCTTTGGGAGAGGTAAGGTATCCTTTGGGATTAAACATGATTGTGCTTAAAAATTGCATAAGCTCATTGGAACTGTCAAGAAATTGTCAAAGCTGCCAAAGAACTGTTAAATCTGTCATGAAATTGTCAAAGCTGTCAAGGAACTGTCAAACTATTAGGTGAGTTGGCATAGTGGGGACAAGGGAAAAGGGTGGTGGGTTCGGAGAATGGGGTGGCATGAGTCGGCACTAAGTGGGCTTAGGGCGTATAAAGGTCCATGGGGAATGGTAGAAGGGCATGGGTTAGCACGATGGTATGTGGCGCCATGTGTTGTGGGTGGAGGGAGTGAGGTGGCATAGGTTGGCTTAGTTTGGATGTGGGGAATGTGTGGGAGGTGAGGACTGTTTTTTGTTTTAATGTTCTTTTAATTTAATTCAACAAAGTGCCAGAGCACAGAGGCAGGCATTCCACCCAGCCCACATTTGTACCCAGCTGCCTCTGCACTTGTTTCTTGGGCAACGGGTACATTTTCTAATCCCACCCCTGAAGAAAGATCCCAACAATAGGCAGCCATTTTTAAAGGTTGGGTTTGCAGAGCTGGAAATTCTCCTGCCTCTGTGCACCCGACCTGGGAGCAAAAATCTGGGCCCTGCTCTTTCGTACATAATAACATCGGTTGTTTTCAGCCTCTGGTGCCTATACCACACATGGTTTACGTAAGTGCACAGTTTCGTTCATGGGAGAATCGACTTGTTGGTTGTCTTTCAGCTGAGCCAGGCCATTCAGGAGAGAAATGGGAAAACAGCTCTCCATGCAGAGGGTGCAGAACTTTCTCCACAAATAGCAGTAGATGCCAGTTCAGTTAATAACTTTAAGTCTGAGATTGATAAGTTTTTGCTAGCCAAAGGGATATGAAGCCTAGACAGGGGATGGGATGCAGATCAGCCATGATCAAGCTGAATGGTCGAACAGGTGCGAAAGGCTACATGGCCTACATCTGTTCCTATGAGTAAGTGTTGGGGAAAGCCTAAATCATAGCATTGATTTTAGTGAGTAGGTCAGCGTGGGGATAAAACAGAATCATATGCTTTCTAGTGGCTCTTTTACTGAATTATGCTGCCCCTATGTATTCTAGAAATGTAGAGTTTTATAATATGGAATGAAGGCTATTCAGTCCATCGTGTCTGTATTGTCTCTTTGCTAGAGCAACCCAAGACTAATTGCATTGCTCTGTCCTCTCTCCTCACCATCCAAGGGCCCAAACACTCCTTTCAAGTGAAGCAGCCTTTCACTTGCATTTCCCCCAACTTAGTCTACTGCATTCGTTGCTCCCAATGCGGTCTCCTCAACATTGGAGAGACCAAACGTAAACTGGGCGACCGCTTTGCAGAACACCTGCGGTCTGTCTGCAAGAATGACCCAAACCTCCCTGTCACTTGCCATTTTAACACTCTACCCTGCTCTCTTGCCCACATGTCTGTCCTTGGCTTGCTGCATTGTTCCAGTGAAGCTCAACGCATACTGGAAGAACAGCACCTCATCTTCCGACTAGGCACTTTACAGCCTTCTGGACTGAATATTGAATTCAACAACTTTAGATCTTGAACTCCCTCCTCCATCCCCACCCCCTTTCCATTTCTTCCCCCTCCCTTTTGTTTTTGTTCTTTCCAATAATTTATATAGATTTTTCTTTTCCCACCTATTTCCATTATTTTTAAATCTATACCTTTTATGCTGTTAGTCTTATTCCATCCCACCCCCACTAGAGCTGTACCTTGCATGTCCTGCCATCCATTCTTAATTAGGACATTCGTTTAGATAACATCACCACCTTCAACACCTCTTTGTTCTTTTGTCTGTGACATCTTTTGATTATCTGCTCCTATCACTGCTTGCTTGCCCCTACACCCACAATCCCCACCCCCCCTGCCACCACTTCTTTCCCCCCACAACCCCCCCACCTTAAACCAGCTTATATTTCACCCCTCTCCTAATTTTACTCAGTTCTGTTGAAGGGTCATGAGGACTCGAAACGTCAACTTTTTTCTTCTCCGCCGATGCTGCCAGACCTGCTGAGTTTTTTGCAGGTAATTCTGTTTTTGCACAGAAACTTTAGTATAGATGACAATTATAGATAAAATACTTCTTTTTGATGTACCAGTCCTAGAATATCTTGTCGTTTGCTAAATTCATGCTATTTTCATGGAGCTGCATGTTTGAATCCCAGGTTTCCATCTTGCATCAGTACCAAAACAGTTCATAACAAAGTCCCAAACAACATCTTATGTGACTGTGACAAAGGTAAACTATCTCCTCTTGTCCTTTTGAGCTATCTGCAGCCTAGCCAATCTCCCATAAACCTAAGGTCATTCAAAACTTTGCCTCCGTATCTTAATTTACACAATATCCTATTCACCTATCATCTCTGTGCTTACTGACCTACATGGGCTCCTGGTTAAGCAACACCTTGATTGTAAAAACAAACCCTTGTTTTCAAATCCCTCCATGGCCTCGCCTCTCCACAAGTTTTTGATCTTGTCTAGCCCTTCCAACCCACATAGATATCTGCACTCCTCCAATTCTGGTTTTTTGAGTGTCCCCAGTTGCAATCCCTTCACCATTGCCGATCATACCTTCACTTGCCGGGACCAGAATGAATTCCCTCCATAAACCTCTCCACCATTTGACCTCTTTCCTCCTTTAAGTTGCTTGTTAAAATCTGCCTCCATTTTCTGCCTTAACATCTCCTTACCTGACTATCAAATATTGTTTGAATACACTCCTGTGAAACACCATTGGTTGGTTTGCTGCATTAAGCATGCTATATAAATGAATTTTGTTGCTTTGCTGTACTCCTGTTCTGAACATCTTGGCCAGGGAGGAATATCAGGAGACAAAGTTATTCCTGCTGGCAGATTGAGTATATAAAACCAAATATTCTAGAAAGTTATGAAGGTAGAGTCCAATGCATTACTACCTGAAGTATAATTTTCCTGATCAGCCATCTTTGAAAGAGAATGAACCCTGAAGTCATATCGGCTTATTCAAATTAAACAAATGTTAGTTTTCATCAACAGAATACCATGCAGTACAATCACAACATACAACAACAATATCAAAGGCATGGATGAGGGTTTCAGCAGCATATGAGCTGGGACAGGGAGAGAATCAGATAATGTTATGGAGGTAGAAATAGGCGCATTTAGTGATGGCACAGATATGTGGCTAGAAACTGATTTTGGGATCAAAACTGGCATCAATGGGAATCAGGGGGAAAACTCTCTGCTGGTTGGAGTCATACCTAGCACAAAGGAAGATGGTTGTGGTTGTTGGAGGTCAGTCATCTCAGCTCCAGGACATCACTGCCGGAGTTCTTCAGGGTAGTGATAGGTCCAACTGTCTTTAGCTGCTTCATCAATCACTTTCCTTCTATCATAAGGTCAGAAGTGGAGATGTTCGCTGATCATTGCACAATGTTCAGCACCATTTATGACTCCTCAGATACTGAAGCAGTCCATGTCCAAATGCAGCAAGACCTGGACAATATCCAGGCTTGGACTGATAAGTGGCAAGTAACATTTGTGCCACACAAGTGCCAGGCAATGATCATCTCCAACAAGAGAGAATCCAAGCATCGCTCCTTGACATTCAATGGCATTGCCATCACTGAATCCCCCACTATCAACATCCAAGGGGTTACCATTGACCAGAAACTGAACTGGACTAGCTATATAAATACTATTGTGAGCAATTTTGGGCCCCGTATCTCAGGAAGGATGTGCTGGTCCTGGAGAGGGTCCAGAGGAAGTTCACGAGAATGCTCCCAGGAATGAAAGGCTTAATATATGAGGAACGTTTGAGGACTCTGAGTCTATACTTGATGGAGTTTAGAAGGGTGAGGGGGGATCTGATTGAAACTTACAGAATACTGAAAGGCCTAGATAGAGTGGACGTGGGGAAGATGTTTCCATTAGTAGGAGAGACTAGGACCCGAGGGCACAGCCTCAGAGTAAAGGGAAGACCTTTTAAAACAGAGATGAGGTGAAACTTCTTTAACCAGAGAGTGGTGAATCTATGGAATTCATTGCCAGAGAAGGCTGTGGAGGCCAGGTTACTGAGTGTACTTAAGACTGAGATAGATAGGTTCTTGATTGGTAAGGGGATCAAAGCTTACGGGGAGAAGGTGGGAGAATGGGGTTGAGAAACTTATCAGCCATGACTGAATGGCAGAGCAGACTCGATGGGCTGAATGGCCTACTTTCTGCTCCTATGTCTTATGATCCTATGGTCTATCGTGCTACAAGAGCAGGCTAGAGGCTAGGAATCCTGTGGCGGTTAACTCACCTTTTGACTCCCCAAAGCCTGTCCACCATCTACAAGGCATGTCAGGAGTGCATTGGATTATTCTTCACTTGCCTGGATGAGTGCAGCCCCAACAACACTCAAGAAGCTTGACACTGTCCAGGACAAAGGAGCCCATTTGATTGGCACCTCACCTATAAACATCACTCCCTCAATCACTGTAGCACAGTGGTAGCAGTGTGTACCATCTACAAAATACACTGCAGAAACTCACCAAGCCTCCTTAGGCAGCACCTTCCAACCATTACCATCTAGAAGGACAAGGACAGCAGCCACATGGGAACACCACAACCTGGAAGTTGCCCTCCAAGCCACTCGCCATCCTGACTTGAAAATATATTACTGTTCCTTCACTGTCATTGGGTCAAAATCCTGGAACTCACTCTCTAACAGCATGGTGGGTGTACCTACACCACATGGACTACAGCGGTTCAAGAAGGCAGCTCACCACCTTCTCAAGGGTAACTAGGGTTGGACAATAAATGTTGGTCTAGCCAGTGATGCTCTCATCCCATGAATAAATAAAACAAATAACAGTAAGGTTGTGATCACTCTGGTTCAGCCTCTGGCAGTTACCAGGGAGAGGGTTAGATTAGATGATGAGGGAGCAGTTTTTGGCAGAAACTGAAGACAACAGCTTCAGCCTTCCCAATATTTAATTGGAGGTAATTTCGGATTATCCAATGCTAGATGATACAGAGGCAGTTTGACAATTCAGACAGTGAAGGAGTTGAGGGAAGTGGTGGTGAGGTAGCGATATATGTCAACAGAGTCAGAGGAAACAGCTTGTGCCATTCCTGTCTGAAATCCGTACAACCTAAGGACTTCATGATCATGAGGAACTCTCAACTAAATCCACCCTCCACCCCATTACCCCGCCCCCCCCCACCCCGACCTCGATTATTGAAAGATAAAAAAAATTCATATTATACCATTGTCTCACTACCTTTGCCTCAGAAATTGTATCAGAAACGGCATCTGATTCAAATGGTTATACAAATCCTTTAATTTCACAGCCCAAACCTTCTTCAAAACAATAATTTCACTACCTTGCATTTTTACTTAAACTGACCAAGATGACTGATAAACTTGTAAATTAATCTCCGCATATTGATTCAATCGAGTCGATTGTGTTCCGGGCATGACTTAAATAAAGATGATTTCATATTTGTGAAAGAGCAGTCTTTTTGCAACTAAGATTGTAAACGTATCACTCTGTATCTGACATTAAACATGGATATAATTGTATATGTACCAAAACAGACAAAGTGTTGGCTGTTAGCTGTGACCAAATTATCTACAATGTTTGTCTACGTAACAGCTGTGACTGCACTTTAACATGATCCATTGCTAATAGAGCACTTTGGGAGTTCCTGATGATGTATCAAGCTGCTATCATATTCAGTTTTTACTTCAATGTTAATTGTTTGTTAATTCTCCAGGAACTTTTCCAGTTGCTAATTTTCAGAAGCATAAAAGCCAAAATATTCAGAAATATGCTCCTGGCTTTCCGATATTTTCAACACACCTCATTCCGGACTTGGGCCATTTTATGCAATTGATGGGAAATCTTCAATATTTCCTTTTCTGTTTCTTAAAATGGGACTGTGGTTTTTCTCCTTCTGTCTCAATGGGGAGTGAAACAGGAGTCAAAATGTTATTAAGCACAAAACTCTTGAAGTACCCCAGATCCAGTAGAAAACCAAGTCCCAAGTGTGTTACATTATTAGTTGTGGTACTAATTCACAGTTCCACAAAGGCTGTATACCCACAGTTGAACAATATTGCTGCTTTTAGATCCAGTATTCAGATGACTCATTTTGAAAATGGAGAAAACTCAGCTTTTTGCTGCTTTTAGATGTAATATGTGCCAAACTAAAACTCTTAAAAATAATGGGTTCCTTGTGAAGTGATATGGAGTCCTTTAAGCACTTCCAGTTGTATTTTTTTCTTAAAATTAACTGGCACTTAATACATACTTGGCTGACTCTATACCTTCCATACACATGTTTTATGACTCTTGTGAATTGTGTGAAAAAAGATATCTGTGGATTGTTAATGGTGATTGCTATATAGTGGCATTGTAGAACTGCAGTGATGTATTTAATATATAGCGAACACTTGGTATAGAAAACGACAAATTAGAACATTACTTTGGTGCACAAAAGCTACTATAATCCTTTGAGGATTAGCAGATATTCTGAGCTCATCGCAGCTATTATATACATGTCACTTCACCATGATTTATGAGAAAAGAAAGAGATCTGATGAGGTGTGATGAGTAATGTCCTTTAGACACTCACCCTCAAAGAATCATTTTCTAATCATGGTATTATATAACAGGATAATTTCAAGAGACACTCAGTCTTCTGTTGTCTTCCATAACCTGGATGCTAAAAGCTATCTGCAAATAATTATGCCCACTACAGACATTATTGCTCTGCTCACGTTGTTCCATAAAATGTGATTAACTCATCTGACTATATATGAACAGACTGTGGACACATATGCTCCCCTGCTCACCTCACATACTATCACATCTGGATCTGGTGAAAGTTAAATGGTGGTAAATGTTGTAATATGTCTTTAAGGGATAGCAGCATGTCATCACTGGAAGGGAAATGTGTTATATGATCCAGCCTCAGTTTCACTTTGGCCTATGAGCAGAACACAGCACAGCTCTGCTGCTGATGTCTTCAAGCTTTATATCCATGTATATCTGCTCACATGTGCTTAGACTTGATAAATGAAACCACAATGTGTTTACCTAAACCTTTATGAGTGATTGGTGCCTCTATGTCATTATAAAAACGTGACATGGTATGCAGCAGTGATCCCTTCTCAATGAAATGGTACTCTGCCTTGCAGCAAGATTATGTACAGGTACAACACGGTGAACAGTTTTAGATCATGCTATGTGGCACAATATGCTTAACGTTTTGGTCAGACTGCAAAAGCTGCAGCATGGATGAGCATTGAAATCGCAGCATGGTGACTGCACTGAAAAGTTTTGAAGAGACAGTGATAGTGCTTGAACTAAAGAGCTGGTAAGCAGACAGATCCCTCCTGCTGAGATTGCAGCAGATAGCCTGTCAGTTCAGTGAGTGGGACAGTGCGTCGAGAGGACCAGCACCGGGTTACTTCAGTCAGGAAAGCCAAGCGACTAGGGTGTGGGCCTGATCGATAGCGAGGGAGGGAGAGTCAAACAAGAAAACTCACAAAACCATCATAAAGTCGGGCCAGAGAAGGTTGTGATTAGAATGAGTGGCTTCAGGAGTTGTTTACATTGAATAAAACAATAAGCTAGGTCAAAGTGATATTGCCAGAATGTCCACAAAATTCCCCACTTTGAATTGGGATGCAGCTGACCCGCTAAGCAAGTTCAGAGGGCAGAATTTTACGAGTCGGAGAGGGGGAGCGGGCCTTACTCGCCGATGCGTAAAATGATGCATGGTGACATCGGGGGGAACTCCCGACATCACCGTGCCTGATTTAAATTTTCAGGAAGGCGGGAGCTCAGCAAAATCAGCTGCGCACCCGCCGACCTGTGAATGGCCAATTGAGGCCATTGACAGAGTCAATTAAGTAATTAAAGGACCTGCCCGTCCAACCTTAATGTTGGCGGGCAGGCCAGGAGCCCCAGCAGGAAGTAAGAAAAGTATGAAACCTCATCCACAGGTGGGATGAGGTTTCATGTAGGCTTTGAAAAATTTTAATAAAGATTTTGTAAAAATTTTGGACAAGTCCCAACTCATGTGAGCGGACATGTAAGGGAATTTTTTTTCTATTTTTAATATTTTTGAAAGTAGAGGTAATCTCCCTGAGTCAGGATTTCCCTGTGGACATCACGCTGGGTGGGCCTTAATTGGCCCGCCCATGTAAAATGGCGCTGCGTCTCTGATCGGAGGTGCCGATTGGAAGTGTGCCCATACGCCCCCGCCCATCAACTTCCCTCCCAACTGGCGAAAATTCAGCTCAGTATGTTTAAACAGCATACAGAGCTAATATTTCTTGATTCAGGTGTGTCTGAACCAAAAAGCAAGCAATAACAATTCACCTAGCAATTAGAAATGAAGGTCTACACAGGCTAGACACATCAGGATTAACAGCAGAAGAGCTAAAGGATCCCCAAAAGGTAGTGACTGCACTGGAAGACCGGTTCAGAATCAGATTAAACTTTCAAGTTCATTGACTAGAGTTCATGTCATTTTGACAACAGCCTAAAGGATCCATAGACCGCTTCATCAGTAGATACAGAGAAAAGGGTACGTACTGTGATTTAGCAGAGCTAGCAGACAGAATTGTTGAGTTAGTGATTGCATCCAATCCTATGGAAGCATTCCAGCATGATCTGCTGGACATGCCCAAAATGTATAGGCTTGAAGAGCTACTTAAGGATGGATGTAAGTACAAAGTGATCCTCGCTGGCAGATGAAGCTTATAGGTAGGTCCCAAGTACAACTCCAATTGCTGACACACTCACTAGAATACCTGAACCTAGCAAGACATTTGAACATAAGAAATAGGAAAAGGCGTAGACCATTCAGCCCCTCAAGTCTGCTCCACACTACAGGTATGACCTTCTGCATGCACCAAGAAAATATCCAGCCTTCCATCAATACTGCAAAGCGCGAGGCAGAAAGGGCCATTGGCAGCAAAGATGCACTGGAGCAAAGTCTGATGCATCTACAAAGAGCCGTGCATTGATCCAAACAGACTGCACACAACAGATACCTTCAAGCAGTAAGAATGACCATCTGGTATCCCGTCAGAAACATTTACATGAAGTGATTGATGAACCAGAAAATGACAATGATGTGTATGACAAGATGAAGGGCGGTGACACAGGTTTCACTCTCTCAACCCTGTGGAAAACATAGATACCATCACACCATCTGAAGTGTTTGCTATGATTCAAGTTATCTGATGTAAGAAAGTTAGTCACTACTCATAATTGGCCAAGAATAACACAGGGCCAAGTGCCAACATTCTACATTTTGGGGACTAAAGGCCCAACAATTGTAGATCTACTGGCATGCTGTGAGCTTGCGTTAGTTACAATCCATGGAATCAGTCAGACATCACACAGCAGATCAACCTCAGAAATTACTCCTATCACCTCAGTTCATGACTTAATATTGAAATATCCAGAACATTTTGACAAAACTAATGGTTTTAAGGGAGCTGCAATGGTATGCTTGCAGGAGAATGCAAGTCAGTTGATTGATCTGGTAAATTTTGTACAATGCAAATGGCAGTAGTTACAAGATGAAACGGTGAAAGATTCCACACTACAGAAACTGTGGAAAACCTTCATTGAAGGATGGCCTAATGTGATATGGATTTTCAAAAGGCATTTGTTACAGTGCCACACAACAGACTTGTGAGCAAAATTCTAGCTCATGGAATAAAAGGGGAAGTAGGCACTTGGATAAGGAATTGGCTGAGTGACATGAAACAAAGATTAGTAGCTAATGGTTGTTTTTCTGATTGGAGGAAGGTTTGTAGTGGAGTTATCCAGGGGAAAGTATTGGGGCCCTTGCTCTCCCCATGATATATATTAATGACCTAGACTGTGGTGTTCAGGGCATGTTTTCAAAATTTGCAGATAATACTGGTACAAAGATTGGAAACATTATAAACTGTAATGAGGGTAGTTTTGAACTTCAAAAGGACATAGACATTTTGGTGGATTGGACAGAAATGTGGTAGTTGAAGTTCCACGCAGAGAAGTTTGAGGGGATTAATTTTGGCAGGAAAGACATGGTGAGACAGTATGAAATAAAGGGAGAGCCTCTAAAGGAGGTGCAGGAACAGAGGGAACTCAGTGTATACCTACACAGGTCATTGAAGATGGCAGAGCATGTTGAGAGAGCAGTTAATAAAGCATACAGTATCTTAGGCTTTATTAATAGGGGCATTGAGTACAAGAGTAACAAGGTCTTGTTGAACTTGTATAAGACACTAATTAGGCCTCATCTGGAGCACTGAGTCCAGTTCTGGATGCCATACTTGAGGAAAGATGTGAAGGCATTGGAGGGAGTACAGAGGAGATTCTCAAGAATGATTCCAGGGATGAAGGACTGTAGCTATGAGGAGAAATTGGAGAGGTTGGGACTGTTTTTGTTGGGGAAAAGAAGGCTGAGAGGAGACTTGATAGAGGTATTCAAGATCTAGAAGTGTATAGACAGGGTAAATAGTGAGAAACTGTTCCCACTCAAGGGAGCATCAATTGGCAAAAGAAGTAACTGTGATATGAGAAATTTCTTTTCACCCAGAGGGTGGTTGGAGTCTGGAACGAACTTTCTGAGAGGGTGGTGGAGGAAGGTATGAATGAGACATTCAAAAGGAAATTGGATTGCTATTTGAAAAGAAAGAATGTTCAAGTTAACAGGGATAACACAGGGGAGTGAAACTAGGTAGAATTCTCTTTCAGAAAGCAGACTCAATGGGCTGAATGGCCTCACTCTGCATTGTAAAGATTCTGTGATTCTAATTCAATTCAGCATGTCCACTAACACGTGAGACCATTTTGGCCTTACCGGGACGAGATAGCCATCTCCCGGGGAGTCATTTTATAAAGGAAGGCAGGTCATCATACATGAATACTTGTGACCGGATATTCTTCAATTGCTTCATCACTCACAAATGGGCACAGGTAGGATGTGCAGACTTGCAAGACAGACAGTCTAATAGCCAGGTATGAACAATGACATTGAAGTCATCGTCAAGAAGTGTGAAGCATGTCACAAGCAGATGCCAAGTCAGCACAAAGAACCATTCATTTCACATGAAGTTCCTACCCATCCTTGATCCAAAATCACATCCAATCTCTTTCATGCCCATGGCACTGACTTCATCGTCATCGTTGACTACTTCACCAAGCACCCCGTTATGCGACAAGTGCATAATATATCAAGCACAATTGCTTTGCAGACTCTAACTGCTATTTTCAGTTTATTTGGTGTGTCTATAGAGATCATTACAGACAACAGATCAGAGGCTATGATTCGTGCTAAGAGTAACTCACCTCCTGACTCCCTAAAGCCTGTTCACCATCTACTAGGCACAAGTCAGGCGTGTGATGGAATAGTGCCCACTATTGGATGAGTGCAATTCCCACAAAGCTCAAGAAGTTTGGCACCATCTAGGACAAAGCAGCCCACTTGATTGGCACCACATCCACAAACATGCACTCCCTCCACCACCAACGCAAAGTAGCAGCAGTGTGTACCATCTACAAGATGCACTGCAGAAATTCACCAAGGCTCCTTTGACAGCACCTTCCAAAACCACGACCACTACCATGTAGAAGGACAAGGGCAGCAGATAGATAGGAACACTACCACCTGGAAGTTCCTCTCCAAGTCATTCACCATCCTGACTTGGAAATATATCGCCGTCCCTTCACGGCCGTTGGGTCAAAATCTTGGAACTCTCTTCCTAACAGCATTGTGGGTGTACTTACACCACATGGATTGCAGCAGCTCAAGAAGGCAGCTCACCACCACCTTCTCATGGGCAACTAGGGAGAGGCAATAAATGCTGGCCCAGCCAGCGAAGCCCACATCCCATGAATGAATTTTAAAAAGTCCACAATTTATTTGTAAGTCATTTTCAGATATGTGCGAGAAGTAGAATATGGATCCCACTACAACTTCTCCTCATTACCGTAGATCTAATGGCGTAGCTGAATGAATGATTCACATTGTGGAATCCCTAATTGTCAATGTAGACAGACTAATTTACACAGCACAATGTTACATCTGAGATTAACATTTTCAAGTACAACTATTCCATCACTGGCAGAGCTCATCTTTGGCAGAGCAGTGTGTACCAGTTTGCCTACTCTTACCAATTCTACTCTCTCAGAAACTAGAGAGCACCTTTAAAACTGCAAGAGAAGATCACCAATGTGCACAATAAAAATTCAGGCACGGAATTGCCAAGTTCACAGTTGGGGCAACAAGTTCATATCCAGGATGCCAGCCAAGGTGACAAGAATTTGTTGAGAACCAGGATCCTATGAAGTCTTACGCACAAAGGTACAACAATGAAGTGTAACCGAGGACAAATCAGATTCATTCAAGCTCCTCAACCACTGTGCAGTCCTACTGCACCTAGGACAAGATCCAAAGTGCTACCAGGAACAATATCCAAGGATGATAACCCCCACAGATGATTGCAAGCTATTAAAGACACTTCCAGGCATGGTTATCATTACAAAACCTGGGACTACCAACAGATTAGCTCTATGCTTTTAGCGAGTCATAGATTCATCTGTCCGATACATTGTGTATTGGTAACTAAGCATGAGCATGTGTTGTAAATAGATATACTTCTTTGGAAGTGGGGAAGGTATCTTGAAATAGAAATATGGATGTCGTAATCTGTCTTTAAGGGATAGCAGCATGCCATCACTGGAAGGGAAGTGTGCCACATGATCCAGCCTCAGTTTCACTTTGGCCTGTGAGCAGAACACAGCACACACACCTCTGCTCTGCTGCTGATGCCTTCAAGCTATATCTGTTTACAAATGCCTTGATGTAATAAATGAGCCCACATGTTTACCCAATCCCTTATGAGAGATTGGTGACTTTATATCAGTATAAAACATGACAGTAAAAGGGCTTTGATGTTATAAAGAAGAAAACAGCAGCTTTGCTATTGTGCCAGTGAGCTAAGTTTTAAATTTTTTCTTCAAGTGAGTGAGTTCTGATTTATTGCCTCTATTTCAAAGCTCATGGTTGCTGTAAGAGGTTAACTAGACATTGAAGGAATACACAGTCTTAGATCGAGATTATTGAATCTGACAAACACATTTTATTCCAGGTTTATTAAAAAAACATATTTTCACTGCAAGCATAGACAGATGAAAAACCAAATGGATTACTGCATGATTGTGAGATATTAAACTTCTTTACTACTTAGCATATTTTTTCTTTTACCTTACTCCTGTCTTTAGTGATGTGTAGAAATTCTTTCAGGACACTTTGGCTCATCAGTTCTTGTCTTCCTCAGTTTCTGACTGGATTTCAATAAAATGTCAGGTTCTGATTGTATTCTCAGCTCTTTCATTAATGTACAGTGAGCCATTTTTAAATGGTGATCTCAACCCAACAGTTCTAAGTTTTAGTCTTAAAGAGGGAGAGATAGATAGCGAGAGGGGTAGTTTAGAAGGGGAATTCCAGAGCTTTGGGCCTTTAGGCAGCCTTGCCCCTCTGTATCTCTGTAACTTCGTCCGACTCTGAGATCTCTGAGTTTCTCGAATTTTGGCATCTTGCATACCCCAGGTTTTAATTGCTCCTCCATTGGTAACTGTGCCTTCTTTGCTGCCTTGCTCCTTAAAACTTAACTCTTTCTTCAATATCTCCTTGAGTGGTTAATGTTAAATAACGGTCCTGTAAAGCATCCTGTAAAGTACATTTTATGACGTTAAAGATGGTAAACAAACCTAGGTTATTGTTGAGTGACTATAGCGAGCATCAGGAGTTTCTTGTAAATTTTGATTTACAGTTGGTAGTGAGATTCCCAACCTCCAATCCTGGATCATTCTGAGATGATAAGCAATGGCCTACTTCTAGCCTTCTACCTGTGCAATGGACATATGCTTGAGGCAGACATACTGTCCCGTTCATTCATCTGAAGTTTTTGTCAGAGCATTTCCTTTATGGCCCACTAGGAACACACCATATGGAGAAAAGCAGAGACAAAAAATTGTCCCAATTTTTTGTAGCGCACCACACTAATGAAGCAATAAGCCAAGCTACACAGCTACCTTGAACTTATTTTGAAGTTTAGATTAGCCATTTTGAAAATATAATTCTCTAGATAAAGAATATAACTTTCTGTCTGTATTCAGTTAACCATTGGCTAAGTTTCAGTCTTATTGAAAAAGCATAAAAAGTCTAAAAAGGCCAAACATCCATTCTTTTCCCATTCCCTCTCCCTTCCCTTCACTACGAAGTGATAATGCACAAACTCCAAATGTTTAGGGGGTTGGGTACTGTCTGGTAGGTTTTTATGAAGGCTTCATAGTTTTAAGTAGGTTAACTGTATGTATTTATTACCTACAAGAACTAAATACATATTTACAGTAAAGTGTTCAAACTAGGAGCTGTCTCCATGCTTGCTTGTGCACACAGCTCTGACCAACACTAGACTGACCCCTGGTGTGGGTCGTGTGTCCCTTTACATCTCTGTGTGGGCATTACCATACTCAGTCCCACGTTACTCCTATAACCACTAGACCCTTAAACTACACCTCCCCACCAAGTCTTCATCCAATGTATTTCAGGTTATTCTAATTTACGCCATGTATTTACATCATGATTACTACCCATCTTCCAACTTCAAGTCTCTGAGTTCATAGGTTTAGGCAGTCTGAAGGCCTTATAATCCTTCAATGTCTCGTTCGCACTAATGTGGGTGGAATGGTGGGCCCTGTCGCTACAGGTAAACTCTGTTGATTTGGTAATTGTTCTGCTTTCTGGGTATCTTTTCATCCTCTTTTTCCATTTCTTGGTATTGAACTGCTCTTTGTCGGTTCGGCAGCTGTGGTGATAGGTAATTGTTGATTTATCCTATTTTTTCCGTTGTGGACAAATGTTGTGCTCATCCCCATAGTGGTTTCCTCTTCTTACATCATACAACTCACAACGACACATACGGAAGCCCCTGTTTAAACAAAATAACCCTCATTCCCACTTGTTTCACAACTTTAACCAAATTTTTAATAACTTTCTTCTTTTCCAGTTGTTTTTCGAGCTTGTGAATCTTTTCATTCAGCTCAGCAACAACACTGTTAAGTTTTGTTTTTGTTCTACGGTTATCTGCGGAACTCTTATATAAGTTTAACAACTTTTTTCAGAATCTTTCTTCCATGGTCACTGACTGCTCCGTGGACTCTTTCAATTTATTCGCTAGATCTTCAATCTGTTCCGTAGAGTTCACCTTATCTGCTTTTAAAGTCTGGATTTGCTCTTCCGTACTGTGCATCTCATCCTTCGTGTTGTTCAGATTGGACTGTGGTTCAGGAAGTTTATCAGCTTTAGTTGTTAACTCTGCTTTCAAGCAACTGTTTTGATTCATCAGCAATTCTTTTTCCTGTTCCTGGCTTTTTGCACAATGCTTACTGGAGACTTCAGATGCTTGAAGTTCATCAAGTTTTAAGTGAACATTTTTGTTGAATTTGTCTCTACAAGTTCATCATCTAAGCATTTCAAATCCTCTTTTAAGTGTTCTACATCCTGTGAGCAACATTCCAATGTTTTCATAAGTTCTCATTTTTCATTATGAAATGCATCTTTCATATGTGAATGTTGATTCTCTACGCTGATCAGTTTTTCTTTGGCAGAATATAATTCCTCTCTGCTATCATTCAAGCTCACATTCTATAACTGTGCTTCTGCTAATTGTTTTTGAGACTCCCCACACTCTTTTGTGAGAACTTCTACTTTCTCTCGCCATTCAGTGTTTTTGATTTTCATCTCTTCATATATCTCTTTGGAAACGTAATGCTTTTCCAAGTTTCCTTCCAAATGTCCAACCATTTTCTTCTGCTCTGTAGTCTCTTTCCTGCATCTCTGTTGCGCCTCAGATCTTTGTTTGTTTAGATCTTGAACAATTTGGCGATTTGGTGTCTCATGCGTTTCCAAGGGTATATACTGAGCTTGAATCTTGAGTTTCAAATCTTCCAGATCAGTTCTGGTACAAACGCTTTCCAACCTTATTTCATTTTCCTTTTGCAGGGTTTGTTTATTTTGGGTTTCATCAGGTAATGTTCCTTCATTCACAGCCAGCTGCTCACTCCACATTATAACCCATTAATGAAGTTCAGGTAATGTGTTGGGATTTCCAAAAATATATATTTTGAGACTTCTGGAAAGTTCCTTGCCTCTCTGGTGTCCTCGTGTGGTTTACTTGCGCATTGTCTTTAGTTGTTTCAATGCTTTGCTGGGGGTTTTCTGTTCCTCTGTGTACTCCAACTTGAAGATTAAAATATTTGTCAAAAGCGTTTAATATTTCATTGAAGCTGGTTGAGGATTCATCAAGACACTACAATAGGATTACATCGTCAGCAAGTTATCCAAACCAGTATAAAAATATATTTATCTGGGCTTTTTCTGACTTTCTATTTAGGCCTGATGTACTCCAGTAGTTTTAAAAATGTTCTTTTCTAAGATACACAATTTTCCATTAGGTTTGGCACTTGGATGAGTCCAAAGTGATCTAGTAAGTTGGATTTTTGATCATGGTTAAAAATTTTAAAGTGTAGGTTCAGCTTTAAGAAATTGCTGAAATTCAAGATGGCACCACTATTCAGTTGAAGACAAAGGGTTTTCCCGCGCTTCCAGTTTTGGTGGGCTCCTGCTGGAATGGTGCTCGTGCTCAGGCTTGAAAAAAATGTAAACAATGGCTACTTGGAACGACTAGCTGTAGCTTCTCTGCTTCCTGCTATACTTTAGGACTGCAAACATGTCAAATCATTGCCTCTTTGCTGGTCTTTAAAGCTCGTTCTTTAGACACAATTCTTCTGAATTAATTAATGTTTTCCCCTTTCTTGGAGTCAGATTAGATGCCACGTGTTCAGGCTCCAACTCGGGAATTGCCTTTCTCTGACTGAGTTTTTAAACAACAATTTCAGACTGCTGAACTATTTAAAAGTTTCTCAGGGCTTGCTGTATCCTGGAATTTAAAAGTTTTAGCTCACCCCTGATATGCCTGCTGCCTCTGCACTCTGGAAATTAAAGCTAGACTTCCAAGAGATCCTATGGAGTCTTCCTCTGCAGTGAGGAATTTTAAATTTCTGCTTTCAGCTTCCAAGCCTTTCTTTGGAACTTTTCCCTGGTGATTTTCCTCTGTGTGCATCTGCTTCTTGAGCTTTTCTTCAAGTCAGAATGCATCTTCGAATTTTTCTTTTGTCTTGTAGGATTTTAGTCTTTCTCTGCATTTTTTACAAGGTTATTGGTCTTTCCATTCACTGCCACCATTTTGCAAAGTGTTCAAAACCATCTGGAAGTTTTTGTAGTCTTAATTAGGTTAACTCTGTGCATTTATTAACTACAAGGACTATTTATACAGTAATTGGTTCAAGCTAGGAGCTGTCTCCATGCTTGCTTGTACACCCAGCTCTGTCCAAAACTAGACTGATCCCTTGGTTCAGGTCATGTGTTCTCTTACATCATTGTGTGGGTGACACTGTACTCAGTCCCAAGTTAACCCTGTATGTCCCAGACACTTATACTACAATCAAAACCATAGCAATTGATCTGCAGGGAAGGTTTGATATGCAAGATCTCCTCACTTCAGTTCACCTCAGGGAAATGCTGGTATGTGTGTCTGTGTGTAAGCACAAGCATGTGCAGGTATATAATGTAGTAGGCTTGATTTGTGAAACTCTTCATTAAGTCCTCAGTCTCCTGGGAAGCCCTGTCATGTGTTAATTGAAGAAAAGGGTTGGCTTTTGAGATTGGGGATGGGGTGTGGGGTTGGAAGGAAGTCAATAAATTTCCTCTGAGAAATTTCGCATGTAGTCCTGAAAAGAATACTTAGACTATCACCAGGTGTGTCGCCTGTTGAAAGCATAAAATTGCTTTTATTTGGGGTATTTGCTCAGGCCTGTAGTGACAGCAGCTCACAAAATGAATTCTAGCTGGAAACTCCATTCTACTGACAAGCAGCACTACCACACTGACAGCTACACAATACAGCAGTCAATACCTTTCACTGATCATTCGCTTCTCTTGTGTGGAAATCATCAATCTTTCATCTAAAATACAACAGCTCAATGCACAAGACCAGATGTTTCAACGATCTATACAAATTAGTCTGAGGGTGGCCATTTTTAACTACATAGTCTGTGACAAACTGCTTTTCTTCAAGTTCTTTTATAAGCCTTCCTGCTCTCTGTTTGTGCCCAGCTGGATAGAGTAGATTTGTGTGTATGTAACAATCTTCACAAATTACTCTTCAAGTGGCCTTTCTACTGCAATCTTTGTGACGAACTGTCTTTTTGAATCATGAACTCAAGTCCATTCTTGGTTTGATTGTATAGGTATTATATCTGATGATTGCTCATTAGAAGTAAAGCAGTTACACTGGTTCAACTGCATGGGGCAGCTTCAATTCCTGTGAATTCCTGTCTTTATTGTTTAGGCAGTCCCTTGGGATCAAGGTTGGCTTGCTTCCGCTCCAATTCAGTGGGTTCTGAGTGTCATGTTTTTATAATGATATAAAGGCAGCAATCACTCATAAGTGACTGTGTAAACATGTGTGTTCATTTATTTAAACTAAGCACATAAGAACATATATACATGGATAGAAAGCTTGGAGACATCAGCAGCAGAGCTGTGTGTGCTGTGTTCTGCTCACAGGCCAAAGAAAAACTCAGACTAGATCACATGACACACTTCTCTTCTAGTGAAGGTATGCTGCCATCTCTAAAAGGCATGTTACAGCATCCCCTTTCTTTTTAAAGATACGCTTCCCCCTTCCAAAGGAGTATAGCTATTTCGAATATCTGTTCATGTTTAATTACCATTACATAAATGTATAGGACTGGTGAACCTATGAGTCTCTAAAGCATAGAGTGATTGGCTGGCATGCCCAGATCTTGTAATTGTAACCTTCTCTGGAGGTTTCTTTAATTGCTCACAGTGATCTATGGTATTGTCATTCTTGAATGTTGTTCCTGGTTGCAATTGGGATCTTGTCCTAGATGCAATCAGACTGTACGGTGGCCGAGGAGCTGGAATGAATCTGATTTGTCCTTGGTTATGCCCCACCATTATGCCTTCATGTGTAATGACTTAAAAGGACCTTAGTTCTGAGCTAATCCTTGTCACCTCAACTGGTTGTCACATACGTTCCATGGGACTTGTTGTCCCAGCCGTAAACTTGACAATTCTGTACCTGCATTTTTATTGTGCACATTGGCCATCTTCTCTTGTGGTTTTAAAACTTGCTGTTTAGTTTGAGAGAGTAGAATTGGTAAGAGTAGGTAAATTGGTATGCACTGGTCTGCCAAACATGAGCTCTGCCAGTGATGGAATAGCTGCACTTAAAACTGTTGGTCTCAGATGTAACATTGCCATGTGTAGATCTTTCTTGGTTTGTCTACATTTCAGAATTAGGGATTTCACTGTGTAAATTATTTGTTCAGCTAGGCCATTAGATCTAGGGTAATGAGGAGAAGAAGTAGTGTGATCGATATTCCACATCTCACACATATCCTGAAATGGTTTACCAATAAATTGCAGACTGTTATCAATACTGATCTCTCTAGGCACAACAAAGAAACTGAAAATAGCACTTAGAGTGTGCGGAACAGTTGTGATTGATGTATTGTGCAATTGTCGAATAATGTGGTACTTGGTAACGTAGTCGACAATGACAATACTCTTGACAAGCTTCACACTTCTTGACGATGACTGCAATGTCATTGTTCATACCCAGCCAAGAAGCTATCTCTCTTGCGAGTCTTCTCATCTGATCCATACCCAAGTGTGAGTTATGAAGTGATTGTAGAACATCTGGTCGCTAAGATTTTGGTATGATGACCTGCCTGCCTTTAAAAATGACTCCACAGGAGATTCTTAACTCATCTCAATAAGGCTAAAATGGTCTTGTGTTCATGGACATGCTGAATTGAATCAGGCCATCCTTCGATGATAGTTTTCCACAGTTTCTATAGTGTAGAATCTTTTGTTATTTTTCTTGTAGCTGCTGGCACTTGTGTTTTGCAATGTACCAGATCAATTGATGGATTTGCATTCTCCTGCAAATGTAACATTGCAGCAACCTTGATATTGCCAATTCTGTCAAAACATTTTGGATATTTTGATGTTGGGTCATTAATTAAGGTGATAGGGGTAGTTTCTGAGGTTGATCTGCCGTGTGATATCTAACTGATTCCATGGATTGTAACCAGTGCCAGCTCCTACAATCACTGGCATTTAGTTTCCACAATGGAGGACATCTGTGACATCCAGGTGGATTGATTGTACTTGCAATCCAGGGCTGTGGATTCTGCATATGGAATAAGTGAACTGTTGTACCCTGAAAGTTGCACAGTAGTAGATTTTGCCATGGCTTACTGCATTTGCAGAATTCTTTTGGAATTCTCAGAGGTAGTATGTTGACACTTGCTCCCTGTGTCAATCTTGACCAATATTGAGTAGTTACCAACTTTCTTAGGGCAGATATTCAAATCTTGGCTAGCACTTCAGATTGTGTGACAGTATCTATGTTTTCCATGAGATTGATGGTGCAAAACATGGTTCACCACTCATTATCTCATCATGCACATCATTGTCATTTTCTGGTTTATCAGCCACTTCATGTACATGTTTCTGACAGGATACTGGACGGCCATTCTTATTGCTTGTAGGTTCCCATTGCGTACAGTCCATTTGTATCAGTGCGTGGCTCTTTGTAGCTACTTCAGCCTTTGATCTATTGCACTGCCGCTGCCAATGGCCCTTTCTGCCACATGTCTTGCTCGGTTTGGATGTTCTAGTGAGTGTGTCAACAATTAGGGTTGTACTTAAGGCCTTTAGGCCTTCGTCAACCTGTGTGGATGCGATAAACAACTTAATAATTCTTTCAGCTAGCTCTGTGTTTGAAAAATCACAATATGTTCCCTTTTCTCTGCACCTGCTGATGAAGTGGTCTATGGATTCTGTAGGTTATTGTTAAAATGACATGATCCCTTTAACCTTCCTTTTTGCTTTATTCAATTTATTGTTTAGCAACTCCCAACACCATCCATTATAATCGCAACCTCCTCTGGCCTGATTTTTATGACGACTTTGTTTTCTTTTGTCCCACTCTTCCTCGCTCATTATCAGACTGGCCCACACCCCGGTCACTCACCTTTCCTGACTGAGTTAACCCGGTGCTGGTCCTCCTGACACACTACCCCACTCACGAAACTGACAGGCTATGCACTGCTGTCTCACTACCCAGGCTCCATCTGCCTACCAGCTCTTTATTGAGCTCTTTATTGAACACTATCTTGGCACTGTGTCTTCAAAGATTTTCTATGCAGTCACCACGCTGCGCTTTCAAAATTCTCCAACGCTGCAAGCTCATTGTGGTCTGACCAAAATGTCGAAGGTCTTCTCACGCCATGCCTGATAAATCCAATGTGCAATCTGCAGACTCTGCCACATGCAGGGGAGCTGGTGTTTGAAGGGTCAGGCAGATGGTTTCTTTGAATCGACAATGACCTGGAGCTCGGTTTCTGAGTGAGCACACACAAGCAGCATCTCCATTTTGAAGCTCTGATTGCTCATTAAAAGTATTACAATTGCGTTGGTTCAGCTGCATGGGGCAGCTCCAGTTGCTGTGAATTTCTGTACAGTTTTAACTGAGCTCTTTAAGTTTAAGCAGTGAGGACAGCCTGGCTGATTTTTTTGAACAGTTGTGCTTTTCTGCCCTGCAGTGTTTGGGGGAACCCTTTGCATTCAATTAAAATCACTACAAATATATACACAAAATAAATATCGAGCTGAACCTAAAATGTTTATGTCATTTTATTGTACTTTCTTCTATTTTTCTCTCTACTATTCATCTCGGTGCCCCAATGTTTGGAGACTCTGGACAATTCCAATGTACTACCATGCATAGTTACCCATGAAATGTTAGACAGAAAAAAAATGAGTCTAACTCCTGGGTAACTCCAAATCAGACCATCCAATCACTCACACTTTCACCCCGAATACCTGCCTGATCCACTGGCTATCCCCTCGACACCCTGAATAACTTTTCCACCAAGCCTACCAACCCAAGTACTCGTGCCGACCAGCTGACTACCTTTCCCGACCACCCAACTAACACCTCTGACACTGTATACCACCCCTGACTCTGACCCAACTACTTCATGACCCCCTGACTACCCCCGACACACCCCCAACTAGTCCCTAACCTGACTACCCCATTGACCCAACTACCATCCCCCCCGATCACCCAACTACCCCACCCCCGACCGAACTACCCACCCCAGCCATCCAATACCCCCTTGACTATCCCCTGACCCAACTACTCGCTGACCCATCTGCCACCTTACCACTTACCTCACCCGCCCTACCCACTCACCTCACAAACCTACCCATCCTACCTTTCACTCATTCATTCATTTACCCATTCACTAACATTTACACTGGATCTTTAAACTTACCATACAGCAGGGAGTGCCATAAAAAGCGATAGTGACCCATCTACCCCTGATTCTGCTGCGATCTGAAGGAGTTCTCCGAGGGAATCTAGGGTCCGCATTTCTGGGATTGCTGGACTCGGAAGACCCGGTGAGAGATACGGAGCAGGGTCAAGGTGAGGGAACGTTCAAGGGGAGCAAGCAGTCCGACGATGATTGCTGCTCCTCAGAAGATCCGAGTCATTATATATGTATTCTCCTCACCATAAAGGTGTAATGCTTCTCTGCTTGGGTAATGCTTTATCTGCTATCCTTGAAAGCAGTTGAAACTCATCTGGCTAAAAAACAAAGAGCAACCTTGAGGGTGGGGCTTACAGTTGCTGAGTTAGGAGCTCAGTGTTCAACCATGTGAGTCACTGGGCTACTCAGATGACAATAATTGTTCTGAATCCCTGGCTGTGCAAATTGAAGCTTTTTGACATTACCATCCCTCTGCCATTTGACATTGTAAAAAATGAATAGTACTTGCTCTTAAAAACAGAGGGCTCAAAACCTTTGTGTCAATCATAGACTGCATAGATAGCTCGATAAGAGTTTTTGTTCAAAATCACAACCCTTATTTAAAACTTCAAAATAAAAAAATGCCTTGTGACATTTTTAGTGCTGCCTGTTAAGTTTTTGTTTAACTCTCATCGTGAAACTGCAGAATGAACGCTGCTTCAAAACCCTGTCTGAAGTGTCCAATTGAGCAAATACTGCCTTTGAAAAATAAGTATGCCTTGTCTACAATACCTGAGAAGAAAAAGTACAGCATTTACAGGTCAGTATTAAGCTGCAACCTTTGAGTACAGAGGATAGAGTAATAACTTGAATGAGTATATGTGACAAGGACAACTGCGAGCAAGTCAAACAGAGGAGATGTAATGAAATATGAAGGGTATTCATACTAAATCTGGCAAATTAGTCCAGGTGGAATTTCCAGTGTTGTGTGGGTTAACTAGGGTAATGGAAAACAATAACAAAATGTGTCCATGATGGAGATGGACTATCTTTCAATCACGATGGGCACAGGTCTTTTGTCTGCTGGACTTGGTAAGATTCTATATTTTAGCATTACGAGGTGCCTGTAGCTGAACCTGCTTTACTAATGATCAGCATGTTTTTAGCTGAAGTAGAATGGAAGCATCAGTCCATTAAAATTGGAGGGTTTCCATCTATGGGATGAGTGTAGCATTTCAGCATTCAACTGCGTCCTCTTGAATTTTATAACTGGAATTCTCAGTAGGCTGGCCTGGGCTTTCACTGAGTTGGGATGTTTTAGTACTCTAATAGTTGTCTGGCCTCTCAGCCAAGCCTACATAATGAGGCTTAGCTGAGAGATCAGACATCCATAGGGCTTGTTGAAACACTGGCACCCCAAAGAAAACATAGTTTGATTGACAGTTTAGGTTGTCTGATCTCTGCTGTCAAATTCACAATGTTTGTTTAAACAGGTTAAGTGGTTTCAAGAGTTTGTGGTTTTTGCTATTGATACTTTGAAGGGTCTGGATGATTGATACTTTTATTAGCTGGTAGTGACTTTTTTCAACATAGGAGGAAGTTATGAATGAAAGTTATTAAAGCTTTTTTTACACACCCCACTATACACTCTTAGGTTCATTGATTCTAGAGAGTGCATAGTGTGTCACTGGGCATGGAAGTTCCATAGCTAGGCTTAGGGGGAATGAGGGGCTATGGGGGGTTGTTGGGAGTAATGGGTGGGGAATAGGGAGTGTTTGGAGGGTGAGGGGGTGTGAGGAGTGAGGGCTGGAAGGCCTTTGTGTTTTCACTTCAACTGGGACAGAGTCCCACAGAACCAAGGTGGGCCTTTTAAATAGCCCACCTCCACACCCGGCAGCCCCTGCGGCGGCCTCCAAACACTTCCCCAGGTTGACCGGCCTGATTTCAGCCTGCATTCCCCCCACCCCCCCAACCCTCACTCACCACCCTCGGCAATGATGATCCTGCCTTTGTGGACACTTTCTTCCAAGGTGGATAAGCCGAACTGGGAATTTTCCCGGCTCCTGCTTCTCACGTTGAAGATGAAAATCTAGGCTCCTGTGTGTATTCTCCCTCTGTTCATAGCTGGCTTAAAGGGCTTATGTTGTTCTTGGGAAGGGGATTGCTTCTGTCTTGAGAATTTCACCATGCCTTGAGGGATAACTGGGCATGTTTGGCTGATTTGTTAATACTTTTGAGGAGCCTGATTGTTGATGGGGTCCAAATTCCGGCTTCTGTTTGTCCAAATACATGTGGGAATTGTTACTGAGAGCAGGAGCCTATTTGGCTGAAGGGTCTCCAGTTTTAGATGCTTATATTCACTCAAGGGAGATATCTATTCTATCTCTCCGGCATACATGTCCTCTATTGCACTTGCTGTCCCACCCACCATTCACATCTACACACTCATTGACCCATAAAACGCAACCTTGCAGAAATCTGGCTCTGTAGCACTGTTGGAGCCAGTACTACAAAAGCTGGGTGCCCTCAGAATGGCACACTCAATGCTTCTGGTCACTTCCAACGTGGTCAATGTGGCACCTGTGCTGGAAAGGACACGAATATGGGTGTGCCATGCATGCAGCGGAAGTTTCCCAGCTGGCTGGATTGTGACTTCAAACAACTGTTCCAGGTCATCTGATGTACACTCTTAAAACTTGGATCACTGGCATCGGCACTATTTAAAGGAGCAGACACCCAATTTGCCAGAAAGCCTAATTTCTGCCATTGCAAAGTCTCTGGAAGTATTTAGGAGTATTTGAGGAGGTGTTGTGGTGAGTGGCTGGTCTTGGCACAAGGAGGGCAGATGACTTGGTGACCCATCCACACAAAGACTGCAAGAAGTATTGGATTGCAGCTGAAATGCCTCTGGGTTACCAACACAACAGGGAGAAGGAGCAGACCTTGGTGTACAGGGCACAATTTCAAAATTTGCATATGATACACAACTTGGAGGCATTGTAAACTGTGAGGAGAATAGTGTAGAACTTCAAAGGGACATAGACAAGTTGGTGGAATGGGCATAGAGGTGGCAAACCAAGTTCAATGTGGAGAGATGTGAGATGATTCAATTTGGTAGGAAGAACATGGAGAGAGAATATAAAATAAAGGGTATAATTTTAAGCGGGTGTGGGAGTAGAGAGACATATGTGTATATGTGCATAAGTTATTGCAGGTGGCAGGACAGGTTGAGAATGTGATTAATAAAGTGTACTGTATCCCAGGGTTTTATTAATAGTGGCATAGAATACAAGAGCAAGGAGGTTATGTTGTAACTTGTGTAAGACACTAGTTTGGCCTCAGCTGGAGTATTGCTTCCAGTTCGGATTGTCCAAATACATGTGCCAATTGTTATTGAGGGTAGGAGCCTATTTGGCTGGGACGTCTCCAGTTTTTGATGCTTAGATTCACTCAAGGGAGACATCTATTCTATTAGAAAGGTTGTGAAGGCATTGGCAGATAGAGCAGAAAAGATTCACGAGAATGGTTCTGGGGATGAGCAACTTCAGTTATGAAGATGGGTTAGAGAAGCTAGGACTGGTTTCCATACAGAAGTGAGGTTGAGAGGAGATTTGATAGAGGTATTCAAAATCATGAGGAGTCTAGACAGATTAGATAGGGAGAGACTGTTCCCATTCATGAACAGATCAAGAATGAGAGGGCACAGATTTAAAATAATTGGCAAGAGAAGCAAAAGTGACATGGGGGAAAAACTTTTTCCACACAATAAGTGGTTAGGGTCTGGAATGCGCTGCCTGAGAATGTGGTGGAGGCAGGTTCAATCGAGTCATTTCAAAAGGAAGAATGTGTAGGGTTATGGGGAGAAGGTGGGAGAATGGCATGAGGTGAGTTGCTCATTTGAAGAGCAGGTACAGACACGGTGGGCTGAATGGTCTTATGCACTGTAAGAATTCTGTGATTCAGTAGAGAGGGGAAGCACTGCAAGGAGCGAAGAGGAGGAGAAGATGGAAGTGGAGGCATTACAGCTTTCACTCCAGATGTACTGCCTCTGGGTACCTACTCAGACTTTGGTTCCCTTAGGACACCCTTCACCTGCATTCACAGAATCATAGAGTGCAGAAGAGGCCCTTCGGCCCATTGAGTCTGCACCAACACGTGAGAAACACCTGACCTACCTACCTAATCCCATTTACCAGCACTTGGCCCATATCCTTGAGTGTTATGACATGCCAAGTGATCATCCAGGTACTTTTTAAAGGATGTGAGGCATTGCTCCACAGTTCCCGCTATCTGTGATGTCTTATCACAGTGTCCTTGGCTAAAATTATGCAATAAAAAGCACCAACAAAAACCTTGCCATAACATTTTTATCAAACAACACCTCCAAATATACAAGCAAAAATAAACTATTTACACTTGTGCATTCCTCAATGCCTGTCCTCCAGGGGCCTTTTCCTGTTCTGGTGCTCCTGTGCAGTGCCACCCCTGTGCCTGCAGCATGTTTGGTGAAAGGCTGAGACTGCCGATGGCTCGTGGAGGATTAGATTGAGCAGCTCTGGACCTTGAAGGCTCAGCTTCGGACTACACCACCCCAGGGTGGGCGGCCTGTGGGATGGCATCAGCAAGGGCGGTGGCACAGTGAGAACACAAATGCTGTCATCCTGAAAGAGGGCAGCATGTTCATACTCCGTGAAGCCTCTGCCTCGTCCCCAGATCTGACTAATCTGTTGCAGGACAGGTTGCTGGACTGCTGTGAGGGCCTGCATGCCGCTTGGGTACTGAGATTTTCAGCCATGACTGTGGCTGCCTGAGCCTGCATGGAGGCTAGCATGGATTTCATGGCCTCAGTTTGAGCTTCCACTGCAGCATGGTTAACATTGGGTGGCATCTGCCTGTGCTGCAATGGAAGCTAAGACGTTAGCCACCAAACACTGCATCATGGGCCAGGCCCACAAACGTTTTTACGTAGTTGGCCACAAGGATGGGCTCCAAGCTCTTTGCTACTCTCTGTGCCAGCTGGAGCTGGACTCCTTGATGGTCCTTGACAGTGATGCGGGGCTCTGTGGCACGCCTGCCAATGCACCAAGCAACTTGACATGCATGCTTATCAGCCTTCCTCTGTAGCCTGCCTCAACAAACTGCTCATCTGAACCCTCTGCTGCAGAACTCGGCCTCAGGTGAGCTGGCACTTGAACTACTCTTTCCCCGTGGTCTGGCTACAGCCACTCATGATTAGTGATTCACTGCATGCTAATCCTGACTTTATACTACTCTCTAAACATCATACAGTGCCAGTTTCTGAGCTGGTGGCTGTGAGTGTAGATTGAGCTTCTTCATCAATGGCATGGTGTTGTTCTCTCTGTTCCTCCTGAGGACTCTAGGGCTGGGCAGGTGGAAGTTCTTGGGTAACTGAATGCATAACATTGGAAAGGAAGGGTGGGGAGAGGATTGGTAATGGTGGTTTGGTAGTGGTGGTGCTCGGCTGTAAAGCAAAAGTTCATGGTCAGATCATTCACAGCTTGCACATCATATCAAATTGTAGGATGAGGGTGAAGTGGTTGAGAAGGGCCATTACGCAGTAACACGTTGCCATCATGCATGCTCTTGCTGACACCGGGTGGCACGAGGTTTGTCACAGCCAGCCCCATGATGTGGAGCATTGTCTTTTTCATCAGGCTTAATGGATGAAGGTACACCTTCAGCTTTACTCCCTTCTGTTATGGGCAACCTTGCCCTGCAAAAGAGAGGGAAGAATCTCAGTGTGGCACCAAGTCTACTGCAGTTGAATCGCTGGAGGTACGTGGAAGTAGCAGGAATTGGGAGTGAGGCTGGCATCGTGGGAAAATTTGTGGGGATTAAGGCGGATTTTGTGAATTTTTGGCCTGAATCCATTAGTGCCTGGGACTGCTGTTGGGTGAGAGATGGGGCTGTGGTACAAGAGAGTTTAAGATGCTTTCACTGATCTTAACCACTCGCGTTAGTTCATTGAACTCCATGTGGCACTGCTGCAGGGCTTTTTTTCCTCTTCATTCTTTCATGGGATGTGGACATCGTTGGCAAGGCCAGCATTTTTTGCCCATCCCTAATTGCCCTTGAACTGAGTGTCTTGCTAGGCTATTGCAGAGTGCAGTTAAGAGTCAGCCACATTGCTGTGGATCTGGATCACATGCAGACCGGGTAAGGATATCAGATTTCCTTCCCTAAAGAACATAAGTGAACCAGATGGGTTTTTACCCATCTGGCCACCATTACTAATTGAATTCAAATTCCATCAGCTGCCTCAATGGGGTTTGAACCCAAGTCCCCAGAATGTTAACCTAGGCCTCTGGATTACCATTATACCATCATCCCCTTGGGACCAGACCCCATTTATGGACCTCCCTGGTCACTTTTCTTCGGAGGCTGATCTTTGAGAGCCCCCTTCCCCATGGGTAAACATAACTTCTCACTGCTGACCTCCGCCACTGAGGCTGTATCTGTGAACCTAGCAGCCCTCTCTTTTTCCTGAGGCTCCATTAGGACAGCTCCTACCTGCAGTCAGTATTTGCACAGGCAGATATTAGTTTCCTTTCAATGAGTGCAGCTCCCCTTTAAAAGGGACAGGCTGTCTTTAGGAGGAGCAGGCTAGCTGCGCTATGTGGTATAAATGCACAATGTTGGGCCCCCTGCTGTGTGCTTAGGCAACCAGTGGGGCAACTACCATTCTCCCCCCCAGCCCCACCAACTCTTCCATCATATAAATGAGGGGTCAGCATGAAGCTTGCGTGCTGCCTGCATCAATGGGAGCCTGTGGGCAAATCAGGTATCTGGGCTTTAATACATTTTTTCAGCCTGAAATGGATTTATTGGTCCAAATGGCCTGTTTCTGTGCTGTAAAAATTTTGTAAATTAGGAGCAGAATGCAAGGACACTCCTCAACAATAATACTCTCCTTTTGGCTTATAAAAGCAATGTAATGGGCCTCAAAGATCAATGGAAGCTGGAGTCTCCAGTCATGAGATGCTTAATCTCCACTTGAGCTCTGACTAATTCAGTGCCCTCAATATTAAAGAAATCCATTGTGAAGCAGAAAGCGAGTAACACTGCTTATGGTAATGTCATAAACATGGCATTTGATTGAATAGATTCTGCCGGGGGAAATTGGTTTTACCTTTTCCAGGATGAAAATAAAGGGATTTTTAATATTATGAAAAGGTTGAATTAGATGCGCACTGACCACTTGGAAAATGTAATATCATGAATTCAATTTGGGGAATAGTACTTCATCTTGAGGAAGAACTATAGGTCTCACGAGAGAAGCATTCTAAATATTGCACATCTTAAAGCCTAAACCATTCCCTAATTCTTCTTAATTTCTTCTGGATGATTATTCATTACCTCCATTGATTATAGAAGATGGTGAACTTCTTACAACATCCACTTGCCAAGCACGTCATAAATCAGACAGTCAATGGTCAGTCAATCAAGCAGCAGAGCATTTCTTTCTCAGATATTGTAAATATGTTCCTCATCTTTGGCTTCTTATCTTCCTCAATTTCCTGAAAGCAGTGAATCAGACAGGCTTGTAGTCATGATGCATTAAAATTTCAGAAATCCCAGGGAATGCTTGTCGACCTTTCTGATCACTGTTTGCTAAATCTCACTAAAATGTCAGCTGGTCATATTAAGTAGGTACAGCTGGGACCCATAGGTTTGAGTACAACCTGGGAATTCATTTCTTACTTAAGGGGTCTTAATAGTCACTTAAGAAGTGCATTGGTAGAGTGAGCAAAGTCTGACATTTGAATCTGAAAATCAAAAGCCTATTTTCTGAGTTTTGGTCATTTTTAGGTCATTTTTTGACACAGTGTCACTCAGAAGATTCCATTCTTGGTTTTTGTTTAGTTGTTTTATTGTATTAAATTCTGGCTGGGTTTTAATAGAAAAATAAATGCTTGTTGTCAATGACCTGAATGCACCAATTTAGCCTATTATCAAAGAAGCAGCTTTGAATTAAGTGAGGAACCATTTTCGATATCACTTCCAATGAATCACTTCTGAGTAATGTATTAATACTATTGAAATGTTCGGAGAAGTGATGTTGTGTGAATACCAACACCCTCAACTCCACCAATCCACCCACCCATTCACCACCAAATCACACACCAACCTGACTTTGACACATATTGTTCACAGAATCACAGAATTTTTATCAACACAGAAGGAGGTAATTCGGCCCATCGTGTCTGCACCAGCTCTCCAAATGAGCATTATGACCTAGTACCATTGCCCTGCTTTTTCCCTGTACCCCTGTACATTGTTTCTATTCAAATAATCATCTAATGCCTTCTTGAATGCCTCAATTAAACCTGCCTCCACCACACTTCCAGGCAGTGCATTCCGGACCCGAACCACTCATTGTGTAAAAAAGTTACATTTGCTTCTTTTGCAAATCACTTTAAATCTGTGCCCTCTTGTTCTTGATCCTTTAATGAACGGGAACAGGTTCTCCCTATCTACTCTATCAGCCCCCGTCGTTATTTTGAACATCTCTATCAAATCTCCTCTTAGCCTTCTTCTCTCCAAGGGGAACAGTCCCAACCTCTCCAATCTATCCTCATAGTTGAAGTTTCTCATTCCTGGAATCATTCTTGTAAACCTCTTCTGCACTTTCCCCAATGTATTCACATCCTTTCTATAATGTGGCTCCCAGAACTGTAACAACACTCCGGCTGAAGTCTAACGAGTGTCTCATATAAATTCAGCATAACCTCCTTGCTCTTGTACTCTATGTCCCTATTAATAAAGCCTTCATCATTGATGGATGAATATGTTGGAATTTTATTGTTGGAGCAGCATCACCACAAAGAGAAGGCCAACATCTTCTCGGGGCAAGTTATGAATGGACAATAAATGCCTTGCCCTGCACTGTGACCTGCATTTCAAGAACAAGTAAACTTGAAGATCAATATTATAGGGGACATTTTGCATCCAGGAGAGAAATTCCTATGTAAAATGAAAGGTAGCCCATCCACATTTCTGATTTCTGCTGTGTCTAGCAAGCCTATTTGCATTACATTTCATATTTATAATAATTCAATTGGATCTTCAGGAAAAATTTGAATTTGCAAGTTTTGGAGATGATAAAATATACTTTATGCTTGTGTACACAAGAACTGGAGAACCCATAGGATAAAGAACATTTGTAACTTGGGTGTGGTTCAGAAATAAACATTTATCTGCCGATGTAAGAAGTGGTCAGACAAAACTTTCAAAAATGGAGTGCATTACAAACTATGTTAAATGGGGGATTTGGTGAGAGTGGGAATTGTACGAGGGGGATGGAGGTGCTGTTTTTTTATCTCCAATATCTGAATTGATTGAGGCAAGCTTGAGGTAGTCAGTATTTAAAATTTTGTCCATTGTGTTTTAGTGCAAACTGTGTGTTAAAAAAGATTATAATAGACCAAAAAGTAGATATAAATAAAGACCCAAATCTTCCAGTGTCCAGAGCCATGTAATCTGGATGTAAGTCTGTGTTGTGTGTCAGTATCCTGAGGAAGTCCCGGCACACAGATTTGCACTGAAATTGCCTGAGAAATTTAAACTTCTGATGGCTTGATTTGCACGGCCATGCAAATATCTCTAACCATGAGCTCAGGTTTGGAGACCTGTGGCAGATATGTGGAACTTACCCTGGAAATATTAATGCTGGTCAATACCTGGTATAACTCAGAGATTAGATGGTCTAACTGAACTGAGCACCACAACTACCCCTGACCAGCCCGACACTCCCTCTTCCCCCATCACTACCCAACACGAAAACCCCCATGACCCGACTACAGCTTCAAACTGACCTGACTAACTCCCGACCCAATGACCACCTGATTCGACCTGACTACCCCCAAACCGACCATCCTTGCCAACCCAACTCCCCAATCACCGACCCATTCACCCACCCTCTCATTCATTCATCCACTCACTAACTGGCTCATTAAAAGAATGGAGTTCTTTAGAAATTTAGCTGAATTTGGCAGCTATTATTGTAAAAAGGAGATGTGTCCTCTCCTTCCTCCTGCACTCACTGTACTTACCCTGGAGAGGCTGTGCTGAACCATTCCTGTTTCACCTGGGGTCAGAAGTCTTGGCTGAAAATAGGCAGTTCCATTGGGATCCAGAGAACTTCAAGGATAGTGGCAATGTGCCGATACTGTGCGACAGGAGTATCGTCTGTAAGACTTTGTGGATAGTGAGATTGTCAGGAATGAACACATCTGCTGTAGATATCTTTGCCTCGAATCTCTCTGGCTCAGACTCAAGTGTGCAAGTTTGAGACACTCTGACAAACAAGAGAAGTGGCAGGGTATTTGGACAGTTTGCTTCAGGTCTGTGTCACACCTCATAGAGAGATACAGGATCAGAATGGGGTTCCTGTGATCAATAGCCTAAAGAGCAAAGGGAACCCAGCTGAGATACAGAATGAGGATTTGCAGAAATTGGGCCTATCCAACAGGCATAATGTACCTTCTACTTGTGAGTATAATGATTGCTGGATGCACAGCCAGAATGAAGGCACTGACACCTGCTGCCAGTGCAGAGGACAACACAAACCAGCTAGAAATGGTGTTGGAGTGGGACAGGAAGGATCCAGTCATTGTGGTTCATGTTGTTACCGACAACACAGGAAAGAGTATGCAAGAGGTTTGGAGAGCAAGAATTAGGAGCTAAGTTAAAGAACATAGCATCAAGGGTTATAAGCTCTAGGTTATTACCCAAGCCATGTGCAAATTGGTGTAGAGAGTTTAACAGTTTAGGGAGGTGAATACATGGTTGAATGACTGGTGCGGGAATAAGTGGGGAGTTACATGTAGGCCTCCCCCAGTAGCATTTGTAAAATAGTAGAATGTATAAATGCAGAGATTAGGCAAGCATGTGGTATGTGGAGTGATTTTAATGGGATATTTTATCTTTCATATGGACAGGGATGATCAGACTGGCTCATGTCAGAAAGTTAGTGAATTTCTTGAGTGTGCCTGGGTTTAATTTTTGGCAACAATATGGCCTAGAACCAAGATGCCATATTAGATTTAGTAATAAGCATGGGACAGATTTAGTTAATAGTCTAATGGCGCATGAACATTTATCTAATAGGCACCGTAATATGGTTGAGTTCACGTGGTGTTTGAAAGGGAGAAATGTGACAAGTCTACTAAGATTCTAGATTTAGTTTAAGTTGACTTCAATGCAGTGAGACAGAGACTGTCCACAGTAAACTGGATAAACAAACATAAGGTCAATGGGAGGGCTTTAAAAAATAATTCAATGTAATTCAGAACCAGTTTATACCTCAAAGGGCCAGGAACCCCAGTGCCAAAAAGTCCAGGCATACACGTTTAAAGAGGTAAGTGGGTGAGAGATATCATAAAACTGAAGTATTGCTGAAAAAAGAGACTCTTTTTGTTGAAGGTTTTTGTCTTGCACTCATCGTCTTGCACAAAAAGCTTTGACAAAAACTGTCTCTTTTTTCAACAACAACTCAAGATCTGTACTACTAAATGATTATAAAATAAAAGCAAAAGCATACAAAAAAGGAAAAGCTAGCATAGGTCCTGGCAACTGTGAGACACAAAGAATAACAACAGGTGACAAAACAGATAGTACAAAAATGGAGTGCGAAAATAAACTTGCAAGGGATGTCAAAATCAATACAAAACATTTTTACAACTACATAAGGTAGAATTTTCAGATAAAGAGCAAACCCAGTATTCATTAAGCTCCCCAAAGTTTGTTCAACTCCTTCAACCAGTAAATCACAGCAATTTGGCACAGAAATGCCTGTGAAGTGCAAGCGAGGTGCCTGCCCAATGCTTACAATGTTTTAAATTAGTACAGGTGAGTGTCTCTTGAAACATTGTTGGAGCTGGTCATTTTCTGCCCTGGACCACCAACCATTTCTGGGGTTGGTTCAAGAAGTGTCGGCGGCAGCGTTGATTCACTTGAAAATAATGTCTGGCTCCTAACTGTGCCATCGGACTTTAATGCAAATACTCTTTTAGTCTCGCATCAGTTTCCCTTGTGGGTGCTGGCTGTAGAATGGGGCTTTTGCAAATGTTACAATAAGTGGGACTTCCCTGGGAACTCACTGACTTAGTGATTTTTGCCTCATGACTACTGAAAAATGAGGTTATAGGCAGAGCAATATTGTTCTCAATGTTTCCATTCCATGAGTGCCAAAGTGTCACCTAATCACAGAAGACCATCATGATGCTGTTCAGGAAGCACTAAAATGCTTTCATCATGCAGCATTCTACAGTGCTTGCATTATTTGAAGGAGAAGAGATCATGGGTGAATGGCTCACTAGTGAACAAGGTGGTCTTCTGTATACATGGCTGCTGAACCTACTGAAAAATCTCCTACCAACAGAGAAGTATCCCAGCCAGGATGCTTCAGCATCTGCTTGCTGTTCTTTGGCTGCCACCTCTACATTTCATGAAAAGTGTGCCATGTAGTTGAAGCAAAATGAACAAGATTGTGTGAAAGAGCAGATTGTGCTCCCTGCTTGAAATTGTATCTCTCAGAAGGTGGGGGAGTTGTCAATTTAAGCGTTCTAAATCATGCTAATGGGCTTCATAAAAACCGTGCACCAAATTGATGAGCCAAACCACCTTCACCTTGATCCTACTATCAGCAATTTCTTCCTAATTCAGCCAGGTAAAAGGGAGTTGCATGATTATAGTGACTCAGTCAACCTGCACTTTTATTGGTAATTGCCTTCAACCCCAAATAGGAATATCTTCCTTTCCTTCCTTTGTTACATTTCCTGCAACAGAACTTTCAATACTTTGGTGTCGAAGGAAGCAACGACACCCACGTTATCTCTGAGATGTCACTGTGAACAATTAGCCCGTTCTTCAGTCATCACAATAATTCCATTTTTTGATGAGCTTTAGCTATTTAAGAGTTAGCATCCTCAGTCACCTATCTTTGGCGTCCAAGTTACTGCAGCAAGCTCTTGCTCGATTAAGCTAGTTAAAAGAGAGAGTTGGTGCTACACCATTAAATTCAGGGCAACCCACCCCTGATGTTTGCATTGACCCAGTATGATCCCATTCTTTTCTGACAATCAAACTTGAGATTTAGAAGTAAATTCTTCTTCCACCTGTGAATCCTAGTGTTCTGTTTCGCCTTCCCTTACTAACAAGATGAATTATTTCCATTTGTCTCTGCAGTCCATTTTCTTTCTGTCATGAGCAGGGCTACCAACAATCTATTGCATGGCCTATATGTTGGTCCCCCTTTCTGACAACAGGCTCTCCATTCCCCATCACAAATCCTATATCTATGCATTTGTTCACGCTTTTCATCTCCATTACAATGTCGCTCTATTTTTTCACTGAAGCAAAATTGAAGTTTAGTGGGGGTGCAAAACGCATGGTGGTGGATCAGCTGTTTCTTATACACCCCAGCCATTTTAAATCAATGCGCAGAATCGGTGAAAACACACAAGCAGTCCATTTTATATGCCGCCAAATCTTTTTTTCTCATTGTAAAGCAGGCTCCCAAAGCACTATAATCTATTTTGCACCACCACCCAAGGAACGTTTCATCCCCAGTGTTTCTCTGCCAAGTTCCTACCCCTTTATCTCCCCCTGTGCAAACAGCAAGAAATTGCGGAATAAATAGGTTATCTTTGCAAAACAATTTATTTTCACCGATTCTGCACATTGATTTAAAATGGCTGGGATGTATAAGAAACAGCTGATCCACCACCATGCATTTTTCTCTGCAGCTGGAAGGAATTCCCTGCAAATCACTAAAATCTTTTTTTGGAAATGGTTCTATTTTGACATGTTATCAAGTCATTTTGAACAAGTTAAAACTTAGATATTTCATCCTGATTTAGGGTTGCCAACCCTCCAGGATTGACCTGGGGTCTTCGGGAATTAAAGATCCATCTCCAGGACACCACTGTGTTCAACTTTGAAGAAAAGTCATAGGGACAATAACAAAGATAGTTTTTTAAAAAAGTTTTTTGAATATTTCTCTTTACCAGATGTAGAAATATTAAAAATGGGGAGGGGTGGAGGGGGAGGTTGTTTGACTAACAATCGTGTCATCTAATTGGGCAATGAGTCTTCTTGCTTTCCAATTAGCGTAGGAAAGGCAGTGCGTAACAAGGATCGACGAGTTGGCGACTAATGGCTGGAGCGTGGGGCAAGTCATGTGATTAAACCTCCAGGAATACGTTTAATCACAGTTGGCAACTCTAGTCTAACTCCTTTCCATGGGCAGCCACCTGGGGCTGGAAGCTGCAGGTTCTGTTGGGAGACAGCACTTTGATATTGTCCACTGGATGTTGTGCACAAGAAAGCAGAGAATAGGGATAAATGGGTCTTTTTCGGGTTGGTAAACTGTAAATAGTGGAGTGCCACAGGGATCAACGTGGGTCCTCAACTATTTACAATATGTACTAATGGTTTGGATAAAAGGACCGAATGTATATTAGCTAAATTTGCCAATGATGCCAAGATAGGTAAGAAAGTAAGTTGTCAAGAAGAGGTAAAGAGTCAACAAAGAGATATAGATAGATTAAGTGAGTGGGCAAAAATTTGGTAGATGAAGTATCGTGTGGGAAAATGTGAACTTGTCCACTTTGGCAGGGAGAATGGAAAAGCAGTATACTATACAAACGGAGACAGATTGCAGAACCTGGTGATACCGAGGGATCTGGGTGTCCTGGTACACAAATCAAAAAAGTTAGGATGCAGGCACTGTAAATAATTAGGAAGGCAGATGGAATGTTAACGTTTATCACAAGGGGAATGGAATATAAAAGTAGGGAGGTTTTACTACAACTGTACAGGGCCTTGATGAGCCCACATCTGGAGTACTGTGTGCAGTTTTGGTTTCCTTATTTGAAAAAGGATTTAATCACATTAGAAGCAGTTCAAAGAATATTCACTCAACTCATTCCTGAGATGAAAGGCTTATCTTGTGAAGAAAGGTTAAACAGGTTGGGCCTATACCCATTGGAGTTTAGAAGAATGAGAGGTGATCCTATTGAAACATAAAAGATTTTTAGGGGTCTTGACAGGATACTGAGAGGATGTTTACCCTTATGGGAGAGACCAGAACTAGGGGACGCAGTTTAAGAATAAGAGATCTCCTTTTTGCGACAGAGATGAGAAGAATTTTTTTCTCTCAAAGGGTTGTTAGTATGTGGAATTCTCTTACCCAGAAAGCAGTGGAGGCTGGGTCATTGAACTTACTCAAAGCTGAGTTAGATAGGTTTTTGATAGACAAGGGTATCGAGGGTTATGGGGAGCAGTCAGGAAATTGGCATCGAGACCACAACCAGGTTAGCCGTGATCTTATCGAATGGCAGAGCGGGCTCGAAGGGTCAAATGGCCTATTCCTGCTCCTAAGTCCTATGTTCCTTTCCTCCTATGGCCCTGAATTAAATAGTGAGGTTTAATGGTGGGCTATTCCTGACTTATGCGTCAATTTGCCAGTATTTCTATTTATTCCCTCTCCCAAAGTTAAAAAAAAAACAAAGAATTTAATCGCCCACACTGCTTAAAAAGGACAGGCATAAAAATTATTGTTCATCATCAGCAAAAGAGGTCTAAAATCACCAAATAGCAGCCAGGTCTGTAAAACGTTCTTGAATGAGGCAGTGAAACCGCTGCTAAAAGACATAAGATGAAGTGGGGTGACATTTTGCAATGCAGTGCTGCAGGGCTCTAGAAGCTGTCAAGAGAAATATGAAAAGATTTCATAAGGTTTCAAGGGCAGAGAATGCCGACTCCATTGGCCTCATGAGTAACCGGTAGTATCAGAAAGAAGTCAATAAAATTACCAGGTCAACCAAATCAAGAAAAACCACCCATATATTCCAAGAATGAATTAAGCATTCATCACGTGAAATAACCACCTCATTACACCGTGATAATGTGTCATTTCAGAAAATGACCAGCTTTGTCGCATCCAGGAGAATGTCTACGGCATTCTGAAACCTTGCAACCCGTGCAATCGTTCTGCAGAGCCTTGCATTGTTTGTTGCATGCACCTATCTTCATACTTATTCAGGCTGCATGTCAACTTGTAAATTTTGCTGCATTTCACAGCAAGGAAGATTGGTTCTCAATTTCATTCTTTTTCAAGAAATGAACTGACAGCACCAGAAAGAGAGAGAGAGAGAAAGCGAGAGAGCTGTGACAAGTGATGGCCTCATAAATCTCATAGCTCTCCTCCCCTCTGAGGAACAGGCAAATCCTGTAGAGAGAGGCTGTACAGCATGTCAGAGATCGAGAAGTAGGAGTGCATGTGCCAAATGTAGATTCATTACGAACATATGCCTCTTTTCTTTCCCATCCTATCTGTATTAGCTGTATCATTAAACCTTTATGTAACTCTTTGCACTGTAAATTACATGTGAAGTCTCTATTATTCCTTCACATGTTGCTGATAAAGAGCATGAAAAGCCAAGGACATTTGATCCAGCCAGTATCTTAGAACATATGGGGATGGATTTTTTTAGTTTGGGATCGGGACCTTGACATTGGGATCAAATGTGGGTTCTGGCTCTGCATCATGTTGGGAATAGTCACCCGAAAACGATTTTTGTAGGATTGGCCAATTTATAGCCAGAGGACTCATAAGCCTCCCAATTAAGGATGATGGGCTGGTTCTGGATGCTAAAGGGCCAAGAGGAGGCCCTCCGGCATTGAAAGAGCCTGATGATGGATGCGCTCTCTCAGCACTTTAAAATTTATAAAAGTGAAAATGGCAACCGTTGCCAATCCGCCTGTGCATTCCAGATGCTGACCCCCACGCCCCCTGCCCCCCGCCCGCCCCCCCACCACTGCCACCCTCTGTGCCCCCACCCTCCCAGTCTGCCACTGGGAAATCACCTACTTTTTGTGACCATAATGGGGACTACCTGCTGACTGGAAACTTGCAGTTAGCACCAGAGAGGCACCATAATAGAGCCTTTATTTGGCACATTGGAGGCGGGTAGTTGTCCTGAACCCAAAACAATCTTCTGGAAAATGGTTGAGAATCTGGACCAGGCTGGGGAACTGGCACGCCGGCTGGCGGGAAAATCTGCACCCCTGCCTGCCTTTGGTCCCACCTCCATCCTGCAATCCTGCCCTTGACCCCACTCAATTGATCCATCATAAGCACTTGGCCAGTGACACTTACCCCGAGAGGAGTTAGAGAATGAGCCAGCGTGAAGTACATGGGGTGGCACATAAAGGACAAATGAGCAGGAAGAGCTGCTTTTGTTTTTTGGAGAGGAAGACATTTCGGCAGGAAAATCAGCAGCCCTTCTGCTGGAGACATTCAGGAATGATGCTGACAAGACATCGAGGATTAGTGTAAGCTACATCAGCCATGCAATACATTGTGCTGCAGTTGGCGGCACATGCAGGACATTGGAGGATGGCTGTACTACTCCACACATTATCGTGAGACATATGGCAGCTGTATGGACATCTGCAGCAGAACCTCCCATGACAATTAAAAAGACAGCCTGTGCTTCTTCCGTCAAAGCTCAGACTGCTGCTAAAGAGGCCTGAGCTTGGCCCTGTGCTGGCTGAATTCAGACTAAACCAATTTGGTAAAATAGACATCAAGGGAGTGGCAGGTCCTTTATTTTAATTTGCAAAGGGTCTAAACTGTTTCAGGTGTGGACCCCTGGTCATCTCTGTTGAAGTCTATATCAGAATTGGATTGGCATACTGCTGATTTAGAATCTACCTATGTGTGCCATCTGCCTATATTGGAAGTATTAGAAAATGGGAATATTATATGTGAAATTAGTTTTACCTAATTTACAGAGACAGTTCAAGAATGAACAGACATTTCTTATGTTCCTATGCATCTGCCGAAATGATGAAACAATGAGTTGGATAGCAGCTTAGGTGCTAATCTGCTATAAAGGACCTCTCATCAATTTTCCAATTGTGCCACTTAATTTATCCATGTTAATCAGTTTGAAATATCTGAAAATCCAGACTGCAGGGTGAGATGAAAATGGTACCGATCTCAATACAAAAAATGTATTTAACATTAAAATAAATAATTTCGCTTCTCAATTGTGGCTAATTAATCATTCTAAAGTAGGTATTGCTGCCTTTTGATTTACTGAAGGTCTCCAAAATGGTGGTTGAGGAAAACTGGCAGACATTGTCTACCTAGACTTTCAAAAGGATTTTGATAGGATAACACATAAGAGGCTTCTGTGCAAGATTAAAGCCTTGCAGATTTGTGACGCTCTGCTTTTCTGGATTGAGAACTAGTTGGGAGCCCATAGACAGAAAACAGTTGTAGATAAACTTCAATCTGGTTGGAGATCAGTTACCAGTGGTGTCCTGTAGGGATCAGCTTTAGGAGCAAGGCTATTTATTATTTTCATAAATGATGTGTATGTAGTGTTGCAGGAATGGTGTGCAAGTGATACTAAGACGTATATAAGAATGAGGACTGTAGATGTTCCTTGATAACTACAGGCCGATATAGACAAACTTGATGTTGTGCTTTATGCCTCAGAGATATGCAAGACGGGAAACATCAGGGGCTAGATTTAATGGAGACGATGGGAGTCTTGCTCACTGGCTGCAGAGCCACTGGAAGCTCCATGTCAATGCCTGATCAATTACATGTTCAGGTTTGTTAATGTGAATTATATTGTTAAGGTTAAGTGAAACAGGTGATGAGTATAAATTGTCTTTGAGCACATATAAATAGGGGATTGCTGGGACAGTGGTTTGTGTGGGAGGAGAGCTGTGAGAATGAACAAGTCAATAAGCTCTCTCAATAAAAAAAAGCTTTGTGTCTTTGTTTTGCCTTCACCAACCGGCTCTTTTAGGGAAAGTCCACTGAATTACTTGCTTCTCAGGCATTTAATTGGACAGCAGCTTGCCCAAGATCAAGGACCCTCTGGGAATGGATGTCCTGCCAGCTGGCAGCTTGACTGAATGACAGTAAAGGAGGGGGAGGGGTTTATGGGGTGGGGTTGTAGGGGTGGGGAAGAAGAGGGTTGGCAGCATGAATAGGGGGTGGCTCTGAGTGGTTTTCCCCTCTTCCCAATGCCAGATCCCTTGATCAGGCACTAAGTGCGTTCTGAGGGAACCCACCCTTACCCGTAATCCCGCAAGAAACCCTGAATGCATTTGTTTGTCATGCTCCCTGCATGTTGAGCTGGTTAATACCAGAGGTGGCAGGATGAGGCCTTTAACTGAAGATCAATTGGCCTGTTGAGTGTGAACTCCTAGTGTAGGAAGGCCCTCTCCCTCTGCTGTCTGAAATAGGGTCCATATTTGGGGCAGTCAGATTTCCACTTCTTACATGGATGCAACCTGGAATTATGGGCGATGGGTGAAGGCATCTTAAAATCTTAATGTATTCTTTCATGGAACGTGTATCACAGGCAAGGCCTGCATTTGTTGCCCATCCCATCCCTAATTGCCCTTGAACTGAGTGGCTAGTTGGCCAGTCAGAAGATAGTTAAGCGTTAACCACATTGTTGTGGATCTGAAGGCACATGTAGGCCAGACCAGGCAAGGATGGCAGTTCACTTCCCTAATAGGGTTGCCAACCCTCCAGGATTGGGCTGGAGTCTCCATGGGTGGGGGGGGATTTTTGCCCTTGTCGGGCGGACACGGCGTGCAGGCCAGGGAGCGGCCGCGAATTGGTCTGCCACCCGTGCTTTCAATTAACAGCCAGTCCGTGTGAATCGCGCACTGAAATGTTCAGCCCTGCCTGGGTGGGGAAGGGAGGAGGGCGAGTGTGGAAGTCAGTGCATGCACACGAGACCTCTCTGAAGGCACAGGGCTGCCTCTGGGAGCTGAAGGTTTTCCACATTAAAAACAGAGTTTAAAAAAAAGGAAAACATATCCCCACATGAGCAGGGACATGTTGAAAATGAGTTCTGAACATTTTTCATTCTATTTTTGATTAAGGTCGGAAACTTCATCCCGCCCATTTCCTCAAAAATCAGAAGGCCGCTTGGCCTATTCACCTGCCCGCCAACCAACTGAAAATTCAGTTTAATGAATTTATTAACGGGCTTGGTGGCCCTCTTACCTGCTGCCGGCTCCCGCACTTGCCCGCCGACCAAAATACTGCGCGAGTATGCGATGATGTCGGAACACTCGCCTGACATCATCACTCGCTGTTTCATGCTCGTGCCTGTCGGGCACGCTCCCTCACACCAAGGTGAAAATTCAGCCCCAGGAATTGAAGATCAGTCTCCAGGACACCGCTGTGTTTAACCCTGGAGGAAAAAAATCATTGGGACGTTAAAGAAGATAGGGTTTTTTTTTGTCATTTCTTTTTACCAGATATGAAAATATTGAAATGGGAAATAAAAAGGCTGTTTGGCTGACAGTCAGGCATCATTCAATTGGGTAATGAGTCTTTTTGCTTTCCAATTGGTGTAGGAAGGCAGTGCGTCGGAAGGATGGATGTGATGGCTGACTAATGGCTGGAGGGTGGGGGCAAGGCATGTGATGAATCATCCAGGAATACATTTAATCGCAGTTGGCAACCCTATTTCCTAAAGGACATTAGGGAACCAGGTGGGTTTTTATGACAATCAATGATCATTTCATGGTCACCATTACTGAGATGAGTTTTCAATTCCAGATTTTTGGAGCCTATGCATTTCTGTGCAGACACTCAGGGACCGTTGATTTGCACAAGTTGAAGAAGGAAGTAAACAGTTAAAAAAATATCTTTTTAACAGTGAGCGCGGAAGCGGCTTTGATTCCCAGGGGCCTGCATCAGATTTTTCTCCAGGATTGCGCACAGCAGTGTCTTGGAGACTGGTCTTCAATTCCTGAAGACTCCAGGCCAATCCTGGAGGGTTGGCAACACTTTTAGGGAAGGAAACTGCCATCCTTGCCTGACTTGCTCTACATGAGCCTCCAGATCCACAGCAATGTGGTTAACTCTTAACTGCCCTCGGACCGGCCTAGCTAGCCACTCAGTTCAGCTTTTTGCTAAAGCCAGGCAGATACCTCCAATGTATCCAAGTGAGATATTAGCTGCCTCAGGAACGTAGTAGAGGCAGCCCTATGAATGGCTGATTAGAGAGTAGAATGGAACAAAGGCTCTTTAAATTGAGTCAAAGGGCAGAATGTTTTGCTTGGCGGGTGCACGCCTGACCCGCTCGAGCGTGAAATTACACGCTTTGATGTCAGCTGAGCATCCTGACGTCGATGCGCACTCACAATATTTCGCTCAGCGGGCACGTGAGGGAGACGGAGGCGCTCCCGCCATTAATTATGTGGCCAGTTAAGGCCCTTGGCACACCAATTGTCTCTGACTTTACGTTGCCCGTGCAAATTTTCGGCTGCCGCACGGGCAAAATGGGCAGGCGGGCAGGCCACAATTTGCAAAAGCTCATCCACAGGCGGGATAAGAAGGGTCAGCAGCATTGCCACTGCGAGTAATGAGGAGGTTTTGAGATCGTGTGCTGCTGGTTACTTCTGTGAACTGAATAGCTTCATCATGGTTCAGAGCTGCATTTGGATCATTTCTAGGCTTCATTTCAGGACTCATTGTTGTATTCCAGGCCCCCAGAGGATTCTGACTGTGTCGGCCCTTCCAGGTATCAGACAGCCTTCTGTAACCCTGTTAATGGGGATTGTGGTCTCTGCTGTTGCCACCTCCTCTGAGGAGGAACAGAGGGGCAGAAGGGAGAGAAGGCCAGGTGTCCCAGTGCAGCCACCAGGGGAGGGACCTATGGGTGGAGAGACACAAGCACAAGGGGGGCAGGGCCAGCTGGTAATCCAAGGCATTAGGGGCCACAGAAGATGCCACTATCCTGCTGCCAGGTTTACAGGCGGCGATGCAGCTACCTCAATATGTCAGAGGTGCAATGCCGAAGGAGGCTCCGTCTCTCAAGGGAGACAGTGATCTCCATCTGTCAGAGGATCAGACCTGAGATCAGCTTTAACTGTGTGGGTGGACACCCCATGCCAATGGTTCTGAAGGTCACAGTGGCCCTCAACTTCTATGCCTCTGGTTGTTTCCAGGGCTCAGTGGAGGATCTGTGTGGTGTATCCCAATCAGCTGTCCACAGTTGCGTCAAGCTGGTGACAGAAGCTTTGTTCAGGCGGGTTTTGACTTTCATTCGTTTCCGCATGAATAAGGCCAGACAAGCTGAGTGAGACAGAGGCTTTGCAGCCATTGCTGGCTTCCCTCCCGCATCCCACACACATGTGGCCATCAAGGCGCCAGCAGGTGAGCCCGGTGCCTTCATCAACAGGAAGGGCTTCCACTTCATGAACGTGCAGATAGTGTGTGATCACAGGATGCAGATTCTGCAAGTTTGTGCAAGGTACCCAGGCAGGTCCCATGGCACGTACCTCCTGACACACTCCCAGGTGCTGAGACTCTTCAGTGCTCCAGCCTGTCTAGGTGGATGGCTGCTGGGTGACAAGGGCTATCCCCTCAAAAGGTGGATCAGGGCGCCTCTCCGCCATCCAAGAACAGAGGCCGAGCAGCGGTACAACAGGAGCCATGCCTCCACAAGCGCATTGATAGAGAGAACCATAGGTCTTCTCAAGATGGGCTTCTGATGCCTGGAGCATTTAGGGGGCGCACTGCAATACCTCCCAGAGCAGGTGTCACTGATAATGGTTGCATGCTGTGCTCTCCACAATCTGGCACTGGAAAGGTGGGGATGCAGTGGACAAAGACGATGTTGATGCAGCTGCACAGGCAACAGATGATGAGTCCAGTAGTGAATGTGAGAATGAGCACGGTGAGAAGAACACTGAGGGTATGGATACTGACCTGGGTAACCTCCAGGGAGGCAGGGAAATCCTGGACACTTTGATCCAACGCTCCTTCAGTTAGCCTACCAAATAAGAACCACCACCACATGCCAGGGCTGCAGGCTCCATACTCAATCCCAGAGAGGAACATTTCCTTGGATACCATTATACACTCTGTGCCTGTGCAATAAAGTTTTAGGAGACACTTGTCTATCATTACATAATGGCCTATCCTGCACCCACAGATCAAATGAAGCATACTGAGGCCAATAGCACAAAATAATATCTCATTTAATGTTGCATGTGACACATAGCTGAATTAAACGTTAACTGGTGTTGTTTATCACACCATTAAAAATGTCACAGCAAAATGGGGGAACAAAATATTACCCGTGATAAGCCCATATTGTGCTTAAGGTGCTGTACATTTACGTTTGTGCGTGCTACATTTAGGTGCTTCCCCCTCGCTGGCACCGGCATTGGAGACAGCCTGCTCACTCTACTGTCCTGTTGGCTTTGATTACCTTGGTGAGCATCCTCTGGCCATTGGAGCCTGTGCTGGCCCCATCTGGGAGGGAGTGGCCTGTACCACAGCTGGCATCTCCCCAGTCGTTGTAGCCTCATCGGATGCCACGGTTACTGGCAGAGGTGCGGAGGAGCTGCTGCTGTCATCCGGAGCTCCCTGAGAGGAACGGAAATGAATATGTCAATACCCACCTGAACAGAGCTTCTGTCACCAGCTTGTTGCTTTGGACCTCCCTGCTCACCATCGATAGACGGGCATCTAGCTGGGATATTGGGTGTCCAATCCATCTCCCACACCAACACTGACCAGCTGAGGTTATTGCCTGTGTGTGGGCTTGCAGGTCTAAGTGCACCCCGGGGACCCCTGATCCTGTCCCTGAAGTAGCCTCTCCATGGAGTCACCACTCTCCCCATGGATGAGGCATTGCGATCGGCCATGAGTGTCAACCCAGTGGTCATGCTCCACAGGGATTTCTCCCAAACAGAGACCATAGCACACATTCCCTCATGTATCTCTGCCAGATACTCCCGCACACCCTGCTGGACTTCAAGCATCTGCTGCCTAATGGACGACTCCAGAGGCACATCAGCGGCCATCGACTGAGCATTGTCCTAGTCTCAAGCAGTCCTCTGACTGCCGGCATCCTGGCACTCTCTGCCTCTGCCTGCACCTCAAGCAAGTGTGAAGTGCCCTCATCAATGTTAGATGTTATGCCCACTGAGGTGCTGGTATCTGCACTGCTGCCTGCTTGACAGAGCGGCTGTGATGCAGGTGCGTGTGGAGCATGGTGTTCCTCCGGGGTCAGGGATGGCCTTTCAGGGTCCTCAGTGCGAGCACCTGCCGGTGAACCAAAAAGGGAGAAAAAGGACATGTCATTAGTTTAAGTTGTCACACTGTCACTGTGCATGCCAGGCACCCTGGTGAGACAATGGAGATCTGCATCATGGTGCCCCGTCTTTCAATTATCAATGGGGCCTCCAGGTTTGAGGTTCACATCAATATAGTGACTGCACTAGAATGATTGCAATTGCTGACATTCTCACCTCTGTGCACTGCACTCTTCCTTCGTCTGACACCAACCTCACTGGGGCCGGCTGATCAAGGCGCATGTCGCCTGTCCAGCTCCAGGGCCTCCTGGTGGGGGTTCCCCTGCCAGTCCATGATCTCTTAGCATTGCAATGGGATGTCTTCTCCTGAAAGGATAGAGCATTGATTAGTCCACTCTTTACCTGCATTGCCATTGCAGCCTGGCCAACCCCACCTGAGGAGCACCTTGCAGGGCACATCTGGGTTGTGCCCCTTGAGGCACAAGGCACTCAGTCAAAGCAGTCAGGGCTCACCCCCTTGGCCAGCTCCGGTGTCATTGACAGTTGCTACTCACACTCTAACATCCCTGAGCTCCACGGGGCGGGTGGTCAGCCATTAACTGCTCTCCAGACTGACCCATGCCAACACGGTACTCACCATTCCCGATCGCAGCTTCCCGAAGCGCTTCCGGCACTGCACCACGTCGTGGCTGCTCACCCGGGATGCCACCTCCTCCCATGCCCTCTTGGTGAGGCTCGGTGGCCTCCTCCTTGTTTCTCTGGGGAGAAAGGTGTCCCTCCTGGGAGCCATCTCCTCCAGCGGGGCTGCGAGGCACTCATTGGAGAAATGCGGGGCCGACTGCCTGGCGGCCTGCTCTCCTACCTGCCATGTCCAACCGCACTCGAACCCATAGCGAGAGTACAGGAGATGGCCTTCCGTGGCAGCCTTCCAGGGGCTGCTTGGGCCGCTTTTGAATTGGCTGCCAATGGACCCAGCAGATATCATGCCCCCCGCCCCTTCTCAGAGCTTCCCCAGCCGCCTTTCATGTTTGGCAGGCCTCAATTGGCCCGCCAGTGTGAAATCGCCTTCCGGTCCTGATCGCGAGCGGCGGTCAGCATCCCGACCGCCCAGGCCAAGCCTGCCCGCCAAGGGCTAAATCCTGCCCTTGGTCCCAGACACATCTACATTAGTCAGCTCTATAATAGAGCTTTTAGTTTGTACAGGGAATGGTTTTACCATTTTATTCCCATGACCACACGATTAACGTACTCCAATCAGAATTTAAAACAACACTTTCTTTCAAATACCTTTCAACAATTCAAATCTGGTGTCTTGTGACTGGATCCAGGGCTATTCACTAATCCTGCAATGTGATTGGTCTGATTTTTCTTGCTGTTGAAATTGGTTTGTTCGATTTAGGGTTATTTTTGGTTTAAAGTGATGGGGGAGAATGTCAGAAAAGAGGGTTTGGTGAATGATGACATTGGTTATTCTGCTTATTTACCAATTAGAAAATCATAAAAAGACACTTAGGTAACAAGATAAGACCCTACAATGGTAAGGATAAAGGAACTGATGCTTGAGGAATGATTCTTCCTCCACACCCCTCCCCCACCGCTTGGGAGAGCACAGGTGAGCAGGCAGTTAAAATCACCCAAGTGATTTACCCACTAGCATCCTATACTGACCCTGCAAGTCTTGATTTCAACCTGCTATCCTAAGCAGATGGCAGCAACACTGCATGGAAACTGGTGGGTTCCATCTTAAAATATGCAGTTCAGACTTCGTTTGGGGTTTGACTGCTATTTCGACCATGGACCTGATTGGGGATGCAGTTGTAGCTTTCCTGCCAGGCCAGGCTAGCTCAGAAAGGAGTTGGGTCCAGTTAAAGATTAAAAAGGGCAAGTCTTTTTTGGTTTTTGCCGTGGATTCAGGAGGGGCAAGAATGCTTCCTCTGGAGCCCATGAGTGAAGTTTTCGCCTCTCCTGCCCAATCATCAACCCTTGGTCATGAGGCACTCCCAAGTACCCCTTCTCATGACTTATCCAAATGCTTAGGCTATTGCCTTGATGTTCCTGCTTCCTGACACTTCATTCACTCACGCCTGCCAGCTGCCTCTTCCCATGAATTTTAAGCTGGAAACTGACTGGGTACATGCTAATGATGAGGAGGAGTTAAAATCTTGGCCTCCACCTGCATAATCTTCGCTACACAATAGAAACAGGGCTATAGACTCAGCATTCACCAAGTAAATGATGGGCACAAAAATTATAATGAAGTAGAAAAAATTATAGTTTTATTGAAAGATCACATGTTGAAAACATTTCATAACAGCTTAATTATTAAATTGAAGGTGGCTATACATGTAATTTTACCATCTTTGATTACCACCAACTGTCACATCATTGTTACAGCATATTTCCAGCTTGTAAACTCCTGTTAAGAGCGGCTCTTTATAATAAAAGATGATTTGTCCTCATTTGTAGACAAGAACCTCCGGGATAGAACTTTGATAGAGAAACACAAGTTCTGCAGAAAAAGTGAATACACAGGAGCTGGAATTAGAAAATATTCACCGAAGGGAACATATTCAGTAATGACTAACCTGCGCATTGTAAGAACTGTAAAAATCATAAGGAAAGGTTAATTATTCCATTGACTGATTACTGTTGGAAAAGCTGTTTTGTAGGACTTAAAGCCAAAAACAAAAGATTCTACTGAATAAGATGTTGTGCTGAGTTACTCAATTATTATGTTTTCCCCAATATCAGCCAAGAGATTATAGGGCCACCTTTGGAAGAAAAAGCCCATCAAATCTTTTTAAAAATTGCCTTTTCCTGGTAAGTACTCCCCTTTTATTGGTCAGCAGTGTACATACTATGCCACTGAGATTATTTTAGAGAATTTTTCCCTGGAAATCGTTGTCAGCATTGTATATTTGTATGCGTATGAAACTAGATCATTTTCAGCACTGGATTCCAAGCTGTTGTGCTTCAATCAACCCTCGGTCCTTCTATTTCAGTATAAAACATTCTGCAATGCTGATTATTACCACACAAAAAGGAGAATCAAAGTCACCAGACACAACACAGACCTCACAACTTATAAGCATTATAAAGACATCATAGTGATTGAACTAGAACATCATTAACAAATGGACATTCTCTTTCAATCTAGCATTAGCTAGAATCACTATGCTAGATACTCATAAAAGATAAAAATTCAACTTCTATAAGGATGTGCAGCCTCAAAGCTTGTCAGAGGATGAAAACTGAAAATTTCTGTGACACAAAATAAATTAATTAATTTGCAACCTTAGGAGGTCCCTCTTTCGGGCGATGGAGCACTTAATCTCCTAAAGCAAAGACCTTTGAAGTCTGAATGTTGATCTATTAAAAGGTCTCACCTTTATGCTATCTGCGCTGAACATATGGTAAGCAATAATTAAATCCAGTAAACATTCATTCATTGACTATCTTTAAAATCCTGCTTTGCTCTGTAACCAAATATTGTGTGTTATTGTGGAAAAGTCTTACTGTACTTTTCTGACTAGAATGGTGTCTTAATTCAATTAATGTTTGAGGACGAGAGAATGGTGAATGTACAAACAAAAGTTCAAATAAACTAGAAATTAAATGTTTGATTGTATCATATAATTGCAGAATGAAACCTCTAAAGACCAGTAAACCAATATAATTTAATCCTATTGGCATGTTAAGAAAGGAGAACCCATAGATAATAGTTTTAACTGGCACAGCAGGCTTTGTAATAAAAACTGATTCTTGAGTGCATTAATCCTTTTTATAACACAAGTTGTGCAAAGCCATTTCAAAACCTATTTTCAGTATGCAATCAGTCCATTTACTAGAACAGAATTTAGTCTAATTAAAAAGTCCCTTTCACCTCCTCTGTTAAATCCCCAGTAGGATTGTTTCCATCACATTCAGTGTGTTTACAGGTTGTAGGATGAGCTGGCAGATTCTCATGTTGGCACACCATGAGCGATTCTAGTGACATGTTGAAAGGTTTATAGTTAGAGCACTGCTGTTTGAGCATTCCTTACAAATTGAAAAAAATGTTGTCAGGTAGTGGGTTTGCAGTCTGCACTCATTTTGATTTTAAACTGCACTTGTTCCAGGTTTGTCATATCAGTAACAGTCGTCCTCAGTGGAATGAGTCATCATAGAATGAGATAGCAAAGAAAGAAGCCATTCGGCCCATCATGTCTGTGCATAAGCCATCCAATCAGTCCCAGTCCTCTAAAATAAAAGCAAAATACTCCAGATGCTGGGAACCTGAAAGAAAAAAACAAAAAATGCTGGGAAAAGTGAACAGGTCTGGCAAAATCTGTGGGGAAAGAAAAATTCCAATATGACTCTTCAGCTGAAGAAGGCTACCCAACCCCCTGACTACCCTCACTGACCTCTCCCCCCACTGACCACCTGACCTCTCCCCCATCTTACCACCCTCTCACCACCTGACCCCCCCTAGCACCCTCATCCTACCACACCCATCTTACCACCCCCTCACCACCTGACCCCCCCATGACCCCCCACCCCATCTCCCCCATTCTGCCCCCCTCATTCTACCTCCCGTCTCATGTGTCCCCCCTCCCCACTCCCAGCAGCTCCCATCCTACCCACATATTTTATACACTTACCTTCTTCCTGCCTTCTGAAAGTTGCTGGGACCTTTAACACTACCTGCTTTATGGCAATTGGTGCCATAAAAAAAGGGGGCATGTCTTCCTTTCATCTGAATCTACTGGACTTGACAGAAGGCCTTGGGAACCCGCTGCACTGCACTATTCTCACCCAGCCCAAGTCAAAAGGCCGGGTGAGAAAGGTGCAGCTGCATTTTAGTGTAGGTAAAAAAGGGGTGGAGTGACTATTCAACTGTGTTTGCCACTCCACGGAAGATATGGTCCAGGATTTCCTGTGCCTGCTGGGCGTGATGTGAGTGGTCAATTTGGCGAGAAGGCTAAAAATCAGTTTGGCGATGTTGTGAAACCAGTTTTCGATTGTCTGCTTTGTCCGCCGTTGACGGGCTACATTCTCCACCATTGGACTGTGATACATCTGCATATCATTATAAGGCCAGCCCGCCGAAATCATCCTCCCTGCTGGATTGTCTGCCCACGTCAGCAAGAAAACAGCCAACATGTTTTACAACAGCATATATAAGGCGTGCCCTTGGACAGCTGCACTTCATTGGGGATTTCAAGGTTTGTTTGCCTATTTTGCTTCGGTCAGCACTTGCAGTCATCAGCGCCAGGCTTCACAGACAGCACCACATCACTTTTAGGGAGGCTCAACGGCTGCAGGGCAGGGGGGAAGGGGGAGAAGTGGCCTCAGGCAAGGGAAGAGGCTGCAGGGCGAGGGTTGTTCTGGGGAAGGAGGGTGTCCCAGGGTGTGTGTGGGGGCACATGTTGATCTGTGCATGTGGTCTCAAGATGGTGAGGGCTGAGGAGGAAGTCTCCAGAGGAGATCAGGCCAGATGGAGATGTGAGGGTGTGCATGAGAGAAAGAGTGGTGATGTCCCTTGAGCTGGCAGTGAGCAAGATGCCAGTGAATGTGTGATGGGCTTGAGTGTGTGAGTTTAGAGTGATGAGATGGTTGCCATACCCTGGCTGCACGGATGAGATCATTTATCCTCTATCTGCATTGAATGGCCAACTGCTCTTCTGTGCATCATTGGCACTGATCACCACTGACATCACCTACCAAGCCAGAGTGGTAATGTTGCTGCCTCTCCTGCAGCCAGTGCGGGGGTAGAGGTCATCACAGAGGGCCTCTGTAGCAAGCAAGAGTTGCTTGAGGGCTGCATTCCTCTTGCTTTTCAGGGCCATGTCTTCTTTGCTGTAATCCTGGGCAGGAAGCACTTATGCGGCTGTACTTTAAATGTGGTGCCTGGTGTGATGTAGCAGCGAGGTGACAGTGTGACAGGCGAATCAGAGCCCGTCCACCATCGAAACGGCATTTATCCTGGGCATGCATAATTAATGTGACAGGTTTGGGACAATTAGGCATGAAAAGCCGCCATTGGGGCTGGCGGCTAAAACATTGTTTTACCCGCCCGTTACCGCACCTTGTGAAAATCTGGGACGATTCCGCCCATGGCCCATTGTGGCTTTGGAAGGAGTGCAGCAAAGATACACCAAAATGTTAGCAAAGATCCAAGAGTTAAATTATGAGGAAAGATTATATAAACCAGGCTTGTATTTTTTACAATATAGAAGATCAAGACTTTATTGAGGTTTTTTGGACTTTGAAAGGAATTGATAGGCTAGTATGAGAGAAACATTTTCCACATGTGAGGAAGACTAGGAGAAGGGAATATAAACTTCAAATCAGAGCCAAGTCATTCAGGAAAGGAGATAGGAAACATCTTTTCATGCAAAGCATGTTAGAAGTGGAACGCTTTCACACAAAAAGCAGTAGACACTAGCTCAATTAATAAATTGAGATGTGAATTATAGATCTTTGTTAGCTAAGGGTATTAAGTGATATAAAGCCAAGGCTGTACAGATTTATGATACAGATCAGCCATGATCACAGTGCATGGTGGAATAGGATAGAGTAGCTGATTGGAGTTCACACAGTCTAAATTCTCTTTAAGTCCTCCTCTTCCTTCAGATACCATGCCCTAACAGGATCTTGGTGACCATGAACTTCCATTGGATTGTTCTGTGATTAAGCTTGGCCAAGTACTGCAGTGGTTTGCTGTTGCCTTCTGCTGACCTGCTCTTTACCATTTGCCATCAGGTATATTGAAAGGACTTAACAGGCTGATAATCAACCAGTTTGTCAACATTATGAACGCACCTTCCACGGCCATCAAGTCCTGGAGTGGAACTTGAAATCAGAGCTTCTGGTCAAGAGGTAGGGAAGCTACCCATTGCGCCAAAGGCCTCTCTTTTAATTACAGCTTCTCATAATATTCCACAAGTGTTGTAGTGTGGCCTTGTCGCCTATTTGTAATAGAGTTGATCTGTCGACAACTTCCTAAGTGGAAACATTAGGTTTATTTACAGCCAGCAGCAACTACATGTCTGCTTTCCGGGGTCAAGTTCTGGTCATAAACCAGCTGATCGCCGCCATGTTGTGGTACCGGCTGGTCACTTTGACCCCTCCCCTGGACTTTGTCGCAAAAATCCAGAGAATGCTTGTCGACTTCTTCTGGGGCAAAAGGCTGCACTGGGTCGCTGCTGAGGTTCTGAGTCTCCCGCTTAGGGAGGGCAGTCAGGTGCTGGTGTGCCTACGCACACAGGTGGCGACTTTCCGCCTTCAAACCCTGCAGCGATACCTTTACGTTGAGCCTCCTCCGAGATGGTGTGCACTGGCGATGTATTTCTTCCGCCAGGTACGCGGCCTGAATTATGACGTGCAGCTCCTGTTTATAGAGCAGAGGGGCCTCGGTGGCTCCTTGCAGGTGTTGCCCATCTTTTACCAGGATCTGATCAATGTCTGGAACATGGTCGCCATCAGGAGTAGCGGCTATTGTCAGAGAACCGCTGCTCAGGAATCCGCCACTCCGTCCTTTTCAGTGGCTAGCGGAGAGGAGGCTGTGACTGCCGGGGTGACCAAGATCAGGGACGTGCTGGGTGGCAGAGGATTGGGCTGGATGCTCCCACAGGAGTTGGCGTGTCGTGCGTCTGTGAGTGTCCAGCTCGCAGCTGATACCATCCGAGATCTAAGGACGGTTGTGCTCGGACCCGATGTAATTTTAGGTCTTGAGGTGGCCCAGGTGCGCGGTGGTCTTCCTGCTGAACGTTCCCCTGTTCGGACGGAATTCCACATTGGTCCCAAGCCCCGAACCTTCCCTCGGGTGCCGGTTCCCCGCAATATAAGCCACCTCAGGGACATGTCCTCCGTGCCATTTGGCACGGCACGGAGGAGCTTTCTGTACAGACTGCTGCTGCACACCTTCCATTTTCTTGCCCTCGTCCACTGCCCGGATACGCCCTGGCGTGCCTTGTTGCTGTTCGGCAGCAGAGGCCCCCGATGAGAGGCCCTCTATGGAGGTGTCCTCCCACTTTCTATCGGGGACCTGGTTTGGAGGGTGTTGCATGCAGCAGTCCCCTACAATTGGAGAATGTATAGGTTCACGGACTCCCAGGACACCTGCCCTTTTTGTGGTCTTGTGGAGCCCGTGGACCACACTTATATAGGGTGTGATAGGCTGTACTCTATTTTCAGTTATTTAAAAAATCTTATATTAACGTTTTGTTTGCAATTCAGCCCCACGCTCCTGATCTATGGACACCCGGTGCGGAAGGGGGTCGGGAAGGAGGAGGACCTCCTTGTGAACCTGCTCCTGGGCCTGGCCAAGTTGGCCATTAACAGGTCCAGGCAGCGGGCGATCAAGGGGGTGGTCCCGCCTGATTGTTTGTCCCCCTTCCGCGGCTACATTCGCGGCCGGGTGTCCTTGGAAAGGGAGCACGCGGTGTCTGCCGGCACTCTCGAGGCCTTCCGTGTTTGGTGGGCACCGTGGGGACTGGGGTGTTTTATTGACCTCTTCAATCATATTTTGGTTTAACGTTTTTAAGTTTCCTTTAAACTTTGTCCTTGGTTTTACAACTGACCTGATTTAGGGGCTGTGCTTGTTTTATCCCTTATTTTGTTAATTTAGTTTAATTGTTTTAACTCCAAAAGAGTTACATGTCTACTTTCAACTCCATCTCTATCTCTACACTGACTGTGGAGGTAGCCTGTGCTGCTGACACATTGGTTTACACAGATCATGTGATCTTATATCACAGGACTATTCTTAAAGGTACAGTCCAATGTTTAACAAAACCATAATTACTACAACAAGAATATTTTTTACTGTGTTTCCTAAAGATATGTCCAGTAATGGATCCAAATCTGCATAGTATGATCAGCAATTAGAGAAAAATTTTTAAATCAGTATTTCTAAGAGGACAATGTTTTCTGGTTTTCTGAACATTAAATAACTCTTTTGAATTGTGATGCTGGAACGGAAGCATAGTAGTTATGCTATTGCACGAGGTTTGGACTAATGTTCCAGAGACAGGAGTTTAAATCTCACCACAGCAGCTGTCTTGGGTATCCCTGGCAGCCACATGTGAAGTTACTGGTGCCATCACCACATCATACCCCTCCTCCTGTGAAGAGGTAGAGCGTTCAGCACCTTCCTCCCCAAGGAGCTCCAGTCCTTGCTCTTGAATTATGTTGTGCAAGACACAGTAGGCCATTATAATTCTGGGTACTCTGGTTGATGCATACTGAAGGCTGACCCCAGATCCATCCAGGCACCTGAATCTCATCTTCAACATCCTGATTGCTTGTTCTATCACAGCTCTGGTAGTTACGAGGCTACTGTTGTACCTCTCCTGTTATTGTTTGGGCTCCTCACAAACTTTCTCAGGGGCAATTAGAGATGGACGACAAATGTTGGCCTTCTCAGTGATGCTCACATCCCATAGAAAAATAAAAATCATAGATGCCATCTACAGAGGGTAGCCTTTGTCCAGAAAGAGCCATCTATCTTCTGCTTGGAAGTGTGATGTCTCAGCGAGGCTCGAGTGACGCAGGGTACGACAACATCATGGCAACTCCCCAGGACTCTTACTTAAACATGGAGGATGATGTTTTGTGGCTGCTGACAAGCTGAATCTTAGAGTGAAAGCGCTTTCTGTTGACAAAGGCTTCAGGGTGATCTGGGGATACGTTTATTGCCACATATGAGCAGTCAATGACTCCCTGGACCCTGTGGGAAGCCAATCAGAGACAGAAATCCGAGCACTCGCTCATTCTGATTGACCTCATCAATTGAGAAGTGCGCAACAATCCCAGACCCAGCATTAATCATCAGTGAGGCGCACTTTTGGGCAGCAGATTGTGAGCTCCCACAAATATCACCTGTTGATCTATGGAAGGAGCCAGAGGTGAAGAATTAAGGACTGTGGTGACTTTGACAGTCACTGACAATGCTTGCTCATCTGGCCCACTTGGCAGGCAGTTTTCTTCCAGGAGGCCACAGATGTCAGGAACCACCTGATGCAAACCTCTGAACCTCCTGAGGCACTGGTCATGTCCAGGAAGATTATCTTCTGCCTGTTCCTCATCTAGATCCTGCTGATCTCAAGTCTGAGAGCTGGGAAGTGTAGATCAATGGATGTAGACTCCCAAATAGCAGAAATGACCCCTAAAGCAGTGAAAGCATACTCACAGGACTTGTTCTGAGAGCAAAAGCTTCGGTATGAAGGAGGCAGGTGTAAGATCTTGTTGGTTAAAGCATTTCCTCCTGTCATTTGACTCTCAGCAAAAATTATGTCAAATAACATTTATAAAAGAGCTGGTATACATCTGAGTTGCAGCAGTGTTGGAGGTAATAGAAGTAGGTACATATTGAGATAATCAAATACTCCATGGGACATAATAGTTCCAGTAATGTTGGGATGGAGCATGTTCTCAAAGAGGGTAGAATGGAATAATAGAGCTGTGGAGGTGGATAAATACTTGGGAGTTTACTTGATTATAAATTAGGGAGCGTGAATAATTATAGACAGAACTTTCCTTCAGAAGATTAAATTGATCTGGGTGGTGACTATTCATCCACAGAGAATGTGAAATCATTGGACTTGATACACCAAATGGCCATTCATTGTCCTGTGCTTTATTTTTCTTCATTTTATATGAATTTTGGTTTTAATTATTTCTCACATGTCTGTTTTTATTATATTCCATCTTCAGAGTAGGCAATGTATGAAAAAAAAAATCAACATAGATGCTATAATGCGAGATTCTCTGTGGAGCTTGCATTGTTGCTAAGATTTAGATAGAGAAGAAAACAGGGAATTTGATACCATCTCATATGGTTTTGCATTGCATTCACAGCACAGAAACAGGCATTTGACCAAACAGGTCCATGCCGGTGTTTGTTTTTTTTACTCTTAAAAGGAACCTGGGTGTCATCACATTTATTGCCCATCCCTAGTTGCCCTTGAACTGAATGGCTTGCTAGGCCAGAGGGCGGTTAATAGTCAACGACTTTGCTGTGGATCAGATTAAGTAAAAATGGCACATTTCCTTCCCTAAAGGACAGAAGTGAATCAGATGGGTTTTTACAACAATCAGTGACAATTGTCATGCTCACCATTCCATGTTGATTAATTGAATTTAAATTCCACCAGCTGCAAGGGTGGGATTTGAGCCCATGTCCCTAAAGCATTAGCCAGGGCCTCTGGAATACTAGCTCAAAGACATTACCACTACTTCACCATCTCCGCTAAGTTTATGCTCTACATTGATCCCTTCCATCTTCATATTACCCTATTAACATATCCTTTGATTCCTTTCTCCCTCCTGTGTTTAGCTTCCCTTTAAATGCATCGGTTAGCTGCCTCAGCTACTCTGTGTAGTAGTGAGTTCCTTATTCTAACCGTTCTCTGGGTAAAGAAATTTTTCCTGAATTCTCTATTAGATTTCTTAGTGACTGTCTTATATTTATGGCCCTGTGATCTCACCCACAAGTGGGAGCATCTGCACCAAGAAATCCTAATCTTAAAGACCCCTATCAAACCATCCCTCAGTTTTTGCTTTTCTAGAGAAAAGAACACCAGCCCGTTCAATCTTTCATGATAGTCATAACTTTTCAGTTCTGGTATTATTCTGGGAAATCTTTTTTGCATCTTCTCTAGTGTCTCTATATCGTTTTCATGATATAAAAATTAGAACTGTTCACAGTACTCCAGTCATGGCCTAACCAAGGTTCTATACACATTTAGCATAACTTCCTTTACTTTTCAATCCAGAAAATGAGCCCCAGTTCATTGTTTGCCATGAAAACTTGTTAACCTGCATTACAACTTTTCATGGTTTGTAACCACACCATTTCCTCCCCCAACTCCTGCAGATTTGTTCCTCTACCCATTTAGACATTTATTTTCTGAGGAGCATGTGGCCTCGTTATTCTACCTACCACAATGCACGACCCTATACTTGTCTATATTGAAGTTCATTTGCCAATTAAATACCCATTTTGCAAGTTACTTAACGTTTTCCTGGATTTTGTCCCAGTACTTTGTATTAATTATATCCCACAATTTGGAGTAGTCCGCAAATTTTGAAATTGTGCTTCTCACTCCAAAGTCTAAATTGTTTGTGTCAATTGTCCTGGCACCAATTCTTGTTGAATATCACTTCCCACCACTTTTTCAGTCTGAACAACTACCTTTAGCCCCTACTTTTAGTTTTCTATTTTCTAACCAGCTTGCTATCCATTCTGTTACTTATCCCTGGCTCTACTGTTCTGACTGTAGTCATGAATCTACCACCATTGCATATGTTTGGAATCAACCCTGTTCAAGACAAGAACAGATAACTTATAAAACAGTACTCAGTGAAGAAAAGAAAACTATCATCTCTTCATATAGGTGGCTGGACTAATACTCTTTATATCTGGCCTTACAGAGCATGGGAAGACACTTTAAGAAAACACCCTTCACCTCACACTCTATTTCAGGGTTAGATTCTCTTCCCTTTTTTACAGTTATGTTCCTTTTTATAACATTGCCAGATAAAGTGCTTAAGTGGAGGGTTAGCTATTTTAGTGAAAAGTAATTACAGGAAACAATGTAACTGTTTTCTTCGTACTGTAAGATTTTACTCATTTGACTACAACATCCTGACCAGTGATAGCCAAACAGATGGACAAGGATAGCTTAGTAATGGATCCTTTCAGGCCTCACTGTTACAGGCATAGTTAGTCACTGACAGATAGACAAGAGCATCTTAATAAGGACTCCTATCAGACATCACTATTTCAGGCAGTGACTCACAGACTGATGGAGAGGAAAAGCTTATCGCAAAGGCCTTTGATGCTTTGCGGTAATTAACTCAGGTGACACAGATGGACAGAGGCAACTTGGTAATAAGCCCATGCAGTTTTACCATTAGACACACAAGGAACACCCAGTAAGATGGGGGTGGGGATAAATTGCTAACAATTCCTTTCAAGGCTTCACTAGAACAGGCATGATAGCATGTATATACATGCCCATATTTATGCATCAGTGGAAGAACGAGTCCTTTCAGGCCTTGCTACTGGACACATAGTGGGTATATACACACAGACAATGTTGAGTTCTCTTGGGACCTAAAATCCCATTTTAATCTTGACTTGGGCTTCATCACAGTTCTTGAAGAAAAAGAAGTATTCAAGAGTAAAGAGGAAACTCAGTTTATTTGGTCTAGTTCTAACAACTGATGAGATGTGGAGTTCTTGTTGTAATCATGGGAAGTTAACAGAACTGAAAATGCCTGTAAACATTTTAGTAAAACAAAATGAGTAACCAGTGGTGGGATGAGGTGAGAAAGATGTAATAGGCACCGTTCTGCACATTCTAACCTCTTCAGAAATGGATTAACAACCATTTCCTTCTGATTGTTGCTTGTTCAAGTCATTGAATTAGGAAGTCATGCAGTATTCTGCTGATACACAATCAAATAGAAAAGCCGATCAAACAAGGCACAAGTAAGTTTACCCAAGGGAATGATTTTAAGACACCAAGCAGCAGGTTTGGGGCCAAAGAAGTTATTCAGCTGACCTTAAATTGTGTGTGTATATACACATATATATTTATATATACCTCATTATGTCTCCAATAACAAGCCCTTACAGAACTCATTCTTTAATTACTGTAATGCAGCTTACTGCCACCTTCTCAAGGGCAATTAGTGATGAGCAATAAATGCTGGCCTTGCCAGTGACACCCATATCCTGCGAAAGAATAAATTCTTCTAAATGGGTGAAAGTATATACTTTGGGGAAAGAGGAGGAAAATAAAATGAAAATTGCCATTAGCAATTTGATGTTAGGATATTCCTGTTAATTTAAAGTGTTTCTTCAAATTTCCTTTAGCTCAGTGATAAAATCAGATATGAGAATCACCTCTCCAGGTATTCAGCAGTTAATTTGATCCATTGGTGCAGTTCTGAGGCAGTGCAGGAGGTGCCATCCTTTGTTTGGATGAAGCATTAAACCTAGGTCCTAACTGTTCAGCTTTGGATGAAAAATCCCATTGCACCATTGTGAAGAAGAGTAGGGAGTTTTCCCAGTTTCCTGACCAATGCTTATTTCCAAAAACAACTACCAAAATACATTAACTGATCATTCATCTCATTGCTGATTATGCAGCTTTGCTGTTCACAGATTGACTGCTGTGTTTGACCAATTAACAGTGATCATTACAGTTCAATGCTGTGATTCATTAGCTTTGAAGGGATATCCTGAGGATGTGAAAGCTCTCTTTAGATTTCTTTATTTTAGTTCAATTTAAGCAATTTTAGCAATACATTACAGGAGCTGTTTTTGCATGATTTTAATTTAAATCAGATAAATTAAATGACTTCAAATTAAGAGTACACTGAATTATATTCTACTTTAAAAACAATTTACTAAAAACAGTGGACTTATATTTGAAGGGGTTGTGAAGATTTTTTTGAATGGTGGGAGACTGTAAGTGTTCAGATGGAAAACAAGAACAGAATTACCTGGAAAAACTCAGCAGGTCTGGCAGCATCGGCGGAGAAGAAAAGAGTTGACGTTTCGAGTCCTCATGACCCTTCGACAGAACTTGAGTTCGAGTCCAAGAAAGAGTTGAAATATAAGCTGGTTTAAGGTGTGTGGGGGGGGCGGGGTGGGCGGTGCGGAGAGAGAGAAAGAGAGAGAGAAGTGGAGGGGTTTGGTGTGGTTGTAGGGACAAACAAGCAGTGATAGAAGCAGATCATCAAAAGATGTCAACAACAATAGTACAAAAGAACACAGCTGTTAAAGTTGGTGATATTATCTAAACGAATGTGCTAATTAAGAATGGATGGTAGGGCACTCAAGGTATAGCTGTAATGGGGGTAGGGAGAGCATAAAAGATTTTAAAATATTTAAAAATAATGGAAATAGGTGGGAAAAGAAAAATCTATATAATTTATTGGAAAAAAAAGGAAGGGGGAAACAGAAAGGGGGTGGGGATGGGGGAGGGAGCTCAAGATCTAAAGTTGTTGAATTCAATATTCAGTCCGGAAGGCTGTAAAGTGCAAGTCGGAAGATGAGGTGCTGTTCCTCCAGTTTGCGTTGGGCTTCACTGGAACAATGCAGCAAGCCAAGGACAGACATGTGGGCAAGAGAGCAGGGTGGAGTGTTAAAATGGCAAGCGACAGGGAGGTCTGGGTCATTCTTGCAGACAGACCACAGGTGTTCTGCAAAGCTGTCGCCCAGTTTACGTTTGGTCTCTCCAATGTAGAGGAGACCACATTGGGAGCAACGAATGCAGTAGACTAAGTTGGGGGAAATGCAAGTGAAATGCTGCTTCACTTGAAAGGAGTGTTTGGGCCCTTGGACGGTGAGGAGAGAGGAAGTGAAGAGGCAGGTGTTGCATCTTTTGCGTGGGCATGGGGTGGTGCCATAGGAGGGGGTTGAGGAATAGGGGGTGATGGAGGAGTGGACCAGGGTGTCCCGGAGGGAGCGATCCCTACGGAATGCCGATGGGGGGGTGAAGGGAAGATGTGTTTGGTGGTGGCATCATGCTGGAGTTGGCGGAAATGGCGGAGGATGATCCTTTGAATGCGGAGGCTGGTGGGGTGATAAGTGAGGACAAGGGGGACCCTATCATGTTTCTGGGAGGGAGGAGATGGCGTGAGGGCGGATGCACGGGAGATGGGCCGAACACGGTTGAGGGCCCTGTCAACGACCGTGGTTGGAAAACCTCGTTTAAGGAAGAAGGAGGACATGTCAGAGGAACTGTTTTTGAAGGTAGCATCATCGGAACAGATGCGACGGAGGCGAAGGAACTGAGAGAATGGGATGGAGTCCTTACAGGAAGCGGGGTGTGAGGAGCTGTAGTTGAGGTAGCTGTGGGAGTCGGTGGGTCTGTAACGGATATTGGTGGACAGTCTATCACCAGAGATTGAGACAGAGAGGTCAAGGAAGGGAAGGGAAGTGTCAGAGATGGACCATGTGAGAATGATGGAGGGGTGGAGACTGGAAGCAAAATTAATAAATTTTTCTAAGTCCCGACGAGAGCATGAAGCAGCACCGAAGTAATCATCGATGTACCGGAGAAAGAGTTGTGGAAGGGGGCCGGAGTAGGACTGGAACAAGGAATGTTCCACATACCCCATAAAGAGACAGGCATAGCTGGGGCCCATGCAGGTACCCATAGCCACACCTTAAACCAGCTTATATTTCAACTCTTTCTTGGACTCAAACTCAAGTTCTGTCGAAGGGTCATGAGGACTCGAAACGTCAACTCTTTTCTTCTCCGCCAATGCTGCCAGACCTGCTGAGGTTTTCCAGGTAATTCTGTTTTTGTTTTGGATTGCCAGCATCCGCAGTTTTTTTGTTTTTATCTCAGTGTTCAGATGGAGTTGGGTGTCCTTGTCCATGAATAACATAAAATTAATATACAGGTACTGCAAGCAGTTAGGGAAGCAAATTGTATGTCAGATTCCATTACAAAGGGATTGGAGTATAAGTATAAAGAAGTCTTATTACAGCTAAACAGGAGAAGGAAGATCCTTGATCTGAAACGTTGGGCTGGATTTTCAAGGAGTCGGAGAGGAGTTTAAAAATGGTGGACCAGTCTAAATCAGGGACTGGGGCCAGGCCATGATTTCACGCTGGTGGGCCAATCCCACCCACCGTCAAATGCGAGCAGTAGTGCTCAGCGCTGCCTGTGCGGGCGAGGGAGGAGGGCGAGTGGGGAACTTAGCACGCGCGTGCGGGTGAGCGCTTGAAAATCTCCCTGAGGCAGCTCTCTGCAGATGAGGAGTTTTTAAAAATTACAAACAAAGAATTTAAAAATGTTATAAAACAAGCCTGTCACATGAGTAGGGACATGTAATAACTGAAATCTTAAAACTTTTATTTCATTTTTATTTGATGTTGGAAGCCTCAACCCGCCCGTGGATGAGGTTTCCAAAAAAATGCAAAGGCCGCTTGACCTTTTTGACTGCCTGTCAACCATAAGGTTGGACGGGCAGCGAAAAATGTAATTTAATCAAAATTTTAATGGCCTTCCCAGATCTTTTACTTGTCGGCGGGCGTGCTGCTGATCCCTGCGCGTGCCCAGCAACCGAACTATCGTGCGATTGCATGTTGACATCGGGACGCTCGTCCGATGTCATCACGCGTCATTTCACGCTTGAGCGGGTTGGGCGGGTGTACGCGCGCCCACCAAGGTGAAAATTCTACCCTCAGTCTCTGACTACTGCTCAGGCAACTGTGGTGTGCTGCGTCCAGGCTGTGCTACCATCTGTACAGACATGCTCAACCCCACTGAGGTGCCAGGGTCTGACGTGGTGCAAGATGCAGAGCGAAGATGTGACACTGCAGCATCTGAGGGACCTTCCTCCTCGGATATTAATGGTGGACCATCTGGATCCTTGCTTGGTCTGGACGATAATCCACCTGATGTTTAAAAATAGCAGTAAGTATACATGGGCCTGAATTTTGCCCCCGTTGGGCGGACTCGGCGGGAGAGGGTGGGGGCAGTTGGGGAGCAGACCGCTGCACGCAATTGGCTCCACACTGCAATTTCACCTGCTTGGAACGCAAGCAGCAGTGCTCAGCGCTGCCTGTGCGGGCAGGAGGAGGAGGGAGAGCCAGGCCTCGTGCGCAGTTCACCCATGCGCTCGAAAGAGCGCTTCAGTTTCCCTGAGGCACAGAGCTGACTCAGGGAGATTAAATGCTTTCTAAAAAAATTAATAAGAGCAGTAAAAATTGAAAGAAGCATTAAGGACGCAGAGTAATTAGCTGTTGCAACATCCTGCACGTGGGCATGGTGCAATTCTCAAATATAACAATGCGAGATAACAGAGGAACAATCAACATAGCCTTTCATTCCCTGCCCCTGAGCCCTTCATATCTGAATCTCCCCCCTTGAAAGTGTATCGCCTTCACTCTCACCCTCCTCAAAAACCCTTGTCTCTCCTCGGCCAGCAGATATTGCCACCTGCTTGCATGCCCACCCACATACATTCATTCAAAATGCAAAGTGGCTTCCTTACACATCTTTGCAGAGTGGAGAGAGTCAGTCACCCTCTTCAGACACTACACCCAGGTCCTATGCATGGCCCCACGTCTGCTCACTATGACTGCCACCTCTGTCCAGGCTTTCTTGGTTAGATGTGGGGGCTTCCTCTTGCCATCACCTGGCAGCAGTATCTTCCACTGATCACTGACTGTCTGAAGGAGGGTCTGTAATCAGTCATTGGAGAAATGAGGGGCCGTGTGCGTTCACACATTTCCCATGCCACCAGCTTGGTTTTGCCCTTTGGCTGCCATGCCTCAAATCCCACAAGATGTTGGTCCTGCTTGTGCTGGAGTATAGCAGAGACACTGAAGAGGGTCCCCAGCATTCTTACACACTAATGGCTGTCCCTTTAAACTCCCCGGCCACAGCAACCTTAATGGAAGTGCTCACCCTGCTCTCACCCCTTATCCATTCCCCTACCCCCCCAACCCACCATCCAGAGAGCGCTGGCCTTCTCAGCAACTGTTAATTGGTCAGCCAGCCAGCACATGGTTGCTGTTGGCAGCCGGTGTTGGGAAGGGGCAGGCATTACATCTGCTTCTGGGCCTGTCAATCTGGCACGCACGTCAAGTGTAACGTTAATTTCCAGAATGTCCCAAAAAGCAATTAACCTCCAGTTGACCTCAGATCATTGGGATTGATCTTTGTGGTCTTAAGGAAACAGACATCTTAAAACAAAACTCCACAGTTGTATCAAAAATATAATATACACAGTAAAATGCTTCTGCACTTATTAAGCAATATTTTCTTTAATTTACCAGGAGCAATGTCTCAGATAGTTAACCATTTGAATGTAGAGCAAAGTAACACGCAAGAAGTGTGGATGGCCATTAGAACAGCAGCTGAAGGGAATTATTTTCTCCCAGAAACAGTTATTTTTCCAAGAATCCACCTGTAACACTGGGAATTTCGCTAGAAAATAATGCTGTAATACTGTAAGAACGGTACATTACCAAAATATACATTTTAAAACATTGAAGGATAATAGAAAGTATTAATGAAGTATGGTCTTTTTCCTCATTTTCTCACATTCTATTCTTTCATTATTCAATAATTGGTGATTTATTATTTTAGCTTGTGTTTTATACCCTTTATTTTTTACTGTTTGACAACAAATGATTACCTTCTGTACTCAGCAGCCATTGCCATGTGATCCATCCTCACAGCTGAGACTCAGATGAGCTACTTATGGTCATAGTCAAGTATTGAAGTTTGATCTCTTTGCCTCATTACAGTAGTAGGCCAAAGCTTTGATTCTTTTTACATGTGGTATCTTACAGTTCAAGCACTTGTTGGGAACATTCAATTATGGTGTAGAGAATTTGACGCTGTTAAAGTAAGCTACCAGCAGCGCTCTAAGAGTTAAAATTCAAGAAAGCAGATGTTACGCTTTCTATGATATATTTCCACAAACTTTCAACGATGAATCAGAGTACGGGCAACTTCTTAACAATGTACGTTGTTAGTCATATTTTATCATTTTTTCCCCCTTTTCTCACTATGCTGTCCCCTTCCTTCCTGAAGGTGTCAGTTCTTTTCTGGGTTTGATTCGACAGGTGCCTCTCATCCATCCTTTCCTTGCCCAAGTGGTCATTATTCATGCGTGATTGTTGTTAGTGAATCCCTACAAGCTTTTCCACCATATCGGACCTTGCAGCTGAATCTGATATATCTGCACCCGATGTCTACATAGATGCCAGGTTTGGAGATGGTGATCAGGTGAATGTCCTCCAATGCAGCCTACATTCACTGTCCCGCAGCTGAAGTAAAAGATAAAGCTTAAAAATAAATAACAAATTTTATCCTGGCTCTCCCCGCGCATTTGCCATTGTCTGAAAATTGTCCCATTCAACAATTTGTGCAACCTGATAGTATTTTACTGGAGTAGCCATGCAATATACAATTCCCTATTACTAGCACTGTGCCAATGCTAATGAGCCTCCTGGCTTCCCAATGCCCACCAATGATGCCATTTTAAAGCAATTAGCAAGCCATTCTGTTTAGTGTTAGATTTAACTTTTAACCCTCTCAAATTACCCATCCTTGTTATTTAACTCTAAACTACATTTCTCACAATTGAAACATTTACCTTTTGCTTGTGCTTTACACTAGATTAACAATTTACCTTAAAATGGCTGAAGAATACTAACAGGGAAGGTTATCTTTCCCTGATGTTAAATAAATTCTGAATATACTTGGTAATATTTCCATTTCTATGTAATTACTCATTTTTGGTCATTTTCAAACTTATACTTTGACAGGATTACAGGAAAATGATTTTGATATTACAGGCATCTAGTTACCATAAAAACTAATTCTGTTAGATCATGACTGGCATTGATTAAACTTAGAGTTTAAGACACTGGCAACATCTTAGTGTCGACTACAATAATATTAGGGCATCAATATTCACCGATGATCACCAACATATTAAAGGTCACCTCAATTTGTCCACTAATTCAAACCCAATATTAACATGTCTCAACTAAATTGTAACATTGGGAAATGTAACCAACTGTTGAGTGAGAATTAGAGCCTTCAGCCCAGTGTCTCGCCCTCGGATTTTTACTGTAGGTATTTTCAAACTGACAAGGCAGTTAAATTATAGAAATTTGATGCTCTGAGTTGCTCTGGGTTACATGTCATAAAATGTACATATGTTGTGTACCATCTTATAACCAGTGGGATTCGTTTTGTTCTTTGATTTGAATTTCTGTATTTCAATCATCCGAATCCAAATGGGGCCTTTCTGAATCCTCCTTGACAGCTGACTTCTAAAATACTCGCAGTTAGTGAGCCATGTCAGTAAAAATCATGTCAGCGAAAGTACTCACTGCTAAGATAGCAGTAGTATATGAATATGCAAAATAATTATGAGAAATGTTCTGACTTGGTAGGTACAAAAGAAGGAACTGATCATTGTTAAACAAATGAAGAAGGAAATAATGTTAAATGGTAGAGAAAGGGTAAGCAAGGGTTGACCAAAATGAATTATATTCTCCTATATTAAGTATAATGAATTTTATAAATAATAGTGTATGAAGTGTTCTGGGGAGACAGTGGTGTTGTGGTAATTTATTGAGATAATAATCCAGAGGCCCAGGCTAATACCCTGGGAGACACGGGCAGGATTTATTCATTTATTCAATGAATAATGTTCTTAAAATTCCAGAAAAAATCTCCACACGGCAGACTCACTCACCTTAACATGCACATTTGAAAAATTCTGCCCCCAATTTTTAAATTTTTTTATTACAGAAACCCCATCCCACCCATGGATGAGGTTTCCTCAAAAATCCAAGGGCCGCCTGGCCGATTTGCCCGCTCGCCAATCGTAATGGTGGACGGGCAGCGAAAAATGCAGGTTAATTAATTGGTTAATGGCCTTAATAAATCTCTTACTTGTCGGCGGGCTGGCTGCCTACATGCGCATGTGCCCGCCGGCTGAAATATCGCCCAATTGTGCGATGACGTTGGGACACTTGCCCAATATCATCATGAGCTATTTCACACTCGGGCGTGTCCAGCGCGCGCCCGCAATCCAAGCTGAAAATCCTGCCTATGGGTTCAAATCCCACCAAGGCAGCTGATGGAGTTTGAATTCAACCAATAAATCAGGCATTTAAAGCTTGTCTCAGAGTTGGTAGCCACAAAGCTATTGTTGAATTTTGCTAAAAACCCATCTGGTTCACTAATGTCATTTAGGGAAGGAAATCTACTGCCCCACAGCAATATGGTTGGACTTTTAACTGCCTCTGAAATAGCCTAGCAAGCCACTCAGTTCAAGGCAATGCTGGCCTTGTCAGTATTGCCCACATCCCATGAATGAATTGGAACAAAACTTAACAAAAATATTGATATTATTGACATCATAGGAACATGACTACAATTCGAAGATGAGCAAGAGATGGAACTGAGAGGATGTAAGCAAATGACACAGAAAATGCTGGAAGTACTCAGCAGGTCTGACATTATCTGTGGAGAGAAAAACAGAGTTAACCTTTCAGGACAATGACCTTCCTACTGCCCCCTGGACTACCTCCTACCACCGAACATCAAAGACATTTTTCCCAGGGCTGTCACTGACCTCATCTCCTCCAGAAATCTTCCCTTCATTGCTTACCACCTTATGGTCCCCCAATCCTGAACTGCCCACTTTTGTCTCCATCCCAAAATCCCCAAGCAGGACAGCCCTGGTAGACCCATTGCTTCAGCCTGTTCCTGCCCTACTAAACTTATTTCTTCCCATCTCAGCTCCATTTTTTCTCCCCTTTCCAGTTTCTCCTGACCTATATCTGTGGCTCTTCTGATGCCCTACGTCATTTTAACAATTTCCAGGCTCCTGGTCCTAACCACCTCTTCTTCACCATGGACATCCAATCTCTCAGATCTCTGAAGAAAGGTCCTTACCTGAAAATTTAACTCCGTGTCTCTCTCCACAGATGCCACCAAATCTGCTGAGTATTTCCATCATTTTCTTTTTTTATTATGGGACGGCGAGGGCCTGGATAAATGAAAGGTTTCCCTCAACTTTGGTGGAGATAGCCCTTGAAGAATCTGTCTAATTCCACAGTCATTAGTCTCACTTATTTTCTTTCCTTTCACTACATTGTAGAATGTATTATGACCACAGATGATGCTAATTGCTGCGCAAACCAAATCCCAGAAGGAAATTTGGCTTATGGGTCATACCCTTTTGATCTCAGCACTTTTGGGATTTTAAAATTAAAAGTTTCATTAACAAGAATAAAAGAAAACTTAAGCACACAAGTTTACAGTTGCACAATTAAGGTTATTCTTACAACACATTCCCACAGAAAGACTCTCTACTTGGTCAAACCCACAAGTAAACACCTTCCAGACAATACTCCTTTATTCTTATTTAACTATAAAAATACAGAAATATTATCCAAGGCAAGCTGCAGTAGCTTCAGTAGAGCCAAACCACATGGCCTTTAACTCTCTTCCACACTGCTATGGAAAACCAAGATTTCAAAACAAGACTGCTCATTGCAGCCCAGGACTTCTCTGGTTTGACTGGATGGCTGATTTGAACTGCATCTTCTCCCAGCCCAGAGCTATCAGCTCAGCAGCTACATCTCAGTTCTAGCTCAACAGCTACAGCTCAAGCTTCTCCAGCCACTGAAGCTCAAACAGTTCCCTTAACCTCTCCATGGTAACTCTAAAATACCTTCTTTACCTATTTATCTCAGGTTCCATTGTTTTTACACCTCTTTGAAACTCAAATCTTTCCGAATATTAGATCTTTCATGTTTCCATCTTACTTATTCTTTTGGGTCAATACAATATAATGTCCCCACTTCTATTTACCTATGGAACTCCTGCAAGGTGCAAACATGCTTCTTCTCACCTCAGACTTCTCTTTGATATTCAAACAAACTCTCAACTTATCTAAAAATGTGGACATTAGATCTAACCTATTCACTAGTACCTCAAACATAACACCTCTGTCCTTTTCATGTTTTAAACCCCCCACACAACCTGCGTCCTATTAACCTCTGTCCAGCTTATTTAAATCATACACGCACACAGACACACACAGTCTTTTCACAGAATAACACAATATTCTGTAAAAATATTTTAAAAACACATCCATTTCTCACAGAAGTAAGTTATTTGGTTCTTTGCAAGAGTATCTCAGCTAGCCCCACCGCCCCCTGCCCCTTCCTCGTAACTCTGCAATTCTTTTCTCTTCTGGAGTTTATCCAATTCCCTTTTGAAAGTCCCCAATTGAATCTGCCTCCACTGTCTTCTCAGGTAACGCATTCCTAACTATCTTAACAATTTGCAGTGTAAAAAGTTTTTTACTTATAGGGCAGGATTTTGCTCTTGGCATCCATGCAGGGGCAGGTGGGGGTGGTCAGGAAGCCGACTACCGCCCACGTTTGGCTCCGCACCGCGATTTCACGCTGGCAGGCCAACTAAGGCTCGCTCAGCGCTGCCTGTGCGGATGGGGGGGGGGGGACCAGGCCGAGCGGGCCTTAGGGAGATGAAGCACTGTTTAAGAAAACTAATGCACAAAATAAAAATGTCGTAAAACATGTCCCCTCATGAGCAGAGACATGTTTTTAATTCAAGTGCAAAATTTTTATTTGATGTTTATTTGCTTTAGGAAACCTCATCCTGCCCATGGATGAAGTTTCCTAAAAAGTGCAAAGGCTGCTTGGTATTTTTGCCTGCCCACCAACCGTAATGTTGGACGGGCAGCGTAAATTTGAATTTAATTACCCTTAAAATGGCTTTAGTAGGTCTTTTAATTGTTGGCGGGCACGCTGCCGACTCTGGCACGCGGCCACCAAATGAAATATCACGGGACTCTGCGATGGACACTGGGCGCACCCATGCGCCGAGCTCAACGTTCTGCCCATATTGTTGTTTTGCCAATCACCTTAACTCAGGGTCCTCTGTCTCTCTACCCTTCCACTAATGGGAACAATTCCTCTCTGTCTATACCCCTCATGATTTTGAACACAAATCAAATCTCTTCACAACCTTTTCTTCTGAGTTACCCCAGCTTCTCCAATCTATCCACGTAACTGAAGTCACTCATTCCTGGAATCATTCTTGGAAATTTCTTCTGCTTCCGTCATTTCAACTGACCGTGACCATCAGAAAATCCCAGCATTCTATATGGTTTCCTTTTCCTCCACTTCTCAGATTTCTGGGAAGCCCAGTGACTCTGCAATAGTCTACTTGAAGAGCTGTGAATCTTTCACAGGAAGGTGGGATTAGGTTGGGTTGCTCTTCGTTGATTGGCATGGACATGATGGTCTCAATGGCCTCTTTCTACACTGTGGATTTTCAATGATTTCCTATGATGATCTGACTCTCTCACCATGTTTATCACTGACTGATGTTTTCCAAGCATTTTCCAAAGCACCTACGGTACGTGGAATGTCTACTATACCTCTATTATCAGTTATTCCAAGTGAGAGAGTACTATGCATACGCTTCCACCAATCTAATGCACTATATTCCATGTTCCTCATGCAGCCTATATATATTGAGGAGGCCAGCGGCAGAAAGGCTGACCATTTTACCTGAACATTTCCATCTGTCTGTAAGCCTGATGGAGACCTCTCCATGATCCACTATTTTAACTCATCTGCCACACTCCCATTCTGCCTTTGCAAACCATGTTTTCTCACATAGCTCAAACTAAGTTTGATGTAGACTTCAGGAACAGTGGCCAGGATTTTCTTGGCAGGTGTGGCGTCCCGTTGTTGACACCATAGTGGTCCTGAGTCTGCTCAGACAGGCAGTGGGAGGCAAATCTTCCTGGAGATGGCCTCTTAATTGGCTGCTGCCAGGTCCACCATCCAGTTAACAATCGTGGGCTGTGTCTCCACACTGCCAGTCCAATCAGAGGCCCAGCAAATCTGCAGCCTCGGCATCGCCACCAACAGATGTAGCCGCTGTTGAGTCCTCAAGGAGTTTATGACATTGCCTCCATTATGAGGCGCTCTCACAGGAGAGTCAGAAATTTATTTTCTTTGCCGGGGTCAGGCAGGCTGGTCCCAGTGATCAGAGGGGCAACCCTCCAGTAGTGGTGTCAGGGCTGCAGTGGCGGGCTTTGCCGCTATGGACGTCCTCCTTGGGTCATGGAGCCTCCTGTTCCCATGGGAAGCCAAAGGGAAGCAGCAACCTTGCAACTGCTGACCTCCCCACATAGAGGATGGGGCGGGGGTGGGGTGGGTCGCTACTCTGCTGGCAAAATAGCAGTGGCTGGAGAAGGTGGCCCTCAACTGGGCCTTTAATTAGCCAAAATGGCTCTGAACATCTGTTCGGCGGGCAGCTGAACCCCTGTTGTTCCTGCTGGTGGGAAACCCCCTGGCTGGTACTACATTGTGGAGGCATCCTGTGCAGCTCCACAGCATTTTACTGCCCTCTACCCAATTGCCATCCCCCATCCAACCTTCTAGCTCACGACCTGCAGGCTGGTAAATTCCCGTCTGCTTTCTCATTCTGGACATTTTGCAACCCTCTGCTCCGAACATCGATTTTATCAACTACATAACTTAATTAGGTCTCTGCTATCCTTGTCTTTTCCCTCATTCATATTCTACCATGTTGCCACCTATTAGAGAGCTGTTTTACTCAACTTCTGCCTTGCTACTATCTTTTCACAGCCTCTCTCGGGTGACCTTTATGTGCTTCACCAGATATTTCTTTCACACCAGCTAGCAAAGACTTTCACTTTTCTGGGAAGCGGAATATGACTTTGAACTCACACCAGCTGGTGTTTGTGGCAAACAGGAAACCATATTACTTTAATAACCTTACTGAATTGACACCAACCCTTTTTGCATTTCTCCTGTCTGCAGATAGTTGAAGAATGAACACTTCTTCAGATTGTGTGATTGAGGTTATGAATTACAAATCACGTATATCAAAAGAAAATAGTGGACAATAACAGGGAATCAATAAGGCAAAATTTTCTTGATTTCTGGATATTTAACTTAGATCTTGGGTGTACCAAAATAATAAACAGCACAATACTTTCCAGGCTTTCTTAGCACTTAAAATCTGGACCTGTTAATCTGTAACACAAACATGTACGTGTGAATTAATCACTGCCCATGGAGTTATCAGGTGGACATCTCTATCTCAATGGGCCTCGAAGAACTGAAGGGTAATAGCAAGCTGCCAAAATATATCTCTCTGCCTGAGAACTAGAGCTGTCTGTCAACTCCTCCCACAGATTCTTTTATCGACCATCAGCTGCTGTGAGAAGCTGCCAGTCCATATCAGCTCTCACAGGCACCTGGACTGTCAATTCATGCTGCAGATGAAAAGGCGCATAGTCTGAGCCACACAATGAACATACACAAATTTATTTATCCTGGTCTTGAGGTACTTTATCCTTGACTAGCTAATTTCAGGACAAAGCAGGCATGTAAACAAGGGTGCAATTAATCTAATAGCATTCTGAAGCCTTGCATCAGACGCATTGTAATATTATGCAAATGAGGCTAAACCAGATTGTTCGCAACCTTGGGACATTTTACTACATTAAAGCCGATATATGCTGCTGCTGTTGTCAGTCACATGTATCCAACAATACTGGACACAAAGCTTCTCTCAGCTGCGATCACTCCGTCATGATCCAATCTCTCGTCGCTGCAACATCTCCCCGCCACCCTCCCTCTGGAAACTCACCCCACCGTACACCCTCGTCCCACAATCCAAGTTCTCGCCTGGAATCTCTCCCAGGCAATTGAATCTCTCCCCGGAATGTCCTCCCCAAAATCACTGCCTGCTTCCTCATTTCCCTCCCTGTCCATGATCCCCAATCTACTCACTGCCGTAGACAGTGGTCCCTTATTGCACCACAGGCATTTCCACCCAGCCACTGGGCATTCGCTCACTGGCCAAATACCAGGAGGGGATGGAATTTTAAAATTCTCATGCATTTCTCCCTAATTTAACAGAAATAAACCCCTTGATTTTGATTGCCTTTTCACTTTATTCCATTCCATATAGTCCAGAAAGTGTTGACTTCTGATGCAAAATGTCAATATACAGTTTGCATTAATGTAATTTAGCTCTCAAATTTCAATAAGCACTTAAAGATTCAAAGAAGAGGATACCTTTGCAATTGTGTAGGAGTATGTTCATGCTCTGTTTCCTTTACAAATGCAGTCACATAAAACTACAATGATAGCCTAATACTAAGACCCCTAAGAGCAAGTGATTCCACTCTTTGAATTGGCCTGAGGTGCATCTTGTGGAGCTACAACTCACTGCTCAGTTTGCTTGAAGCTATCATTAGTATGAATGCAGGCAGCATCTGCCAATGTAATGATCTTAAACTTATACCAACTTGGTTTCAGTTCACCTGACCCATTTGGACAACTGCTGTCAGCTTCAGTAAGTTTATTGACTTTGATAACTTTAGAGAGTTATTTATTAAATGCTTTGACAAAGTACTCTGGAATAATTAACAGTGGCTTTGATTGTGTCTTTATTTCTCTGGTATGCTTTGGCAACATGTCTTACATGCAGCATTCTTTTGCCTTTTGGCTTGCAAAATTAAAATAGAAATCAGTGTGCACGGTTCTACAACTCATCAGTTTACTAATGTGGTTTGCCATGGAATGCTGTGATGCTGCCTTTTATTTTTGATTCCTCTGATCTTAGCCAGGCTGTCTTAGCCAGTTTGTTGAATGGAGGCTTGTCCCCACAGGGAAGAAGGGAAAGGAAATTGGAGGGCAAGTTAGCTCAAGGGTGACATTGGCAGTGGGCGGAAAGGAGGTTGGTTGGCTGCTTAGCCTCTCAATCGGAAAGTGAAGAGCGCTATTGGGGGGATTAAACAAAGAAGGAGATAAAAACAAAACCCCAGCAACAAATTATTAATTTAAAAGTACTCTTTCACTTAGTTTAAACTATAATTGAAAACCTTAGATCATTTGTTTCTAAAAATAAAACAGCGCCTCTTCATCAGTTTTGCCCACTAAACTGCACAGCGCTAATAAGGGAGGTGTTTCCAATTCCTACCAATGCCATGTCATTTTACAGTACTTCTGGTATCTTTTATTTGGTGAGAACTAAGTTAAAAGTAGCTTGTCAGTAAAGGTGATCATATTTGTATGCCATTTTGGGTCCTCTTTAGATACATTTTAGGTTTAGTGAAGTCAGTCATTCCTTCAATAGTCTGAGCTCCCTAGTTGTTTAGAAGTTGACTCACATTACTCTACATCTAGTTATGCAGCAGTTTTAAATGATCACCCTTGTGATCTGAATTGGACGCTTGTGATCAAGCATATTTGTTGCCTCAATTTTTCCAAAGGTGGACCAAGTTATCATTATGCCAGGCGGCCTTTGTATTTTTGAGGAAACCTCATTTGTGGGAAGGATGAGGTTTCCGATATCAGTTTAAAAAACGTTTCAACATGATTTTTATTATGTAAATGTTTATATGTGAGTGAGTGCTATGTGGGGGCATTTTTTCAGAATTTAAAAATCATTATTTTTAATTTTAAAATGCTTCAGCTCCCTCTGCCTTCAGCGAGTTTTCATTGCATGCTCCCCCGTTAATTGGCCAGCCAGCATGAAATGGCGGGCGGGGTCCGATCATGGGAGGCAGACTGTTTCCTAGCTGCTCCCGGGCCCGCCCACCACGTCCTCTCAACGACCCGAAAATTCTGCCCATTGATTTGGAAAGAACATAGGACTTAGGAGCAGGAGGAGGCCATTTGGCCTTTTCAGCCTGCTTGGCAATGTGATAAGACTGACTGACTTGGTTGTGGTCTCAACCCTACTTTCCTGAATGCCCCCGATAACCCACAAAAAAGTTATTGATAAGCAATTTTGTGGAAAAATGGTCAAAAAATTCCTAAAACTGTATACCTTTCAATAACAATATATGTGTTTTGTAACATAGTGGTTAAGTACTCTTGGCTTAATAGATTGGCAACATGAGTTCAAATGCCACCTTGGCTTTTGGGGAATTTTAATTCAGTTTACTAAATAAATCTGGAATGTAAAGCTTCTGGATTGTCGTAAAAACCCAATTACTTCACTATTATTCTTTAGGGAAGGGAACCTGCCATCTTTTCCCATCCTGACCTACCTGTAACTCCAGACCCACGGCAATATAGGCCAGAACTTTTTGCTTGTTAGGTGGGTGTGCGCCCAACCTGAACGAGCGTAAAATGATGCGCGATGACGACCGGTGAGCGTCCCGACATCATCGCGCACTCGAGCGATATTTTGGTCGGTGGGAGTTGGCAGCATGCCCGCTGACAATTAAAAGGCCTATTAAAGCCATTAAAGTAATAATTAAGTTCAATTTTCGCAGCCCATCCAACCTTACAGTTGGTGGGCAGACAATTTTTAGGAAACCTCATCCACGGGTGGGATGATGTTTCCAACAGCAAATAAAAATTGAATTAAAATGTTTAAATTTCATTCATAACATGTCCTTGCTCATGTGACAGAGTCACATGGGAGGACATGTTTTTTAACATTTCAAAGTTCTTTAGTTTTAATTATTTAAATCTTCAGCTCCCTGAGGCAGCTCTGTGCCTCAGAGAGCTTTCATTATGCACACTCGCACACGAGTGAAATTCTGTGCTTACCCACCCCCCCCCCCACCATTTCACACTGGGTGGACCTTAATTCCCAACCACTCCCACTCGCCCCCGCTGAGCCCACCCAACGGGCGCAAAATTCTGTCCATAGTTGACTCTGAAATGTCCTCAAGCATGCCAATTGTATTAGAAACCATTATTATAAACTATAATCAATACAGACTACAGTAGTTCAAGAAGATGATTCACCATCTCAAGGTCAATTAGAAGTGGACAATAAAAGTTAGCCTTGCCATTGGGGCCCACATCCTGTGATTGAATGAAAAAATACCACAGTGTCAGAGAGAACAGCAGTCCTGAAAGAAAAGAAAGACTTGCATTTATATACCGCCTTTCACAAGGACCAGACATCTCAAAGCACTTTGCAGCCAATGAAATACAGCTTGTGCACAGCAAGACCCCACAACATCAGTATGACAATGACCATATAATCTTTTTTTGATTGAGGGAGAAATATTGGCCAGGACAGCAGAGAAAGCTTCCCTGCTCTTCTCTGAAATAGTGCTATGTGATCTTTTATGTCAACCTGAGAAGGTAGACGGAGACTTGGTTTAACATCTCAGCCAAAGGATAGCATCTGCGACAGTGCAGCACTCAGTACTGCACTGGAGTGTCAACCTTGATTTTTGTGTATCAGTCCTGAAGTGGAATTTGAACCCACGGCTTTTTGACCCTGAGGCAAGAGTGTTACCAAATGAGCCACTACTGCTTCAAGCAGGATACAATTAAAAGGACGCACTTTGGAACTATATTTTAAAATATGCAGCATTTGATCTGTTGACATATTTTGTCAAATAATTGGACATATTTGTAAATATTAGATGAGAAGCTGCTGGTAGATTCAATCCATCAATTTTAGCTGTCAGTGCTCTGGATTCTGCTCAATAAGTGCACACTTGTGTTCATTTTCTTTTAATTCTTTGATACTAAATTTACTACCAAACGTTCTGATCATGCAGAACCTTAAAAGCTACTGAAGTCCATTTATAATGGAATAATTTCCTCCTCTCTTTCTAATGTATTGCATTCACACGCATGTAACTGCTTCATTTTACAAATAAATTCTCTTTTTTTTAAATAAAATCTCTAGTGACAGGGCATTACTTTACACTTTTATACTTTGTTCAGGCAAAATAAATAATTCGATGTCTGGATAAAGTTGCGGCACATTGGGATTTAATGTCTAGGAGAAAGCTATGTGACTGAGCGATAACATGCATTGAGGGGTTATAAAAAATAAAACAGCAAAACAATTCTAGTGTTACATGATTGATTATTCACATCTAAAGCTTGTCTGTTCGAGTATGTTGCCTTTCCATTAAAATATTTCTGTGAAATGAGAAAGACAGCTATTCCAGGCATGAACTTTGCATGCTGCTCTGCTCAAGGGATCGGGTGTGAAAGACAGCAACACGCAACTCTGCCTTTGTATTGTACCTATTGCACTACTTAAATTTTTGTTTGGTCTTACTTGGGCTTTGTTGAGATTCTAATGTATGTTTTCACATTCTTCCTGAGGGCTAGTTCTGATGTTGATTTTCCCTCTTAAGCTTATTGGAAGAAATATTTTGCCTCCCCACCAATGAAGCTTTCTTCTGTTGGAAGGTTGGAGCAGCTTGTCAACTGTTATTTTGGTAACCGGTGAAAGACCGTGGTGTCGTCATTTGGAATTGGCAGCATAATCCACATGTTTAAAAGGAGTTGCAGATAGACTGGTGAAGCTGAGTCTGTTCTCCTTTGAGAGAAGAAGATTAAGAGGAAATTTGATAGAGGTTTGATTGAGGCGTCTAGGCAGAATAGATAGGAAAAAAATTGGTTAGCGTTGGCAGAAGAGTCACAAACCGGAGGACACTGGTTTAAGGTGTTTGACAAAAGAAGCAGAGGCGTGAGGAAAGCATGAGGAAAAGCTAATTTTACACAGTGAGTGGTTAGGATCTGGAAGGCAATATCTGAAATTGTGGTGGAGGTACATCCAATCACGACCTTCAGAAGAGAATTGGATAATTATCTGAAGAGAACAAATAATTGCTCTTCCAGAGAGCAGTCATGGATGTGACGAGCCAAATGCCACTCCCCACCTCTTTTTGTGTGGTAATCATTCTGTGATCAGACCATAAGACATAGGAGCAGAAATTAGGCCACTCGGCCCATCGAGTCTGCTCCGCCATTCAATCATGGCTGATAGGTTTCTCAATTCCAATCTCCCGCCTTCTCCCCATAACCTTTGATCCCCTTACCATCAAGAACCTATCTATCTCGGTCTTAAATACACTCAATGACCTGGCCTCCACAGCCTTCTGTGGCAATGAATTCCATAGATTCACCACTCTTTGGTTAAAGAAGTTTCTCCTCATCTCCGTTCTAAAAGGTCTTCCCTTTACTCTGAGGCTGTGCCCTCGGGTCCTAGTCTCTCCTACTAATGGAAACATCTTCCCCACATCCACTCTATCCAGGCCTCTCAGTATTCTGTAAGTTTCAATCAGATTCCCCATCATCCTTCTAAGCTCCATCGAGTATAGACCCAGAGTCCTCAAAAGTTCCTCATATGTTAAGCCTTTCATTCCTGGGATCATTCTCGTGAACCTCCTCTGGACTCTCTTCAGGGCCAGCACATGAGATACGGGGCCCAAAATTGCTCACAATATTCTAAATGTGATCTGACCAGAGCCTTATAAAGCCTCAGCAGCACATCCCTGCTTATATATTCTAGTCCTCTCGAAATAAATGCCAACATTGCATTTGCCTTCCTAACTATCGACTCAACCTGCAAGTTAACCTTTAGAGAACCCTGGACTAGGACTCCCAAGTCACTTTGCACTCCAGATTTCTGAATTCTCTCCCCATTTAGAAAATAGTCTATGCCTCTATTCTTCCTACCAAAGTGCATGACCTCACACTTCCCCACGTTGTATTCCATCTGTCACTTCTTTGCCCATTCTCCTAACCTGTCCAAATCCTTCTGCAGCCTCCCCGCCTCCTCAATACTACCTGTCCCTCCACCTATCTTTGTATCATCTGCAAACTTAGCCAGGATGCCCTCAGTTCCTTCATCTAGATCATTAATGTATAAAGTGAAAAGTTGTGGTCCCAACACTGACCCCTGCGGAACTCCACTAGTCACCAACCGCCATCCTGAGAAGGACCCCCTTATCCCCACTCTCTGCCTCCTGCCAGACAGCCAATTTTCTATCCATGCTAGTACCTTGCCTCTAACACCATGGGCTCTTATCTTACTGAGCAGCCTCCTGTGCGGCACCTTGTAAAAGGCCTTCTGGAAGTCCAAGTAGATAACATCCATTGGCTCTCCTTTGTCTAACCTACTCCGCAAAGAATTTTAACAGATTTGTCAGGCATGACCTCCCCTTGATGAAACAATGCTGACTTTGCCCTATTTTACCATGCACTTCCAAATATTCTGAAATCTCAACCTTAATAACGGACTCTAACATCTTACCAACGACCGAGGTCAGGCTAATCGGCCTGTAATTTCCCGTCTTTTGCCTCATTCCCTTCTTAAACAGGGGGGTTACATTAGCGATTTTCCAGTCCTCTGGGACCCTCCCTGACTCCAGTGATTCCTGAAAGATCACCACTAACGTCTCCACTATCTCTTCAGCTATCTCCTTCAGAACTCTGGGGTGTAATCCATCTGGTCCAGGTGATTTATCCACCTTCAGACCTTTCAGTTTTCCTAGCACCTTTTCCTTGGTAATGGCCACACCATACTCACCTCTGCCCCCCGACTCTCTTGAACTTTGGGGATGTTATTCGTGTCTTCCACTGTGAAGACTGACGCAAAGTTCCTATTCAGTTCCTCCACCATTTCTTTGTTCCCCACTACTACTTCTCCAGTGTCATTTTCCAGTGGCCCAATGTCCACTTTTGCCTCTCTCTTACATTTTATATATCTAAAAAAACTCTTGCAATCTTCTTTTATATTACTGGCTAGTTTACCCTCATATTTAATCTTCTCCCTCCTTATTTATTATTTAGTTGTCCTCTGTTGGTCTTTGTAGGCTTCCCAATCCCATGGTTTCCCGTTGCTCTTCGCCACTGATTCTATGAGTTCCAAAAATGTGGTGGATATTCAGAAAGCCTATTCAGTGAGTAGCCATATTGTACATAACTGAAAGGCTCTGGTTTTAAACTTATAGCTGTGCTAGATCGCTGATCCTGACAATGGCACTGGTAAGGATGTTTTGATTGGCCTTGATCCTTCTGGTTAGGGAAGGTGGAAATTGCATAGCATTCCAATTTTTGAATATTACTCAGTGACCAATGCTGGAGATAGTGTGGACATCGGTTAAAGACTGGATTGACCTCAGCTGTAATGCACCCCTGCCCGCCCCCCCACCCCATGGTTAAATGATCTGCCAGTACTTGTCAAGGTTCACATGTAATGAGCACTTAATTAAGATGCCTCGTGCTCCTAGAGCTGTACCCCAGCAATGAGTTGATTCCTTTTGGAAAGGATGTGCAGATGAGAGGAATTGGCAGAAAAAATCCTCAACAAAAATAGTTTAGAAAGAAGTGAAAAACAAGAACACATTAATCCTTTGTAATGGTGACAAAGCATCAGGAGTGTGATCTGAAGATGATTTACTCTGGTTTGCTTAATGTCACTCCGTCTAAGCAGGCAAGAAATGCAGCTTATAGCGTTTGTTTGGGGAGGGGGACGCGGGGAGGCAAACTGGAGGAAAAGATTGTTTCTTGTAGTCAAAAATGATAGGACTACATGTGGAAAGGAGATCATATTACTTGTATGTGAGCTATTGGTTATATAAATAACTGATGCGTGGAACCTTGACCAAAGGTCAAGGGAGCACAGTCAATGACTGGAATACACATGGCACTGTGTGCATGCATAAACATTGCCATGTTTGAAGCACTGCTCAAGAAAGTGAATCTCCATGTCTTTGGAACGTTGTTTACTGAGAAAGTGCAGAGAAATTTACCAGAATGGGGTGAGGGATTTTAGTTACAATGTTAGGTTGGAGAAGTTGTTCTCCTTGGAACAAAGGAGATTGAGGGAAGGTTTGATAGAGGTGTACAAGATAATGACAGGTATGGACAAGGTAGATGAGGGAAAACTGTTCCCATTAGCTGATACTACAAGGACCAGGGAACAGAGTTAAGGTTTTGGAAAAGAGATGCAAGGGGAATGTAAGGAAGAACATTTTTAAGTAACGAATGGTAATGACACGGAATTCTGTGCCTATGCTGAAAGTGGAATTGCTCAATGATTTCAAAAAGAAATTTGAAGGGCACTTGAAGGAAATAAACTTGCAGGTCTACAGAGATAGAACACAAGAAATAGAAGCAGGAGTAGTCCATATGGTCCATCGAGCCTGCTCTGCCATTCAAAACCATGATGGCTGATTTTGGGCATCAACTCCATTTTCCGGACCACTCCCCCTATCCCTTAATTTCCTGAGAAGCCAAGATTCTGTCTTTCCAAGCCTTAAGTATATTCAATGATGGAGAATCCACAACCCTTTGGGGCAGAAAATTCCAAAGATTTGCAATCCTTGTGTGAAGTAATTTCTCTCATCTCAGTCCTAAACGATTGGCTCCTTACGTCGAGACTGTGTACCCATGTTTTAGACTCTCCAGCTGGCATGCACTCTATGGGTTGAGAGGCAGGAAACCTAAAATTGCAGTGGAAGGAGTCAGGAGAGGAGTCCAATGATGTTACCACAAGCAGGAATGGCAGCAGCAAGGCTGCCCACTGATCTCCGGTGGGCAGCCAATTAAACAGCTATTTGGCCAATTAATGTCTATTACATCTGCCAGGATTTTACTGGCATTGGACAAGCCCCCAATATGTGGGAATCCTGATGGTCTCTCAGTGGGTTCCTAGGTGGCTGCACTATGTCCCACAGAGGGGCCCTTGTGGCAATGGCCACCTATGCAATGCCGCTGCCACTGGAGGGTTCACCCTTTCAATTACCAGGGCCTGTCTGGCCCTGATTTTGTACATTAAAAAAAACTTGCCTACCCTTCGAGGGCATCTCATGAGGCATCTTCTTCTTTTTCCTGCAGCCTTAGCAATGGTCACGTCAATCAGTCACAGTGCCAAGCTGCCTGCCCTCTGATTGGTCTGAGAGCTCTGACAGTCAGGCCGCCATCCTCAAATGGATGGCAGTACCAGCAGTGGTCTCTTAAATGGCTGCTGTCAGTAATATCTTGCTCAAGGTTTGGTGTTTCTCCGTGTAGGCTCAACAACTGCTTGTGGTCCTGGCAGTGGGATAACCTGGGACTTGGAAAAATTCACACTGTATCTGACATCTTTACTTCACTAAGGAGGTTTTCAATGAAACATTCCACCTACTGAAACCACACTGCAACTTCAGAGCAGAGCGAGGATGGAATTGTCAGCGTCTGTGAAGGTAACCGCGGCCGTTACTTTTTAAGTTTCTGGCTTCTTCCAGACTGGAAAAGGTGATATTTACCTTAAAAATAATTGCAACAATGCCTTCAAGGGGTTTCTGAATGCTGTCTCTTTTATTTTCCTCCAGATGGACACAGTCTATCACCTGCACCACTGCTGTGAATGCCAAGCTGATGTAGCAAACTTGTATTGCTATGCACTGTTGCATAAGGAAGCCCCTGAGGCTCTGTTCCAAGAGACCTCAATACATTTCATTCACTTTTGCCAGAAAGAAACAGTAGAGTCAACATGGTGGCTTCATGAGGGCTACAGTCTTCCCACATTATGCAGGGTGTCATTGACTTAATACACACCTGCTTTGAGGATGTTGTGCATGTGTGTGAGCATCCAGCTGGTGTGTGACCATACTCAATGTACCATATAGGTCAATGTTTGGTATCCTTTAAGTCGTCATGATGCCTTAATTCTGCATCAGTCTGCTGAACCATCTGCATTTGAGCCACCACGACAAACCAGACTGGGTGACAAGGGTTATCCACTGACCACATGGCTCTCAACTCCGGCATGCAACCCATGCACACGTGGGCAGCATGCATATAATGATGAGCATGCTGTCATCAAGCAGACCATTGGGGTGCTTAGACAGTGCTTTCACTGCCTGGTTCACTCTGAAGGAGCTCTGCAGTATTCACCAGAACATGTGTTAAGATTCATCATGGTTTGACATCCTATGTGACTGTGACAAAAATAAACTTTCCCTCCTTGCCCTTCTCGACCTTCTGCAGCCTTTAACAGAGGTGACCACACCATCCTCCTCTAATACCCCTGCAGTGTCATCCAGCCGGGAGGGATGGCACTCACCTGGTTCCGCTTTTACCTTTCTAACTGTATTCAGAGAATTACCATCAATGGCTTATCTATCCATACACCCTTGGCGTCCCCAAGGATCTATGGCCCCCTCGGTGACATCTTCTGAAAGTACAGCATTAGTTTTCATATGTACACTGATGACATCCAGCACTACCTCACCATCACCTTACTCATTCTCTCCACTGTGTCTAAATTGCCAGTCTGCTTATCCAACATCCAGTACTGGTGAGCAGAAAATTCCTCCCAATTAATTACTGGGAAGACCAAAGCCATTATCTCCTCATTCTCACCACCCACTCCATCCTTCTCCCTGGCAACCTGAATAGTCACAACCTCAGGGCCATGTTTGACCCCCAGGATGAGCTTTCAAGGACATATCTGTGCCATCACTCAGACCACCTAATTCCACATCCGTAACATTGCCTTTCTCTGTCCCTGCCTCAACTCTTCTGTTATGAAACCCTGGTCTGTACCTCTGTTGCCTCTGGACTTGACTATTCTAATGTGCTGTTGGTCAATCTCCCACATTCTACCCTCAATATCTTACCTCAATCTAAACTCTGCTGCCTGTGTCTTAACTCACACCAAGTACCGATCACCCAAAATCCCTGGGCTCACTAACCTTCATTGACTCCTGATTAAACAATTCCTTGATTTAAAATTCCCATCCTTGTTTTCAATTCCCTCCATGTCCTGGTCCCTGCACAATTCTATGATCCTCTAATTCTGGTCTCTTGAGCATCCCCGATTTTAGTTTCTCCACCATTGGTGATCATACCTTCAGCTGCCTAGGCCCTTAGCTCTGGAATTCCCTTCCTAAACTTCTTCACCTCTCTACCTCACTTTCCTCCTTTAAGACACTTCCTAAAACCCTTTGATCGAACTTTTGGTCATTACCCCTAAAATCTCCTTTTATGACTTGATGTTATATTTTGCTTTATAATGTGCCTTTGAAGCACCTTGGGATATTTTATTTTGTTAGATGTGTCATATAAATATACGTTGTTGTTATTTAAGTAGTACAGGCTAGCTTGAATTTGTGCAGCTTCTCACGATTTTACATCCCCTACTCAGGCATGCAACACTCAACTGCATGCTTATCATTGTTGCATGCTACAACCATTTAATTGAGCAGACAGCATGAAGTTTATATGCATCAGAAGCAATGGGTGCAGGTTAATCTTGCATTGTGACCCCCACCCCTGCCCTGCTCTTCTTTTCAGGTCTTACCTAATTTCACAGCAGCCCTGTGGTAAGCTCTTTGTAGCTTAATAAAGCCCAAGTGAGATTCATGACCACAAATAAAAAAGGTGAAACCGAATTCCATAAAGTGTACTCTTCGTAACAATTTGGCATTGTCCATAGAGAATTCACTCAAAAGCAACATTGCATGTACTGTGGATTTGCCCAGTGTCAACTACTGTCTTCTACTGAGTCTACTCAATACCAGAATACCAAATTTGAATGGTCCAAAAGTAAGTCATTCCAATACAAATTTAGGCTTATCCTAAAATGTCTTCTCTCTATCCAAATTTGATGTTGTGCAGTTATGGGCTGGATTTCGCAGTCAGCAATGAAGCAACCATTGACCTTGAAGAAAGCTGCCACAATGTTCTAGTGATCTCTGTCATGTGGATTTCCCCTTTTCTGGCAGCAATTTAAACCTGGCAGCAAGTCAAGGGGATCTCTAGCTGAGCAGCAGCAGCGGCATCAGTACAGAGGTTAAGCAGCCAATTACTGTGAAGTATTCTCACGGTCAGAAAACCAGGGCCAGAATATAACGCTTGTCGGGTGGGCGCGTGCCCAACCCAACCGAGTGTAAAATGACGCACCATAACGTCAGGCAAATGTCCCAATGTCATTGTGCACTTGCGCAATATTTCGATTGGCAGGTGCGCATGGGAGTCGGCAGTGTGCCCCTATTAAGGCCTTTAAAAAGGTAATCGAATTAAATTTTTCGTTGCCAGTCCATCCTTACAGTTGGCGGGCAGGCGAAAAGGCCAAGTGGCCTTTGCATTTTTTAGGAAATCTCATTCACGGGCGGGATGAGGTTTCCAACAGCTATTAAAAATTAAATAAAAATTAAAACACTTCATTAATAACATGCCCCTGCTCAGAGTCACAGGAGGGGACATGTTTTTTAACAATTTGAAATTCCTTATTTTTATTTCTTAAACTCTTCATCTCCCTGAGGCAGCTCAGTGCCTCAGGGAACCTTTCCAGCGCGCACCCGCGTGCATGCGGGAACTTGCACTCTCGCCCTCCCTGCCCCCCACACAGGGAGCGATGCCGTGCACGTTACACACTGGACAGGCCTTAATTGGTCCGCCAGGGTGAAATTGTGGTCCAGCCCCAATTGTGGGCGGCAGTCGGCTTCCCGACTGCTCCCGCACGCCCCCAGCAAGCCTGCCGGATGAAGAAAAATTCCTGGCCCAGGAAGTTTAAAAAAAAACACTGATTATTCTTTGTTTTTAATTTAACATTTCAGATGGTGACATAAATGATTATTATTGAATTAAGGTGGAAGCTAAAAAATCAAAAATAGCTTCTTTTTAAAAAAAAATTATTTCCTGATTTAAAAAAAAAAGTTAGCATATTTTATTGGAGAAATTTGACAGCTTTTCGGGGCCAGTGAGGCAGTTTAGAAGTCATTGTGAATCTTAAACCGCCATTAAAAACCAAATTACATCTTATTCAACAAGATGTAACTCTTTCAAGCGTTCTTACAGTGAGGCAAACAGCATAAAAGAGGATGTCTTCATCAATTCACCGATTGCTTAGGAATTGCACTCTGGAAGAGTGTAGAATCAGTGACAGCAACTTCTGCTTTTTGTCTTACTCTGCACACGCGCAGACTCCCAAAGTTACTGTCAGTATCAGTGGAGCAATGATGGCAAAACTGATAGACTCGCCATCATTTTCACTACAAAATCCTGCCTATTGTGATTTTTGAATAAAAGCTTTGAATTTTTTTTACTTGTTTTTGGGATGGGGATGACGTTGTCTAGGTTAGCATTTATTGCCCATCCCTAATTGCCCTTGAGAACTGGCTAGGCCATTTCAGAGGGCATTTAAGAGTCAACCAGATTTCTGTGGGTCTGGAGTCACACGTAGGCCAGACCAGGTAAGGACGGCAGGTTTCCTTCCTTAAAGGACATCAGTGAACCAGATAGGTTTTTACGACAATTGACAACGGTTTCATGGTCATCATTAGGCTTTTAATTCCAGATATTATTTTATTGATTTCAAATTTCACCATCTGCTGTGGTGAGATTCAAACGCGGGTCCACTGAACTTTTACCTGCCGGCCACAATGGTGTCCCAAACCCGTCATGTTAATTATGCATTCCCGGGAAACACGCAGTTTCCATGGCGGGCGGGCTCTCATTCACCCGCCATGCCATCACCTCACCGCTTCAGCACGCCGGGCGCCATGTTTAAAGTTCAACCGTGCAAACGCCTCTCAGTCCTTCCAGCCCATGTCTTGCACAAGGCAAAAAGGCTGCAACGCCCAGATTCAATGATGCATCCCTTAAGCATCTTTTAGGCACAGTGGAGGCCCGCTGTGATGCCCTCTCTCCCTGCTCTGGCCACAGGATGGACAGCAACCTCAATGATCTGGCCTGGGAGGCGGAGGCAGCAGCGGTCAGCGCCAGTGCCCTGCAAAAGAGCTCTGAAGAGGCTGTGAAGAAGAGTCATATGTACTCAAAACGTTAACTCTGTTTTTTTCCCTCTCCACAGTTGCCGTTAGACCCGCTGAGCTTTTCCAGAATTTTCTGTTTTTGTTTCAGGTTTCCAGAATCTGCAGTATTTTACTTTTACCTTGCAAAAGAAGACAGCCACCCAGTGCCATAAAAAGATGGAGGATCTCCTCCGTTCCACCAGAGTGAGCCACTCTTCCTATCACTCTCAACTCACACATTCACAAACCCGTCGCACATCCACAGGGATCCCACTCACTGCCATTCAAGGGACATCACCATTCACTCTCTCACACAGACCTTCATCGTCCTCATCCTATCCATGGGACTGCTCACCACCCGCCCATGCCAGGCATACTTATCAGTTGGATAAATGCGAAATACTGCAGATGCTGGAAATCTGAAACAAAAACAGAACATGCTAGAAAAACTCAGCAAGTCTAACAGCATCTGTGGAGAGAGAAACAGAGCTAACATTTCAAGTCTGTATGAATCTTCTTCAGAGCTAAAGAGAAGTAAAAATGTGACGAAATTCATACTCTTTAAGAGGGGTGCGACAGGCGAAACTGGATAGAAGGCCAGCGATAGGTGGGGGCAAAGGAGAGATTGACAAAGATGTCATGAACAAAAGGACAAAGGATTGTTAATGTTAATGGTAAGGACTAAAGGAGGTGCTGATGGTGGCATTAAGGTCAGAACGCAGAATGTGATAATAGCAGGACAAGGGTAAGCATTCTGGAAAGAACAACATGAACAAGTGACAGATGGCCCTTGTGGGAATGGGGTGGGTGGTGGGAAAAAAGATGGAAAATAGGACAAAAGGTGGGGGTAAAACAATGAATAAAAATGAAAATAAATGAAATTTAAAATAAGTGAATAAAAAATAAAAAAATAAACAATGAAAATGAATATTGAAAAAAGGGGATAAAAAAGGGGTGAGGATGGAGGAGAGAGTTCATGGTCTGAAGTTGTTGAACTCAATGTTAAGTCCGGAAGGCTGTAAAGTTCCTAATTGGAAGATAAGGTGCTGTTCCTCCAGTTTGCGTTGAGCTTCACTGGAACAATGCAGCAAACCAAGGGACATGTGGGCATGAGAACAGGATGGTGTGTTGAAATGGCAAGCGACAGGAAGGTCTGGATCATGCTTGCAGACAGACCGAAGGTGTTCCACAAAGCGGTCACCCAGTCTGCGTTTGGTCTCTCCAATGTAGAGGAGACCCCATTAGGAGCAGCGAATGCAGTAGACTAAATTGAAGGAGGTGCAAGTGAAGCGCTGCTTCACCTGAAAGGAGTGTTTGGGCCCTTGGATGGTGAGGAGAGAGGAGGTAAAGGGGGAAGGTGGTGCACCTTCTGTGATTGCATGGGAAGGCACTGTGGGAGGGGGGATGAATTGTTGGGGATGATGGAGGAGTGGACTGGGGTATCCTGCAGGGAATGGTCCCTATGGAATGCCAACAGGAGGATGATCCTTTGGGTAGAGGCTGGTGGGGTGAAAGTGAGGACGGGGGACCCTACTATGGTGTGAGGAGCTGTAGTTGAGGTGGCTGTGGGAGTCGGTAGGCTTGTGATGATATTGGTGGACAGTCTATCACCTGAAATTGAGACAGAGAGGTCAAGGAAGGGAAGGGAAGTGTCAGAGAAGGACCATGTGAAGGTGATGGAGGGATGGAAATTGGAAACAAAATTGATTCATTCTTCCAGGTCCAGACGAGAGCATGAAGCGGCACTGAAACAATCATCAATGTACCAAAAAAAGAGTTGGGGGAGGGGGCCTGAATGGGACTGGAACAAGGAATGTTCCATATACCCAATAAAGAGACAGGCATTACTGGGGCCCATGCAGTTAACCATAGCCACACCTTTTATCACACCCCGCTTCCTGTAAGGACTCCATCCCATTCTCTCAGTTCCTTTGCTTCTGTTGCATCTGTTCCGATGATGCCACTTTTCAAAATGGCGTTTCTGACATGTCTTCCTTCTTCCTTAACCAAGGTTTCCCACCCACTGTGGTTGACAGAGCCCTCAACTGTGTCCGATCCATCTCCCGTGCCTCTGCCCTCTCACCTTCCTCTCCCTCCCAGAAGCATGATAGGTTCCCCCTTGTCCTTATTTTTCATCCCAACAGCCTCCACATTCAAAGGATCATCCTCTGTAATTACCGCCAACTCCAGCATGATGCCACCACCAAACACATCTTCCCTTCACACCCCCCCCCCCCCCGCCCCCCCCACCACCCCACCCCCCACCCCGGGTCGGCATTGCAGAGGGACCATTCCCTCCAGGACACCCTGGTCCACTCCTCCATTACCCCCATCACCTCATCCCCCTCCCACGGCACCTTCCCATGCAACCGCAGAAAGTGCAAAGCCTGCCCCTTTACCTCCTCCCTTCTCACTCTCCAAGGGCCCAAAACTTCTTTCAGGTGAAGCAGCGCTTCACTTGCACCTCCTTCAATTTGATCTACTGCTTTTTCTGCTCCCAATGCTGTCTCCTCTACATTGGAGAGATCAAACGCAGACTGGGTGACCGCTTTGGTCTGTCCGTAAGCATGACTCAGACCTCCCTGTCGCTTGCCATTTCAACACTCCACCCTGCTTTCATGCCCACATGTCCGTCCTTGGCCTGCTGCAATGTTCCAGTGAAGCCCAACGCAAACTGGAGGAACAGCACCTCATCTTCCGATTAAGCACTTTACAGCCTTCCGCACTTAACATTGAGATCAACAACTTCCGACCATGAACTCTCTCCTCCTCCCTCACCCCTTTTTTATCCCCTTTTTTCGATATTCATTTTCATTTTTTTCATTTTTATTATTCATCCACTTATTTTTATTTATATTTATTTTCATTCTATTCATTGTTTTATCCCCACCTTTTAATCTATTTTCCATCTTTTTTCCCACCACTGTCCCCTCCCCCCACTCCACCCCTACAAAGGCTATCTGTCACTTGTTCATGTTGTTCTTTCCAGGGCGCTTACCCTTGTCCTACTATTATCACATTCTGCTTTCTGACCTTAATGCCACCATCAGCACCTCCTTTAGCCAGAACCATTACAATTAACACCCCTTTGTCCTTTTGTTCATGACATCTTTGTCAATCTCTCCTTTGTCCCCACCTATTGCTGGCCTTCTATCCAGCTTCACCTGCTCCAACCCCCTTAAACAGTATAAATTTCATCACATTTTTATTTCTTTTTAGCTCTGAAGAAGAGTCATACAGACTCAAAATGTTAACTCTGTTTTTCTCTCCACAGATGCTGTTAGACCTGCTGAGTTTTTCCAGCATTTTCTGTTTTTGTTTGATATTTATCATCTGGCCTGGCAGGCATCCTGCTTACAGTCTCTCCATCTCTATTCGTGCAGGACAAGCTGGCACATAACAAGAGGGCGAGGTCGCTTACAATGCCTGGAATAAAGGGAATAAAGGCCTTCACAGACTTTGGAAACAGCCATCCAGCTGGCTGGTGAGGATCTGGGCAGGTCCTGTGCTGGCGGTGAGATCGGAGCTACTCTACCAAATGAGGATCCAACCAGTGCAACATCCATCAGATAACCATACTGTGAGTGATATGTCCTGTTTCACAGGCCACTGCCATGCACTAATTATCTCTCCTTGCTTTCACAGGTACATCTGCCAAACAGCTGAGTCCATGCCCCAGGGCCTTCAATTGAGCACCTAAGATCTCTGAAGTGGAATCTGGAGGCATCCTCCTTGAAGCCCCATCACAGCGTTCACTCACACCCTCCATCAGCACAGAGACACACGTCTCGGTGAGACCTAGCTTTAGCATAGCCTCGGGATCACAATCTGGTGAGCACATCACACTGTCTGATCCACAATAGGTGTGGCGGCAGGGGCTTCTCAGGTGTCCGGCGTTCAGAGGACTGCTGAAAGCCAGAACATTGCTGAGTCTGAGTCAGATGACAAGCCTCTGGACTCGGTCATGTCACAGTTGCTGGAGCTGCAAAGGTAAGTTTGGGAACATCAGGAGAGGGATGTCCACTGAACTCCTCAGATTACAAGGCACGATGAAGGGGTCCATCAGCCTTCAGGCTGAGGTGATAGTAGCTGTATGCCAATGCACTGAGGTCAACACTGATAGGATGGCGGCCACCATGGAGTCCTTGGTCCAGGATGTCACTCCTGCGCTGCTGTGTGGGCTGAACTCCATCACTGATGCCATAGTTGGCCTCTGACAGTGTGGACATGAGAGGGCCAGCTCGATCTCACTCCAGCTACCCCTTCTTCTCAAGGAATCAGCCAGGGGCCTTTGGGCACCCATAGTGGGGGAAGAACAGCAGGTGAACTCCCCAGGCTCATGGACCCATATCCATAAGACCATTAGACATGGGAGCAGAAGTAGGCCATTCAGCCCATCGAGACTGCTCTGCCATTCAATGAGATCATAGCTGATCTGATAATCCTCAACTCCACTTTCTTGGCTTTTCCCCATAACCCTTGATTCCGTTATTGTCTGTCTGTCTCCGCCTTCAATATACTTAATGACCTAGCTTCTACAGCCCTCCGCGGTAAAGAATTCCACAGGTTAACCACCCTATGAGAGAAGAAATTCTTCCTCATTTCTGTTTTAAATGGGCGACCCCTTACTCTGAGATTATGTCCTCTGGCCCTAGACTCTCCCACAAGGGGAAGCAACCTCTCAGCATCTTCCCTGTGAAGCCCCTAAGAATCTTATATATTTTGATAAGGTCGCCTCTCATTCTTCTAAACTCCAATGAGTACAGGCCCAACCAACTCAACCTCTCCTCATAAGAAAATCTCCACACCTGGAATAACCTAGCGAATCTTCTCTGGATTGCCTCCAATGCCAGTATATCTTTCCTTAGATAAGGGGACCAAAATTGTTCACAGCATTCTAGGTGTGGTCTAACTAGTGCCTTGTATAATTTTTACCCAGATAACTCCGGGAGTGTGCAGCCTGTCCAAATCCCCTCTTCCTGTGACCCCAGCAGCTCCAGCTCCACAGCTCAAGGAGGGTGCTACTGCCCCACAGCAGGTCCCCGAAAACAGGTTGAGGCCCCCCAGGTCTCGGCCCTCCAGAGGACACCCGTCGAGGTCATCAGCAGGCTGCTTCCACCTCCGCTGTGGATATCCGGGGAGCACCAAGATGTTGTGGCAGGGTTAGGAAGGTTAAGAAGATGTATGTGCACGTGTTAATCACTTGTACATACTGTTCCCCATTGTCAATAAACTCCCAAGATTGTCTCCCTGCCTATGGCTCCTTGTTCTGATGAGCAGTGTTCATGTCACTCAGATGTGGAAACTTTCTGCACAAGATAAAGACAGGTGTTCCAGAGCAGGGCCTCTTCCCTCTGCTTTGTACAACCTTCAGACCAAAGTGATGGTCCAGCCTCACACTCGCCGGAAACATTGTTGATGCCTGCACCTCAGCGGTTCTGGTCATTGCTGCCAGAATGTAGTGGGCAGGCGCCACAGAGTTCTCTCATACTCTGTGCGTGCTCTCAGCACCTTTAAGTGGGGCTGGCCCCCATCGTGTCAGCATCTGTGACCAGTGATGCTGTGCTCCTGAAGGGGGTCAGGTGCAGAAGGCTGACAAAGGATCAGATGCGTTTAAAGTTTCATGGCTGCGTCTCTATGATATGACCCTGATCACAGAGCACAAACAAGCTGCCTTCGATCAGACACTCTCAGAGGCAATGTGAGGATCTTGTGGTATCTCCTCACTTCATGTCATAATCATCCTCGACAAATCTAGCATCTATGAGGGCCTCCCGAGGCGCTTGCCTCATCTGGCCATTGCAAGGGCCTCATCACCTTCAAGGACCTCCTCACCCTGATCATCGTTGTCGTCCTCCTCATCGGAGGAGACCTCCAGCTTCTCCATCTCCTCCTTTCCCCATTGCAGCACCAGGTTGTAAAGGGCGCAGCAGGCGATGACAATGATGTGTGACACCCTCTGTGGACTGTATTGCAGGGCTCCACCAGGCTGGTTCAGACACCGGAACCTCATTTTCAGCATCCCGATGGTTTGCTCCGCCAAGTTGCGAGTTGCAGCATGAGCCTCATTATACCTTCACTCTGCTGCAGCCTGAGGCCACCGCATGGGTGTCATGAGCCATGTCCTCTGGTAGCCTTTGTCCCTGAGGAGCCAACCCTGCAGCAGCTGTGGACCCTGGAAGACATCAGGAACCTGTGACTGTCTGAGAATGTAGGCATCGTGCACAATCCCTGGAAATGGTGTACACACATGCAGGATGCATTTGCAGTGGTTGCACACCAGCTGCACATTCAGTGAATCGAATCCCTTGCAGTTGACATATTTGACCGCTTGTTGTGATGGAGATCTGAGCGCCACGTAGGTGCAGTTGATGCCACCCTGCACCTGTGCTAACCTTGAGATCTGGGCAAAACCAATTGCTCTTGCATGCTGCCTATCCTGGTCATGGGTAAAATGCACAAAGTTGTGTGCCCTCGCAAAGATGGCATCTGTGACCTCATGGATGCATTTGTGGATTGGGGCTTGTGCTATCCCACAGAGGTCACCTGTGGAGCCCTGAAAGGTGTCGCTGGTGTAGAAACTGAGCACCACTGTCACTTTCATGGTTACTGGCAGTGGATGCCCGCCATGTCCACATGGCACCAAATCCTGCAGTAGCTGGCAGATGTGACCAACCAGTTCACTAGACATGCGCAGTCTTTGACAACACTGGTTCTCGGTCATCTGCAGAAATGAAAGGCGTGTCTGTAGGCCCTGGGTCTAGCTAGGTGCCAACCAGCGACGGGGTACTGTGGCTCTTGGGTAGTTTGTGCTGAAGCCCCAGCCGCCCCTTCTTCCTGAGGGTGCTGCTCCTCCCTCTGCGCAGCCAGGCACCTCCGTTGCCCTCTTCTCCATCCTCTTCACTGTCTGTAAGCCACAAGGCATACAGCTAGTTCACCAGGCTCCATGATCCTGATGTACTCCTCCTGCAGGATGAAAGAGAGAGACACGTGAGTTAGCGTGGGTGTACTAAGAACCCCTCTTGGTCAGGTCTGAAGGCCGTTTGACACATCCTGGAGAGTGCTGGCCACCACTTGGATGGCCAGAGTTCAGTGCGCTGCATGACTGCCCAAAAGCCCATCCACCTCCACTTGACCGATTGGTGGCAGCTTTATCCTTTGGACTGCATGCTGTGCTCTCAGCTCAGATGCAGGCATTCTCCCAAATTACCCTGCAAGGCTGCATTTTAGCTTGAGCCACAGGGGAGTCTGGTCCAAACTGGGATAAGACATTGCAAGGGGTTGTGAGTGCCTCCAGCAGTGACTACTCCATGGCCAGCTTTAGCAAGGAGATTGTACAATGTGCCCAGTCGTCTAACTGTTCTGCAGCCCACTAAAATGCTCATTGCTTTGCAGTCTGTGCTTGAGGGGTGAAAAGCTCTGATGCCTCTGCATTGTTTGAGTGGGCAGAGAAACTATAGGCCCAACTCCAATCATATCAATGTGGCTGCATCTGAACTGTCTCAGCTGCAGAGGTTTTGTCACTTTATACAAGGTCTCCCTAATGTGTGTCCTTCCCTCGCCCACCCCCCAGCAGCCCCCCCCCACCGCCCCCCCCCCAGCCCCCCACCCCCCACCCCACAAGTTCTTGTGCACTACCTTCAACCACAGAGCAGTCGTTGCCCCACCTCCCCAAAGTCATCTGAACTGCAGGGCAGCTTTTGCCCCCCTTCAATGCGCCTCAACCTTGAAGTCCAACAGGCGTCCCTCATGAGTGCTCCGCAATGTTACTGTGCACTTACCTCCGAGTTCCCCTCAAAGTGCAGGCCTCCAAGTGCGTGCCTTTTATATGCTGTTGTGAAACACATCGGCGTGCAAGCGAGCCAACGCGGGCAGAAGATCCAGCAGGGAGGAAATGAGTCCGGCAGGCTAGCCTTATAATGATTTGCAGATGGATTACAATGAGGTTCCTAATGTCTGCTGGCAGGGAACACGGCCCGCTATCGACAGGCTGAACAGATGTTTGCAAACTGGTTTCACGACGTCATGAAACCAATTTTTGGCCTTCTTGCCATAATGTCTGCTCGCGCCAACGAACATGCCTGATGCCAGTGGGCACGGACGATTCCACCATATGAGAATCAATTTGACACTTTGCGCAACTCATACAGCTGTCAAATTGGTACTCTCCTGTGACAGAACCTTTCAGCCACATCATTAACGTCATTCTACAATATGTTTACCTAATGCCCAATGTGACTAAGACCACAAAATTATTCTTTCATCTTTATGCATTATTAGAAGATATGCTTATGTATGATTGATATTAAAATGGTTAATCACTCTGTTACACTGAGTGCATAAATAAGAAAGTTGAGAGTTTTGAAACATAATGAGAATATGATTCTGTCCTCTGCACAGTGCATATGTATCTATACTTATATGTGTTTGTGTGCAGAAGGAACCCTTTCTTCAGGACACCACAGTAATAACACCATCAACAAAAGCAAACATAAAGGAGAGATCTTTCTATTAGGATACAGTTTATTTAACAGCGAATGATGTATTAAGGCATGAGCTTAACAAAATGAAATGTACAATTACAAGATCATGAGCACAGCATGCCCTTATAGACATCACTTGTAGGGACTAGCATTTCTTCAGCTACTTGAACTGGCTTCCACTCTCTCATAATATTAGAACACTAGAGGTGGAATCAAGTGAAGTTCGCAGGATTGGGAAATGAGGTGAATGGGGGACAATTAGTTGTGCAGGAGGTGAAATATCAGCTTCGCCTTCTAGGTGGGATGAAAGTTGGGAAGTAAGTTGATGGTGGAGTAAAGGTGGATTGTGGTTCCCAGCGGCAAGCAGCAGGAACCTATTTTTAATGCAATAGCATGTCCTGCATACTCATTAAATTACATGGTCACCTTATTAAATTGTACTTTTATGATTAATCAGCAACAAATGAGAAACATGTGCCTTCAGATTCACGGCTGGTTAAAGGTGCCATGCTGCAGGCCAGGTAATCTTCCTGGCGGATTTGGAGTGAGTAGGAGCTGCTTTTCTTGTATAGGAAACTTTGTTGATACAGAAGAGAGGAGGCTGAGCTGTTGCATTGAGATCGGTGGCAGCTATCCAGGGAGGTTGGCTGTCTGTGGGAGGAAGGTCGGATCGAGGTGGCCCTAAGAAGTGTTGTGGAGGACAGAGGGTGGAAGCTGGATAACAGCAGGAAGGTCAATCTCTGCCAAAGGTGACTCAAGCATGATGGAAGGGAGATCAAGGATGATTGAGGGCAGGTCAATGGTGTGATTGGGAAAGTCGAGAGTAACCAAGGGCAGGTCAAGGGTAACAGAGGAGGGTCGAAGATGATGGTTGTTGAGATGATCGGGGGCGATGCAGGTCCAGGATGCTGGGAAGGGGGCAACTTGATGGTGACAGGGGACAGTTTCAGGTTGATAGACAATTGATCAAGGGTGATGGTGGGTGGCCCGAGGGTCACAGGTGGATGGGCTAGGATGAGGCAGAGTGATGGCTTGCAGAACCAGGGATCTAAGTGTGGCAGGTGGGGAGGGGGTGGCAGCAGTTCAAGTTCCAAATCCTCCTCTCAAACAGGCAGAGTGATGCTGCTGACTTGCAGGGAATGGATGCCTGTTTAAATATGACACCCAGACTTTCAACCACCATGAGGTAACGGTGGGATCCATGACTTGCTGCCAATCCCCGCTGCACAATTTGCTGTGCACTTGACAATGCATAGCTAATTAGCTGGCTGTCACGTGATTGTGCATGGTCAACTGTCCCACCTCACTTCTGGACACTCGCCTCTGCAGCAAGATTCCTTCCTATACATTAACAGCAATAGCTATAGAAAATTTAAGGAGCCATTCAATAGCAACAAGTGATGAAGTAAACGTTAACAAGGATATACAATGACAAGAAATAAGAGATGCTATAAAATGATAGTTTATATAATGCTGCCACAGTCTTACAATTTGTGGTTCTATTCGAGGCCATTTTGCACTTAGAGTAGAATGCCTATCTCCGGGCTGAAATCACCCAAGTGCTATTTATAATGACTTGTATAATGAACTTGTTAAATTCTTATGTCACTATTTTTACAAAGTCGTTAGTGCAATTAAAGTAACGCACGTAGGAATTTTATGAGAATGCATTAACCAAATCGTTAATAATAACACTGGAGTAATTTCAACCTCCAAGACAAACATTAATATCCTAAACACAGTCACAGAATCTGCAATGAGGGGATATCATCTCAAAACATAGAAGAAGGAATGTTTAATTTTAACTACTTGCTGAACATATTAAATGGACTGCCAAGGGAGGTATTCGAGACTGATTATATCAGTAAATTCAAGAGATAGTTGGTTTAAAGACCAGAAAGAAAATTTGGTACAAAAATATTGAAAGATATGGGATATGATAATTCCCAGGCCCTTGGACCAGCCAACTAGACTCCAGTGTTCACTACCAATTCTGTACATTCCAGTATTTCAAACTGCATTGGTTGACATTTTCCTTTCAGTATCATTATCACGAATTCTAATTTTGCTTCATCGGTTAATCAAACTTGATTCCATGCATTGTCGCACAATGATCTATTAAAATGCAGACCTGTCCAATTGAACCAACCTTCTTGGCATGCCAACTAAATGATGTTTGAAATAAGGGCCAATACCTATTCTGCTGCATAAATACTGAGTCATAAATCTGACATACAAAATGTATGCTAGATTTGTGTGAATGTGCGATATATGAAAGTGCTACGATTTATAGAACTATTAGGATTCATTACCGTTAATGTGATGAAGTGATAGAGTGCTCATAAAATTTTTATAAACTAGTTACAACGAATATTGTCTCAGACATTTAACTATAGGAGACTGTAACAAATATGAGATAAATAGAAATCACAGTCCATTGACTATTTTATTGATTCACCTGGTGCATGTCAAGTCATTTTGTACATGCATAAATTAAATTGATAAGGAGCAGGAAAAAAGGACATGATAAATATTCCAGAAAAATCCTGGCCATTCCATAACATTAACCCAATGTTTCCTTTCTTTATCTTGAAATTGTTTTCCAACATTGAGGTGAAAAAGGGAGTATATGCACTTGGTTGAGCAACATCATTAATTTGTTTAAAAATAACAAGTTTACAATTTGCTATGCCTAATGCAAAGAGAAAAGCTTTGCCCTGGATGAAGAAGTATTGAGAAAAATTGCCCCATTTTGATAAGTTTATAATAAAAAACAAAGAAATAATAGATCTTTTACATAGTTAAAACAATAAATGTTTAATTTTACCGCTGACTTGAAAGAAAACTCCAAAGATAATTTGAAGATTACTTACAAGGATTTATCAACTTTTTGCCAAATTAGTGCTAGAAGTGGAGATGTGCCAATAGTTCTATTGTGGTGGTCGTCCAAAAACTCCAAGGAGGTCTGATTGTCAACATGCCTGTGCTGGATGGCAGATGGTATATTAATATAGTCAATCGATTAATGATGGAGACAACCTGCTATTCTAATTGTGCCAACTCAGTTTACACAGTTTAGAAAATAACACAATAGCATCACCATTAACAATAACAACAACTTATATTTATGTAATGCTTTTACATAATAAAAGGCCCCAAGGCACTTTACGAGACTGCTATGAAACAAAATTTGACACAGAGCCGCATAAGGACAAATTAGGGCAGATGTCAAAGACACTGGTCAAACAGGTTTTAAGGAGAGTCTTAAAAGAAGAAAGCAAGGTAGAGCAGCAGAGAGGTGTAGGCAGGATATTCCATAGTTTGGGGCCAAGGCAACTGAAAACATGGGCACCAGTGGTGGAGCGGTTAAAATTGGAGATGCTCCAGAAGCCAGAAATAGAGAAGAGCAGACATCTTGCAAACTTGTGGGGCTGGAGGAGCTTACAGTGATACGAAAGGCTAAGACAATGGAGGGATTTTTAAACAAGGATGAAAATTTTAAAATCGAGCTGTTGCATTACAGGAAGCCAATGTAGGTCAATGAGGACAATGGTGATAGGTGAATGGGACTTGTCGTGAATTAAAACACCAGGGCCAGAATTTTTTGCTTGTTGGGCACGCGTGCACCTGACCCGAATGAGCATAAAGTGATGCGCAAGGACGTCGGGCGAGCGTCCTGACATCATTGCGCACTCACGCGATATTTCGGTCAGTGAGGGCACGCAGGAGTCAGCAGCACTCCCACCAAGAATTAACAGGCCTATTAAGGCCATTAAGGTACCAATTGAATCAAATTTTTTGCCGCCCGTCCAATCTTGTGGTTGGCTGGCGGGCAAAAAGGCCTAGCGGCCTTTGGGTTTTATAGGAAACCTCATGCACAGGCGGAATGAGGGCATGTCCCTGCTCACGTGACAGGCACATGTTTTTTAACGCTTTAAAATTCTTTATTTTAATTTTTAAAATCTTCATCTCCCTGAGGCAGCCCCGTGCCAGCTTGCATCCAAGCGCATGTGCGAAGTTCCCTGCTCACCCTGCTGTAGGAGGGTGGGGGGGGGCCCTCCCACACGGGCATAGCCATGAGTGCTGCAGCACATGTTTCACACTAGGCAGGCCTTAATTGGCCCAATCGCGGGCAGCGGTCGGCTTGCCCACCACTCCTACTCGCCCCTGCCGAATCTGCCCGATAAGGGAACAATTCTTGCCCAGCAGCAGATTTTTTGGGTGACTTTCATGTTTAGCAAGGGTAGACTGTGGAAGACCAGCCAGGTGCGTTTTAGAATGGTCAGGTCTAGAGGTAACAAAGGCGTGAACGGGGGTTTCAGCAGCAGATGAGCTGAAGCAGGGGAAGTGGGCATTGTCAAAGAGATGGAAATAGGCGGTCTTCGTGATGACGTGAATATGTGTTCAGAAGCTCATCTCGTGGTCAAATATGACACGAAGGTTGAGAGCTGTTTTGTTTTGTGTCAGGCTGTTGTCAGGGAGAAGGGTAGAATTGGTAGCTTGAGAATGGAGCTTTGGAGTGGAGACTGAGAAAAATGGCTTCAGTCTTCCCACTATTTAATTAGAGGAAATTTCTGCTCACCTGGTATTGGATGACAGATAAGCAGTCCGATAATCTAGCAAGAGTGGAGTTGAGAGAGGTGGTGGTGGTGTGGAAGAACTGGGTGACGTCAGCTTTCGTGTAAACACTAACATTGTGATTTTGGATGATGCTGTTGAGGGGCAGCATGTAGATGAGAAATAGGACGGACCAAGACTGGACCCTTGGAAGATACCAGAGGTAATGGTCAAGGATCATGAAATGAAGCTATTGCAAGTGATACTCTGACAAAAATTAGATAGATGAGCGTGGAACCAGATGAGAGCAGTTCCACTCAGCTGAATGACATTGGAGAGACGTTGGAGGTGGATGGTACGGTCAAGTGCATCAAAGACTGCAGACAGATCAATCAAAATGGGGAAGGATAATTTACTTTCATTTTTCACAGAATGTAGACGCCACTGGCTAGGCCAACATTTATTATCCTAATTGCCCTTGAGAAGGTGGTGGTGAGCTGCCTTCTTGAAATGCTGCAGTTCATGTGGTGTTGGTAAACACACAGTGCTGTTAGGGAGGGAGTTCTAGGATCTTGGCCTAGTGACAATGAAAGAATGGTGGTATAGTTCTAAGTCAGGATGTTGCGCGACTTGGAGGGGTGCTTACAAGTGGCAGTGTTCCCAAGATTCTGCTGCCCTTGTCCTTCTGGGTAGTAGAGGTCGCGGGTTTGGAAGGTGCTGTCGAAGCAGCCTTGGTGAATTCCTGCAGTGCATCTTGTAAATGGTGCACACTGCTGCTACTGTGCGTCAGTGGTGGAGGGAGTGAATGTTTTAAGGTGGTGGATGGGGTGCCAGTCAAGGAGGCTGCTTTGTCCTGGATGGTATCAAGCTTCTTCAGTGCTGTTGGAGCTGCACTTATCCAGGGAAGTGGGGACTGTTCCATCATACTCCTGACTTGTGCCTTTAGATGGTGGACAGGCTCTGGAGATTCAGGAGGTGAGTTACACATCGCAGGATTCCTAGCCCCTGAACTGCTCTTGTAGCCACAGTATTTTTATGGCTGGTCCAGTTCAGTTTCTGGTCAATGGCAACCCCTAGGATGTTGATAGTGGGGGATTCAATGATGGTATTGCTGTTGAATATCAAGGGATGATGGTTAGATTCTCTCCTGTTGGAGATGGTCACTGCCTGACACCTGTGTGGCGCAAATGTTACTTGCCACTTGTCAGCCCAAGCCTGGATATTGTCCAGGTCTTGCTGCAATTGGACATGGACTACTTCAGTATCAGAGGAGTTGCGAATGGTGCTGAACATTGTGCAATCATCAGCGTGCAACTCCATTTCTGACCATAGGTTATTGATTATTAAGGAAGGTTATTGATGAAGCAGCTGAAGATGGTTGGGCTTAGGAAACTACCCTGAGGAACTCCCGCAGTGACGTCCAGGAACTAAGATGATTGACCTCCAACAACCACAACCATCTTCCTTGGTGTTAGGTATCACTCCAACCAGTGGAAAATTTTCGCCCTGATTCCCATTGACTCCAGTTTTGCTAGGGGTCCTTGATGCCACACTCGGTCAAACGATGCCCTGATGTCAAGGGCAGTCACTCTCACCTCACCTCTGAAATTCAGCTCTTTTCTCCATGTTTGAACTAAGGCTGAAATGAGATCAGAAGCTGAGTGACCCCAGCGGAACACAGAATGAGCATCAGTGAGCAGGCTATTGCTAAGCAAGTGTTGCGAGATAACACTCTTGATCACCTTTTCTATCACCTTACTGATGATCCAGAGTAGACTGGTGGGGCAGTAATTGACTGGGTTGGATTTGTCCCACTTTTTGTGTGCAGGACATACCTGGGCAATTTTCCACATTGCCGGATAGATGCCAGTGTTGTAGCTGTACTGGAACAGCTTGGCCAGGGGCGTGGCAAGTTCTGGAGCACAAGTCTTCAGTACTATTGCCGGAATGTTGTCAGGCCCATAGCCTTGTTGTTTCCAGTGCCTTCACCCATTTCTTGGTATCGCACGGTGAATCGAATTGGCTGAAGACTAGCATCTGTGATGCTGGGGACCTCTGGAGGAGGCGGATGATCATCCACTTGGCACTTATGGCTGAAGATTGTCGTGAATGCTTCAGCCTTATCTTTTGCACTGATATTCCGGGCTCCTCCATCATTGAGGATGGGGATATTTGTGGAGTCTCCTCCTCAAGTGAGTTGTTTAATTGTCCACCACCATTCATGGCTGGATGTGGCAGGACTGCAGAGATAAGATCTGATCCGTTGGTTGTGGAATCGCTTAGCTCTGGCAAGTAGTCCTGTGTTGTAGCTTCACCAGGTTGACACCTCATTTTTAGGTAAGCCTGGTGCTGCTCCTGGCATGCCCTCCTGCACCCTTCATTGAACCAGGGTTGATTTCCTGACGTGATGGTAATGATAGAGTGGGAGATATGCTGGGCCATGAGGCTACAGATTGTGTTCGAGTACAATTCTGCTGCTGCTGATGGCCCACAGTGCCTCATGGTTGCCCAGTCTTGAGTTGCTAGATCTGTTCAAAATATATCCCATTTAGCACAGTGGTAATGCCACACAACACAACGGAGGGTATCCTCAGTGTGAAGACAGGACTTCATCTGCACAAGGACTGTGCAGTGGTCATTCCTACTGATACAGCCATGGACAGATGCATCTGGCAGGCAGGTTGGTGCGGATGCGGTCAAGTCTGTTATTCCCTCTTGTTGGTTCCTTCACCACCTGTTGCAGACCCAGTCTAGCAGCTGTGTCCTTTATAACTCAACCAGCTTGGTCAGTAGTGGTGCTACCGAGCCACTCTTGGTGATGGGCATTGAAGTCCCCCACCCAGAGTACCTCCTGCACTCTTTCCACTCTCAGTGCTTGTCAAGGGAAGATGGTTAGATTCCCACTTTTTGGAGATTGTTATATGTGGCATAAATGTTCATTTGGTTGCAGCATTTCTTTTGGCCCATCAATTATATCAGCATGTGCCAAATCTCACCTGACACTGCACATGCGCATTCTTGACATTGGGGCCAGACTTCGCTTAGTCACTCGGTGACCAGTTCACCCTGTATTTCACTGCATCCAAAATACACTTGCTGACCGCATTGTTGCATAGCATCTCAAGGTTAATCCCTCAATGCGGCTGAATGCAGATTTATGATGGTGAAGATTTCAGCCATTGTGCTGCCACAGAGTCGCAAGGGCACTTGCACATTTTGCCTCCCATCGGGGAATGGGCGTCTCCAGGAAGAGGGGAGATACCTGTGTTCTCAAGGGCAGTTATATATCAATGGTTTGGCAGCCATTTGCTTCTGAGGGTGCATCTATATCCTCAATGTTGGTTATTAGAAGCACCTCTGTATTAGGTCCTCCCTATTGACCATGATGTCAGGTGCAGGGCTGACCCTAGGTGCCTGGGCATGTCTCTCAACAATTTCACCATGGTCCCCCTCCTCATCATCCTCCCCCTCAGTTCCATCCTCGCCCGAGGTAAAAGGCTCCTCCTCCTCTTCCTCTGATGAGCAGACTTCTTCACCAGTCTCTGCATCTTAAATGTGTACATCCCTTTGCTGCGCCATATTGTGCAGCATGCAGCAGGCCACCACTATTCTTGATACCTTTGCAGGGGAGTATTGCAGTGCTCCTCCCGAGCAGTCTAGGTCTTGGAAACACATTTTTAAAATTGCCAAAAAGCCTGCCTGATAGTTGTCCTGGTCTGATAGCGATTGGTGTTACAACACTGTGCTGCCACCACCTGGATGGCACAGTGGGGTAAGCAGCCACCTCAACAAAGGGTAACCTTTGTCACTCAGTAGCTGGCCACGGACCTGAGGTGTAGGCTCAGAAAGGTGAGGCAGGTTGAACTCCCTTGGAATGAATGAATCATGGCAGCTTCCAGGGAATCTTGCACAGATATGGAGGAAAACCTTATTGTTGTTGCACACAAGCCAGATCTCAATTGAGTAAAAAGACTTTCTATCTGCGCTTTGATGGTAACGTGTGCAACCTATCACATCTTGCACTTTAGGGAGCCTTGCCATTGACATGAACACCATTTCTCTTTGGCTCTGAGATTCCACATCTGTAGGGAACCTAATGTGCTCCCCTACCCTAGCAAAGAGGGCATTGGTGACTACTGCTTTGCACTTCTGGGCAGTTGATTGTGAGATGCTGCTGCAGCCTGCAGCAAAGTCCTAGAAGGACCCAGCTGCATAAACGTTGAGGGCCACGATGATTTCGAATGCTGTTGGAAGGGCGCGTACATCAATTGTTTGAAGTGAGAGGTCTGCCTCCAACATGGCACAGATTTTTCTTAGCCATATTCCGAGATACCCAAAGATTTTGCCTACACTGCCCCGAGTCTGAACGTGTTCCTGTACACCCTTTGTTCAAGTTAATATCTCAACCTCCTCCTTTTATAAATAATATAAATAACAAATAATAATATAATATAAAATATATTTATATTTACAATTTATACAAATGACTTGAAGGGACTGAAGGATTGATGGCTAAATTTGGCGACGGCTCAAAGGTAGGTAGGAAAGTAAATTATGAAGAGAATGTAAGGAGGCTACAAAGTGACATAGATAGGTTAAGTGACTGGGCAAAGACTTGGCAAACGGAGTATAATGTGTGCAAATGTGAAATCGTTCATTGTGGCAGGAAGAATAAAAAGGAAAGGGTAAAGGCAAAATACTGCGGTTGCTGGAAATCTGAAACAAAAAATCTGGAAAACCTCAGCAGGTCTGACAGCATCTGTAGAGAGAAAGACAGAGTTAATGTTTCGAGTCCGTATGACTCTTCTTCATACGGACTCGAAACGTTAACTCTGTCTTTCTCTCCACAAATGCTGTCAGGCCTGCTGAGTTTTTCCAGCATCTTTTTTTGTTTCAGAGTAAAAAGGAAGCTTATTATCTAAATGGTGAGAGATTGAAGAGCTTGGAGATTCAGAGGGATCTTGGTGTCCTAGTGTATGGATCACAGAAGATTAGTATGCTGGTACGGCAGGGAATTAGGAAAGCTAGTAGAATGTTATCATTTATTGTGAAGGGAATTGGTTACAAAAGTAGGGAGGCTATGCTTCAGTATTACAGGGCATTGGTGAGACCACATCTGGAGTATTGTGTACAGTACTGGTCTCCTTATTTAAAGAAAGATTAGAAGCAGTTCAGAGAAGGTTTACTGCCCAGGAATGGGCAGGTTGTCTTATGAGAAAAGGCTGGACAGCTTAGGCTTGTATCCACTGGAATTTAGAAGAGTAAGAGGTGATTTAATTGAAACCTTTAAGATCCTGAGGGGTCTTGACAGGGTGGATGTGGAGAGGATGTTTACTCTTATGGGACAGTCTAGAACTAGGGGCAAAGGCAAAATACTGCTGATGCTGGAAATCTGAAACAAAAACAAAAAATGCTGGAAAAACTCAGCAGGTCTGACAGCATCTGTGGAGGGAAAGATAGAGTTTTGAGTCCATATGACTCTTCTTCAGAGCTAGAGGCCATTGTTTAAAAATGAGTTGCTCATTTAAGACAGAACTGAGGAGAATTTTTTCTCTCAGAGGGTAGTGAGCCTCTGGAACTCTCTTCCTCAAAAGACAATGGAAGCAGAGTTCAAGAAGGCAGCTCACCATCACCTTCCCAAGGGCAATTAGGGATGGGCAATAAATGTGGGCCTAGCCAGCAATGCCCACATCTCATCAATGAATAAAAAAAATGTTCAGATACAAAGCTGGACGTAGTTGGATATAACAAAAACAACAATGGTTACAGCTTGTATTAGATACGTCAGTATACATAATTAGATGTCTTTTCTGCAGGTCTCACATAATAGGACATAATTTGACAGTTTGGGTCAATTATTATGTGACAGAAGATTCACAACAGCCCAGAATCTCTCTAGTCTACAACGGGACTAGCCAGGCTGAAATGGGGCACTCGAGAAATGGTCACTCCAAAAAGAGCATTTTCTTCTTAATTACCATCTCAACTAAATCCTGATTTTTTTCCCCCTGAAACTGTTGAGCAATCACTTGATTGTCCTTCAGGATGGTCGCTCCGGTGGGAAGTATTAAAATGTATTTCTAACTTGACTTCTGTGGCATGTGTTTTGCATACAAAGACATTTCAGTAAATTGTAGTTCAACTTGCTTTAGTCATGGCTGCCCCTGAGTAATTGGTTTAGTTTGTGCTTCAGTTATTGTGTGGTACTGCTGCATCAATGCCCAAAGCAGTGTTTGGCTATAGCTGCTTTATTACTCTTTTAGTTTGTGTCCTAAGAGCTCCGCATCTCTGAAGTGACCCCCCCATTTTTACACTGTGTTACGATCAAGTGAGATGGGGTAGGATGGCTTCCCTCTTTTACTACTCCTTGTTTAACTGCAACAGGGTTTTTAAGAAAGGATGTGACTGCCAAGTCAATGAGTGGTTAACTTTGACCATAAAAGACACAAACAGATAGGGTTAATTAAAAAGAGGATAGTATTTATTGTACGTAGCTGGATCTAAGAAAAAATAACGAAAACGCTCCAACTTTTACACACATATACACTCAAAGTTCACACACACACAAATAGATTAGAGTGGCAGGATAGATTAAGCAATTTAAAGTCCAGTAAAGTTAAAGGGTGTATAGCTGTTGAAGGTTGGTGACTTGGCTGACTTTAGGCAGATCTCAGTGGTCCTTTTGGGGTTGGTTAGAGGTGGTTTAAAGATGTAGAAGGACTATTTATCTGTCCTTCTGAAGATAACAGCTATGGGGTTGTGTTCTTTTTAAAATCTTTGCCTGTGGCGCATAGAGAGTCAGAAAACAACAGACAGGGCTTAGAGCTTGCAAGTTATATGGAGAATGAGAGAGAAGCCTACATTGGGGTCTTACTTATTCAGCATCTCATTTGCCTGAGCTGGTCTGCAGAGAAAACAGGTGCTTAAACACACATGTCATATGACTCTCTCTTTCCAACTGCCCAGTTACCTCAAACATAGTTGTGGTATAATGGAGTCCAGTTGTATGGCTTACATGATTAAACAATGTATGGAGAAGATTCATTTTACTGCCAGAGTCCTATTGTCCAAATGATTATGCCAATGGTTTGTCTCTACCCATTTAGTTGGGCATTCAGGCAATAATCTGGATGCTTTACTAATGAGTAGGAAATGGCCCCCATTCATACTCCTTCAAGGCAATTATTCCTGGTGAGGCTTTGAAGACAGGTTGTCTACTTTGACTGGCTTTGGAATGTGGAAGGTACAGTGATGCAAATGTGCAGCCATCTTTGACTGTCACTTCAAGTCCTTGAAATGTAGCTTTAATATTTTAAAACAATCAATCAATGGTAACTAGTCAGTAAATTCATAATTCTTTTTCATAAAGCATGGCTTCATAACAACTGTTAGATCTGTTTTACATTATCTGATGGAAGACTTGTAGGTCCACTAAAGAAAGCACAATGGATCCCATGGCACTATTCAAAGTAGAAAAGGAGAGTTTACCCTGGTGTTCTATCACTCAACAAACATCACTAAAAGAGATAATCTGGATAGTATCATATTGCTATTTGTATTTGATAAGTGCAAATTGACTGCCACATTACCTACATTATAACACTGACTACACTTACAAAGCTCCATTGACTATAAAGCAGCTCAGAAACCCTGGGGTTGTGGAAGGTAGTATATAAATACAAGCTATTTCTTTGTTTGTGCTTTAACAAACGAGAATTTAATTTTCATTAGGAACATTGACTGCATCAGGTTGAGGACACAGATATTGAATCCAAAAAGGTACTTTACATTTTAATTCCAAAACTGGCAGCAGTTAGGAAGACTCCATTTAAAAATAAATGGGCTATTCTCACAGACAGCTTTAGAAAACATAGGATTTCCACTGGCTTGCACATGCCCCTTCCATTAGGAGCTAATGGCTTTAGCTCAGTATATAGGTTTCTGAGCAGTTCTTCGTCGTGTGTAGGGGTTATGCTGGAGGTTCATAAGGAAAACTGCTCACAGCTGTCAGACATGGTGGTGCCATTTTAAGCTTACAGCTTTCCCTGGTGTTCCAAATGTTTGCCTCTCAAGCTGCCCTGCCCAGGCAGGCCAATTTCACTATTTGTTTGGGGAATGGCAGTTAACACTTTATTCTCTGTCATTTTTTAATCTGGAAATTAGAAAATTAGACCATTATCCCTCTTTTCCCAAACAGCAGTTTTACTTCTAGCATTTTAAAATATCCTGACCTGAAATTCAACCGGGCAGTCTTAGTTTTATCAGGTACTAAGCCTCGAGTATGCTGGCCAGGAAGTGCATGCTCAGGAAAAAAAACATATTGACCTGATATAATGCCACTAAGAAATGGATATTCAAAGAGTGAGGGTTGTTGATGATTATGGGAGCACCCCTGAAAGAAAAAGATAAAATTGATGGTAAATGAGAGTCTTTAATGGAATGGAAATACCAAATAGATTAAGGGCATTGAAAGCTATGGAGAGAGAAAAGCACAGGATATATATTATGGTAAAGGAGGAAAGGCAGCAAGATTGGTAAGGATGTGGAATTTACTATCACATGGAGTAGTTGAGGTCAACTGCAAAGGTGCATTTAAGGAGAAGCGAAGTAAGTACTTGAGGGAGAAAGGAATACAAGGACATGCTTCATAGGGTTAAATGAAATAAGGTGGGAGAAGGTTTGAGGGATATGAACACCAGCATAAACCAGTTGAACCGAACAGTCATTCTCTTTGCTGTAAATTCTATGTGACATGCAAAAAAATAGTCTTGAGCAAAGGACTATTAATAGGGGAGAATGCATGTCAAATATTTAAGGGTGGTATTTATAATCAGTCATGTACATTGAAAGATAGGTAGAAAAGATTAGACAAATTGTACAATTTGAGTCTATGAGGAGCTAATCCATCATAGAGTAAATTGTACATTGAAATAAGTTGAAAAGAAGCTTTTGGTACCTGTCTATGTGTTAACATGAGTAATATGAACAACATCCAAGCTGAAGTTCTAGAAAAAAATTATAGGAAAATGCTGAGGAGATTCTACAATAGAAGAAAAAAAATTGTGCTATGAGTTATTTTCAGTGCGACCGGTAATAGTGTATACCTGAGAAAACTGGCTTTGAATTATCGGTGGCAGAGATTCTCTATTAAAGGAAAGAAGTTTTTGAAACATACAAAAAACAGTAAATCAAAATAGCCAGGAGAATATACAAAAAGACATAAAGATCCTCAATCATAATGATTACCAATTCAAAAACATGCATGGTTAATTTGTTCAATAATCTTTTTGGATTGGAATACATTTCAGTGCAATCCTATTGTGAAGTTTAGAATGTAGCCTCTACCAAACAGAAGGGTCCTAATTATATCATAATTATAATCTCTACATATTCATGCCAGTTCAGATTTCTGAGATTTGCATAATTGTTATCAATGGGCCTCATTTGTTAATTATCTTTTGTTTTTACATTTTGCATAATAATGTGATGAATTAGGCTTCCATTTAACATGATTTAAAACTTTATGAGGAATAATTTTCTGCCGTGAATGACAAAACATTTCATAATTTTATTGACATACTGTTGACATGATGAGTTAACATGCAGGATTATTTTTTCTGCTGGCATTGTCTGCTGCATGACTGCTTGGAGCTCCTGAGGCTTGTTGAAGAGATCCTAGAACTCCTGTGCTGTGGTGACGGTAAAGATTTATGATTAGAATTCTTTCAGAAATGTTCTTGCTGCTATATAAAGCAACGGAATGCCATTCCCAGTAAACTACTCATTAGCAGTACACATAATTTACACACTTAGAATCAGCAACTTATTCTGATGCGGGAGCTGGATTATAACACAAGTTCTTTTTGTTCATGCGCCTTATCAACTGATAAATTAAGGAATTAAGAAATTAAAGAGACTGCACTACTGTACAATAAATGGTTCCTGTTCAACTTTGTGTGTAGCAGATAGGTTTTCTATGTTGAACACACATTAGAGTTTCAAAACATTTAGCACTTTTATTCTGAAAATTAGGTTTATTAAGCAAAACAAATACAGGAGTAAAATTTAAAGCTTTCCAAGCATTTGTGATTATTGTTTGCATTGGATTCCAAATTCTTGTGATTATTGTGCACTATATTTTGTAATTGTGCAGAGTGAATTGCAGACACTGTGATAACTGTGGAACATAGGTCCATGTCATTACTTTTTAAAAATTCTTTCAGAGGACATGGGTGTCACTGACTAGGTCAGCTATTGCTGCCCATTGACTGTGGGCCCTATTGTCGGGAGTGGGTAAGGGGTGCGATTGTCCTGGTTTAGTCTACATTTAGGCAAAACACCATCTTAGTGAAGGAAAGATTGAGCTGGAAATGGCTGAGTGGCACTTAATTCCCTCTGGATCGAGTGCCCTGCTGTTTATTTCCAGTTTCTAGGCTGATGCAATATTGTATGGTCCAGAGGGTGACCCAGCCAGCAGCAAGGCAGATCTGGGGCGATGGGGTGAGATCCCAGGGAAGTTGTTGAGGGGGGCCGGTGGAGGTTGAAGGGGAGCCTGGGATGGCACCAATCCATGTTATTCTTGAATGAATGCAAGTCTTTCCAGCCTGCCAAAAATAATTTCAACACTCACCATTTTGTGCCACTTCTGCATTGCCAGGTTTTACTGACCAGGCAATTAAAATAGCATCAGACTCATGTGTACATCATCGGACCCTAATCTACACTGACCCATAAGGAAGACCATGATGTAGATCATGATCAGTGTGCAGTTGGTGCCAGAGTTGGTCATGCTAATTTGGTATCAGAGGTACCATTTTGGAGCTCAATGCTTCAGCTAGTTCCCTCTCTTAGTCTCACACAGGTGAACCTCTATAAAGTAGCAGTAAGGACCTGCCCTTCCCCCACTCTCCTCCAATGAACACAATTTAAAGGGATCATCGATTACTTTCTCTTTACTCTTTTATGGGATGTGGGCATTACTGGCAAGGCTAGCATTTGTTAGCCATCCCTAATTGTCACCTTCTTGAGCTGCTTTAGCTCAGTTCAGATACACCCACACTGTTGTGAGGAAGGGAGCTCATCAGCTTGACCCAGTGCCAGTGAAGGAATGGCAATATAGTTCCAAGTCAGCATGGTGTGTGGCTCGGAGGGGAACTTAGAGGTGGTGATGTTTCCATGCATCTGTTGCCTTTGTCCTTCTAGGTGGTAGAGGTCATAGGTTTAGAAGATACTGTCGAAGGAGCCTTGGTGAGTTGCTGCAGTGCATGATACGCACTGCTGCTTCTGTGCATTGGTGGTGGAGGGAGTGAATATTTAAGGTGGTGAATGGGTTGCTAATCAAGTGGCTGCTTTGTCCTGGATGGTGTCAAGTTTCTTAAGTGCTGCTGGAGCTGCTCTCAATCAATCAATTGGAGAGTATTCCAACACACACTGCTGACTTGTGCCTTGTAGATTGAGGATAGATTTTGGAGAGACACAAAATTCCCAGCCTCTTACCTGCATATGGATATGGGCTGCTTCAGTATCTGAGGAGCTGTGAATAGTAGTGAACATTGTGAATCAACATTAAACATCTCACTTCTGATTTTATGATGGGGGGTATGTCATTGTTGAAGCAGCTGAAGATGGCTGGGCTGAGGACATTACCCCAAGGAAGTCCTGCAGTAATGTCGTGGGACTGAGGTTATCAACCTCCAACAACTACAAGCATTTGTGCTAGGTACAACTCCAACCAGTGGAGAGTTTTCCACTTGAATCCTGTGACTTCAATTTTGCTAGGGCTGCTTGATGCCAGACTCGGTCAAATGCTGCCTTGTTATCAAGCACAGTCATTCTCAACTTCTGGCTATTTCTACAAGCGTTTGGTGCTTTGTGTAGTTGTTTATACTTGACAAAGCCTATGGGCTGTGCAATGGCAAGTACTCAAGGAGCTTTTGCTGATTGCAAGGCATCTGCACAAATTAGTTGCTCTCAGACCAGGCTGCCCAAGTAACCATCCCTTTGAAAATACATCATGATTTGCAAAATGAATAGAGGTCAAGCAGAGCAGAACAAGGTACTAGAAGAGGGAGGAAGACGAGGGGAAGAAGGATTCTCAGCAGGAGGCCATAACCACCCAACATGTCCAGGAAGCAATTCTCCAGCCTGAACATCTGCAGGGAACAACATGTGAGGCATTGACACTTCAGTAAGAAAATCTTACTGAAATCTTCCACTGCATGCACAACTGCAACATCACGAAAGGACAGGGACTGCATTACCAATGACTGTGAAGGTGACCATGGCAATGAACCTTTACGCTTCTGCTCTTTCCAGGCTGAGCTGGACACTTTTGCAATAATTCATAGTTTGTCATCCACAAGAAGGATTTCAGAGTCTCTTTTTGAGTGATAATGACATTTCATTTTCTATTGCCAGAGGAAAGTTGGTGAAGCAAGCATGTGGCTTCACTAGGATTACAGGCTTCCCCATGCTGCAGGATGCCATTGACTGTGCGCACATAGCTATGTGGATGGTACGTGTCAAGTCTGTCCAACACCACAATTGAGAGGTTCCAGTCTCTCATAGTCCGGCTGGTATGTGATTAAAAGCAGAGAAACATGCAGATCAATGCCAGGTATCCAGGTAGCAATCATGATGCCTTCATTTTGCGGCATTCTGCTTTGCCAACTGTATTTGAATGACCGTGGCAAACCAAAGGGTGCCTACTGGGCAACAAGGGCAATTTGGTGACCGTATGGCTGATGACCCTGGTCCATAACCCATGCACCCGTGTCCAGCATGTAGACAATGAAAGCCATGCTGTCACACAAAATGTAATAGTAAAGACCATAGGCTTCCATTGCTTGGATTGCTCTGGAGGACCCCTGCAGGACTTGACATCGCGATATACTAAGCTTCATCGTGGTCTGCTGCACAATCTCACCATCATAAAGGCATGAGCTTGCTGAGTGAGCTACTTGGCTAGTGGAGCACAAGAACAAGAAGAAGCAGGAAAAGTAGAGGAAGAATTAGGCACAGGGAATCAAGACAGCCTCTTTCTGATTGGGTTAGCCATGAACAATTCATCCAAGTACCAAATCCATTCACCAACAATCCCAACACCTTACCTTTCCCCTGTTACTGAGCAGCACAGCATCTGAAACAAAAGCCACCAAAAAAAAACTTTCTAAATCAAATTAATAAATCAAATCATGTGATGTTGCATATGGAAGTCACCTAATCACCTTTGTGGATCCCTTGGTGCCTGTCCTTTATGTACCTTTGCTTGACTTAGTGCTGCTGGGCACTGCTACTCTAGTGGCTGTAGCAGGGGCTGGTGGAAGGCTGCTGACTTTCAGTATAGGAAATTGTAGATGGCCTTGGATGATGACCTTGAGCAGCTTTAGGCCTAGAAATTTCTGCGCCAAACTGCATCATCCTGGCTTGGAGCGGTAGCGTTCTAGACTCGTTGTCTGACAGGTAATATTAAGGGTACTGGTGGAGTGGGAAGGGCGGGAGGATGATTGCTGTTATCCTGAGAGAGGATAGCAGCTTCGTGGAGCCAGTGTACCTTCCTGTGTTGACACCTCAACAATCTTAATAATCTGCTGGAACACAAATTGCTGGAGTGCTGTGATACCTAGCAAACTTGTTTGCCTGTAATCCACAGGCATGATTGCAGCAGCCTGCGTTTGCATGACTTCAGACCGAGCTTCCACTGTAGCGCTCGGACATTGGGTCATTGCTGCTTGTGCTGCAAAGGAAGCTGAGACATCAGTCATTAGATGCTGCATTATGATTGGATCCAAAGTGCTGATGGAGTTGACCACTACTTCTGCGTTGGAAAGGATGGGCTACTGGCTTTTTGAGAAAAACCCTATTTCTGAATTTCTCAATAATAATCGTCAATACCATCTCTTCCATGAGAGTCAGGATAAGCAAAACACACCTGCCCCCCTCTGATTAGTCCTTGTTGCTTCTGGTTGTGTGCCATCTTGTTTTGCAAGAAAGAAGGATGTTTGTCAGTGGGTGTCATGCACTCTGTTTGGCTGAACATGGTTGTCTTGACTGAATAATTGGCAATGATATGTGGATGTGAGACTTGCAGCTGTTTTAAGTGTGTGAGGGTGAGGTGCAGCATATAAATGTCAGGTATCGGCACTGATTGATAGGGTGTTGGTAGTGAATGAATGGATTGAGCAGTGTCTCAGGCTACTAGTGCTGTTGGTGGGATATGGCATATGTTTTCGCTGACCTGGACCACTCATGTGAGGTCATTGAACTTCCTGCAGCACTGCATCCAGGCCCTCATGGCTTGGCTCCTGGCATTAATCCTCACAGCTATCTGCTCCCACTGCTTTCTGAATGTACTTCCGAAGGCCTCCTGTAAATACAGGACATCTCTCCTCCTTTGCACCTCCTCCACCAAAAGCTTTCAGTTTGTCACCCTAATCCATGGAGCCTGCTCTCTCCCATGTTGTGCCATTTTTCAGTCTTTCCCAGGTCAGATTCAGTTCACAGAGATCTCCCAGCACCTACTCCATCCAGACTGCACCTCCCCTTTAAGAGCTGCAGAGTGGCTTTAAACAGTGCAGGCTGGCTTTAGCTAGTGTTGTCACTCATGATATTGGCCTCCCTGCTCAGGCATCCAGCCAATCAACATTGCAGTTAGCAATGGCAGATGCTGCAATCCTTTAAAACAGCTGGCCGCTCGAGTTTCACATGCTGCCTGTGTTACAGTCAACTGGCAAGGGTTAATTGTGCATAACAATCCTGTGCCCAACTTCACGGGTTATCAAATGTAACCACCAAACAGTTTGAACCAAGGCAAGAGGTTAGAAAATCTTTTTATTTGCATTGAATAGACTGTATATGGAACAAAGTCCTTGTTGATATTCTATTGCTTAACTCCTCCAGAAAAGGAGCAGGAACTGGACCCATATTTTCTTGGAGTAGCTATGGATCAAAATAATCAGAGACAGGATGGCTTGTGTGCTGCTGAAGATAAGTTAGGGGTAATGTTATCTATGAAGCACAGTAGGCTGATGTTGAATAATGGAATTAAAATGAAAAGGAAAAGTAGCAAATCTTAAATAAGACCATAAAATGCTGGAAATACATAGCAGATTAGTCAGTATCTGTAAAGGACAAATACAGTTTATGATCCATTATATATGTACCCTTCATCCTTACAGTGTTGAATATAACCATGTCATGGTGTGCATGGTATCTGAGTTGTACAGTGCATCCACACAGACATACCTCTTTCTCAGTGTGTTTGGGTTCAGTCTAAAGTGACATTATACCCAACAATTTGAAAGGATAGACTGTGATTATTCAGTATCCTGGCTTTGAGAAACATATTCAGTTTGATGTTAGAATAGCCTTATCCCCAAACAATAACACCCCGAACTTGCCTTTATTTGAGTCCAGCTGACATGGTATCAATGTGGCTGATTTGAGGCTACTTGGGAGCTATCGGTGCTCTACTGCAGCAGCTTAGGATATTGCAATATCCTGCATCAATGCATTAAAATAATCTTCTTCCTGTTTACCAATGCTGCTTTTGCGAAAATGCATTAGTCAGTGCCTAACTTGGCCCTCACAGTGCCTCACGGATACTTGTTTGATTTCAGGTTGCTCGGGACCAAGCAATTCCCATAACAATGCATCTGACATACGGCAATTTGGTGTATGTGTCTCATTGCATTGATTGGTACAGTCAGTTGCTATTTGAGTTGCAGTGAGTATGTGGTAGAAAAATAATTGAAACACAACATACAGAACGTGTTCTGGTTCCCTAAAACTTCCATATGGAAAATATTTGGAACTCTTGTCAATTATGGGTTGTACAGTCAAGTCATAATAGTACAGTCAGCCTGTTCATTTCACAGAAATTAAATAGAATAGCTCCAAAACGACCTTTCACACAGAGTGATTGATTTTTCTTAAAGATGGTTTTCTTTGGTAACCCCATTGCAATTTCATGTGTCAATGTTTTACTGCTTTTTTCTTCTTGAATCATTAAAATCAGGGCAAGCTGGATCGTTCTGAGTCTGATCATTTTAAAAGCCTATCACCTTCAGAGAAAAAGCATTTAAAAATGCTTTCTCTGGTTTTTTGGATCTTTCCTATGGCAATGTCACAGTCAAGCAATGTGGGGATATGATTCTGGCTACTGTCCTTTGATATTTCCCTACAAGACACTGCCCTATCCTGTTCCAACAATAGCAACTTATATTTGTATAGTTCTTTTACCATAACAAGACATCCTAAGGTGTTTCACTGGAGCATTGTAAAACAAAATATCAATCAGAGACACATAATGAGATATTTGGTCAGATAGCCAAAAGTTGGTTCAAAGAGGTAGGTTTTAAGAAGCGTCTTAAAGGACAGAAGCAAGGTAGAGAGGTGGAGAGGTTAGGGAGAGAATTCCAGAGCTCTGGCCCTAGGTAACTGAAGGCTTGGCCACTAATGATGGAGCTATTAAAATTGGGGATATCCAACAGGCCAGAATTAGAGGAGTGCAGAAATCTCAGAGGGTTGCGGGACAGGAGGAGATTACAGAGAAAGGGAGGAGTGAGGCCATGGAGGGATTTGAAAACAAAGATGGGAACTATAAAATCAAGACTCTGCTTGACCGGGAGCCAGTGTAGGTCAGCAAACATGGGTAATAGGGAAACGGGACTTGGTACGAGTTAAGACACGGACAGCAGAGTTTTGGATGATCTCAAGTTTAGTGAGGGTAGAATGTGGGAGAGCAGCCAGGAGTACAGTCAAGTCTAAGGGTAACAAAGACATAAACAGGTGTTTCAGTAGCAGGTGAGCTGACACAGGGACAAAGTCGGGTGATGTTACACAGATGGAAATAGGGGTCTTAATGCCGGTATGAATATGACATAAGAAGCTCATCTCAGGGTCAAATGTGGCTCCTAGGTTGTGAACAGAATGGTTTACTCTCAAACTGTTGCCAGGGAGAGGTATGGAATTGGTCGCTAGGAAATGGAGTTTGGAGTGGGAACCAAAGGAAATAGTTTCAGTCTTCTCAGTATTTAATTGGAGGAGATTTCTGCTCAGCCAATACTGGATGTCGGATAAGCAGTCTGATAATTTGGAAACAGTGAACAGGTCGAAAGAGGCAAGGTAAAGGTTGGTGTCATCAACGTACATTGAAAACTAACGCTCTGCTCTCAGATGCCACAGGGCAGCATGCAGATGAGATATAGGAGGTGCCAAGGAAAGATCCTTGGGGGACACCAGAGGTAACCATGCAGGATCAGGAAGAGAAGCCATTGCAAGTGATACTCTGGTTATGGTTAGATAGATAAGAATGGAGGTGAGAGCAGCCGCACCTAACCAGATGACAGTGAAGAGGTGTTGGAGGAGGATGGCGTAGTCAACTGTGTCAAAGGCCCCAGGCAAGTTGAGAAGGATGAGGAAGGAAATTTTGCCTTTGTGATGGTTAAATAGAATGTCATTTGTGATTTTGATTAGAGCTGTTTTAATACTGTGGCAGGGCAGAAAGCTGATTGGAGGGATTCACTCATGTAGATATGAGAAAGATGGGAATGGATTTGGCAATACGTTAATGGACTTTGGAGAGGAAAGGGACTTTGGAGTTGGGATGGTAGTTTGCAAGGATGGCAGGGTCAAGGGTTTTTTTCTGAGAAGGGTGATGATGGCAGATTTAAATGGGAGAGAGGCAATACATAAACAAAGAGAACTATTAACAATATTGGCTAACATGGGGCCCGAGGGGTGGAAATTGGGTGGTCAGCAGTTTAATGTGAATGGGGTTGAGAGAGTAGGAGGTGGGTCTCATGAACAAGATGAGTTGAAGAGTGCATGAGGGAAGGTTGGAGAGAAACCTGGGAAAGATGTGAGTTCAGAGCTAGGAAAGGGTCCATTAGGGGGAGTTTGGCCAGGTAGGCCTGAGGAAAGGAGGGACATGCTCGAGGCCACTGATCAAATGGTGTCAGTGTTATGAAAAAGAAGTCCATGAGGCCCTCATACTTATTGTTGGACATGAGATTGGAAGGGACAGAAGATGGTTTGCATTAGAGAAATGAAGCTAAGGACTCTCTTTGCATTCCAGGATGATCATGGTTTAGTGAACAATTTTAGTAGATGAGAGCAGGACCTGATGGTGTTTTAAGTAGTCTAACCAGATCTGGTGATGATTGGCTAAGAGTACCTTGAGCATAAGGGAATGAGGATGAGGGCAGTACCACAGGGAATGTCCAGGGTGAGAGAGTGTAATGGGTTTACTGGGGGATGGGGCATCAAAAGTGGAGATGAGGGTACTGATCAGCAAATAAATAGTTGCAGAATGTCATCGCCAAAGGCAATACGGTTAGGATTTTGAAAGTGCATTTATAAGTGTACTCCTGGCGGATAGTTTTATCCAGGGGCAGATACAGAAAATGGTAACCTTGAAGTGTGGAAGGTAGATATGGATGGTGAGTAATACAAGGAAGTGATCAGAAATGCTTTTATCTGTAATTGATATAATGGGGTTAACAAGACCATGTGAGACAGCAAGGTCAAGAGGATGGCCACGAGTATGGGTTTCTTGGCAATGTGTCATGGTTTCCATGAATGTGCAGCAAGAGAGGAGAATCAAATCACACATAACGCTAACCATCAGCTTTTAAACTGACATCAAGCCATGTGTCAGATTGTCAGTCTTTCACAAGGCAAACTGGCTTTGTCTCCTCCCTCCCCTTCCTCACCAGGGGTTAAGGGTGTGAACCAATCAGATCAGTTGACATGTACAACTGGAGGCTGCCAGAATCAATCTGGTCAGTTGGAGGTGATGTGTAGACTTGTGGAGTCACTTTCTGCTCTCACTATTGACTATGCATAAACTTGGATGTAACTTTTCAAAACGTATAATTCTCCACAAGGGAACCTTCTGGTTCAGGCCTGGCTGATGCCTTACATGACTGTAGATTTTCTTTAGGGCTGGTCACAGCTGCTCTTTTGAGATAAGCAGGACATTCTCTGATGTGAATGCATTAATCGGCTTCAGCTAGCATTCTGTCCTTGCACGTGTTATCAGCATTGGCAAATAAAAGACCTAACATTCGCTGGGGGTAAGGGAGTCAGTGGGTGATCCATGGGCACAATCCCTAGCAGTCAATTAAATAACCTGGGCAGAGGGGGGGGTGGGGTGGGGTGGTGGGGGGTTGGAAGTGGTAAGCAATTTGTTTTTTATTTGTTCTTGGGATATGAGTGCCACTGGCAATGCCAGCATTTACTGCCCAACCACAACTCCATTGAGAAGGGTTGTGATTGGATGCTTCAAGCCCTTGATAAAAGGTCTTGGGCTTCGGGTTGCTGTTTTGCTTCTCCTGGCAAAGCAGGAAACCTTATTTCTAACTTACCTTTTTGGCCCTCTTCTGGGCCTGCTGCTCCTGGCAACTACTGAGTGTTAAAATAACATTGTCAGATGCCTTCCTTTGACTTGATCTGCTCAATTGGGGAATGCACAAGAAGATCAGGCATTGCTGTCAGCATTTTAACCAGCTTTTCTTTCTCACCTCGCACATCTTATTGGGCAATGGGGAGGTTAAAATCAGGGCTAAAGAGTAGGATAGAAGTGCTGATAATTTTTATTTAACTAAACCAAATTACACAAAATACCTATATTTAGGATTTTTCCCCAGTGCACTACTGACTTATTGGTGTTGCCTGGTTGTGTTCTGTAACTTTGCTGTTTTGTGTTCAGTTTGTTGAAGTGCACTTGATTAATGTGTCTTTCTTGCTTGCAATAACAGAGGAAAAAGCCACAACCTCTATAACGGAACAGCTCCCCACACCTATTCATGGTACTTCCATTTTTTGTGCATTTTACTTTTAATATTGCAGTGTGTAAACATTATTTTACCAGTAAAAGAAAATAAAGGCTTTAGATAGAAAATAAAGACCAAAATAGAATTGCTGCTGGCAATAATGGCATTCACTCAGTACCTCTGTTTGATATTCCTCTATCTATTATGTTAAAAGGGGGCGCCTTAATCCATTCATTTCAACTTTACCCTATACCAGATTAATGTCCATATAACTACTTTTTGTTTTTTATTCCCAATATCTTCAACACTTCTAGGAAAATCTCTTTGAATTTGGAAGATAGAATTACAGTAGGCTGCCAGAAAATACACAGAACAAAGTACCCATTGATCCAAATCTACTGGGATGCAGTACCAAGTCCCTCAGAAATCTCTTGCTTTCAGCCATTGGTTCAGCCCTGCAGTGATTTCTAAATTCACTATTGCTCCAAACTGTCCTTTTGTATACTCTAGGATTTCTATTACATTGAAATCGATCAAAGGTCAGGTATACCCAATAGCTTAATCTTTGACCTTCCCACGATTAATTGCACTTTCGATGCAAACTCCTGTGTCATGCAGCCTATATTCAGATATTCCAGGGCTGTAAAAACTTTTATTGAACTGTTGGTTCATTTTTGCTAGTTTTTTTTAAGCTATGTCCCTGGTCTCTATTCTTGACCCCTTTTTAACAATGAACCATTATCCTTTGGCAACATCATCCACAAGCATGGGGCTGGCTTTGAAATACATACCTATGACATCTAAACATTACCTTTGCAACATCATTATTGACTCCCAAGATATTACCACACTATATGAGACTGTTCTTCAGCTATTGAGGGACGGCTTTAACCTCACTCTTCTGACGGAAGCGTGGTGATTGAGAAATTAAATTGTCTGGGTTACTTACACACCATGGAGCTGCCGGGAGCGGATGGTTTCTGATCTTAACCTGCACTGCTGAGCAGGCAGCAAGGCCACTTGACCAAAGCTGACAGGATCCTTTATTATATTTTCATGTTGGACTCCGTTGAGGATATTAGGACTTTTAGGGATGGGCAATAAATGTTGGCCTAGCCAATGAAGCCCACATCCCATAAATGAATAAAACAAAATTAACTCAGCAGCTTGACAGGGGAGTCACAGGCTTTCACTCTTATTGAATTCAGTGGAGTAGAGAATCCAGGGCCTGCAGAGGCCCAAAAAAGGTGTGTTTTGCTACTTTCTGCTTGATTTCAGGGAGGCTGAGAATGCTTCCTGGCCCTACAGGTTCAATTGTAATTCCTTAACTAGCTTTTGCTTGGGGGACCTAGATGTAATTAATATGAGCAATCTGTCTTAGCCTTTTCATATATTTCAGATGTTACTGGTTGAGTTTGTCAGTTCTGTCTTTATAAACCTTAATGAAGGATTAATGCTGCATCAGCTTTCCAGCTTTTATTTGTTTACAAATAATTCCATGTCATGCTTAGGTCGGCTAAGGGAGTTAGTAGCAGATTTCACATTTTATGGAAAAGATCAAATCTCATCTGCAGCAAATCTGTGATCCACTTTATTGAGATTATCTCCCAAAGGAGAGTGAGCTAGACAGTCAGTGTGAGAAGATCGGTTTTCAGGCATGAGAGTGTAATGCTTTTGCAAACCACAGAGAGCATTACCTTTAAAAAATTAATGAGGTTATTTAATTTCATTTAAGGGAAAGGGTGACTCTGACACATAAATGTTCAATCCCCTGGAGATATGAACTCCACTGCCATGCTAAAAGCTGTAAGAAATTTTATTCCAGAAATCCTGCAGTGCTGGACTGTCCTTTTCAAACACTTAGTGGCTAAAGGCACTGTGTAGCACTAAAGGATACTGATTAGGCAGGCCATTTTTAAAATTAATTTTCCAAATCCTAAGCTATGTAAGCACTAATGTTTCGGTAATCATTCCACTTCAATAGCCTCCTTCCTGTTTTTGTAATTTTAACTATTTTTCTGTTTAGTTGACCCACTTTCCCCACCCTGACTCCTTTATCTGCCATTGTTCATTGTGAAGATGGAAGCCAAAAGTCCCAAAAAATACGAACGTACGAACATATGAATTAGGGTAGAATTTGGACCCTCAACTCCAAATTCTGCCTACCACTGATAACCTCAGACTCTCTTGTTAGCCAAGAATTGATCTATCTCTGCCTTAAAAATATTCAATGACCTTGCCTCCATCACCCTCTAGGGAAAAGAGTTCCAAAGACTTAAGACACTCTGAGAGAAAAAAATGTTTCCTTATTCCTATCTTAAATGGGAGACCCCTTACTTTTAAACTGTGACCCTTGTTCTGATCAAGGGGAAGCGTACTTTCAGCATCCACCCTGTCAAGTCCCCTCATCAGGATCTTATATGTTTCAACAAGATCACCTCTCAATCTTCCAAACTCCAATGGATACAGGCCTAGCCTGACCAACCTTTCCACCAATGATATTCCCCCCCACCCCCGCCCCATCCCAGGTATCAGTCTTCTCTGAACTGCTTCTAATGCATTTATATCCTTTCTTAAATAAGGACACCATAACTGTACACAGTACTCTAGATGTGGTCTCATCCACACCCTGTACAATAGTACAAAACATCCCTACTTTTATATCCCTTGCAATAACTGGCAACATTCCATTTGCCTTCCTAATCATTCGCTGTAACTGCATACTAAATTTTTGTGATTCATGACACACAGATCCTCTGTACCGCAGAGTTCTGCGATTTCTTTCCATTAAGAAAATTTGCTATTTCTCTGTTCTTCCTAACAAAGTGGGCAAGTTCACATTTTACCACATTATACCCCCATCTGCCAAATTTTTCGCTTAATCTATCTATATCCCTTTGTGGCCTACTTATGTCCTTTTCACAATTCACTACCTAATTTTGTGTCATCAGCAAATTTAGCAACCGTATATTAGGTCATTACATCCAAGTCATTGATGCAAATTGTAAACAGTTGAGGACCCAGCACTGATCTCTGTGGCACTCCACTTGTTACACCTTGCCAACTCAAAAAAGACCCATTTACCCTACTCTCTGCAATCTGTTAGCTAACCTTTGATGTGGCACCTTGTCAAATGCCTTCTGGAAATCGAAGTACAGCACATCCACAGGTTCCTGTTTAAAAAAAATATTGTGCTTTGATTGGCTGTAAACAGGCTCCTTCACTTAAATGCCAATGAATGGTCTAAGAATGTCTTTCAGCCAAATAACAAGTCATGGGTAGCAAGGTGACAATCTGTTGAGATGGTTCATTGGCTGCTCAGGAAAGGTTCTTTTTTAATTGAAGTTCTGTAGGGAACAAATGCAAGCACATCATGTACATAAAAGACACTGATTGAGCCAAACAAAATAATTACTGCTAGCAGCATATTCTCTGATTCCTTGATTCTGATAGTATGCGTTTGTCCTTCTTAACTTTACTAATAAATGAGATATAGCAATGTTCAGAGTGTTCTGTAATGGTTTGCCATTATAGCATTTTGAAAATCCTGTATGCTAGGCCCTTTTATCTATAATTGACATCCTTGAAGTAAATACATTACTTACTGTTTCTCTGACAGAAACATTCTCGTTATAAAGAAAACAGAATATTTGAGGTAATATAAAATACTCCATAATGTAATTAATGACTTTCATATCTCTACAGATGGTTCCTTTCAACCTAGTTCCTCTGAGTTGCACTATGATCATGTCTGTGGAGAGCTGCGTGGCTGAAGAAAACTACTGTGAGTTTCTTGCTAATGCTTTGCTTGCTCTAGTTCAAATATATAATTTTCTGCATGAACATTGCAGTTCTGAAATCTTTTAGTGTCTACTTTAGAACAATGCAGTAAAGACTAAATAATGCAAAGATGATAATTGCACATAATTGACTAAATGACAGGGTTTGTTAAAAGAAATCATTGTTATCGGTTCACAATCCATCAGAGTGTACTAGTAACATTTTAAATACCCATTTATATCAGAAATGCTGTCATATACAAAAAAGAAAAAATGGTAATGAAATGTGGTGCCTTAAGTTTACCAATGCTAATAACATTCATTTCAACTGTGATTTACAACATTAGTATCAAAAAGGTGCTGCGATATTTAAATAAGAAGTCTTACTTCTGTTAATTATATTTGCCCTGTAATAATTGGCCAAGATGATGTTTTAGCTTCTGAACAGCAAACACATACCAATGTGTTATGTTGGAAGCATCCCGTAATGTGTCTCGACTTGGTAGGAAAATTCCCACTGGTCAGAATATCTGTCCGAGTTTAAGAAAAAAATTCTGGCGGTGAATCTCCCTCATTGAATAGACTCTTGGCAAAATGACAGAGATAATAACAAAAAAACTGCGGATGCTGGAAATCCAAAACAAAAACAGAATTACCTGGAAAAACTCAGCAGGTCTGGCAGCATCGGCGGAGAAGAAAAGAGTTGACGTTTCGAGTCCTCATGACCCTTCGACAGAACTTGAGTTCGAGTCCAGGAAAGAGCTGAAATATAAGCTGGTTTAAGGTGTGTGTGTGGGGGGCGGAGAGATAGAGAGACAGAGAGGTGGAGGGGGTTGGTGTGGTTGTAGCGACAAACAAGCAGTGATAGAAGCAGATCATCAAAAGATATCTTTTGATGATCTGCTTCTATCACTGCTTGTTTGTCGCTACAACCACACCAACCCCCTCCACCTCTCTGTCTCTCTATCTCTCCGCCCCCCACACACACACCTTAAACCAGCTTATATTTCAGCTCTTTCCTGGACTCGAACTCAAGTTCTGTCGAAGGGTCATGAGGACTCGAAACGTCAACTCTTTTCTTCTCCGCCGATGCTGCCAGACCTGCTGAGTTTTTCCAGGTAATTCTGTTTTTGTTGTGACAGAGATAATGTTTGATACGTTTGTACGAGGAACACATATCTGTTCTTCAGTGGACTCACTTTCTACCAATGTACCCAGCTGAAAAATGACTGAGCACTCTGTGGAGACTGTTACAGCCTGGCCCTCATATACACGAGGATAGGACCTATAGACATGGGAATATGGACAATTATAGATAAACAGAGATGTGCACTAAAATATTAATATTTGCACAAACCTTCTGTATTCTGGTTGTGGCTTTATGCTGTCAATCATCTGTATTTTCACTTGCAACAGTAGATAAAGATTCATGAATAAAATGGACTAAAGGCTTCTAGGAATAGGGATAGAGCCATTCACTAAATTCAGGCAGCACAATATGCTTAAGTAGATAACAGGTTTTCATTATTCACTTCAAAAAGATTGCACATACCTATTCTGAGAATTTAAAAATGAAATAGAAGAATAGAAGTCGATGGAATGTCATTAATGTCTCCATCATTGTTGTAAAGTTGCTTATGTCAGGTGAGGCCTACCTACATAGATTGAATAAGCTACTCTCCTTCCATCTTTAAGAAAGACTGTTGTGCACACAATATCAACTGGTGATTTTGTGTTGAGGGAGTTCATTGTGAGGAAAAATTAAAATCCTTTGACTTTGCCAATATAAACTTGGATCTTGAAGAACAATATTCTCTTTAAAGCTTAGCTGTTATGCACAGCCCATTTATTTAGTGTGTGGCCCCATTAAATTTTTTTTAACAGCTGCACACCTCAGTATTTATCCCAGAATAAGGCCTGTGTGGTATCTGTCAAGCTGTTGTGATGGCCACATAGCCACACAGCTTAGCAAAAACACTGGTCTTCAACTTATATTATTGGTTATGAGAACCCACACTCTTAATGCATTTTTACGTAATTCTTCATTCTAGTACTTCAATGAACATAATACTCTGGTTCAAAAGAGTGGGACAATGTTTTTGCTAAAATAATGAAAGAAGACCTTTGGAAAATCCATAAACATTTGTGTATTTGTATCCCATGGTATAATTTCAAGAGCAGCATTGAGGGTAGGGGGGAATATCTGGATATTAAGGGTTGGATTTGAGTGCCAGAAAATGCTGCTGGGTGGCTGATGGGGGTGTGGTGCATTGAACTACTTGAGAAATTGGTTTTGCGGTAGGTAGGAGTTGTCATGTGAGGACGCATTCAGTATTTTTGATCTCCTCGGTGAAGTCATCAGGCTTCTTGTGGCACTGCTGCCAGATCCCCAGGTCCAAATTCCAGCAGTATACCTCCCTGGCCACCTGCTCCCACTCCCTTCTTCTGATGGTTATCCCTGAGGGTCTCCTTGCCCACCCCTTCTGCCCCATGGAACCTGGACGCCTCTCCTCTTGCTCGCCTCCACCACTAATGCCTCCAGTGTTGTCACTCTGGAATCATGTCTCTGCCTCTTGTTCACTTGCCATCATTTAAATTCTACTCAGTGCAGCTTCTCTTGAAGAGGAACAGCATGCCTTCAAGAAGAGCAGACTGGTTATACCATGTGGTTTCTGGTCAATACTACTGGGCTCCTCTGCTGAGTACAGAGGCAGCTGGCAATGTTAGGAAGAAGGCAACAAGCATGGGAACTGCTTGGCCAGATACTAGAATCATGCAGGTGAGGTAATTACGTCAAATTTTTAAGCTGCCCACATCAATCTGAACAGACATGGGTGGGACATTAATTGCAAGACCCCTGCCCGAAAATCAAGGTAATCCAAATTCTAGCCCTTGGTCTTTTGGTCATAGTGCAATTAAGGTAAAAAAAAAAGTATTTATGAACAAGCACGGTGGTAATTGCGTGCTTATTGGCATGACTAGGCAATACAGCACAGTGGTAGTTCTAAGCACAAATGATATGTCGTTGTCCGGAATATTGATATATATATTTTGTCAAGAGTTTTTTTTTGAAGTTTATGGGTGGGATCTTATCACTTTAGACCCTGACAGAACCTTGAAATCATTTTCTCTCTGAATGGCATACCCAGCCATTGCTCTCAGCCAGAGCAAACCACTTGTCATCCCACCTCCAGACTCCTAATTAGGGAGAGCGGCCCATCCATTCTGTCAAAGGAAGGATTTTTAATTAAAGGGGCCATGGTATGGGTAAGAAAGGCTCACCAGCACTTAGATTTTTGAGTTTGCAGCAACCACAGGAATGGAGAGGAGACCTGGGATGCTGCTCCCCAGGTCTCTCCCTCTTACCTGGAGGCTTTGTTATGGAATCTAAGAGGGTGTCCCAAAGACTGGAGGAAGAGGACAACCTGCCCAATCAGGCAGGTATGGATGGAAGTGACGGAGGAAGTAAACAACAGGAAAGTAATCCCTCAAACCTGGAGACCTTACACCAAGAGCTTCAAGGAGCTTGGGAGTGTGTAATTGGTGAGTGGGCGAGCACGTTCAGGTGCCAAGGGCCACACTATGAGAATCCAAGCATTCTCCTGTACAGTACACCTCAGATCAACACTCTTTGCAGCTCCACTCATTCCTCTCTCTCCAGGCAACTCAGATCTGCATCTGAGCAGCCAACACTCACACTCATCCAAATGGCTTCTCACACCCGTGCCTCACAGTCACCCTCCACAAATATGTCCTTCTGTCCTCTCCACACAAGCCCAAGCAACTGTTCGCACTGCTCTGCTTTTTCACCTGCAGGAGAAGAGAGCAAACTATTTAGTGATGGGTGGAGACCTAGGAGTGGGAAAGTGGGAGGGTATTGTCTCCAGTGATAACCACCTTGTCAGCCATTGGCAATGGGTGTCCACCAGAAGGGGATCTTGTTTGAGCAGGCTGCAAACATCAATTTTTTTCAGCGGGTTGCAGTCAAGACCTAGGGCAGCCCACCTGCCCTCACCCCAAATGAGGCCCTTGGCCATTCAGGGGCCACTTCCTGCCCAGCTTCAATTTTGAGGCTGTTGAGAGGAGTTCAGGGGCAGTACATCCTGCTTGGGCCTTGGGCGAAAAGAGGGCACACCATCTCTTTCCACATCAGCACCCCACCCAACCGCAACCCCCCCCCACCCTCACTCCTAGGTCTACCCTCACTGGTGGACTCTCCACTCCGTCCTCTCCGAGACACCCACCGCCCCCTCCCGACCCCATCTCGACTCTTTACACTTATCTGGTCCTGGACGCTGGGGCTTTGAATCTTGAGACAGCATATAGACTCAGCCCTGGCCATCTATGCTGGGACTACAGAGTTAATTTTTTAATTCATTCATGGGATGTGCGCTTCACTAGCTGGGCCAGCATTTATTGCCCAACCCTAGTTGCCCTTGAGAAGGTGGTGGTGAGCTGCCTTCTTGAACCGCTGCAGTCCATGTGGTGTGGGTACACCCACAGTGCTGTTAGGAAGGGAGTTCCAGGGTTTTGACCCATCGAGAGAGAAAGAACGGCAATATATTTTCAAGTCAGGATGGTGAGTGACTTAGAGGGGAACTTGCAGTTGGTGGTGTTCCCATCTATCTGCTGCCCTTGTCCTTCTAGGTAGTGGTGGTCATGGGTTTGGAAGGTGCTGTCTAAGGAGCCTTGGTGAATTCTTGCAGTGCATCTTGTAGATGGTACACACTGCTGCTACTGTGCATCAGTGGTGGAGGGAGTGAATGTTTGTGGATGTGGTGCCAATCAAGTGGACTGCTTTGTCCTGGACGGTGTCAAGCTTCTTCAGTGTTGTGGGAGCTGTACTCATCCAGGCAAGTGGGGTGTATTCCATCACATTCCTGACTTGTGCCTTGTAGAAAGTGGACAGGCTTTGGGGAGTCAGGAGGTGAGTTACTCATCGCACGATTCTTAGCCTCTGAACTGCTCTTGTAGCCACAGTATTTTTATGGCTGGTCCAGTTCAGTTTCTGGTCAGTGGTAACACTCAGGATGTTGATAGTGGGGGATTCAGTGATGGTAATGCCATTGCACATCAAGGGGCAATAGTTGAATTCTCTCTTGTTGGAGATGGTCATTGCCTGATACTTGTGTGACATGAATGTTACTTGCCACTTGTCAGCCCAAGCCTGGATATTGTCCAGGTCTTGCTGCATTTGGACATGGACTGCTTCAGTATCTGAGGAGTTGCAAATGGTGCTGAACCTTGTGAAATCATCAGCGAACATCTCCATTTCTGACCTTATGATGGAAGGAAGGTCATTGATGAAGCAGCTGAAGAGGGTTGGGCCTAGGACACTACCCTGAGGAACTCCTGCAGTGATGTCCTGGAGCTGAGGTGACTGACCTCCAACAGCCACAACCATCTTCCTTTGTGATAGGTATGACTCCAACCAGTGGAGTGTTTTCCCCCTGATTCTCATTCACTCCAGTTTTGTTATGGCTCCTTGATGCCACACTCGATCAAATGCAGCCTTAATGTCAAGGGAAGTCACTCTCACCTCACCTTGGGAGTTCAGCTCTTTTGACAATGTTTGAACAAAGGCTGTAATGAGGTCAGGAGCCAAGTGGCCTTGGCGGAACCCAAACTGGGCATCAGTGAGGAGGTTATTGCTAAGCAAGTGCCACTTGATAGCACTATTGATGACCCCTTTCATTACTTTACTGATGATTGAGAGTAGACTGATGGGGCAGTAATTGGCCAGGTTGAATTTGCCCTGATTTTTGTGTACAGGACATACCTGGACAATTGTCCACATAGTCGGGTAGATGCCAGTGTTGTAGCTGTACTGGGACAGCTTGGCTAGAAGCACGGCAAGTTCTGGAGCACAAGCCTTCAATACTGTTGATCAATCAGACTGACTGGCAGCTGCCTGAGGTGGAAACCCCACTACCTGAAAAACCCTGCCTTCCTGGCTTGTTAGTTTCACTGAAGAACTCTTCCTACAGTAAATCTGGTGAGTTACTGAATGGTCTGGAAACAGGTACCATGGGAAATCCAGAATTCCAGAAAAGCAGCTTATAATTGGCTTCTCAACAACTTCTATATCCCTTAACCGACAGACACACGGAGGTTTCTCGCTCTCCTTCAATCTTGCCGGTGGGAAAGTTGGATACGGGTGGGATTCTGACCTAACATCAATTTCCGGGTCTTTCCCATCACATTTTCCCTGGAATCAGCCTCCAACAGCCGAGACAATTCTGTCCCTGGAGTGTCTGTGATGGTGCAGTGTAAATTTAAGTTCAATTCATTGTTCATTTTCACATTCTGAGTTTACAGAGTGGCATATGTTCATTTTGATAGAGTTTGAAATAAAGGGATATGTTCCAGAAAATACACTAGCCTGCAGTCTTTCATTTTATCATGTTTTCACAAATATTTATTGGCAACATGCATCACATTGTTAGAAAGTTCAACTAGCTGTGTAACAATGAGAAATAGGTTTTAAATACAATGTGTTAAATTTCAAAGAATGGGGTTCGTTTAATTTAGATTTGAAAATACAATATACGAGCATTTCCCAGGTGATAAGACACTGATGCTGATTAATTGTCAGGACTGACAAACAATAGGAAACCAATTCCCTTTCCTGTAGCTTCCAGCTTCATGACAATGAAGATTTCAAACATTTATGGAAGTTTAAGCTTTGAGTAGCAACCAGTGATACTCTCAGCTACATTCAGGTCGCATCTGTTCACTGTCATTACTAGAAGAATAAATGTTCACTCTTTAATAAGTGTACTTAAAATTTGTCTTGGTATGTAGAATAAATAGTACGTAAAATAAAGGAAAATTTAAATTAAAAATGAAATTGGCAGCTTCAATAGATTTGTAGTTTGTTTATGCTGAACATAGTGGCCCAGATCTTCCAGTCTCCGGATGATTGGAAACTGAAGGTATGACCCAAGATTCGCGTCGGAACCATGCCAAAGTCCCAAAACGCTGACCTCCATGGGAATTTCCGGGGAAACTCCGCAATGTCTCCAATTCCGAGTTAAAATCGGAGACTTCGGACAATTCCACGGGACTTACCTGAATAGTTACCCAGGAAAATCCTAGTCTAACTCCTAGTAAACTACAGAACTGACCCCCAATCACTCTCACTGACACCTCTGACTACCTCCCGTTACACGCCGATTACCCTCCGACCCACCTGCCACCCTATCACCTGCCATGTCACCCACCTGTCGCCACTCCCCAACCTGACACCCTACCTACTTATCCACTTACCTCACCCAGCTACCCACCCTACCCACCTACCAATTCACAAACATTCACTCTGGCTCTCTAAACTTACGGTACAGCAGCTAATCCCGTGTCTCATCCCCCCCCGCCCCCCCACCACCCCGCTGCTGCAGTGCTGCGATGGTGCTCTCTGATGGATGCTGCTCTCCGCATTTCTGCAGAAGCTGGGCTTGGAAGAGCAGCAAGAAATGTGCAGCAGCATCTGGACATGGAAAAGTTCCAATGGAGTAACAACCCAATCATGATTGCCGCTTTGCGGAAGATCCAGCCCATTGATAAATCCATCTTTATTACTGTAATGCACAAAACAACCTTCATAGATCAATGTAAAACAGTAATATGTCTACAAGTATACTTGAAAAGCAACGTGTATGGATATTTCACTTGTGTCCTGTGTTGGACCTCCCAGAATAAGCATTTCCCGCACCCAATTCCCAAAACTCATTATTCCACCTTTATTGACATTTGACTACCAGAAAAATCGTGACTGCATAATTGACCGTTAGACTGCCAAGGGTTGGCTTCTCTCCCTCTACTCTCTCTAGCGCCATGCAATAAGTAAATGCAAAGCAATCACAGATTAAGTAGCTATGGTTTGCATTTGCCACGTTTGCGCAGGTGGCAGGTTTGGGAGGTGTTAAAATATTAATCAGTGGGAGCAGGCATGCAGTTGATGGGCCGAATGTGCTGTAATGGCTATGACTCGAAACTCAGGAAAGCACTGCTCCTTGTAACATTGTCTGTTCTTTCCAGCTGGATTTTTTATCGGTCTTTGCGGCTGCTTCTGAAGTTCTCAGACGGAATTTTTCCAACCTGCAGGCGGTGGGTTTCATGTTAGATAGGAGCTGAGAATCTGAAGGAGGGCAAAAAAATTAGAATCCTGCCAGTGGGCAACCAGTTTACAACTCTCCCGATGGCAGGTCGGGTATCCCGCTGACTAGTGACGTGAATGCCACTTGCATTCATTGCCATCTTATGAATGCTCATCAAATATGCTTCTCACTGGAATCACATGGCACCTCCCAACCTTGCATCGCACCAGTGGGAATTCACGCTGGCCTGTCTAACGTTTGAAAAAAAGTGGCGTGCAGTGGTCGGACCTCACTTCACTCACGACTTCGAGGTGAGCATAACATTCTTAGCCTACCTGCAATGGCGCTGCGCCAGTCCCGTAGTGATGCCAGTGGGATGCCACACAGCTGGGGTTGTAGGGTTGTCTGCTCCAGATGGGTACTTCTGTAGTCCTGGAGGACACCACTGTGTAGTGGTATTCGGGGAGGGATGTACACACAAATAGAGACCAGCAGTGTGACCGAGGGTGGGGGTGCAGGGCTGCTGGCAGGGGAAGGATGACAGACACATGCAAGGCGAGGGAGCAGGAAGGCATTGCACTGCGGTGGGGGGAAGGGGGAATGATGGAAGGCAGAGGAGAGACTGAGGGTGGGAAGCTGGAGCCCGACAAGGGAAACTGAAAGGTAGACACACAAGGGGGCGGATGGGATTCCACATGCATGAATGGGAGGGGATGTATGCAGATGCCTAAACAGGAATGGTGGGGGGTGTGTTAGTGTGGCACAAGAGGGATGGGTTGCACAAGAAACCATGAAGGAGGGCAGTGGGAGCGGGGTGGGGGTGGAGGGTGGCGGAAGAAAGACAGTGTAGCAATCAATCATGAGGGCATCGGCGAACTCATTGAATGTCAAAGTCCTGGTCTGGGGCCAACAGGTAGGAGTGAGAGAGTGGAGGCAGTCCTTGGGTGCAGCGGGCCATGCTACAGGGCTATGCATGACATGCATGTTGTACTCCCACTCCAGGGACGGGCAGGGCCTGTGTACTCATTGGGATAATGCATTGCTTGGTGTGGAGGGCATTTTCACAGTCACTGTCCATGGGCTTGTCTATCTCTGTATTGGGCTGTAGATGGGATGGTCATGGTTAGGGGGTAATCTGCAGCCTGCAGGGGAAAACGTATTAAAGGGGGTGTATTTGAAGCTCTCTTGAGGGAGGAGGGCGGGCTCCTCTGAAGGTGACCGTGATCACAGTTTCTAAATGGGGAGGGTAGAGGTCCACACGGGGCATGGGCATGTCAACAGCATAGGGCTCAGTGGGGAGGGTACCGACCACAATGACAATGGGATCTAGTATTACTGGAGGAGGCTGGAGAATAAAAGGAAGGAGCTCCACCTGCACATCATGGGGTTCCAGGTAAATTGGGGTGACCCAAACACTGACAGGGAGAGGGTCGAAGTTGGCCTCAAAATAAAAGTGAAGGATCACCATCTTGCACACACGAAGTAATGGCGCAGTTTGAAATTGAAACTAGAAACAAATCTGTGTGGGAGGAGTCAAAGGCAGTGTGGGAGGAGTGTGCTGCTGCATTAAGGAGGTGCCCTGAAACTTCTTGTAGCCACAAGATAGAAATTGAGTCAGAGCTAAGAGAAAGTAGGAAGACTTCCTTGAGAAGGGTGCCATGGGAACCCTTACACCGCACAGTAACAGGGAAATGCAGGAGTCACTTGCTTCACATGACAGTTGCTCAAGTTCAACTTTAACACACAGGAATGTGAAAATTGGGAATGCAAGCTACCATTAAGGAAATGCAGCTGCTGCATATATGGCATCTCATCAATGAAAGATTTTCAAATGCTTTCCACAATTGGCTTGAATAACAGGCCAAAGGGCATCCAGTCATTAATCATGAGCAAGTTATTTTCAATCGGTATGCCCGATCTGAGATTGGAGCACTGAGTTAGGTAAGGTCATACATGTCATTTAAAACTTCTCCAACCTCTGTGGGATTGAGAGGTTAACCCCAGGGGTGGCATCTTGGTCACCTCGATGTGTCCATTTGCACCTCAGATACAAGGTTGCATCATTGACAAGGCAAGTAGGGCAGAAGCCACTCGAGACCATTACATTGGCTTTGGGTTTAAGATTGTGAGCTTCACTGTTTTTCCCCATTATTCATTCGTGTCTTTAACCTATCTCAGAGAGAAGGACAAAGCAATAATGGAGCCTGGGCTCAATTCTGCCTCCTTGAGGGTTCTAATAGAATGGAGGAGGAGAAGAAGGGCCCAGTGCTGTAGAGCGCAGCTTCAGGAGGAGGCCCCACCTGAGGTCTAGGGTCCAGGTGAGCTCTAGCAACTAAATGAGGATCGTGAGGATAGTTCTAGACCACGGAGGTGACTAGGTCGATGAAGGGTCCACTGTTGAAAACTCTCCTATCTGCAGATGAGCAAGGGAGAATGCTATGCTCATCTGTGCTTGTCTCGAGCTCTGATGGATCACATCGGGAGGAGCAAATGCCCAGTGGAGTCGGAGGCCACCCCCTGCCAATGGCCTTGAAGGTCACTGCCATGCTCAATTTCCTTGCCTGTGGATCATTCCCAGGATCCACAGGGAACCTGTGTGGCATCTTGCAGTCCGCCACACATAGATGCATCAAGGAGGTTACGGATGCCCTCCACAGCAAAGCTCATCAATATGTCAGACTTACACTTCATCAAGATAACCAGGCTGCTGAATTCAATGGGTTTGCAGCTATCTTAGTCTTCCCTAGAGTGCAGGGTGCAATCGACTGCACCCATGTGGCTTTGAAGGCTCCATGACTGCAGCCCCTAATGTTTATCAATCGCAAAGGGTTCACCTCCATCAATGTTCAACTGGTGAGTGACCATCAGAAGCACATAATGCACATTGGTATCAGGTAGCCTGGGAGTTCCAATGACTCACACATTGTCGGCCTCAGAGGAGAGGTACAACACAGCTCATGGCTCTACACAGTCCATAATCAAGCTGATCATTGGCATCCTAAACATGTGCTTCCGATGTTTAGACCGCTCAGGTGGGGTTCTGCAGTCTACTCCAGATAGCATCTCCCACGTTGTGTAATGCACTCTTCACAACCTGATGCTTCAAAGGGGTGATCCCTTGCTGGGGGAGAAATGGAGGAGGACGAGAGCACCTCGGAGGATGAAAGCAGAAGGGCCAAGGACATGATTAGGGTCAGCTTCCATGAGACGATGCCATCAAGGAGGTTCGTCATGGAAGATGTGCCTGTGTCACTTTAATTGCCACCAGATTCCAGCAGGAGTAGAGAGAAGGTGAGGGGAGATGGCCACGTTCTTCTTGTACCTTAATGCCATTCCGTTGCATTGTAAGTGATGTCCAAACTGTCACATCAAGAGCAAGTTCGGCATTCAGACCTGCACTTTCTAGCCTCATGATTCACCAGGCCATGATCTCTCAGAAGGTCTGCGGTGCACTCTGTATGCACTCACTCTGAGAGGTGAGTCGACACAACAACGAGAACACCATCAGCTAACTTGATGCAGTCATTGTCACATTAATGAGAAAGTATAGCAGTGATAAGAGGGCATGGTTGGGGATATCAACCTCTCATCCAGGTTTTGTCCTTTGGCACTACCACTAAGGAGACACAACTGTCACTAATCCTTTAAGACTGCTGATCTACCCTCACACAACAGTGTGTTGTGAGCAAAAAGGGTTATAAATGCATTTAGCACGTACTCCTGATAAAGATTTTGACACATCTCCCTGACATCACACAAGGATCTGGAAACTATATTGAGTGAGGTTGATATCACATGAATACGAACCGCACAAAAGAGACTATCACTGAGCGGTAGGATGGCTAAATATTGCAATAAGAGGAAACATATGGAAATAATCCTCATTGGACAAAGGGTGCAAGGATAAATCCAGCATCTTCAGGCCTGTCAGTTTAACCTTGGTGGTGGGAAAGCTTTTAGAAATGATAATTTGAGACACAATTAACAGTCACTTGGATAAATGTGAATCAATTAATAAAGGCCAGCATGGATTTGTTAAGGGAAAATTGTGCTTAACTAACTTTACTGAGTTTTTGGATGAGGTTATAGAGAAAGTTGATGAGGGTAATCTAGTTGAAGTGGTGTGCATGGAGTTACAAAAGGCATTTGATAAAGTGCCACACAACAGACTTGTCAACAAAGTTAGAACTTATGGAATAAAGGGGACAGTTGCAACATGGATATTAAATGGGCTGAATGACAGAAAAAGAGAGTTGTGGTGGGCTGTTGTTTTTCAGACTGGAGGCTGATATCTAGTGGAGTTCCTCAGGGGTCAATGTTGGAATTCCTGCTTTTAATGACTTAGGCTTGGATGCACAGGACACAATTTCAAAACCTGAAGATGGTAGAAAACTTGGAAGAATTGTGAACTATGAGGATAGTGATAGATTTCAAGTGGCCATAGAGAGGTTGGTGGAATGGGCAGACAAGCAGCAGGTTAAATTTACTGCACAGAAGTGCGAAGTGATTCATTTAGTAGGAAAAATAAGGAGAGGCAATATAAAATGCAGAGTGCACTTCTAAATGAGGTAGAGAAGCAGAGGGATCTGGGGATATCTCACTGGAGGTTACAGGGCACGTTGCAAAAATGGGTAATAAAACATACAGGATCCAGGGACATAGAGTAAGCAAAGTTCTGAAAAAACCTGTATAAAACACGAGTTCAGCCTCAGTTAGAGTATTATGTCCAATTCTGGGCACCACACTTTGGGAACGATGTGAAGGAATTAGAGCAGGTGCAGAAAAGATTCACGAGTGGTTCCATGGATTAGTAACTTAAGTTACGTGGATAGATTGGAGAGGTTGGGACTGTTCTCCTTAGAGAAGAGAAGATTAAGAGGATATTTAATCGAGGTGTTTAAAATCATGAGGGGCTGGACAGAGTAGAAAAGGAGAAATCCGCTTCCTATCAGCAGAAGGACTGAGAACCAGAGGACACCGATTTAAAGTGATTGGCAAAAGTAGCAATGGCAACATGTGGAAAATCTTTTCTCAGCAGTGAGTGGCTAGGAACTGGAATGCACTGTCTGAGACTGTGGTAGAGGAAGAGTCAATCGAGGCCTTCAAAAGCGAATTGGATAATTATCTGAAGAGAGAAAAATTGCAGTGTTACGGGGAAAAGGTGAGGGAGTGGGACTAGGTGAGCTGCTCTTGTAAACAGCCGCTCTTGTGAGAGTTGGCATTGTCATGATGGACTGAAAAGCCATGGGCTGTAACCATAGAAACTAGGAACAGGAGTAGGCTATTCGGCCCTTCGAGTCTGCTCCGCCATTCATTATGATCATGGCTGATCATCCAATTCAATAGCCTGCTCCCGCTTTCTCCTCATACCCTTTGATCCCTTTCGCCTCAAGAGCTATATCTAACTCCTTCTTGAAAACATACAATGTTTTGGTCTCAACTACTTTCTATGGTAACGAATTCCACAGGTTCACCACTCTCTGGGTGAAGAAATTTCTCCTCATCTCAGTCCTAAATGGCCTACCCCATATCCTCAGACTGTGCCTCTTGTTCTGGACTCCCCCACCATCGGGAACATCCTTCCTGAATCTACCCTGTCTAGTCCTGTTAGAATTTTATAGGTTTCTATGAGATCCCCCCTCATTCTTCTTATTCCAGCGAATATAATCCTAATCGACTCAATCTCACCTCATATGTCAGTCCCGCCATCCCAGGAATCAGTCGGGTAAACTTTCGCTGCACTGCCTCTATAGCAAGTACATCCTTCCTCAGATAAGGAGACCAAAACTGCACATAATATTCCAGGTGTGGTCTCATCAAAGCCCTGTACAATTGCAACAAGACATCCCTGTTCCTGTACTCGAATCCTCCCGCTATGAAGGCAAACATACCATTTGCCTTCTTTACTGCCTGCTGCATTTGCATGCTTACCTTCAGCGACTGGTGTACTAGGACACCCAGGTCTCGTTGCATATTCCCCTCTCTCAATTTATAGCTGTTCCATGGTTCTAATCTAAGCAATTACATAGCTGGCAACTGTTGAAATGAGGTTGTGGAGACATTTGACCATATTTTAGGATTGACTAGAGCCACTGAATTTTTTTTCCATTGTGACATTCAGTAAGCCTTTGCCTACAATCAGCATTATCCTTGGAGTGCATTGTATTCGAAGAAAAGGAGGGAGATAAAATATGAACAATGGCTCTTCTCAATAGCTATCCCATTTTATATGTTATTAATGATGGAGGAAGAAGACTGTTTAAAATCAGTGAGGATGGAGCTGGGAACTTCACTGTTTAAATCAGCAAGGAAGGAGCCGGGAGCTTCACTGTTTAGAATCAGCGAGGAAGGAGCCGGGAGCTTCGCTGTTTAGAATCAGCGAGGAAGGAGCCGGGAGCTTCGCTGTTTAGAATCAGCGAGAAGGGAGTCGGTGTTTCACTATTTTAATTAGCGAGGAGGGAGCCGGGAGCTTCACTGTTTAGAATCAGCGAGAAGGGAGTCGGTGTTTCACTATTTTAATTAGCAAGGAGGGAGCCGGGAGCTTCACTGTTTAAAATCAGCGAGGAAGGAGTTGCGAATGTCACTGCTAAAATTAGCAAGGAGGGAGCTTCAGTGTTTAAAATCAGCGAGGAGGGAGCTTTAGTGTTTAAAATCAGCGAGGAGGGAGCTTCAGTGTTTAAAATCAGCGAGGCGGGAGCTTCAGTGTTTAAAATCAGCGAGGCGGGAGCTTCAGTGTTTAAAATCAGCGAGGCGGGAGCTTCAGTGTTTAAAATCAGCGAGGCGGGAGCTTCAGTGTTTAAAATCAGCGAGGAGGGAGATTTAGTGTTTAAAATCAGTGAGGAGGGAGTTGGGTCGGTGGCCATTTCAGCTGCTGAAGGAACTGAATGGAAGTGTGACATCACAGGAAGCTAATAAGTTGATTGGCCGGTAAGTGCTTGACGTAAGGGACAGTGTAATAAGGACACCAGATTTAAGGTACATCTATAAATAAAAAGAATTAAAAATTTAAAATCTAATAAACAAAAATAAAATAATTTAAATATATACCTAAGACACACGTAATTAAGAAATATATAACTTCTGGTAGTAAGTGGTACTAGTATTTAATAGGCACAGAAAATTGTAATATAGATAGCAATTATTCAAAGTTAATGAATTCAAAGTAATTAATTCAACTAAATAGCGTAAGTAATAATGGCAGTACAGGTGTTATGTTGCAGTGTGGAATGTGGGAGCTTTTGGTCACCCTTAAGGCATTCCAGGTCAAACATTTCTGCAGAAGCTGTAAGCAGCTTGAGGAATTCCAGATCAGAATTATTGATCTGAAAGTTGAACTGCAGACACTGTGCAACGTAAAGGGCAGGGAGAAGTACCTGGACACTTTGTTCCAGGAGACAGTCACGCCTCTTAGAATAGGGTTGTCTGTTTTGGTCAGCAGTGAGGGACAGGAGGATGTGACTGTGAGTGAGGCAGGTAAAGGGACATGGCAGACAGGAGCGGAGGAGACTCAGACTTTGCAATTGTCAAACAGGTTTGAGGTGCTTCCAACCTGTACAATTGCAGGTAAAAAGCAAGGTCTGCAGAGTGGATGAGCAAACTGGCCATGGCACCATGGTACAGGAAGCCGTTCAAGTGGGGGGAGCAAAAAGGAATGTAGTGGTAATAGGACTAGTATAGTGAGAGGAACTGACACTGTTCTCTGAAGCAAAGAGCGAGTGTCCAGAAGGCTGTGTAGCTTGCCTGGTGCCAGGGTTTGGGACATTTGGCTCAGGGCTAGAAAGGAACTTACAGAGGGAGACGGTAGATCCAGTAGTCATGGCCCATGAAGGTACCAGAATATAGGCAGGACAAGGAAAGAGGTTCTGCTTAGTCAGTATGAGGAGCTAAGCACCAAATTAAGAAGCAGAACCTCAGAGGCAATATTCTCTGGATTATTAACTAAGTCACGTGCAAATTGACATAGGACAAATAAGATTAGAGAGATGAATGTGTGGTGCAAAGACTGGTGTGGGAGAAGTGGATTCCGGTTCGTGGGGCACTAACACCAGTGTTCGGGAAAGTTAGGGCTGTTGAGCTGGTCTACATTTGAACCATGTGAATCACATAATTAGGGAAGTAGAGGGGGCTTTAAACTAAATGGTGGGGGCAAGTGATCAAATCTGGGAAGATGTGGTATATCAAAGAGTAGAGGCAAGGTAAGGGAGGAAGGTATTAATATGAAAAATGATAAATAGACCATGACAGAAAGGGACAGAGAGTAGAAATGAAGAGTAAATCAACAGGTAAGACTAAAGGTTACAAAAATAATAAAGGGACAAAACGTAAGGCTCTGTATCTGAATACACATAGCAATCAAAACAAAACAGATGAACTGATAGTGCAAATAGAGATAAATATGTATGAATAATTGTCCCAGACTACTGAGGGAGGCAAGGGAGGAGATAGCAGGGGCTCTGACCCAAATTTTTAATTTCTCTCTGGCCACGGGGGAGGTGCCAGAGGACTGGAGAACAGCTAATCTGGTTCTGCTATTTCAGAAGGGTTGTAGAGATAAGCCAGGGAACAACAGGCCAATGAGTCTCACGTCAGTGGTAGGGAAACTATTGGAGAAAATTCTGAAGGAGAGAATCTATCTCCACTTGGAGACCAAAGGTTTGATCAGGGATAGTCAGCATGGCTTTGTCAGAGGGAGGTCATGCCTAACAAATTTGATTGAATTTTTTGAGGAGGTGACCAGGTGTGTAGATGAGGGTAGTGTAGTTGACGTAGTTTATATGGATTTCAGCAAAGCCTTTGACAAGGTCCCACATGGGAGACTTATAAAGAAGGCAAATGCACATGGGATACAGGGTAATTTGATAAGGTGGATTCAAAATTGACTTAGTTGTAGGAGACAGAGGGTGATGACAGAAGGATGCTTTAGTGACTGGAAGCCAGTGTCCAGTGGTGTACCACAGAGATCTGTGCTGGGTCCCCTATTATTTGTCATTTATTTAAATGGCATAGATGATTATGTGGGAGGTAGGATTAGTAAGTTGTGGATGACGCAAAGATTGGCCAGGTGGTTAACAGTGAGGTTGAGTGTCTTAGGATACAGGAAGATATGGACAGGATGGTCAAATGGACAGATAAGTGGTAGATGGAATTTAACCCTGAAAAGTATGAGGTGATACACTTTGGAAGGAGTAATTTGACAAGGAAGTATTCAATGAACAGCATGACACTAGGAAGTTCTGAGGAACAAGGGACCTTGGCGTGTGTGTCCATAGATATCTGAAGGCGGAGGGGCATGTTAGAAAAAAGCGTATGGGACACTTGGCTTTATCAATCGAAGCACAGATTACCAAAGTAAGGAGGTCATGTTGGAATTGTATAGAACTTTGGTGAGGCCACAGCTGGAGTACTGTGTGCAGTTCTGGTCGCCACATTACAGAAAGGATGTGATTGCACTGGAGGGGGTGCAGAGGAGATTCACCAGGATGTTGCCTGGGATGAAACATTTAAGTTATGAAGAGAGGATGGATAGACTTGGGTTGTTTTCTTTGGAGCAGAGAAGACTAAGGGGCGACCTGATCGAGATGTACAAGATTATGAGGGGCATGGACAGGGTGGATAGGGAACAGCTGTTGCCCTTAGTTGAAGGGTCAGACACAAGGGCGCATAAGCTCAAGGCGAGGGGCAGGAGGTTTAGGGGGGAAATGAGAAAAAAATTTTTTACCCAGAGGGTGGTGACGGTCTAGAATGCACTACCTGGGAGGGTGGTGGAGCCGGTTGCCTCACATCCTTTAAAAAGTACCTGGATGAGCACTTGGCACGTCATAACGTTCAAGGCTATGGGCCAAGTGCTGGCAAATGGAATTAGGTAGGTAGGTAGGTCAGGTGTTTCTCACGTGTCGGTGCAGACTCGATGGGCCGAAAGGCCTCTTCTGCACTGTGTGATTCTGTGATTCTGTGATCTAATAGTCATTAGAGAGACATGGTTGCAGGGTGGCTTCAGGCTGGGACCTGAATATTGAAGGGTATGTGATATTTTGGGTCTAAGATTCGTATTTTAAACTTAAGTGAGGGTAATTATGAGGCATGAAAGCAAAGCCGCAAAAGTGAACTGGCAATTTGGATTAAGGGATAGGTTAATAGAGATGTAGTGGCAGACATTTAAAGAGGTATTTCAGAATACACAGAATAGATAAATTCCAACGAGAAAGAAAAATTCCAAGGCGAGGACCCATCATCCGTGGTTAACTAAAAGTGTGTCAAACTTAAAGAAAGAGCATCTATTTGTGCAAAGGTGAGTGGCAGGTCAGAAGATTGGACAGAATATAAAAAGCAGCAAAGAATAACTAAAAGATAATAAATTGGGAAAAATTAGATTATGAGAGAAAGCTACCTGGAAATATAAACAGAGAAAGTAAGAGTTCCGTTAGTTATTTGAAAAAAGAAGAGTTAACAAAGTGAGCATTTGACCTATGGAAAGTGAGTCTGGGGAATTAATAATGGAAAATAAGAAGATTGCAGATGAATTAAACAGGTATTTTGCTTTGGTCTTTACTATAGAGAATACAAGTAATATCCCAGAAATAGCTGTCAATCAGGAATTGAAAGGGAGGGAGGAACTCAGGAAAATTGCAATCCCCAGAGAAGTGTACTTAGTAAATTTTTTGGAACTGCAGGTTGACAAGCCCCCAGGTCCTGATGGGTTTTAAGAAGTGGCTAGTGAGATCACTGAGGCATTGGTTTGAATCTTCCAAAATTCACTAGATTCAGGGAAGGTTCCATTAGGTTGGAAAATAGCTAATGTAGCTCCTTTGTTCAGAAAGGGAGGGAGACGGAAAGCAGGAAACTACAGGCCAGTTAGATTAACATCTGTCATAGGGGAAATGTTAGAAGCAAATATTAGGCCTGAGTTCTACCCGCCCCTGGCCGAGATCACTCTGTGAACGCCAACTTACGCTGGGTGACCAGTTAAGGCCCACCCAGCGTGAAACGCGACTGCCGGGTGTGTTTTCCATGCACAGGGATGGGAATGCATCGGGCGCCAGGTCCGATGGGGACCCAGTGAGGTGTTCAAAAAACGGAAGAGGCAGCTTCCTGAAGGCTGCCTGGAGTTGTGGGGGAGGCTGAGGAAGTTGTTTGGAAGCAATCCAACAAATGCCCTGGTGTGCAGTCATGGCCTCAGCATCTGGTGGTCATGGAAGGTGGGAGGGCAAGTCGAGTGGGCGTTCTGCCCCACCGTTTCTCAGATAAGTGCCTGGGAGTGTTGGTTGAGGAGGTCAGTGCCAGGTGGCATATCCTAATGCCCAGGGACAGCAAGAGAAGGCTACCCCCACCTGATCAAGAAGGCCTGGACAGAGGTCACCGCCTAGGTCAGTGGGCACAATGTGGTGTGCCGCATGTGGCTTCAGTGCCGCAAAAAGTTCAATGATCTGCTGTGGTCATGAAACCTAACTGCTGAAATGGCATGAACCTGTGTGGAGAACTTTAGTCGGGTGCCCATTGCTTGGAATGTTCAGGGGTCAAAGAGTGTGTAAGCCAATGGCACTTGGAACTGCCCTGCCAAGGCTGGGATGTCGGCATGACTGGCCTCAGTGCATTGCAGGGTGAGATGTGCCACAGTGACACGGCCCGCCTAATGCCCGGGTGGGAGGGCGGGTGGGAACCAAGAAAGGGCCTTCAGCAATAATGAGGCTATTTTTCCCTATCAGGAAAAGAGCAGTCATAATGCTGCGGAGCGCCGCAGAACGGGTGGAGGTGTATCCAATCTGTGCATCCTCACAAAGCACGAGAGCAGTGCACTGGAGCTGGAATGCCACTGGCCAGCTTGGTCCTCCGGTCGCGGTGAGGCAGGGTCTCAGATGAAAGTAAGAATGCAAGTGACAAATGCGTGTGCATTGGGTAATGTAAACATAATGGGCTCCTCTCATCAGAAAGTGAACTGCCATAGCCAGAGATCCCATTGAAACTCCAATGCAGATGGCACCAAGCAGCAGGTCTCCACTGTTTCCTCAGTCCGCCTACCATACATAGTGACTTTGATGCTTGAATGTACTGATCTTTTGCCTTCCTCCCACAGATGCACCATCCGCAGGAGCTGCTAGCAACCCTGAGGATCCCCCATTGAGCTCCGAGGAAGACATCACACCTGCACCAGCATCACATCGTTTCTCTGAAGCAAGCACCAGCACAGATACTCACACATTGGTGGCATTAGTTATTCAGCTCCATGGGTGATGCACAGTAGTGGGGGCACATCACACTCACATGAAGAGCTGGCAGAAGCAGAAAGGTCCCAGGAAGCCGACAGTGGGGCCAGAGCTGGAGACCAGGACCACGCTGCATCCAAGGCAGGTGATGAGCCTCTGTCATCCGACATCCATCAGGCGGCAGATGCTGAATGCCCAGCAGGATGCACGGGGAGAACTGGCAGAGATCCATGAGGGTCTGCGTGCCATGGTCTCTGTCAAGGAGGGGTCCATGCGGAGCATGAGTTCTGTGTTGACTCTTAACAACCCAACACACCTGGTCTCTCTGCTAGACCCCCGTCCATCAATCCTGAGCAGGGAGCTGCAAATGCACCTCACGCTGGCAGACGAGCTGACTGTGGCCTCTATAGGCTTCTCTCAGGGCACTTTGAACAAGGGCACCACCTTCTCCACCCCTTTGCCAGTGTCCGCTGCAGCTGATGATGCCGCGATGACTGAGGAGTGCCCAGCCATGGGGCTGGTTGCACCCTCCCAGGCAGAGCCTGCTCAAGCCAGAGGACAATTACCAAGGTCATCAGGGTCACTAGGACAGCAGAGTCAGCAGGCTGCCTCCAATGCTACTGTCAGTGACTGTGGGGGCACCAAGATGCAGTGCCCGCAGACTTGAAGGCACCTTGAACGCACTAGTGGTGTGTCATGAGTGACATTATTTGCGTTAATTATTTTGATGCTTACGTTGGGGACGGACACTTTGTTTGTCCTTTGTTTGTTCATGTGAAGTAACATAAATGTTTATTTGACTTAAGTTGCTGAGTTGGCTGGACGGTATGAATAGGTGCCAGATACAGCACAGGCTTATAAAAGTATGGCATAGTGTGGTGCTGCCATACTGGGTTGGGTCCTCATTTATTGATTGTTAGCAAAGGAGATAGTGCCGTTTGCTTGAAGAGGATGTGATACCTTGGATACCTAGCAGAAGGTTCGCCAGATCAAAGCATCCCTGGTGTCCTTGCCTCCATGAGGATTCCTGTCCTCTACCTTGATGTCCCCACCCTGCGCCTCCCCAGGCTCTTCCTCTGAGCCATCACTTGAGTCATCCTCTGTGGCCTGTGGAACTGCCTCACTTTCCCCAGCCTCCAGTGGGTGCCCCCTTGCCAGAGCCAGATTGTGCAGGGCACAGCACGTGATGACTATGAGGGAGACACGCTCTGGAGGATACTGCAATGCTCCCCCTGACTGTCCAGGCATCTGAAGCACATCTTTAGCAAACTGGTGGTCCTCTCCACCACTGCCCTTGTGGATGCATGACTCCTGTTGTATCTTTCCTCAGCCTCAGTTCTTGGGCAACGGAGTGGAGTCATCAGCCCCTCATCTAGGGGTAGCCCTTGTCACCCAGGAGCCATCCATCCGCTCGTGCAGGAGCCACAAACAGCCTTGGTACCTGTGAACACTGCAAGACATAAGCATTGTGTGAGCTCCCAGGGTACCAGGTACAAACTTGGAAAATCTGTGTCCTGTGGTCACAGACGATCTGAACATTCATTGAGTGGAACCCCTTTTTGTTTATGAAAGCTCCTGGCTGACCTGCTGGCACCTTGATGGCCATGTGAGTGCATTCTATTACACCCTGGATGTGGGGGAACCCAGTCATCACAGCAAAGCCTCGTGCTCTCTCCACCTGGCTCGCCTCGTCTGTCCGGAAGTGGACGTGTGGACGTGTCTAAAGATAGCATCAGTCACGAGCTTGACACAACTGCATGCAGCTGATTGAGAAATGCCACACAGATCCCCCACTGAGTCCTGAAAAGAACCAGAGGCAGAGAAGCTGAAGGTCACTGTGACCTTCAAAGCCATCGGTATGGGGTGTCTGCCCACACAGCTGGAAGCGATTTCCGTACCTATCATGTGACTTATTGCTGTCACTGTATCCCTGGAGAGGTACTGCCTCCCTCCTGCGGCACTGGACCTCGAACACCTGGAGGTAGTTGGAGAGCTGCTTGAACACTGTAGACGCTGGGTAATAGTGTCTTTGGCGTGACCTCCTGCCTTGGCTTCCCTGCTGGCCCTGCACCAACTGAGCCCATGGCTCTCCTCTTAAAGGTCTGTCACTGGGATGCTGCCCACACCCACTTGGCCTCCTCTCCCTCCTGCCCCTCTCTTCCTCTTCAGAGGAGGTTCCACCAGTAGAATACACTACCTTCATTAGATTGGATGCAAAGAACCAGTACCTTGAAAATGAAGGAGTACTGTGCTGCAAATCTCAGAGGAATCTTCCAGGGAAGATAAGGACCTGAGATGCTGAAAGGCAGGCTTGATAATCAAACGATATGCCAAGAAACTCTGGGACAACTCTGTACTCACACAGCAAAGGACTGGCAATGACAGAGAAAGTGCTGCTGCTTAGAGGCCTTTTTATGCCACCCATGGATGAGGAAATGATTAAAATGTGAATTCCACCTGCCCGTTTTGCCTGTGCAATGAGCTAAAAATCGCAAGGGCAGCATAAAATTGAGGTCTATAGGCTTTTTAATTGGCCCTTTAAATGTTGGCAGGCTCTGCTCCAATTCCCACATGTGCCCGCCACCGTCAATATTGAATGTGTGCCCGACGTCTTTTCACACAATTTCACCTGCGTTTAGATCAGGCACGCGCATCTGGAGTACTGTGTACAGTTTTGGTCTCCTTATTTAAGAAAGGACATAATTGCATTAAAAGCAGTGCAGAGAAAGTTCACTCAATTGATGCCTGGGATTGGGGTGGGTGGGGGGGGTGGTGGGGGGGGGGTGGGGGGGGGTGGGGCACTGGTTATCCTATGAGGAAAGGCTGGACTGGTTGGGCCTGTACCCATTGGAGTTCAGAAGAATAAGAGATGATCTTATTGCAACATAGCTGCTAGACTGGGTCAGTGGTAGGTGGTGAGGGAACCAACAAGAGGGAAAAACATACTTGACCTCATCCTCAATAACCTGCCTGCCACAGATGCATCTGCCCATGACAGTATCAGGAGGAGTGACCACTGCACAGTCATTATGGAGTTAAAATCTTGCTTTCACATTGAGGATACCCTCCATCATAGTGTGGCACTACCACCATGCTAAAAGGGACAGATTTTGAATAGATCTAGCAACTCAAGACTGGGCAACCATGAAGAACTGTGAGCCATCAGCAGCAGCAGAATTTTACTCAAACAAAATCAGTAACCTATGGCCCAGCATATCCCCCACTCTACCATTACCATCAAGGCAGGGGATCAATCCTGGTTCAATGGAGAGTGCAGGAAAGCACGCCAGGAACAGTACCAGGCATACCTAAAAATGAGATGTCAACCTGGTGAAGCTATAACACAGGACTCTTGCATGCCAAACAGCATAAGCAACAAGTGATAGACAGAGCTAAGCAATTCCACAACCAACAGATCAGATTTAAGCTCTGCAGCCCTGTCACATCCAGTCATGAATGGTGGTGGACAATTAAACAACTCACTGGCGGAGGAGGCTCCAAATATTCCCATCCTCAATGATGGAGGAGCCCAGCACAGCAGTGCAAAATATAAGGCTGAAGCATTCGCAACAATCTTCATCCAGAAGTGCCGAGTGGATGTTCCATCTTGGTCTCCTCTGGAAGTCCCCAGAATGCCAGTCTTCAGCCAATTCAATTCACTCCACGTAAAATCAAGAAACTACTCAAGGCACTGGATACTGCTAAGGCTATGGGCCCTGACGATATTCCAACAATAGTACTGAAGATTTATGCTCCAGAACTTGCCATGCCCCTAGCCAAGCTGTTTCAGTACAGCTACATCACTGGCATCTACCCGGCTATGTGGAAAATTGCCCAAGTATGTCATGTGTACAAAAGGCAGGACAAATCCAATCTGGCAATTACTGCCCCATCAATCTACTCTTGATCATCAGTAAAGTAGTGGAAGGGGTTATCAACAGTGCTATCAAGCAGCACTTGCTTAGCAATAACCTGCTCACTGACGCCCTGTTTAGGTTCCACCAGGGCCACTCAACTTCTGACCTCATTACAGCCTTGGTTCAAACATTGACAAAAGAGCTGAACTCCTGAGGTGAGGTGAGAGTGACTGCCCTTGACATCAAGGCAGCATTTGACCAAGTGTGGCATCAAGGAGCCCCAGCAAAACTGGAGTGAATGGGAATCAGGGGGAAAACATTCCGCTGGTTGGACTCATACCTAGCACAAAGGAAGATGGTTGTGGTTTTTGGAGGTCAGTCATCTCAGCTCCAGGACATCACTGCAGGAGTTCCTCAGGGTAGTGTCCTAGGCCCAACCCTCTTCAGCTGCTTCATCAATGACCTTCCTTCCATCATCAGGTCAGAAGTGGGGATGGTCGTTGATGATTTCACAATGTTCAGCACCATTTGCAGCTCCTCAGATACTGAAGCAGTCCATGTCCAAATGCAGCAAGACCTGGACAATATCCAGGCTTGGGCTGACAAGTGGCAAGCAACATATGCACCACACAGGAGTCAGGCAATGATTATCTCCACCAAGAGCGAATTCAACCATCAACCCTTGATGTTCAATGGCATTACCATCACTGAATCCCCAACTATCATCATCCTGGGGGTTACCATTGACCAGGAACTAAACTGGACTAGCCATATAAATATTGTGGCTACAAGAGCAGGTCAGAGACTAGGAACTGTGTGACGAGTAACTCATCTCCTGACTCCCCAAAGCCTGTCCACCATCCACAAGGCACAAGTCAGGAGTGTGATGGAATACTCCCGACTTGCCTGGATGAGTGCAGCTCTCACAACACTGAAGAAGGTCCAATACAAAGCAGCCCGCTTTATTGGCACCACATCTATCAACATTCACTTCCTCCACCACTGATACACAATAGCAGCAGTGCATTCCATCTACAAGATGCACCGTAGGAATTCACCAAGGCTCCTTAGACAGCACTTTTCAAACCCATGACCACAACTATCTAGAAGGACAAGGGCAGCAGAGAGATGGGAGCATCATCACCTGGAGATTTCCCTCCAAGTAACTCACTATCCAGACTTGGAAATATATCGCCATTCCTTCACTGTCGCTGGGTCAAATTCCTGCAACTCCCTTCCTAACTGCACTGTGGATTTACCTACACCACATGGACTGCAGCGGTTCAAGGTCGCTCACCACCACTTTCTCAAGGGTAACTAGGGATGGGCAATAAGTGCTGGCCTAGCCAGCGAAGGCCACAGCCTGTGAATGAATAAAAAAATTACAAGATCCTGAGGGGGCTTGACAGGGTGGATGCTGAAAGGATGTTTCCCCTTGTGGGAGAGACTCAAACTAGGGGACACAGTTTAGAAATAAGGGGTCTCCCATTTAAGATGGTGGTGAGAAGAAGTTTTTTCTCTGAGGGTTGTGAATCTTTGGAACCCTCTTTCCCAGAGATCAATGGAGACCGGGTCAATGAATGTTTTTAAGGCTGAGTTAGACAGGTTCTTGATTTAGCATGCTGTTTCCGAAGCAGTCGTTTTATGAATACTTTATGCTTCAATAATAACATTAAACTGTAGTCTGTGGATTTACTTATATTCTGCACATTCCACTTGTCTTGGCAATTGTTTCCATACAATATGTGACATGTTCACAGTTTAGTCAATTAGCACATCTAAATATTTTCTGCTTCTACAATTTAGTTATTGGGCTCACCTATTGAGTCACCATATTTGCTGCTTTTAAATTCCAGTATAAAATGCTTTGCGTATCTCAACATTAACTTTATTTCCTGTTCATTTGTCAGTTGCCATTGCTGCACAGATTGCTTGTGGAAAGAATGCAATTTCTTGGCACCTACTGGTAATTTGTGTTACACAATCAGCAACAATGGAATGAGTTCACCTTTCTGACTGGACCATGTAAGTTGATGGATTTGAATGCAGTTGACTGTAATGTAATTTGTGACCAGAAAAATGTGTATATTATGGAATGGTGAACGTTAGCAAAGATAGTGAATGAAACATTCTGGATGTAATTCTTGCTCACTTATTGATAATGTGTCAGTTGAAGGTGTTCTTGACAAAGCAAACAAAATCCTTTGATTTATCTTGAGTCATTTGCCTACAAGTTTCAAAAAGTGTTATCCAAACTTTTCTACCAGGAAAGCCATATTGTCTGGAATTTCAGAACTTTTTACACCCGCTTTCAAGACTCTGGGGGGAGTTTAACGTAGGCAACGATGGGTCTCACTCATCAGCTGGACAGCCACCAAGAGCCCTGCTTCTCCTTTTGGGAAGGACCACTGCATTAAGGCCAATCAGACACTTAATAGAGCAGTGGCAGGCCTTCCCTGGGATCAAGGACCCCGGGGGTGAAAATCCCACCTCCTGAGGGTTATTGGCCAATCAGAGGCCAGCAGCTCTTTATGCCCAGCAGCACCACCTAGGAGGCAGTGGCTGCTGCTGGTAATGCACCCACCTGAAGCCAAGCATCGCCGAGGGAACCAGACCATGGGTGAGTGATGATAGGTAGGGGATCACGAGATGGGGGTCATAGGGCAGTGGGGAGAGTAGGGGTGTTGGCAGAAAGGGCAGCTCTCAGCAGGCATCCCCCTTCCTGATGCTGGGTGCCTTGATCAGGCTTTTGAATGAGGGAACCCACTCCACCCCCCAAAACCCCGTAAGTCCGAAAGCAACCCCAACAGGGATTGTTTTTTTGGGCTTCCAGCATGGCGAGTCCCCTGGATGAGGTCCTTATGTGGGCAATTCATTTTCCACTCAAAGGCCTCAATTGGCAGTGGGACTGGAAGGCTGTCCACAAGCTTTCCTGACATGGAATGAATTGGGGCAGAGGCGGAAAGGTGACATAGTCCCCACCCTCCTGCCCGATTAAAGGCCCCCAGCCACCAAACCAGCCATAGGGGAGGGCATTAAATTCCACCCTGTGTTTCTGACACAGATGGAAAAGGGTGAGTAGCTTTCCCAGCTTCTTCTTCTGTTGTCCGATCTAGGATTTCTTACCAAAAGTGATGACAGGCAATGAATAGGGGGCGGACGTATTCAAATTAAATGCTAATGTGTAAAAACCTCATCTGTCAGAAGACTTAGCAACACTGGGCCAGCAAGATTGCTGTTGCTGAACTACTGCACAAGCAATCAATTGCAGTACACTACCTGGCAATTTTTTTTAAAAAAATTAACTTAATTTTTTATCTTTCACCACCCACCACCCCAAGCCTTCCCAACACCCTATTGTCCAGCACAACCAGTCAAACTATACTTTATCATGTGTGATACACAACTTCTCTCCATTCCTCTTGCTTAAGGCTGGCTCCTGTCTAAACTGGGCATGTTGCTGGGAGCCTTTTGTAATTGGGATAAATAACTTGACACCTGGAAATCCCCCAGGATCAGAGTGGGTTGAGATAGGATGGCACAAAACACATCAGTGCAACTGGCCTCCTATTAGATTGGAAGACTCTGTTATACTGTATAATCTCAGTTATCCAGAGCCAAAAATTCCAGTTTGACACCGGAACCATGAGCCAGCAAAGAATTCAGCCTTTATGCGGAGAGACAGTGGCATAGTGGTAATGTCATGGACTAGTAATCCTGAACCCCAATTAAATCTTTGGGGATACAGGTTTAAATCCAACCAGGCAACTGGAGGAATTTAATTCAGTTAATAAATCTGGGTTTGAAAGCTAGTCTCAGTATTGGTGACCATGAAACCATCATCAATTGTGGCTAAAAACCCATCTAGTTCACTAATGTCCTTTAGGGAAGGAAATCTGCCATCCTTACCTGGTCTGGCCTACATGTGACTCCAGCAATGTGGTTGGCTTTTAACTGCCCTCTGCAATGGTCTTACAAGCCACTCAGTTCAAGGGCAATTAGTGATGGGCAACACATGCTGGTCTTGCCAGTGACACCCATGAAATAATAAAAGAAACCCAAAAAACTGGAATAGGGATGTTTGCATAAGAGGTTCCTGTGCTATGGTGTTACTAATTGCACACCCTGTGAGGGCACCAGAATCCTGGACGACACCTTGTCACTGTGTCAGAGTCAAAGAGAAAATGCTTTTGTTGATTGTGCCCCTGTAATATTTGCCGTTTTCTTTATAGCGATCGGCCCATCAGAGATCAGTTGCCAATGGCAAATGCTATCATGGGATGCGCTTGTCATTGTTGTACAGCAAGCTTTCCGTGTTGGGCAGAACTGGTGGACTTCTGAAGGAATTTTGACATTTTCCCCGCCCTGCCTCCAAATGCGATCATGATGGTGGGGTTTGATGGGGAGAGGCAAGAGCAAAAGAAGACCCTCTCCATCTGTTACACATAGGGAGGCACAAGACAGACACCAAGAAGGTCTGCTCACATGTTTAATGATGTCATTGCACACACGCTGTGTATGCTTATAAAGTATGAATATATTTCAATGCTTCCTCTGTTTTTTTGAAAGTTGTTTTAATAAACCATCCCCTGTTTCACTAATTATGCAACTTCAACAGTAAAATGCAATTAAACAATCCTTTCTGAATATGTATGGACATGATTACAACTTACTTTCTTTAACGTACATCTACAAATTGAGTTTAGTAATTGGTTTACAAAGCCTTCCTGATCTCCTTACAGATTTTGGTGCAGAGTCACGTTTTGGACTGTTTGACTTTGGTTCACCACTCACAGAAAATCTAGTTTCCTTTTATCTCAGACATCTGCTCTATTTCACCTCTTTTCTATTTTTCCTTAGTACTGACGAAGAGTCATACGGACTCGGAACGTTAACTGTGTTCCTCTCCGCAGATGCTGTCAGACCTGCTGAGTTTTTTCAGGTATTTTTATTTTTGTTTTGGATTTCCAGCATCCGCAGTTTTTTGCTTTTATCTGCTCTATTTGTTTTCTTTCAATCCATTTCTATGGGCTGAATTTTCTGTGTCTGTTGGCAACGAGCAGCATGGTGAGCGTAAATGGACAATATGGTGGGAAGGTCAAAAATTGCTTTCACGCCATTGTGAAACCAGTTTACGTCAATGGCGCAAGCTGAAAACTTTGTTTTAATATGTTTGCATATCGTTGTAAGTCGAGCTTGCCGAAATCATGCCCTCACACTGGATCATCCATGCACATGCCAATATGCTTCACAACAGCATTTATTAGGCATGCACCTGTACCTCGATGGGAACTCAGTGGTGAGTGCTCATTAATTTTGCACAAAGTTTATGAGGGTCATCCGTTTGACTTCAAGGTTGAGGCGCCGCACATTCAGGTGAGGGCACATTACGGTGAATTTGGGGGTGGGGGTGGGGTTGGGGGCAAGACAGCCTGGCCCGATGGTAGTGCACACAAGTACATGCGGGAGGGGAGGATGGGAGGGAAGTAGCCACACATTAAGGACACCTTGTATAAAGTGACCATTCCTCCGCAGCTGAGACGGTTCAGATGCAGCCACATTGATGTGATTGGAGTCGCGCCACTAGCTTATCTGCCCACTCAAGCAATGCAGAGGCATGAAAATGCCACCAAATGCTCCAGAGCGTTTCACTCTTCGGATACAGACTGCTCACAGCCCCTTGCTAAAGCTGGCACTGGGGCAGTCTCTGGTGGAGATGCTCACGGCCCCTTGCAATGTCATCATTTATGTTTGCCCCATGGTTCAAGCTAACAGTGCAGCCTTGCAGTGTGGGTTAGGAGAATGCCTGCGCCCGAGCTGAGAGCACAGCATGCAGTCCAGTGGGTGAAGCTGCCACCAATCGTTCAGTGGGAGAGGGATGGAGGTGGGTGGGATTTTGGGCAGCCATACAGCACACTCAAATCTGGCCATCCAAGTAGTGGCTAGCACTCTCTGAGATGCATTAAAGGGCCTTCCGACTTAACCAAGATAGGATCTTAGTACAGCCATGCTAACCCACATGTTTATCTCTTTCATCCTGTAGGAGGAGTACATCAGGAGCTTGGAGCCTGATGACCTAGTTGTATACCTCATGGCTTACAGAGAGTAGAGACAAAGGAGAAGAGAGTGATGGAGGCGCCTGGCTGGGCAGATGGAGGAGCAGCACTCTCAAGAAGGAGTGGTTGGGCCTCTCATGCATGCCACTGAAGAACCACAGCGAGCTGTCGCGAGTCAGCGCCTAGGTAGACACAGGGTCTATAGACACCGCTTGTCATTCCTGTAGATCACCAAGAACCATTATCGCCAAAGACTGCACATGTCTAGGGAACTGGTCGGTCACATCAGCCACCACCTGCAGGATTTGGCGCCATGGGGACATGGAGGGCATCCACTGCCAGGGGACATGAAAGTGACCATGGTGCTCAACGTTTATGCAGCAGCTCCTTTCAGGGTTTCAAAGATGACCTCTATGGGATATCGCAAGCCTCCATGCACAAATACATCCATGAGGTCATGGACATCCTATTTGCGAGGGCACACATCTTTGTGCATTTTGCCGGGAGCCAGGAAAGCCAGGAAGCAAGAGTGCGGGCATTTGCCCAGATCTCAGGTTTCCCACAGGTGCAGGGTGCAATTGACTGCACTCACATGGCGCTCAGATCTCCGTGACAAGAAGCAGTCAACTACGTCAACCACAAGGGCTTCCACTTTCTGAATGTGCAGCTGATGTGCGACCACCATAAACCCATCCTGCAGGTCTGCGCACAGTTCTCAGGGAGTGTCCATGACTCCTACATTCTCAAAGGTCTCAGATTCCTGACGTCTTCCAGGGTCCAGAGTGGCTGCAAGGTTAGCTCCTGGGATACAAGGGCTATCCGCAGAGGCTGTGGCTGACGACGCCCGTGCGGCGACCTTGGAGTGCAGCAGAGAGGTCAAACGAGGCTCATGCTGCAACTTGTCCTTTGGTGGAGCAAATCATCGGAATGTTGGAAATGAGGTTCCGGTGCCTGGACCGGTCTGGTGGAGCCCTGCAATACAATCCGCAGAAGATGTCATACATCGTCATCGCCTGCTGTGCCCTTCACAACCTGGCACTTCAATGAGGAGAGGAGCTGGCTGAGGAGGAAATGGAAGAGCTGTACATCTCCGATGAGGAAGACGTTGACAGGGGTGAGGGTGAGGGGATCCTTGAAGGCGAGGAAGCCGGTGATGAGACGATCGCACTGGTCAGACAAGACAGACACCCTTGGGAAGCCCTCATAGCTGCTAGATTCGTGGAGGATGATGATGACATGCAGTGAGGAGACACCATAGATCCTCGCATTACATCTGTGAAGGTTTGACTCCTGTCTGCCAGATGGTAGCTTGCTTGTGCTCTGTGAACAGTCATATCACGGAGGTGCAGCATGGAAGCTTTAATTTCTCCTGGTCCTATGGCATTCTTCATGAGCTGAACCCTTTAGGACTGCACTGTCACCGGACACAGATGCTGATGAGTTGAGGGGGTCAGTTGCACCTCAAAAGATGTTGAGAGCATACGGAGAGAATGAGGGGCTCTGTGCCGCCGGCCCAGGACATTCTGGCAGCAATGACAAGCACCATCAAGGTGCCGGCATGACCAATGTGTCCAGTGACTGTGAAGGCGCACCATCAGTGTGCTGGGAAGGCTGTTCAAAGCACAGGGAAATGGCCCTGGACTGACACACCTGCCTTTGTCCTGTGCAGGAACCAAGGTTTCATAACGGAGCAACATGAACACTGCTTATCAGAACAAGGAGCCATAGGCAGGGAGACGTTCTTGGGAGTTTATTTACAATAATGAACATTATGTACAAGTGATTAACACCCGTGCCCAGGCTGCACAACTACATCTTCTTAACTTTCCTAACTACCACTATGTCTTAGTGCTTCCCCCAACATCCACTGCGGAGGTGGAAGCAGCCTGATGGTGACCTTGATGGACGTCCCCTGGAGGGCCGAGTGCTGCAGGACCCCAGTCTGCTTTTGGGGTCCTTCTGTGTGGCAGTGGCACCCTCCCCGGCCTGAGAAGCTAGAGCTGGTGTCACAGGAAAAGGGCATTCGGATGGGCTGGACACTCCCGGAGTCATCCAGGAGGATGGCTTGTGGCTGTGCACCTGTTAATCCTCCTCCCTATGGGCACCTAAGGGACCCTGGCTGACTCCTTGAGAAGGGGAAGCTGCCCCGCACCTCTCCTGTGTTGACACCAGTTGAAGGTCAAACTATGGCATCAGTGATGGAGTTCAGGCTGCACAACAGTGCCGGACAGATGTCCTGGACCAAGGTCTCCACAGCAGCCGCCATCCTTCCAATGTTGACCTCGGTGCATTAGCATGATGGCGCGGACGGACTCCTCCATTGTGCCTTGCAATCTGAGCAGTGCAGCTGTCATCCCTTCCTGCTGCTCTAGTGATTGTCACTGCAGCTCCAACAACTGATTAAGGACCGAGTCCAGAGGTTCATCATCTGACTCGGACTCAGCAGGTCCCTTGCCTCCAGCAGTCATCCAAGTCCCGGTGACCTCGGATGTCCCTGCCTCCGCCTGCTGTAGAACAGATTGTGTCCTGTGCTCACAAGATAGTGAACCTGAGCCTGCTGTACATGTGGGTCCCACTGTGGTGTGTGTCACTGCGCTGGTGAAGGTGGTGAGTGCTGTGACAGGTCTTCGAAGGTGCTGTCTTCAGGGTCCTCATCCGAGGTCCGGTCAGCACTGGAGTCGGGGCCAAGGTTGCCTGAGGGCAATGTGACAGATGTGCCTATGAGAGAAAGTAGAGATTATTAGTGCATAGTCGCTGTGGTACACAAAACATTGGGCTCACGGTTGAGTTGCCAGAGGGATGATCTGGTGCATGATCCTCCCTTAGATGCTTGGCGCCAACCTCCCTGTCGCCGTAGGAATGGTCCACATCCTCTCAGGCCAGCTCTAATGCATGGTCTTCACAAGGAGTGAGGACCTCGATGTCCAGCACTGGGACCTCTCTCTTTTATTGTGAGCGATCTTGTCCTGCATAAAGACAGATTAGAGAGTGTGAGCAAGGCGCATGCTTGGCCAAATGAGAAGGATGCCAGGTGTGCATGTGTATGTGCTGAGTGGAGCCATGGACAGGATGAGGAGGCAGTCTCCAGAGGAGATGAGGCCAGATGGAGATGTGAGGGTGTGTGTGAGAGAGTGAGTGGCAATGTTCCTTGAGCTGGCAGTGAATGAGATGCCAGCGAAGTGTGATGGGCTTGAGACTACGTGGTTTTAGTGATGAAATGGTTGACTTACCCTGCTGCCACAGATGAGATCGTTCAACCTCTTACTGCACTGGATGTCTGACCTCTTGTGGGCAGCATTGGCACTGACCACTACTGCCACTGCCTTCCAAGCTGGATTGGTGATGTTGCTGCCCCTCCTCGGCCAAAGCGAGGATAGAGGACATCATGGTGGGTCTCCATGAAGTCCAAAACGCATTCCAGGGACACATCACTGAATTGGGGGCTGCAATCTTCTTGCCTTTCAGGGTCATATCCTCTGTGCAGCAGTACTGGGTTAGAAGCACTGAGACTGTGCGCGGCTGCACTTTAAAACTTGCTGCCTGGGGTGAGGAAGCAGCAAGGAGATGGCATGGCAGGCGAATCAAAGGGTCTCCGCCAGAGAAGCGGCGTGTTCCTGAGAAATGCATGATTAACGAGGCAGGATTGGGATGATACGGTGTGAAAACCCGCCATTGCAGCCTGCGGGTAAAATGTCCTTTTTCCTGCCCGCTACTGAACTTGGTACAAATCTGGGACGATTCTACCCTACATCTTTGCAATCTATAATTTCAGCAAGTTTATTAACAGCTTGTGTTTCCAGTTCCTGGTTAATTATCTTTTCATAATTAGTTTTCATATTGTTTCAGTTTTCCTCTGTCTCTTGGTTCAATTCCAGTTGCGATCTTTTGTTTTTCTCTTCACAAAGTCTGCATGAGTGCTTAAAAATGGCAATGACTATGTTTGCAAAGGAGTTTTTGGCAGCTTATTTCTACTGTTTTGTCAGATAGTACATTTGCTTGATTCTAGATCACTGACTAAAACAGGCCAATAAACAAGTCCTCTTGCTATGGATTTCATACTGACTATTCCTGCCTCTCAGAAATCTGGGTGCCACCACACTGTGACCCTACTGGATGCACCCCTGCTCACATCACAACTCATTATGAAGATAGTGGGACCGTTTCAGTTCCACTTCTGTACACTGGTCAAACACGGACCATCTATTCAATGTCTGTTCATACACTTTTCTTCCGCTCTGAGGGCTGGATTTTCTGGCTCTGCTGTGGTGGGACCTGCCGCAGGGGATGCGGCAGCCCAGCCAAAAGTCCATGGACCCTTGGTGGGGCAGGACGATCACAACGGCAGGTAGGATCAGAAAGTTCCTCCCCGAGCCTTTGAGTTCCAGTTGCAGTGATTGTAAACTCACTGTCATCTATCCCTATTTTGAAGATTGCATCATCACAGTCTACATTTGAGTCCTTGTGCAGCAAACACGACATTCTTTCAAACTGCGATATTTGATGTTTAATGGTACAGTGAGGGAAGTACAGCACATCACTGCATCCTTGATGCTACCATTATCGGTATTGCAGGCTTTGGTCCTAGAATAGTTACTAGCGGTTAATGATCTGTTATTACCCTGATGTTTCTACCCAATAAAAACTGGTGAAACTTTTTAATTCTGAAAATGATTCCAAGCGTTTTGTTTCTGTCTTTGCTTGATTACTTTCACTCTTGGCACGAGTAAGCAACACGAATGCTATGGGCTTCTCTAGGCCATCATCCATTACATGACTGAACTCTGCTCCAACTCCATTGTTTGAAGCGTCACATACTAGCTTCAGGCCGCGACTTGTGTTGTAATGAATGAGTGCATCACTGGTCAAACTTCTCTTACTTGCACTATAATCATTGTTTTCTGCTTTAGACCAGTACCATTTCAAATCTGTCTTCAACAACTCATGTGGTGGAGCTAACACATTTGCAAGTTCAGGGAGAAATTGCGAGTAATATTGGCCCATATCTAGAAAAGATCTAAGCTTTTTTAACATCTTTTGGCTTTGGAGCCTTGACAATATAGCCTTTATCTTCTAATTCAGTGGTGTAGCCCCTTTTCATTGATTTTTTTGGACCAAGGTACACTGCCTTGGATTGCAGGAAGACACACTTACTCCTTTTCAACATTTCATTATAACACTTCACCCAACACTTGAAGATTTTCATCCTCTGTTGCAGTCATGATCAACACATTATTGGATTGCACATGCAGTGTGGCACTCCTTGCAAAATCTTATCCAATGTAGCTTGGAAGATTTTTGGAGATGATTTCACACCATAGGGCAGCTTCATGTAGGAGTATAATACCATGTGTGTCTTTATTGTGAGATACTGTTGCCTCTCTTGGACCATGCTGAGCTATACAGAAGCTTGAGACAAATCCAACTTCTTGAATAGCTTCGATTCTGCCAATTCCAGGTACAAATCTTGGGAAGTTGATAATGGATACTGCTTATCATCCACTACCTTGCTAATTGCGACTTTGTAATCCTCGCATAGTATCATGGATTTGAAAGTGTCCGGGGAAGGGGGATGGAGTGTCTTAGGGGGCAGGATTGCAGAGGTTGATGGTGGGGTCCTGGGGGGAAAACTCAGTGTCCTGGTAATAGGAGGGGAAAGTCATAGTCAGAGTGAGGAGTGGAATGTGGTAGGGTGGCAGGTCCAGGATGACAGTCTGGTAGGTGAAGGTCTCATCAGGTGGGCAACGAAGTGGGACAAGACAGGTAGGCTCGAATAATGGGAGGAGACAGGGTCAGGACGGACATGAGGATGGTAATGATTGTCACCTCTGAGCGGAGGAAAGGCATGTGGAAGTGGATCGTGATAGGGCCCAGGGTAAAGGGAGGAGATCAAGGGTGACAGTGGGGAGAGGAATAATGATATTGGGTATGTCTAAGGTGATGGGGGAAGTTGATGGGTGACAGGAGAGGGTAGAAAGTAGTGGCGTGAGTTTGAAAGGTGACAGGCATCATTTTTACAAACTGACCTTGACCATGCAGTTAGTCAGTCAGTGAGATGCCTTGAGGTGGGAGGAGGGTCTTTTCGGGTGGGTGGAGTTCAAGGTTAACACACATAGCTGATTAAAGGGACACTCTAATAATCATGAGGCAGCTAGTTGTAAATGATGCTCACTTGTGTTCTCCTCTGTATTGTTGAGCCCACATTGCAACAGGTTTGTTCCTGACTCATGGGTTTTATAGCATCAGCAAGCTGTGGAGCTGCCCTTCATTCTGTGGCATTTGCCAACAGCTGCAGTCAGAGGCAGGGAGGAAGGGAGTCATATACCTCCAAGGGGCATAACCGGTGGAGGCAAGCCAACTCACGACTCCAAACCTTCTTCCTCCTGACTGAATGGCCATGGTTGGCAAGGGATCATGCAGTTAGTCTTTCTATGCTGCCGAGGCAATGGTAGCTATAGAGTTTCGATGGTAGTGGAGACAAGAGGAAAAGCGTCTGTGTGAGGCTTCTTGCACATGCCTGTCATTACTCTGGTCAAAGAGCAATGTCTCCTTTCACATTCATATATGAATGGGAGGAACATCCATCTCTGACCCTCCAGGATGTCCTTTACATTGAAGAGATGGGGTGCGGGTGCCATGTCTAGGTGGAGGCCAGGTGAGGGGCTTAGCACTTGACTGCTGGCTTTGAAATGGAGGAAAACCTGTAAAGGACTTACTCACATAATACATCACTTCATTCATTCACACATTAACTGAGGCGTCAATGATGCAGGCTGCAGACAACCCTGCCTTGATCATGGCTCTCACCCAGATGAGATGGAGGGCTCATCAGAGGTTGGCACAGGGCCATGATGAGCTAGGGCTGAGCAGCAAGAAGCAGCAGGACCTCTATAAGGTCAAGAGGTTGGCGAACGTGGAACACTGCAATGGCAAGCATTGGCCTGACCACAGGTGTATCGCAGGCGGTGTTTTTATCTAGAGTGAAAAGTAATGGCGGAGGCGCCCTTGTATGTTCCAGAAAGTGTTTTCTCATATCTGCAAGCTTCTCCAGTACCAGCTGCGGCCGTAAAGACTCTGGGATAGTAGCATGGAGTTCCTGGCCTGCAATGACTGAATGTCTGTCCGAGTGCCCTTTAAATATGACACCAGGACCTTCAACCCCATGAGGTAACGGCGGGGTGGCGACTTCCTGCCTGCCCCACCATGAGATTCGCCGAGCTCCTCGTGGATGCTTAAGTAATGAGCTGAAAAGTGAAAGAACACATGTTCACCCTCCCCGCTGCCCAAAGGGAATCATGCCAATTATCTCGTTCGCCAACGGACTTAGTCTACAGAATGGAAAATTCCGCTCAGGGTCTTCAATTGAACTGTGTTCTCAGTTGGACATTTGTCCCTGAGTTTTATCTTGTAATTGTCTCTACTCATAATGGAATAACCTGCAGCTGTAAAAATGCTCATGTTGATGTCCTGTTGATTTACTAACACCTTTGTACAAAAGTCCCTGTTGTTTGAGTGATTGCAAGTGGCATATGTACGTACAGACCTAGCTCCTCTTCGTCTAAGTATTCTGAACTCACTTCAAGATTGTGAACTTTACCCTTGTGACATCACTTGTTTTCCATTACCACTGGAATGAGCTCTCTTCATGGCTTTGATCTTTGTTTGACAGGCAGTTGCAATATGGCTTATCTTTGGACAATTAAAGCATTTGGCATTTCTGTACTGACATGCCTGTGTCGTGTGGTTGCCATTACAGCAATAAAAGCCACTAAACTGCTATCACTAACACTCTCTGACCGGGTATCCCCACTTACAACTTGGTGGAAACCTTCTAACTATAAACAGAAGCTGCATGAGTCACTTGCATTAGTTGAAATTCTTGGGCATCGTCGATGCTTCTCCATGTTAAAAGCAATCTTACATGCTCGTTCAAAAGTAAGATTTTGCTCTGAAGAGTCATATGGATTTGAAACATCAATTCTGTTTCCTCTTTCCACAGATGCTGCCAGACCTGAGTTTTTCCAGCATTTTCTGTTTTTGTTTCAGATTTCCAGCATCTGCAGTACTTTGCTTTTATCGTTAAGATTTTGTTTGTTCAGTAACTTCAGTTGGATTCTTTTGACCCCTGATGCACACAAAATTTCTCATAATGGACAGGCCTGAAATTTTCCATTGGTGAGTTGGGGGCGGGGCCTGCTCGCCGACGCGAAAATGATTCGGTGTCGGGGAAAACCCCCGATATCATCCTGCCCCATTTAAATATTCAGGAAGGCGGGCAGACAGCATGATCAGCTGTCCACCTGCCGACTTGTCAATGGCCAATTGGGGCCATTGACAGGATCATTAAGGCAATTAAAGGCCCTGCCTTTAAGGTTGGCGGGCAGGCCAGGAGCCCCAGCGGGCTTCTGAAAAAACATGAAACCTCATCCACTGGCGGGATAAGGTTTCATGTCTGTTTTTAAAAAGTTTAATAAAGTTTTAGTGATATTTATTAACATGTCCCATGTCGTGTGACATTGACATGAGGCAGCCCAATGGGTGGGCCTTACTTGGCCCGCCCACTTAAAGTGGCGGCGGGCCCTGTTTTGGTGGCAGCGATCGGCTGCCCGCCTGCTGCCAAGCCGGTGGGGCCTGCCTGCCCATCAAGGGCAAAATTCTGCCCACAGTGTAAGAATGTGGTAATATTGATCAATTCTTCAGTGCCACACAGCACCTCACCAACTGTTTCACCAACTTTCTGATTTCTGCTTCCAAGTTTGTAGCTTTTTGCTATCTGTAATGACATAGGGTTGAAATGTTTCTCATACTTGTTGATTGTTTTGAATGGCTCATGTTTTGCTTCGTTGGGAGCATGAGGCTTTGTTAGCATTCCAGAAAAAATTGCTCCTTTGCACTCAACAATTGCCTTATTTTGAGTCTGAAACTCTTTGCTTTCCCCTTTGAGTACTATTGCATTATTGGCTCTGAAAAACATGCCCGTTCTTTCAACGTATGAACTGAATGGTTCTCGAGCTCTCTCAGATATTTCCAGCCTTCCTGTGTATCATGTGGGCACAGCCATATTGTCATGTTTCAAATGAAGCAGCGACACATACTGTGGCTGTCCATGACAGTGATACAGAAGCTAAGTCAACATTGTCAGAGCTACTCACCCAAAGCCAGTGTTGTTTGATGTTGAATCAGATGAACACTAGGAACCTGCATGAATAAGTGTGACCAAGCACTGTCAGGAACAGTGGGGCTCAGCACCATCCATTTGAAATCTTGAATGTCTGAGCAGGTAGGCCATTGGGAGGCAGCAATCTTGTTCATCACAGTCCCTGCTGCTGTTTGATGCCAATACTTTTGTACTGTGATTCCGTCTCATTGCCAAAATCTGTTACGTATTGAGAGGTACTTGCAAAGAAAGACAGACACCACGATGGCCAGTTAAGGGGTTTAAGAATGTTGTCATTCCCATTAAAGGCATATCATATTCATAACTTTAAAAATTACAAACTTTATTCAATGTGCAACCTTTGAATTGACTTTTTATTTTAAAATGGACAATGTCCTCTGACAAGATGGCTGCCGGAGGTCAGATGACCTCGTCTGTTTATTCAAGGAACTAACTCAGGAACAGACACACTGGGTTGGATTTTATGGCCCCCCTGCTGAGTGTGTTTTTGGTAGTGTGGGGGCTGGGCACATAAAATATGTCAGTAATGAGCCTATCACCTTCCGGTCCCCAAGATGACCCTCAATACACTAGGTGGGCAGGTGCTGAAATCAGCAGCCCACCTGCCATTTTTAATTGAATTGCAGATCAATTAAGGTTGTTAGCAAATTTGTTAACCAAGATAATACGCTGCCCATGCCAGAATATGGTTAGGAATGAGTAGGCCATTTCCTGTGGCCTAGATGAAAAATGGATTAAAAAGGAAGGTGGGGTCCCTCATTCAGGTGTTGTGTGCATCACAGGCACCTCCCCACAAGATGTTGGCCCTCTCCATCTCCCAAGATGTCCCCCCACCACCTTCCTCGCTGCCTGCCCTTCAAAAGCAGGTCCCTCACCTTCCTCTCCTCCATACCTGGGCTCTCAGTTCCTCCCTGCCCTAAAAGCCTGGGACATGCCCTTCTGCAGCAGCCATAATTCTGCACCATGCTCCATCCTGCAGTCCCCTGGCAACGCCCTTTGCTCTGGTGCTGCCGGGACTGCTGGAGCTGCCGGCCAATCAGATTGGCTGAAAGAGCAATGGTGGAATGTGAATCTTGCATTTCGAGAAACTAAATTTGGTAATGAAGAAGGAGCTGTGCTGACCATGGTAACAGCAGCCATCTGCGAGAGGTAACAGCCATCTTCCAGCAGCCATCTTCCATTCAGCCTGCTTTTACTGCAATAAGAGAAGCAATAACATCGGTGCCTGAGAAAGAAATGAAGCTGTAACATTGCAAGATGTTCAATCCTGTTCCGTTTCAGGTCCACAAAACAGTTAGCAGTTAATGATATTACAAGAAATTTAATGATAGTACAAGAAACTGACTGTGACCTACAGAATAAAGTTCAGCACTTTGAGAAAACCCTGCAAACAACTTCTGCCTATCACTTCAGCTGTTGAGCTCACCCAAACCGCATTTCAGGTGTGAAGAAAATCTTCCATCAGGCCTACAACATGTCTCTTCCAAAATAAGACAATCATGTGAATTATTAATTATTCCTTTTTTTCTCATGACTTGTAAAAGTGCACGAGTCTCCCCGACTGTACTTCTCTTGAGTGTGTTTGTGTGTGTGATGGTGTGAGTGGATGCTGTAGTGTTCAATTTTGGGGTGAACGCTTAAATAAGTAATCACATTTCTTTGTATAAAACCATGAAAAGCCTGCTGCTGTTATTCACATTGTTCATACAGTCCGGGATTAAAAAAAACACACACACCTCTTCCTCCTGAAAGCTTACTGAGTGCGGTCAGTTGAGGAATGGACAGGGAATTCAGAAGTGTTCTCTCACCCAGTCCATAACAATGTCATTGCACAATGTGCATGCTCATAACATGTGAATATATTACACCCTCCTGTCATGATTGTTGGAAGGGGCCAGAAACCCAGTTGAGAAATTATTGGGTTTCAGTGCATTGTTTTCTATCAGAAAATCAGGGATTTTAGCCCAGTGACTTCAAGTAGCATTCTCTGTGGACACTGCTCCTTTCTGGAAAATTAGCTTTCTTTCATGTTATAAAGGATGGATTGAGTATTCCAAAGTCTTTTTAGCTAGATCTAAGCCATTTGTCAAGGAATGAAACTGCGCTGTTGGATGCTATCGTTTGCTCCTTTTATTTCAATAATTCGTGTGCCATAGAAATTTCTGGACTTTGCAGAATTAAATAATAGTGTTTGATTTTTATTCTTTGAGTGCTCTGTTTAACAGCAAGTACTTTAGAGTTTTAAGCTATAAGTAATGAATAATGTAATAAATAATATATATGGGTAGGCAGTACTTATAACCAAATATTTAAATTTTATATTCCAAATTTGCTATCGAAATGGCATGCTTCCCAGGAGTGCATAAATAATGTGGCAGGTTTGGGCTGATACAGCGTGAAAACCTGCCATGGTGTCCAGCAGGTAAAACATCGTTTTACACGCCTGCTACCATACTTAGTGCAAATCTAGGACTATTCCACCCATCATCTTTCAGCTGTCAAAGTAAATGGGTTAAATAGAGCCTCGTTCATGCATGACTTGTGCGATGCTGCACTGAGAAGTGAGGTTTTGTCTGCTAATTTCCACTCTTGTGTAGAGCTGTGCCTTACTGTGCAAAGTTGCACCAAATTGATTTGGATTGGTGGTATTCAATGCTGTGGTGAGCTGAATTGAGCTGTGCATTTGCCACCTGCTCAGAGGCAGAAATGGCTGAGAAGCCTTATGCCCACACTTTCTGTCAAAACAAAGATACAGACATTTCTAAGCTGGAGGGTTATTCACTGGAAGGCACTAAACAAGAAGGGTGTCTGTGCACTTAGAGAACTGGCAACATGTAGATGTATAGCAAAGAAGACATCCAACACTGGGGTACTGTCCACATTCAAAGATCACATAGTATGCCGATCATATGTTCGCTTTAGGAGGCTGCTTGCCTGCAGACACAAAGTAAGAACAGCAGTGGGGGTATTTCTGGGCTATGAGACTTGTGCATTAATAAAGAAGCAAAAATAGAAACAGATACAACTCAATCACAGAACAATCAGGGCTTGTCCAGCTGGCTTGAGAGATTTCTCACATGTAGGTGCCCCGCAATGGCCCCCGATGATCAGATCAACTTGGCTACGTGGATGAAAACTTAAAAAGATAATACAGGGGTTGCAGACACTGTTGATGAACAACATAAATGTGAACTACTCAGCAGGAATGATTAACTGCAAATACACTAGGGAACAAAAGTTAGATCTTCTGAAGCCAAAGTGCAGGTTACAGGGCCAAAATATATTGGTGTAATTCTATGCTTCCTCCTAGAGTCATGCAGTTATTCACTGTTGAGTACAGAATTGTGAAGTTGCATGGTACTACGTGCTTCCAACCAATGGTATAAAATTACTATGAATCATTCACACAAATTTTAAGAGTGAACAGCTGAGACATTTACTTTTGAGTGTTAGTAATATTTAAAGGATTAATCTTGGCTCTATCCAAATGTGCTATGTGGCAAATAGAAAGCTTTAATTTCCATTCTAATCATCAGTAAGTCTATTAATTTTAATATCTATGTGTAGGAAATTGGTGGTTACATTAAATTTAAGTTACTGCCACCATCAATATTCAACTCAAAATACACAAATGCCTACTAATCTGCAAATTAGATCAGACTTTCATATTCAATTGAATAGATAGGATGTTCTTCCTATGCAAATAAATTTGTAAAACTTGTTAAGGGGTAGATTACTTCTTGCTCTGGCACCAATTATATAGATAATGCAGGCAGTTTGTGTTTTTAAGAATATTTTTCTTTGGAAGCTTGACTTTGAATAGTAACGTTTTGATTTCCTTCATTGCTCATTGAATTTCAAAGGGTTACATCACAGAAAGCACACTTTCATCCATCAGTTCTCCTTTTGCCATCAGAGTCAGCAACTTTGAGAGTCCAACTAAACTCACAGATGGTTTCATACCAGCCCTTGTACGACTTCGGTATCCATAGAGTTTGCAAAGTGTTGTCTGTTTGTGTATCTCTCATTTTAATAAATGAACTCTGTAATTTGTAGCCTGAGCCATTTGGTTTGTCGCGGTGTTTATTCCACAATTTGTGAAGTCTTGAAGATCACACAGGGATCATAACATTTCCACAAATACATTAACAAAGGTTACCCTAGCTTAGAACCCTAGCTTAGCCGCAACTCCAGATATTGGCCATTCAACTGTACATTCTGGTTCAATAGGCGTGAGAGCTTCCTTACAGGATTGGCCTTTGATGTTAAATATGAAGAAATTATTCGAGTAAAAACACATTAATGTGATATATAGTTATGAGGATTTTCAGATGCACTCGAGAGAGTGCATTGCCAGACTTATGGGATGCACAAAGCATGTTGCGGGAGCCACTGGCTACACTATATTCATTGAAGCATTGCACATACAGTTATTACTCTGGTTCTCAATAGGGTAATACATATGAAGGCTTCAGAGATCCTATGGTTTGGAATGGCAACATCTGTATTAACTGGGATGGCATGAAAAAGACAAGCATGCCTTAAGTACAGCACCTGTAATTCAAGAATATATTAGCCAAGCATATATTACTATACTCATATATTAGCCTAAACCTTTAAGGGAAGTTGACTGGTCTGAAGACCAGTGCATTTTGAGTCTTTTCTTTATTTATTGACATCTAGTTAAGAACAAAATGATCGCCTGCTATCTGGATCATTCCAGTATTTTTGGAACAATTGAAATGCTATCTGTGGAGTGTAATTTGTCGTGATTAACGTTGCTAATTAATTCTGTTTGAAGACCTTTGAGAGTCAGAGGGCAATTTCAAAGGGCATGAAAGATTTCCCTATTGATATTCAAATTGCTAAGAAGACTTCTATGTAGAAACCCTGCTGCAGATTATGCATGGCTTGTTGAAAGGAGGATGCATGATAGGTTGAATGGCTCTTACATAGTCTGCTTTTTCTGGTATTGTTCTTATGTGATTTACACTACAGTGGTTTGGCACACGGCTGCAAAAGGAAAGACTTGCATTTATATAGTGCCTTTCATAATCTCAGGCTGTTCCAAAGTACTTTACAATCAATGAAATATTCTTAAGGTATAAATGTTGGAAATGCAGCAGTGGATTTGCACTAAGCAAGTGCCACAAACGGCAAAGAAATAAATGACATGATTGCCTGTTTTAGGAATGAAAACAGAAAATGCTGGAAAAACTCAGCAGGTCTAGCAGCATCTGTGGAAAGAGAACAGAGTTAACATTTTGAGTCCATAGGACTCTCTTTCAGAACTCAGAAAAACTTTGAACATTTTTAAGGTGCTCAGTCAATCTATCCTTAGTTATAGACTCTTGTAACTTCCCAAAAACAAATGTTAGCCAAATTGGTTTATAATTCCTGGGTTTCCCTCGCTCACTTTTCTTATTGGAGGAGAGTGCGAGTGGAGGACCTTGGGACAGGCAGTCAATAGCACCTAGAGGAGAATGCGAGAGAAGGACCCTGGGACAGGCAGTCAGCAGCACCTAGAAGATCGAATCTAGCTAGAGGATCTAGCATCTAGTCTATACTGAAGTAGGAGGAAGGGCAAAATAAAAGCAAGGGCACATATTCTATTTAGTTAAGATATGTCTGGGGGGCTCAGTCCCATGATTTGCACATCGTGCTTCATGTGGGGAATGCTAGACACCCCTGGCGATATGGATGACCATGTGTGCAGGAGGTGCCTCTGACTGCAGCAACTCCAGCTCAGGGTTTTGGAGCTTGAGTGGGAGCTGGAGGCGCTATGGTGCATTCACGAGGTTGAGAGCTTTGTGGATAGCACATTTCACGACGTGGTCACCCCGCAGCTTAAGCAGAGAGGGAATGGATGACCGCTGGACAGAAAATGGGGACCAGGCAGGTAGTGAGGCAATCCCCCGAGTGCATTTCTTTAGCAAACCATTTTTTGGCCTTCGAAAATGGTGAAAGTGAAAGTTCTTCTGTGGAGGCCAACCAGAGTCAAGGCCATGGCACTCTGAGTGGTCCAGCTGCTCAGGGTGGGAGGAGGAAGTATGGAAGGGCAATAGTAGTAGAGGATTCTTTAGTGACGGCAGTAGACGGGCGCTTCTGTAGCTGTAGGCGTGACTCCAGGATGGTATGTTGCCTCCAAGGTGCCAGGGTTAAGGATGTTACGGAATAGCTGAAGGGCATTCTGAAGGGGGAGAGTGAACAGCCAGAGATTGTGGTCCATATTGTCACCAATGACATAGGAAGAAAGAGAAATGAGGTCAGGCAAGCAGACTTTAGGGAGTTAGGTAGGAAATTGAATAACAGGACTTCAAAGGTAGTAATCTCCGGATTACTCCTGGTGCCACACAGTAGTGAGATTAGGAACAGAAGGATAGAGCAGATGAATGCGTGGCTGGAGAGATGGTGCAGGAAGGAGGGCTTTAGATCCCTGGGGCATTGGGACCGTTTCTGGGGGGTGGGTGGGACCTGTACAAGTTGGACGGGTTACATTTGAACAGGAGCGGGACCAACATCCTCACGGGGAGGTTTGCAAATGCTGTTGGGGCGGATTTAAACTAAATTAGTAGGGGAATGGGATGCTGAAAATTGGTTCAGAGGAAAGAGAAGCTGAGATGGCATTAGAAGTTAAAACACTAGTAAGTGAGCCTGGAAGGCAGAAGAAACAGACTAGATAAGAAAGAAGTGGGTTTAGGAAGGCTAAATGGAATATATTTTAATGCAAGGAACCTGAGGAATAAGACAGATGAGCTGAGGGCACAGATAGGCACATGGGAGTATGATATCATAGCTAAAACCAAGACTTGGCTAAAAGAAGGGCAGGGTTTGCAGCTCAACATTCCTGGTTATAGGGTATTCAGACGAGATAGAGAGGGGGAATAGAAGAGGGGGGGGGCGGGTTGCAATATTGATCAATGAATCAATTATAGCGGTGAGGAGGGATGATATCTTGGAAAGATCATCAAATCAGGCCATGTGGGTAGAAATAAAAAACACAAAAGGGGTAAGCACACTGTTGGGTGTGTACTATAGGCCCCCAAACAGTCAGGGAGGGATAGAGGATCAAATATGTAATCAAATTTCAGAGAAGTGTAAGAATAATAGGGCAGTAATAGTGGGAGATTTAACTACCAAAATACTAACTGGGAAAGTTTATTTGCAAGGTAGGGAGGGAGAAAAATTCTTAAATTGCATCCAGGAGAACTTTTTTAGCCAGTACATAGAAAGCCCAACAAGGGAGGGGGCAGTTCTGGACTTAAGATTCGGAAGTGAGCCTGGGCAGGTAGAAGATGTATCAGTAGAGGAGTATTTTGGAGATGTTGACTATAACTCAGTTAGATTTAGGATAGTTATGGAAAAGGATAAGGTTGGGCCAGGAATAAAAATTCTAAACTGGGGAAAGGCTAATTTTACTAAGATGAGATACGATTTGGCCCAAGTGGACTGGGAGCAGCTACTTGCAGATAAAACTGTGTCAAGGCAGTGGGAGGCATTCAAGGAGGAAATAGCAAGAGTACAGGGCAAATATATTCCCTTAAAGACAAAGAGAGGACCAAGTGCGAAGAGCCCCGGATGTCAAAGGACATAAAGGTTAGGAATAAGAAAAGAAAAGCTTATGGCTGATACCAAGGGCTCAATACAACAGAGTCCTTAAAAGAGTATAAAACGTGCAGAGGGAAACTTAAAAATGAAAGTAGGGAAGCTAAGATAGTGCATGAGAAAGCATCAGTGTGTAGAATAAAGAAAAACCCAAAGGGGTTTTTTAATTTATAAAGAGCAAGAGAATAACTAGGGAAAGAGTGGGGCCAATTAGGAACCATAGAGATAATCTGTGTGTAGACCTGGAAGACGTGGGCACAGTCTCAATGAATATTTTGCATCAGTCTTGACAATGGAAAAGGACAATGCAGGTATAGACATCAGGGTGAAGGGCTGTGAAATATTAGAGGAAATTAACAAATAGAGAGAGGAGGTACTAGTGGGTTTAGCAGCCTTAAAAGTGGATAAGTCCACAGGCCCAGATGAGATGTATCCCAAGCTGTTGAGGGAGGCAAGGGAAGAGATATCAGCAGCCGTGGCAGTAATATTCAAATTCTCTCTGGCCACAGGTGAGGTACCAGAGGACTGGAGGTCTGCTAATGTTGTCCCATTGTTATAAAGGGGAGGAAGGGATAGACCAGGGAATTACAGGTCAGTCAGTCTAACCCTGGTGGTGGGGAAGTAACTAGAAAGAATCCTGAGGGACAGAATATATCTGCACTTGGAGAGACAGGGATTAATCAGGGATAGTCAGCATGGATTTGTTAAGGGAAGGTCGTGTTTGATAAATTTGATCAAATTTTTTGTGGAGGTAGCCAGGAGTGTTGATGAGTGTAATGCACTTGATGTGGTCTCCATGGTCTTTAGCAAGGCTTTTAATGAGGTCCCTCATGGAAGACTGGTCAAGAAACTAAGAGTGCATGGGATCCAAGGCAAAGAGGCATGTTGGATCCAAAAATGACTGAGGCAGGAAGCAGAGGGTGATGGTAGAGGTAAGTTATGTGACTGGAAATCTGTTCCAGTAGGGTTCCGCAGGGCTTGGTACTGGGGCCCTTGCTGTTCTTAGTGTACATAAATGATTTAGACTTAAACGTACAGGTATGACCAAGAAGTTCACGGATGACACAATATTTGGTAGGGTGGTGAATAGTGAGGATGGCGGCCGTAAACTGCAGGGGGATATCAATGAACTGGTGAGGTGGGCAGATTAGTGGCAAATGAAATTCAACCTGGAAAAGTGTGAGGTAATACACTTGGGGAGGGCTAACAAGGCAAGGGATTACACTATGAATGGTACGACCCTGGAAAGGGGCCTTGGTGTGCATATCCATAGATACCTGAAGGTAGCAGGGCAGGTAGATAAGGTGGTTAAGAAGGCATATGGGATGCTTGCCTTTATTATCAGAGGCTTAGAATACAAGAGCAGGGAGGTTATGCTGGAACTATATAAAACACTGGTTAGACTACAACTGGAGCACTCCATGCAGTTCTGGTCACCACATTACAGGAAGGATGTGACTGCACTGGAGAGGGTGCAGAGGAGATTTACCAGGATGCTTCTTTGCCTGGAGGGTCTGAGCTATTAGGAAAGATTGGATAGACTGGGGTTGTTTTGCTTGGAGTAACGAAGGTTGAGAGGGGACTTGATAGAGGTGTTTAAGATTATGAGGGATATAGATAGGATGTATAGGAAGGTACTTTTTCCGTTAGTAGAGGGATCAATAACCAGGAGGCACAGATTAAAGGTAGAAGGCTAAGGGGGAGTTGAGGAGCAATTTTTTCACCCAGAGGGTGGTGGTAGTCTGGAACTCACTGCCAGAAAGGGTGAATCAGAAACTCTCATACATTTAAGAAATATTTAGATATTCACTTGCGTTGCCATAGCCTCCAGGGCTATGGGCCAAGCGCTGGAAAATGGGATTATTGTAGTCAGATCTTTGTTGACCAGCACGGACATGATGGGCCAAATGGCCTCCTTCTGTGCTGTAAACATCTAGTTTTAAATAGCAGAGTGATATGCGCAATTTTCCAATCGTTATAACCATCAATAATTTGCCATCGCTTCTTTGAGTTTGAACTTTAGCTAACAACCTCTGAGTTTTTCTGTTTATATTTCAGATTTCTCGCACCCGCAGTATTTTGCTTTTGTCAGTTTTAGGTGTTGGTTGAGGGCTGGATGTTGACCAGGACATCAGGAGAACTCCACTGCTATTCCTTGAACAGTGCCATGGGATCTTATATGCCCATCTGTTAAACTGGGGCCCCTTTCGTCCTAACATCACATCTGAAAGATGCAACCCCAAAATTTCAGCATTTCCCAGCACTGCGCTGAAGTGGTAGCTTAGATTATAGGTGGGATTTTCCGCACCTGCCCGCTGCCGGGATCTTCTGGTCCCACCGCAAGTCAATGGACTTCCTGGCAGACGCTCCACCTCGCTCGCCAGCAATGGGGCCGGAAAATCCCGGCCTATGTCTCTAGAGATGGATTTGAATCTCCAACTTTCTGAGTTAGAGGTAAGATTGTTCTGTTTGGCTCAGGACAGATAGCTCTCTTTTGATGGTGTCTTTTGAAGACTCCTCCAGAATAACTCACAGCTCTGGAGGAAACTGGAAAATTCCAATATCAAAATGGGGACAATGCCTTGATCAGCTCTAATGACATTTTAACCGTTAAGCAATTCTTCTTCTGAATTAATGACGAGAATTCCCCTTTGTTAGTAATCCCTGTGGTTTAATTGCATAAAACTATTGTGATTTTTCGAAAGTCAAAGTAAGTGGACTTGAACAGTTTCTTTTGAAAGTTGCTGCCACACCCGAAGTGTGAAGAAGAAAGAGGGTAAGATAATAATTTATAAGTTAAGGTTTTACTAGAGAAATAAGATTTGAAAACTGATAATGGTGATATTGCGATGAAACTAAGGAAACATACATACTAAACAATCACCTTGCACCTGTGTCGACAGTAGAGGAAGCGGACAGCATGTCAGATACCCCAAGGGAACTAATATTGAGTCGGGGCAATTAGGATTTACCAAAATCAACATCAACAAAATAACAGTAATGAAGAAAATAATGGCACCCAAGAGTGACAAATCCCGAGGACCAGATGGTTTCCATCCCATTTAAAGAAAGTAGGTGAAAACATTGCCAATAACAACCATAATCATCCAAAGTTCTCTCAGTTGGGGAAAGTTCCTTAGGAAGAATGTTTTGGCCTTGAAGGGAGAGGAGTGTAGATATACTAGAATTATCCCTAAAACCAAAGTATTAGGTTACAAGGAGAGATTACATAGTCTAGGGGTGTATACTCTAAAATTTGGAAAGCTAAGTGTGGTTTGATCGAATTTTTCAAGATGTTAAGAGGAACAGATAAAGTAAAGAGAGAGAAACTGTTTCCAATGGCTGGGTAGTCTAGTATGAGGGAGTATGGTCTAAAAATTAGAGACAGACCTTTGAGCAATGAAATAAGGAAACACTCCTATCTACAAGAGCTAGAAGTTTGGAACTCTCTTCTGCAAAAGATAATGATGCCATTGTTAAATTTAAACCTGAGATTGATTTTTTTTGTTAACCAAATATATTAATGCGGAAAAGGAGAATATGGAGTTAAAACAGCTATAATTTTATTAAATGGCAAATAAACTCAGGCGGGAGCGGGGCAGGGACAAGAAAATGACCTACTCCTGTTCCTATAAATTTGTCAGATTCATAGGAGAAAAAGGTTTTAGATCTATAACACAGGACAGAGACAAAAGGATAAATGGGGGGGTGGGGGGGGGGGGAAATAAGGCAGACAGAATGTATGTAATTTTTAAAAAATCTTTTTTTTAAAAAATAAAGTTAAATGGAGCATAAATCCTGGCAGAACTGTTTGGACTCAATGTCTTGTTTCTGTGTCGATATTTCACATAAACACTTTTAAAAATCTTTTGACTAATCTTCCAGCAATATCTAAATGGCTTTGTTACTGTCATGTTAGTTTTTGTTTCAGCATCACCGTGCCTGAGGTAAAACTTATGAAGCCAGCCTAGGGAGAGGGACCCTTTGGACCTCTCTGGAATCCAAGGGTTAATGGGAGTGTGTTACAGGGAAAGTCAGACAGAATGATAATTGGTTTACACCAGGAAAAAGGGATTAAATTACACAAAAAAGGTAATGAATACTTAAAATGAGTTATATGAAAATAATGGATGCTCAAGAGTAGTCAATTCCTTGTAAAACAGATTAGGAATAATTGAATCAATGTAGATTAAAAAAAGGATAAAACTGAAAGAGAGCTGTATGTGTGCTGTGGTCAGCAATGAGTATAATAAGAATCAATAATTCTATCCAGTAGGCTTGACCATGATGTTGTCTATGTGGATGCCAGACTCTCTTTAGTCACACATGTAACTTTAGCAAATGTAACTATATCCAGTCTATACTGGAGTAAAGAAGTGGAAAAAAAGGACAGAAAATTGGTGATGCTAGACCTATATTCAATAATCAGAAATTTCAGTTATTGGGTAGAGCAGCTTTCATGAAGCATGCTTAGCAGTCATGGGGGTAAGTATATAAGAACTAACATTATAAATGTTTATTACTGAAAAGAACCTTATACCAGCCGCATCATTTTCTATTTGTTAAATTTAATGGATTCTCTCCTCTCTTTCATTTATTATATGGCAACAGTAACCATGCCAACAAGCAGCTCCCCTGGATAAATACTGCTTTTAAGGCAGGTGTCACTACCTTTGACAACACAGGTTTATTTTGGGCCATGCTGCATATGTTGAGTTTAATAGTAATAATCTCTTTCCTCTCACTTTTTCTTTGTCCTCTTCTTCTGTTTGCTTTTTCCCTTTCTCTCCTCCACGCTGGACTAAAAAAAGACAACCTCAGGACTCCCTCTCAAAGTACAACTCAGTGTGTCAAGGTATATAACAGCCCGTAACTTCAGCAGAGTGGCAGTCAGACAGAGTCGGTTGCCACTCAGCTCCGACCTACTTACCTGGAAACGAAGCTACTCCTTTCTCGCCTGACCTTCCGACTCACGCTGGGTGAGGACAGTGCAGTGCAACGGGATCCTGAAGCCTTGTTTTGCGGACAGCTGAGTCAGCGGCAAGTAAGCCCCGCCCCCTTTTTACGACACCAGCGGCCGTAAAGCAGGTACATTTAAAGACCCAGTCACTTTGCGAAGCCAGTGAGAAGGTAAGATTGTCAGGTAAGTGGATGGGATATGGGTGGGGGGTGGTGTCAGGTGGTCTGGGGGATGAGTGGTCAGTGTGCGGGGCTGTTGGGTAGTCAGTGTGGGGGGGTTGGGTCATCAGTGGTTGGGGGGGGGTTGGGTCATCAGTGGTTGGGGGGGGGGTTGGGTCATCAGTGGTTGGGGGGGGGTTGGGTGATCAGTGGTGGGGGGGGGGTTGGGTGATCAATGGTTGGGGGGGTTGGGTGATCAATGGTTGGGGGGGTTGGGTGATCAGTGGTTGGGGGGGTTGGGTGGTCAGTGGAGGGGTTAGGTGGTTAGTGGGGGGTTGGTTAGTGGGGGTAGTTAGGGGAGTCCCTTGGGGGGGTCGGTGCAGTGATGGGAGCCCTGTGGAAGGGAGCCATACTATAGTTACTCAGAAGTTAGAAGTGGTTTTATTCTAACTCTTTCTGGGTAACTATTGCTGTAAGAGAGTCAGGACCATTTGAAGTTTGTGATTTATATTGTATTTTCGAATAAGGCAATTTCCCAATGGAAGTTTGAACTTCCCAGGCAATTACCCCTGGAGTGGTGGTTCCTCAGCGCATATTTGGGGTACACCCTCATTACAATGCACCAGAGCTCAGAAGTTACGGACCAAAACATTGAATCTCGCTATCTTGCTACCTGCTAGTTCTCAATGTATATTGGCTTTGACCAACAACAAACTGGAAATCTAAATGTGAAATAAGAAACTAAAGAATTCCTTTTATATAACAGCAACCTATTAATGTTTTCTAATTCTATGATTGGAAAATGGGATAAAGAAAAAAAGTGAAAAGCTTTACGGTCAGTGATGACTAATGAGTCAATAAGTCACAATCTCCCCTTATCCACTTTCTTCCCACCACCACTATATTTTCTTCCTTTGTTCAGACTCTTCCCATCTATATATCTGTGACTCTTCTGAAATCTTCCACCATTTTAAGTTTCCTAGCCCTAATCATCCATCCCTATACCTCCATGTCCAATCATTCTACACCCTCCATTCCTCACCAGGATGTCCTGAGGTACCCAGATTCATCTTTAAACAGAGGCCCAACCAGTGTCCAAGCAGTTTTGCATACCTCCGCCTAACTGAACTTGTTCTCACATTGAACAACTTCTCCTTTGACTCCATTTGCTTCATCCAAAGAAAAGGTTTTGCTATGTAAGCTCAAATATGTCTGACTTTTCATGGGATTTGAAGAATATTTTTTGTTCCAGTTCTACTCAGCACCCCTATCTAATCTCTTTTTCAGATACACTGATGACTATATTGGTGCCGTTTCCAGCTTTCAACCTGAACTAGAAAATTTCATCAACTTTGCTTCCCATTTACACCCTTCACTCACTTTCACATGATCCATCTCCCACTCTTCCTTTCTCTTCCCCGACTTCTCTATCTCCATTTTTGGGGGTTAGTTGTTAACCAATATCTACTGGCTTCCATAACTATCTTGATTACACTTCCTCCCACCGCTCTTCATGTAAAGACTGTAGTCTATTCTCCTAGTTTCTCCATTGCCATCACATCTGTTCAATCAGTGACACCTTCCATATTATATGTCTCCCTTTTTCTTCAACTGAGGATTCCCCTCCATCATGGTTGACAGAGCCATCAATCATGCCCATCCCATTTCCCACTCACCTGCCCTCAGCTCTTTCCATCCTTTCCTGAACAATGATAGGATTCCCTTATCATCACCTTTCAGCCTAACAATCACCACATTCAACGGATCATCCTCCACTACTCCCGCCACCTCCAATGTGATGCTGCCACCAAATACATCTTACTCTCCCCTTTCAACATTCCGAAGGGACTGTCCCCTTTGGGACACCCTTGATCACTTCTAACATCCCCCCCCCTCCCCCCTCACCCTCCCACGGCACCTTCCTATGCCAGCAGGCGAAAGGGAACACCTGCGCTTTTACCTCACCCCCTCCTATCACGCAGAGCCCCAAACGCTCCTTCTGGGTGAAAAAGGGATTTACTTGTATTTCTTTCAATTTAGTATACTGTGTTTCCTTGTTTTTATATTCATTCATGGGATGCAGGCGTCGCTGGATAGGCCAGCATTTATTCCCATCCCTAATTGCTCTTGAAAAGGTGATGGTGAGCTGCCTTCTTGAACAGCTGCAGTCCATGTTCCTGATGTGGTCTCCTCTACACTCGCGAGACCAAATAAAGATTAGGTAATCACTTTGCAGAACACCTGGTTCAATCTGTAACTATGGTTGCAAGCTTCCGGTTGCTTGTCATTTTAATTCTCTGCCCAGCTCCCACTCGAAACCTTTCCATCCTCAGCTTCCTACATTGTGCTAAGGTAGCTTGACAGAAACTCAAAAAACAGCATCTCGATTTCTGATTAGGCACTTTACGACCTCCTGGACTCAACACTGAGTTCAACAATTTCAGATCGTAACCTCTGCCCCCATCTTTTCTGACAGTAGCTGTTGATAATGATTCTGCTGTTGCCATTTATACCTCCTCTGGGCCCATCTTTTGTTTCTTTACTTGTTCCATTACTATTTCTCTATGCCTTGCACCATCATCCCTTTTCGCTTTTAATCTCTCCTGCCTTCCACCCATCACAGATCATCTGTTTTTGCTCTTTTCTCCCTTCCCCACTTTCCCTGCCTCTGAAATCACTTAAAACATGCTACATCTCTGATGTTTTCAGTTCTGACACAAGGCCATTGACTAAAAAGTTAACTTTGTTTCTCCTTTCACAGATGCTGTTTGATCTGCTGAGAGAATCCAACATTTTTTTTTGTTATGATTTTGTATTTCGTAAGAACGTAAGAAATAAGAGCAGGGCTAGACCATTCAGCCCTACAAGCCTGCTCTGCCATTCAAGAAGGTCATGACTGATCTTCTACAGCAATTCCACTTTCCTGCCAAATCACCATATCCCTTGATTCTATTGGTATTCAATGATCTATCAAACGTTGTTATGAATATACTTAACTGATCATCCACGGCTCTCTGAGGTGCAAAAACTCACAACCTTTTGTGTGAAGAGCTTCTCATCTCGATCCTGAATAGTTGACCCCTCATTCTGAGACTGTGATCCCTAGTTCTAGGCTCCACAGTCAGAGGAAACAGCCTCTTAGCATTTACCCTGTCAAACCCTTTAAGAATTGAATGAGATCAGTTTTCTTCTGCTATATGGGGATTACAAATCTAGTGCATGCAATCTTTCCTAATAGAACAATGCCTTCATCCCAGCAACCAGTAAAATGAAAATTTGTTGCACTCCCTCTAGGCCACGTATATCCTTCCCAGTGCCTCAGCTTTTAAAAAAAAATCCTGATGATCCATTTCCCTACCAAAGTGCATAACCTCATATTTTTCCTCATTACATACCATCTGCCAAGTTCTTGGCTACTCAGCCTGTCAATATTTCTATGCAGTCTCTTTGCATCCTCCTCACAGCTTTGTAGCATAAGCAAACTTGGATACATTACACTTCAGGCCCATCTAAGCCATTGACAAGGATTGTAAATAGCATTAATCTTTGCTGTATCTGACTAGTTGCACCATGCCAACCCGAAATGAGCCATTTATTGCTATTCGCTGTTTTCTGTCTGTTAACCAATCCATGGGTAGAATTTTTCCTATGGCAGGTAGGCTGTTTCGGGGCGGGTGGGCATGGAGCTGAATTTTGTTTGCAGTCCTCTCCACGATGCCATTTTACGCGGGCGAGCCAATTAAGGCCCGCCCAGGGTGAATTGCGGCTCCCGAGAGCAGCGGGGAGGGGCGGGCAGTGGCAGGAGTCAATGACTGCTGGGTCTAATGGCGACCTGGTGGCCTGTTTAGAAACAGTGCAGGCAGTCTTCCAAAGGCTGCTAATGATGACACACAGGAGGATGTCCAGAGCGCTGTCAGAGAGCAGGCCAGGCAGGAGGGTAGGTCAGCAGGGCAGTGTGCCCTGAGATTTCCGGATGAGTGCCTTGCTGCACTCCTCAAGGAGCTGGTAGCACAACGTGATATCATAGTGCCAAGGGACGGGGGGGAGGAGGCCCTCCCATATGACAAAGCACGCCTGGGTGGAGGTGGCTAAAGAAGTCAGCTCCCACGATCTGGTGAGATGCGCCTGGGTGCAGTGCTGCAAGCGGTTTAATGACCCCTTGCAATCGGGAAGGGTGGGAAGGGCGAGTACCATGTTGGCATGGGTCACTTAACACAACAGTGACGTTGGCCTTCCCCCCACCCTCCCCACAAATCAGAATGTTGTTTTTGTATTCATTCATTCACAGGATGTGGCCTTCGCTGGGTGGGCCAGTATTTATTGCCCATCCCTAGTTGCCCCTGAGGGGGTGGTGGTGAGCTGCCTTCTGTATCCGCTGCATGTGGTGCAGGTACACCCACAGTGCTGTTAGGGGGCTATGTCCCAGGATCTGGACCTAGTGACAGTGCTGGAGTGGAGAAACATTTCAAAGTCAGGATGCTGAGTGACTCACTGGAGAACTTCCAGGTGGTGGTGCAGCCATCCATCTGCTGCCCTTGTCCTTCTAGTTGGTGGTGCTCCTTGGGTTGGAAGGTCTTACAGTGTGAGAGGCAAATGTGATGGAGGCAGCATCTGGGCAAGGGGGGTCAGCCCTGGCTGCTTGGACTGAGAGTATGGAGGCTCCAGGGTCACGAATCGGATGAACCCTGCAATGTTTCACTCAGGTAGGGGTGGCCAGGCTGCAATGGCAATGCAGGTACAGGGTGGACTAATCAATGCTCCTCTCTCCTTTCAGCAGAAGGCAGCCCACAATAATGCCGAACTGATGCGGACTGGCGGAGGGCAGTCATACTGATCAGATTCGAGCAGGAGGCACTGGAGCGGGAGAGGCGCTATGCACCCAGGTCAAGTGGCCGCGGTGAGGTTGGGGTGCCTCCTCCATGGAAAGAGTGGCGATTCTCATGGAGAAGCTTCTCCAGGAGAACAATCAGGGATTCCTGGCCATGCGCTCGGACCTGCAAACCCTCACAGCGGCATTGACCTCAGGTGGTCAGTGTCAGTGTGGGAGATGGATTGGGCACCCAATATCCCAGCTAGGTGTCCGTCCATCATTGGTGAGCAGGGAGGTCCAAAGTGACCTCACGTTGGCGCACGAGCTGCTTGTCGTCTCTGCGGGCTCCTCTCGGGGCACTCTGGAGGAGGACAGCAGCTCCTCCGCCCCTCTGCCAGTGACCGAGGCATCTGATGAGGCTGCGCGACTGGGGAGATGCCAGTAGTGGTACAGGCCACTCCCTCCCAGTCGGGGCCAGCACAGGCTCCAAGGGCCAGAAGACACCCGCCAAGGTCATCAATGCCATCAGGACAGCAGAGTGAGCAGGCTGTCTCCCAATGCCAGTGCCAGCGAGGAGGGAGCACCTAGACGTAGCACCCACAAACGTAAATGTAAATTACCATAGGCACAACGCAGGCTTATCACTGATGGTTTTCTTTTGCCCTGCATTAGTTGCTTTTCATTAGGTGTGCTGCTCAACACCTTTTAACGCAATTTCATTTCTGTATTGTAGTATGCAATCGTTAAATGTGTTGGTCCTCAACAAGCCTCTGGGTGCTTCATTAGTTCTGCAGGTGAAAGGGAATCCATGATGTTATGAGTGACTTGTTTGTCATTGAGCTTTATTGAAAAGGCAAATAGTTAATGTTCCTAACCAGACAAATGTTGCTCTTAGGTATTGAGTACGGAGCCTGCAGTCCTGGCATGTGTTGGTGGTTCACCTTTGGTAGGCTAGCTGAAGGAGCATTGGATCAAAGCCTGCTGGGTGGCCCTGCCTCCCTGGAGGTTGCCCACGTCAGCGTCTATCCCCTTGGTGTTCTCCTGAGCGCGCTCATCCTCGGAAACACTACTGGACTCATCGTCTGCAGCCAGAGCATCTACGTCTACATCTTCTTCATCCACTGAACCCCCCTTTCCACCACCAGATTGTGGAGAGCGCAGCATGCAAACACTATCAGTGACCCACGATCTGGAGGTACTGGAGTGCGCCCCCTGAATGGTCCAGGCATCGGAAGTGAATCTTGAGAAGACTGATAGCTCTCTGCCCCACAGCCCTTGTGGAGGTGTGGCTCCTATTGTACCGCTGCTCAGCCTCTGTTCTTGGATGGTGGAGAGGCATCATGAGCCACCTTCTGAGGGGATAACCCTTGTTACCCAGCAGCCATCCATCCAGCCGAGCTGGAGCACTGAAGAGCCCCAGCACCTAGGAGTGCCTGAGGGTGTAGGTGTCATGGGAGCTGCCTGGGTACCTTGCACAGACTCGTAGAATCAGCATCCTGTGATCACACACTATCTGCACGTTCATGGAGTGGAAGCCCTTCCTGTTGACAAAAGCACTGGGCTCACCTGCTGACGCCTTGATGGCCACATGTGTACAGTCTATTGCACCCTGGATGTGGGGGAAGCCAGCAATGGACACAAATCCTTTGGCTCATTCCGTCTGGCTGGCCTCGTCCATGCGATAATGAATGAAAGTTAATGCACGCCTGAACAGAGCATCTGTCATCAGCTTGACACAGCTGTGGACAGCCGACTGGGAGACTCCGTAAAGATCACCCACAGACCCCTGGAAAGAGCTGCAGGCATAGAAGTTGAGGGTAGCTGTGACCTTCAATGCCATTGGCATGGGGTGTTCACCCACACAGTTGGAGCTGATCTCAGGGCCTATCATCTGACAGATATAGTTGACTGTCTCTGTTGAGAGATGGGGCCTCCTTCAGCACTGCACCTCAGACATACAGGGGCTGCATCACTGCCTGTTTACCCTGGCAGCAGGATAGTGGCATCTTCCACGGCCCCTTCTGCCTTGCACTTCCTGCTGGCCTGTGCCCCTTGTGCCTGCACCTGTCCTCCCAAAGCTGGCTCTCCTGGAGGCTGAATATGGACTCCTGGCCTCCACCCCTTTCTGGCCCTCTCTTCCTCCTCAGAGGAGGTGCCTCCAGTAGATAGCACAACTCCCATTCCCAGGGTAAGGGAAGGCTGCCTGAAACCCGCAAGGCCCCAGAAATGATTTTTTTTTTTTGCAAATGATGTTTCCTCCATAGTCCTATCCTGAAGCCTGTTATCCCTGTAAAAGCAGCTCTGAAGAGATTTGAAGTTCTCCTGTTCACACAAGCAAGTAGAGGTGAGTTTCTAAAGTAAATGACTAACAACTAGCATTCGCGAGCCCACTCACCCCTCTTATCCTGCCCATGGATTAAGTTTTTAAAAATGTGGCCTACCCGCCTGCCCATTGCACCCATGCGACACTCTGAAAATCACACGGGCTGTGAAAAATTGCTGTGTATTACAGCCTCAAGGGCCTTAACTGGCCCATTAATTAATGGCAGGCGTGCCTCGGAATTCATAGCGCACCTGTCCTCCGAAATATTGCGATGGCACGCGATGAAGTTGGGACGCCATCCGACATCATCATGCATCATTTTTTGCATTGGCGTGTTGGGCCCACCCCCGCACGCCGACCGGAAAATTCTGCCCCATGCTAATGAATTACCTGTAATTTTGTTTAGTAACCATTTGTAGTACCTTACTGAATGGTTTTTGAAAATCCAAATACACTGCATCCACAGATGCGTCCTCATCCACCCTCCATCCACTGATACCCCTCATCCACCACACCAGTCACAACCTCAAAAAAAGCAAATAGTTTTGTCAAATATGATTTCCCTTTCATAAAATCATGTTGCCTTTGTATAATCATATCATGATTTTTTTAGGTGCGCAATTGCCACATTCCTAATAATAGATACAAGCATTTTCTCTACTACTAATGTCAGGCTAACTGGCCTACAGTTCATTCATTGGAGATTTCTAACCTTTGCTGTATTTTCATTTTGAATGAATCGTAATTGTTCTTCACATTAAGTTGTCATGTACATTAACACAATGGTCGCCATTGATTAACTGCGAAAGGGGAATGAGTAATGCAATTGGGGATGGCAAACAAGGCAAGAGAATGCATAATAAATGGTAGGGTACTGAGAATTGTAGAGGAACATGTTCACAGATCCCTGAAGGTAGCAGGACAGATAAATAAGCAAAAGGGATAATTTCCTTTATTAGCTGAGGCATGGAATATAAGAGCAGGAAGGTTATGTTAGAACTGTACAAAACACTAATTAAGCCACAGGTAGAGCTCTGAGTACAGTTCTGGTCATTGCATTATAGGAAGGATGTGATTGCACTGGAATGGGCTCAGAGAACATTTATGAGGATGTTCCCAGGAATGGAGTAGTTTGAGGAAAGATTGGATAAACTAGAGTTGTTTACTTTGGAACAGAGGAGACTGAGAGGGGATTAAGTTGAGTTGTGTAAAATTGTGAGGCGAAGATAGAGTGGATAGGGAATATCTATTTCCCTTAACGGTGAGGTCAATAACCATGGAGCATTGATTGAAAGTAATTGGTAGAGGGATTGGAGGGGAATTGAGGAGAAACATTTTCACCAAGAGAGTGGTGAGGGCCTGGAGCTCACTGCCCAAGAGTGGGTTGAAGCAGAAATCCCTATCACCTTTCAAAAAATACTTGGACGTGCAAGTACAGGGCTATGGACCAAAAACTGGAAAGTGGGATTAGGCTAGATTGCTCTCTCCAGCCAGCATTTCAAAAAATGTCAATGATTATAGGAAACTGCGAAGTTGCAGTTGGAGAAATATCACACACTGTCAGTTCACAACAAAGGCATCTTGCTGTCTGACCCCACGTCCAAATGCATTGAGCAGCATAGATCGATACAAAGTAAACAGGCCACAGAAAATTTAGTCAATTTAAGGGCTGGATTTTACAACCTGGCACTGGGCATGTTTTCAGTGGGGAAGGCATGTAAATACAATGGGGGTGGCTAGCCCACTGCCGTCCTGCCCAGCCTGAACCCAACCCCATAAAACGGTAGGTGGGTGGGCGCCAAAATCAGCAGCACGCTCGCCAGTTTTACATGAGTAATTAGTGGACAATTGAGCTTGTTACCAAGCCTATTTACCCAAACATTAAGCTGCCCATGCCATAATACAGTTGGCATGGACATGTGGGCGAGAGTGAGAAGGTCATTTTTAAAACAATTTTGTGGAAAAGGCGGGAACGAAGGGTGGTGGGTGGGGCACATCATTTGGGGAATGCCCTGTGCGCACTGGGAGCCCTCTGTCCCCCACCACCCAAAGCATTACCTCCAATTTGCTCCCCCCACCCCCCTCAACCACCACCTGGCCTCCAAAGCCTGCCCACCCTCCACCCCCCCCCCACTCCTCTCAATACTCCTTCGCTAGGCTCTCTGATCCCTCCCCGTCCAAAACCCGGGACCACCTGGGTGCAAACGCCATGGCTGTCTTCATCCTGGAGCATACTTGCAGTCCCAGCCGTGCCCACTACTCAGTTCTGGCGCTGCTGGGACTGCTAGAGCTGTGGGCTATTCTTATTGGCTGGCAGTTCTCAAGGGCGGGACTTCCTCCCACTGAAAGGTGGGAGTCCCACGCTCTGCTTGTTTAGCTCAGCAGCAGCTCATTATATTGCTGCAGAGTGAGCTTTTTTTTAAGTCAGTCAGTTGGTGTCTGACTTTTGCATGGGGTGAGCAATACATCCCTTGTGAAAATCAGTCCATGAAGTTAAAACAAAAATGAAGTCTCATTCATTCAGTTTTTAATTGTTGTTGGGGAATATAAAAAAACTATAGGCAGTATTTTACTGGTCCTGCTGGTGGATATGAAGACAATGGTGCTTGTAAAATGCAGCCCATAGTCTGTCTGCTCGCCCCTGACTTGTCTCCCAATTTACAGGGGGCAGTGGAGGTTTTGGGCGGTCCACCTGCCCTTAGGCCCATTGAGGCCCATAAGTGGCCAATAATTGGCCACTTATGTGCGTCATCCCACCCACACTACTGTTTTACCCAGGACAGTGGGTGACCCACATCAAATGAGTAGGTCGATAGCTTTAGCTGCACAGTCTGATGTCAGGCAAAGGTGGGAGTGGTCCGCTATGCCGATTGGAGGCAGCCCCCCACCAAGATCATGTCCCCTTTAAACCCTCCTCCCTGGCACCTCAAACCTGGCTCCCTAACCCCCTCACTCCCCATACTGGTGCCTGCTTGCCAGGCACCACTGACACCCTGGACATATCTTCAGTCTGACCTCCGTTAGCTGCTCTTCTTTGGGGATTGACTGGAGAGCCAGCAGTGGCCACTGCACGAACCTGGCACTGCTGGGGCAGCTGGTATCGGCGGGGATGCTTTCCCACTGACTCTTCAGGTGATCGGGCGGGAAACCCCGCCATCCAAGATACCTTGCCCTATATTTTTTGAACTTTTTCGTTCTCTCTCTCAATCCAATATTCCCTCTCTTTATTTCCCTCTCCGTTACACGTTTGACATTAAATTCACCTTCCTTCTCATCTTTGCGCTGTTGGCCTCAGAATCCTTGAATCTGATTGGTTGAGGAGGGGGTGCACGGTTGTTTACCTTGTTCACTCAGATCCCAATGCCCTGTAGTGGACACCATAGCTGAATTTTCATCTCCCATTTGTGATGGGTGTGTTTGGTGGCGTGAGCAGAAAATATCAAAAGATGGCCCTAGCTGCGTTTCTCGGTGAAGTAAATCCAGGGCGCGATTGTCCCCTCCCCCCATCAGTGGCAGGCCATGTTTCTCTTCACCCAACATCGAGAACTTAATTTTAACGCATTTGCATCTCATTGTTGTGCCTGCACACCTGAATCATCCCCCACTTTAAATTTAATTCTCATGTCGGCGTTACTTCAGAATGGTGTGATTTTACGACTGCCTTTAAAAGGCGCTCACCTGGTGAGCTGAACTTTGAGGGGAACTGGAAGGTTAGTGCACACAACCTTGTGCAGCGCTTGCAAGGATCTCCTGTAGGGGTCAAGGAAGAGGCGCCGCACATTCAGCGGGGGAGGGGGAGAGGGGTGCGGCCACAGACAAATTGTTTTTTCCTGGCTGGTTTCCAGATGGTGCCGGGGCAAGGGCTCCAGTGTAGGTAGGGCCAGGGGAGCAGCACAGACAAGAACATGCTGGTGCATGTGCGCGTGTGAGGGGATGGGGGGTAGGATAGGGTAGGGTGAGGGAAGCAGCCACGCACTTGGAAAAGTTTGTCAAAAGTCTGCATTCTTCAGCAGCTGAGATTGTTCACCAGCTGCTCTATTGACATGTTTGAAGTTGGGCCCCTGAAGCTTTTCTGCCCACTCAAGCAATGCAAAAGCATGAATGTGCCACCAAACGATCCAGTGGGGTTTTGGACAGCCGTGGAGCACACTAAACACTGGCTATCCCAATGGCGGTCAGCACTCTCCAGCATGTGTGAAGGGGCTTTTAGACACGGAGACTTAACCAAGAGAGGTACTGATGCTAACCTTCGCATCTCTCCCTTTGATACTGCAGGTATGTTGGCCTTCACTGCAAGAAGACTTGAGTATAGGAGCAAGGATGTCTTACTGCAGAACAAAAACAGAATTACCTGGAAAAACTCAACAGGTCTGGCAGCATCGACGGAGAAGAAAAGAGTTGACGTTTCGAGTCCTCATGACCCTTCAACAGAACTGATTCTTCTTTACAATGAGAGGGGTGAAATATAAGCTGGTTTAAGGTTGGTGGGGGGAAGGGGGGAGAGAAGTGGAAGGTGGGTGTTGTAGGGACAAGCAAGCAGTGATAGGAGCAGATCATCAAAAGATGTCACAGACAAAGGAACAAAAGAACACAGAGGTGTTGAAGTTGGTGATATTATCTCAACGAATGTGCTAATTAAGAATGGATGGTAGGGCACTCAAGGTATAGCTCTAGTGGGGGTAGGGGGGCATAAAAGATTTAAAAATAATGGAAATAGGTGGGAAAAGAAAAATCTATATAAATTATTGGAAAAAAAACAAAAGGAAGGGGGAAGAAACAGAAAGGGGGTGGGGATGGAGGGGGCTCAAGACCTAAAGTTGTTGAATTCAATATTCAGTCCGGAATGCCTAGTCGGAAGATGAGGTGCTGTTCCTCCAGTTTGCGTTGGGCTTCACTGGAACAATGCAGCAGGCCAAGGACAGACATGTGGGCAAGAGAGCAGGGTGGAGTGTTAAAATGGCAAGCGACAGGAAGGTTTGGGTCATTCTTGCGGACAGACCGCAGGTGTTCTGCAAAGTGGTCGCCCAGTTTACGTTTGGTCTCTCCAATGTAGAGGAGACCGCATTGGGAGCAACGAATACAGAAGACTAAGTTGGGGGAAATGCAAGTGAAATGCTGCTTCACTTGAAAGGAGTGTTTGGGCCCTTGGACGGTGAGGAGAGAGGAAGTGAAGGGGCAGGTGTTACATCTTTTGCATGGGCATGGGGAGGTGCCATAGGTGGGTGTTGAGGAGTAGGGGGTGATGGAGGAGTGGACCAGGGTATCCCGGAGGGAACGATCCCTACGGAATGCCGACAGTGGGCGTGAAGGGAAGATGTGTTTGGTGGTGGCATCATGCTGGAGTTGGCGGAAATGGCGGAGGATGATCCTTTGAATGAGGAGGCTAGTGGGGTGATAAGTGAGGACAAGAGGGACCCTATCATGTTTCTGGGAGGGAGGAGAAGGCGTGAGGGCTGATGCGTGAGAGATGGGCCGGACAGAGTTGTCTTACTGCAGTTGTACAGGGCCTTGATGAGACCCCACCTGGAGTATTGTGTGCAGCTTTGGTCTCCTTGCCTAAGCAAAGATATACTTACCATAGAGGGTCTGCAGCAAATTTTCACCAGATCGATTCTCGCGATGGCAGAGTTGTTGCACGGGGAAAAATTGGACTGACTGGAGTTTAGAAGAAGGAAAGGGGATCTCATTGAAATGTATAAAATTCTGACAGAGCCAGACAGACTGGATGCAGGGATAATGTTTCCTCTGGCTTGTTGGTCTAGAACAAGGGGTCACAGTCTCATGATACGGGGTAGACCATTTAGGACTGAGATGAGGAGAAACTTCTTCGCTCAAAGGGTGGTGCACCAATGAAATTCTCTACCACAGGAGGCTGTGGAGGCCAAGTCCCTGAATATATTTAAGAAGGCAATAGACTTCTAAACTCTTAACAGCGTCAAGAGGTATGGGGAGAGAGCGGGAGTACAGCATTGGGATACAGGATCAGCCATGGTCATATTGAATGGTGGAGCAGGCTCAAAGGGCCAAGTGACCACTCCTACTTCTATCTTATATGTTTCTATGTTAGGAAACAGTCAGGATCATGGAGCCTGGTTATTTAGCAGTATGCCTCATGGCTTACAGGAAACAAAGAAGAAGAAGATTGTGATGGAGACGCCTGGTTTGGCAAAGGGAGGAGCACCACTCCTCAAGATGAAGGGGCAGCAGCTTCCTCTTGATGCAGCTGAAGATCCACAGTGAGCTGTTGCTCGTAGGCACCTCGCTAGACCCAAGGTCCATAGACAGTACTTGTCTTTCCTGCGGATGAGCAAGAACCAGTGTTGCCAAAGACTGCACATATCTAGGGAACTTCACTCACATATGCGCCCTTCTGCAGGATTTGATGCCACAGGGACTTGGAGGGCATCCACTGCCAGTGGCAGTGAAAGTGACAGTGGCGTTAAACTTTTATGCCAGTGACCTTGCCTTCTAGGACCTCATCACCCTTGCGGGATCAAGCAAGCCTCCACTTACAAGTGCATCCAGGAGGTCACACATGCCACCTTTGCAAAGGCACAGAACTTTATGCATTTTCACCTGGATCAAGCAAGCCAGGAAGCAACAGCACTGGAATTTGCAATGATCTCTACTTTTCCAGAGGTGCAGAGATCCATCGACTGCACTCACAAGGTGCTTAGATCTCCCGGCAACAAGCAGTCCAATACTTGAACCGCCAGGGCTCCCAATCGCTGAATGTTCAGCTGATCTGCAACCACAACAAATGCATCCTACAGGTCTGCATGTGATACTCTGGGACTGCCCACAACTCCTACATCCTTAGCAGGCCTCAGATCCCTGACATCTTCCAGGGTCCACAAAGCAGTGTTGGCTCCTTGGGGAAAGGGCTGCCCACAGAGAACATGACTGGTGACACCTGGTAGCCTCAGGCTGCAGCAGAGAGATGGTACAACAAGGCTCATGCTGCAACCCAAACTTTGGCGGAGCACATGATTTGAATCTTGAAAATGAGGTTCCGGTGCCTCAACAGTTCTGGTGGAGCACTGCAGCACAGTCCCCAGAAGGTGTCACGCATCATCATAGCTTGCTGCGCGCTGCACAACCTGGCTCTGCAATGGGGGGGAGACCTGGCCGAGGCGAGATGGAAGAGCTGCTGTCTCCTCCAATGAGGAGTACTTCGAAGGGGATGATGGTGATGAGGGCCTGGGAGGTGAGGATGCTGGCAATGAGGACAGCGCAGTGGCCAGATGAGGCAGGTATGCTTGTGAGGTCCTAATAGCCGCAAGCTTCATGGAGGATGATGACGACATGCAGCGAGGATACTCCTGATATCCTCACATTGTATCTGTGACTGTCTGACGCCAGTGTAGCTGATGGCAGCGCTCATACCCTCAGTGCCCAAGCTCATTTCATGGAGACCCTAATGTGGAGGCCCTAATAGTCGCTAGATTCCAGGAGGATGATGACACCATGCAGTGAGGACACTCCATACACCTTCACATTGCATCTGTGAATTTCTGACTCCTGTCTGGCTGAGGGCAGCTCACTTGTGCTCTATGAACAGGTTCATATCATGGATACGCAATGGTGATACTTTAACAGCAGCTGATCCTTTGTAAGCCTTCAGCACCTGACCCCTTCAGGAGTACAGTGTCACAGGTCACAGATACTGAAGAGATGGCACCCAGCCTCACCTCAAAGGTGCTGAGAACACATAGAGAGAATGAAGGAACTCTGCGATGCCTGCCCATGACATTCTGGCAGCAATGACCAGCACTATTGAGGTGCAGGCATCAGTAATGTGTCCAGTGAGTTTAAAGCTGGTCCATAACTTTGGTCTGAAGGTTACACACTGCACAGAGATGAGGCCCTGGACTGAGACACCTGCCTTTATCTTGTGCAGGAATCAAGATTTCACATCTGAGTGACATGAACACTGCTGATCAGAACAAGGAGCCATAGGCAGGGAGACATTCTTGGGAGTTATTTACGATAGTGAACATTATGTACAAGTAGGTTAACACCTGTGCCCAGGCTGTGCAATTACATCTTCTTAACCTTCCTAACATTGTTGCTACATCTTGGTGCTCTCCCACATCCACAGTGGAGATGGAGGCAGCCTGCTGACTGCTACACACTGTCTGTGATGACCTTGCCTGGCATTCTCTGGAGAGCTGAGACTTGGAGAGCCCTGGCCTGCTTTCAGGGTCCTGCTGTGTGGCAGTGGCATCCTCCTCACCCTGCGGAGTTCACAGGAAGAGGGGAATCGGATGGGCCAGACTCTCCCAGAGTCACCTGAGTGGATGGCCTCAGGGTGTGCACCTAATGATCCTCCTCGCTATTGGTGCCCAAGGGCCCCTGGTTGACTCCTTGAGAGGAAGGGGCAGCTGGAATGAGTTTGAGATGCCCCTGCCCCTTTTTGCGTTGACACTAATGGATGCCAGCAAGTGCCTCAGCAATGAATTGCAGCTCATGCAGCAATGCAGGATTGATATCCTGGACCAAGGTCTCCATGGCAGCCGTCATTCAGTGTTGACCTCGATGCGTTGGCATGCCAGCGCTATCACCCCAGACTGAAGGCTGATGGACCCCTCCATTGTGCCTTGCAATCTGAAGAGTGCAGCAGACATCCCATCCTGATGTTCCAGAGCTTGTTTTTGCAGCTTCAGCAACTGAGGTAGAACCGAGTCCAGAGGCTCCTCATCTGACTCAGACATGGCAAATTCCTGGCCTCCAGCTGTTCTCTGATTGCCGGCACCCTTGGATTTCCCTACCTCCATCTGCTGTGGATCAGACAGTAAAGTGTGCACACTGGATTGTGACTCTGAAGCTGATCTAGAACTAGGCCCCGCCGAAGTCTGTGTTTCTGTGCTGGTGGAGGGTGTGGGTGAGCGCTGTGATGGGTCTTCAATGATGGTGTCTGCGGGTTCCGCTTCCGAGGTGTCCTCAGGGCTGGAGTTGATGACCTGGCTCGTGGCCGCACTCGGCTGCTTCCCGGATGTGCCTGTGAGAGAAAAGAGAGATAATTAGTGCATGGCAGGGGACTGGGAAACAGCAGACATCACTCAGCTTGGTTATCCGATGGATGTTGCAGTGCAGGATCCTCACTTGGTTGAGCGCTGCCAACTTCACCGATTGTGCAGGAAAGTTCCACATCCTCGCCAGCTAGTTGGATGGCTCCATTTTCAAAGGCCGTAAGGACCTTGATGTCAGGCATTCCTCCCCCGGTCTGGGACATCTCCATCTTGTTGTGGGCTAGCTTATCCTGCATGGAGACAAATGGAGAGAGTGTATATGCAAGATGCCTGCCAGGCCAGATGAGAAGAATTTCCAGCATGTGTGGAGTGTGACTGGTACCATGGGTGGCATGAGGACTCGATGGGCAGGGGAGATGAGGGTGTTTGTGTGAGAGAGTGAGTGGTGATGTCCCTTGAGCTGGCAGTGAGTGTGAACACTGTGGATGTGTGATGGGTTTGTGAGTGTGAGAGTTGAGAGTGATGAGAAGAATGGCGGAACAGATGAGATCATTCCTCCTCTTGTGGCACTGGGTGGGTGCCCTCTTTTAGAGGGTGTTGGCGCTCACCACTGCCACCACCTGCCCTGCTGAATTGGTGAGCTTGGTGGCTGGTCTTCAGCGGGGATGGAGACACTTGCGGCGGGCTTCCACTGTATCCAGCAGCACCACCCCCCCCCCCTCCACCCCCAGAGATGCGTCAATTTGGGGGCTGCTGTCGTCTTTGCTTTTGGGCCATCTGCTGCCTGGAGCAGTCCTCTGGTCTGTAGACACAAAGTAGCCTGCGCTTTGGCGCACTTTAAATATGGTGTCCGGAGTGAGGAAGTGCTGAGGTCTCGGTGTGGCAGGCGAATTCAAGCTTATCTGTCTGCGATCCAGTGTGTTTCCCATGCAAACATCATCAATGAGGCGGGATACGTTGGGAAGCAGACGATATGGCACAAAAACCCGCCTTTGCAGCCGGCAGGAAAAACATATTTTTCATGCCCGCCACCACATTTAGATCAAGTCAGGGAAAATTGCCATCCTGTGCTTCCAGCAACTTGTGGGGCAAAATAACATTGAATCAGAAGGAATTGAAAATAATGTTCAAATTAAACAGGCAAGGGCAAGTCTAGCTAACAGCCGGGGCAGTTTGTTCAGCTGCCAGAGTAATGTTTGGACCATGGGTTTCCATGCTGCTGTTAAACTTTAAAATAAGAATTGAAGAAATATTGAGCAAAGCCATATTTTATTCTATAACAATATGGTCTTCTAGGCTGTCGTTCCCCTTTAAGGTTATTCTGCACCTCATCTGAAGTATAAGCTCGTTTTTGGGAATGCTGATTAAATTTAGCGTTACTGATCAAATTAGTAATATTTTAAAAAAAACAATTTGAACCTTCTTTCTTTTCTGCAAACCTTACTTTTTTTTAAGGGTAGGAGGCTCACAGCAAAGCTAAAAAAAATTGCTAGTGATTAGTGCTTTGCCAGTTTGTGCCTGCTTTTCGTTAAAATTGATAAACACAGCAACTTTGAGCCTAAAGTTTTATATATTGCATGTTGTAACCCGACAGCCATAATTCTACTTCCGTTATCTCAATCCATCTGGGCGAAAAATCAAGTCTGATGAAACAGGCCTGAAATAGCTGAAACTGTCTACAAAATGATCCTGGTGCTACTGAAGCCAAGAATCACGATAATGGTCAGTATATTGCTTATGAGCCACAGATTCACGAACAACAGGAGGTCTGTCGCGGCCCAGAGCTGATTGGGAGGCCGATGGAAAATAGCTTCTATGCCATGCAATGCACTGGCGTATTAAATGATTAGAAAATTAACATGTTGTCATTGCCATACACCAAGTAAAAACCTGCCATCCTTATGGTTCAGACCAATTGCTTTACTTGTCTGATATTCAAATATGGTAAAGAAGTGAAAGGGAGGGCTGTGATAAGCATAAAGCTGGGGAAGGGGACTGTGTCAGCCTTGAATCCTTATACACCAACTAATGGACAAGTGCGTGTGTGTGTGTGTGTGTTTTGTATGACTGGGCCTCAGAAGTTCTTTACAGAAGCATGGGAGACTGGAAATATGCAATAAACTTGCAAAGCAAAGCTGTTGTGTGCTGTCTGCTGCTTCTAATATGGAGAAGACTGCTGCATTATTCTCTCTGCTGTGCTTTCAATACTGCCAAATGGGCTGATTTGTTGTTCCTAGCCATTAGACACAATGCTTCAATGCCAGGCAGCATGTTGTTATTAAACAATCTATTCACTGCTCGGAGTTCCTCCTAGCTTGGCAGCAACAGAAGATGGTTTCTCCAGGAATCCAACTGCACCAACAGCTGAGGCAAAGCAGAAGATTGGACTGACACATCTCTGTCAGGGGCATTCGTTTTTGGCAATGGCGCTTTGATGTTTATTGCAGATGTTTGTTCCTGCATTTTGGAAATTAGGATACTTTTAATTGAATGGACCTACTTAGTAGTGGAACTTTGTGCACAATTTTTATTTAATTCTGGAATACACAGGTGACATGAAGTTCTCCGTTCAGCATTTTAACAACGCGAATATCTGTTTAAAATGAACTAATGCAATAGTTCCCTCCAATGCTGCCAATTCCAGATTCTTGACATCAAAGATCAATTTCACTAGAAGGTAAGACTTTACAATCAAAATACATTTGTGATTGTGCTTATTTTAATTGTATGATATTGCTATAACATTAAAGGTCCAATTTCTCTCCACAATTGCAATGTGTTCCATGTGAAAATAAAATTTCCAACACTCATGTCCAAGTGGCACTGACGTGAATGTACCTGGCACACAATTGATTTACATGTCCATCCATTCTTGAATGTGAGTATTGCTGAAAAAAGACATTTTTGGTCAAAGCTTTACGTCTTGCACTCATCAGAATCGGGGCAATTCTCAAGAATACCAAATGTAAAGAGAACAACAATATATACTGTATGAGAAGAGAATGCTGATTTGTTGGCTGACCACTTGCTTAGATAAGCTTCAACAAAAAATATCTCTTTTATCAGCAATACTCAAGTTCTGTACTACTAAATGACTATTCTTGAATGTGTTGTATTTTCCAAATCCTTGCCTCATGTTTCCTGCAATTCCATGTTTGAATCTCCCCAGTCAGGCCTCCTTCTCTGTCGCAGCATCAAAACAGCCCCAACGAAAGTTACAAATGGCAAACCCTGTGATTGTGACAATCAACAACCCATTCTTCTCTGGTGCCTTTCCTTCATTATCCAGCTGAGTGGAGCTGCTCTTGCTTGGTTCCACGATTACCTTTCCAATTGTGACATTTTCCACCTCTACACTGTTACCTCTGGAGTACCACAAGGATTTGTTTTTGTCTCTATTATTACTTATCCAAATACTGCTCCACAGTGATATTATCCACATACATTGGCTTCCTTTTGTATTCTGATGACACACAACTCTACCCCTCCAACATGCCTTTCCATTGCCTCTGTGTTGTCAGACTGCTTTTACAACATCCAGTCTTCAATGAGCTACAATATTCTCCAGTTAACTATATGAAGACTAAAGCCTTCATCTTCAGTCTCAGCCATGAAATTTATACCATTGCTACCAATTTAATTCCTTCTCCATCCTTTGTTTCCAGCTAAACCCTATTATTCACAATCTTGGCACCCAATTTGAACTTCCATAAACAGATCATCACAAAAACTGCCTAATTCCACCTCCTTAACATCATCCACTTGCTCCCTAGCTCAGCTCACCAGTGCTGAATATCTTATTCATACTTTTGTCACCTCAGCTATTGAAATGTTCTCCTAGCTGGCCTCCATCTTCCACTCTCTACAAATATCAGCTTATCCTAAATTCTGCCACCTGTATTTTATCTTGCCCCTTGCTCCGCTCACCTATCAACCCTATCCACAATGTCTGCTGGTCCAGTTTCTCCAATTAGTGGGAAGTCAGGGACATTTCCAGTGTCCAGGGCGACCACGTGTGCAGGAAGTGTCTCCAGTTGCAGCTACTCAAAATCCATGTTTTTGAGTTCTCTCTCTCTCCGCCCCCCACACACACACCTTAAACCAGCTTGTACTTCAACTCTTTCTTGGACTCGAATTCAAGTTCTGTCGAAGGGTCATGAGGACTCGAAACGTCAACTCTTTTCTTCTCCACTGATGCTGCCAGACCTGCTGAGTTTTTCCAGGTAATTCTGTTTTTGTTTTTGTTCATGGATAGCATGTTCAGTGAGGTGGTCACACTGCAGGCGAAGAGTGCACAGGCAGAGTAAAAGCACTAGGCAGGTATTTCAGGAATCCCCTGAGTCCGTCTCCATCTCTAGCAGATTTTCCATTTTGGATTCTGCTGGGGAAGATGCTTTCTCAGAAGAATGCAGCAACAGCCAAGTCCATGGCACCACGATTGGATCAGCCAGAAGTAGGGGGAGAGGAAAGCAGGTGGGACAGCAATAGTGATAGGGGATTCTACCATAAGGGGAACAGATAAATGTTTCTGCAGCCACAGTCGTGACACCAGGATGGCATGTTGCCAGGGTCAAGAATGTCACTAAGCAGCTGCAGGACATTCTGAAGAACAACATCAGCTTCTCCAACCCTAACCTTGTAGTTAAAATCCCTCAACTCTGGAAACATTCTTATAAATCTCCTCTGCACCCTCTCAAGGGCTCTTGCATCCTTCCTAAATTATAGTGAGCAGAACTGGACACAATACTCTAGTTGTGGCCTCACCAGAGCTTCATACATGTTCAGCACATATGCTTTGCTAATGTTTTGCCATGATCTCCCCTCTTCTACTGTCCCTATACATTCTTTAGAATGGTGCCATTTAGTCTATATTACCTCACCCTATCCCTTCTGCCAAAATACTTCACCTCACATTTCTCTGTATGAAATTCCATCTGTCATTTGTCTGCCTATTCTGCAAGCCAATTCTGTCACCTCCTCCTCAAACTCCCTGTTCCTCTGATTCTAACCAATGCATCACTCTTGTTCCGCCTTTGGTCACTGTGCCTTCAACCACCAAGGCCCCATGGTCTGCAATTCCCCCACTGAACCTCTCTGCCTCAATCTCTCTCTCTTCCCTTAAGGTTTCCTTAAAACCCACCTCCTTGACCAACTTTGAGTCAGCCTGCTAATGCCTCCTCCTCTGGCACAGCATACATTGTTGTCTGGTTATTCCTTTTAATCATCTTGGGACACATTTTGACCATAAAGCTATATTAATGATAATTCTTGTTGTGTTGCCATAGTTTATGTTATGGACAGGAGGGTGTTTAATTAAACAGCCCTGATTTCTCCTCTCACCACCCACAAACAGAAAGATGTTTTTGATTTTTGCTTTTCCCCCCTCTCTAAGCAGTGGCATATTTTCCTAATCCCTCTGTTTTGGTGTGATCCAATGCACCCAAGATAGTATGAACTAAAAGGGTTAATTCATTTGCAACACTCAAATGTGAGAAGAAGGGTGCAATATGGCTCTTTTTTTCTTTATTCTGTCATGGGATGTGGGCATTTCTGGCAAGGTCAACATTTGTTGCCCATCCCTAATTGCCCTTGAACTAACCTTGATTGGTCAACAACACTGATGTGGGTCTGGAGTCACATGTAGGCCAGACCAGGTAAGGATGGTAGATTTCCTTCCCTAAAGGACATTAATGGACCATATGGGTTTTTACAACAATCGATGATAGTTTCATGGTCACCATTACTGAGACTAGCTTTATATTCCAGATTTATTAACTGAATTCAAATTCCACCAGCTGCCGTGGTGAGATTTGAACCCATGTCCCCAGACCATTAGCCTGGGTCTCTGGATTACTAGTCCAGTGACATTACCACCATCTCCCCCTGTCTCATTCATATAATAAAGGTTGGATAGGGAACTGTAAGAGGTAAAAAGCAAAGACCACAGACAAAATAAGAATTATTGATTCATGTGAGTTCAGAGTCCAGCACCAAAGTCCAATGGTATATTCTTTTACAGAGTCAGCAGGTTGAAGATGGGTGCTGGATAATCCACTTTTTTAGTAGGGGTGACTTCCACGATGAGATGGGCCCATAGGGATGAATTAGTCTTGTAGGCACTGTTACAGAATTTGAAAGTTACAGTAGAAAACAGTGTAGGTTGTGAGCTAGGTATTCAAAAACCTGGACAGAGCCCTTTTTCTGCTGTTGCCTGCTAGATGGAAAATGGCAGTCTGTCTTTTTACAGCTCCACAAGGCAATATTACAGGTTCTAGCAGCTTGGGAAGTGTCCTATGACATGACTACCACTTCTCCACCTTGGTTTGGGCAAATTCTTGAGCTGGTTAATGTTTCAACCATTACTAAGTTCAACAGAGGTTTCCGGGTCCTTTTGTCTTTGCAGAAGGATAGTCTCCATCCACCTGGGGCCTGGCCTTAGAAATGTAATGGGCCATTGTATAATTCCATGGGATTTGATCTCCGCAGTCACTGGGGCATTAGTGCTTCTTTAGAAATAACGAGGTTGCTGTTCCGAAGGCCAAAAATGTCTTTTGCGTGAGTCATAGCCAGTCATGGCTTCAGTCAGTTTAAAGCCTTCATCGAGATTTAAGGAAAATAATTTTATGGATTAGTCAGGATGATATCTATATATTTTATAAAACCTAGAATGAGGCCTTAGCCCTCTGAGAGTTGGCTTCAGTGTATCAGCTGCATCCGGTTTGTGTTTGTCTGAATATTTTTCCTATTCCACAGACACTTCAGGCATGTATCAGAGGCAAAACATTTAATTGCATAGTTATATCTATTTCATTTCAGTTCTGGTCATCAGTTACGAAGACTAACTGTTTATTTCCCACATAAGCTATACTTCTTTCAGCGGCATCTAACAGGAAAATACTTTTCTCTGTTTTAAAAATCTGTCTTGAGTTGTTACCAATTTAAAATTGTTCCTAAGAGAGTGAGGAAAGGAATAAAGAGAACTTTATTTTCATTCAGGGAAGATAGCACAGTGGTAATGCTACTGGACAAGTAATCTAGAGGCCAGGTCTAATGATTCAGAAAGGGGGCTGGATAAAAATTGCATTTTCAAAATGCCTATCGTTTACTCCACCAAAGTCCAGGTCACGGCACGAGCCTCGTCATACCGTCACTCTGCTGCAGTCTGAGGCCGCCACACAGGTATCATCAGCTACATCCTCTGTGGGTAGCCCTTGTCCCAAGGGGCCAACCCTGCATCCTTTCTGGACCCTGGAAGATGTCAGAGATCTGAGACCTGCTAAGGATGTAGGAATCATGGATACTCCCTGGGAATTGTGCGCAGACCTGCAGGATGTGTTTGTGGTGGTCGCACGCCAGCTGAACATTCAGCAAGTGGAAGCCCTTGTGGTTGACTGCTTGTTGCCATGGTGATCTAAGCTCCACGTGAGTGCAATCGATGGCACCCTGCACCTGTGAAGAACCTGAGATCTGTGCAAATCCCAGTGCTCTTGCTTCCTGGCTTTCCTGATTCTGGGTGAAATGCATAAAGCTCTGTACCTTTACGAAGATGGAGTCCATGAGTTCCTGGATACACTTGTGCATGGAGGCTTGCAAAATCCTGCACAGGTCACCTGTGGAGCCTTGGAAGGAGTAATTGGCATAAAATTCGATCAGTGTGGTCACTTTTACAGTGACTGGTGGTGGATGCCTTCCATATCCCCATGGCGCCAAATCCTGCAGCAGATGGCATATGGGACCAAGCAATTCCCTAGACATGTGCACTCCTCGGTGACGCTGGTTCTCAGTCATCTGCAGGAATGAAAAGCACCATCTATAGACCCTGGGTCTAGCAAAGCACCTGTGAGCGATTGATGTGGATCTTCATCTGCAAGCGCAGCAGACCCTGCTGCCCCTTCATCTTGAGAGTGGTGCTCCTCCCTTTGCCAGGCCAGGAGCCTCTGCCGCTCTCCTCTTCATCTTCTTCTTCTATGCCCTTTGTAAGCCATGTGCCATGCCGCTAAATCACCAGGTGCCATGATCCTGGTGTTCTCCTCCTGCAGGATCAGAAAAGTGCATGGGTTAGCATTTGCGCCCTAAAAACCTTTCTAGCTTAAGTCTGAAGGCCCCTTCACATATGCAGGAGAGTGCTGGCCACCACCTGAATGGCCAGCGTGTGGTGCACACATTGGCTGTCCTAAACCCCACCCACCTCTGCCCCATTCCACTCGACTAAACCCCACCCCCCTCTGCCCCACTCCACTTGACTGATTGGCGGCAGCTTCGGCTACTGGACTGCATGCTGTGCTCGCAGCTCAGGTACCAGGCACTCTCCTAACTTGCACTGCAGGGCTGCACTGTTAGCTTGAACCATGAGGGATACTGGTCCAAACTTTAATAAAGACATTGCAAAGGGCTGTGAGCACCTCCACCAGTAACTATGCCATGGCCACCTTTTGCAAGAGGATTCTACAACTTGCCCAGTTGGCCAATTGTTCTACTGCCCTATAAAACGCACATTAATATGCAGCCTATGCCCGAGGGGTGAATAATTCTGGAGCATTTGGTGGCACATTCATGCTTTTGCATTGCATGAGTGGGCAGAAATGCTTCAGAGGCCCGACTCCAAGCATGTCAATGGAGCTGCTGGTGAATGGTCTCAGCTGTGGCAGAAAGCTCACTTTTGACAAGCTTTTCCAAGTGCGTGGCCGCTTCCCTCACCCCCATCCCACGTCCCTGCCCACCCCCCCGGCATGTGCTTGAGCATCTCCTTCAGTCTGTGCTGCCTTGCCCCTCGCTGCACCTTCCCCCCCGCAAACCCCGGCCTCACCTGCACTGGAGCCCATGTCCCAGCACCGCACTGAAAGCCAGCCAGGTAAAAGCGACTTATCTGTGCCCCCAGCAAATGCACAGCGCCTCTTCCTTGATGTTCTATGGGCGATGCTCATGAGCGCTGTGCAAGGCTGTGTGCACTCACCTCCCAGTTCCCCTCAAAGTTCAGGCTGCCAAGTGCACGCCTTTTAAAGGCAGTCGTGAAGCACACCGTTCTGAAGTCATGTTGACGTGGGCGGTAAACTTGACATGGGGGGAAGATTCTGGCAAGCAGAGTTTATAATGCGATGCTGAAGTATTGCAATTAGGTTCCGGAGTGCAGCGGTGGCAGACACGGCCCAATATTGACGGCTGAAGCAGCCAATCACCAACTGGTTTCATGATGGCGTGAAACCAATTTTTGCCTTCTCAGCCTTTGCTCTCCCTCTGCCCGCCATGGCACCCGAACACCAATGGGACCAGATAATCCCACCCTTAGATTCAATTATTACATCAGCAATAAAATGCTGCATTCAGTAATGATAAACATAAAATTACTGGATTGTTATACGAACCCAAGTGGCTCACTTATTTCCTTAAGAAAGGAAATCTCCTGCCCCTCCCTGGTCTGGCCTACATGTGCTTCAGGTGGTTGACTTTCAACTGCCCTGTAAAATCACCTAGCAAACCACTACAGAAATGTCAAAAAGGAGTGAAACCAGACTGCCCACTTATCATCAGCCCAGGCATCTAGGCAAAAGGTAAAGGCACACTCTGTTCATTGAACCCTGTAAAGTCCTCCTCACTAACATTCAGATCTGGGCTGATAAGTCGCAAATAACATTCTTGCCACACAAGAGCTAGGCAATGACCCATCTCCACAAGAGGGAACCTAACTATCTCCCCTTGATGTTCAGCTGCATTATCATCACTGGATCCCTTGTCATCAAAATCCTGGGGATTACCATTAACCAAAAACCGAACTGGACCAGCCATATAAATACTGTGTCTACAAGAGCAGTTCAGAGGCTGGGAATTTTGTGGTGAGTAACTCGCTTAGATGGCTAGGCATTCTCATGATGGAGATGGTCATTGCCTGGCACTTGTGTGACATCACTGTTACTAGCCACTTATCAGCCCAGGCCTGAATATTGCCCAGGTCTTGCTGCATATGAATAGGGACTACTTCAGCATCTGCGGAGTCACAAATGGTGCTGAACATTGGTGCTCGAAAATCAGTGAACATCCCCACTTCTGACCATATGATGGAAGGAAGATCATTGATGAAGCAGCTGTAGATGGTTGGGCTGGAACAGCTTGGTTAAGGGCGTGGCTAGTTCTGGAGCACAAGTCTTCAGTACTCTTGCTCGAATGTTGTCAGGGCCCATAGCCTTTACAGTATCCAGTGTCTTCAGCCATTTTGTGAAATCATATGTGGAGTGAATTGAATTGGCTGAAGACTGATATCTGTGATGCTAGATCCTGTCACCTTAGGAGGAGGCCTAGATGGATCATCCACTCAGCACTTCTGGCTGAAGATGATTGCAAATGCTTCAGCCTTGTCTAAAGTTATGGGAATGGTGCTTTAATAAACAGTTGACCCAGACACAATCGGCCAGAGGCCTCCTTTCCTCCTTTTTGCTTCTATATTTCAGACTTGTTGGAAGGTCCTCTAAAGTTATGCAACCTGGAAAAAAAATTACCGGGGAGGATTTTTCCCTCATCGGGCAGGCTCGGCAGGGGCAGGCAGGGGCTGTCGGGAAAGCTGGCCGCTGCCCGCAATCGGGGCTGGACCGTGACTTCACGCTGGTGGGCCAATTAAGGCCCGCCTAGCGTGAAATGCGAGCGGCAGTGCTCAGCACTGCCTGTGTGGGTGGGTGGTGGGGGGTGGGGGGGGGGGGGGGTGGGTGTTGTGGTGTGGGGGGAGGAGGGTGAGTGCAAACTTCACTCATGCGCTCAGGTGTGCGCTGGAAAATCTCCCTGAGGCGCAGAGCTGCCTTGGGGAGATGAACGTTTTTCAAAATAAAAAATGAAGATTTCTAAAACGGTATAAAACATGTCCCCTCATGTGGCTCTGTCACATGGACAGGGACATGTTATAAATTAAATTTAAAAGATTTTATTTGCTGTTGGAAAGTTCATCCCACCCATGGATGAGGTTTCCTAACAAATGCAAAGGCCGCTTGACCTTTTCGCCTGCCTGTCAACCGTGTGTGCCCGCCGACCAAAATATCATGCGAGTGTGCGATGACGTCGGGACGCTCGCCCGGCATTGTCGCGAGTCATTTTACACTCGATTGGGTTGGGCGCGTGCCTGCCTGACAAGTTAAAAATTCTCCCCACTAAGAAGCTACTGCTGAGTATTCTGCCAAACAAGTCAAGGGTTTAATGAGCTTATATTCTCTGTAGTTCAGAAAAATGAGAGTTGATATAATTGTAATGTACAAACTTCTTAGAGGGCTTGAAGGTAGATGCTGAGAGGCCATTTATCTGGCTGCAGAGGCTGGAACTAGGGGTCATAGTCTGAGAATAAAGTGTCAGCCAATTCAGGCTGACCTGAGGGGAAATATCTTTATCAGATGGTTATGAATCATTGGAATTTGTTAGCCCAGAGGGTTATGGTTGCTCAATTGCACGTATTCAAGGCTGAGATCGATAGATTTTTGGACACTCAGGGAATCAAGGAATATGAGGATTAGGTGGTGAAGTGGAAAGCTATGTAGAAATTTAGCCATGTTAAACGGTGGAGCAGGCTCAAGGGGCTGGATGGCTTTCTCCTGCTCCTATTTCTCAAGTTTTTGTTTTCTCGTGTACAGTACGCAATTCTAGTTCTAGATATCTGATGTTAGCTTTGTTCATTTGGTAGCACTGTTGCCTCAGACCCATTTGGTTGTGAGCTCAAGCTCCAGCCGAAGAACTGAACACATAACATGCTCAGACACTTCATTGCTGATCATTGGGGGAGTGATGTGTTGCACAAGGCTCTGTGAACCATATTCCATCAGCATTGTTCCATTGGTTCATTTGGAAGTTCAAAATTCCATATGGCACTAATTGGAGAAGAGTTAAAAGTTCTCTCACTGTCATAGTCAACCTATTCCTTCAGCTAACACCAGTAAATTTTAACTTGTCATTCATCTCATTACTGCTGCTCCTGTGTGCAAAATGGCAGCTGTGGCTCTCTTTACTTCCATCTGCTGTACATCAGAGAATGCTGAGCTGAAGCTGACTGCTTTCCACACATAACTCCCCAGGTGTTAACAGATTCTGGAGAGACACCTGTACACTTTTCTGCCTATACTACTTACTGCTAAATGTTACATCTGCTGTGGGTCATAGGGGCATCATGTAGTTGCCTTCGCAATTCACTCTAGCATTACATTCTAGGCTAGTCAATGATTTGAACTGCCGCAAGTGACAATTAAGGCTGCAAGAAGCTGCATCTGCCTTACTTTCCACAGACAAGATCTTTAGCCTTTGCCACTTGTTGGCAAATCTAACAATGGAAAGAATTACCTGCAATTTTCATCTAGTCAAGGGTATGGGTGCCCCAGCAGATCTGATAGCTCCTGCAGAACAAGCAATTGAATACTAGATTCATTAAGTCATGGTAGTTATTCTAGCAGATATCGGAAAATATTATATGATAATTTTAGTGCCTGCCATTCCATGTCTTTATGAATGTGGATTGGTCAAATATCTTTTCAGTACAGGGCTGTCAGCCAGTGAAGTTGAATGTGACCTCGGTACAACCGATGGTAATGGGCAGAATTTATGATCAAAAATGTACTTTTCTGTTATCCTAGAGTTCCATCTCTCACAGGCTCCATCCTTCCACATCAACAACAAAAGAGCATCAGCTTACAGATCTTATCCAGGAGCATATTAAACTTGAAGGAGTTACACACGTGAATGTCTATTGTGCAGCCCAATGACATTTTAAAATAAGATTACTGCTTGCCTGATCAGCAGCCTGGAGTACAAAGAGCTGCACCATAAGTATAATTTCTTTTCCAGTGGGGAATTATGGTTTTATGTTCGTCAAAGTAAGGAACAGCAGTATTAGTGAGCAACAACATTGAGTGCTTCCCAATAGATTAATTACACCCAGATATATAGTCCACTGCTTTTCCCAGCAATATGTCACAATACAACTATCTAAAGTACATGCTGGATCAGTTCAACTTTTACTTTATTTTCCAGAGCAACAGCCCTTGGCTAAATGAGAATATGTCAATGTGCAGCTTTCTTCTGTGGCCGCATCCCTATTAAGTAATGGATTGAGCCGGCACAACAGCTTTCATGTAGGTCTCATATATCCACCAGAGAGAGATTTTCAGCACATTTCTCTGCTGCATTTAAACCACAAAAACTACTTGTGGAAAATTGTTCTTTTCAAAGAGGAATCTAACATTGTTAATCTAACGTTCAGCAATTAAAACGACAGTGTGTACAATCTTACTGTGGCTGATCTTGTACAAAGCAATTTTGGTAATGATGATAATAGAAAACTGGCGAACCACGGTACACCTCATTCTTCTCAAACAGCTATCGAGTCACCTAATTGGTATAAATGATGAAAATTAAGTTTATCTAGCTGTAGCATGTGAAAATCTTTTCAACAGTGACTCAGCATAAAATTTAAAAACAAGAACAAAAATTGCTGGAAAAACTCAGCAGGTCTGAGAGCATCTGTGGAGAGGTAGACAGAGTTAAGGTTTTGAGTCTGTATGACTCTTGATGAAGAGTTATACGGACTCGAAATGGTGGCTGAATTCCTCTCCACTGATGCTGTCAGACCTACTGAGTTTTTCCAGCAATTTTTGTTTTTGTTTCAGATTTCCAGCATCCGCAGTATTTTGCTTTTATCATAAAATTTAAAAAGCCTGCTTCGCCAACCAGATCATAGAGATCCTGGGTGATTATGCAGTTATGAAAAAGTAAACCTGTTGAGGTGCAGTCCACAGTAACCAAAGACAATATGGGAGTAGGTCCACTGCATACCAATCTGACAGACAACCCCAAATCAATGAATAGATGTACTTTGGAAATTTAAATTTCGTGGGCTGGACTTTCGTGGTCCCAAATGGTACCAAATTGGAGGCAGGTCTGGGAAAAAATGGTGGCCAGGTCCCAAACCTGGAAGCTCTGCCTCCATTCCCAGTGCTGGTTATTTTTTACTGCCCAACGCAAACTGGAGGAACAACACCTCATCTTCCAACTAGGCACTTTACAGCCTTCCGGACTGAATATTGAATTCAACAACTTTAGGTCATGAGCTCCCTCCCCAATCCCCACCCCCTTTCTGTTTCCCCCTTCCTTTTTTTCCAATAAATTATATAGATTTTTCTTTTCCCACCTATTTCCATTATTTTTAAATATTTTAAAATCTTTTATGCTCTCCCCACCCCCACTAGAGCTATACCTTGAGTGCCCTACCATCCATTCTTAATTAGCACATTCGTTTAGATAATATCACCAACTTTAACACCTATGTGTTCTATTGTTGTTGACATCTTTTGATGATCTGCTTCTATCACTGCTTGTTTGTCCCTACAACCACACCCCCACCCCCTCCACTTCTCTCTCTCTCTCTCTCTCTCTCTGCACCCCCCCCACACACACACCTTAAACCAGCTTATATTTCAACTCTTTCTTGGACTCGAACTCAAGTTCTGTCGAAGGGTCATGAGGACTCGAAACGTCAACTCTTTTTTCTCCGCCGATGCTGCCAGACCTGCTGAGTTTTTCCAGGTAGTTCTGTTTTTGTTTTGGATTTCCAGCATCCGCAGTTTTTTTGTTTTTATCTATAAAGACAGGCCTTGAAAGCAGTTCATATCAGCATTGGACTGCCTCATCCAGCCCAAGCTCACCGCCCCGACACAAAAATGGGACAGGCGGGTTCCTCCAGGATCGCAGGGTCAGAAAAATACTCAACTTCCAAAATCCATCACAAACACGGAAATCCAGCCCCGTGTCACAAAACAGTTCTACTATACACACATATGTTTACAAAAAGCATTCGTCCATGCCTATCATGGTACTTCTCACTGCTGTTCTTAAACCACTCCTGTTGCAGGACCATGGTGCCACTTGAAGTACCCTGGTGTTTGATCATGCTATTGTGACCCTCTTGTGACCAAAGTTGTTCTCAACTCATGGCTTCTGAGTCCTGGGAGAACACCAATTGTCTATATCAGTATTAATTGTGAGTAGACGGTCTGTTCTTGTATTTTACCACCAAACAGAACAGGTTTCTCTGGAGGGTGGTCGGGAAGATCATCAACATAGAGGACAGTGCCTTGAAAGGGGGTTTTAGCTATGCCCTGTGCCCTGGATTTGAATGTTCACTGGTCATCAGTTAGTTCCTGAAGCTAATTTCCAATTTTTAATGCCTACAATCTCCCAAAGTCTGAAGGTCTTTGATTCAAGTGTCCACATTGAATGTACTAACTAGTCAGTTAGGGGAGAATGGACACATGTGTTCCCAGTTGATATCAGTTGCTTCAGGTAGCACTATATTGCATCAAGTCCTTAAATATTGGCATTGAGAAAAGCATTGGACTCTTACCTCCTGTTTCAGGTCCTCATAGCCTAAAAGTTAACGTGTTGTTAGCTTGGATTCATTTTAAAAAGCAGGATCCCAAAGATCTGAAAGCACAAGCTTTGGAGTCAGAGGCTTATTTCTGTGGGGCTCTACTCCTTGCTGTCAGATCCCAATTTCACCTCTTCCCTTTTTTTAAATTCATTCATGGGATGTGGGTGTCACTGGGTAGGCCAGCAATTATTGCCCATCCCTATTTGTCATTGAGAAGGTGATGGTGAGCTGCCTACTTGAACCGCTGCATTCCATGTGGTGTAGGTACACCCACAGTGCTGTTAGGGAGTGAGTTCCAGGATCTTGACCCAGCAACAGTGGAGAAATGGCGATATACTCCCAAGTCAGGATGGTGAGTGGTCTGGAGGGGAACTTCCAGGTGGTGATTTATAGCACCCTTCTGTGTTGTTTCTCACTCAATAGAAGAAAAACATTAGAATTGTTTGTATCCTGTGCCAGTGAGTGAAAGTGGGTGGACAACTATGTGGATGAGATTACAGTAGGCCAAGGCCTTGTCCTCCTCCCTGGCATCTTGCTTTGGTTACCCAAAGGAAAAGAAAATGCAGTATCATTGTAATATTAGGCAGGAACCAGACAATTTGCTGTAGCTTTACGAACATTCACTTGATGACATTGTTTGCTAGTGGATCTAGGAATGCTTGATCGCTTGATGATGCTACTGGTTCTACAAGGCATAAGCTTTTTCCTTCCTTAGCTTCCTTAGCACTTTACCTTAAGATGAAACTTTACATAATTTTTATTATTTTTAGGTAGCACCAGCGTTTTCTGTAGCATTGTTCATGATAAGTTGGAGGATTCGCTGTTTTAGACTACTTTATATTAATAAGGCCACTGATTACAGATGACTGAGTAAATGAAGTTGTGTTTTTACTTCATAGTATTCTCACTGGTGTTTCTTGATTCTGTATAGCATTCTTTAAAAACAGAGCCATTACAGTTCTAGCTTCCTTTTTTTATAGACAGGAGGGGGTCAGTTCAAACAGAACTGATTTTTCCTTTTACCTGCCCATAAACAAAAGGTGTTTTGAATTGTTCTTTTTTAAGAATAAGCAGTGGAGTATTTCCCAATCCCTCGGATTTTGTATGATTCGATTTCTACTAATAACCCCACAGCAAACTCAAGTTAGGGTGAACTTAGAGGGTTAGTTTATTGCATACATTCGAAAAGGAGGGTCCGCAACTTCTCCCCCTGCACACAGACAGTAAAAGGAGGGATAGAAAAAAGGAGGTTATATAGTACAAGGACCACAGAGAAAATTAATATTGGTTCACATGAGTCCAGAGGCCGGAATCAAAGTCAAACGAGGAATTCTTTCACAGAGGTTGGCTGGCTGAGGACCAATGGTATAAGATTTGCTTTTTTGGTGGTGTTGATGTTCCAAGCTAAAGTGGGCACACACAGATTGAATCAGTTCTGTAGGTGATAGTACAAAATCTTCATAGCAGAGTCAGGTTAGATGGGGGCCAGTTGTCCAATCTGGCCAGAGCTTGCTTCTGTGTGGGCTGCCAGTCAGATGTTTAGCAGCAGACTGGGTTCTACATCCCAGAGTAATGTTAAACAAAAACAAAAATACCTGGAAAAACTCAGCAGGTCTGGCAGCATTTGCGGAGAGAAGCATAGTTAACGTTTCGAGTCCGAATGACCCTTCAACAGAACTAAGTAAAAATAGAAGAGAGATGAAATATAAGCTGGTTTACGAGTAGGGGTGGGGGGGTGGTGGGGGGGGGGGGGGGTGGTAGGACAAGTAGTGCTGGATGGAGGGCCAGTGAAAGGTGGAGATAACCAAAAGATGTCACAGACAAAAGGACAAAGAGGTGTTGAAGTGTTGTATTATCTAAGGAATGTGCTAATTAAGGGAGAAAGCAGGACAAGCAAGGTACAGATAGCCCTCGTGGGGGTGGGGTGGGGTGAAGGAATTGAGAAAGGCTAAAAGGTAGAGATAAAACAATGGATAGAAATACATTTAAAAATAATGGAAATAAGTAGGAAAAGAAAAATCGGTATAAATTATTGGAAAAAAAAAGGTGGGGGGAACGGAAAGGGGGTGGGGATGGAGGAGAGAGTTCATGATCTAAAATTGTTGAACCCAGTGTTCAGACCGGAAGGCTGTAAAGTGCCTAGTTGGAAGATGAGGTGCTGTTCCTCCAGTTTGCGTTGAGCTTCACTGGAACAATGTAGCAGGCCAAGGACGGACATGTGGGCATGAAAGCAGGGTGGAGTGTTGAAATGACAAGCAACAGGGAGGTCTGGGTAGTGCTTGCGGACAGACCGAAGGTGTTCTGCAAAGCGGTCACCCAGTCTGTGTTTAGTCTCTCTATATCAGAGGAAACCGCATTGGGAGCAACGAATGCAGTAGACTAAATTGAGGGAAGTGCTAGTGAAATGCTGCTTCACTTGAAAGGAGTGTTTGGGCCCTTGGATGGTGAGGAGAGAGAGGAAGTAAAGGGGCAGGTGTTGCACCTTCTGCGGTTGCATGGGAAGGTGCCGTGGGAGGGGATTGAGGTGTAGGGGTGTAGGGGGTGATGGAGGAGTGGACCAGGGTGTCCCGGAGGGAACAAGAGTAATGTTAACCTGTTCAGCAAGCCAGAGTCTTAGCTCACATGACCTTACTTCTCCACAATAACTTCAACAAAGGATGTTTATCCAGTAAGATAAAAGCAAAAAACTGCTGACACTGGAAATCCAAAACAAAAACAAAAATACCTGGAAAAACTCAGCAGGTCTGGCAGCATCTGCAGAGAGGAGCATAGTTAACGTTTCGAGTCCGAATGACCCTTCAACAGAACTAAGTAAAAATAGGTGAAATATAAGCTAGTTTAAGAGGGTGGGGTGGGGGTGGGACAGTAGAGCTGGATTCTCTCCAATATAGAGGATTCTACATTCTCTCCAATGTAGAGAAAACCGCATTAGGAGCAGTGAATGCAGTAGATTAAACTGAGGGAAGTGCAAGTGAAATGCTGCTTCACTTGAAAGGGGTGTTTGGGCCTTTGGATGGTGAGGAGAGGGGAAGTGAAGGGGCAGGTGTTACACCTTCTGCGGTTGCATGGGAAGGTGCCATGGGAGGGGGTTGAGGTGTAGGGGGTGATGGAGGAGTGGACCAGGATGTGCTGGAGGGAACAATCCCTGTGGAATGCCGCCGGTGGGGGGGGGGAGGGGGTGAAGGGAAGATGTGTTTGGTGGTGGCATCGTGCTGGAGTTGGCGGAAATGGCAGAGGATGATCTTTTGAATGCGTAGGCTGGTGGGGTGATAAGTGAGGACTGTTACTGACCTCATCTCCTCTGGAGATCTTCCTTCTACAGCTTCCAACGCGATAGTCTCCCAACCTCGGACAGCCTGCTTCTACCTCCTACCTAAAATCCACAAACAGGACTGTCCCGGCGGACCGATCGTGTCAGCCTGTTCCTGCCCCACGGAACTAATTTCTTGCTATCTTGACTCCATTTTCTCTCCCCTTGTCCAGTCCCTTCCTACCTACATCCATGATTCCTCTGGCACCCTACATCATATCAACAATTTCCAGTTCCCTGGCCCCAACCGCCTCCTCTTCACCATGGACATCCAATCCCTCTCCACCTCTATCCCCCACTGGAATGGCCTGATGGCTCTCAGCTTCTTCCTCAAACAGAGGCCTGAACAATCCCCATCCACCACTACTCTCCTCCGTCTGGCTGCACTTGTTCTCACACTGAACAATTTCTCCTTCAACTCCTCTCACTTCCTCCAAATAAAAGGTGTGGCTATGGGTACCCGCATGGGCCTCAGCTATGCCTGTCTCTTTATGGGGTGTGTGGAACGTTCCTTGTTCCACTCCTACTCCGGCCCCCTCCCACAACTCTTTCTCCGGTACATCGATGATTACTTCGGTGCTGCTTCATGCTCTTGTCTGGACCTGGAAAAATTTATTAATTTTGCTTCCAATTTCCAGCCCTCCATCATTTTCACATGGTCCATCTCTGACACTTCCCTTCCCTTCCTTGACCTCTCTGTCTCAAATTATCAACCGTCCAAGGGCCCAAACACTCCTTTCAAGTGAAGCAGCATTTCACTTGCACTTCCCTCAATTTAGTCTACTGCATTTGTTGCTCCCAATGCGGTTTCCTCTACATTGGAGAGACCAAACACAGACTGGGTGACCGCTTTGCAGAACACCTTCGGTTTGTCCGCAAGCACTACCCAGACCTCCCTGTTGCTTGTCATTTCAACACTCCACCCTGCTTTCATGCCCACATGTCCGTCCTTGGCCTGCTACATTGTTCCAGTGAAGCTCAACGCAAACTGGAGGAACAGCACCTCATCTTCCAACTAGGCACTTTACAGCCTTCCGGTCTGAACACTGGGTTCAACAATTTTAGATCATGAACTCTCTCCTCCATCCCCACCCCCTTTCCATTCCCCCCACCTTTTTTTTTCCAATAATTTATACCGATTTTTCTTTTCCTACTTATTTCCATTATTTTTAAATGTATTTCTATCCATTGTTTTATCTCTACCTTTTAGCCTTTCTCAATTCCTTCACCCCACCCCACCCCCACTAGGGCTATCTGTACCTTGCTTGTCCTGCTTTCTACCCTTAATTAGCACATTCCTTAGATAATACAACACTTCAACACCTCTTTGTCCTTTTGTCTGTGACATCTTTTGGTTATCTCCACCTATCACTGCCCCTCTATCCAGCTCTACTTGTCCCACCCCCCCTTAAACCAGCTTATATTTCACCTCGTCTATTTTTACTTAGTTCTGTTGAAGGGTCATTCGGACTCGAAACATTAACTGTGTTCCTCTCCGCAGATGCTGCCAGACTCGCTGAGTTTTTCCAGGTAATGATGTTTATCCAGTGTCTGGGAATTGGCTTTCTGCCCAGGACTGATAATGTCACGGCCATTATGGGTTGAGAGAGGTGCTATTTGTTGAGGGTCCACTATTTTGGAAGTCATTGGGAAGAATTTTCCCTTTGGTGAGCGGGGGCGGGGTCCGCTCACCGACCTGTAAAATGACACGCGGGAGTCCCGACATCACCGCGCGACTCGACTGCATGCCCGACGATCTGCTAAAGGCCTATTAAGGTCATTTAAAACCTAATTCATTCAATTCAATGAGCTGCCCGTCCAACCTTAATTGGCCCGCCAACGTAAAATGGCGGCGCATCCCCGATCGGGTTCATGCCAGCCCCCGCCCGCCCCCGCACAACCCCCCTCCCCCCAAACGGGGGGAAATTTCTGCCCATTGTCTCTGTAGACTCACCAACTCTGCTAACAAGCTTGGCTTATCAAATGCAAAAGGCCTTCGTGTAGTTCTGTTTGACGTTGGTCTGTGCATTTCCAAGTGGTCTGTTCAAAGCTTTTCAGACGTAACGAAGTGTGACATGTCCAAAACTGAGGAGTGAATTCTTTTATCCTGGTGACTGACAGACAGAGGGTCAGCCATCTTAGTTGTCCTGGTTCAGCAGAAAAGTCCACTTAAAAAAATAAGAAATAACAATATGGAAAATCTTTTTTAAAATGTACAGTATTGGGTTCTGTTCTGTAAAACTTTATCCATGTACTCAATTTTTACCCCTTTTTAAAGGTCAGGGTACAAGATGGTAAACAAGCTGCAGCAGGTTTTATGTAAATACCTGCTATTACCAACACTGTGGAGGGGAGGTGGGGAAGGCCTCTGGAATTTAGTCGGAGCAGAGTGGTGTGGTGTTGGTATCGTTGTTGGTTTGACAGAAATGGGGTTTTATTGAGGTCTGGCAGAACTAGGTGAGTAGTTTGAGGTTCTGGCTGTGGAAACACTGAACGGGGAGTCCTGGGGTCTGCAGCATGGAGGGGTCCTCAATGTTTGGTGCCAGAGAGGCAGTCTATGGTGTGACTGAAAGGGCACGAAATGTTGGCCGGAATTTTACTCCTCACTCTGGGCTTCCAGGCTGAGGGGGTGTGTAAAATCGGGTGGCATGTTGGAGGGTGCTATGCCTGTCATCCATCTGCCTTAACTGGAATTTTACCATGGGCGGACAGGTCTCAGTTGATCCACCCTTGGACCAATTGTGGCTGGTCACTTAAGGCCCTGCTCCTTACACCTCTGATATTTTACCAGTGGTGGGAGGGGGCTCATGCCACCTGGCAGTGGTCCAAAGGTAAACCATGGTGGCCTGGGTGTGGGAGGAGGATCCTCCTGTTTGGGAACCTTGTGCCCAATGGAGGCCTCCCCAAGGGTAATGGCCATTTCCATTTGCTCCCTTTTGGCTTCCTGATCGTGAAACCCCAACCCCCTCACCGGGGTCAGCTTGACTGGGCCTGATGAAACTGCCCCAACTTACCATTCATTTGGCCTCCTCCATGGTGCCTCATGAGGTACTGCTGCAGTGCCAGCAGTGACCACCACTCCACAGTGGCGCTGCTGGGACCATAGAACTGTTGGTTATCCAATTGGTCAGCAATTTTTCAATGAGAGGTATCCTCCCAGACGGGAGTTGAAGCCACAATCTCAGGCAGGTAACAGCCTGAGGACCATTAAATTAGGCCATGACTTCCCGGTTGTGTGGAGGCAGGCTGACCCTGAACTTTTCAGCCGAGGTTGGGGCTACCACCTCCACGAAAAGCTCTGGCCATTATCTAGGTGCATGAGCATTGATGTATATTAATGATTAATTGTTTCTCAATTATTATAGGTGCAGGTTTGTAGTTGCAAAGATGAAGGAACTTCATTAAGGCCACTAGGAATTACAAATATTAAACTTGCCAATCTTGCAGCATTTACAACAAGTTGTGTGGTACTGCAACTCTCTTTTGCAGGAGCCCCTTCAGCTTAAACATCATCACTGTGGAGCTAAGACATGACATGAAATCTAAAAACATTCAATTCATCAGGCACATGAAAAAATAGTTTTCTTCACTGCATCATAAACATTGTAAACACAACTTTGTGTATCTATTATCTTTGAATTAAAAGGATCAATGCATTTGAGTCACACATTTCGAATAACCTTTCGTACCTTTTCTACCTTAATAGCAGGATAACGTTACCTATTGAACTTGTATAAATGCCAGATTATTGTGTAAGATTGTGGAAGATGAAGACTATAGAGCAATCCATTGATACACTCCATATTTAGTTATTAGGGAGACCTTTGATCGCCACTTACCTTCACTAGAATGGATTGGTTTAGGCACTGTGATTGGCATACAAGCTCCACGATGAAAAGGAAATGAAGATTTACAGCAGGCCTTTTTTTTGGTACTATGATCACAATAGTCTACAGTCAGTTAACTGGAGTTTCAGTGCCCAACACGCCCGAGCGTAAAATGACGCGCGATGACGTCGGGCGTGCATCCTGACTTCATCATGCACTGACACGATATTTCACTTGGTGGGCACACACTGGAGTCGTCTGCGCACCCGCCGATAATTAAAAGGCCTATTAAGGCCATTAACAAGCTAATTTAATTCAAATTTACACTGCCTGTCCAGCCTTACAATTGGCGGGCAGGCAAAACGCCAAATGGCCTTTACATTTTTTAGGAAACCTCATCCACGAGTGGGATGAGGTTTCCTAAAGCAAATAAACATTAAAAAAAAAATTATTTTGTAATTTAAAACATGTCCCATCTCTTGTGACAGAGTCATACGATGGGACATGTTTTATTAAATTTTTACTGTCTTTATTAATTTTTTTAAAAAGGGCTTCAATCTCCCTGAGGCAGCTCCGTGCCTCAGGGAGATTGAAGCACTCTTTCACACGCTTGCGCAAACTGCGCGCTAGGCCCAGCTCTCCCTCCTACCCCCCCCCCCCCCCCAACCCCCACCCACACAGGCAGTGCTTAGCACTGCCGCTCACGATCCACGCAGGATGGGCCTTAATTGGCCTGCCCACATGAAATCGCAGAGTGGAGCTGATCGTCAGCCGATCGCAGGTGACGGTCAGCTGCCTGAGCGCCCCCACCAAGCACCCCCACCAAGGGCAAAATCCTGCCCTATATGTGTAAAGTCATGGGCTTATCCAAGTTAGGCAAAGGGAGTTTTGAAAAATGAAACATTTTCAACATTGCATTTGACCTGACTACTGATGGGTACAATGTAGAGCTTCTCCCACTTAACCCCAGTTGTGTGTTCCTCCTTTACCTCACTGAAAGGAAAAAAATATATACAGCTTGCCTTTCTTCATCTCTTATCACTGTCTTGGGATTTTTCAAATTGGTGTAGAGCCAGTGGATACTTTTTGAAGTGCAGTGGCTGATGTTAAGCAGGCAAATGTGACAGTTAATGTGTGTACAGAACGAGATCCCTGCAAAAGGCAAATGACTGAAAACTCAGATATCCTGTTTTTTCTGGGGTTCGCTGAAGAAGGAATATTTGCCAGATACAAAGAAAAACACTTGATTCTTCTTCAAATAGTGTCATGGGATCTTTCTGATCCACCTGAGCAAGTTGGCTTGAATTAAAAATCTTATTTGAAAAGTGGCAGCTCAGATAATGCAGCATATCATCAGTATTATTATGTATTATTCCATATGGAGTATAATTGTCTACCTCAGGAATTCTTCCCATGTTGTTTTGACAGGATACCTTCAACCTAATGTTGTAACTACCCTTATTATTGATATTATTTCTATATTACCCTGGCAGTAGAGGGGGGATTTACTGCTTCAGGTTGAAATGTTAGCAGGACAGGGTTTCTGCCTGATTTTCTTTAATCACCCCAGCATGACACATTTCCCTGAAACAGTGCTCGTGAGGAATGTCCGGCCATGCTGACAGGGAACACAGGATCAGGAGAGGGCTTCAACAGGAAGTACAGGGCTAGACTCGAAGGAGAGTGGGCCACTTCAGGGTCTTCATCTATTAATGGAGCTCAGGGCCTTTACCTCCACTTCCCAGCGCCTGCCACAACCTTCCACAGGCTGATAACTGGGATGGAAAGGAGGTCAAGGTGCCAGGATCCTGGGCTCAGCCACAATACCACCATTTGCTTATGGCACATGGGGAGGATTGGCAAAGAGCCCCTTGGCAGATCAGGAGGCGGGAAGTTCCAGTCAGGGAGGTGAGACAATGGTAGGTCTCGGTGTCTGAAGTTTCCAACAATTCTTATCACAATCCAAATTGAGTTTGGATGGGATTATGGAGCAGTATTCCACTTATATCGCTACCCCGACTGCCAGACATTGCTTTATTAGCCTGATAGTATATCTCTGCTCCAAGCTCTGATGTAATTGCAAACTTGAAGGAAATTATGCTTCAGCTTAAATAGTATTGAATTTATAAGTACATTATTGGGACTGCAGCTTTATGCCCAATAGAAATTGGACTGGAACTGCTGAGAGGTATTTTTAGCCACCTGCCACCAATCTGTCTAAGCTTGATTCTATACTAGATTGCAAAGCTAACACGGCACTGTTAATGGAAGACCCAACCCAGCCAACTGTCAACAAGAAGAGAGTTTTATCAGCAATATCCGAGCAGAGGTGAATCTAGATTAGAGGTGAAAGGATAGTGCCCTTGAACTCATTGTCACTAATCGTTTTTAGCTTAAACCCAGGCTCCACAGGCAAAAGGAGGGTGCAACTATAAAATACTTTATTTATTTAATAACTCTGCAATACAGTGGAACTACTCATTGCCGTTAGAAAAGGTGGTGGGTAAATTATGTGGAGCATGCATGCATGTAATTATAAGGTGTTTCCAATTAGCAATAGATGAAGAGATACTTTATCCAGTTAGAAAATTTATTTTGTGAAATATTTTTCATTGGCAGCTGTGACGGACAGGGGAGAGAGAAACCGTAGAAAAATTAGGGTACAGAAAGAGGCCATTCAATCCATTTGTCTGCACCGGATCATAGGATGGTTCCCCCTTTTCCACCTCTCGGCTGACTGATGACAGATGTGTTCTTAAAAAGAACAAGAAGTGTTTTAACCCCCTGAGTGCTGTGACTGTTAAGGATGGACAAATCACAGGATTTTTCGTAAAAAGGCAAAATGTTCATGACTCAACAACCAAAATGTATTTGCAACCACACCTACTCACCTCACTCATACAGGCATACACAAACACTAGGGAGATGGTGATTATCAAAATGGTAGCATGCACTTAGGTCTCAAAAGTTCAGAAATTCACTGGGTGGAATCTTCCACTCCAGGCCCAAGTCACTCCCGCTGGGGAACAGAGCAGGTGATTACACACAATCATGTGTTGCCTGCCTCATCATTTGTCTATGCACATGTTTTATGGCAAGTGTCATAGCTGGGTGGGCAGGAAGCTGGCCGCCTTGTCATTATGTCTGAGAGCCATATTTATAAAGGCACCCAGATGGCCCTTCATTAACGGTGTCAGGACCCTTGCAGAAAGATTTGCAGCAGAAGTTAGTAATCTCTGGCCCCACGATTCAGTGATGCCTCCCTGGAGAATCTCCTCGAGGAAAAGCAATGGATGGCAGCAGGAGGCCCTCTCGCTGATGACCTGGAAGGAGGTCGCCAGGGTGGTCAGCGCCCCTAGGGTCCAAAGGAGGACCGTCCTGCATTGCAGGAAATAGGTCAATGGTCTAATCTTCTCCGCTAGGGTAAGTGAACCTTCTGCTCACTCCAAACTCAAATCACCACTCAATTTTGTGATTCTGTCATGGGACGTGGCTTTCACTGTCAAGGCCAGAAGTTTTGTTGTCCACCCTTAAATGCTCTTGTAGTGGGGCGCTGCCTTCTTGAACTGCTGCAATCCCCGTGGTGTGCTGTTAGGAAGGCAAATGCAGGATTTGACCCAGCCACAGTGAAGGCATAGCCCTGTGGTATGGAAAAGGGGGCAGCTTGCAGGTGGTGTTGTTCCCATGTGCCTGCTGCCCTTGCAATCTAGCTGAGAGAACTCACGGATTTGAAAGGTGATATCAAAGGAGTGTTGATGAGTTGCTGCAGTACACCTTGTAGGTGGTACACACCGCTGTCACTGGTGGAAGGAGTGAGTGTTGTAGGTAGTGGATGGGGTGCCAATCAAGTGGGCTGCTTTATCCTGGATGGTGCCCAGCTTTTTGAATGTTTATGGAGCTGCACTCCTCCAGGCAAGTGGGGAGTATTCCATCACACTCCTGACTTGTGCCTTGTAGATGGTGGATAGGCTTTGGGGAGTCAGTGGGCCAGTTTTCAGCCATGGAATTAGCAGCCTATGACCTGCCCTTTCATCAAATGTGCTCACGATTCTTCTGCCTGTCTTTATGCAGGAGGAGACAGCCTGCAACAGGAGGGAGAGGGAGAAGCCAGGAGGTGGCATACCTAAGCTTCGACTCCTCACTCCATTTGAGCGGTAGGCTGCTGAGCTGGCAAGCGAGGATAGAGACTGTGCCAGTGCTGAGGCCAAGCTTGGCCTCTCCAAACGTTCGAGTGAGGAAGCATGCATTATTCTGAGAACCACAGAAAATCAAGTTGATTGACATGTGACCTAGGCAGTCACTCATTCTCACTTTTCTCCATTCTGGGGTGCCAGGAGAAAGAGGCGCAGTCCAGCATTCTCCACAGAAGAAAACCCCAGCACCCAAGACAGCTCAGAGGAAGAAGATGACGATGATTTCACAGCTGTAGAGCCCTCACAGCATTCACATGCACCCTCCATCAGTTCAGAGACACACACCCCGGTGGACCATGGATCTAGTTTAGGCTCAGGGTCACACTCTGGTCAGCTCACATACATGGGTCCAAAGTAGGCAGAGGCAGTGACAGCCAAGGTCTCTGGCACTTGGAGGACTGCTAAGTCAGAGATGATGAGCCTCTAGTAGTGGCCATAGAAAGTATACTGGAGATTCAAAGAGATGCACAGGAACTACAGTCGGAGCTGTCAGAGGCTGTCAACAGGGTGGCATGAGAGATGGAGGAGTCCGATGTTGTGCCTACAGCATGCAAGCACATCGAAGTCTCCATGGGAGGATGGAGGACGCCACAGAGGCTCAGGTCCAGTGGAGCACACAGTTTCTGCCAGATATGTGCTCAGACCTGCCATAGCCATGGGTGTGTTTCAACAGTGGCCATGCGAGACTAAGGCGGGACACCTCGACCTCCCTTCAGGTGCCCCTTCTCCTCAAGAAGTCAGGGAGGGGCCTTTAGGAATCCAAAGGGAGGAGAAACATCTGGCGGACATCCCTGGGGGCATCCACCCAGAACACAGCAATGGTGTCCAGGCATTCCCAATCCCCCCTGCCTGTGACCCCATCAGCTCCAGCTGCTCAAGCCACAGAAGGTGCACCTACCCCTGAGCAGGAGACCCACAGGAGGCTGGGGCCCTTCAGGGCTTGGACCTCCAGAGAACACCCTCTAGAGTCATCAGAGACAAGAGGGCATGATGGTCAGCAGTTTGCCTCCACCCCTTCTGCGGATGTCAGGGATGCACCTAGATGAAGTGATAGTATTAGAATGATTAAGATGTTTTGAATAAACACTGGTGGCATAGATGTCCAATCATTGTATATAGTTTTGGCACTTGTAAATAGATGTCAGCTTGCACTGATTGACTCTCCTAGATTCATTCTTGTTGTTAGTTGTTTTAATGGTCACGTGAACACCACCCCTTTCAGGGGAAGGACATCCTGGGGGAACCGGACATAACAGCAGGGTGGCCTCCTTCTCGTAATACATGGAGACATCCCTCACTGACAAGGGTGATGAGAGTCATGTACAAGAAGCCTCCCATTCACACTATTTCACTTGCCTCCACTGCCCTCGAGATTCTATAGAGTTCTTTGCCTTGTCGTCATAGAAAGGCTAATCTCATGAACCCTTGTCAGGCAGGTCCATTCTCCCAGAGGGGGAGGGGCGGCGTGGCGGAGATGTGAGTTGGCTGCCAATCACCTGCATGACCCTTGCAGGCATCCACCTCCCTCCTACCCTCCATCTCTAACTTTGACTGGAGCTGATGGCAAATTGTTCAGATGAACAGCAGCTCTACACTTTGCTGCTGGGATCTCGCTGTAGTGAGAACTCCCTGCGCCAGACCTGCTGTAGTGTAGGCTCACTGTACAGTGAGGATTTCAAAAGAACAAAGCTCTCAGATAGTACGCACATGATTATTAGGATTTGCCTTTAATTGTCCAGTTGTGCTGACCTTCAGCTCCACCCACCCGAGAAGACTCTCCTTCCACCTTAGTGTTTTGCAGTTGGACATCGAAGGTGTTGCCTTGCTGCTGCGGTGCCTTTCTGTTGTGATGGCTCCTGCCACATTTCAAACTCTACCACCGCCCACCCCCTGTCACCCACTAACTTCCTCCCATCACCATTGATTCCCCCAATGTGACCTTTACTCTCCCCTCTGTAACCATTGAACTTCCCCCCATCACCCTGGACCCTATAACCATTAACCTGGACATGCCTTCCCTCCCCGATGAGCCTACAACAGGTACAGTGCCATGCCCACCCTGATCCTGTCCACTCCCGATATCCGTGCCACCATTTTTGTCCCCCTCAATGACCCTCCCGATGAGAACTACACCCACCATATCCACACCCTGGCCCTCCCACTCTACCGCATCCTGACATCCTACCACATTCACACACTGACCCTCCCAGCCTAACGCAGCCCCACACACTGACCCTCCCAATGTAACGCAGCCCCATACCCTGACCCTCCCACTCTATCGCAGCCCCACACGCTGACCTCCCCCACCCTAGGACATCCCCACACCCTGACTGTCACACTCTTCTGCATCCCACTCCCCCTATCACCGTCACCGACCCTTTGTTCCATGAAACCCTCAGTTCTCACCCCCAGGGCTCTGCTATTGACTTCACTGACCCTTCCCTATAAAACATTTGCCTCTTCCCCACTCACAACCTCCTTCCCCACTCACCCCACCCCGACCCTTGCCTGCTCATATCGCCCCCTTTCCTGCTCACACCCCACCCCCCTCATCCCCACTCACACCCCACCTTCCCTGCTCACACCCCACTTCCATTCTCACACTACCCACTTCATGCCTTCAACCTCACCCCTTCCCTTTCGTGCTTAATGCCCTCCCCTCCTCCAGCAATGGTGAAGGCAGCATCAACTGAATAATAAGTCCTATAAATCTCCCTCATCGGGGAGGGCGCACCGCACGTTTGTCAAGTCGGGTAACCGAATGGCGTAAATTCTCGCTGACGAGGCAAAAGATTTGATGGGACCACAAGATCCTGGTTTATTGGCTTGGTAACCAGCATTCAGGAGATGCCAAATGGGTTCCTGATGATCTACAGTGGGAACATCAACCCACCATTAACCCGCCATGAAAGTCGGGAGAACACAATTCCTGGTGTCGGGAAACTGATTTTTGAACTCCCACCACATCTTCCACCCCCCCACCCGCCACAATTCCCATCAATGGTGGGAGGGGAAGATTCCGCCCACTGTCACACTTGTTTCTCCTAAGATGAAGTCTTGAAACGTCGCAAGCCTTTTGGTCCACTGAAGAAATAGAGCCTAGAGGTTGGTGAAGATGGACTCACAGTAATTTACTGCTTTAAGTAGCAGTTTTCTCTTGCTTTACTCTGGCTGAGATGCAGTCAAACCCCTGGGGAAAAAAACCTGGTTTGGTTCTTTAAACAGGTAAAAGGCAGCCCAAATCCTATGCCTTTCAATGGATCTTAGGGTCCTGTTCCTCGGCTGGTCTGGAACTTTCTCCCCTTGCTTGTTGCTCCAAAATGTGCCTTCTTAAATGTCACTTAATAGAAACTTGGGGCAGAATTTTACATCCCGTGGGTGGGCGCATGCCCAACCCAACCAGGTGTAAAATAGCGCACGATATTTCGGTCGGCGGGCACATGCAAGAGTTGGCAGCGTGCCCGCCGACAATTAAGAGGCCCATTAAGGCTATTAAAGTTTCGATTAGTGGAGATTTTCCATTGCCCGTCCAACGTTACGGTTGGCGGGTGGGTGAATCGACCTTTGCATTTTTGAGGAAACCTCATCCAAGGGCAGGATGTGGTTTCCAAGATTAATTTAAAAAAAGGTTAAAATGTTTGGACACAAATTTTAGCATCCATATGTTTCAGTGACTCATTCTGATGCGTGGGCATTTTTTCAGGATTTTTAAATCTGTTTTTATTGAATTTAAATTCTTCAGCTCCCTGAGACAACTCTCTGCCTTCAGGGAGGTTCCAGTGCGTGCTTCCCCCGTGCCCATGTGGACTTCGGCACTTGCCCTACTCCCGCCCCCCCACCCCGGCAGCACTGAGCCTTTCAGCGCGCGCTTCACGCTGGCTGGCCGTTAATTGGGCAGCCAGAGTGAAATCGCGGTTGGTGGCCGATCGCAGGCAGCGGGCCATTTCCCGGCCGTTCCTGAGTCCGCCCACTGCCCCCGTCTGACAACCTCAAAATTCAGCCCCTGGTTTCCATCATGTGACCATAGTATCTCATTGCCCTCTCAACTGGTCTCTGATGACCTGGCCTTTGACACACACTAGGGTCTGAATTTCACATTCATATCTCATTGTGTTGGAATAGGGTTCTTTCACAACCAATCTTTGGAATTCCACTCTAAAGTCGAGAAGCCTGCAAGTCTATTCTGAACCAGTTTCAGTCATTATTTGGATAAGGGACAATGAGATAATTTAGATGATTTCCTTTGAGTTCGCAATTACATTAATCCATAGGAAAGGTCTGTTGCATTTTAATGACTTCTTGACGAGATGTCGCGAAAGTTCATTCGTATTTTAATGCCTTATCCAGATATGCAAACTAGCTCCAGAGCCTTGCGTAGTCCCATGCATATTCACAAGAAAGAAAAAGTTCACTTGACCTCGCAACTCCGTTTTGCTTTAAAAATAAAGTGTCCATTCTCCATAAATCCATGAGCCTGTATTGAGCAAGCATGGCAGCAGCAAAGAGATGCAGATACTGTACAAAAAAACCATCATGTTAACCTGCTGCTTTCATATTATTCCTTCTACTATTTCAGTGTTGCTTGTGTCCAGTCCATCATCCAGCTGTCAAAAAAGCAGGCAGGAGGCCCTATATTAAATTATTTCGCAACGTTGATCTCTGAGTGTTCCTTGCTTCTCTGGATCAAAGTAATTTTTTTTTTTGCATCTGCACTCCAAGCCAGAGTTGTCCATTAAGAAGAAAGCAGTGGCTGGAGTATAAACCTATGGCAAGACATTGTCCTTGATCACAGTGGTGGGAAACATTCATTGCATTCTTTATCAAAATCCTGACGGGTGTACAGTTTTTCCTCTGACCCTGCTCATTGTTTCTTTTGCTTGTCAAAGTATATTGCAAAAACTGTATTCACTGATAAGCCCAAGCAGAATGGTGGAAACCGCACATTTTGAGCAGCTTAGATCAGCCCTGCGTGAAATTGTCTTTTTTTTTCTCTTCTGTTTTAATTCTGTGGACTGAAAAGTAGAAAGCGTCATTTCCTAACGTTCAATATTATAATACTTAGGGAAATTGAAATCTCTTCACAACAATGCTCATGAACTGACAGAAATCAGAGTCCAGAGGAACATTAAATGCAACAGCCTGCAATGCTATTTTCCAATTTCAATAGGATCTTACAAATCTTATTATACAGATAATGTTTATATTTTTATTTCATGCTCATTGGAATGAAACCTGACTCAATTTAAGGGAATTAAACATTATCCACCAACAGCAATATGAAATGAAATGTTCCACACCATTTCAACCCTTCCTAAGAAACGAAGCCATTGCACACAGAGCCATTTCCGCATTTAAAACTACAGAGGTGTTTGGGGAAGGAAGAGAGCACATGCATACTTATATTGTTTTTCATTAAGAAAACAAAATATGTTTTCCCTGTAACAGCTTCCGCTGCCAAATAACTTGTTTATTTTTCACAAAAATATCATAATTAAATGATTGCAAAACTGTTATGAAATTATCACTCTCTGCAGAGCTGTTAGACTTTGCAAATGCAGGCTAGCTGTATGTGAATATGTGAGAGCGTTTAATTTTGGCGTGTATAACATTATGAGTTTCTTTAATCAGACTCAGAAAATGAATAAACCAGTTTGAATTAACACAAAGGCATTGCACTTTCCAGAACATTTAGCAGTCTACCTGTCCGCTCCTCAGTCTCCGATATCTGGAGAAGACAACCCCTCTAATCTTAGGAGCCCCAGAACATGTATTTAATTAGTATAACCTTGCAACATGAGAACTCAACACCAGGCTTATCGTGAGAGGAAAATGCTTTCTGTCTTTGCATTTGTAAATCCAATGGAATAAGATATTGCAAACAAGCAGTACTTAACATTTTTAATCAATTCAAGAAGCATATCAGCAGAAATTTAAAATGTTATGGAAAGCTCAGAACTGGTATAGAAATGAAAATGTATTTGAAATTGTGGTAAGGGGGTGGAGTACAATGTCCTATGATGAAATGTGTGAATTGATACTAAGAAACCATTTCCTGAAAGTGATTCCAGAGACCGTTGTTTGACCAAGGATTAGGACTCTAAGTTAGATGGCTGAGGGTAATGATCATTTTTTCGTCTTATGAGCAGAATTTTCTGTTCATCGGGCAGGCGCGTGCCCGACCCGAACAAACGTAAAATGACGTGTGATGACATCGGGTGGGCATCCTGACATCATTGCACACTCGCGTGATATTTCGGTCAGCAGGTGCGCGTGGGAGCTCTCAGTCCACCCGCCGACAATTAACAGGCCTATTAAGGCCATTAACAATCTAATTGAATTAAATTTCTCACTGCCCGTCCAACCTTACAGTTGGCGGGCAGGCGAAAAGGCCAAGTGGCCTTTGCCTTTTTTCGAAACCTCATCCACGGGCAGGATGAGGTTTCAATCTGTCATTTAAAAAAATAAAACATTTTCATACTAATTTCTAGCATGCCTCTGAGAGGACATGTTTGTTAACACCTTAAAGTTCTTTATTTTTAATTTTCTTATGTCTTCTGCTGCCTCAGGGAGCTTTTCTTGCGTGCACCTGAATGCATGCGCGAAGTTCCCTGCTCGCCCTCCTCCCCCCCGCACACAGGCAGCGCTGAGCGCTGCAGCACGCATTTCACTCTGGGCAGACCTTAATTGGCCCGCCAATGTGAAATCGCGATCACGGCCTGATCGAGGGCGGTGGCCAGCTTCCCAACCGCTCCGCATGCCCCCGCCGAACCGGCCCGACAAGGGCAAAATCCTGGCTTATGTGTTTGAGTAGCAATCAACTGGTGGGCATTCACCAAAACCAGCACCCTGCGAGTTGGAAACGGTACAGACAACAAATCCCAGGGGAGTGATTCAAGAGAGAGCAATGATATAATAAGGTAGGACATGAAGCCATTGGTTTGAAAGGGTAGCCAGGAAAACAGCGCTGGCATGAGAGATCTCACGGAGCCCATGAAGTGGCTTGAAGTTCATGGAATTTGGTACAGATCTTATAAGACTTATCGTAACAAGGAACAAACAGAAGAGCTGTGTGGTGTGCATATTTTCTGACATTGGTGCACCCAGTTCTGGGGGGCAGGAGTATACACACTGTTGATATTTTGAAGGCAAATATGTACCGTTAGCCAAAATATGACTACAATATTCATTTTGGACAGTGGTAGGAATGTTAGTATGATTGAAGTATGATGCAAAGATAGGGAACGATTTAAATACTAATATTTTGATTGCCCATGTAGTTAATATGAGGCAGGACAGAGTTGGAAAACTGAGCCAAATCCATGCAGGATCGATGAAACCACGGATGCCGGTGGCATTGAGCAGGGGCAGGCTGTTCACTAAGGTCAGCCCAGCCAGGAGGCAGAAGACCTGTTGCATTAACTCTTAAGCACAGCAAGGACATCTGCTGCCATTTGGGACACAAATGTTCATGGAACCCTGGGAAGTATGAACAGAGGGGGATTTATTTGGTTCAGGGTGTTGAATCTAGATTAGAAACCAAGTAGAAGCAGAGTGCTGACCATAGGACTGTTCTATTTCAATCAAGTTCATCTGGGACATCCAATGTGGCACAGTAATAGGTGTTTACTATACCTCATCTGCAATGAAGCACTTTTGTAATTTTACTTGCTCAAGTGGAGGATGTAGGAAATCACATAATTGGTCCATTACCTGAAAGTAAAGCAATTTTATTGATGGGGCATGCTATAGACAGACAGCATAAGTACAGACACAGGCAGCATGATGTGGAGTTCTTAACTAGCTTTCAGCCATTATCACTGGTCATGTTTAGTTATATAAGGCTATTTAACTGAAGGACAAACACAGGCTTTCTGACTCCTGCTAAGCAACATTGACGTCCCATGCTATGTAGTGTATAAGACCATAACAAAATGTAACTCACAAGAAGTAATGATCACGGTAAAAACTTATCTGTCAGAAAGACAATTAGGGTCATTTTGAGTTGAGTACAGGTAGAAAACTGATCGTTGTGAATCATGCACGAGGTAAATCGGCTAGGGTTTGTAAAGGGTGGCTGATCAGCAGTCGTCAGCTTTTTGTCCATTCCTAAGCAAACATTACCTCCTTTATGTGTCCTGTGGTGCATTTTAACTGAAAGAAACTTGCTGATATTTTCACCCAAGCAAGATATTGGACAGATTCATGCATCTGTCTAAATTGTAATTATTTACATTTGGTTAATATTGTGCCACTTTGATGAGGAGGATGTTAATCTTGAATGTCTTGCAAATGCATAAATAGACCACAATTTCTCCTTATTTTTTGGTTGCAATACACTCCAGTTGACCATCTGTTGCTAATGCAATTGACTTCCGCTTGTGCAGAAAGATACAGTTTTAACCTCCTTGTGCTGAAGGAGTAATTAAGACTGATTTTCTTTGTCTGTCTCTTTGCTGATCTAATAAATTTGCCAGTGGTTGGTATGGGTCCTCGTGCACCCGGTGTTAAGTCTTTTTATTTACGCTTTTGGAACCAGATTCCTTTTAGTAGCTCACACAATTCTTCAGGTTAACTCTTCATTAACTATGACGGGAAGGTCTTAGTGCCAGAGATATATAGTTTATCCCCTCAAATGGTCTCTAACACAGTCGGGGGATGCAGTGTAGAAGGAAACTTGGAAGCTGTGTAACCAGCAACATCAAAATGAGTCATACGGAAGAAGGTAGGACACAATTTCAAACTCAGCAGTCTTGTCTTCTTTTATGACTGTCACCTTTGGCACTTGTGCCAAGGGTGAGTAAACCAAATATTTTATGGCGGAATTAGCTATTGGGATACTGTGTTAATGTGTTAGGATGTTCAAAATAGTTGAAAACTGAACATGGAAGTGGAAGAGGCAGGACTTCCAGAGATTTGCTCTGCTTCACAGTATAATTGGCTTGTTTTGCTTGGATTGGAACTGAATGGAACTGAACTGAGCTGGGACAGAAAGAGATGAGACTAGGCCTGAGTGAGGCGCAGATTGAGTGAGGAGTTCGGAATTTGGCTCAGGTGAGAATTCGGGGCAGAGGGGGGAAAGAGGTGCTCCTTTTTCTGAAATAAAAACAGAAAACGCTGGAGAGTCCTATGAAGAAGGGTCATACGGACTCAAAACGTTAATTCCGTTTCTCTCTCCACACATGCTGCCAGACCTGCTGAGCTTTTCCAGCATTTTCTGTTTATTTTTCAGATTTCCAGCATCTGCAGTATTTTGCCTTTTGCTCCTTTTTCTACTGTTTTTCAGCCTCCAGTGGTTGGTGAGTTCCCTTCCTCTTCTCCAAGCTAGGTAAGTGCAACTTTCTATTACTTGATCTGTGTAAATTATTAACAAATTCACTAATTAAGTAAATAAGGTTGGACAGAAATGGCAGGGCTGATGTTGTGCTGTAACTGCAGCATGTGAGGATCTGGAATGTACTGCAATTCCAGACAGCCAAATCTGCAGAAAGTATCTGCAGTTTGGGCAATTTTGGCTCCAAGTTGCCGAATTGGAGTCTGAGTTGTGAACATTGCAGGGCATCATGGAGAGTTACCTGGATGCTTTGTTCCAGGAGGTAGTCACTCCCCTTAGGGTTAGGCAGAATTTTAGAGTTGGTCAATGGTCAGGGACAGGAGGATGTGACTGTGAGTCAGGTAATTAAGGGGAACCAGCATGTAGTGATGGAGGAACTTCAGCCTTTGACACTGTCCAACAGATACGAGGTGCTTGCCACCTGTGTGGATGAGTAGAGGGATTGCGAGGTGGATGAGTGGACTGACCATGGCACTATAGTGAAGGATGCCATTCAAGTGGAGGGAGCAAAGATGAATGTCATAGTGATAGAATACGGTATAGTCAGGGGATAAGACACTGTTCTCTGCAGTCGAGAACATAAGTCCAGACAGCTGTGTTACCTGCCATTTAAGACAGAGGTGAGGAGAATTTTTTTCTCTCTGAGAGTTGGGAGTCTTTGGAACTCTCTTCCTCAAAAGGCGGTGGAAGCAGAGCCTTTGAATATCTTTAAGGCAGAGGTAGGTAGATTCTTGATAAGCAAGGGGGTGATAGGTTTTTGGGGGTAGGTGGGAATGTGGAGTTGAGTTAAGGTCAGATCAGCCACGATCTTATTGAATGGCAGAGCAGGCTCGAGGGGCTGCTCCTGATTCATATGTTCGTATGAATCTGCCTGAAATTGGTCTGCCCATTGCTACTTCTACAGTTTAGTGGCAGTGAAATGCACCTCAAGTGATAGTAGGTTGTCAGCCAGTATTGCAGGTTTAAATTACCCATGGAGGAGAAAATGGATCAGATTGTAAAATGGACTGCTGAGTCCCAAGCGCACAATGCTGGCCAATGCCACTATCTCTCAGTGGCATTATTTGTGATAAACCATGGTCAATAAAGAGTTTCTGCTTTTCATGTTACTCATATCAAGTTAAGGAACATCTAAGCTGGAAAATTTTCCATCTTCTGCTTGTAGTGCCAAGATTAGACAATCCATCAGGCAGAGGAGGAGTTAGATACAGAGTAAAATTTCCTTTCTAATACCCCAGCAACACACCCATGCACCTAACTGAAAAAAACATAATCTTACTCCTTATGGGTGGTTTGAATTAGAATTGAATTGGTGCTGAATAATGGAGAAATTGGAATTGTGACCTAACTGGGTTGAGGCTGTCTCAAGTCATGTCACTTAAAGATCCCTAATGGCAATTGGATAGAAGAGACTTTCAATCCATCTGTCTGATTTCAATTCAAATCCAAGTGCTAGAGGTGTAAGGACAGACTGTGCCAGTTGTTAGTGCGCCAGAGGGTTCTGAAGTGTAACATTACAATCATTAGCATTCTGTATTCCTGGAAGTCCTTTGTTTGTCATCCTATTGAAACTTCAGCATTTTTTTGTATTTCAGACCATTGTGATAAAGCACAATATAAATTTTACAAATGAACAATTCAAAAGCTTAAAATTCCTATATCAAATGGTATAAAATGTCTGGAATTTTAACTCATATGAACTTTAAATGGATTAAATTACTTTCCATTTGGATAGTATACTTAGAGTTTCATTGGCAAGTTATTTTAATATTTTGTCCGTTACACATGATATGGTGTCCTTGTGTCACATATCATCTATAGCAAGCAAGTGACCTGCTAGTGATGCTCTGAAACTAGTCAATAATAGTTGCCTAGGAACACATTGCTGATGAGTTCTGCCTATCTGTGAAAAAACATCCAACTTCCCCATTTAGCTTCCCTGTGATGGGAAGTTGACATGTGGGAAATGTGGTCATGATTCTGGTACCCTATTATTTTATGCTACAACATATTGCATCCTAATTCATTGTATGAATATAGGTCTCCCACACCTTGTATTATTTTACAGATGGGATGGAAGACCATCATGGAGGAGAAAAACAGAAAATGCTGGAAATATATGGAGAGAGGAGCAGCTAATGTTTCAGGTTGATGACCTTTTATCAGAACCATGGAGAACACGGGTACACCTCTCACTTTGGCTACAGACACAGGTTCAGTAACAAATGCTCTGAATGGGGTTATAGAGACTTTGGGCTCTGAGTGATAGTAGTTGGCTTTCTTTAGATTCATCATGTTGAGAAATTGGAATCAGACAATGGCCGGGATTTTCTGGCCCTGTTGCGAGCGGGACCCGCTGCGGGTGAGATAGTGCCCCTGCCAGAAGTCCATTGATTTGCGGCGGGGCCAGAAGATCGCAGCGGTGGGTGGAAAATCCGGCCCAATGGTACTGAAGGACCCTCAGCATCTTCATCATTGTCCGTGGTCTTATTACACGTAAGCCCCTGGCATGCTTGGGTATTCCCACCAGTGAAATAAGGGCAACATTTGTGGGTTCTCTTAGTTGTGAATCTGTACCAATCACTCTGTCTCATTCAAAAGAATCTGGATGTAGCCAGCAACAATTCCCACACATGCAATTAGGGACTGTCCACTGACTCAGAAAAATGAAGTATTGGACTATCTTCATTCATAGAGGCAACTTTCGAAACAGAACAGCTAACGACTGTGGGTGGAAACGACCATTGACAGGGCCCTCAACCGTGTCCGGCCCATCTCCCGCACATCCGCCCTCACGCCTTCTCCTCCCTCCCAGAAACATGATAGGGTCCCTCTTGTCCTCACTTATCACCCCACCAGCCTCTGCATTCAAAGGATCATCCTCCGCCATTTCCGCCAACTCCAGCATGATGCCACCACCAAACACATCTTCCCTTCACCCCCCCTGTCGGCATTCCGTAGGGATCGTTCCCTCCGGGACACCCTGGTCCACTCCTCCATCACCCCCTACTCCTCAACCCCCTCCTATGGCACCATCCCATGCCCACGCAAAAGCTGCAACACCTGCCTCTTCACTTCCTCTCTCCTCACCATCCAAGGGCCCAAACACTCCTTTCAAGTGAAGCAGCATTTCACTTGCATTTCCCCCAACTTAGTCTACTGCATTCGTTGCTCCCAATGTGGTCTCCTCTACATTGGAGAGACCAAACGTAAACTGGGCGACCGCTTGCAGAACACCTGCGGTCTGTCCGCAAGAATGACCCAAACCTCCCTGTCGCTTGCCATTTTAACACTCCACCCTGCTCTCTTGCCCACATGTCTGTCCTTGGCTTGCTGCATTGTTCCAGTGAAGCCCAACGCAAACTGGAGGAACAACACCTCATCTTCCGACTAGGCACTTTACAGCCTTCCGGACTGAATATTGAATTCAACAACTTTAGGTCTTGAACTCCCTCCTCCATCCCCACCCCCTTTCTGTTTCCCCCTTCCTTTTGTTTTTTTTTCCCCAATAAATTATATAGATTTTTCTTTTCCCACCTATTTCCATTATTTTAAAATATTTTTAAATCTTTTATGCCCCCCTACCCCACTAGAGCTATACCTTGAGTGCCCTACCATCCATTCTTAATTAGCACATTCGTTTAGATAATATCACCAACTTTAACACCTATGTCTTCTTTTGTTCTGTTGTTTGTGACATCTTTTGATGATCTGCTTCTATCACTGCTTGTTTGTCCCTACAACCACACCAACCCCCTCCACTTCTCTCTTTCTCTCTCTCTCTGCACCCCCCCCCCCCCCCCCCACACACACACACACACACACACACACACACCTTAAACCAGCTTATATTTCAACTCTTTCTTGGACTCACTCAAGTTCTGTCGAAGGGTCATGAGGACTCAAAACGTCAACTCTTTTCTTCTCCGTCGATGCTGCCAGACCTGCTGAGTTTTTCCAGGTAATTCTGTTTTTGCCATGTACCTAAAATTTGGTTTCAACATCCATGTAGACTGTTTGAGCAGAGTCCTTATAGTGACTTGTGCCTCATTCCATCTCTGTTGAGGTATAGTTCCTGGGCCTGCTAACGGAGTAATAAGCTGGGGTTCACCCAATAATCTTCCGTGGAAAAAATAATGAAATCCCTGGTCCAGACAAACAACGCATAACGTACCTGTTGACACAGCCTTGTCTTACAGGTAAGGAGATCCAAATGATTATCATCTGCCAATGCTTGGAATGACACAGTGGCATAAAAATCTTAGCAGTAGGTATGGTACAATCATTTACAGAGCCTTTCTCTTGTTGAATTGGGGGTTTTGAGGTGAAACTACACAATTCTGCCTGGGGGTCTTTGCGAATTATAGTCTCTGTGTGATGTGTGCAGATGGCTTGGCCTTTGTTGTGAAATCACTTTAAGAGAGAATATGCTAATGAATAAGTAGCCAGGATGAAAACCATGTGACCAGCGGACTTTGTTCAGAGGAGCTTTCAGTTTAGCTAGCAGCATGAGGTGTGAAGGAATTATAGGTGTGCTTTCCTGTTAACAATAGCTGTTGAATTTTTATATTAAATCTGTCGGCTGAGCAATCTTGCACTACAACTTCAAAAATCTAAACCTATGTTTAGTTTACCAGTCCTGTGCAAGACTGGTAAGTTTATATTAAGCAAACATAGAAAAACAACATGGTGAGCATCAGTGGTTCCTCTTAAACAGAATGATGAAGATTTGAAGATCACAGGAAAAGCCACAGACAAGATTTTGTGCTGTACAAAGACTGTATATGCATTGAAGATCCTGGGAGGCAGAGTCCCTCTACAGACAGTGTTTCACAGAGCAGTGAGTACCTGATTTGTGGGGTAGCCAGAATGGTGATGAATCAGGAAGTCCATTTTGAAACGGGCAATCAATTTTGAGGCAGAGAGTACAAGTTTCAGGGCTATCACGACATCCTCAGGTGTCGTTCCTGCACAAAAGACAGAAAGTGCAGAAAACAGAAAAAAAACTGAACTCCAGTCAGCAAACAAAAAAGAGGCAGAAAGGAACAAAAAAAAAAAAGAAATACAGCAGTTGCACTGCTGAGTCTTCTCACAGAGCAGCTGGACTACAAATCCCCTACACATCAACAGCATTCGTAAAAGACAGGAAACATCAGGAAGATGATCTTTACATTCCCTGGTGTTATGAACAAAGTAGAATAACACTTGTGTATTAAGAAAGGTAGAATGGTTTCAGTTTCAATTAGGTTGTTTGTGAGCCTTGGTGCCAGGGCGTCTGGGTAGACTCCTGACTAAAGATCAAGTCTTCTGGGTTTGTTTGTATATATACATTTTTAATGAGCTTTTACAACCCCTGAAGTTGAAGAGATGGGTTTAAAGGGGTTAAAAGTTTGGTGATTGTGGGGAAGAAAACACAAATTAGAAAAAAAATTACTGTTGCCTAGCGACAGTGGTCAAGTGACACAGACACAGAGAAAAGACAGTAAAGATAGTTCAGTGTGCATGTGAGAGAGGGGACAGGAATTTTAAGCTCTCTAATAAGAAACACTACAAGGCTATTGGGGACAGTAGTTGACCAAATAGTCAGCTATAGGACTTAGTAAAGTGATTGGTTTAGCAGAGGTGCTACTGGAAGACGGAGTTTAGGGAATTCATTTGTTTGCCCTGCAGTGAAGAAATAGTGAGTCTAGAGTATGGTTTTTGGGTGTTGTGGGAAGAGATACGAGTTGGTTAAGAAGCACCAAGTGAATGCTAAGGAATTCACCAGAAGAAAACTGTTTGCAGCTGTGTCAGTCCTAAGCTAGAAACCTTTGTGTCAAGCTCATGGTAATTCTTCACTGGCTTATGTGAAGAAATATTGTTGGGGTGAAGGAGTAGCATGAATTTGAAGTGTCATCTTGTGTCTGTATTGATATCTCTCCAACCTTTTTTTTCTGGTGTAATATAATTCATTTTTCTTGTTTAATAAATGTTTTATTCTTGGTGTTAAAAGTTCATTAGCAGACTCCTATGAATTTGTTCAGTAACTTCCCTCCTCGATTTGTTAAAAAAAAAGTTAGGATAGAAACATAGAAACTAGGAACAGGAGTAGGCCATTCGGCCCTTCGAGCCTGCTCTGCCATTCATTATGATCATGGCTGATCATCCAATTCAATAACCTGCTCCCGATTTCTCTCCCTACCCTATGGAAACCTTATCTATCAAGCCAGATTTCATTTTTGGACCTGACTTGCCCAGATTGTAACACTAGCATGAATTGGGAGGCCACAGATGTCCTATCCAAATTTAGGCTTTTTAAACAAAAGATGGAGCTATGCTTTTTAGATATCGATTTTATCAATTGAGGCATAGATTACAAAAGTAGGGAGATCATGTTGGAGTTGTATAGAACCTTGGTGAGGCCACAGCTGGAGTACTATGTGCAGTTCTGGTCACCACATTATAGGAAGGATGTGATTGCACTGGAGCAGGTGCAGAGCAAATTCACCAGGACGTTGCCTGGGATGAAACATTTAAGTTATGAAGAGAGGTTGGAAAGACTTGGGTTGTTTTCATTGGAGCAGAGAAGACTGAGGGGCAAGATCGAGGTGTACAAGATTATGAGGGGCATGGACAGGATGGATAGGGAGCAGCTGTTCCCCTTAGTTGAAGGGTCAGTCACAAGGGGACATAAGTTCAAGGTGAGGGGCAGGTGGTTTAGGGGGGATGTGATGAAAAGCTTTTTTACCCAGAGGGTGGTGACGGTCTGGAATGCACTGCCTGGGAGGGTGGTGGAGGCGGGTTGCCTCACATCCTTTAAAAAGTACCTAGATGAGCACTTGGCACATCGTAACATTCAAGGCTATGGGCCAAGTGCTGGTAAATGGGATTTCATATGTAGGTCAGGTGTTTCTCACGCATCAGTGCAGACTCAATGGGCCGAAGGGCCTTTTCTGCACTGTGATTCTGTGATCCGTCACAAAACTGGATAAACAGGTGGTGAAAATAAAGAAAACCATTGGAATCAAGGGGTAGCACAGAGTCAACACTTCAGGCCTGTCTGAGGAGGATCAGAAGGATCCTGCCAGGCTGTGGAACATGCTGGAGGATCAGCTTCCTGTAAGGGGGAACTTTAGAATACATCATTTAGAACTGATGTCTTACAAACAACAGTCACATTGTCATGAGTAGGTGCCATGATAAGGGCAAGACTGTGATTTCTTGGAAGCTTTCTGAACAAAAAATGGAGCTGGTTATAGTTTCAATGCCAATTTAATTTTTCCAAAAGGATCTTTTGGAGAAAAAGGTCATGATACTGACACACTGTTAAGAGATGGCAGAAAATATGAAGCCATTGAAGATGAACAGCAATGCCCACAAGCATTAGATGCAACTACAGCATAGGCATGGTCGCCAGGATGCAGAAAGCAAGCAAGTCATGTGGGAAGTGCAGTCTGCTGCATCCACCATGAAGCTGTCATGCTTTCCAAGACCTTTGTAAATTATGTGGTATAAAGGACACCGGGCTCACCCATGCAGGAAATCCAGAGGTGTGGCCAGTGTTAAGATGCAACCAAACAAAATGTATGTTTAGCGTTCTGGCCGCAACAACAGGGAGAGCGCCAGGGACCCGCGTAAGTGCAGGCACATACATGAGATTAGCAGCCAGACAGACCAGGGTGAAGATGCAAAGCGGAAAGATCTTCAACTAGAAAATGAACAGACTTTCCACATTGTGAATGTGACACAATGAGTGGATGAAGCCAAACAGAAGCTTTTGTTATTATCAAAATCATATGCCCAAAGAAAATTGGCAAACACACACTCACAGCCAAAGTCGACATGGGAGCCTGAATATCCTACCAGTCAGAACCTTGAAGGTTATGTATCTGGATCATTGGAAGTCAACGATACAACCTTTGACAGTCAAACTAACCCTAACTGCAAACAATGCGTGACCCATTCATTGCATGGTTACATCGATATTGAAATGCAGCCACTGCAAGTGTGCATGGAAATCACAAGGTGGACATGAGCGGACCAGCAGTAGCAGGGCTAGCAACGTGTATGGAACTCAATATTGTGACACGAGATCACCAAGATGCCAACCACAGCAGAAGAGGCCAGGAATAATCATATTGAGTCAGTCCATGACCTACAACAGTTGTACCCAGACAGATGCGACGCCATAGGAAACTTCAGACGTGATTCTGTTCTACATCTCAGAAAAGATGCAATTCCATTGATTGACCCTGCTGGAAAGTGCAGTGTGTACATACAGGAGAAGCTAAAAAGTGAGTTGGCTGAGATGGAGTGTAATGGCATTATGCATTGTGTGCATCAGCACACCGACTAGCTCAGTTGCATTAAATGTGCTACTGAAAAATGATAGCATAATCCAGTTATGCTTAGGCCAAAGGCGTCTAAATCTTGCTTCAAAGTGGTGCCCACACAAAGTTTTTCTCCAAATTGGACACCAAACGTGGATATTGGTCGGCTCATTTCGCAAAGGGATCTCAAGTAATCACTACTTTCAGAACACCATTCAGAAGATACTGCTTCCGGAGATTATCTTTTGGGTTATCCATCAGTCAGGATTCGTTCCAGCAGCATATGGACACAATTGCAGAAAATATCCCTAGATGCATATGTATCGCCAATGATATTGTGGTAATGGGCAAAACCAAAGAGGAGCATGACCAAAATCTGCACTCACTGATGGCAGCAGCTCATCATGAAGGACTCGTTTTCAACAGCAAGAAATGCCAGGTGAATGTGGGTCAGATTAACTTTTTCAGCTCTATCTATTCAAGCTCCAGGATCTGTCTTGACCTAGGCAAACTCGAAGATGTACGACACATTTCTACTCCCCAGGACTTTCAGAGATGCCTCAGATTTTTCAACTTCTTAGCTCCATGCATACCCAACTTTGCTGATAGAGCATCATCACATACAGAGCTGCTAAGCAAGGATGTTCCATATGTATAGCATGTTCGAGTCACTGAAACAGGCATTATCAGGAAAGACATGTATTCTGCAATACTACATCCCAAGAAAGGATACAATCTTAGAGGTCAACACATCTCAAAAGGGTTAGGAGCCTGCATTATGCAAGATAGCAAATCAATTGCATTTGGTTCCAGAAGTCTATTGAAGGCACAATCCAACTATTTGAGCATAGAGTGTGAGGCACTTGCTCTGATATTCAGTATCATACGGTTCCATATTTGTACCTATTTGGTAAACGATTCATTATGGAAGCTGACCACAAACCACTGGAAATGATTTAGCAGAAACTATTGACAAGGGTGCCACCCAGACTACAATGACTTCTGATGGCTATGACTTCAATGTCTGTTAAAACCTGGTAGCAAAATGGTTACTTCAGACAGACTGAACAGGTTACCCAATCCAAGAAAAACTGCAGATGCCTCGCTAGACCTACAAATAGATGGCATAGACAACGAAGTAGAGGATGTGCACAATGTCAATCTAATTAATTTTGATCAACACAATTGCAACCAACTTCAAGAGGAAACAGCAAATGCTCCACCACTGATGGCAAAATGGAGCATCATTGTAGATGGTTGGCCTGATGCAATAGCAGAAGTGCCAGACACTCTCAGATGTTTTTGGCTGCACAGAAGAGGTGTGAATTTCAAGGGAAAACAGGTGCTTGTACCCGAAGCTCTTCGCCAGGGCATGCTGAGTCATATGGACATAGAATGACCAAGGTGCCTGACAAGGTATACTGTGTATTAGCCAGGGGTCACCAAAGAAGACAGTGAGTACGTGCAAAGCATGCCTGAGACACCAGCCATACCAACACACAGATTCTCTACATCCTCATAAAGGATGTTCCATCGTGCCCTTGGTCTAAAATCGCAACAACTGTATTCACTATCCATGGCAATAACTTTCTCCTAGTCACTAACTACTTTTCCAAGTTTCCAATCATCATACAACTGAAGGATACCTCAAGCATGTCTGGTAGACACAATGAGTTCAATATTCAGTTTGTTCGCTATGCCTGAAGAGATCATACCAGACAAGGGCCACAATAAACTGGCAGACCTTTTAGGGATATGTGCTAAAGAAGGCATAAACCATGTGACAGCTTCGCCACACTTTCCCAGGTCCAATGGTCTCACTGAGTGACTGCTTCACACTAAGTTATTAATTATAAAGTGCAGGGAAACAAAACAAGATCTCTGTATCATCATGTGACATTTAAGAGTGACACCTTTAGACATGGGCTTATTGTCACCAACAGAAATCATGGCAGGTTAGGACAACCTTGCCAACCTGTCCCATTTCTCAGAAGTACGGGAGAAACTTCTTGAAAAACAAGGGAGATTGAAGACGGTGTACAACTGACATGCTGGTGTGGAACTGCCTAGTCAGCACCTAAGACAAAAGGTTCGAGTCATACATCCCACTCATGAAACTTGGTTCCCCGCAGAAGTATCCAAAGTGTGCAATGAACCTAGATCCTATGAAGTTACAACACTGAATGGAGTAACATTAAGGTACTGAAGACAATTAAGAGAATTGTACAGCTGTAAAACTAGCAGTCCAACTGTATTTAGAACACATCCAAAGATGGACTTGGAGAGTGACATTGTGGAAGACCACCATGAAAACAATCAGCATTCTGGCAATGCACAAAATACCAACACATACAAGTCAAGGACACCCAAGTGATAAGTCTAGATCTCACGAAGGTCAAACCATTATGAGATTTGTGACGATTGTTAAACCATCTATATGTTATACAGACTCTTGAACTCCCAATTTTTTAAATCCTTAAACGCTTGGAAAGAGATTTATTTTTTGTGTAAATAGTTTTTGCAACTACCCTAATATATATGTATTTTCACTCTTAATATATGTAATATTATCTTGGACAAAAAGGGGACGTTATGTTATAATTTTAAGAGACAATATGCTAATGAGTAAGTAGCCAGGATGAAAACCATGTGACCAGCAGACATTGTTCAGAGGAGCTTTCAGTTTAGCCAGCAGCATGTGGAGCAAAAGAATTGCAGCCATACTTTCCTGTTAACAATAATTGTTGAGTCTTTATAGTAAACCTGTCCGCTAAGCAATCCTGTACTACATCTTCAAATAAACCAACCTACATTTAGTTTACCATTTCTATGTGAAATTGGTATGTTTGTATGAAGCAGGCATAGAAATATACCAGCCTTCATGCACAACTGGCAGGTCCTGAATGACTCCTCCTTTTGTGCCTAGGATGTAAATGCCACTCATTGTCTTTCATGCCTTCACTGATCCTCCTCCCCTCTCTCTGGAATCTGCAGATAGACAGGGATGTACCTTGGTATACCTATAGGCCCTCTTTATGTGTGATATAATTGTAGTTCTTTTGGCACTTATTGGTTATAGATGAGGTGCAGCTTTAAACAGAGTTGCATAGCTTCAGCTACTGGTAAGCAAAACAAATACAGCAATAAGCTGCACATTGAGAAGTCATTGGGTCAAATTACAGCTCCCAGCTACAACCACCAAGTCAATTTCTCTTTAAGAAAGAAGAAGCAACATTGTTGACTTTAATCATTTAATACAGAACAGTACATAGAAATATAGAATACAGAATTCACAGGGCACTATGCTCACAATCCTCATGTGTACAGATATCAGCAATGTTGGAAATTTGTTTTGGATCTGTGGACTCCAATTTGAGAACTTTTATTGCGCTGTGCTACGATTATTGCTCAATTCCCTCCACTCTAAATGGTAAATTCAGCACAAAACAAGTGATAAATGCTTTTAGGGCCTCTCTAAGTGTATTATGTAAAAATATAGGCAGAAGATAAAAGCAAAATGTTGGTGGACCAATGAGGAAGAGACAACAATGAAAAGCAACAACAATAAAAATGGTTCTGAATTCTACAAGTTGCTGGCAAACATGTTAATTCATTGAAAAAGTATGCAGAAGTTTTGATCCACACTTCAGGTCATTGACTGCTATGTATATTTACAATTGGCGTGGGCATTTATATTTTCATATTCATTTTTAGCAAGTTTTTAGAAAGTTATTACACACATATTACAAAATAAAACTCCTTCGGCAGTAACTTCTGAGCTCCCCAGCATCACATTCGGTGGGGAGATGGGGGGGGTGGTGGTAACCCAAAGATGATCTGGGAAATCCCTTTCAGAAGCTCCCAGGTAAGATTTGCATGCCAATTATCCAGATGTGCAAACTTCCTCTGGATAATTGCCATGCACTTGAAACCATTCAAAAATGCAATTTAAATCGCAAACTTCAGATGGTTCCAGCTGGGTTACACCGATAGTTTCCCAGAAAAAATTAGAAGGACTATAACCACTTCTAAATTCTGGGTAACTATTGACCAATCTCCCTTGGGAGTCCTCCCACATGACCGACCTCACCCCCCCCCACCCCACCCAGCAACCACTAGCCCCCACCATGGGACTCCCCAAACCCCCTGACCCCCAGGGCTTTCCCCCCCTATCCCCCAACTACCCCACCCATGGGATTCCCCCAACACTCCCAACCCCTATGGGACTCCCTCCACTCCCCAACTACACACCCCCACAGGACTCCCACAACCCCCCCACCGACTATTCCCCTCCGCGGGAATCCCTCATCCAGATGGGATTTCCCCCTAACCCCCATCTGGACCGACTCTCACTCCCAGGCCTGACTCAGCCCAACCCGAGACCTGACACTCCCTCCATCCCCTATGCCCACCCTCCCTGAGATCTGATGACACCCACGCCCTCAGGCCCAATTGGGGCCCTCCCCCCTCCACCCCAGAGGCCTGACAACATCCTCCACCCCAACACCCCCGCAGGCCCGACCCAAGGCCAGACACCCCACCCTCTAGGCTCGACACTCACATCCCCAGGCCCGATTGGACCCAACCCCTGCTGCCCAAGGCCTGACACCCTCCCCCTCACCGCCTACAGGATGTTGCTGAAACCACATCTGCATCTGTGTTGGTCTCCCTATTTAAGAAAGGTTATAAAAGCATTAGAAGCAGCTCAGAGAATGTTCACTTGACTGATACCTGGGATGGAGGGATTATAATATGAGGAAAGGTTGGACAGACTGGGCCTGTCTCCATTGGAGTTTGGAAGAATGAGAGGTGATATTATTGAAACATATAAGATCCTGAGGGGACTTGATATGATGGATGCTGAAAGGATGTTTCCCCTTGTGGGAGAGACCAGAAATAGGGGATACAGTTTAAAAATAAGGAGTCTCCCATTTAAAACCGTGATGAGGAGACATTGGACTGAATTTTGCCATCGGTGACCAGGGGGCGGGGCCTGTCATTTTACGCGACGACCTGGGGGTGGGGCCCACTCGCCGACGTGTAAGATGATGCGGGATGACATTGGGGGAACCCCCGATGTGACCCTGCCTCATTTAAATCTTCAGGAAGGCGGGCCCACAGCAAAATCAGTTGCGGGCCCGCCGACCTGTCAATGGCCACTTGAGGCCATTGACAGGATAATTAAAACAATTAAAGGACCTGCCTGTGCAATCTTAAGGGAAGAATCCTGGTGCACAACTATGAATATGGGTAAAGACACCTTGTATCTAGGGAATGCCATATGCCTGATGAAGTTCAGCCTGCCTGATCAGCTGTTGATAAACCCCAAACTCTGTCACATGACTGAAAAGGCCAACTTCTAACCCTGTAGCATGGGGGTGAACTATATTCCGGCGGATCTGACTGCTTTCTGCACTTTGTTCCTGGTATTGCCCAGTACAAAAGAAGTGGAATATGCTGGCCACTTTCATTTCCATTAAGAGTGTCATCCTCATTTTTCTCTGTGGCTGGCTGTCGAAAGTTGAAACACATTAAAGTGCAGCCTCTTTACTGTTTATCAGTGAGAGTCAGATAAGGGAAACACTAGTGTTGTCACACTGTATTGGATGGTAATGAGCCAGGTAATTCCACACGCTATTATCTCAAACCTTCTAGATTGTGATTTTTTTAAGGGCAGCCCCATTTACCTCCAAAGTACCTAGGAGACTTAATTCAACACAACACATTTCTCAAATCTCTTTAGGGCCTTTGGAATGCTGCTCCCTCCAAAGCTTAAATGGAAGAAATTAATACGATGTGGGAATAAAGTAAATCCTGAATAAATCTGTACATTAATTCCTCATTAATTGCTGGCTAACAAGCAAAATAACACACTGGGTGCATTCATTTTCATTAGAAATATTTGCTCCCAGGAGCAATCTTAGAAATTCAGGTAGAAGCATGCTAATAAACTATTAAATATAACACGCCGTATTACTATATATTAGTGCACATTTAGTTAATTCTTATGCTTAGGGAAAATTTAAACTGGAGTAGATCCTTCTGCCATATCAACTTATAAATTTCCTCTGGTTATTATTTAGTGAAAACATGGACATGGGTTTGTGGTGCAGTCAGGCCAGGAAAAAAGTGAGAAAAGACTTTCTATTTATTTATGTGGGCATCTCTGGCTGTGCCAGCATTTATTGCCCATTCCTAATTGCCCTTGTTCAGAGGGCACTTAAGAGTCAACCATGTTGCTGTGGGTCTGGAGTCATACTTAGGCCATATCTGGTAAGGATCAGATTTAATGAACCAGATGGGTTTTTATGACAATCAGCAGCCATTTCATGATCATCATTAGACTTGTAATTTCAGATTTTTAGTGAGTTCAAATTTCACCATTTGCTACAATGGATTTAAACCCAGGTCCCCAGAGTATTATCCTGGGTCTCTGGAATACTAGTCCAGTGATAATACCACTACACCACCACCTCCCCACTACTGCTACTCTGAATCTTTTTCCTCAGCCCAAAATGTGAGAAAGGATTAAAAAGAATTTGCATTTATATATCACCTTATCACATTTTTCAGAAACATCTTTGCATACAATTAATTACTTTGAAATGCAGCGACTGGTCTGATGGAGGTACACATGCAACTATTTTGCACACAGAAACATTCCACAAAAAGACAATGAAATGAATGACTATTTAATCTGCTCTAAGACGGTATTAGGTGAGCGAGCAATGTTGATCAGGCCATCAGAGAACTCAAATAATGCCTTTGAATCTGTAGTGTCCACCTAAACAGAGAGCACTTTGGTTTAATGTCCCATCTAAAGGATAGCATCTCTGTGACAATTCACCAGTACTGCACTGGAGTAGATTATGTTTCATTTACAGACTGGGGCTTGAACCTACAACTTTCTAATGAACATGAAGGTGATACTAATTGAACCAAACTGACACTTAATTTAAAATATTGTTTGATACTAACAATATAAACCTTAGTAAAGGCTTCCTCAGATAGATTCGGACTCAGGCTGAATTGCAGTGGGAGGTAGAGATCAACCATAAACTGATAGAATGGCAGAGGGGCCGAATGGCTTATACTCCCACGCTCATGTCCATAAGTTATCTACAAACTGATAATAGTTTAAATTAGATTTAACATAATGCAACAAAGGAATAATAACCAGCTACCTCATGCTGCAAAATTATGCAGTTTTGGAGAATAATTCATTCTCAAGTGAAGCCTGTCATTAATTAACCAAAGGAAGGGAAAGCTTTCAAAGTGTCAACAATGCTAATACTTTCGCTATAAATGTAACCTAAATAAAGCGCTGCCACTTAACTATGCTGCAAAGATATAGTTAATTCAGGTGGCTTATAATCACATTAATTGAATGATTGTTTTTAAAAAAACAGGCAATGTGCCTGATACATGGTAAAGGTTCAATTATAGGTTGAAGGAGACGTATAAATATGTCAATTTGACTCATGTGTTACACTAATGCTAAAAATCATTGATCTGACTTAACAATCAATTGATTGCACCAAATGTGATTGAATTTCTAAGTATTTCAAGCAATATTTCTTTCTAAATGTAGTATTTGTTATGGTTAATTTCTAAAACTCAACAATTGATCATTGAAGTGGTCATTTTTTGTGCAGAACCACGAGTAAATAGGAATTCTAAATAGGAAGTGGGCTGATTCTGCTGAATTCCACAGAGCGGGGGATAATACCCTCACACCATGGAGCATTATAACTTCACCCTCTAACACCATAAAGCACAGTAACTGGGAATATATTTTCCTTCATTCTGTAAACTTAATGAAAAATTAAATATGAAAAAGGTTATAAGCTATATGCTGCAGTGTGCTCCACTCTGCTCACGCCTGCTCTTTTGCTGAAATTAGCAGACGGAGGAGAATATAATTTTATGTTCTTTCACATTGTCAAGCTCAGTAATTCTTGAAACCAGATTCCTGACAATTCCATTAGCTCTCACTGCTTGAGCTAAAATATTCAGAAAAATCAACTGAAATAAGATGAAAGCGAGAGAAAGGATGAAGTTAATTATCATACTTTGAATCAATCGTGGAGGCATGAAATGTATTGTACAGCAGGAGGCCATTTGGCTTATCACGTCTGTGCTGACTCTTTGAAAGAGCCACCCACTTTGACCTGCTCCCGAGTACTTTCCTTATCTTTCCTTTTCTTCCTCCAAAATATTTACCTACTTCCCTTTTATAAGTGGTTATCATGGGTTCTGTTTTCACCACTGCCTCTGGTAGGGCGTTACCCTTTACATATAAACAATTCTCCTAACCTCTCCCTCATGATCTTATATATACATCTTATATAAGATGATAAAGTTTGGGATGGAATACTCCCCACTTTCCTGAATGAGTGCAGCTCCAACAACACTCAAGAAGTTCGACACCATCCAGGACAAAGCAGCCCATTTGATTGGTACCCCATCCACCACCTTCAACATCCACTCCCATCCCCACCAATGCACAGTGGCATCTATGTGTACCATCTACAAGATGCAGTACAGCAGTTCACCAAGGCTGCATAGACAGTGCCTTCCAAACCTGTGACCTCTACCACCTAGAAAGACAAGGGCAGCAACTGCAAGGGAGCACTACCGCCTGCAAGTCCCCCCCCCCCAAACCACACATCATCCTGACTTGGAGATATCTCCCAATTTCTTTACTGTCATTGGGTCAAAATCCTGGAACTCCCTCCCTAACAGCATCATGTGTGTACCTATACTGCCTGGACTGCAGCAGTTCAAGAAGGCAGCTCACCACCACTTTCTCAAGGGCAATTGGGGATGGGCAATGCTAGCCTAGCCAGCGACACCCATACCCTGTGAAAGAATAAAAGAAAATGATTCCTGCTAGTTACTGACCAGTGACCAATTTACTTCAGTAAAATCTTTCATGCTTCTGAACAGTTCCAGCAAATTTCCTCTTAATCGTCTCATCCTCGTTGTCATCTTAGTGAATTCCTTTTGTATTTCAGCATTGCCTAAAACTGGCCCTATTTGCTAAGACTTCCTGTCCCTGAATTTTCTTTTCAATGGATTCAATGAAGCGAATTATTGAAACCAATAGTCAGGAAAATCAGACAGGCAACTAATCCAATATCACCTGTTTTATGAAGTTCACCCAATATCCTAACTGTAGTTTAACCAAGCTTTGTATAGTTTAAGCATTGCCTCTTTGTTTTTGTACTTGATGCCCCTATTAATAAAGCCGAAAATCCTGTATGATTTTTTAAAAGCTGCTACAACTTGTCTTCCCACTTTTAAAGAACTATGTATTTCATTTCCTTTATCTGTCTGCTTTCTCCTATTCTTTTAAAGCTTTAATGCATATGTCCCCTCCTTATTCTTCCCCTCAAAATGTACCACTTTTGAAATCTGCACATTCAAAGCCATTTGGCATATCTGAAAGAAACATAGAAAATAGGAGCAGGAGTAGGTCATTCGGTCCTTCTAGCCTGCTCCGCCATTCAATATGATCATGGCTGATTCTGTATCTCAATGGCATACTCTTGTTCTCTCCCCATACCCCGTGATGCCTTTGGAGTCTAGAAACTATCTATTCCCTTCTTAAATACATTCAATAACCTGGCCTCCACAGCCTTCTGTGGTAGAGAATTCTACAGGTTCACCAACCTCTGAGTGAAGAAATTTCACCTCATCTCAGTCCTAAATCACCTACCCCGTACCCTGAGTCTGTGACCCCTTGTTCTAGACCCCCACCCCCCCTCCCCAGCCAGAGGAAACATCATCCCTGCATCCAGTCTGTCCAGCCGTCAGAATTTTATACATTTCAATGAGATCCCTTCTCATTCTTCTAAACTCCAGTGAATTCAGGCCTAGGCCGACCCAGTCTCTCCTCATACGACAGTCCTGCCATCCCAGGAATCAGTCTGGTGAATCTTCGCCGCACTCCCTCTATGGCAAGTGTATTCTTTCTTAGGTAAGGAGACCAATGCTACACACAATCCTCCAGGTGTGGTCTCACCAAGGCCCTGTATAGCTGCAGTGAGACATCCTTGATCCTGTAATTAATTCCTCTCACAATGAAGGCCAACATACAATTTGCCTCCTTAACTGCTTGCTGCACCTGCATATTTTATGAACCCATCTATATAAGTTACTTAGAGTTCTCTTCATAAGTTAACAAGATTCTGCAGTTTAGTGTCAGCTGAAAATTTTGGTTTTTGTTTTACTAAAAAACATATGAGATCTTAAGCTTTACTCATAGGGGCATCAAAGAGACAATGCTTAACCCACAAAAATATTCAGATCATTTATGTATAAATATAGACAAGGGCAATGATTCTAACTGAGGTTTACATCTTTCCAGTTCAAATCTGCTCATTTGCTGTTATTCTCAGTTTTCTGATCTTTAACCAACTTCCTGTAATATTATATTGATTCATTTTATTAACAAACCTCCTCGGTAGCACCTCTTCAACTAGGGCCTTTTCAAAATCTATATACATGACATACACTTGTGTTTCTTTTATAAATGAATGTTATATTTCCTCCAAAGACACCATTAAATTTGTCAGACATAGCTTGTCTTTTACACATCCTTTGAATAATCTCATTAGTACCCACTGTCTGCTATACGGCAGATAATATGACTGTATAGTGTTAACAGATAAAAATTAAACAATTCTAAAATAATCCTAAAATGTACCCAGAAATTTATCTATCCCATTACGTTGTCAGTTGGGATCAATGGTTAGTTCTCCTACCTCTGAGGCAGAAGATTGTGGGTGTAAGTTTCAATCACCCTGCGATTTTTGAACTCAGGGTGGCGGTTTCTGGTTTGCAGTGTGCCTATGTCCATTGGAAACAGGGTAGGCATGACAGAAAGTGCCTCTAACCGCTTGATTTCTATCAATGCAGTATCAAAACTAGTGGCTCCCGTGCCACACAACAGAGTTGTGACGAAAGTTATAGGTCACGGAATAAAAGGGACGGTAGCAACATGGATACAGAAGTAGCTGAGGGATAGGAAGCAGAGAGTAATGGTTAATGGGTATTTTTTGGGCTGGAAGAAGGTTTGTAGTGGAGTTCCCCAGGGGCCAGTACTGGGAACCTTGCTTTTCCTGATATATATAAATGATCTAGATCTTGGCGTGCAGGGGACAATTTCAAAGTTTGTGGACGACACAAAACTTGGGAGAATTGTAAACTGTGAGGAGGACAATGTAGAACTTCAAAAGGACATAGACACATTGGTGGAGTGGGCAGATAGGTGGCAGATGAATGAAGTTCAATACGGAAAAGTGTTAAGTGATGAACTTTGGTACAAAGAACATGGAGAGACAGTATAAAACAAAGGATTCTATTTTAAAGGGTGTGCAGGAGCAGAGAGACCTCAGTGTATATGTACATAAGTCATTAAAGGTGGCAGGACAGGTAGAGAGAGCTGTTTCTAAAGCATAGAGTATTCTACGCTTCATTAATAGGGGCATAGAGTACAAGAGCAGGGAGGTTATGATGAATAAGACACTGGTTAGTCCTCAGCTGGAGTATTGTGTACAGTTCTGGGGTGCCCACACTAAGGAAGGATGTGAACGCATTGGAGGGAATGCAGGAGGGGTTTACAGGAATGGTTCCAGGGATGAGACTTCAGTTATGAGGAAAGATTGGAGAAGTTGGGCTGTTTGCCTTGGAGAAGGGAAGGCTATGAAGAGGCTTGATAGAAGTTTTTAAATTCATAAGGGGCCTGGACAGAGTAGATAGGGAGAAGCTGTTCCCACTTGTAAACAGATTGAGAACCAGAGAACACCGTTTTAAAATGTTTTGCAAAAGAAGCAAATGCGAGGTGGGAGAAAACATTTTCACACAGCGAGTAGTTAGGGTTTGGAATGCACCGCCTGGAAGTGTAGTGGAGGCAGTTTCAATTGAGACATTCAAGAGACCATTGGATGATTATTTAAATAGAAACAATGTGCAATGTTTACGAGGAAAAGGCAGGAGATTGGCACTAAGTTAAAATGCTCGGAGAGCCGGTATAGACACGATGAGCCAAATGGCCTCCTTCTATACCGTAACAATTCTGTGATTTAGTCCTGGTGTCCATATTGGTGCAGCTGTTCTCTACACACTTCAGGGAGCCAAGTGTTGTTAGAAAGAAAAACAGAAAATGCTGGAGAAACTCAACAGCTCTGACAACGACTGTGGAGAGAGAAACAGAGTTGATATTTCGAGTCTGTATAACTCTTCTTCTGAAGAAGATTTCCAGCATCTGCAGTATTTTGCTTTTATCATTTGTTAGACAGCATGTGTTCCAGGCATGCCTGCCCTATTTAAAAGCACTGTCCCTATAAAAGGAAAGTTGCAGCAATATACTACAGCCTGCAAGATGATTGGATTTAGAAACTTGAAGAGAAGCTATGTTGCTGCATGGAAAGGAGAGGGCTCCTAAGTTCAGTGAAGCTGCCCAAGATGCAGTCTATCGATGTATCAGTGCTGCAGTGAAGACTCCAAGGCCATGACATCCCTGCTTACTGGCATGCAGCTTCTGGCTGCTACCATCCAACCTGTGCCTGCTCGCTCCAGGTACGATGGCTGGCAACGTGAGAGTGAACCTCAGTGCTCAATGGGCTATGCAGGCTCACACAGCAATGCAGTAATCTGTGTTCCAGCAGATGACAAGGATTGCTGAGGTGCCGTCCTGTGGGAGTGGTGCTGTGGAGTGCAATCCTGCTGCACCCTCTGAGGACGACAGTATTCTTCCCATTACGATCACTACGCCAGTGCCCTCGCTGGTGCCTCTCAGCCGGCCAGCCCAGATTGCTGCCACCTGTGCCGAGGTTATTCAGTATAAAGTTGGGCCCTCAAGGCCCAGAGCTACTTGAGGGTGTTCTCCAGGGCTAACTGTGGCCCACTAGGGAAAGTCAGAGCTTCCATCAGCCACGATGCAGCCATTGGAGTCACACTTTGTAGGAGCCCTTGCCTGCAAAGACAGCTGCAAGAAAGAAACTAAGGGAATGCACAAGAGTGATTAGTTCTTTTTTTATTATTATTGATGGGTTGCTGGATAAAGTTGTTGTGGGAAGGTTACTGTTGGTCTTTTATGAATGATGTAGGTTAAGTGGTTTCGGGGAGTCTGAAATGGATGTATTATTAAGAGATTACGGGCCTATGTTGGTTGGGGAACTTCCATTGAACTGAATGGGATATTGCTAATGTCACCAGCTGCTGCTTGACAGGAACTGGTTGGGAAGAAGAAAAGGGTGATGGTGATCTTTACAGCCACTGGGAGGGCTGTCCTCACCCTTGTTTGACACTCCAGATCTTCGTGAAGCTGGTGACACAACTTCATCATTACCTCCTTTGTAAAGTGAAGCCACCAGAGACACTGCTCCTGGCTCATCCTAAGGTAGGACTGGTGCTCCTGAAAGACTCTCTTGGAGCAGGACCTTGTGAGGAGAACCTTCATTCTCCTCCCTCCTGTTCTCACACAGGTTCCCCTCTCTGCCTTCTTTTCAACTATTGTCCCCATCAAGGTAATGGATTTCTGTCCTCAGAAGAAACCTTCATGATCATCCAGAAACTCAGCACAGTAACAAGTAGTAAAATATCCTTTAGGGAAGAGTGATCATAGCATGCTAGAATTTCAAGTTCAGTTTGAGAGCGAGAAACACTAATGTTCTGAAGTTAAACAAAAGTAACTACATAATCATGAGGGCAGATTTGGCCCTAGTGGATTGGGCAGGAAGACTACAAGGTAGGACAGTTGATGAACAATGGCAGATATTTAAGGATATATTCAATTCCTCCCAAGTAAAATATATTCCAAAGAGGAAGAAAGATGGTAAGAAGGGGAAAAAGCATCCAAAGCTAAGCAATGAAGTTAAAGATAACATAAAGGCAAAAACTAAGGCACATCAAATTGCAAAGGTCAATGGCTGGCTGGCAGATTGGGAAACTTTTAAAGATCATCAAAGGATCACTAAAAAATAATAAAAAGATCAAAGGTAAATTATGAAAGAAAACTAGCGCAAAATGAGAAGGCGAAAGCTTCCACACGTATATAAAAGGAAAGAGAGTAGCTAAAGTGAATGTTGGTCCCTTGGAGGATGAGATTGGGGAGTTAATTGTGGGGAATGCAGAAATGGCAGAGATACTTAATCAATATTTTGCCTTCGTTTTCATGGTGGAGGACACTACTACCACCCCAATAGTAACAGATAGTGCAGAGGGTATAGAGAAGGAGGAACTTAGAACAATCACCATCACTAGAGAAAAAGTACTGAGCAAACTATTGGGATTAAAAGGTGATAAGTCCCCAAGGCCTGATGGCCTATATCCCAGGGTCCTAAAGGAAATGGCAGTGGAGATAATGGATGCATTGGCTATAATATTTCAAAATTCCCTAGATTCTGGAAAGGTTCCAGTGGATTGGGAAAAGGCTAATATAATGCCCTTATTCAAAAAGGAGGGGGAGGCAGAAAGTAGGAAACTATAGACCAGTTGTTTAACGTCTGTCATTGGGAAATTGTTGGAATCCTTTATGAAGGAAGTAGTAATGGGGCATTTGGAAAGTCAAAATACAATCCATCAGAGTCAGCATGGTTTTATGAAGAGTAAATCATGTTTGACTAATTTGCTAGAGTTCTTTGAAAATGTGACAAGCAAAGTGAATAATGGGAGTCCTGTAGATGTAGTATATCTGGACTTCCAGAAGGCCTTTGATAAGGTGCCGCACAAAAGATTAATACACAAGATAAGATCACATGGAGTTAGGGGTAATATATTAGCTTGGACAGAGGATTGGCTAACCAACAGAAAGCAGAGAGTCAGGATAAATGGGTCTTTTTCTGGATGGCAAGCTGTAACTAGCGGGGTGCCACAGGGTTCGGTCCTTGGGCCCCAACTATTTACAATCTATATTAATGACTTGGATTCAGGGATAGAAGGTACTATAAATTTGCAGATGACACAAAAATAGGTGGGAAAGTAAGTTGCAATGAAGAAATAAGAAATTTACAAATGGATATGAACAGGTTAGGTGAATGGGCCAAAATTTGTCAGATGGATTTTAACGTGGATAAGTGTGAGGTTATCCATTTCGCTTGGAAGAATAAAAAGGCAACTTATTATTTAAATGGAGAGAAGCTTCAGAATGCTTCAGTGCAGAGGGATCTAGGTGTCCTCGTGCATGAATCGCTGAAAGCTAGTATGCAGGTACAGCAGGTAATAAGGAAGGCAAATGGAATTTTGGCATTTATTGCTAAAGGAATAGAGTATAAAAATAGGGAAAAAGAATAGAGTATAAAAGTAGGGAAGTGTTGTTGCAACTGTACCTGGAGTACTGTGCACAGTTTTGGTTCCCTTACTTGAGGAAGGATGTAGTTGCATTGGAGGCGGTTCAGAGGAGGTTCACTAGATTGACTCCAGAGATGCGGGGCTTGTCTCATGAGGAGATATTGAGCAGTTTAGGCGTATACTCGCTAGAGTTTAGAAGGATGAGAGGAGATCTAGTTGAGGTATATAAGATGCTAAAGGGGATAGACAAAGTAGATGTGGAGCGGATGTTTCCCCTTGTGGGGCATTCTAGAATGAGAGACCATAGTTTTAGGCTAAGGGGTGGTAGATTTAAATCAGAGATGAGGAGGAATTACTTTTCTCAAAGGGTCGTGAATCTGTGGAATTCACTACCTCAGCTTGCAGTGGATGCCGGGACACTGAATAAATTTAAGGAGGAGGTAAGTTCTTAATTAGTAACGGGTTGAAAGGTTATGGAGAGAGGGCAGGAAATTGGAGTTGAGGCCGAAATAAAATCAGCCATGATCGTATTGAATGGCTAGGCAGGCTCGAGGGGCTGAATTGCCTACTCCTGCTCCTAGTTCTTGTGTTCTTATGTTCACAGTACTTCCATCAACTTGGCCTGAGCAGAAGTCAAAAGCACCTCAGCTGAAACTTGTTGAGTGGCTCTTTAATAACACCTGAACAAGGCTCATCTTGCTTGCTACCACTTATTGTTTCAGTAGTGAATAAGGAGGACTTTCCCTGTGCATTTGTTGGACAATTTTTGTATTTTCACTTTGCATCAGCTTGTTGACATCTGTGAAGTCATGATCTTGCCCTTTGCAACTCTTTGGGCGCACACAGGGGCTGCACCTGCATGTGCCATTCTGTCACCTGATGCCCTGTGTAGCAAGCAGCCAACGGAGTCTCCTGTGTCATCAACATGGAGGCATGTCTGCATAGTGCCGCAAAGAGGCGTTACATGATTGAATTTCATGCCCTGTGCATTTAAGCCTCTGTTGACCGGACTGTGTAATCTCAGCTGCTGTTTGCATTGCAATACAGAGGACATGTTACAATGTCCCTTGGATGAGAAGCTGACAAGAGAACCTGTGTGAATTGAAAAAAAGCTGGGAGTTCTGCCCAATTTTTCCCCTTCAGCCAGTGCCATTGACCAAAATAAATATGCTGGGCATTTATTTATTTGCTATCCTTTTTGTATGCAAATAGCCAGCTGCATTTGGTCTACATAATAACAGTGATTGCATTTCAAAAAGCATGGCATCAGCAAGAAAGCCAAAGGCACGGCCACAAGTAGTAGAGTGAAGGAGATTAGGAATGCACTTAATAGACTGACAATGTCAACAGCTTCTATATGATTAGAGCTATACTGATCATTGTCTCAGACACTTCGCTTCATCCATGGCATGGCGAAACAAGAAACGTTTTACTAAAAGGGAACGTTTTCTAAATGATATCCATAAAGGTTAGTTATAAGGGAATTTACTGGAGGGCTTCTAACTCGAGATAATTATGATTCTTAAATCAAAACCATTGTGCCAAATTACACAACTTAGTGATTTTAAATAGTTCATGTTACAGAGATGCTTAATTACATTTATGATGGTTATGAATCATTAGAAATCTTGATAAACCTATCTTGTTAAGAATTAAATATTCTCTAAAATCAGAACTTTATAGCTTGGGGTTGATGGCGCTTTAATGATCATCCCTTTGTTGCATTGTGTTAAATCTAATTTAATGCATTCTCGGATCACAGGTAGGTTTATCCCGAAGTCTATCTTTAGCTTTCAGTTACATTAAAAGGGAAACATGGACAGTGAAATATATTTCCTGATGGAGATAGTCAGGAGATGTCTTCACTGCAGTGGGATATTGACAGACCCTCCCCCACTATGAATGGATGGCTGTCTGTACATCTCCCCTATCAGGAGTTCAGCCCTCAACTCTGCTGTGGGATGTGACAGTCGAATTCCCTCCAACTGTAGGTGGCAGTCTGATTCTCTCTCTAGCGATACAGTGGTGACAGTCAGTCTCCAGCTGTAGGATGGTGACAACCTGAGTCTCCAGCTGTAGAATGGTGACAGTCTGAGTCTCTCTCTATTTGCACACAGCAAGTCCCCATGAACAGCATATGACCCATTTACTCTGATTTGCTTAAGGGATAAATGTTCCCTGCTCTTCTTCAAATAATGTCATGGATATTACTTAAGGCCAAGTCCTGTTGGAGTAGCGACCTCGTGGAGTGTGCCATTAATTAGACATTTTCCTTCACCTTTCGGTTTGCTACATTTTTACCCTGTAAGTTGGTGGAAATGCCAACTGATAGCCTGGAAATTAGGACCTTTGTTAACTCGAGCCAATTTATTACATGTTGGAATGAAATTCAACAGTTTAAATTGTTTTTTTACTGGGCCAAAGAGATTGATTTGCTTTGTATTAACAAATATCATGTAATTAAAAGGTTACTTACACTATTAATTACAAGTGTAACTTTCTGCAGCAAGAGTAATGGTCAAATTATATACAAATCGAGCAAATTCTTCAAAATAATGGGGGTGAGATGTTGTTTCTGCAAGGAAAATCAGCCAGCAAGTACTGAATATCTCTCCATCCCCTGAACTTGTTTTGTGTATTAATAATGTTGTGTGTCATTAACATGCTGCCATTTTTGTAGGAAAATTTGGCCAAAAGGATTTACACCACAGAAACAGGCCATTTGGTCCAACTGTACTGTGCTGGTGTTTATGCTTCAGGTGAAACTCCTCCTACCCTACTTTGTCTAGGCCTATCAGCATACCTTTCTATTTTTTTCTCCCTCATGTGCTTATCATTTACATCTACAGAATAGATAGATGAATCCTTTGTTCAATACCTCATCTGTAGCATAATGTGGCATTCTTGCTGTATTGTACTGACATCTCAGCTTGGATCAGTTCCTGGAAAGGAGCATGAACCCACACTCATTTGACTCAGAGCTCAGCTGATGCTACAAAAACTGTTACAGTTCCTGATCTTGCTGGCATTAATTTCTATCAATGAGTAAAATCATGCAAAATCTTTTCTGCTTTTATCAGTAATGCAAGTGGTGCTGAGCAAAGTGAAAGAGACAGGGGCAAGTTCATGGACAAGAAAGTCAGTACAAGTAATGCTCACCTTCACCGCCTGGCAACGTGAATTGTCCGGCCATTGTTAATCCGGTTCGATATTCATCCCTTTGATCCCACTCCACATTCCTCCCATAGTCAGGTGAGAAAACCTAGAAAGTGAGGAAAAGAAATTAATGCAAAGACATATTTGTTTGGAAAAGAAATGCAAAAGAGCTAAATAAAGAGATCAAAAGACAGGAATATGAAAGCAGAAAGGTACTGACAGTTACAAACTATGAAGTGGCGTATGGCTGTGTAAGCCAAGAGTGCTCCACTCCCTAATGAGTTTTATCTCTAGACTTGACTATTCCAACACATCCTGGCTTGTCTTTCACATTCTGACCTCTGTAAACTTGAAGTCATCCAAAACTCCACTGCCCCTGTCTTAAATCACACCAAGTCCCATTTCCCAATCACCTCTGTTCTCACTGACCTAAATTGGCTTCCAGTCAAGCAACATTTTGATTTTTAAATGCACATCCTTTTTTCCCAAATCCCTCCATCGCCTTGTCCCTTCCTGGCTCTGTAATCTCCTTCAATCCTACAAACCTCCAAGATATTTGCGCTTCTCTAATTCTAGCCTCTTGTGATTTCCCAATTTTAATTGCACCACCATTGGTGGCCATGCTTTCAGCCTGTGATTCCTTCCCTACAGCTCTCTGCCTTTCTATCTCACTTTCCTCTTTTAAGGCACTGCTTCAAACCTACTTTTTGGCCTTAAGCTTTTGGTCATCTGACCTAATACCGCCTATGTCACTTGGTATCATGCTTTGTTTTATAATGCTCCAGTGAAGCAAATTGGTATCATGCTTTGTTTTATAATGCTCCAGTGAAGCAAATTGGGACATTTCAGTACAATAAAGGTGCCATGTAAATATAAGTTGTACCTAGTGTAGCACTAAGTCAACATGTCCCAGCCTTCGCAATATGAGTTGAACTTTTAAGTCCTGCTGTCAGGTCAGTTAAACAAGGGATTTGCTGATCTGGCTTGGTAGGCGGTGGCAGTGGTGATCAGTGCCAATGCTGCACAGAAGTGGTTGGCCACCCAATGCAGATAGAGGATGAATTATCTCATCTGTGCAACCAGGGTATGGCAACCATCTCATCACACACACTCAAGCCCATCACACATTCATTGGCATCGCACTCACTGCCAGCTCAAGGGACATCACCACTCATTCTCACACACACCCTTACATGTCCATCTGGCCCATCTCCTCTGAAGACTGCCTCCTCAGCCCTCACCATCTTGACCCCACTTGCACAGATCAACATGTGCCCCCAAACACACACTGGGATGCCCCCCCTTCCCCAGTACAACTCTCATCCTGCAACCTCTTCCCTTGCCTGAGGCCACTTCCCCCTCTTCGCCAAGCAAGACCTTGCCCTGCAGCCATTGAAAAGCCACTTACATATCACTGATCTGGTGGATAGACACTTGCCGTGATGTAGTGCTGTGTGTGAAGCCTGGTGCTGATGACTGCAAGTGCTAACTGAAGCAAGGTAGGCAAACAAACCTTGAAGTCCTGAGTTAAGTGCAGCTCGCCAAGTGCACATCGCTTATGTGCAGTTGTGCAACACGTCGACATGTTTACCTGCCGACGTGGGCAGACGATCCAGCAATCCAGTGGGCAGACCTAATAATGATATGCTGATGTATTACATTGAGGTTCCTGATGTCTGATGGCAGGGAACGTGGCCCGCCATCGGCAGGCTGACCGGACGATCACGAGCTGGTTTCACGCTGTCATGAAACCGATCGCTCCATATTGTCCGCTCATAACGAACAGACTCAATGCCGGCAGCCACGGAAAATCCCAGCCTTAGTCTCAGACCCACTTCTCTCTCCCTCAAACTGAATGTAAAATTCAATCGTATTATGGTCTCTGCTATCTACAGGCGCCTTCTCTATGAGAACATTAATTACTCCCATCTCATTGCATAATACCAGGCCTAGTACATCCTGCTCTCTGGTTGGTTCCAGGACCTGCTGTTCTAAGAAATTATCCCAAAAACACTCAATTACTCCTCATCTAGACCATCTTTGCCCATCTGATTTTTCCAGTCCATATATGTGAATTAAAATCTCGCATGATTACTGCTGTGCCTTTTTGACAAGCTCCCATTATTTCTTCTTTTATGCTCCATCCTACCATGTGGTTACTATTAGGGGGCCTGTACACGACTCTCACAAGTGACTTCTTGCCTTTACCATTTCTCATCTCTACCCAAACAGTTTCCGCATCCTGGTTTGCTGAACTTAGGTCATTCCTCTCTATTGTGCTAATACCATCATTAACTAACAGAGCCACCCCTCCACTTTTTCCTTGCTTCCTGTCCTTGCTAAATATCCTGTACCCTTCAATATTCAGTTCCCAATCCATGTCCTCCTGCAGCCATGTCTCTGTTATGGCTAGCAAATCATACTTATTTATTTCCTGGAAAAAAGCACTGGAAAAACTGTCAGTGCCTGTGGAATTATATATTGACTAGTGTCTGTGCCTTCAGGAGAAAAATGAAGAAAAACTGGAGTCGAACAGTTTTATTATAGAATATAAAGTGGCTTCACCTTCAATGCAGAACACTTGGCACCTTTAAAGAAAAGCTGGATCAAGAGTTGTTGAAAAGGGGAACTGGTTATTTGGATATTAATTATTTTGCCTAATACTTTTCAGCAGAACAAGGGAAAGAACCTCAAGTTCGTAAAAGTAGGGGTCAACAGGTAGCGGTGAGAGTGGAGAAATGAAGGGAAATCGATAACAGAGTAATCATACATGGATTCTGGATGGAGTGGGTCTGAATGATTAATTACCTTTTTCTCATTCTAAGCTTCAATATGTCTTTTATCAACCACGCCTAACTTTTTGTTTTAAAAAGAAGAATTCCTGTCTCTTTAAGCCTGTGGAATGCCAGAAAATACAATGATTTTCCTGCAAGCTGTGCATCAGTCTAATGAATACCTCCTCTGCACAAGGCTCGACAATGGACAATAATGGACTTTGCAGACACAAAGATGGATCGGCAAGCCTCTTGTTTAATCGACCAGACAGCAGGACTTAAAAGCTGCTGCTTGATGTCCAATCACGCTGACATTATTGCTACTTAATTGTACATTCCTCTTCTTTATCATTTTAATGAAGTGGTGTGCATGCTGTGTGTGAGTATTTATGGGTGTGAGCCTGTGTGTGTCTGTATCTGTATATTCTTTTGCAGTGAAAGTCAAAGTGTGCATGCTCAAGTGCACTGCATTAATATTCATATTTTCTATTCACTGAATCGGTTTCTAGTTATGCAGGATATTAATGCTGGAAGCTTTCTTTTTTTTACAAAACTAATCACCAATCTCTACAAGTTATTAGAGGGTAATAGCAATGCATCCAGTTTATAATCCTCACAGAAAGGTGAGTCACCCATAGTTAAGGCAAATGATTTGTTATAGTGAACATCTACTCAGAAACTTCCATACTTTTTTTTAACTTAGAAAATAGAACTATTGAAACATACAGTACAGAGTTTAGCCTATTGTGTTGTGCTGACACGTTGCTGGGTTAATCCAAATCTAATCCTCTTGTCATGCTCTCTTCTCACAGACCAGTATCTTTCCTGTATGCTTCAAATAGTTATCCTATTTTCCATTAAAAGATGTGGCGGTATATCCATTAGCCACTTCATGTGGCACAGTATTCTCTGCTTCAACAGCCCTTTTGGTGAAGAAAATTTTTCCCTCACTCTTTTAGTGAGAATTTTAAATTAATGATCTCTTATCACCACCTCAATGAGAGTTACTTTAACCTCTTAGAACCGGTGGAGTTGTCTTGGGTGAGATGTAAACTTTTTAAAAATTTCAAACCTGACATTAACCCACCAACTATCTCTGTTCTGAAGGAGAGTCATATTGGGCTTGCAACGTTAACTCTATTTTTCACGCCACAGATGCTGCCAGACTGGCTGAGATTTTCCAGCATTTTCTGTTTTTATTTCAAATCTCTAGCATTTGCAGTATTTTGCTTTTTTTAACCCACCAACTTCTGATCTTAACGGAAGTGGATTGGGAACCAATCTGCTCTCAGCTTTCAAAGGTGCTGAATCCACTTTTATATGCTATTTTTTTTTTCCATTTCAGCTGGATTTTCTTCAGGAAATCTGGTAGATAAAATGAGTTGAGCAGGGCTGGATCCATTTGGTGCATAGATTCCCAGGACTGCTTCCACCTGAAGGAGTAGAAATGTTCCTTCCATGCCCATCATGCATACCTACTTCCCTTCCCCTGACTGGCCAATCCCTCATCTTCACAATCTCCAACACTGCTCCCCCACCCTGTCCCCAATCTCCCTGCGCACCCCAACCCCTCCACCTCTCCCCATGACTGCAAACTCTAGCCCATATCACTACTTCGCCCCTCAACCACAACCTGTCCATCCTGACCACAATCCCTGACCTCCTCACCACAATCTGTCCTTCCCAGCCATGCCGACCACAATCTCCCCCACCCCACGCACAATCCCTCTCCTGCAACTATGAGCTTTCCACTCAGACAATGATCCATTCTCCCCACCTTACTGTGACCACAATCTCTCTATCTCCACCCCCACCACCACTATCACGAGTCCCTGCCTCCCCACCATCTTTCCTATGATATTTCCTGCAGAAGCCTGTCAATCAGGCTGACAGCTGGTGAAAAAGTTTAAGATATGTCCTGTAGTTAATTTCTACTGCATGTCCGGGAAACCTGTACTTGAACCTCTAGGTCTGTCTGTTTTTCCATTCCTTTCAGCATCTTTCTATTAAATGTATCAAACCTTTCCTTGCTTTTCTTACTAACAAATATTACTTTATAGGGTCACTCAGCTCCTGAAATCATTACTTTAGTTCAAACATGGACAAAAGAGCTGAACTCCCGAGGTGAGGTGAGAGTGACTGTCCTTCACATCAAGGCAGCATTTGACTGAGTGTGGCATCAAGGAGCCCTAGCAAAACCAGAGTCAATGGGAATCGGGGGGAAAACTTTCATACCAAGCACAAAGGAAGATTGTTGTGGTTGTTGGGTGTCAATCATCTCAGTTCCAGGGTATATCATTGCAGGAGTTCCTCAGGATAGTGTCCAAGGCCCAACTATCTTCAGCTGCTTCATCAATGAGCTTCCTTCCATCATAAGGTCAGAAGTGGGGCTGTTAACTGACGATTGCATAATGTTCAGCACCATTCGCGAATACTCAGCTACTGAAGCAGTTCATGTCCAAATACAGCAAGATCTGGACTTGGGCTGACAACTGGTAGATAACATTCACGCTACACAAGTGCCAGCCAATGATCATCTTCAACAAGAGAGAATCTAACCATTGCACCTTGATATTCAATGGCATTACCATCACTGAATCCCCCAATATCAACATCCTGAGGGTTACCATTGACCAGAAACTGAACTGGATTAGCCATATAAAGACTGTGGGTACAAGAGCAGGTCAGAGGTTAGGAATCCTTGGGCAAGTAACTCACCTCCTGACTCTCCAAAGCTTGTCCACCATCCACAAGGCACAAGTCAGGAGTGTGATGGAATACTCTGCACTTGCCTTGATGAGTGCAACTCCAACAATGTTCAAGAAGCTTGACACCATCCAGGACAAAGCAGCCCACTTGATTGGCACCCCATCCACAAACAGTCAATTGCTCCACCACTTACACGCAGTGGCAGCAGTGTGTACCATTTACAAGATGCACTACAGAAACTCAGCAAGGCTCCTTAGAGAGCACATTCCAAACCCACGACCACTACCATCTAGAAGGACAAGGGCAGCAGATAGATGGGAACACCACCACCTGGAATTCCCCCCGCCACCAAGCCACTCACCATCTGACTTGGAAATATGTCGCCGTTCCTTCAGTGTCGCTGGGTCAAAATCCTGGAACTATCTCCCTAACAGCACTGTGGGTGTACCTACAACACAGGGACTGCAGCAGTTCAAAAAGGCAGATCACCACCACCTGCTCAAAGGCAATTAGGGATGGGCAATTAATATTGGCCCAGCCAGCTTTGCCGCATTCCATAAATGAATAAAAAAACCTTAACCATATTAGGTCACAGGTCCCGTTTGCATTTACCATGCTACTAACCTGTTGGCTCCTCCTTGCAGTTGTTTCCAGCCCTTCTCACTGTTTGTTAATTCATCAATTTTTGCTTCTCTCAGCAGATTTTGAGCTTGTACTGACAGCCAAATATTTTTCTGTATTGATGACAGAAGTAGACCGATTGGTGGCCTGAGGGGTATACACTTTCAACTCAGATCCAGTCTGAGCAACATCCATTTACCCTAAATCTTTATTCTCTGTATTCTGACCAGTTTTCTATCCATTTCTTCTTATTCCATGTACTTGAATTTGTCTAACAAGTTGATTACCTTCTGAAAATCAATTTATATAATATCGGCTGCAATCCCTTTATCTACTTTTTTCATAAAACTCTATTAAACTTACCAAATACCTTTAAAAATTTCCATGCTGGATATCTTAGATCAACTCATGCATTTCGAAACGCTCACTAATTTTATCTTGACCACTGCTGCATCGAACTCACTGTCCACCTATTCAGCAGCAAATCGTGCCTCAAGTATAGAGCCTCATTGGCCAAGATTTTGTTGTGCTGAAGTGGGGTCTTTCCGACCTAGTCAGAGAACCAATGAGGAATTCTTTTCAGTTCTGTGGAGGAAGCCCAATGTAATTGAGTGCCCTTCAGGCACTAACTGGCCACCACCTTTCCTATGAGTGAAATCCCCGGTGGTGGGAGCGGTTGCTGCTGGTGGTACAGCACTCACCTGAGGCCCAGGCTTACGGAGGGGCTCTGGATCACAGATAAGTGAAAGCGGGATGGGGTTGTGGGAAAAGAGGCAGGAGAGAGTCAGAGGCAAGGGTGGTGGGGTGGCTTTTAGCGGCCACTCCCATGCCCAATGCTGGGTCGCTTGTTCGGGTATAGAGTGCCTGATAGAGAGGGCCCCTCGACATGCCAGGAGGCCACTGACAAACCCAACAGGTTTTGCTTGGCAGCCTTCCAAGTGTACAGGAGACCCATGTAGCCTCCATATAATCCCTGAGCCACCCGTAAACTACAGTGGGCTCAGTGGCCACTGGGAATCCTGCGTCAGCCCCTTCCACCCTCCAACTTAATCAGGACAGGTTTTCCTGCCACTGGGAGACTGACGTGGGGCCTCTCCCACAATTCAGTAGGCCAGGCTACCATGGTTCCTGCTGCGATGAGCTGCATCAAATCCACCAATAGGATCCGCAATGGGTGGATAAAAATAATAAAATAATGGGAGGCTGACAGTTATTAAAGTGTAAATTGTACAGTAACTTCCCATGACTGTACATGCACTGCTAAATGCATGATCAGGAAGTAGCTGATTGCAATATTCCTTCCAAATCTGTCCTTTAACAGTGTTTCATCCACACTGAAACACATTGACTGGGGTGAAGTTGCTGTGCTTACCATATAGATATGAACTAAAACCACTAGGGAAAGATAAGATCTGTCCATTCCAGTCTAAGAACACTTTTAATGATGTACAAAGTCATAATTACTCCAAAACAACTTACCTGGCACTGAAAATTAAACTTTACAACTGTGGAGTCGCAATCCTTCAGGTTTTAATTCTTGTTTGAGAGTTTAAAAATCATTTTTTTATTTCTATTTACTTTTTCTTTCCATCTCTTTTGTCCCTCCCCCTTAATCCATTATTTCTTTCCCTCTCTTTTTCTTGCATTCTGTATCTGATTTAGACCTCGAATTCAAGATTCTAACTGGCACTTCCTGGTTTAGACTCTGTTTTGCTCGTTAATGATTCTTCAGTCTGCTTGTTTAGGGAGATATACAGCTGTTTGCTCTGTCTCTGATGCACTATAGAGGGTCTTGTACATTTTGGGTGGTTGACTGGCTGAGCTTTCCAGTGCATAACCCCATATTTAATTTGTGAGCAAATGAAAATGCATGGAATTCCATTTGTTTGCTGCTGACTACAAACCCAGGCTCTATGACTTGGCCCTACTGTGAAAAGCCATTTGACACCCATCTAGAGATTTACAACTAAAGCAAAATACTGTGGACACTGGTATCTGAAATAAAATGTTTATAGGGATTCACAACTTCTGTCTGATGCTATTATCTTGGAACTCTACCACATGGGGTAGAATTCCACTCAACAGCTTGCAGAAGAAAAGCTAAAGTCAACCATAGAAATGAAGCATCTCCTGGACCATGGAGTTTTTATCATCTTCTCACACAGATGAAAAAGATAGTATGGTGGAAATTGGCTCATGGTGCAACTGTGCACCTGAACCCAGAGCCAGGGGGACCACATGGGTGTGGCTGGCATGGCAGGGACACTCAAGAGACAATCATCAGTACTGATGTGCATGGAGGTCAGCTGTTGGGGATGCCAGCTCTGGACCCACTGTAAATTCAGGAGAGGGGATAAGCTGGCTCAAGCAGCTGACAGTTTCAAGGTGCAGCATTTATAGCAGCAGCAGCCTCCAACCGCATTTTAAGGTCAAAGAATGACACATACTATAGTCAGATCTGATCCAAATTAGCAAAGAGGCCTAACAAGCATTAGGCCCCTTCATTTGTTTAGGCAACATGTCTAACACTCATTTCAGGCTAGTGCCTGAGAGAGCCAACAGGCAACTAACCAACATGCTGAAGAGCACTCCTATATATTTTGGCACAAAAATTAATATTGATTTACACCCAGAAAATAGGCGAAACAAGGTACAATTTCAGCCCAAGTATCTGTCCAGGAGATTGAATCAGTTAAAAATCTCTTGTATTGGAATTATTATTCCATTATTGATGCAACTTGTTCTACTCATGTCTCTTTCTTGCTAGATTTACAATTCACTTTACAATATGTATGCACAGTTAACATTGAAATATGTGTGAACCACATAGTACTAGTTATGAATCAATTGCTCACTTTTTGCATGTTTTGAAGGGTGCAGGAACAATGGTTGGGACTGGGCTCTACGTAAACTCCAGATGTGAGCAAGTTGCCAGCTATTTTCAGGTGTGCACTGCACATGGATTCTCACTACAACAAATTATTGTTAAAACCCTTTCACTGGAGAAAGATAGCTCCATCTCTTGCAGAATATTGCTACTGTCATTAAAGGAGTTAGCATCTTGCTTAGATGTGCCTCCAATAAAAAACAAATTTTGTAATAATGGGGTCCGAGTGCACGAGAAATTTAAATCTAGTCCGTATCAATCAATAGGCACAGCTGCACAGCTACGACTCTGTTTGTCATTTGAGTTTCTTGGCCAATTTGCAGTGCTAAGTACAATAATCACAGTTTATTATCCATCTGCTGCATCTGCTTTGTAAGATATTACACTACAAGCTTTAAATTAGCCCTGGGTCAGATAGCATCACAACAAACAAATCTGTGGATAATAAGGTAGTTTACTAGAGCACATTAGATGAGTACCTGACTGATGATGTGGCAGAATAATTTGATGTGAATGAACATGCTAAGAACCTGGTTATGTGCATATTCTGTGCTAATATCATGCTAGATATTATTCAACAAAACGATTCCACAATTAACGGAATGATTTGTTTAAAAAGGTGATGCAGTGTATTTTCCTAAATCCATTTTCCATTTCAGGGTATAACGGCAAATGATACACCAGTTCCTCTACGGGACTGAAAAATTCTGGTAGGATCTTGATTGCTATAAATAGTAATGCTGTCATTTTGGCTCTTGTTGTCATTGTTGCATGTTGGACGTGATTATTTTATAATGGTTGTTAATGATATGACACAGGTTTAATATATGCTTCAGATACACTCTACGTAGTGCCAGGTAGAATGGAGAAGCATGATTACGTGACTATCAAGATTCATGACAATTCTTTTAATGCTTAGAGATGCCACTAAGGATTTGGGGATGTCGGCAAGGTCAGGCATCATGAGCCATAGTGTTGTCCTTATCCAGTATACCGCTTTTCATTTGTGTTACTCCTTCACTCCAACCTGTTACAAACTGATTACATGTAAAGTTCTCAGTACTTTCTTGTAATGTAACCATTCCAGAAAGGACGGACAGTAACACTGTCAAGAGTGTAAGGAACAATATCAAGGTGCAAGATTGAAGTATCTCAATCTTCTGAAGGTGTTTTAAGATACTTGCTAAAGTGTCAAAAATAATGGAAATATAGCTGGAGCTAGCTGAATACCCATGATCCCATTATCATTGTATTATTCTCTCCTAATTCTCAACATTTAAGAGGTTTCGCACAGGGTTCACACCTATGGGGATTACTGGGAAGAGGCAGTAGATGTGTCTTTGCATTGTGGCTAATAACTTCAGGTCTAGATCTATATAATCCTACAGAGGCAAAAGAAAAATGGCCCAGAATTTGCAGTCAGCGTTGAAGGAATAGTGCCCACCTTTTACCCCATGGACAGCTTCTCACAAAATTTTTGAGGGATTTTGAGCAGAGGTTTGTTCTAATCTGGCATCAGATCCAGTGTGATACCCATTAAAGGGGATTTGTTATGTCTGTGAGCAGGGCAAGAAAGTCTCTTTAGCTAGTCAGATTGAAGAATCTTCACTGGCACATGCAGAGTTTAAACAGGAAGTATAAAGATGGAAATATAAATTAGATTTAAATCATCTACAGAAAGTGAAATAAAAATTGGGGAAGAGAATTGGGATTACAAGAGAGAGGAACACAGGACAGACATAAAAAGTACAAAAATATACATATTTAATCAATCTCCAACACCTATTAATTTCTGAAAAATTGAGACTCAATGCTGGTAAAATTACATATTGAGGGCCCAAGAGGTTGCATGGCAGTAATTATCATTTATTGTCCTGTTGAAAATTAAATTACTCCTGAATGTACTAGCCCAAACTTTTGTGTTGCCATTTGTGGGGAACAAGTGGGCAAATACCCCATAGGCAAGGTTGTTACAGTGCATCCTGTGGAGGAGTGGGTTTTCTTTGATAGCAACACCCAGATTTCCATGTTGAATTATGCATGTGAGGACTCTGGAAATTGTGGTCAGATTTATTCCATAATAACGGTTAGCACTGTTAGTCTCATCATTATTATCTACACAAAATCCAAGCAATTGAAATGCACTGACTGATTAGAAATAATGGGCATGACCTCTAGTAGCACTAAAATGCAACATGACTGCCTTGACTGATTTGACAATGGTCTATAGCACCATTTTCAGACAGCTTATTACATGGAGCACTATAAACTGTTTATTAACATTCATCATGAGCCTCAGTTGACCTTCCACATCGGAAATTTGCTTTCCTTTATGAGAGCAACTGCCATTGACCATTGGTTCAAGTTGGAGAATTAAATAGAGAGCTGTTTCGGCAAGTCGGAGAGGCTGCAGGAAATGGTAATGTGATAATCATACAGGATTTCAAATACACTGAGCAGAAACAACCAGAAGGAAGGGATGAAAGTCCAAGCAATTTCATTGAGGTTTTTTTAATAAAACCTACAAAGCAGAACACTAGAGCAGATGTAATACTAAATATTGTTTTAGAAGTTCATCAGAACTGACTGGTATCCTGCAAGTAGATGAAGATTTGAGCTGTAGTAATCATGTGATTCGATTTGATGTTGTATTGAAGGCTATGACCAAAGATAACAAAATAGAGTTATACAATTTAAGAAGATTAAGTTTTGATGGCATAATTAAATCTCTAGGAATGATTAAGTTAGAAGTCGCATTAAAAATAAATAAGGCAGCAGAAGGAAAATGAGAAGTATATAGAACTTTCGATGCACCCTCTTTTATTGGATTCATTCCCTAGTTAACATGGCTAATTTGTATTTAAAAGTAACCTGCATGTTGGAAACTGACGATGGCTGTCCTCAACAAATGATATTACCAAAGTAATTCACTGGAAATCTGCAATAAAAAGCAAAAAATCTGGAAATACTCAGCAGGCCTGGCATCTCTGCTGGGAGAAACAGAAGTGACGGGCAGAAATTTCTCTGTAAGCTTCAGGATCCCACCATCAAGCTGAAACGGGTGTCAGAAGCCTCCACTGTGAGGGGAGCAGTCACTTAACTGTGATCTTCCCTGAATTGGCCAATTAATGCTCAGAGGTTGGGTAGACTCAACATCCAATAAGGATATCGGGCAGGCTCTTGAAGCTGAAGGGCCAATCAGAGACCTTCCAGTTTGAAAACAGCAGCAGCATGCCATGGAAGGTAAGTGATGCATCCTATCTCCAACTTTTTAAAAGACAAGAGACCATCATTGTGGGGAGGGAAGCCCTTCACATGGCAGCTGGGAGGGCCTCTAAGCCTGCCTGGAGTGGTGACCCTCTATTCTGCCACTTGGAGGCCGCCTCCAGGCAGCTGATTCCCTGTCACCTGAGGGGGCCTAGATGCTGAATGGAAAATTCCAGTTAGTCTTCGACTATGGGCAAGGAATTAGCTTCAATAGGTACTGTTGTGATTTAGGTTCTTCAGATGTCTTAATGATGAGATCTTGAGAGTTGCATATTTAAACATGAACCCTTTATTGTTAATCCTTAACTATTTACAGACCGCAAGTTACTGTCATGCATGGTGCTGTTATCTCCATACAGGCTGGTTCCAGAGTGTGATCTCTGGACTGTTCCCCCAGTCTGTTACCACATGACTCTATACATCATACCGTGAGCGGTGCTATTCTCCAGTCTGACATTAACCCTTGCTCTGCCAAGCACCTTATCATTACCATGGCATGCAGGTACATACAACATCATACAACAATTGAAAGATAAGAGGTAGAATCTTGTGGAGGAGATGGGGGTCTCATTGCCTCTTTTTGGGAAGGCCCACTGCTTCTTTTGCCAATTGGGCACTTAACAGGCCAGCAACAGGCCTCCACTTGGGATCAAAGGCCCAAGTGCGGAAGACCCACCTGCTGAGAGCTGCTGGCCAATCAGAGGCCAGCAATTCTTCTATACTCAGTAGTGCCAACAGGGAGGCAATGGCTGCTGCTAGTACTACACCCAGCTGAGCCCTCAGGCTGAAGAGGGACCCAGACACAGATGAGTTATGGCAGGAAGGGGTTGTGGGGTGGGGGAAATGGGAAAGGAGGGCCCCCCCTCTACTTCCTGATGCTGGATCCCTTGATCAGGCACTGAATTTGGGCCAGGGTTTGCTTGTATGCTGAGAACCCTGCCCACTGCTGGGTTAATAAATGAGCATTAATTGCCCACTTTAAGGACCTCAATTGGTGGAGGGGCAGGAAGGCCCTCCATGGGCCTATGTGCCCCGGATTTAATCAGGCAGAGGCGGAAAGGTGGCGCAGTCCTCACACATCATCCCCCTCACCCAATTTAATGCCCCCCCACCACCAAACTTGTTACCGGGGAGGGCAAAAGGTTCTATTCGAGGTGCTGCACCTTGAGCTTCCATTAGGCGTCAATAAAACAGTGGACGAAGTTGAAAACACTGAGGGACTGGGATTGAGTGTCAAAATGGAAAGTGACCTGATGCTCAGGATCAGGATTGTGGACTGAATGGAGGTGTTTAGCAAAGGAATCACATAATCTCTGTTTGGTCTCCTTACTATAGAAAAGCCCAAATCATGAGCAGTGAATAAAGTAAAGTAAATGGAAAGAAATACAAGTAAAGCATTGCTTCTCCTGGAAGGAATGTATAGAGCGCTGCACTGTGGGAAGGGAGGAAGTGAAAGGGTAAGTGTTGCAATTTCTGTTTTTACAGAGGAAAGTGAAGTGGGAAGGAAAAGCAGTGTTGGGGGTGAATGACGAGTGGACAGGGAACAGTTTCTTCAAAATGCTGAAATGGGAGAGGAGTTGAAGATGTCTTTGGTGGCCGCATCACATTGGAAGTGGAGGAAATGGCAGAGGTGGATCTTTTGTATTTGGAGGTTAGTGGGATAAAAGGATAAGGGAAACGTTTTGTGTTTGTGGCAGGGAGGGGAAGGAGCGAGGGTAGATGTGCTGGCAATGAAAACAGCTATGGGTCCTGTCAAATGCAGTCAACGGGAATCCTGAGCAAAAAGGAAGACATATTGGAAGTGTTGATGTGGAAAGTTGCATCGTCAGAACATAAGTAACAGAGACGGGGAAACTGGAAGTGGTGTATGAGAAAGTGTATCCAGGTAGCTATGGGGGTTTACAGTAGATATTGACATCAGCCAGAAATGGAGACAGAGAACCATAGAACCATAGTACAGTACAGAAAGAGGCCAATCAGTCCATTGTGTCTGTACCAGCCAAAAAAGAGGGAAAAAAGGAAACTAGCCGCTCATTTAATTTCCACGTACCAGCACCTGCAGCCTTGCAGTTTACAGCAATTCAGGTGCAGATTCAGGTACCTTTTAAATGAGTTCAGTGTTTCAGCCTCAACCACCAATTCGGGCAGCGAATCCCAGATGCCCACCACCCTCTGGGTGGAACTGTTTCTCCTCATGTCACCTCTAATCCTTCTACCAATCCCCTTAAACCTATGCCCCCTAGTAATTGGCCCCTCAACTAGGGGAGCCAGGTCTTTCCTGTTTACACTATCCAGGCTCCTAGTAATTTTGTCCATCTCAATTAGGTCACCCCCTCAGCCTCCTCTGTTCTAAGGAAAACAAACTTATAGCCTGTCCAATCTTTCCTCATGGACGCAATTTTCAAGCCCTGGAAGTTGAATAAAGAAAGAGAAGAGTCAAAAATGGACCATGAAGAGTGGACATTTGAAGCAATTTGATGAAATTTTCTAGTTTGGACTGAGAGCAGGGAGTAGCAGTGATACAGGAGGTGTAGACAGAAAATGATATAAAGGAAGCTATGACTTACAAAGGATTCAAATAATTGTTATGTTGAACCACGGGTACCTAGGAATGAATTACATAGAAAATGTAAGATAGAAGAGCGTAAGCAAAAACAGTAGTGTCATGGACTTCTTGAACAGTTCTGGGATGTTACCTGAGCCCAGGATTAAATTATAGCCATTCACTGTAATTACTAATTTATTTTTTTCCATAACATGAGCCAAGCCATTGTCTAGAAATTATTATGCAAGAGATATATTTTTAGAAGAAAGGTGGCAAACTAAAGTGGTTTCTGAAGGGATTTCTGGTGGGAATCTATGAACAGCTAAAAGAATAAGCCCCCCAGGATGGAGTAGAGGGAGTAGGGAGAAGCAGTAATCTAGAAGAGTAGAAAGTGTCTGTTGGGATATAATGGCTGAAGCAGGTGAGCTAAATAGTGTAGGATGTGCAAATGGGGGAATTCGATCCTGAAATCAACGTGACAGCAGATCTTTGTGAGGATGGGTATGAGCAGTGTATTATGGTGGACTCGGGCTATAATGTTCTGGATGAACTAAAACTTGTGAAGTGTGATGGTGGAGACTGAGGACCCAGACTGGGAGAGCATCAGGGAAGCTCAGTCCTCAAGATAATGAAGCCAAAATGAAGGCTTGACAGTAGAGAAAATGAGGGAGAAGTAAAGCAGACAGTACTATGGATATTGAAGAAGGAAGTGTAAGAGTCAAGTGCATCAGAGTGAAGTCGCATGTAGGCCAGACTGCATAAAGCAAGTAGATTTCCTCCCCTAAGGCACATTAAAGAACAATTTTTTTTCCATGCCAACAATTTGACAGCTTTACAGTCACATTTATCTTTATCTTTTTATTTTCACATTTTTTAAACTAAATTTTAATTTATCTCAAACGAGGATTTGAACACATATTTTGTGGATTATTGGTCCTAGCATTTATGTTTATTAGTCTAGTATTGTAACAGCCACATTACCATACACATTGCAATTTGTATGATATATATACCTGAACATAGATTTTGAGGCAGGTTTTTTCAGATGGCGAGGTTCAGATGGTGACTGCCCCACACAGTTAATTAACAGTCAGAGGAGTGTTAATAGGAGTGAGATAGGACTTCTGTCCCTCACTTTGGAGGAACTCCTGCCCCAGAGAGCTGCTGAACAATTTGATTGGCTGGCAGCTCTGTGGTCCCTGCAGCGCCCCCAGGAGCGGCCACTGTTGGGCCTACCCCAGGCTCTAAGTGCTGGGAGCTCAGGACCAGGTAAATGCAGCGGGATATCTCATGTCAGGGAGGGGAGAGGGTGAGGCCAATGGAATGTGGTGGTAGCCAATGTTGGGGGGGGTGGGATTCCTGATGGAGAGGCTGTGGGGCAGGTGCGGGTTGCTGGGGGAGGGAGCAGGGAGCACCTGTAATGGGCAGATCTTGGGGGGATGCCGAACGTGGATAGGAAGCCCTTGAGGGAGCTGTCCCCCCTTCCTACCCCCTGCCCATGAATCCTTTCCGCTAGTTTCAAAATTGATGCCAGGCAGGAAACAGCCAGAAAGTGGTAAATAATTGGCCATTTAAGGGCTCGAGGGCAGTGCTAGGCCTCAGCTGCCCCCATAAAGTTGGAGGTGGATAGGAGGGCTGAGGGAAGGCAACCCAGGCAAACCTGCTGGTGGGGGACAATAAAACTCTGCCCTAATACTCATGGGTTTGAGGGTAAGATATTAGCAGGGATTGAGCACTGGTTAAAGGACAGAAAAAGAAGAGTAGGAATAAATTGGATGTTTTCAGAATTGAGAGGTGTAACCAGGGGAGTTCTGCAAAAATTAGCCCTTGGATCTCAGCTATTTACAAACTCTACCAATGTCTTAGGTAAGGCCTTGGGTCCAAGGTCAGAATTTTATGTGCCTCCACTGGCGGGTTTGCAAGCAGAGGGGACCGGTGGCTTTCCTGCCGCCAAACTGCCTGCCCCTCACCTATCTGAAATTTTAAGGGTGGATAGGCAGGTTAAGGGCAGCTTGTCCACTCTTGTCCCAATTAAGGTGCTTAAGTGGCCAATTAATGCCCGCTTAAGAGTTGCTTCACACCCATCTACCATTTTGAGGCCTGCGCTAAGATGTCAAGGACAAGAGTGGGCATTGGGGTGGGTGGTAGTGGTGGAAACCTGGCAGGAAGGGGGGCCTCTCCCTCCCTGGCTATTTCAACCTGTCCCCACCACCCTTTCCCCCCAACCCCTGTTGCCTCCCCTCCAGCCCCTGCCCCTGCATTTGCCTGGTCATGGGCTCTGAGCACTTCGAATCTGGAGACTGCCGGTAGTCCCATCAATGGCCTCCTTTCTTGGTAGCGCTGCTGGGACTACAGTTCTGCTGGCCAATTAAATTGGCTGGCAACTTTCTGAGGTGGGACTTCCTCCCAAGTGAGGGGTGGAAGTCCTGTCTCCAGGCCATTAACACTCCTCAGAGCAATACATGGCTGCGGGGCTTCTGACATAACAGGGATGTATTAGCTACTGACTTTTTTGTTTGTGTGGCTGGACGTGCTGACACTTGAAAAATCCTGCTCCAAGTTTGCGGATGATACAAAGCTGGATGGAAAAGTAAGCTGTGAGGAGGATGCACTTGTTAAGTGATTGGGCAAGCAGGTGACAGGTGGAGCATAATGTGGGGAAGTGTGACATTATCACCTTTGGTAGCGAGAATGAAAACCAAAACATTGTTTTAGAAGTTGAGAGACTAGTAAATATTGGTATTTGAGTATCTTTATACATGAATCATAGAATGTTAACATGCAGGTACTGCAAGTTAGGAGGGCAAATGGAATGTTTGCCTTTATCGCAAGATGAATGGAGGATAAGGATAAGAAAGTCTTGCTGCAATTATATAGGACTTTGGTGAGACCACTCCTGGAGCACTGTGCATGCTCTTGGTCTCCAGCTGCTAAGGTGGGGTTCGATCTTTGGCCTTCATCGCGAAAGGATTCAAGTACAGGAGCAGAGATGCCTTGCTACAATTATACAGGGCCTTGGTGAGACCACACCTGGAATATTGTGTGCAGTTTTGGTCTCCTTATCTGAGGAAGGATGTTCTTGCTATAGAGGGAGTGCAGCGAAGGTTTACCAGACTGATTCCTGGGATGGCGGGACTGACATATGAGGAGAGGTTGAGTAGGTTAGGGTTATATTCACTGAAGTTCAGAAGAATGAGGGGGGATCTCATAGAAACCTATAAAATTCTAACAGGACTAGACAGGGCAGATGCAGGAACTATGTTCCTGATGGTGGGGGAATCCAGAACCAGGGGTCACAGTCTGAGGATACGGGGTGGACCATTTAGGACTGAGATGAGAAGAAATTTCTTCACCCAGAGAGTGGTGAGCCTGCGCAATTCGCTACCACAGAAAGTAGTTGAGACCAAAATATTGTATGTTTTCAAGAAGGAGTTAGATATCGCTCTTGAGGTAAAAGGGGTCAAAGGGTATGGGGAGAAAGTGGGAGCAGGCTATTGAGTTGGATGATCAGCCATGATCATAAAGAATGGCAGAGCAGGCTCAAAGGGCTGAATGGCCTACTCCTGCTCCTATTTTCTATGTTTCTATGAATTTGTATCTTTGGAGCATAAATCTGAGTTTCTGGGTTACTAATCCAGAAATTCTACCATTATTCTATCATCCCCTTAGAGGCAGTGAGGAGGAGGTTCACGAGATTGATTCCAGATAGTGAGAGGGCTCACCTATGAGGAGAAATTGATTAGAATGTGCCTTTATTCTCTGAAGTTTGGAAGGAGGTGAGGTGATCCCATTGAAACAAATGAAATTCTTAGAGTTTGACAACGGTAATATTTTGGGCACTAACGGAATCAAGGAAAATGGGGAAGGCGGGAAAGTAGAGTTGATGCAGAAATTTAGCAATGAACTTATTGAATGGCAGAGCAGGTTTGAGGAGCCAAAAAAGCTGTGAAAGAAAAGTTTGATATTTTCATTGCCCTTCTAGAATGATAGTGGAATATTAGGCAGATTCAGAAATGGGATCAATAGGCGAAGGAGAGATTGTGCTACCTGAGGTGATTAACCCTGGTGTTGAATGGAGATCATGCTTGTTTATTTGCCATATTTGATCCAGTTTCTGGACCACGGATTAGCACCATGAAGGTGATTATGGAAAAAGTGAGAGGGGACAGAAAGCCAGTAAGGTGGTCAAGGATGAAATGTTGAAGAGATTGCCAGAGGTGCTGATTCAGTGCAAGTGGTTGGTCGGGGAAGAGGAAGTTGCGAGTTGGAAACTGTGAGGGAGTGAGGGTAGTTGTTTTCAGGTCAGGAAACGAGGTTATAGTAGTAAGGTTAGCTATGATGTGAACGGTGTAAGAGAAAACAAAAGATTGCTACAGTTCTGTCGGTGGTCTTGATGCTGAAGCTGCCAAGTTCTTGTGTGATAGCAAGATTGAGATAGTTGACCACAGTTGTGTGTGGGAGAGTGTGTGGGAGAGATTGAGAGAGCAAAGCAAGGCAAATAAATCAAAGGAACTTGAGCAGTGTGTTAAAACCATCAAGAATGAAAGATTTTTGTAGGTGAGTGAGAACAAGGAGGGATTTTGGCAGTGAAGGTACCAAAGGTTGGGGGAGTGATAGATAATAAGGACCTTGAGGGAGGTAGGGATTGAAGCGTGTCAATAATGGAAGGTTCACTGGGGTGGTCAAATAGGAATGGGAAGAGTGAGGGGGTGCAGTTTGGATGCAGAGGCGAGAATGGTAAACAAATTGAAGAAGTTCATATCCAAGGAATACACTGAAAAGGGGGATAAGACAGGTCAGATGGCTGCTTAGATGTAGGTCGACTATAAACTTAGAGGAAGCGATAAAGATCTGTAATGGTAGTGGGATAATGGGACCACAGCAATATACAGGATAGAAAGTTGGCGGGATTGTGGTACAGTGAATCAAGAAGGTAGAGTCTGGGTTGGGGAGAGGATGTTGGAAATTAGATTTGACAAAAACAGAAACAAAAGGCTGGAGACAGGATTCTTGAGCATGTGATTTGACAGTGGACTATGGTAAAAATTATAGAGCCAAAATAACAAATCATTAGATAAAATCAAGTAAGTTAATGGAATAGAATCGAACGCAATTTACTTGTGTCAGCTTGTCGTATTTGGTAGCACTTTGCCTCTCAGACAGAAGGTTGTGGGCAAGCTACTTCTCAGGACTCAATAACGTAACATATCGGTGGAGTATTGAGTGCTGGATTGTCAGTGATGCAGCCCTTTAGTTAATATGTTTGTTGTGATGGTTCATGCCTAAGGCATAATTTGAAGAATCCCCTTCGTGCCAAAAATTATGTTACACTATCATATATATTATAGAATTATGGAAACCGTGACAAATGTCCTATGGTTAGGGAGATCAAGTATATATTGTAGCATCACAGAGATACAAAAATATAGAGGGGTCATGCGTTTTAATGAAATAAATGTCGAAAATCAGGATGAAAATGTCCACGTTTGAATGAGTTGTTGATTAGGAATGAAATGAAATAATTGAAGTCAGTAAAACAGTTCAGTAAACTCAAAATCTCTTTTCTACCAAATTAATTGACCTCAATACTTTGAACATATGGAACTAACTAAGATTGGTTCAATATAAAGAGAGAGCATTTTAATAATTTTTATCAGTTCTTTTATAGCTTTGAACTCTGTAATTCTTCCAAGAATTTCTTACAGATAATACCACTAACTACTATTGATTGGTGTAAGGTGGTCTTGTGGTGCAGTGGGTGGTACTCCTATCTTTGACTGGGTTCAAGTCCCACCCCAGAACTTAATGGCCAAGGAAGGTATGTTCATAACACGGTCAAACAGATTGAGTATCAATTTGCAAATTCTTCCATCACATGCCAGTGGTAGATGGTAAGAGCGGGAGAGATTCCTGGTCAACCATACCTCTACCATCACTATCCATAGATCTAGATGACAACATGCATGTAAAAGGTCAAGTTGCCACAGTAACTTGGACTCCTTGAGTTAACTGTCACACACAAGTATTGTTTGATTAACGTACAATGTGAAAAATAAATAATATTTTAAGAAGTGGGACTTTAAGTATTAAATTAATATGATTAAGTCAATTTGTGTTAGACAGGATCAGTGATTTAAAATGTAATTTGTGGGTACATACGAACATATGAACTAGGAGCAGGAATAAACCACTTGGCCCTTCAAGCCTGCTCTGTCATTCAATAACATCCATGGCTGATCTGATTGTAACCTCCCGCCTACCTCCGATAACCTTTCACCCCCTTGTTAATAAATAATCTATCTAGCTCTGCCTTTAATATAGTCAAATACCTGCTTTCACTGCCTTTTCAGGAAGACAGTTCCAAAGACTCACCATCCTCTGAGAGAAAAAAATTCTCCTCATCTTGGTCTTAAATGAGTGACCCCTTATTTTTAAACCATGACCCCTAGTTCTAGATTTTCCCACAAGAATAAACATCCTCTCCACAACCACCCTGTCAAGAACCCTCAGGATCTTAAAAGTTTCAATCAAGTCGTCTCTTATTCTTCTAATCCAGTGGAAGCGGGCTGGAGGGCAAACACTTACATACGGGAGCCTGTGACAATGTAATGATGGAAAGCCTGCTGCTAAAGATGGGCCAAGAGGAAAAAGGAAGGAGAGGAAAGGTGAGCTATTTAAAGGTGAAGCATACTTGGAAGTTGACCAAGAGCAAGAAACCAGTCATCAAAGCTATGGTAACTGAGGGTATAGCCCTCCTGCTGTCTATCAGGGGTCACGTGATGCTCTGCTAAGACTCTGACAAGTGAGCCCTAAGTGTGGGCAATCTGGGGGGCAGGGCTTCCTGACAAGAGTCCTGGCTGAGCATGTACAGAGCCTGAAAAGCCCTTTGTTATAAAGTTCAGCTGTCTCTTATTAAAACCTGTACGCTCCGTCGACTCATTACAAAAGCAAAGGAGACAAAGAACAGGAATTGGACTTGTGTAAGATTGGGACATTTTAAAAAGTTCATTCACGGAATGTGGGCTTTTCTGGCTAGGCCACCATTTATTGCTCATTCCTAGTTGCCCTTGAGAAGGTGGTGGTGAGCTGCCTTCTTGAACAGCTGCAGTCCATGTGGTGTACATTGCTGTTAAGAAGGAAGTTCCAGGATTTTGACCCAGCGACACTGAAGGAATGGCAATGTATTTAGAAGACAAGATGGTGAGTGGCTTGGAGGGGAACTTCCAGGTGGTGGTGTTCCCATGTGTCTGCTGTGCTTGTCCTTCTAGATGGTAGTGATCGTGTGTTTGGAAGATGCTGTTTAAGGAGCCTTGGTGAGTTCCTGCAGTGCATCTTGTAGATGGCATGCACTCCTGCTACTGTACATCGGTGGTGAAGGGAATAAATGTTTGTGGCTGGGGTGTCAATAAAGTGGGCTGCTTTGTCCTGGATGGTGACAAGCTTCTTGAATGTTTATGGAGTTGTACTCATCCAGACAAAAGGGGAGTATTCCACCACATGCCTGACCTGTGTCTTGTAGATAGTGGACAGACTTGGGGGAGTCAGGAGGCGAGTTACACATCGCAGGATTCCTAGCCTCTGACCTGCTCTTGTAGCCACAGTATTTATATAGCCTGTCTAGTTTCTGGTCAATGGTAACACCCAGGATGTTGACAGTGGTGGATTCAGTGACGGTAATGCCATTGAATGTCAAGGGGTGATAGTTAGATTTTCTCTTCCTGGAGATGGTCATTGCCTGGCGCTTGTATGATGTGAATGTTACTTTCTACTTATCAGCCCAAGCCTGGATATTGTCCAGGTCTTGCTGCACTTGGACATGGACTGCTTCAGTATCTGAGGAGTCCCAAATAGTGCTGAACATTGTGCAATTGCCAGCAAACATCCCCCCTTCTGACCTTATGATGGAAGGTCATTGATGAAGCAGCTGAAGATGGTTGGATCAAGGACACTACCCTGAGGAACTCCTGCAGTGATGTCCTGGAGCTGAGGTGACTGACCTCCAACAACCAGAACCATCATCCTTTGTGCTAGGTATGACTCCAACCAGCGGAGCGTTTTCCTCCTGATTCCCATTGACCCCAGTTTTGCTAGGGCTCCTTGATACCAAACTCAGTCAAATGCGGCCTTGATGTCAATGGCAGTCACTCTCACCTCACCTCGAGAGTTCACCTCTTTTGTCCAAGTTTGAACCAAGGCTGTAATGAGGTCAGGAGCAGAGTGGCCCTGGCAGAACCCAAACTGGGCGTCAGTGAGCAGCTTATCGCTAAGCAAGTGCTGCTTGATAGTACTGTTAATGACCCCTTCCATTACTTTACTGGTGATTGAGAGTAAAGTGATGGGGCTGTAATTGGCCAGGTTGGATTTGTCCTGCTTTTTGTGTGCAGGACATCCCTGCGCAATCTTCCACTTGGCCTAGTAGATGCCAGTGTTGTAGCTGTACTTGAACAGCTTGGCTAGGAGCACAAGTCTTCGGTACTATTGCCAGTATATTGTTAGCCCCCATAGCCTTTGCAGTATCCAGTGCCTTCAGCCATTTTTTGATATCACGTAGAGTGAATTGAATTGGCTGAAGACTGGCATCTGTGGACCTCCGGAGGAGGCCGAGATGGATCATCCACTCGGCACTTCTGGCTGAAGATTGTAGCAAATACTTCATTTTGCACTGATGTGCTGGGCTCCCCCGTCATTGAGGATGGGGATATTTGTGGAGCCTCCTCCTCCAGTGAGTTGTTTAATTGTTCACCACCATTCACAACTGGATGTGGTAGGATTGTAGAGCTTAGATCTGATCCAGTGGTTGTGGGATTGCTTAGTTCTGTCTATCACTTGCTGTTTTTTTCTGTTTGGCATGCAAGTAGTCTTGTGTTATATCTCCACCAGGTTGACACCTCATTTTTAGGTATGCCTGGTGCTGCTCCTGGCATGCCCACCTGCACTCTTCATTGAACCAGGGTTGATCTCTTGGCTTGAAGGTAATGGCAGAGTGGGGGATATGCCAGGCCATGAGGTTACAGATTGTGTTCAAGTACAATTCTGCTACTGCTGATGGTCCACAGCACCTTATGGTTGCCCAGTCTTGAATTGTTAGATCTGTTCGAAATCTATCCCATTTAGCACGGTGGTAATGCCGCAAAACATGTTGGAAGGTATCCTCATTGTGGAGGCGGGTCTTCATCTCCATAATGACTGTGCAGTGGTCACTCCTACCGATACTGTCATGGACAGATGCATCTGTGAAGGCAGGTTGGTGAGGATGAGGTGAAGCATGTTTTACCCTCACCACCTGCCACAGACCCAGTCTAATGGTTATTTCCTTTAGGATTCAGCCAGTAGTGGCGCTACCAAGCCATTCTTGGTGATGGACATTGAAGACCCCCACCCACACTACATTTGTGCCCTTGCCACCCTCAGTGCTTCCTCCAAGTGGTGTACAACATGGAGGAGCACTGATTCATCAGGTGAGGAAGGGCAGATAATCAGCAGGAGGTTTCCTTGCCCATGTTTGGCCTGATGCCATGAGACTTCATAGGGTCAAGAGTCAATGTTGAGGGCTCCCAGGGCAACTCCCTCCTGACTGTATACTACTGTGCTGCCATCTCTGCTGGATTGGGTCTGTCCTGTCCTGGATGGTGGTGTCTTGGGCATTATCTACAAGGTATTATTATGTCAGGCTGTTGCTTGACTAATCTGTTAGAAAGCTCTTCCAATTTTGGCACTAGCCCCAAAATGTTAGTAAGGAGAACTTTGCAGGGTCAATAGGATTGAGTTTGCCATCATCGTTGATGCCTAAGTTGGTCTGTCCAGTTTCCTTTTTTGAGGCTTTGATATGACTGAGTGGCTTGCTAACCACATATCTGTGGGTCTGGAGTCAGATGTAGGCCAGACCAGGTAATGACAGCAGATTTCCTTCCCCAAAGGGGCATTAGTAAACCGGATGGATTTTTACGATGATCATGGTACAGATTTTTATTGGATTCAAATTCCACATGGCAGGATTTGAACCCAGGTCTGCAGAGCATTAGCCTGGGTCTCTGGATTACTAGTCCAGCGACAATACCACTATGCCATCGCATCCCCATGCGTATGGAGTTTTCCAAATGTTATACAGAAAGGAAACCTATAGCTAAAGTGGAAACAGGTTCCATGCTGTGTGTCTTTAATATGAACATTAAAGAACATTTGTACATGTTGAGTACTAGTTTATCTAAGCAGGGCCTATAGAAATGGTTGGTGAATAAAGATATCACTTGTCAAGTACCACAGGTAGCCAATGGCATATTTTTACCTATGTATAGAGAACTTTAAAATCATTTTTTAATTACCAACATATGAAACAAAAGCTTCTTATTTACCATATAAAATTGGGAAAAGTGGGAAAAGCTCCATGACGCTAAAACCTTGTAATTTTCAAAGAAAATCAGTAAAGTCCAATTTTTTAAAAATTGTAACCATCATTCAAACTCAGGAAGACAAGCAAACAATATGGTGGGATCATCATCAATCTCTCACTTAATAACTAGACTGTTTCTTTTTAACTGAAGGTAAGGTTGAAGGACCCTGCACTTATTTTTTGCTGCTTCTGGTAACTTAGTTGCCATTATGATGATGGTGAGATAATAAATTTTTTCAAGCTTATGCAGAGGAGAATAGTTACAATCTTGCTTTTAGTAAACGGCATCTTGATGTGTGATCTGAATCATCCTTTGATTAATGGCATGTCTTCAGGGAACTATTAGTGCAGTAACTGTTGGCAGCTCACCACTGTCCTTGTTCCATAACTAACTAGGGAATGACAAACTAACATTTGCTGCAGTATAAAGAATACAGTACTCACAGCAAAGACCTAAAGAAGATCCATGTCCCTGTAAAAAAAATCTAATTTGCGCAGCCTTCATTTCTTTTCTGTCATAAATCAGATTCAGATCATGCGCACACATCACCTCCATGACATCAACACAGCATACTCAGCACAGATGCTAGGGTTGCTGAGTCTGGTTGGGTGCATTCCTGGAAGCTGTATCACATGAACTCCTGACTTCAACTGCTGCACCTTTCAGTCATTTTCCTCCATATCCAAAATAATGAATAAACACGAGTGTTCAAAGAAAATGAAAACAGAAGCTAATTTGACACCAGTACTGCCATTTTGGAGCTGAAACCTCCAGCCAGTGCTCCTTCTTAACCTAATGCAATTAAATGCAACATTAAACGCCAGCTCTTTTTAAAGGGATCATTAACTACTTACAGGTTAGTTGCTGGTTTATTTTTTTCTGGCTGTTGCTACAATTCTACACAGTTTTAGTGCTTTCTGAAATTGTTTCAAGTTTCAAAATTGTACAGGGAGTGGTGTGGTAGGTGCTGGAAAAGTTTTTAACTGACAGGGCTTCTAAACAAATCAATAGCTGCATCAATTGGATGGACTGGTAGACCTTGCTCTAGGAATCAATCGTCACTGGATGAATGAGCAGAGGCCATGCAAAGCAGGACAAGCTGCTGGAAGAGGGAGGAGGAGGAAGAGGAGAAGCTGGGAGAAGGCCTCTTCACAGACGGTCATATCCTCCTAGGATGTTCAAGGAGCAATTCTCCAACCTGAAGTTCATTGGCAAACAATATTTGAGACATCTGCACTTCACTAAGGAAATTGTGACTGAAGTTTGCCAACTGTTGCAGTCACCGTTCTAATCTCAGTGTGTGGCAAAGACCATATTGCTAGTATTTAAGGACAGAGTGTTACGGGTCGCTAGGCAGTGGGTTTACGGATGGGAACCCTGTAAAATTCCCCGGGTAGCCTTCCTGCTGCTCTCCCACCCAACCTGGCCCCAGTTGGTAACTTAAGGGCCACTTCACACCCAGTTTCAATCTAGAAGCTAGTGGGAAGATTTCAGGGCCAGCCGAGAAGCCTGGCAGGTTACCCTGCTTGGACCTTGGGCATCAAATGGGAGTCACCTCCCTCAAGGACCCACTTTCCACATCAGTCACCCCTCCCCAAGGGTTTCCTCCATCAGGTGCTCTCTGCCCACTCACCGGCCCCCAGCCTCTCCATCAAGAACCCCATCCCCCTGTGCCCACCCCGGGCCTCACCTCCCCACCCCCACCCCGCTCAAACTTACCTGATCCTGGACCCCAGGACTTAGAATCTGGGGACTACTTGCAGTCCCAGTCCTGGGCACTACTGTCACTGGTGTTGTTGGGACTAGAGAGCTGCCGGCCAATCTGATTGGTCGGCTGCTCTCTGAGGTGGGACTTGCACCTGAGTAGGGGCGTGGAAGTTCCATCTCCAGCCAATTAACGCTCCTTGGAGCATGAAGTAGCTGTGGGGCTGTTGTGTTTGGCGGGAATGCATTTTCCACTGACTCTTTGGGTGGTAGGGTGGGAAACCTCACCATCTGAAAAAACTTGCCCCATGATGCTGAATGTGAATACGAACCTTTATGCATCTGGCTCCTTCCAAGCTGCTGCTGGAGATATTAGCAACACCTTGTAGACTATCCACCACTGTTACATAAGGGAGGTCATTGTGCCTCTCCAATCAATATGAGATAATTAATTTCATCCTCTCTTTGAGGAGAAGCAGGCAGCATGAACACCAGGATTTGCAAGGTTTGTAGACTACCATTCACATGGAAAGGAAAAGATGCCAATTCCTCTATGAGGAGCCTATGTATGACCTAAGACACTGCGTCACACAGGTCAATGCCTGGTATCCAGGCAGCAGTCACGATCATTCATCCTATGGCAGTCCTCTGTGCTAACTGTATTTCAGCTACCAAAGCAACCCAAAGGTGGGCTATTGGATAACAAGAGCTATCTGCTGATGACGTGGCTCATGACAAACGTGTGCAGCATGCATACAATGAGAGTCACACTGCCTTGAGAAATCTGATGAGTAGACAATTGGCATCATGAGGTAGCAATTCCAATGCCTGGTCTGCTCTGGAGAAGCCCTGCAGTATTTGATTAAGCAGGCCTTCGGATTCATGGTGGTAAGCCGCATGCTTCATAACCTTGCTATTATGAGGAAACATGTCACCACCTATCAGGCAAGAAGCTGAGGGGCAGGAACACATGGAGGAGGAGATATAAGGAAAAAGAAGGGAGGCTGTAACCTTTTCAGCTACTGCCTGTCCAGGGTGTACATGAAGAACTAATTCAAATGCAATACTAGTACCTCAGCCACAATTCCCCATTTATCAACAGACACAGACTCTTTACCTCCTAATTATCACATTGTCTTCTTGGATGCAATGGAAAAATAAAAGCCAACATAAACACACATTCCTAATGTATATGAAAGTGTGGTGGAGGCAGACTCAATTGTGGCTTTCAAAAACGAATTGGGCATCGTCTGAAGAGGAAAACTTTTCAAGATCACTGGAAAAGGCAGCAGTGTGATACTAGGTGAATTGCCCTGGCAGAAAGCTGGCACAAACACAATGGGCCGAGTGGCCTCCTTCTGTGCCATTCTGATTCTATGATTTTACCCAAACTCATCAATTAAATCATGTCATATTGCATGCACAATTAAACTAATCACCCTTGGGCATTCCCATTAGTACCTTCCCTCAGTGGAGGAGACTGCAGAAGGCCTTGGAGAACGACTTAGAGCCAGCTTTTGGCCTAGAAAGTCTAGCTTCCGACTGCACCATCCTGACATGAAAAGCAGCAGTATGGGCTGGCTAGCTGATTGGCACAGCAAGGGCAATGATAGACTGGCAGCAGTGGGAGGACAAATGGTCATATCCTGAGAGAGGACAGCAAGTCCGCACTTTTCAGAGCCAATGCCAGCTTCCCATAGGTAGCGCCTCAGTAATCTTAATAATCTGTTGGAGGACAGGTTGCTGGACTTCTTGATGCCCTGCAAGTGACTTTGAACACTATTATCCCGAGAAATTATGGCATTATGGACGGGGAGAGACGGTACGGTAATACCCCTTTTTTCCACCCCTTGACTGACAGTGCTTTAAAGGAAAATTGTTTTAACTCCTTAAGTGCTATGAATTTCAAGAGCAGGAAAAAGACAGGTTTTCTCAAAAGTTTTATAAAAAGGAATATTAAGTATTAATTTCTCAATACCGAATGTACTTATAACAGCACCCACTCACACAGACACACACACACACACACACACACACATGCACACATACTCAAGAAAAGTGATAACAAAAGAGGTAGCATGCACTCAGACTTTCAAAAAGTCTAAAAATTCACTGTTAAACTTGAGTCTCTCAAGAAGGAAACATGAAACATTTCAGGCCTGATGATTCCTTTTTGTTTCGCTGAAGAAATGGAGATTGGAAGTTTCTGATGATGAATTAGCAGTGGCTTACTACTTGCAGCAGCAGGTTTCTAGCTTCAGTTCAGCCAAGGTGCAGTTGAACTTCTGTAGCGATGATTTGGTTTGGTTCTTCAAATCCGTAGGTAAAAAGTTAGCCCCAATTCTCTGCCAGCTGGTAAATTTTAGGCAGGGTCCTCCCTTTACCAGGCTGGATCTGTTCCCTCTGAGCCTCCTTGCCTCCCAGACTGACTAATTAAGGCTGCTTTCAAAATGTCTGTTCATAAATGTTCCTTATCAGAACTTGGTTTCTGCCAAGTGACTATGGTATCTCTTTCCTATTGTCCACATAAATGGTCTCTGATCACTTCAACGTTGACACATAATAGTGTTTGCATTTCAGCCATTTGCATCTCTTTGTGATAGAATGGGTCTCTCCTCACACCCATTCTGTGCAATTTCACTCCGTAGCCAAGAAGGCTGAAGGGCCATTGTAAACTAGCTTTTTCAGGCATTTTGACAAAAGCAGCCATTAAATCCACAGGAAAGATCTGTTGCTTTTTAATACCTTCTCCATGGAACATCCCAAAAGGTTGTTTTCATTTTAATGTCCTGTTCAGACAAGCAGGCTAACTTCCAGTCTTGTGTTGTTCCACGTATATTGGCAGACAAGAAAGGAGGTCACTTGACCTCAAAACCTCATCTTGTTTCACAACAGATTGTTCATTCTCCATTTTGTTTCTAAAAGTGAAGTGGCCATTTCCATGTACTGGCAAGTATAACTGCATGGGCGTGAACAATTGTAGCAGTCTGAGCTTCCGCTGCAGCTCTCAAACGTTAGGTGACTGTTGTTTGAGCCACAACTGAAGCTGAGGTACTGGTCATCAATGGAATTGGCCACTAGCTCCATGGTGGAAAGGATAGACTGCATGCTGTGTGGGAATCCCCTTGCCAAGTTTGTACTGGACTCCTCCAAATCCCTTTCATCCAAGCTTTCTGATAGGCTGCACTTCCAGTGTGTACGTACAACTGCTTTTTAGTACCCTGGCCCTCAACTGAGTCCTCTGCAGCAAAACTCATGTGTGATCTCACCCTCCAGTGAGCTGGCACCCCTATTATTGTTGCCCCTTTCTCTGGCTGCAGCTCACTTGTACCCAGGGACTCACTATGTGCAAATCCTGCCCCTAAGCTACCCTTGAAATTCCATGCAGTATCAGCATCTGAGAGGGTAGTAGGAAGTGTGAAACTGAGTGACAGTTTCATCGTCATGGTCTTCTTGTTGTTTTGCCACTGCCTGGGCAGGTTATAGTTCTTGCTATCTGAAAGAACAAAAAGAGACAAGAGTAAGATTGTGTACATCAGAAGAGAGTGTAATAAAAGGGGGAAATGAAATATGAGAAGGAGGATTAGACATGACATCATTTTCCATGGCTTCAGCCCTGCTAGTGGTTATGGCCTCACCAAAAGCCCTTCCTCTATTGTCCTGCACCACCTTCACCATGGCTGTTAGGCCATGCAGGTGTGCCTCTGCTCCTTTAAGTAGCTCCTGCTCCTCCAGTTGTGCCTCACCTACTCCTGCAACTGACAGGGAAGTGTGTTAGTGAGGATGGTGCAATATGTTTGAGTGATGTGGCTGTCATGATTGAAAAGCTGGCAACATATGCAAGTTGCGTGAGCTTGCCATAGCATTAAATGTGTGTCTGAGATAAAGCATGTGAACATCAGGTATGAGTTCTGATTGATGAGATTGTTGGTAGCTGAGTGATGGGTCTGTGGTGAATTGAATAATGGCTGAAGCCAGTAGTACAGTTGGTGGGTATGGTGTTTGAATATGCATTATTGACCTTGACCACTCGTGAGGTTGTTAAACTTCTTGTGGCACTGTATTCAGGTCATTTAGACTGAACTCCTGGCATTGACTAACATGGCTATCGGCTCTCACTGTCTTCTCATTTTTTGTCTAGAGAGCCTCCTGCCTCCCTGCAGATATAAGACATTTTCTTTTCACCTCCTCCACCAATAAGATCTCCAGTGCAGCATCCGAAAATCTTAACGCACACTGTCTCCTGTGGTTAGTCATTGTTGATTTTTTTGAGTTTTTCTCAATGATCGCAGCACCTCCAGCAGCCATAATGAAACTTCTCTTTAGGAGCAAAAACAGAAAATGCTCGAAATGTTAACTTTGTTTTTTCTGTCTCCATAGATGCTATCAGACCTGCTGAGTTTTTCCAGCATTTTCTATTTTGTTTCAGATTTCCAGCATCTGCAGTGTTTTGCCTTTATCTTCTCTTTAGAAGATACAGGCTAATTTTAAGTACTACTAGAAGATAATTATATCAGGCCCCCTTCTGCCTGATATAACAATAACAGTGCAGTTAGCACTGAAATCACTAATAATGAGCAGGCAGCATGTAGTTGGTGTGCTGCCCTGCATTACACAGAACGGACTTGGGGGTTAATCGTGCATTGCGATCCCTGCACCTGTTTTCAGGGGTTATTCAAATTAACTCTTGAACAGAATCCTGCTGTTTTCTGATCGGAGGTGGTGAAATAATAGGGCAATTTTTGATCAGACGCTATAAAGCAAAACAAAAACAGAATTACCTGGAAAAACTCAGCAGGTCTGGCAGCATCGGCAATTGTCTACCTTTTTAAAAGAAAGATACACTAATCAAAGGATAAGCTTGCCTGTTTAACCCTTTCATGCACTGATTTATAGCTGTGGTTTATTATTCGAGCCATTTGCAGAAGTGAGCAATAACACTTTAGAGTGATATTGCTAACTTCTGTAAATGACTCTCCTTATAAGTAAACCTGTTTGACAGCTTGGTCTGTTATGAAAGTGTATGGTGTGACTGGAATTAATCAGCTTTCAATATAATATAGATGAGCAAAGGAAAACGTTATTTATGATCTACAGGCAGGAAACTCACCTACTGTTCCAAGATATTTTGTTCGCAAGGCCCCTGCAGTTCATAAGATGCAATGACTTGCCTACAGGAGCTGGCTTTTGTGTTGAACCTTTTGTAATACTGTACTAGTATTTTTATTTGTACTGGGCAACCCTTTCTACCAACCGTATAAAACCAGTCTCCCTCTATTATTTCACCATTCACCGAAAGTGAGCTACATGAGCAATTGATCCTTATTCCCATTTCGCCAGCAATTTGCTTCATTCATAATTGAGTTCATTTCTTCAGTTAATTCAAGTCAAGAAACTCTTGACTGCAGACACTGTAAAAGAATGAGGGAAAGAACTTTACGCAGACTGATGTAATTTGCTCAGATGATAATCACAGAATCCTGCTGTTTTCTGATCGGAGGTGGTGAAATAATAGGGCAATTCTGTTGATAGCGTCTTCAGGTCCCTGTTTAAAATTCTAACCCTTTATAAAAGTCATCTGAACAGCAGATTGTAGATTGTGTAGACTGTAGATAGGGTGTGATTAAGATTCAGGTTGTCAGAACATATTAGCTCTTCCCCATTTGAATATGAAATAAAGCAAATGAGGTTGAAATAAATTAATGAAACGGGTGACGCGCTGCAAGCCTGGGGCTGCTTTTTAACATTGCTTAGACACAAATCACCATTGCCATCTTTGCACACGTGCATAGACTGAATAACTGGTGTTCATATTTTGTACAGATTCCTCTGTCAGGAGTTATGCAGCGTTCTTTAATTCATTGTGTTGCGAGTTTGTCAAAATGAGGAACGACTGTGCTGAGAAATGAAGCATTTGTTCCACTTTCTGCTCACTAACAGTATCTATTAGTGTTAGGGAGAGACATCACCTTCAGAGCTGTATGCATGGGTATTTGATACTTTGAGGTAGATATGTAACATTGCAAATCTCTGCATTAGATCTGTGCAAGCACTGGAATAGTACCAATATTGGTGTATTGGGGCTAAATTTATGAATAAAGCACTACCAGCATTAAACCTTGCTCACTTGAAGCACAGATCAACATATCAGCACATAACAGCTCTTTGCTGATACTGCACTGTGCATTCAGAAAATTGGCCTTGCACTAAGGACAGGACTGCAGCAGTTCAAGAAGGCAGCTTACCACCATCTTCTCAAGGGCAATTAGGGATGGGCAATAAATGCTGGCCTAGCCACTGATGCCCACATGCCATAAATGAAAAATAAAAAGGGACTGTGAAGCTGCAAGAAGAAGGTTGTTATTCCTTTACAGTTGTCACGGTACTGGTCTATTGCAAGACCACTGAAGCTTTGATCTAGAAATTCCAACTTCCACATCAATATCTCAGCTCTTTCTTCCTGTGAGACCATCTCCTTAAAGCCTAAATTTAGAGGTTCCAACTCCCATATTGTTATCGCCTACTACTGCAGAGGTTATGTGGTTTCCCTATTTCCTGTATCCCGGCCTGAATGCTGACTATTCCATAACACACAATACAGCAAAGGGGACTGAAAAGGTGTATTTTGTGACTCTGCTACAAGGTACAAATGTGCAACTACCCCAGTCCACATCAAAAATGAACTTTTTCAAAAGAGAGACTCAATAAAACACAGACAGTGAGACTCCCAATGGTGGGAATGCTATCCAAGCAAAGCCAGACCCCTCTCATTCCTTGTATGGTTGATGTGGGAGGGTTAAGCTAAGTGTGTTTTTATCACAGAATCTTTATAGTGCAGAAGGAGGCCATTCGGCCTATCGAGTCTGCACTGGCTCTCTGAAAGAGCATTCTACCTAGTGCCACTCCCCTGCCTTACCCCAGTAACCTTGCACATTCCTTCTTTTCAGGGGTAGCAATACAACTCCCTTTTTAATACCTCGATCAAACCTTCACCACCCTTTCAGGAAGCTTGTTGAAGTTTAAGTCTGAAGAGAAAGATTGTGGCCATAGAGCAGAATGGCGATTTGAAATCAAGTAGGTAGCGTCAGAAATGGACAGAGGCTATAAAATATGGCTCCATACCACCCATTTATTTTGACACCACAAATACCATTTTGTCTCCAAAATAGCGGCCATGATGCAGGTGCACACTTCTGGTGCGAGTTGTGCCGGACACCATTTAGGTGAATGTGCATCCATCGGCATTATGCAGAGTAGGCAGATTGTGGTGTCAGACAACGTGCAACACTGATTTGACAGCAGTGGTTTAATTTTGGAACTCAATACTTCAGCTAACAGTATCCTTCAAACACTTGCAGCTGAACACACATTCAAAGCAATCATCAACTACCTTTAGGTTAGTTGCAGACTGATTTCTACTGACTCTTGCTGCAATTGTGCTTTGTGGTTTTTAAAGTTCTTTAAAGCTGCTAAAGTCCACAGGGAAACGTGTTGGAGGACTGCAAAAACCAGTTGCTCCCAAATATGGTTGGTATGCATTCCCTTTGGAATACTGCCTGACAGGGATAGGAGAGACAGAACAGGACAAGCTGCTGGAACAGGGAGGAAGAGGAAGGAGATCAGGGCTCCCAACAGGAGGTCTTATCTGTCCAGGGTGTACAAGCAGTCATTCTTCTACCTGAACCTCAGCGAGGAACTGAGTGCCAGACGCTTGTGCTTCAGTAAGTATACCCTCACTGAAATCTGCCACCTACTGAAATCTCAGTGCTGAGCAAGGACAGCAGTCTATGAAGGTGACTGTGGCCATGCATTTTCATACCTCCAGGTCCTTCCACATTGGCGCAGATGATGATTACAACATTTCCCAGTTTGCTATCTATTGGTTAAATAAGGGAGATCACTGAGTCTCCGTATTCCAAGAACCTGAATACATTCTCTCTTCCCAGAGAGAAGCAGGCAGAGTGAACACATAGCCCTGCACCCACAGTACAGTAGGTCAATGACAAGCCCTGCAGTATGCGTACCAGGATTTGTGGTGGTCAGCTGAATCTTATGCAGCCTTTGCCACAAGCTGTATGGTGACCAGTTTAGATGGGGCAGGAGGAAGGGGAAGGGACAAGGCAGATGCAGTAATCTGATGTGTGATATACCTTTAAGACAAATGTTGTAATGGAAGATCACATGATTTTGGTATCCAATAGAGTAGCGTGGGCTACCTCTGTAGCCAGTAGTCTTGAATTAGAGTCTGAAATGTAAAGACAGAGTTTTGAGTTGTAAACACACAAATGCAGCTACTGAGTTCCTTTTGTAAATAAACAGAATGTGTTTCTTCTAAGAACGACCCACTGATCTTCTCTGTCTTTGATACCAACTCAGTCATCTTGAAACAAGCGTGCATCCCGGATCCTTAAGTCCCAACAAACCAGGGTCCAGGATCCAACAGCAACCTAGACAGTTACATTCTGTTCAGGCTCTCCGTAAAGAACTCATCCAACTGTGATACCATAACTGCAAGCCCGTTTCCCCATTCATTAACAATACTGTACCTTACCTTCCATCTGTTACTGACCATCAAAGCATTTACTTGGCCATAATAAAAAATAAAAGCCAACACAAAAAAGATATTCCAAACCAAATGTACAAATCAATCCATTCCATACTGCATGAAAACGTAAACCATTCACTCTTGTGAATTCCCTTAGGACCTGAGCTCTATTTTCCTTGGCCTGTCTTAGATCTCCTTCATGGTGACTGCAGCATGGCTGGTGGAAGGCTGTTGACTTTCAGCGATGGAGACTGCAGATGCCTTGGAAGGTGACTGCAAGCAGATCTTGCCTTGACAGGGCCAGCTTCAAACTGTACCATTTTGGCACAGACAACAGCAGCCTGAGAGAGGAGAGAAAAGGCACTGACAAAGCTGGTAGTGGTGGGAGCCTGGATACTGTCTTCTTGAGAGAGGGCAGTGGGTTGGTGCTGCACAAAGCTACTTCCCCTGGATGGTATCTCAGCCAACCTAGTAATCGGCTGGAGGACAGATTGCTGGACTTCTTTGAGAGCTTGCAAGCCTTTTGAACACTGGATTCTTCAGCCATGATTAGAAGAATCTGAGCTTGTACGTGAGCAATCTCAGTTGCCATGGCAGCAAGCTGATCTTGCATTACAGAAGACTGAGCTTCCGCTGCAGCACAGATGTTAGGTGGTTTCTGCTTATGCTGTTGTGGAAGCAGAGACATCAAGAAATTGTATCGTGGTTGGGACTGCAAGTTGACCACCATTTCTATGGTGAAAAGGATGGGCTCCAAGCTCTGCACAAAGCCTTGTGCCAGGTTGCTGCTGGATTCCACTGGTTGAATTGATACCTGGCACAAAGGAAGATGGTTGTGGTTGTTGTTGGTCAATCATCTCAGTCCCAGGTCACCGCTGCAGGAGTTCCTCAGGTTAGTGTCCTTGGCCCAACCATTTTCAGCTGCTTCATCAATGACCTCCCTTCCACCATGAGGTCAGAAGTGGGGATGTTCATTGATGATTGCACAATGTTCAGCATCATGCGCAACTCCTCAGATACTGAAGCAGTCCATGTCCAAATGCAGCAAAATCTGAACAATATCCAGATTTGGGCTGACAAGTGGCAAGTAACATTCGCCACACAAGTGTTAAGGAGAGAGAATCCAGCCGTCTCCCCTTGACATTCAATGGCATTACCCCCACTACTGAATCCCCCACTATCAACAACCTGGGGATTACCATTGACCTAAAACTAAACTAGACTAGCCATATAATCGCTGTGGCTACAAGAGCAGGTCAGAGGCTGGGAATCCTGTGGCGAATGACTCACCTCTCGACTCTCAAAGGCCTGTCCACCATCTACAAGGCACAAGTCTAGAGTGTGATGGAATACTCTCCACTTACCTGGATGAGGACAGCTCCAACAACACTCAAAAAGTTCAACATCATCTAGGATAAAGCAGCCCGCTTGATTGGCACTCCATCCACCACCTTCAATATTCACTCCCTCCACCACTGACACACTGTGGCAACGTTGTTTACAATCTACAAAATGCACTGCAGGAACTCACCAAGGCTCCTTTGTCAGCAACTTCCAAACCCACGATCTCTACCACCTAGAAGGACATGAGCAGCAGATAGATGGGAACACCACCAACATCCTGACTTGGAACTATGTCACTATTCCTTCGCTGTTTCTGGTTCAAAAGCCTGGAACACCCTCCCTAGCAGCATTATGGATGTACCTATACCACATGGCTTGCAATGGTTCAAGAAGGCAGCTCATCATCACCTTCTCAAGGGCAATTAGGAATGGGAAATAAATGCTGGCCTAGCCAGTGACTCCTGCATCCCATGGAAGAATAAAAGAAAACTCCTCCATGTACCTTAGCACCACATACAGGCTTCCTGGCAGGCCTGCCAATGCACCAAATATTTCATTGTGCATATCAGTCATCCTTCTGTAGCTCGCCGCATCAAAGTGCTCTTCTGCATCCATGCGGTCCGGCGAGCTGGCACCTGCACTACCCTTGGCTTCTACCCTGGCTGCAAGCCACTCATACCTGGTGTTTTATCACATGCAGATTGTGCCCCTAAGCTATCCTCAGAGCTGGTGACTGAATATGAGAGTAAGTGATGGCGTATCTTTATTATGATTGTCTTCCTGCTTTTCCACCTCTTGCTCTTCTGCCACTACCTGGCCAGATTACATTTCTTGGGCATCTGAAAGAAGAAAGGCACAAGGGTGAGGTTTTTTTGAGAGAAGGAGGAAAAACAAAAGGTGCTTGCTTACGCCATTTGCAGCTCTTAAATCAGAAGAGATGTGGGATGGGGTGGGGAAGTGGGATTTAAGAAGGAGGCATTAGGTATGACGATACCACCCTCTTCAATGGTTTCAACCTCACCATTGACCATGGCTTCAGGAGTGGCTGCTCCGATGATGGAGACCAATGTATCTTCCATGGGGATAAGGAGATATACCTGTGCCTCTCCCCTGCGGGTTAATTGTTGCTGCCTCAGATTATGCACCAATTTGTCCTGCAGGAGAAAGGGGTATGTGCTGGTGGGATGTGTCATTTGAAGTTACATTTGATGACCTTGGCCACTGAGGTTATTAAACATCTTACAGCATTGCATCCAGATCCTCGGGACTTGACTCCAGGCATTGACCACCTTGGCTATCTTGTCCCACTGCCTTTACAAAGTTTGCCTGGAGGGCCCTCTGACCCCCTGTGAATAGATCACCAATCTCCTCCTCTCCACCTTCTCCATCAAGGGCTCCAGTGCATTGTCAGAGAGCCTTGGAACATGCTATTTTCCTTCTGTGTCATAATTCACTCTTCTCCCTGATCAGATTCTCTTCCACAAACTGTTCCAGCACCTTCTTCAGCCAGAATGCATCTCCCCTTTAAGAGGTGCAGGCTGACTTTAAGTACAGTCTAGCTTGAAGTGGCACCAGCCGCACACAAATTTGGACCCCCAATTCAGGGGGGCAACTACTCAACAATATATTTAGCATGCAGCATCAAGTTGGCATGCTGTCTGCATCAGAGGCAATGGTCACTGGATAATCTCGCAATGTCATTCCTCTCCCCTTTTCAGGGGCTAACAAATTTTTAGCATTAGTGACTAAGGTCGCATCAGCGAAAAATAGTAAGTTGTTTAAATTAGAAGTGTTACATCTGAATGAGGGGGAGGTGATGGCGTGGTGGTGTTGTCGCTGCACTAGTAATCCAAAAACCCAGGGTAACCGTCCGGGGACTCAAGTTCAAATCCCATCATGGCAGATGGTGGAATTTGAATTCAATAAAATCTGGAATTAAAAGTGAAAACCATGAAACCATTGTCGATTGTTATAAAAAACCCATCTGGTTCACTAATGCCCAAAGGAAGGAAATCTGCTGTCCTTACCTGATCCATGTGTGACTCTAGACTCTTAAATGCCTAGTCACAAAAAAAGAATGAAACTGGATGGACTACCCAGCATTGTCAACCCCACAAAGTCCTCCTCACTAACATCTGGGGGCTCGTGCCAAAATTGGGAGAGCTGTCTCACAGATTAGGCAAGGAATAGCCTGACATAGTCATCCTCATATAATGTCCCAGGTAATGTCCCAGACTCCACCATCACCATCCCTGGGTATGTCCTGTCCCACCGGTAGGACAGACCTGGCAGAGATGGCAGTACAGTGGGGAGGGAGTTGTCCTGGGGGTCCTCAAAATCAACTCTGGACCACATGAAGTCTCATGGCATCAGGTCAAATATGGGCAAGGAAACCTCCTGCTGATACCACATACTGCCCTCCCTCAGCTGAATCAGTGCTCCTCCACATTGAACACCACTTGGATGAAGCACTGAGGGTGGCAAAAGTGCAGGATAGACTCTGGGTGGGGGATTTCAGTGTCCATCACTTTGGGTGGCTCGGTAGCACCACTACTGACTGAGCTGGCCAAGCCCTAAAGGAAAACAGAATTACCTTGTCCCTACAACACACCAACCCCACCCCCCCACTTCTCTCCCCCCACTGCCCCCCCCCCAACCTTAAACCAGCTTATATTTCATCCCTCTCCTAATATTCACTCAGTTCTGTTGAAGGGTTAAGAGGACTCGAAACATCAACTCTTCTCTTCTCCGCTGATGCTGCCAGACCTGCTGATTTTTCCAGGTAATTCTGTTTTTGTTTTGGATTTCCAGCATCCGCAGTTTTTGCTTTTTAAGTCCTAAAGGATTTAGCTGCTAGACTGGGTCTGCAGCAGGTGGTGAGGGAACCAACAAGAGGGAAAAACATACTTGACCTCATCCTCACCAACCTGCTGCAGATACATCTGTCCTTGACAGTATCGGTAGGAGTGACCATCACACAGTCATTGTGCACTGGATACTGCAAAGGCTATGGCCCTGACAATATTCCAGTAGTAGTACTGAACACGTGCTCCAGAACTTGCTGCGCCCCTAGCTAAGCTGTTCCAATACAGCTACAACACTATGTGGCTATGTGGAAAATTGCCTAGTTATGTCCTGTACACAAAAAGCAGGACAAATCCAGCACAGCCAATTACCACCCCATCATTCTACTCTCGATCATCAGTAAAGTAATGGAAGGGATTATCAAGAATGCTATCAAGTGGCACTTGCTTAGCAAAAACCTCCTCACTGACGCCCAGTTTGGGTTCCACCAAGTGGAGTGCAAAGGGACTTGGGAGCCCTAGTCCAGGATTCTCTTAAGGTTCACTTGCAGGTTGAGTCGGTAGTTAGGAAGGCAAATGCAATGTTGGCATTTATTTTGAGAGGACTAGAATATAAAAGCAGGGATGTGTTGCTGAGGCTTTATAAGGCTTTGGTCAGACCACATTTAGAATATTGTGAGCAATTTTTGCCCCATATCTCAGGAAAGATGTGCTGGCCCTGGAGAGGATCCAGAGGAGGTTCACGAGAACAATCCCAGGAATGAAAGGCTTAACATATGAGGAACGTTTGAGGACTCTGGGTCTATACTCAATGGGGTTTAGAAGAATGAGGGGGGATCTGATTGAAACTTACAGAATACTGAAAGGCCTGGATAGAGTGGACATGGGGAAGATGTTTCCATTAGTAGGAGAGACCAGGACCTGAGGGCACAGCCTCAGAGTAAAGGGAAGACCTTTTAGAACAGAGATGAGGAGAAACTTCTTTAGCCAGAGAGTGGTGAATCTATGGAATTCATTGCCACAGAAGGCTGTGGAGGCCAGGTCATTGAGTGTATTTAAGACTGAGATAGATAGATTCTTGATTGGTAAGGGGATCAAAGGTTACGGGGAGAAGGCGGGAGAATGGGGTTGAGAAACCTATCAGCCATGATTGAATGGCGGAGCAGACTCGATGGGCCGAATGGCCTAATTTCTGCTCCTATGTCTTATGGTCTTCTGGTCCACCAGGGCCACTCAGCTCCTGACCTCATGACAGCCTTGGTTCAAACATGGACAAAAGAGCTGAACTCCTGAGGTGAGGTGAGCGTCACTGCCCTTGATATCGAGGCTGCATTTGACCAAGTGTGACATCAAGGAGCCCTAGCAAAACTGGAGTCAATGGGAGTCAGGGGAAAACTCTCCGCTGGTTGGAATCATACCTAGCACAAAGGAAGATGGTTGTGGCTGTCGGAGGTCAGTCATCTCAGCTTCAGGACATCACTGCAGGAGTTCCTCAGGGTAATGTTCTCGGCCCAACCATCTTCAGCTGCTTCATCAATGACCTTCCTTCCATCAAAAGATCAGAAGTGGGGATGTTTGCTGATGATTGCACAATGTTCAGCACTACTTGAGACTGCTCAGATACTGAAGCAGTCCATGTCCAAATACAGCAAGACCTGGACAATATCCAGGCAAGTAACATTCACGCCACACAAGTGATAGGCAATCCCCAACAAGAGAGAACCCAGGCATCACCCCTTGATGTTGAATGGCATTACCATCACTGAATCCCCCATTATTAACATCCTGGGGGATTACCATTGACCAGAAACTGAACTGGACTAGTCATATAAATACTGTGGCTACAAGAGCAGGTCAGAGGCTAGGAATCCTGCGATGAGTAACTCACCCCCTGACTCCCCAAAGCCTGTCCACCATCTCCAAGGTACAAGTCAGAAGTGTGATAGAATACTCCACATTTGCCTGGATGAGTGCAGCTCCCACTACACTTAAGAAGCTTGACACCATCCAGGACAAAGCAGCCCACTTGATTGGCACCACATCCAGAAACATTCACTTCCTCCACCATAATAGCAGCAGTGCCTACCATCTACAAGATGCACTGCAGGGATTCACCAAGGCTCTTTCAACAGCACCTTCCAAACCCATGACCACTACCATCTAGAAGGACAGGGGCAACAGATACTTGGGAACATCACCACCTGGAAGTCCTCCCCCCCCCACCCCAAGCTACTCACCTTCCTGATTTGGAAATATATTGCCGTTCCTTCACTGTCACTGGGTCAAAATCCTGGAAATCCCTCCGGAATAGCACTGTGAGTGTACCTACACCACATGGACTGCAGCGGTTCAAGAAGTCAGCTCACCACCACCTTCTCAACGGCAATTATGGATGGGCATAAATGCTGGCCCAGCCAGCGAAGCCCACATCCCATGAATGAATTATAAAAAATGCAGCAAGCGTTTGCTAGGCAAAATGGAAAAGGAGGTGGCATAGCCTTGATAATAAAGGATGAGATAAAGGCAGTATTGAGAAAGTTTCTTAGCCCAGAAAATCAAAATGTAGCAGGATGTCACTACAAAGGGCAGAAATTACCAAACATTCGAATTAGGAGCAAGAGTAGGCCATTCGGCCCCTTGAGCCAGTGGGAATATAGCTCCCCTAACAGTAACCATGGTGTTGAGCATAAATCAGGAAAATAGAAAAGCAAGGGTAATTCAATAGCCTTGTGGAGTTTTAAACTAACTCCAAACAGACTGAACAAGTCAAATGTGCAAAAGTGCCTTAGAGGATGAGTTCACGGGATGATTTTAATTGCTTCACCGGTGGCGACCGCACCTTCAGTTGCCTAGGCCCTAACCTTTGGAATTCCCTCTTTAAACGTCTCTGCCTCGCTTTCCTCATTAAAGCTACCATTTAAAACCTAATGTTTCAATCAAGCTTTCGGTCATCTGCCTGATATCTTGTATGACTTGGTGTCATATTTTGTTCTATAATGTTTGGGACCTTTTATCACATGAAAGATATGGTATAAATATAGGTTGTTGTTGGCTGCAGTAAATATCTAGCCATCTAGCCCTTGAACCTTGAGTTAAAGGACTGATTTCCAATACCTATTTAAAATGTTTTTCTCCTACCATGTTCATCAAATGGAGAATCATTGATATGGCCTATACCTGATTAGAATGCCAAAATAAGCATATTTGCAAATTTAAATTTATGAGAAAGATAAGTCTGATCTTTTTTTCATGATATGAGCAGTGAATACATTGTCAGGTCTAGGGAACAGGTCATCAGTTCACCACCTTAATGATGGAAATGCATATGGAATGAGATACGCATTTCAAAAGGGGCAAATAAAATGAAAGTAAAAACCTAGAACAGGTTTCCTGACTGCAGTTGCTACAATAGCATACAATATGACATACACAATAGTTCTCTTCAACTAATTTACAAAGTTAGCAATATGGTGATTAATTTGAATAGAAGTGAAGATGTAAATTTTATTAAGGTGATTAGATCTTGTTGAACAATGATGGACTCACTCTGCTGCAGAGAGTATTAAATGCTTCGTGCTAGGAAATACACTATGATGCATATCCTTAACTTTGCCATAATATGCACAATAAAGTTAATCTGGTTTTGCCATGTATCCAACCGTACAAATTTAAATTGGCACAATCTAAAGCTTCACTGATTCATTAGCAGAAATTATTGGGGTTCATTTCTTGCTGTGGTGATCACTATACTGACAATTTACCTGTTTGATTTAAAGCACTAATAATATAAGTTTGCACATTCCACCATTGGTTTAACCTGGGCATGTATTTTGCAATAGTAATAATGGCAAAATGGTCAGTGTTACTCATCATTACTCCTCTGAAACTGACAGCAACTTCTGGAGTCTGCACATTCTCAGTTAAGTAGAGAAATTACTGTCAGTAATTCTACACCTCTCCATAGGGTGCAGTGTTGAAGTTACCTGCCGAGCCAGTAACACTGAACTTGCCCTTCTTCATTATCAGTCTCACTGTAAAGACCCTTGAAAAAGTTACACATTGTTGAATAAGGTGCAACTGGGTTTTCAACCATATACTAAGTTAACAATAGTTGAACAGTGTCACTGACCCTGAAAAACTAATTTTATATTTAAGAAATGCAACATTGCTCTATTATAGTAAAACAATATCACATTTTTAACTTTTTAAAATTTGATTCTGATATTATTTCCAGCTTAACCCTATATGTATGCCACCATCATTTGATTAACTCTCTGTAAAATTTTAATTAAAATTGGTGCACTTTAATGCCTGGTTTGCTGTCTGTGAGAATGCTTCAATGTGATTGGCTGCTTACCCTACTAGATGACATAACTGTTGCTGAACGCCTAGCGATCCCCTTGACTCAATTCCAGATTCAAACTGGCATCAGGAAAGGGGAAATCCATGTCACAGAGATTGCTAGCTCTTTGTGAGAAGCTTTCTTTCAGGTCAGTGGGCAACGCAACCTCAATTTCTCCATTATTTTCTCCAGTAACTTTTCTTTATTAATATTAATTACTTTACGTTCCTGTGCAAAATTGCCCATTTATGTCCTGCACACAAAAAGCAGGACAAATCCAACCCAGCCAATTACTGCCCCATCAGTCTACTCCCGCTCATCCAGTAAAGTGATGGAGTCATTGCCAATGCTCTGAAGCGGCACTTGTTTAACAATAACCTGCTCACTGACACTCAGTTTGAATTCTGCCAGGGTCACTCAGCTTCTGACCTCATTACAGCCTTGGTTGAAACATGGCCAAAGAGCTGAACTTGAGTGGTGAGGGGAGAATGACTGCCCTTGACATCAAGGCAGCATTTGACTGAGTGTGGCATCAAGGATCCCTAGCAAAACTGAAGTCAGTGAGAATCAGGGGGAAAACCTCTCTGCTGGTTGGAGTCATACCTAGCAGAAGATAAGATGGTTGTAGTTGTTGGAGGTCAATCATCTCAGTTCCAGGACATCACTGCAGGAGTTCCTCAGGGTAGGTGTCCAAGGCCCAACCGTCTTCAGCTGTTTCATCAATGATCTTCCTTCCATCATAAGGTCAGAAGCAGGGATGTTCACTGATTATTGCACAGTGTTCAGCATCATTTGTGACTCCTCAGATCCTGAAGCAGTCCATGTCCAAATGCAGCAAGACCTGGACAGTATCCAGGCTTGGGCTAACAAGTGCCAAGTAACATTTGTGCCATGCAAGTGCCAGGCAATGACCATCTCCAAAAAGAGAAAATCTAACTATCACCTTGACATTCAATGGCATTACCATCGCTGAATCCCCCATTATCAACATCCTGGGGTTACTATTGACCAGAAACTGAACTGGACTAGCCATATAAATACTGTGGCTACAAGAGCAGCTCAGAGGGTAGGAATCCTGCAGCGAGTAACTCACCTCCTGGTTTCCCAAAGCCAGGAAAAGCAACCAGCTTGATTGGTACCACATCCACAATCATTCACTCCTTCCACCACCGATGGACAGTGGCAGCAGTGTGTACGTTCTATAAGATGCACTGCAGAAACTCACCAAGGCTCCTTAGACAGCACCTTGCAAACCCACGACCACTACCACCTAGAGCAACAAGGGCAGCAGATAGATGGGGACACCGCCACCTGGAAGTTCACCTCCAAGCCACACACCGTCCTGACTTGGCAATATATCACCGTTCCTTCACTGTCACTGGGTCAAGATCGTGGAACTCCTTTCCTAACAGCACTGTGGGTGTACCTGCACCACATGGACTGTGGCAGTTTAAGAAGGCAGCTCACCACCACCTTCTCAAAGGCAACTAGGGATGGGCAATAAATGCTGGCCCAGCCAGTGATGCCCACATATCCCATAAATGAATAACAAAATAAAAATTCTTGCTTCTGCATAATTTCCAATATCTTCTTGTTGAACCCTTAAGTCTTCACCTGAGCTCAGAGGTAAAGCTGTATAAGCAGCACCCATGTGGCAGATCTTTGAAAAAGAGCAAACGTGGATCAGACTCACAAAATTTCAAGGTAGTGAAAATGACTCCAAAGTATTAGAAATCATCTCCAAAGTAATGAAAGCACACACTCAGAACAAGTCTTGTAAGCAAAAAGTTTCACTTAGGAAAGGAAGCAAGTATGAGGCCTGAGGACGTAAGAGATTTTTTTGCCTACCATTTGTTGAAATTCCTCCATTCCCATTGTCCCCTCCTCTTGCTTTACACTGGGGAATTTCCAGGAAGCCCAGGAAAACCGTGCATTCAGAGCTAAATTCAGAAAGCCCAGTTAAAACAGCTGCTAATTGGCTTTTTACATATTATAAGTGGCAACCTACCCCTCCTCTGGGGGCTTACCCCGCATTCAGCTGAACATGTTGAAGTTAAAGGTGGAAGTCAACGCACAGCTGTCGGTTTCCTGACTCACCATCTATTTCAGCCCTACTAGCCTACTCCCAAAACCACTCACTTTTTCAGGTTAAAATTGCCCTCAATACCTCTGGCTCTTCCTTTTTGAAGGTCACCACATCATTAATCTCTTAATGTTAATGGATCCTTTCAAGTCATAGCAGGAAACTTCTGCCAAATCAACCATTCTGTGGAGCACACATCAATCAAACAAGTGCCAAATAAAATGTCTGCAAAGGACACCACTATCATCACTTTCCCTGTGGAAAGGATATGTCAACTGGACAGGACACAGAGTTTTCACCAGGTGGCAGGGTTCTCTAGAATCCAGAGATAGATGGCAATGGAGGGGCAGAATTCCTTATACCAATCCCACTGCTTTTGGAAGGAAAGTGTGTTCCTTCTTCTAATGTTCATATGGTATATGACCACAGAAACATTATTAGGCACCTTGTCAGGAAAATATAATAATTTTCCTAATGTTTTTGGAATTTATTGTTAGTTAGGAATAGTGTGAGTCTGTGTGTGTTTTTGTGTGTGTGTGACTTAATTGAATTAAAGACAGCTGGCCTGAAGGCTTTGATGTATCAGAAGAGAAACTAGGTTTGAAGTGATAAATAGGTAAATGTGGCTGAAGTTTTAGAATGTGAGGTGTAAAGGGAAAATTTACATTTTTAGCTAAACCAGAGTAATTTGAATTTCAAACGAGCTGGTGAAATGTTTCACTTAGCTGGAAGAAGCCAAACAGAGTGTTTATTGTTCCCAAAGGTTACTGATAAAATTGGTACTATGAAAGATTTTAATTATTAGAAAAGTAGAGTTGAAAAGGCATACTGGGACAATGGGATTTACATTAAAAGGAAGAATCCTGTACAAAGGAGATGAGGTTATGTGTAAGAGGAAAGCATTCTAAGATCTAAGTGTGAAAAGCCTCCAGACTCTAAGCCTCAAGTTGCTGTCTACATGAACTGAAGTGAAGAAAACTCACTTTGAATTTGACTGTTCAAGGTATTGTGTTACTTTGCCTGGGTCTTTTAAAATCTATGTATTTTACTGCTGCCTTAACAGAGGTGCAACTTGGAGTTAGATTAACTAGGGGAGCTAAGAGTTATCATAGTAGTAATTTGTAAACCTATGTCTGTACTTAAAATCATTTTTTATTAATAAAGGTTTAGTTTAGTTTTGCAAGAAACCTATAAGACTCAGTGGTTTTATTACTACCGAATTCAAGGCATGCACCTCAAAATAAATACAAATTGTGAAATAGTTGTGGCCGTTGTTTCTGGGATCTGAACAGCTCAGAATTTTATGGCTGTGCCATAACAATGTGAAAACCTGTTATCCAGAAACAGCCATGATGCTTGTTTTTCTGGCAGCCACATTGTTAGAAATTCACAAGTACTGAGTAGTGGCATGAATTCCTCCAAACTCTCTCTTCATTACTCTTTTCACAGATTCCTGGCTAGAACTACAAAGACCCATCCCCTAAAGTTACCCCATCTCACCTGCTAGCTCCTTAACATTAGCTAGTATTTTGTATGCAGTCTCTTTGATCCTTGGAAGGACAGAACCGATATCCAACTGTTAGAATTGACAGAACACTTAGACAGCCGCTGCTATGGCCACTTCATGATCCTCCTCATGTGATCACATTCTAATGCAGTATGTGGGCTGTTGCGCTTGCACCAGTCATGGCTGTCATCACACTTTACAATTCTTATGTCTCATAGTGCAATCTATTTTGTTCCCAGCAAAAAACTTTTCTGCAATAAATTATGAAAAAATTTGTTTTCATCTTTTGCATGTTACCTTCTTGAAGATGCTGTAGTTCATGATTTTTTGCTTTCACTATCTGTTCCAGCAATAACGTGTAAAGGTGGGTGTGTTCGGCTCTCTGCCTCCTATCAGAAAACTGCCTTATTTTGTTCCCAGATGCAACAGAAATGGGAGACTGCATGCACCAGTGGGTCACTTCCTTCCAAAAAGCTTGCAGTTGCATCTCCAATGAAGGCTATTTCCTTTGCTATAATTCATGCAGCAGAATCTCCAAAGTGTCTTGAGAAAGTTTTGCTTTCATTTTTTGTCACCTCCATTATACTAGCGACTAAAGTGGTTCTGAGAGGCAGGCAAAGTACACTGACCTTTAAAGGCCAGCAATGTCATTAGCTAAATGTCCCGCTCCATTGGGAGAGCTGTTGGCTTGGCTAAGTTGGTAGCGCTTCAGTCTCCTGTGTTCAAGTACAAGAAGGAGATAAAATATTAAATGTATAAGATTTGGAACAGGGCACATAAGAAATTTCTTCACACCAATAATTCAGTGGCTGTGGAATTCATTTCCAGATTTAGTGTTTGAGGCAGAAACTGTCAACGTTGAAGATTAGATTATATGGCCATGAAATTGGACAGGCCCAAAATGTTGTGCCACCTGCTAATTTAAATGTGTGCAGCAAGCACAAAGCCCACTGTTGAATGGCTGAATGACTCAGCAGGGGGTGGAAAAAGCTAGCACGAGTTAAAGTGTGCTTGAACTACTTAAAGGGAGGTGTGATGTGGTTGGATGGAGCAGGTGCTGGAAGTCATCATAAAAGGTGGATAAAGGTAAAGAGATGAAGAGACATGGGAGTGGGATGGTAAATAATATTGGAATTATTTGCTCCCATGGAGTGTAAATGCTGAGTTCAGGCCTGGGTGGCCTGAACTGCTTATTTCTATATTGTAACTTTTATGTACAGTATAGGCTACAACTCCAGCATTGCATTGTAGGAATGTTATATTGTCTGACATATTGCCCTTAGATTGAGGATTAAATTGAAGCCTGCTTTAGGCATAAAATAAATATTCTATAGTATATAATCCTCTAAACTGCTGCTGCCCATATCTTAACTCGCACCAAACCTATCACCTGTCCTTGCTGACCCACATTGAGCCCTGGTGAAGCAACATCTTGATTTTACAGTTCTCATCCTTATTTTCAAACCTCCTCCACCGCCCCCCACCGCCCCCCCCTCCCATGGCCTCGCCCCTTCCTAACTCTATAATCTCCTTTAACCTGGAGCTTCAGCCCCAGAGGTAGGGACATTACCACGATGCGTCAAGACTTTCCTTCCTTTCTGTTAGAATAGTGGATTAACTAATTATTTTTCGTATTGCTGTTCCTGGGATGTTGTTGAAGCAGAATGGCTGCTACACTTGCTTACACAACAATGATCACTGAATTCCAACATGTAATTAATTGTTAGTAGCAATTTTAGAAATTCAGATGATATGATTAGACACTGCATTAATAGTCTCTTTTTTACACTTTTTTTAAATTTTAGAGTACGTGTTAGTCTCTAGTTCAGTGATGACTGGCGTTTTAAAGGAGTTTATAATCTAATCCCTAATTGGCATACATTAAAAACAGTTCATTCTCATTATCATGCTAATAGTTTTATCCGACAAAACAAATGGAATTCCTTATGCCTCATGGTAAAATGCTCTGATGTATGAAGAGATTTTGTACTATTTGTTAACTGGTTCACTGACATTCAGCTAAAAAATGCTTGCACTGTACTTTGATTTACTTCATTAACCAATCTTGTGCATTAAGTGCCAGTAATTCTTTGATTGTATTAGAGTAGTCAATCACCGGTATGGCAGTGCCCTTGTTATGTACATTACAGAGCGAGATTGGCTTATATGGTATAAGACGCATCGGGGCAGTTATGCCAGGATAGTACCCCACCCCTACCACCAGCTCAGTGAACTCTGCTGTGGATCCTGCCAAAGTTCACAGCTTTTCCTCTCAATCCCCCCAATTGAAGTTCCTCATCCCAAGAACCATTCTTGTAACTTTTTCTACACCCCTTTAAATCCTTCACATCCTTCTTAAAATGCAGAATTGGGTATAACACTTAGTTGAGACTGAAGAAGTGTTTTATAAAGGTTCAACATGACCTCCTTGCTTTTGCACTCTATGCCTCTATTTATAAAGCTCAAGATCCTGAAGGCTTTTTAAACCACTTTTTCAACTTGTCTTGATACCTACAATGATTTGTGCACACAGCCCAGGTTTCTCTGCTCCTGTACCCCCTTTAGAATTGTACCCGTTAGTTTATATTGCTTCTCATTATTACGACCAAAATGTAACTTTACACTTCTCTGCATTAAATTTCAAATGCCATGTATCCACCCATTCAGTCTATGGACTCTTGAGGTTAATCACCATTCTCCTCACAGCTTTGTGCCATCTGCAGATTTTCTTATTGTGCCCTATGCACCAAGTCGAAACAATATGTTTCAAAAAAAGCAACATCCCTATACTGACCCCTGCGAAACCCCACTCTATACCTTCCTCCAACCTGCAAACAACCGTTCACCACTAGCTGCGCCCCTAGCCAAGCTGTTCCAGTACAGCTACAACACTGGCATCTTGGAAAATTGTCCAGGCATGTCCTTCATACAAAAAGCAGGACAAATCCAACATGGTCAATTACCACCCTATCAGTCTACTCTCGATTATCAGTAAAGTAATAGAAGGGGTCATCAACAATACTATCGAACAACACTTGTTTAGCAATAACCTGCTCACTGATGCCCAGTTTGGGTTCCGCCAAGGATGCTCAGCTCCTGACCTCATTACAGCTGTAGTTCAAACATGGACAAAAAAGCTTAACTTCAGAGGCGAGGTGAGAGTGACTGCCCTTGACATCATTTGACTGAGTGTGGTATCGAGGGGCCCTAGCAAAACTGGGGTTAATGGGAATCAAAGGGAAAATTCTCCACTGATTGGAGTCATACCTAGCACAAAGGAAGGTGGTTGTGGTTGCTGGAGGTCATTCATCTCAATTCCAGGGCATCATTACAGGAGTTCCTCAGGAAACTGTCCTTGGCCCAACCATCTTCAGCTGCTTCATCAATGAGCTTCCTTCTATCATAAGGTCACAAGCAGGGATGTTCACTGATGACTGCACAATTTTCAGCACCATTCATAACTCCTCAGATATTGAAGCAGTCCATGTCCAAATGAAGCAAGACCTGGACAATATCCAGGCTTGGGTTGACAAGTGGCAATCAACATTCATGCCACAAACAGGTGCCAGGCAATGACCATCTCCAACAAAAGAGAATCTAACCATCATCCCTTGACACTCAATAGCATTACCAATGCTGAATCCCCTGCTATCAATATCCTGGGAGTCACCATTGACCTGAAACTGAATTGGTCTAGCCATATAAATGCTGTGGCTACAAGAGCAGATCTGAGGCTGGAAACTCACTTCCTGGCACCCCAAAGCCTGTCCACCATCTACAAGGCACAAGTCAGAAGTGTGATGGAACACTCTCTACTTACCTGAATGAGTGCAGCTCCCACAATACTCAAGAAACTTGACATTCAGGACAAAGCAGCCCACTTGATTGACACCCCATCCACAAACATTCATTTAGTCCACCACCAACATGCAGTGGCAGCAGTGTGTACCATCTACAAGATGCACTGCAGGAACTCACAAGGCTCCTTAGACAGCACCTTCCAAGCCCATGACCACTACCACCTAGAAGGAGAAGGGCCACAGATACATCAGAACACCACCACCTGGAAGTATCCCTCCAAGCCACTCATCATCCTGACATGGAAAATGTCACCATTCCTTTCTGTTGCTCGGTCAAAATCCTGGAACTCCTTTTGTAACATCACTGTGGGTGTACCTACACTACATGGATTGCAGCAGTTCAAGAAGGCAGCTCACCACCACCTTCTCAAGGGCAATTAGCAACAGGAAGTTAATGATGTCCTAGCCAGCGATACCCACAGCCCATGAATGAATTTAAAAAACTACTCGCTGTTCCCTGTCACTTTGCCAACTTCTTATCTATGCTACCATTGTCCTTTTTATTCCAAGGGATTTAACTTTACTGACCAGCCTATTATGTGGCACATCATCAAATGCCCTTTGGAAGCCCATATATGCTTTGATTCAATGAGGTGTCACATCACAGCTACACAAAATAAGAGCTCATGGTGTAGAGGTTAACCTATTAGCATGGACGGAGGATTGGTTAGCTAATAAGAAACAAAGAGTAGGAATAAATGGGTCATTTTTGGGTTGTTAAGATGTAACAAGTGGATTGTCACAGGGAACAGTTTTGGGGTCTCAACTATTGACAGTCTATATTAATTCCTTGGATGAAGGGACTGAATGTAAGATTGATAAATTTTCTGATGGCACAAAGATAGGTAGGAAAGTAAGTTGTGAAGAGGACATCAGAGTCTGCAAAGGGATATAAAGAGGTTAGTGTGGGCAAAAAATTGGCAGATGGAGAATAATGTAAGAAAATGTAAACTTTCACACTTTGGCAGGAGAAACAAAAAGGCAGCATATGATTTAAATGGGGAGAGATTGCAGGACTCTGAGGTACAAATGGATCTGGGTGTCTTGAATCGCAAAAAATTGGTATGCAGGTATGGCAAGGGCCTAGAATGTTGTTGTTTATTGTAAGGAGAATGGAATATAAAAGCAGGGATATTATGCGACAGTGTATAGGGTGTTGGTGAGACCACATCTAGTGTACTATGTACAGTTTCGGTCTCCTTATTTAAGAAAAGACATAATTGCATTAGAAACAGTTCAGAGAAGATTCACTCCACTATTTTCTGCAGGAGGTTGGGGTGTGTGGGGTGGGAGCTGGTGGGGCACGGTTATCCTATGAGGAAAGGTTGGACAGGTTAGGCTTTAAACGAATGAGAGATGATCTTATTGATACATATAAGATCCTGAGGGGACTTGACAGGGTGGAGGCTGAAAGGATGTTTCGTCTCATGGGAGAGACTATAACTAGGGACACAGTTTAAAAATAAGGGTCCTCCCATTTAAGAAATAGATGAGGAGAAATGTTTTTCTCTCAGAGGGTCATGAGTCTGGGACTTTCTTCCCTAGAGAGCGCTGGAGGCAGGATCATTGAATATTTTTAAGGCTGAGTTAGATAGATTATTGATTGACAAGGGAGATAGAAGGAAAAGTGGAGTTGAGGCCACAGTCAGATCAGTCATGATCCTACTGAATGGCGGAGCAGGCTCAAGAGGGAGAATGGCCTACTTCAGTTCCTAATTTGTACGTTCGTATGTATCACACCAACTGCATTGCCCTAATCAATCTTTGCCGTTACCTCATCAAAAAAAATCATTCAGTTAGTTAAACACAATTTGCCTTTGACAAATCCATGCTGGCTTTACTTAATTATTCCACACTTGTCCTCGATTATTGTTACTAAAAGTTTTCCCATTACTGAGGTTAAGCTGACTGGCCTATAGTTTCTAGCATTGTCCTTATGCTCTTTTTTGAACAAGGATACAACGTTTGCAGGAAAGGCACTTTTGAAGCTAGGTTGTTTCTTTTCCCCAGATGGCCATATTGAAGGTTTTGTATATTATATATACTGAATGTCCTTATAAAAATTTGGGAGTATGTCTCATCAAGCAGTAGGAATCAAAGATTTATGAGTTGTTTAAGCCTTTTAAGTAAGGCACATTTGTGGAGGAAAATGTAGGCAGGATATTAATGCAATGGGCACATTTCCAAATTAAATAATTCTGTATGAAAACTTGCCAAAAATCTTTTGCAGCTTCCATCTAATTTCCAGCCCCTTCGGGTTCCTCTTGCTCCTTTTTCTCAATTCCATTACTTCTTCCAAGCCCACCAGATCTTCCATGATTCCACTTCCTTGCAGTTGAGACCTATGGTATCTGTCCACATGAAATGGGTGTGCAGGATTGTTAGATTCTGGGAGTAATTTTGAAAAGCCTTACTTGAATATTCTAGTTGGTCATAGTCCAGAACTCTAGCGCAATCTCTGCATGTTGTCCACTGCGCGTACTGCTTTGACATACCAGTGGTCTGCTATATGACCAGTTGGGTGGACACGTACCTCATTATACCTCATTGTACCTCATTCAGCTGTGACACTGAGATGCCAAGGAAGCGATGTGAGTCATGATTCCAGCATCATCCAACTTCCATGACTGAAGAATAAAAAAGTAATCATGGGTTTGCTGACGGTCCATGGTAAAGAAGATCAAATAACTTGAATGAGCAAACAAAGGAATCTGTGTCCTGTTTTATTCATCGATGTACTGCAAATCACTATTGTGGATGATGTTGTCAGTGACACCTTGTAATGATCCAGTGATGTGGAAGTTAAAGGCTGTTGTGGCCTTTACAGCCATTGGCAATGTGGTTACAGTGGATAAAATTCATCTTCCAGATGAGATGTCAAAACGAGGTGCCATCTGTTCTTTTAGGTGGATATAAAAGATTTCATGGCTCTATTTTGAAAACGGTGGGGAGAGTTATTCCCAATATCCTGGCTAATAGTTGTCCCTCAATCAACAACACTCAAACATTATCCAGTCATTGTCTCACTGCTGTTTAAAGGAACCTGCTATGCATAAATTGGGGAGGTATTGTGGTATTGTCACTGGATTGGTAACCCAGAGACCCATGGTTTGACTCTGGGGACCCGGGTTTGAATTCCACCACAGCAGGTGGTGGAATTTGACTTCAATAAAAATCTGGAATTAAAAATCTAATGATGACCATGAAACCATTATCAAATGTTATAAATATCCACCTGGTTCAGTAATGTCCTTTAGAGAAGGAAATCTGATGTCCTTACCTGGCCTACATGTGAATCCACACCTACAGCAATCTGATTGATTCTTAAATGCTCTCTGAACAAGGGAAGTTAGGGATGGGCAATAAATGCTGGCCCAGCCAGCAATACCCACATCCCATGAATGAATAATTACAGTGACTACACAAGGTTGAAAGAAACTGTTTGACAATATATATAAATTCTTTTTTAGAATATTCAAGTAAGGCTTTTCAAAATTACTCCCAGAATCTAACAATCCTGCACACCCATTTCATGTGGGCAGATACCATAGGTCTCAACGTGTAAGTTGGCCTTTGAAGCCTCGAAAAATCCTTCCACAAAATTTGTTTGACTTATATAGCAAGAATAAATGTGAACCACTGGTGTTGGTCACAGTTTTGAAACGTGAAAATAACTTAACACTGGTAATTCAAATTAAATCAATGTGACACATTTTATTGATTGAATTAATTCTACGAGAATACTGTGGCAACCTTTAACTCCAAAGCAGTGCAATAAAGAAAATTTGTAATTTCTGAAAAATGTCTGTGGAATCTATAATTGTTTTAAGAATGTTTGAAAAGCACTTTTAAGAATTTGTAACAATTGTAAAGGGATCAATTGTAATTTTTGTGAATAATAAGAAATACTGCTCCATGTGACCAGGTGACTCTTGACCTAGAAGCAGTACCCAACAGGAAGGAAGTTAAGACCAGAAGCAAAGTGGCTTCTGGCAAACACAAAGGTAAGCTGCAGAAACAAAGGAGAGCTACAAGCAGTGGAGCTGGAGGGTGAAGGCAATCAGTGTACAGATGCAGATACAAAGAGAAAACAGAGACAGAAAAAGGAACACAGAGAATTCTTGTGAGGAAAATAAGCAAATCACTGTCAGGAAGAGGCCAATTTTTCTGCCTGGCAGTAAAGGAGACTGGAGATCTTGGTGGCACTGTGTGAGTTGGCTAAAAAGGTTTAAACCCTGGAAAGTTCTGTGAATGGCTCAGAGATGCTAAAGAACTGGGTGTTTGCCCAGAAGTGGTTAACTCCTGAACTGGGGTGTTATTTGTTGGTCGGAAAGTTACTCCAGCAGGGCTGTCATGATCTGAAGGAGAGAGGATTCATAGAAATGTGCCTTGCTGATGATAACTGTACCCATAAATGTCCATTGGACTCCTGATGAATAAAGAACAGAATATTGAGAAACATAGTGTAACTATGTAGAGGCACATTTGTGTGGGGAGTGATGTGGGTGTTTGCATTGTGTAAGATGAATCTTTGTTGTGTCAACTATTTTCAGTGAAATTTAGATTTTTTTGTCAAAGTATCATTTGCCTGTTAATTCATATTTAATTTGTGTTGATTCTGATCCATGTTAAAGCAAAGGCTACAAAAAGTGGAATATTGTTGGTAATTTCTTCATTTGGGAGCCATTCAGTAAATTTGATTATTTTGATTTATGGTTCCTGTAGTAATTATAATTTGCAGAAAAGTAGGACTGTAGCTTTAAGAATAATCCTGTGTTGTAAGGTCACATGGGGAGAATTTTCTCCCCATTGGGCGAGTCGGTCAGGAGTGGGCGCGGAGCCGATCACGGCCCGTAATCAGCTGCACGCCACAATTTTATGTGGGTGGGCCAATTAAGGCCTGCCCAACGTGACACACGCCCGTAGAAATCTCTCTGAGGCAGCTCTGTGTTTCAGTGAGATAAAGTGCAGTTGTAAAACTGTGAAAAAAAAGAAAAAATAAGATTATTCAGACATGTCCCCTCATTTGACAGTGGCACATGAGCTGGGACATGTTTATGAATTTTGATAAAAAATTTTATTTAATTAATAAAACCTACATGAAACCTCATCCTGCCCGTGGATGAGGCTTCATGAAAAATGCGAAGGCTGCCTGGGTTCTTCGCCTGCCCACCAACCTTAAGGTTGGACGAGCAGCCCTGTCAATGACATTAATTAGTTTATCAATGGCCTTAACAGACCTTTGACAGTTCGGCGGGCAGTCAGCCGACTCCGGTGCACGCCCGCCGAACATAAGATTGGAATGATGCGCGCTGACGTCGGAGCGCACGCCTGATGTCACTGCGCATCATTTTACGTGTTGGTGTGCAGGGCCCGCCCCCACATGCCGAACAGAAGGTTCTGGCCATGATATGTGTAAACCAATGAGTTAGCAGCGGGTAGAATCTCCAGGGAGAGAATTCTTTAGTTATAGAGTTAGATGCACACATATAGCTGCTGCTGCCATCTTGTAAATAAAGTTCAGTGTTTCCACCAAGAAAATTTGTCTGGAAAATCAACTCTATAACAAACCAGCAACGAGGATAAATCAGATCCGGTGCTGTCTCTCGCCCAGCGATTGTGAGTATCTAAAATAGCCAAAGAGAAAGGAAGATATACTCATCTGAGATGTCACAGTTTGGCAGATATTGATCCCTTTGAATCAGCCACAGACAACTGGTCTCAATATAAAGAATGTCTTGCATTCTACTTTCAAGCCAATGAAGTCATGGGGGAGGAAAAGTGGAGAGTGATTCTCCTGAGTATTTGTGGGAGCAAGACCTACAGTTTAATTCGAAGGATCGACGGTCCTCAGAGCCCCGGATTCAAAGACCTTCAGTGAATTAGTAGACCTCATTCAGGGATATTTCCAACTCAAGCCCTCAGTCACAATGCAGAGGTTCAGGTTCAACTAATGGAATAGAGCCCCGGGGGAGACCATTACTACCTACATGGTGAAATTAGAACAACTAACAGAAGAATGTGATTTCGGTGAAACCCTGAATGACATGCTTAGGGATCATTTGGTTTGTGGTGTGCAAGAGGATGCTATTCAGTGAAGATTGCGGGCTGAAGTGGATCTTGATTTTAAGAAAGTGTTAGAAACACCACTTGTGATGGAAACCACTCTAAGGGATGCACAAGTGACTCAAGGTGCACAAAATGGCGACGTTTTCCTTGTTGGGCCGGAACGGTCGGCCGAAAGTGGCACAAAATGCCAGAACTCTGCTGCGAAGTGGGAAACAGTCCCTGCTAACTGAGAATTTAAAGGAAACAACCTAGCGAAAAAATTGAAAACTAATTTTTATCGACGTTGAAACAATCATACTCCTAACGACTGTCGATTTAAAAAGGTGGAGTGTTGTTTTTGTCACAAAAGTGGGCACATATGGAAACACTGCAAAGTAAGATTAAAACAGGCTTCCAGGCAACAAACAAAGTCCAATGAAGCATATAGTGTGGAAGAGCCAGAAACAACCAACTCTGACATTTAATCCTTATTCAACATGAAAGTTGGGAAGACAGAGCCATTTATTGTCACAGTGCAAGTGAACAGTAAACCCTTAAAAATGGAAGTAGACACTGGTGCTTCTACCACTGTAATAGGAGAACACACTTTCAGATATTTAAATAAAGGTGCTCAACAATTAAATTTGGAACAAACCTCTGCCCAGTTGAAAACGTACACAGGTGAAGAAATCCAGGTAAAAGGTATCACCAGAGAAGCTATTTATTATAGACAGCAAAAACACAGCTACCAGTGATGGTGGTAGAAGGTGAAAGGCCAAGCCTTCTAGGTTGATCACTGGTCGGGGGAAATTAACCTTGATTGGCCAGTGATATCTCAAAAAAAAGCTGGAAGAGTTCCTGAGTTGGAAAAGGAACAAGGCAAGGTACTTCAGAAAGAGCCAGGAGAGTCCAAGGACTGCAACTGGATGAAAAAGGAGTGTGTAGACATTCAGTAACCTGAAGAAATGAAGATTGTCTTAAACAACGGCATGCAAGAATAGCAGAAGAAACCCAAAGAGACTCTGTTGAATGGCAGAATTCAAGATGAAGTGAGTGAGCTTCACAAAGAAAAGGAAAATCTGTTGAAAGATCTTCACACACTACAAGGATCCCTCAGGTCAAAGTTGTACCTCTGGAAAATTATGAAGAGAAACAGGAAAATTTTAACATCTCTCTGAACAACTGAACAAACTGAAGAACCAATTGACAGAGAAGACGCAGCAATGTTCAAGGCTGCAGGTGGAAGCCAACAGATACAAGAAGGGCTGAGGAATCAGCTGAACGAAATTAAAGAGGCTTTGAAAGCAAAAGTCAAAGAACTTTCCAAGATGCAAGTAGATAATGAAATCATCGTAGGTCAACTACTGAACTAAGACAAGTTGAGATTTCACCTGAGAGAAGGCTGGCCGACAGTGAAGTCAAAAAGAAGAAGACTAAACTCTGCGGTAGAACAAAGAAGACACATAAGAAGAGGATGCGGAATTACTGATAGAGGCACCATCCGTGAACAAGACTGAGCCTGATACTTCCCAAATTGGAGGTGAAGGTGGGGAAAAGTCAAGGGAACAAAAAAGCGACTCATGATTTGCATAGTCATGAGTGACAACTGGAGAAGCAGCAAATGTAAGGAATTTCAGTGGAGGACCGAAGTTGTTACCTGGTAAAATGAGTTCTGTGACTGGATCATTGTCATACCACTTGGAAGAGGAGCGTTGGATCACCTATAAGCATGTGGATCATTTAAGAAAAAGGGAGATACCCGAACAAAATGATGTTGTTCTACCTGTAACCATTGTGGTTCCTATTGAAGTTGCTCAACCAAGGATAGACATGCCTGATATCTCTGTCGGAGTGGAAGACCCTGCACTGCATGTGCCTAATGAGGTACCTGATGTTAATGCAGTTCCAGAGAATGTAGTTCCTGCAAAATAATCAGAAGTCATGGAGCTATGACGTTCCATATAGATCAGGAAACTACCTGAAAGACTGAACATGTAATTTCATGACCTGTGTAAATATTGTAATGTCATGAGATAAATATCCTTGTAAATACAAAATGTATAGGAAAGTTAAAGGGGGAGGAATGTAGTAATTATAGTTTTGATAAACCTAGGACTATAGCTTTAAGAATAATCCTGTGTTGTAAGATCACATGATCTGTGTAAACCAATGAGTTAGCAGCACAGGGAATCTCTAAGGAGAAAGTTCTTCTTTAGTTATAGAGTTAGATGCACACATCTAACAGCTGCTGCTGTCTTGTAAATAAAATTCAATGTTTCCACCAAGAAAAGTTGCCTGGAAAATCAATTCTATAACAGTTCTCTTCAGGGATTGTAATAGATACCCTTAACCTCAATAAGAATGCTTTAAAAACTGTCAAATCTATTGTCTTTGGCATCCGTGCTGCAAGTTAATCAAATTCATTCTGAGTGCTTTGGCTATGGTGTCTTCGTAAGGATCCCACTCTGGATCAGATTTAATGCTTTTGGCTTCAGAATCATCTCTCTACACCAAGTCATCTTCCTCCCCATTGAATTGGATATCCCGCATTTTTTGAATGATCTGATGATTGTTTTTGCATCCCACGATTTGAGGATGAACCCACAAAACACCAAGTCGGGTAGCAGGTATATTTCTACTCCTTATGAAGTTGCAACCATCCACTTATTCCTTTTGGTGCGAATATGATCCTTGAATTTTTTGTTGAGGCACACATTCAGAATACATTAGCCTCCCTGGTATAACTGCAATGTGGGTGTAATTTCATCGCAGATGCCTCTTGATCTCATTCATTGTGTGGGATCTGAACATGTCCCACATTAGTAAGCTGTATTTTTTACATAGCCCGTAGAGTCACCCATTCCACACATTACCGATCCATAATTTTACTCCATCCTCATCAAACCAATCATTGATGTTTCCGTGTCCACCGGTGTCAGGCGTGTTCAGTGGCATGAACAGACAATATGACGAGAAGGCCAAAAATCGGTTTCACAACACCGTGAAACCAATTTACGATCGCCCGCTCAGCCAGCCATTCCACACCGTTGGATATTGGGAGCATCACTGTATAACATCAGCATATCATTATAAGGCCAGCTCGGTGGAATCATCCCCACTGCTGGCTCGTCCACCCACATCGGCAGGAAAACACGCCAATGTGTTTCACAACAGCATCTATAAGGTGTTTACTTGGCAAGCTGCACTTCACTCGGGACTTCAAGGTTTGTTTTCCTACCTTGCTTCGGTCAGCACTCGTAGTCATCAGCACCAGGCTTCACAGACAGCACCACATCACTTTTAGGGGGACTCATGGGTAGGTCTTTACCTGCCAGAACAGCCGTATGTGCGTGGCTTTTCAATGGCTGCAGGGCAAGGGCTTGCTAAGGGAAGGGGGAAAAGTGGCCTCAGGCAAAGGAAGAGGCTGCAGGATGTGAGATGTACTGGGGAAGGAGGGTGTGTGTGGTGGCACATGTTGATCTGTGCAAGTGACCTCAAGATGGTGAGGGCTGAGGAGGCAGTCTCCAGAGGGGATAAGACCAAATGGACATGTGAGGGTATGTGTGTGAGAATGTGTGATGATGTCCCTTGAGCTGGCAGTGAGTGAGATGCCAGTGATTGTGTGATGGGCTTGAGTGTGTGAGTTTAGAGTGATTGTTGCCTTACCCTGGCTGCATGGATAAGATCATTCATCCTCTACCTGCATTGGATGGCCAACCTCTTCTGTGCAGCATTGGCACTGACACCACTGCCATCGCCTACCAAGCCGGAGTGCAGATGTAGCTGCCCCCTCCTGCAGCCAGTGAGGATAGAGGACATCACAGCGGGCCTCCATGGTGTCCAAAAGGCACTTGAGGGCTGCAGTCTTCTTGCCTTTTGGGGCCGTGTCTTCCTTGCTGCAGTCCTGGGCTGGAAGCACTGAGCGTGGCTGGACTTTAAATGTGGTGCCTGGCGTGATGAAGCAGCGAGGTGATGGTGTGACAGGCAAATTGGAGCCCACCCGCCCGCCATCAAAACGGTGAGGAGCCATTTTTGTTTGTTGTTCGCCTCATGTGCTCTGCTCTGTGTGGGCGTGTCTTAAACTTCCGTGCGTCGTCTTGGCAACAAAGTCCGTATTGCCTGCTTCATCCCATGCCCAACTTATAAGGTGAGTAAAACATGCATTTCTGAGGGGAAAAATTAAGACCGACTCTTAATGTGAGTACAACGTTTCTTAGCAGAAAAGTGGGGTCGACCAATGCACTGAGTATAAGTCTAAACGTAATTTTTGGTGCCAGAAATTTGGGGTTGCCTTATATGTCAGGTCGACTTATACCCTACGATCTACGGTAGATGAAGCACATTGCCCTAATGGGAATGGCATGTGATTACATGAAGGCTGTTAATGATTAAAGTCGTAGGGTGGAATCGTCCTAGGTTTGCACTAAATGCGATAGCGGGTGGTAAAAAGAACATTTTACCCGCCAGCCGTAATGGGGCTTTTCACATCGTAACGTCCTAATTCCACCTAATTAATCATGCATTCCCGGGAATCACACTGCTTCAATGGCGGGCGGGCTCTCATTCACCCGCCAAACCGTCACCTCGCTGCTTCCTCATGCTAGGCACCATATTTAAAGTGTAGCTGTGTACACACTTCTCAGTGCTTCCAACCCAAGGCTGCTGCACAGAAGATGTTCCGCCGAAAGGCAAGAAGACTGCAGCCCCCCGATTCAGTGACACACCCCGGAACACCTTTTGGATGCCGTGGAGGTCCGCCATGATGTCCTGTACTCCCGATCTGGCCACAGGATGGGCAGCATCATCGGCAACGTGGCTTGGAAGCAGTCGCATTGGTGATCAGTGCAAACGCTCTGCAAAAGAGGACAGCCGCCCAGTGCCACAAGAGGATGAATGATCTCTTCCATTCCACCAGGGTAAAAGTCACTCAACTCACACACTCACAAACCCATCACACATCCACAGGGATCTCACTCACTGCCACCTTTCACTCTCTCACACATTTCATTGTCCTTAACCCATCCATGGCATCACTCACAACTCACACATGCCTGGCATATTTACCATCTGGCCTGGCAGGCATCCTGCTTACACTCTTTCCATCTGTCTTCATACAGGAAAAGCTGGCACACAGCAAAAGGGAGAGGTTGCAGACAGGTGGAGAAATGCCTGAAATCAAGGTCCTCATAGATATTGAAAATAGAGCCTTACAGCTGGTCGGCAAAGATCTGGATCGGTCCTGTGCTGACGGTGAGGTTGGCGGTGCTCTACCAATTTAGAATCCAGCAAAGCAATATCCATCACAGCCAGGCTGTAAGTGATGTGCCCTGTTTCACGGGGCACTGCCATACACTAATTATCTCCCCTTCCTTTTGCGGACATATCTGGGAAACAGCCGAGGAAGTCGATGACCCAGGTCCTTGACTCAAGCCCCAAAGGCCTCGAAAGAGGAATCTGCTGAAACCTCAGTTGAAGACCCATCACAGCGCTCACCCACATCCTCCACCAGCGCAGACACACACACCTTCGGTGGGGCCTAGTTCTAAAGTAGCCTTGGAATCATAATCTGGTGAGCACATCGCACCGTCTGATCTACGGGCAGAGGCAGAGACTTCCCAGGTGTCTGGTTGGAGGACTGCTGGTGGCCAGTAATCTGCTGAGTCCGAGTTAGACGATGAGCCTCTGAACTTGCCTCATGCCTCATTTGCTGGAGATGCAAAGGCAAGCTCAGGAACACCAGGAAGGGTTGTCCGGTGCACTCCTCATATTGCAAGGCATAATGGAGGAGTCTGACTGCCTTCAGTCTGAGGTGATAGCATCTGTATGCCAACACACCGAGGTCAACACTGGTAGGAAAGCAGCTGCCATGGAGACCATTGTCCAGGACATCGGTCCTGCACTGTTGTGTGGGCTGAATGCCATCGCTGCCACCGTAGTTTGCCTCCAACAATGTCATTGCAAGAGGGGTGGAGGGCAGTTTGATCTCTGTCCAGCTTCCACTTCTCCTCAAGGAGTCAGCCAGTGGCCTTTGGGCACCCATAGAGAGGAGGATCAGCAGGTGCACACCCCAGAGCCATCCATCAAAGAGACTCGGGGAGTGTCCAGCCTATCCGACTCCTCTCTTCCTGTGACCCCAGCAGCTCCAGCTCCACAGGCCAAGGAGGGTGCCACTGCCACACAGCAGGACCCCAAAAGCAAGCTGGGGCCCTCCAGAGGCTGCCAGGCAATGTCATCACAGACAGGGCGTAGCAGTCTGCAGGCTGCCTCCACCTCCTCAGTGGATGTTGGGGGAGCACCAAGACATAGCGGCAGGGTTAGAAAGGTTAAGAAGACAAAATTGCACAGCCTGGGCATGAGTGTTAATCACCCATACATAATGTTCACTACTGTAAATAAACTTCCAAGAATGTCTCCTTGTCTATGGCTCCTTGTTATGGTGAGCAGTGTTCATGTCACTCAGATGTGAAACCTTGGCTCCTGCACAAGTTAAAGGCAGGTGACTCAGTCCAGTGCTTCTTCCCTGTGCAGAGTGTAACCTTCAGACCAAAGTGATGGTCCAGCTTCAGACTCACTGGACACATTAGTGATTCCTTGATGGCACTCGTCATTGTTGCCAGAGTGTCAAGGGCAGGCGTCACAGAATTCCATCATTCTCTCTGTGTGTTCTCAGCACCTTAAAGGTGGGACTGACTTGGTTAAGTCTGAAGGCACCTTAACACTTCCCAGAGTGTGCTGGCAATCACTTGGGTGGCCAGGGTTTAGTGCGCTTCATGGCTGCCCAAAACCCCATCTTCCTCTGCCCAACTCCACATGACTGATTGACAGCGGCTTTGCCCACTGGACTATATGCTGTGCTTCAGCTAAGGCTCAGGCATTCTCCTAACCCACACTGCAAGGCTGCATTGTTAGCTTGAACCATGGGGGAGACTGGTCTAAACCTGAATGATGACATTGTAAGGGGCTGTGATCGCCCCCAGCAGTGACTGCTCCATGGCCAGCTTTAGCAAGAAGATTGTACAACATGCGCATTCATCCAGTTGTTCTGCAGTCCATTAAAACGCTCATTAGTTTGCAGTCTGTGCCCAAGGGGTGAAGAGTTCTGGGGCACTTGGTGGTACTTTCAGGCCTTTATGTTACTTGAGTGGGCAGATAAGCTAGAGCCTCGACTCCACGCATGTCAATGTGGCCGCGTCTGAACTGTCTCAGCTGCGGAGGAACAGTCACTTTATACAACGTGTCCCTAATGCGTGGCCGCTTCCCTCCCCCCGCACATGCTTGTGCACCATCATCAACCACAGGGCAGCCCTTGACCCCACCCTCCCCTCAACTCGCCTCAACCGCAGGGCAGCCTTTGCCCCGACACTGCACTGTCAGCCAGCTGGGAAAAAGAAACTTGCCTGCGCCCTCTCCTGAATGCATGGCGCCTCAACCTTGAGGTCCAAAAGGTGTCCCCGCGAGCGCTGTGCAATGTTATTGTGCACTCACTCTGAGTTCCCTTCAATGTGCAGCTCGCCAGCTGCATGCCTTATAAATGCTGTTGTGAAACATCACGCTGCCGTGCCCAGATGATCCAGTTTGGTAGGGTGATTTTGGCGATCTGGGCTTATAGTGATATGCAGATATATTACAATGAAGTTACAGACCTCCAGCGGCAGGAAACGCTGCCCGCCATTGATGGGTAGAGCGGACGATCGCAAACGTGTTTCACGACAGTGTGAAACCAATTTTTGGCCTTCTCACCATATTGTCTGCTCAGGCCACCAAGCATGATTCTGCCTGTAGTTTCAGTGGAAACATTCACTGCTCTAAGAATTGTATGTTTATGCCTCACTCTAGCACTTGAGCACAAAATCTGGACTGACTTTTCAGGGGCAATATGGAGAGAATACCGAATTGTTGGAGGTTCTTTATTTCGGACAAGGTATGAAACTGAGGGCACATCCACCTGTTTATGTGAATATAAAAACTCCATGGCATTTTTTTCAAAGCTAAGCAGGGAGTACCTTTGTTGTCCTGGCCAACATTCATTCCTCACAAAAGCCACCAGGAACAAATTAACTTGCTATTTCACTCTTGCTATTTGCGGAACTATGCAATTTGGTTGCAAAGTTTAGCTATTTAACTCCAATGACTATGCCTGATTTTAACTCTGTGTAAATGTCGTGAAGCTATTAATGTATATTTTATGGAAAATATTTTTCTTTTAAAATAGAGGTTTGATCTGCAGGGATGTCTTAATTGGATTAAAATCTGGGTGCTTTGACGTGTGTTAGTTTGAGATGTAAGCAGATAGGTAGAGTGTATTTGCTTTTTTTGAATAGAACATTCAAGAAATGGGATGAAAAATTGACACCTTTCCAACAGCTATCAAGCAATATGTTTATATTACTAATAAAATTGGTACAATGAATGGGGTTTCATTGTTAAAAGGTAAAGTTCAAGGAGACTGGTGATACAATGAGAATTACCATTCAGTGGGGCTGGTAGGTATAACTTCAGTAGTTTTCGGGTGTTCAGGCAGAGGCAATGTAAGATCAAAAGGCAGCTGCAAGCCTCCAACTGGCTCCATGGTGGAAAAAACCTCATTCTGAATTTGTAAGGTGAAAATGCTTTGCCTGGTTAAATCTATGGGTTGTTGTTGCCTTAATGGAGATTAGTTTGGGGATTTGTTAAAAGTTATCATAGTAGTAATTTGTAGCCATCTGTACATATATTTCAACCTGTGTAAATTAATAAAATGTTTCATGTAATTTAATGTCAAACCTCAGACTAGTGGTCTGATTCCTGAGTTTAGAGTTGCATCTCAAACATAACACTTAAAATTATTGGTTATGACAGTTGTTTAAAGTTTCCCTCTGGAATTTTTGAATAACTCCACTTTACCAACTGCATCAGTCAGGACAGTAAATGAATAGGTTTTAAGTGAATTAAAACCTCACCCCATAGTTTCAAAGCAGTTCATTTGCTGTGAAATCTTTCGGAAGCCTGGAATGTGAAGGGTAGTATGCAAATACAAGATCTCTCCATCCATTATTGAGCACTCATATACATATGAAAATTGATGGACGCAGCTGGCGATAGGAGGGAGAGCTGGCAGATACTCTCAGGGTGTAATCAATTGGCAAAGAGGCAGTATGATTATTCTTTAATTCACTTTATTGTTGGCAATGCTCAATATCTACATTTTTGGGGGGCAAGGCTGTTTAGAAAACCTATGATTCGTTCACATATTAACACATCAACCTGAAAGCTTTAATAGAAAAACACATTAATGATAATACTAATTAGACCTAAATTTTTCATTGTTCCAATAATTATAACAACAAATGATGTGGGGAACAGGGATGTAATGTTGATAGAAGGTGCTTTTGAAATTTTCATCCAGGTTTAATGCTAATCCAAGGGCTCCTACACCTTTGATAGGATTAACAAATGAGAGAAACAAAAAGTTAAAATCCTGTTTTGGCTCTATAACGGTTTTGCTGAGGCAGTTAATAACCAACTTATGCACATTCAGCAAATTCAGAATTGAATTGTAAAATTGGTATTTTTACTGCAGGTCAGACCTGGTGTTAATCAGTTTAAAATAAAACAGGAAATGCTGGAAATGACAGTACCTGTGGAGAATGAAACAAAGCTAACGTTTCAGTTTGATGGCCCTTTATCAGTACTGGAAAAAGTTAGAAATGCAACAAGCTTTAAACAAGGACAGGGGGGAGGCGCTGGCGTAGTGGTATTATTGCTGGACTAGTAACCCAGAGACCCAGGGTAATGCTCTGGGGACTTGGGTTTGACTGCCGCCATGCCAGATGGTGCAATTTGAATTCAATAAAAATCTGGAATTAAATGATGACCTTGAAGCCATTGTTGATTGTTGCAAAAACCCATCTGGTTCACTAATGCCCTTAAGGGAAGGAAACCTGTCATCCTTACCTGGTCTGCCTACATGTGACTCTAGACCCACAGCAATATGGTTGAGCCTTAACTGCCCTCTGAAGTGGCCTAGTAATAAACTGCTACAATGTCACAAAAAAGGAATGAATCTGGACGGACCACCCGGCATTGAACTAGGCACCGGAAACGACAATAGCAATCACAGCCCTGTTGAACCTGCAAAGTCCATCTTACTAACATCTGGGGGCTAGTGCCAAAATTGGGAGAGCTGTCTCACAGACTAGTCAAGCAACAGCCTGACATAGTCATCCTCATGGACTCATAGCTGACAGATAATGTCCCAGGCACCACCGTCAGCTCTGGACCCTATGAAGTCTCATGGCATCAGGTCAAACATGGCCAAGGCAACCTCCTGCTAATTCCCATATATCGCCTTCCCTCAGCTGATGAATCAGTGCTCCGCCATGTTGAATATCACTTGGAGGAAGCACTGAGGGTGGCAAGGGCACATAATGTTCTCTGGGTGGGGGACTTCAATGTCCATCATCAAGAGTGGCTCGGTAGCACCATTACTGACCAAGTTGGCCAAGTCCTAAAGGGCATAGCTGCTAGAATGAGTCTGCGGTAGGTAGTGAGAGAACCAACAAGAGGGAAAAACATACCTCATCCTCACCAACCTGCCACAGATGCATCTGTCCATGACTGTATCGGTAGGAGTGACCACCGCACAGTCATTGTGGAGATGTAGTCCCTCCTTCACATTGAGGATCCCCCCCCATCTGTTGTGTGGCACTACCACCATGCTAAATGGAATGGATTTCAAATAGATCTAGCAAATCTGGGCCATCAGCAGCAGCAGAATTATACTTGAACACAATCTGTAACCTCATGGCCCAGCATATTCCCCACTCTACCATTACCATCAACCCTGGTTCAATGAAGAGTGCAGGAGAGCATGCCAGGAGCTGCAACAGGCATACCTAAAAATTAGGTGTCAACCTGGTGAAGCGATAAACAGGACTACCTGTATGCCAGACAGCATAACCTGCAAGTGATAGACAGGGCTGAGTGATCCCACAACCAACAGATCAAATCTGGGCCTTCCTTCCATCATAAGGTCAGAAGTGGGGATGATTGCACAATGTTCAGTACCATTTGCAACTCATCAGTCCACGTCCAAATGCAGCAAGACCTGGACAATATCCAGACTTGGGCTGGCAAGTGGCAAGTAACATTTGTGCCACACAAGTGCCAGGCAATGACCATCTCCAACAAGAGAGAATCCAACCATCATCCCTTGATGTTCAATTACCATCACTGAATTCCCTCACTATCAACATCCTGGGGGTTACCATTGACCAAAAACTGAACTGGACTAGCCATATAAATACTGTGGCTAAAAGAGCAGGTCAGAGGCTAGGAATCATATAATGTGTAACTCACCTCTTGACTCCCCAAAGTCTGTCCACCATTTACAAGGCACAAATCAGGAATGTGATGGAATACTCTCGACTCTCACAACACATGAACGAATTAAAAAAAAGAGGCAGGAAAAGGGGAAGGGCAGGAAAAGACAGAAATGCAGGTCTGTGTAGGGTGGAAGGTAAGAAAGATAAAATGACAAAAAGGATGCTGGTGCAAGGCCACTGTTCAGGGCCCCGTACATTCCTTCCAGGTGAAACAGCGATTTACTGGTATACTGTATACTGCTCACGATGCTTTCGGGAGACCAAATGCTCCACATATCACAGCTACTCAGTTAGTGAGAGAGACCCCAGATTTCAAGTAGCCTTCCATTTTAATTCTGCTTCTCACTCTGACCTCTTTGTCACAGCCTCCAGCGCTATTCCAATGAAGCTTGAGGAACAGTGCTTCTTCTGTCGATTAGGCCCTTCACATTCCCCAGTCATTTTTGCAACAGCAGTTGTCGGTAATCATCCTGCTATTCCCAGTTACAGTTTCTCTAGATGCCATTTTTGTTTCTTTACTTGTCCCACTACCATCCGCTTTTGCCTTGCACCATCATCCCTTTGTCATTTAATCAATCCTACCTTTTTTTCCCTTTTGTTCTTTCCTCCTCTCATCCCTTTTCCCTTTTCCCTGCCTCTGGTCTTGCTTAAAGTATGTTACCTCTCTAGCTTTTTCCAGTTCTCATGAAAGGTCGTTAGAACGTTAATCCTGTTTCTCCCTCCACAGATGCTGCCTGACCTGTTGAGCATTTCCGGCATTTACTGTCTATATTTCAGATTTCCAGCAATTGCAGTATTTTGCTTTTCACAGAATCACAGAATCACAGTGCAGAAGAGGCCCTTCAGCCCATCGAGTCTGCACCGACACGTGAGAAACACCTGACCTACCTGCCTAATCCCATTTACCAGCACTTGGCCCATAGCCTTGAATGTTATGACGTGTTATTCATGGCTACTTTTAAAAATAATATAAAATTATAGTTCAAGTTTTTTTAATAATATTCCATCAATTAAACGCAAGGAAGAACAGCACAGCTCCAGCCCCTTGGGCAGATAAGTCTGTCATTAATCAGCATCTGCGCTTGACTAATCCAACATACTCCTTGCCAGCCTCACATCATCCATCCTCCAAAAACTTAAGGTTTCCGAAATTCTGCTGCCTATGTCCTAACTGGTACCCAGCCCCTTTCACCCATCGTCCCCTTGCTCAATGACCTTTCCATTAATGATTTTGGCCTGCTGCAAATATTTACCTGGGCCAGAATTTTTGGCTCGGCAAGCGGGGTTGGGGCCTGCTCGCCAACGCATAAAATGACGCCGCGGACGTCGGGCAATTGTTCCGACATCACCGTGAGCCATTCCGATTTTCAGTTCGGTGGGCGCACACTGGAGTCGGCTGCGTGCCCGCCAAACTGTCAAAGGCCTATTAAGGCCAACTAAAAACTAATTAAACCACTTAACATAGCTGCCCGTCCAATCTTAAGTTTGGCAAGCAGGCGAAGAGACCAGACGGCCTTCCCATTTTTCACGAAACCTCATCCACAGGTGGGATGAGGTTTCGTGAAATGATTTATAAGTGAAATAAAGATTTTCATTAAAATTCATAGACATGTCCCAGCTCATGTGACACTTTCACAGGAGGGGACATGTCCTAATTTTTTTTTTCTTCTTTATTAAAATTTTTGAAACTCTTACTGATCTCCGTGCTCTTTTGCGATGCGTGTGAAAGACTGCAGGCCCCGACTCAGCCTACTCCCCCCGCCTGCACAGGGACCGCTCAGCGCTTCTGGGTGCGCGTCAACCTGGGTGGGCCTTAATTGGCCCACCCACATAAAATGGCGGACTGCAGCCGATTCTGGGCAGTGATCGGCTGCAAGCCTGCCCGCACCCGCTCCCAACCAACCCCCCCACTGATGGGGAGAAAACTATAAAGTCCATCAATCCAAAGATATTCTAGAGTCACCCCATGTTATTGACAGTTCAGCAATCTGTGTGTGGTCTGGGGGCCCAATGTTAACTAATAATAGTGATATTAAAATACAGAAAGATTTTGAATGTAATAACCCAAAGCCACTGGATAATCTTGAACAAATCTAGAGGATTAATTGAAATGACTGAACATCCAAACCTTATGGGCCTGTACAGCTATGGTCATTCTTCTAGATCTTCCCCCTGTCTAACCTAAAATTAAACAGTCAATTTTCAATTTGACAATACAGTGCAGCTGCACAATTTCATCATTAACAACCTTTAAAAGACCTTTACAAGCCCTTGGATAGCTAAGAATCCTGATATCAGCTCTAAACACAGACAAATATTCCATTAGCACTTCCTAGCAACACTACATTACTTTTTGCTCACATCTATTTTTTTAAATTAATGGCAGAGCAAAATAAGGTCCTAAGTGGGTTAATATGTCAGTGTGATAGTGTATTAAGGTTTTCATTATTAAGACTTTCATATTGCCACCTGTTACCATATATGTATTTGTGTCTTAATGTATTAATGTGGTAATTTGTTTTATATAGCAGATGAGAGAACAACAGGATGTTAATATATTAATGAGGTAGTGAAATAATAGGGCAACTATGTATCAGTATGTAATGCATTATGATAACCTATAAGTGAGTTACCATGTTAATATGTCAGTGTGTTTATATGTTGGTTAGCATGCAAAAATGTTGATCTGGTAATACATATAAATTGCATGTCTGTTAACATTTTGGAACTGTGACAGGGTTATGAGAGCTCTGATAGTTGGTTTTGTGTGACTGGTGTATAGGAGAGACTCAGCAGAGTTTGACAGCAATTGTCAAAAGTTGAGGGATGAAGGATAGGTTGGTATTAAGGCTAGATTAAGGCTCCATTCAAAGATGGTTCAATGAACACTTGATATTATATAGGAAGACATATCTGGTGAAGGGGAAGAGACAAGAATGAAGAAACAAAAAGAATACAAATAAAGTGACAGCTTCAAGTGCGTAATTCAGAGGAAAGGAATCTGAGGCAAATTTCTGTCAGAGGTGATAAAGGTAAAGTAAAGACAAAAGAAACCAATAGAAAATGGAAGAGAGTTAAGCTGGTAATTGAGAACCAGCAGGAAATAACAGAAAGTGAAGTAAAATCCTATATGTTTTGAAAATAGAAAAGGAGGTCATCAGTGACAACTAACAGGAAGACAGGAAGGCAGTAAGTGCTGGGGAGCAAAGGGCAAAAGAACTATAGAAGCAGAGGATTGGAAAACATGCCTGTGCTCAGGACAAGCTGACACTCAGGAAGAAGGTAAATAATCGCTAACAACAGTAAATAAAGAAGTAGAGTGCAAGGAAACTGAAAAGTTCTAAAGAAGGATTGCATGAGAGGACAAGAAACAATTTTAGGAGAAAAACTATCACAAATCCAAACAAAAAAAGAGAGACTAAAAAAAAAATCAAAAGGTGTTCCACGTTTCCCTGCACAATTTTTCCATCCAGCCTTCAGGCATAAATGATACCTTTCAACACCATGTCCCTCATCCTTCAACTTGACAGCATGTATGAACATAAAGGCTGTTTAAGAGAACTTGCAGCTCTATTTAATAATATAAGCCTGTCTCTTGGAACTATCTAATATGCCTTGATTAACAACTCTAATTGCAATGTATCTTAAACAAAGCTTTTGATCCCTATTTTTAGTGAATTTTTCAATAGATTCTTTTAGAACACATCTAACCTTTATGGAAATAACATGGAGGAAAACTTCCCCCTACATTTATGATACCATTAGCGTGCAACAATTAGAGACATTTTCCATCAGCTGCCATGGTGTGATTTGGTGATAATCTTACAATCCTCTGGGGGTCCAGAGGACTGGAGAATTGCAAATGTCGCACCCTTGTTCTAAACAAATAGTGTAGGACTAAGCCCAGCAACTACAGACCAGTCAGTTTAATCTTGGTCGTGAGAACGATTTTTGAAACAATAATTCAGAACAACATCAACAGTCACTTGGACAAAAAAGGGTTAATTAAGGAAAGCCAGTTAGTGTTCAACTAACTTGCTTGAGCTTTTTGATAAGGTAACAGAAAGGGTTGATGAGGCTAACACAGTTGATGTGTACAGGAACTTCCAAAAGACATTTGATAAAGTGCCATATAATAGCTTATAAGTGAGTCCATGGAATAAGAGGGACGGTGGAAAGATGGATACAAAGTTGAATGAGTGATAAGAAAGAGAGATTAATGGTTAACAGTTGTTTTTCAGACTGAAGTGAAGGATGTAGTAGTATTCCCCAGGGCCAGTGTTAAGACCCCTACTTTGTTGATATATATTGATGATCTAGATTTGCAGATAACGCAAAGCTAGGAAACATTATGAACTGTGAAGATGATAGCGATAGACTTCAGTTAGATTTAGATAGGCTGATGGAATGGATGAACAAGTGACAGATGAAATTTAATGTAGAGAGGTGTGAAGTGATTCATTTTGGTAGCAAGAACAAGGACAGGCAACTAAAGAATACAATTCTAAAGAGGGTGCAGGAGCAGAGGAACCTGGGTGTATATATGCATAAATCATTGAACATGACAGGGCAGGTTGAAATAATGATTAATATAGCAAAATGGACCCTAGCCTTTATAAATAGGGGCATGGAGTACAAAAACAAAGAAGTTATGGTAAATCTGTATAAAACACTACCTCTGCACAGCTGAGTATTGTACCCAGTTCTGGCCACCATACTTTAGAAAGGATATGAAGGCATTAGAAAAGATTTACTAGAATGATTCTAGGCATGAAGAAATTCAATGACATGGATAGATTGGAGCAGCAGGAGCTTTTCTCCTTGCAGAAGAGAAGATTAAGAGGTGATTTAATATTTTTTTAATTCATTCATGGGATGTGGACGTTGTTGGGTAGGCCAGCATTTATTGCCCATCTAATTGCCTTTGAGAACATGGTGGCGAGCTGCCTTCTTGAACCGCTATAGTCCATGTGGTGTAGGTGCATCCACAGTGCTAATAGGGAGGGAGTTCCAGGATTTTGAACCAGTGACAGCGAAGGAGCAGTGATGTATTTCCAAATCAGGATGGTGAGTGGCCTGGAAGGGAACTTCCAGGTGATGTTGTTTCCATGTGTCTGCTGCTCTTGTCCTTCTAGATGGTAGTGGTCGTGGGTTTGGATGGTGCTGCCTAAAGAGCCTTGGTGAGTTTGTGCAGTGCATCATGTAGACGGTACACACTGCTGCCACTGTGCTTTGGTGGTGGAGGGAGTGAATGTTTGTGGATATGGTGCCAATCAAGTGCATTGCTTTGTCCTCGATGGTGTCCAGCTTCTTGAGTGTCGTGGGAGCTGCACTCATCCAAGCAAGTGGGGAATATTCTTTCATACTCCTGATCTCTGTCTTGTAGATGGTGGACAGGCTTTGGGGAGTCAGGAGGTGAGTTACTCATCGCAAGATTCCTAGCTCCTGACCTGCTCTTGTAGCCACAGTATATATGTGGCTAGTCCACTTCAATTTCTGGTCCCAGGATGTTGATGTGGGGGATTCAGTGATGGTAATGCCATTGAATGTCAAGGGATGATGGTTAGATTCTCTCTTGTTGGAGATGGTCATTGCCTGGCACTTGTATGGCTCGAATGTCACTTGTCACTTGTCAGCCCAAAACTGAATATTGTCCAGGTCTTGCTGCTTTTGGACATGGACTGCTTCAGTATCTGAGGACTTGTGAATGGTGCTGAACATTTTGCACCTTCAGCGAACATCCTCACTTCTGACCTTATGATGGAAGCAAGGCCATTGATGAAGCAGCTGAAGAAGGTTTGGCCTAGGTCACTGCCAAGGAACTCCTGCAGTAATATCCTTGAACTGAGATGATTGACCTCCAAAAACCAAAACCATCTTCCTTTGTGCTAGGTGTCACTCCAACCATTGGAGAGCTTTCCCCTGATTCCCATTGACTCTAGGTTTTCTGGGGGTCCTCGATCCATAGTCGATCAAATGCTGCCTTGATGTCAAGGGCAGTCATGTTCAACTCACCTCGGGAATTTAGCTCTTTTGTCCATGTTTGAAGCAAGGCTGTAATGAGGTTAGGAGCTGAGTGGCCCCAGAGAAACCCAAACTGGACATCAGTGAGCAGGCTATTGCTAAGCTAGTGCTGCTTGATAGCACTGTTGATGACCCCTTCCATCACTTTACTGATGATTGAGAGTAGACTGATGGGATGGTAATTGGCTGGGTTGGATTTGTCTTGCTTTTTGTGTACAAGACATACCTGGGCAATTTTCCACATAGCCAGGTAGATGCCAATGTTGTACCTGTACTGGAACAGCTTGGCTAGAGGCACAGTAAGTTCTGGAGCAGAGATTTTCAGTACTATTGCCGGAATATTGTCAGTGCCCAAAGCCTTTGCAGTATCCAGTGCCTTTAGCTGTTTCTTGATATCATATGGAGCGAATCAAATTAGCTAAAGACTGGCTGCTGTGATACTGGATACCTCCAGAGGAGGCCAAGATAGATCATCACCTCGGCTGATGGTTATAAATCCTTCAGCTTATCTTTTGCACTGATGTGCCAGAGTCTCCCATCATTGAGGATGGGGATATTTGTGGAGCCTCCTCCTCCGGTGAGTTGTTTAATTTCCACCACCATTCACAATTGGATGTGGCAGGACTACAGAGTTTAGATCTGATCCATTGGCTGTGGAATCACTTAGCTCTGTCTATCCCTTGCTGCTTATGCTTTTTGGCATGCAAGTAGTCCTGTGTAGTAACTTCACTAGACTGACACCTTATTTTTTAGGTATGCCTGGTGCTGCTGCTGGCATGCACTCCTGCACTCTTCACTGAAGGAGGGTTAATCCCTTGGTTTGGTGGTAATGGTAGAGTGGGGGATATGCTGGGCCATGAGGTACATGTTGTGGTTCAGCACAATTCTGCTGCTGCTGATAGCCCACAGCACCTATTGTATAGCCAGTCTTGAGTAGTTAGATCTGTTTGAAATCTATCCCACTTAACATGGTGGTAGTGCCACACAAGACGATGGGCGGTATCCTCAATGTGAAGACGGGACTTCGTCTCCACAATGACTGTGTGGTGCTCACTCCTACTGATATTGTTATGGACTGATGCATTTGTAGCAGGCAGGTTGGTGAGGATTAGGTCAAGTATGTTCTCCCCCATGTTGGTTCCCTCACCACCTTCCATATATCCAGTCTAGCAGCTATGTCCTTTAGGACTCAACCAACTCTTGGCTACCAAGCCACTCTTGGCAATGGACATTGAAGTCCCCCACCCAGACTACATTTTGCATCCTTGCCACCCCAAGTGCTTCCTCCAAGTGATTTTCAACATGGAGCAGTATTGATTCATCAGCTGAGTTGTGTATGCTGGGGGGCAGTATGTGGTAATCAGCAGGATGCCCATGTTTGACTGACTGCCATGAGGTCTGATGTCATGGGATCTGGAGTTGATGTTGAAGGCTCCCAGGGCAACTCCCTCCCGACTGTATACCACTGTGATACCACCTCTGCTGCACCCAGGGATGGTGCTTGTGGTGTCTGGGACATTTTCTGTCAGGTATGATTCAGTGAGTATAAGACAGCTCTCCCAATTTTGGCACAAGCCCCCAGTAAGAGGGGTCGACAGGGCTGAGCTTGCCGTTGTTGTTTCCTGTGCCTAGGTTGATGGTAGTCAGGGTGGTCTATCTGTTTTCATTCATTCAGTTTATTGATTTTGTAGCTGTTTGATGCAACTGAGGGGCTTGCTAGGCCATTCAGAGGGCAGTTAAGAGCCAACCACATTGCTGTGGGTTTGAAGTGATATGTAGGCCAAACCAGACCAAGTAAGGATGGCAGATTTCCTTCCCTAAAGGGCATTAGTGAACTAGATGGGTTTTTACAACAATCGGTAATGGTTTCATGGTCACCAGACTGTTAACTCCAGATTTTATTGATTGAATTCAAATTCATGTGTTGTGGTGGGATTCGAATCAGGTCCCCAGAACATTGCCCTGGGTTTCTGGATTACTAGTCCAGTGACAATACCATTACCCCACCTCTTCCCCCACATAGAGGTATTCAAAATCATTAGGGGTCTGGACAGATAGATAGGTAGTAACTATTCCCATTGGTGAAAGGATCCAGAAACAGAGGATACTGTTTGAAGGTGATTGGCAAAAGGAGCAACGCCAATATGAGGACATTTTATTTAAACACAGCAAGTGCTTTTTTTAAGTATATTTTCACACAATACCCCCCCCCCTCCCCACCCCCGGTCCTTTGGAGAATAGTGGAGGTGGTGGAAGGATTCTCAAGGTGATTATCAGCCCATTGCCCCACATCATTAACACCCTTTCCATAGCTAACAAGTCCTAATTCGGGATTATGAACCTGGAGTGTCTGGCATGTAGGTAGCAACACTACCACTGTGCCACAAGACCTCCTGTAATCCATGCTTAGGACCTAGAATGCACTGCCTGAGACTGGTGACAGCAGATTCAATCAAAGAATTGGATAATTATCTGAAGAGAAAAAAAATTGCTTAGCTTTCTGGGGAAGTGACAACCTAAAGCTACATTCTGAAGAGTTGTAGTTCACCAGAGTGACTTCTGCAGTCACACTAGTGGCCTCAGGGAATCAGATCAGCCTCTTTATTCAGTCGAGTTGTTGAAGACAACAACTGAACCCAGACATTCCAGGCCCATCTGGCGGGACCATTTCAGAGCAATTTCCCACATCCCCTGGCTGAGAAAGTTTAATAATATGCACAGTTATTTAAATTTTTAAAGGTTTATTACCCAAATGTTAAGAGTAGGATTTGTAGGTAAATACAATTGATAAATTAATGTAATTAGAGATGCCTTTTTTTAGTCATTTGATAGGCTCACTGGCGTAAGTTATCGGTTCCTAAATGGCAGCTTTGAAATTTATTTGAAGAGTTTGATAAATTCTATGTGGCTTGTTGGTTCCTGGATGGTCATGATACTTGAAACCAAACATTAAGGTTTGATGGATGATTTATGATGTTATTGACAAACTTAAATCGTAGAAGTGTTTAAATGTATCAATAATAGTCCATCAATGTGCAAGTCTGTTGGTATTTATGGTATGGTTGTGTTAGTGTGTGATTGTGGTAGTACAATATGTGATCTGAGTGCCAACATGCCCACCAAGTCAGAAGGTCGTAGGTTCAAGTTCCATTCCATGGTTTATCCATACAGATTATGCAGTGCAGTACTGAAAGAGTGCTGCATTACTGCAGGGAACATCCTTCTGGTGAAGTATTAAACTGCCATTCTTCCTGCCTGTTCCTGTGATTTATTTAGATGTTAAAGATCCATGGCATTAATTAAAAAGAGGCAAGGAGTTGAGTTGTGCCTTAGTTAAAATTTCTTGTGTAACCAATGCCACCAAGGAAGGATTAATAGGTTATGCATCTCATTTGCTGCCTGTGGGATCTAGAAATCAGTTGCTGTGTTTACAACAATAACTTGCATTTATATAGATTCTTCAACATAATAAAGCATCCCAAGAGCTTTTACAAGTGCTATCAAACAAAATTTGACAATGAACCACAGGAGGAGGAAAGCTTGGTCAAAAAAGTAGGTTTTAAGGAGCATCTTAAAGGAGGAAAGTGAGGTAGAGAAATTTAGGGAGAGAATTCCAAAGCTTAGGACTTAACCAGCTGAAGGAATATTTGTCAATGGTGGAGCGATTAAAATTGGGAATGCCCACAGAGCACAGAGGACTTGGTGGGGCAGGGTGGGAGAGTGGTGGGGGGTGGGAAGGTGAGGGGGGGGGGGGACGAAAACAGTAAGACTACAGGGGCACAGAGGTAGAGAGGGGTGAGACCATGGAGGAATTTGAAAACAAGGAGTAAGAATTTGAAAACTCAGGTGTTGCTTAACTGGGAGCTTAAGGAGTTGCCCTTAAAGCCTGGGTTTCTAAGAATCATTTTCCCTTCTCATCTCTTGATGGAATCGACTCCTGTATGGTTTCACGAGCACTATTCACACTCACAGACCCTGCCCAACTGTTTTTCTTCAAATGCCAGTTTGACAGCGAATGTTTGCCTGTCATTTGTCTGTGAATACAGGAGAAATGGGTGAGCAGGTTTTGATACAAGTTAGGACATGGACGGCTGAGTTTTGAATAACCCCACATTTACCCACAATGGTGAATGCATCTCAATTTTAAAAAGCCATCTTTTGGATGTTAAGTACTTTTGGACATTTTGAGAAATGTACTAAGAAGCTGTAAAGAATTAATTTCTTTATTAATTGGGTTTATGCTAATATGTTATGTTGTTATTATTTAAATAATGTGTTCTGTTTTGTGTTAATGTGTTACTGTGTTAATATGTTACTGTGTTTTAGTGAATACCTTGTTCTCAAAAGGGAAAGATTGTAAGGGCGTTAGAATAGATGATTGCGCATTGTCAGTAGTTGGCAATAGGTAGGTTATCAGAGTGTTACAGTAAGTAAGGTAAAATGCAAAAAAGTGAGGTTGCAATGGGGAAGATGTCCGAGCACTATACCAAAGGATTACTGAATGCACTTGCCTTAGTTTTGCTTGCTTGCTTGTGACATTGTGCCATTACCAGCAGAATGCGCAGAGCAAGTCAAAATTTGCATTTCTTTGTGAATATCAAGTTGATTGGTTTGTACTGTTTGATGGAAAACCAGGTTGTCTGCTGACTTTCCAGGAATGGCAAAACATTGTTATAATGAGACTATAACTCAGTATCCAGGAGGAAGCCAACACTTGTTCATTTTATTCTATTAAATATTTGATGTTAATTAGACAGTTGGATTCATTCTTTGATCTGTCACACATCACAACCCAGGACAAACCAATGAACTGTAAGATTCAACAGTGGCTATCAAGTGAAATTAAAAATGTTTTGGAACTGACATGAATTCTCCTGGGGGCAAACAGAAAGTTATTTTACAGCAAGTAAATGAGTTAGGGGACAAATATGAAACATTCCAGAGACAAAACCAAAGATCCTTATAGATTCAGTAATGTAATAGTTTTTTGCTGAATTGTTTCTCTGGCTCTCAGATAATTAGTTTTCTTTTACATCTACTTGATGCTACACTTAATGCAGAACCACGTGAAAGAAACGTACCCTATTGGGAACAGCTCATCTCCATGAATACCTCAAAACAACAGTAGCAGAATACAAAAATGCTGAGTATAATCTCAGTTAAAGTAAATCCGCAACCTAAATTACTAACTACATACTTTAAATTCTGAAACATAATGGAGCCTTAATTGAAATGATAATGTTCAAATGATAGAACATACCTTTAATTTATCTTCCACCTTGTTTCTTTGCTGTTGTTGCCATGGTCCTTCAGTTGTTTGTTCGAAGTATTATTTTATCAATAGAATATTCCATATGAAATAAAGAGAAGAATTAATTTAGAGAAGAACACAGAAACTGTACCTTAAGGAGTTGCCCTTAAAGCCTGGGTTTCTAAGAATCATTTTCCCTTCTCATCTCTTGATGGAATCGACTCCTGTATGGTTTCACGAGCACTATTCACACTCACAGATCCTGCCCAACTGTTTTTCTTCAAATGCCAGTTTGACAGCGAATGTTTGCCTGTCATTTGTCTGTGGAGGCACCACAGCTGTTTGCTTCTATTTTCACCAGTGTCCATTTTCAGCATATGGCGATCAAGGACTGGAACCATCGTGGCATTCCCTCTGATGAAAGGCCATTGACCTGAAACGTTAACTCTGTTTCTCTCTCCACAGATGATGCTGACCTTCTGAGTGTTTCTAGAATTCTCTGTTTTTATTTCAGATTTCCAGCATCTGCAGCGTTCTATTTTTCGAGCAAGGTCAAATAAGGGGAGTACCTGCCACCTTCTGGAACTTGTGGTTCAGCTACTTACTATGAAATTAGAGGTAATCTTGACTTTACGTGGTTTGTAAAATGGATATAATGGGAAGAATATTGCCCTCGGTTGGCGAGCGGGCCCCACCGCCTTGGTGGCGGGTGGCCAGCCGACCCCTGCCACTGAAACGGGGCCTGCCGCCATTTTGAGCGAGCGGGCCAATTAAGGCCCGTCCAGCGGCATCCCCGACGGGACACGCTATGCGCTTCCTGTCCTGGGGGGAGGGAATCCCCATCTGTCATGCACGGGAAAGAGCACACTTCTCCCTGAGGCAAAGTCCTGTCTCAGGGAGATTCATAACTGGTAAATTAAGTGTAAAAATAGAAACATTAAAAAATTATTAACATGTCCCCCTCATGTGACAATGTCACACGAGATGGGATATGTTAATAAAAAACACATAAACTTTATTACTTTTTTACAAGACGGACATGAAACTTCATTCCGCCAGTGGATGAAGTTTCATGAATAATTTGGAGCCCACTGGGGCTCCTGGCCTGCCCGCCAGTCTTAAGCTTGGACGGGCAGGCCTTTAATTACTTTAATTAGCCTGTCAATGACCTCAGTTGGCCATTGACAGGTTGGCGGGCGGACGGCTGATTTCGCTGTCCACCCGCCTTCCTAAAAATTTAAAGGGACCGGGATGACGTCCGGGATTCCTTCCAACGTCATCCCGCGTCATTTTCCCCTCGGCGAGTGGGCCCCGCCCCCAAATCACCGAGGGGAAAATCCTGGCCTATGAAGCAACAACCTGATTTACTTCTATCCCCATTGAAACCAACTGAATAAAAATTGGAAGAGATTTAAAATAGGTTTCTCATTTGCTGTTGCATATTATCTGTTTCATTTTTCACATTTGTTTGTTTCATATTATCACACCAAATCTAAATTACCCCCATTTCCTCCATCTCTAGGTTTTGATAAGGACGTATTTGTTGTCCTAGTTTATTATTATACCAAAGCCTAAAGGCAGACTAATTTCATCTTCCTAGTTAGCCAGAAGTGATATACCAGAATCTAAATCACCTTTGTGTGTTCCTCCCTTGGAATTGCTGTGAGAACATATTGGCCTATTCACAATGAAGGGGGTGCAGCTGTTGATAACCTGTAATTGTTCAGTAAGTATCAAAGCAGCTGAAGATGCCCTAGGCCCAGTCATCTTCAGCTAATTCATCAATAACCATCCTTTCATTGTAAGATAGGATGTAGGGAAAAAATATGTTTGTGCAATGTTCAGTACCATTTGCAACTCCTCAGATGCTGAAGTAGTCCGTGTACATGTACAGCCAGACCTGGACGACATCCAAATTTGGGATAAGTTACAATTTGTGCCATACAAGTGCCAGGCAATCACCATCTTCAACAAAAGAGAACCTAACCATCTCCTCTTGACATTCAATGGCATTACCATTGCAGAAGCCCCACTATCAACATCCAGGTGATTACCATTGCCCAGAAACTGAATTGAACTGGCCATATAGATACTGTGGTTACAAGAACAGGTTAGAGGCTGAGAATTCTGAGGTAAGTAACTTACCTCATGACTTGTCCATCATCTATAGGGCACAAGTCAGGAGTGTGATGGAATATTCTCTACTTGCCTGGATGAGTGTGACTCAAACAACATTCAAGAAGCTTGACAACATCCAAGGCAAAGTAGCTCACTTATCGGCACCCCATCCACCAACTAAAACACTCACTCCCTTCACCACCGATGCACAGTGGCATAAGTATGCATATATATATAAAATATACTGCAGCAACTCACCAAGAATCCTTCAACAATACCTTCTAAACCTTTGACCTCTACCATTTAGGGCAGCAGACACATGGGAACACAGCCAGCTGCTAATTCCCTTCCAAGTCACACACCATCCTGACTTGGAAATATATCGCTGTTCCTTCACTGTCGCTGGATCAAATTCCTGGAACTCCTTTCGTAACAGCACTGTGGGTGTACCTACACCACATGGACTGCAGCGGTTCAAGAAGGCAGCTCACCACCAACTTCTCAAGGGCAGTTAGGGATGGGCAATAAATGCTGGTCTAGCCAGCGACACCCACATCCCATGAAAGATTTAAAATATGAAGGTAGAAATAAATCTGGAAATGCTGAAGTTCAAAACAAAACAACCAATTTCAGTGCCAGTTTGAACCATATCCATGTAAGGGGGTTGATTTATACACTGTCACAATAAACAGGGCATAGATCCACATCCAGATCCCTCACGTTCATACCAGTGGCATCTCATTGTTTCTGCTCAACTGCATCAATGGGTGGAATCATCCCAGATATGCACTCAGTGTGGTGGCGAGTTGGTAAAATGACGTTTTACCCGCTGGCCTTGATGGCGGGTTTTTACACCATATCATCCCAAACTCGCCACATTATTTATGCACTCCCGGGAAACACGCCATTTTGATTTTGATGGTGGGTAGGCTCTCATTCACCTGCCCACCATCACCTTGCCGCTTTATCACGGTGGGCACCATATTTAAAGTCCAGCCGCAAGCACACATCTCAGTGCTTCCAAACCATGTCTGCTGCACGGAAGACAGGATAGCCCCAAAAGGCAAAAAGACTCCAGCGCCTCCACCCACCCCCCCACCACCCCACCCACCCCACCCGCCGCCTCCTCCCCCCCCCCCCCCCCCCCCCCACCCCGGCTTCATCGACACATCTCTGAAACACCTTTTAAATGGAGTGGAGTCCTACCAGGATGTCCTATAACCTTGCCCTGACCGCAGAATGGGCGGCGGCATCACCAATCCAGCTTGCGTGGTGGTGGCAGTGGTGGTCAGCGCTTCAGAAGAGGTCAGCCACCCAGTGCCGCAAGAGGATGAATGATTACCTCTGTTCCACCAGGGTAAGTCACTCTTCTCAATGCTCTCAACTCACACACTCACAAACCCATCACACATCCACAGGGATCTCACTCACTGCCGGTTCAAGGGACATCACCATTCACTCTCTCACACACACCTTCATTGCCCTCATCCCATCCATGGGGCCACTCACCACCTATACAGGCCAGGCATACTTATCATGTGGCCTGACAGGCATCCTACTTACACTCTCTCCATCTCTGTTCATGCAGGCAAGCTGGCACACAACAGGGAGGGGTTCCAGACCGGTGGAGAAATGCCTAAGATCAAGGCTTTCACGAACTTTAAAAAGACAGCCATCCAACTGACTGGTGATGATCTGGACCGGTCCTGTGCTGATGATGAGGTCAGTGGTGCTCTACCAAGTGAGGGTCCAGCAGTGCAACATCCATCAGACAACCATGCCGTGAGTGATGTGTCCTGTTTCACAGGCCACTGCCATGCACTAATTATCTCCCTTTGCTTCTGCAAGCACATCTGGGAAACAGCCAATAGATTCCATGACCCAGGGCCTCCTGTCAAGCGCAGACACCTCAGAAGAGGAATCTGAAGGCATCCTCCTTGAAGTCCCTTCACAGCACTCACCCACACTCTCCACCAGCGCACAGGCACACATCTTGCTTTAGAATAGCCTTGGGTTCACAATCTGGTGAGCACATCACACTGTCTGATTCACAGTAGGCAGCAGCAGGGACTTTCCAGGTGTCCGGCACTCAGAGGACTGCTGGAGGCCAAGTCTAGCAGCAATGAGGGCATCCTGAGCATGCCTGCCTTATCTGGCCAGTGCGAGGGCCTCACCCCTATCATCGTCGCTCACGAGGACCTCTTCATCCTCATCCCTGTTAGCGTCCTCCTCATTGGAGGAGATGTGCAGCTCCTCCATCTCCTCCTTAGCCAGTTCGTCTCCCCATTAGAGTGCCAGGTTATAAAGGATGCAGCAGACGATGACGATGCATGACACCTTCTGCGGATGGTAGTGCAGGATCCCCCAGACCAGTCCAGGCACCAGAACCTCATCTGCTCCACCAAGTTGCGAGCTGCACCATAAGCCTCATTATAACGTTGCTTTGCTGCAGTCTGAGGCCGCCACATGGGTGTCGGTGGGTAGCCCTTGTCCCCGAGAAGCCATCCCTGCAGCTTCTGTCGACCCTGGAAGATCCCAGGGATCTGTGACCCACTGAAGATGTAGGTGTCATGCACACTCCCTGGAAACCATACGTACCACTGCAGAATGCATTCCTGGTGGTCGCATACCAGTTGCACATTCATCGAATGGAATCCCTTGCGGTTTACCATGTGCTCCGACGGCGATCTGAGCATCACGTGAGTGCAGCCAATTGCACCCTGCACCTGTGGGAAACCCAGGATCTGGGTGAATCCAATCGCTTTTGTATCCTGGCTTGCCTGGTCCCGGGCAAAATGCACAAAGTTGTGTGCCCTCGCAAGGATGGCATCCATGACCTCATGGATGCATTTGTGGTTGGAGGCTTGTGAGATCCCACATAGGTCACCTGTAGAGAACTGAAAGGAGTCAGTGGTGTAGAAATTGAGTGCCACTCTCACTTTCACGGCCACTGGCAGTGGATGCCCTCCATGTCCCCGTGGCGCCAAATCCTGCAGTAGCTGGCACATGTGACTGACCGGGTCCCTAGCCATGCTCAGTCTTCGATGATACTGGTTCTCAGTCATCTGCAAGAATGAAAGGCGGTGTCTATAGGACTTGGGTGTCACTAAGTGCTGGCCTGCGATGGCTCGCGTTGGCTCTTGGGTGGCGTGTGTGGGAACCCCAGCTGCCCCTTCTTCCTGAGATTGTTGCCCCTGCTTCTGCACAGCCAGGAGCCTCAGTCACTCTCTCCTCCGCCATCTTTGCACTCTGTAGGCCATCAGGCATACAGCTTGTTCACCAGGCTCCATGATCCTGATGTACTCCTCCTGCAGGATGAAAGAGAGAGATGCACGGTTAGCATGGGTGTACTAAGAACCTGTCCTGGTTAGGTGTGACGGCCTCTTAACGCTCCCTGGTGAGTGCTGGCCACCACTTGGATGGCCAAAGATTAATGCCCTGTTAGCTTGAACCATGTGGGAGACATCCCATTGCAAAAACCCTAGAAAAGATTACACCTTGTTGAATGAAATGTAATTGTGTTTTTAAGAGTGTACGAACTTAATTGCCAAACACCCTCACTGGCTTTGAAAATTTTATATTTGTGGAATGTCAAATGTCTCCACGATGATTAAAAATTTAATATACCTTCAAAAACATAAGGTGGAATTTTCCCTGAATTCCACTAAGTGTAGTGGTGGGCATGAAAAAAGATGCTTTTCCCACCAGCCACAAGGGAGGGTTTTTGCACCATATTGTCCACTTCCTGCCTCATTAATTATGCAGCCACAGGAAACAGATAGGTAGGAACGTAAATTGTGAAGAGGACATAAGAGGCTACAAAGTGACATAGATAGATTAAGTGAATGTGCAAAGATCTGGCAAATGGAGTATAACATGAAATCTTTAATTTTGGCAGGAAGAATAAAAATGTAGCCTATTATCTAAATGGTGAGGGATTGCAAAACTCTGAGATTCATAGGGATCTGGGTCTCCTAGTGTATGAATCGCAAAAGATTACTATGCAGGTACAGCAATTAATTAGCAAAGCTCATAGAATGTTATCGTTTATCGCAAGGGGAATTGAATAAAAGGGTAGGGAGGTTATGCTTCAGTTACACAGGGCAAAGGTGAGACCACACCTGGAGTACTCTGCTCAGTACTGGTCTCCTTATTTAAGGAAAAATGTAAATGCATTAGAAGCTGTTCAGAAAAGGTTTACTAACCTGGAATGGGTGGGTTGTCTTATGAGGAAAGGCTGGACATGCTAGGCTTGTATCTGCTGGAATTTATAAGAGAAAGAGGCGACTTCAGTGAAACATATAAGATCCTGAGGGGTCTTGACAGGATGGATGTGAAAGGATGTTTCCTCTTGTGGGAAAATCTAGAACTCACTGACACTGTTTCCAAATAAGGGATTTCCCATTTAGGACAGAGATGAGAGGAAAAAAATTCTCTTAGAGGGTTGTGAGATTTTGGAAGTCTCTTCCTCAAAAGATGGTGGAGGCAGAGTCTTGAAATCTTTAAGGCAGAGGTGGATAGATTCTTGATAAGCAAGGGGGTGAAAGGTTATGGGGGGTGAAAGGTTATGGGGGGTTGGCAGGAATGTGAAGTTAATATTAAAATTAGATCAGCCATTATCTTATTGAATGGCGGAGCAGGCTCAAGGGGCTGAGTGGCCTAATCTTGCTCCTAGTTCATATGTTTGTATGTCTGTTCATATAAAATAATTGAAAAGATTGTTTGTCTTTCATAAAATCATTGAATCATAGAAGGAGGCCATTCAGCCTGTTGTGACCTTGCAGGCTCGCTACAAGATCAACTCTGCTAGTCCCACTCCGCTTTTCCCTGCAACCCAGCATTTTATCCCTTTACTTTATGTTACATAGAAACATAGAAAATAGGAGCAGGAGTATGTCATTCGGCCCTTTGAGCCTGCTCTGCCATTCAAAATAATCATGGCTGACCCTCTACCTCAACGTCAGCTCTCTCCCCATACTCCTTGAGTCTAGAAATCTATCCAATTCCTTCTTAAATATATTCGATGACTTGGCCGCCACAGCCTTCAGTGGTAGAGAATTCCATAGATTCGCTACCCTCTGAGTGAAGAAGTTTCTCCTCATCTCAGTCTAAATGGTCTACCCCACAACCTGAGACTGTGACCCCTTGTTCTAGATCCCCCAGCCAGAGGGAACATCATCTCCGCATCCAGTCTGTTCAGCCCTGTCAGAATTTTATATATTTCAATGAGATCTCCTCTCATTCTTCTAACCTCCAGTGAATACAGGTCTAGTTGGCCCAATCTCTCCTCATACAACAATCCTGCCATCCCAGGACTCAGTCTGGTGAACCTTCGCTGCACTCCCTCTATGGCAAGTATATTCTTTCTTGGATAAGGAGACCAAAACTGCGCACAATTCAATCTTAATACAGCCCCAGCATTTATTTTGTTATCTGAAAAATTAAAACTGAATAATTTTAAGTGCTTTTAACTTCCTGGTTTGCTGTCTGTGACTATTCAATGTGATTGGCTGTCTACCTGCTTGTTGAATCACTGCTGCTGCACAGCAAGACATCCTGTCGACTTGCTGCTGGATTTAAACTGCCTTTGGGATATGGGAGTCCACTCCACAGAGATAGCTAAGATCCCTGTAGGCAAATTTGTTCAAGATGAGTGGAGAGCAACCATGCTTCACCACTGACTGCAAAATCCAACCCATTATTGTACAGTGTAATTTAAAGGCTCTGCAGCTTGTTCAAAAGTTAACTTCAGGAGAGATTGGTCTTCTGGAAATTTGTGACCTGAAAAGAAAAAAATAGTCCATTGCATCATAATAAAAGGAACTTAGGACTGTAAGAATAAGAGCCATCACAACCATCTAGTTACCCCCCCCACCCTCCTGTTTCAATCTAAGTGGAGGGTCCAGTCAGACATTTTCATCTTGTTGCCTTGGCATCAAACCCACAATGAATTAGGAACCTGTGACTTTTGCATTTTCATTGTTTTGAACAGTGTCAGCATTGACTATGTTAGGTGACAACCTACTCCATAATTTAAAAAAATCCTGAGTCTTTCGCTTGCTAATCTTAGTGAGAGAGCAGATGTGAGCAAAACATGGTATAAGGTCAGAAGAAAGAACTAATGGATGAAGCTTCCATGTTTAGCACTGTTCTGAGGATACTCACCCTTCCAGAAATTCTAGCAAAAATTGAGACCTCAGGTCAGTTTTTTACTTGATACCTCCATGAAGGTCATGAATGATAAACCTGAACAGCATTCAGCACAGTCACATCAAAACCTGAGGGTTCACTGCAGAAGCCAACTAATTTATTTGACTTTTGGACAACTGATAACAAAAATGAAAGGAAGATATCTTAAAAGCAAATTAATTTTATTCAGTTGTGCATCCCTAATTGTTCTTTTATTTAATTAGTTTGGCTCATGTATTTGTCCCCAGTGTTTCATTAACTTCTCTGTGTTTGGTTTGCAACTATTAACTGTCCCCTTAACTCAAAGAGCAGCAAATTGGAAAATGGCTAAGCCCCCGAACTGGTACATTTTATCTGATGAAGATGGCCATTTTTATATCTATGGTTAACACTGACAGGCCTGTGTCAATGTACATTATCTCCTTTGTTCTGGTTATTTTGAACTCACTGCTTTTCAGAGGTGATGCCTACAGTTACTTGCGCAGGGCTCTGAGATGCCGAGGAACTACTGTTGAGTGCCAGCTCCTGCACTCCTGAAGGCATGTTTCTCTCCAGAATACCCACTGATCCATATAAACCTAAAGCAATGGGCATCTATAAGGTTTTGGAATCCCTCCGTCATCAGTGCCTGTAACCATTCTCTGAGCAAGTTCAAACCAGTCAGCGTGAACATTCCTGAGAAATGCCTTATTGTATCTAATGTCTGCATCAATGCAGCCTCTACTGTACACGTTTCTGGCATTGCCAAGGGCTTGATACCAGATTGCAATGGACATAATTGATGCATCACTTATGAAGGAATTTGCAATGCATGTCTGGATGTTGGGCTTCCCCATTCCACACAGATTACCTTCCAATTTAGTTAGTGGGGTAGAATCAAGATACCATGCAATCTGACGCAGCTGCTGCAACAGCCTTTTTTGATAATAGATCCACTAAGGTTTGTATATCTATACAACACAGTATAAGCACTAAACAGACTGGGCCATGGATCACAAACAGAGCAGTATCAACAACAACCACTCTTCTCTTTTTCATCATGGCAGGTATAATAGAGTTCTGTTGAAGGGTCATGAGGACTCGAAACGTCAACTCTTTTCTTCTCCGCCGATGCTGCCAGACCTGCTGCGTTTTTCCAGGTAATTCTGTTTTTGTTCAGGTATAATACAGTATGCATAATCCTGAGACCTGCTCTGCAACTTCCTTTCTTGTCACACCTTTGCTAACATTTCCCTGAGCTAAAATAACACTTTGTGTATACTAGTCAATCTCCTGTGGTATTGCGAGTGAGCAGCAGAGCCAGAGTACCACCTGCCCATGAAATTTCTCCACTGTTAGTCAGCGCTGCCTTCTGTGCTCCTCCTGCTGCAGGCAAGAAAGTGATGTTCTCAGAATCTGGACAATGCTGACAAGGTGTAGGTTAATGATATACCTCCATTCTTTCATACCTTTGCTGTGACTCTGCATAATTGTTTCACATTGAAGACAATGAGATTCAGATAAATAAATCAATCTCTCAAAAGCACAGCAGTAACAACGGTTTGTAGTCTCACTGCAATATTATACCGTGTAATAGTTCCCCTTTACACCCCGATCACTGTCCTTGCTACACATAATGGGGTGGGTTTTCATCTCTGATATATATCGGGTGGGTGATGGGCCCTGTCTGGCTGATGATCCTGGTAGGAGGCCCAATCATATTTTGGTGGTTGGGCTTCATTGAGTAGACAAGCTGCCAGCTAATCATGCTGCTAATAGACATCTCAGCATTTGGGATGACACTACATCCAGTGGAGCAGACACGCAGATCATGGGCCTTTAGCAATGCCTTAAAAGGGATGGGCTGGAGCCAGTGGAACAGACAGAAGAGTAGGCTTCAGCTGCAGACCAATATTAGCAGCAAGGAACTTCAGTTTGTAAAATCTTTTTTGGAGTGCCAGACATGCTTCCAGTTTTCCCCGACAACAGCTAAGGATCCCTTTAAATAATGCGGTAAATGCTCTCCTTCAATCTGTTCCACCTGAGCATTGTGAGTGAGTTGAGGAAGTAATAGTAGCAGCACTGATTAGGATATAAATGTCTCCGGGGTTCGCTAACAATATCAGCTTGTATATATTTTTGAGGTCCTCACCTGTTTCTAGTGGGAACACTAGCCGCCTAAATCAAGCTCTGCCTGAGAACAGGGATGCACATGCCTCCGGTGTTAATAAGCATTTTCTTTTGCAAAAGCTAGGGGTCAAAGCATCAGGGTAAGGGGTCAATCAGCCATTTAGGACTGAGATTGGAAGAAATTTCTTCATTTACAGGGCTCTGGTCTTTGGAATTTGCTAGTCCAGAGGGCCATGGATGCTCAGTCATTGAGTGTATTCAAGACTGAGATTAATGGACTTCTGGAAACCAAGGGAATTAAGGGATATGAGAAGAGGGCAGGAAGGTGGAGTTGAGATAGAAGATCGGTCATGATCTTATTGAGTTGTGAAGGAGCTTCCAGGGGATGTATAGCTTATTCCTGCTCATACTTCTCATGATCTTATGCCTGTCCTATTACTGCCCTGCTTACAAGTGTAAATAGAGCAGCAGTGAAGTGAAAATAAGCTGCAATAAGTTTCTGATCTCATGTAAACCAGGTGAGAAGGGGTGAACAGGCTCCCCTCTATTCAACCAATTCAATCTGTTTCGGGAGAATAACTGAACTCATGCTAATTTAGCACACCTCTGAGTAGCTGCTTATAAAAATGCATGCTGCTTGCTTCAGAAGTAATGAGAGTAGGGTAATGCCAACTTGTGATCTGTGTGCCTGTTTTCAGGCCCTGTCCACTTTCATTCCCATGGTGCCTGCGGCACATGTCAACAGGCCTGTAGGAGCATTATTAAAGGCTATTCTCCTGGGTAGCCTGTTCACAGAAGCTAGAAATGATGATGGGAGTTAGCTCCCTGTAGTGCAGTTGTCCTTGTGAGCCCAGAGCGTTGTATTTTACCTTCAACAAAGGCAATGTTCCAACTGCGAGTTGCATTCTTCTGTCTCTGTGTATCCTCCTAAGATGATATGGGTGATTAGGTGACTTTGCACCATGGATGGGAGCCTCAGCCACCGGCAATGCATACTGGAAATTTGGGCAGATGCTGGGCATTATCTTCATAGCATCCTATAATAGCAAAGGAAGCCATTCAACCCATCATGCCTGTGTCAGCTCTCTGAAAGCGCTAACCAATTAGTCACGCATTCCTGCTCTTTCTTCGTAGCCCTGCCTTTTCCTTTTTAAGAATATATCCAAACTGCTTTTGAAAGTTACTTTGAATCTTTCACCACCCTTCCATTTCATAACAACTCGCGGTGTTAAAAAATTTAATCTGCTGACCATTCAGTTCAAAGGTTAGGGAAGGCATGTTTAGTGATAGTCAAACTTGAGATCCATTCTCCTAGTGGATGAGCATCCCTGCTGAGAGAGTCAAGGAATTAGTATTACCCTTGATGTGAATGCATGTTTATTATCTTTCAATAAATGAAGCTAAATGTTTCCAAAAATAAATTTCCTCGAAAAATGTCTTTCTGAAAGTAATTTCTTCTTTATGAAGCACGCAGCCTTTATGTGAGGGAATAATATAAACATCATACATACTGCAATAACATCTTTTCTCCTTAATTATATAACATACAGTCCATCCCCTTCAATTATGTAATGCAGGTCATTCCTTTTGGTTTTATATCTCTCCCTTAATTATTTTAATTACATAATGCACAGCCTTTATTTTAATTTTAATTTTACAACATTTCCCCTTCAATTACATAATTCACAATTCCTGCTTTTCAATTGCATGACGTTTAGCCTTGAGATCTTTACCTATGTTTACATAGATTGTGAGATGATTGATTCCTATTTGAAATGACAGAAGTTGAGATTCTCCTCATAATCACATAGTGCAGCTATTTCTATTTCTGCATCAGGTCTTTTTATAAAGAATGCATGAAATAGAAAGCTTCAGAGACATTGTGGCTCTTTCCTTCTCGGCTGACTGTAATAATAAGGTTGAAGGATTTCTTGTTCTCTAACGTGAACCTGTTCTACTCTCTGTCAGAGCTTTAGGGATTTTGACTGGTATTGTTAAATAAAATTAGATGAGGAGATAAAATATATGTGGAACAGCCCAGGACTTAGACACACCTGTTTGCAATGTGCAAACCTCATAAATGAATGACCTTTTGTTGGTTGGCTTACTGGCACACAGTTACGGCATGCAGGTATGGCATTTAAAATGAAGCACCTAACACATTAGAAAGTACAGACTAATAGGCAAAGCTTCCTATAAGCTGCATAGTGGCATACCAATAAGGATTGTGCTGCATGCACAAGTTTTTGAAGATATATGCTTGGTAGTGACTGTCGATGGTATTTCTTCCCATGTCTCTTGAGGGCCTCCTGCCACCTCATGCAAATACAGGATGCCCCTGCTTCTGTCCACTTCCTGCATCAAGATCTCCAATACATTACCAGAAAACACAGGTATGATGAGCCATTCTTTGTAATATTAAAGCACAGGTTTAGTTCACTTAAAAACTACCACCACTTCTAGCTGCAGTGAACATGCCCTTTGGGAAGTGCAGATTGCCTTTAAATAGCAGTGCCCACCCACAATATCAGATGCCAAACTAATGCAGCTTATCAACAACACAGGTAGCACTGACTGCATGCATCAATCAGTTAAATGAGCAGACAGCATAAATTCAACATATTGATTGCGGCAAAATGAATGGGCCCCAGTTCATTGTATAACTTGATCTCCATACCCATTTTCGGGAGTTATCCACATGACTTTAAACAATTAGAATGATCAAATTGCCACAATTAAGTAGACAGTGTGATTATATGTTGTGTGATTAAGTTGATATTTATGTAATTTAGCAGGCAATGCATTGTGTGTTTTCTATTTAAAACAATTTTTAATGCTTTAGGTTATTAGGTAATGTGCCCTTAGGCAGGCTATGCATTTTTGAGTTTACACAGACAGTGAATTTTGTATGTTATGTGATATCCTGCACTGTGCATTTATTTGTTGTGTAACTGGGCAGGTTATATATTTATATATTGAGTATTTAGCAGGCTACACAGTTATGCATCAATGTACTTGTGCATTAGACCATTCAGAAGGTATACAATTAAGTGGATTCTAACTTTCTGTGCTCAGTTATATACAGTTATGCATTATGCAGCTAATGTGTTTATGTGTTATGCAACTCACTTTGCTATTTAAAAAAAGGTGATAGAGGGAAACTAGGGAATTATAGACCAGTTAGCCTAACATCTGTTGTCAGGAAATTACCAGAGGCCATAATTAAGCATTAATTATTATCTGAACAACATGAACATTTTCAGCTGATCAGAGAGAGCCAGCATGAATTTGCAAAGGATTGGTCATGTCTGACGAACCTGAATTTTTTAAAGAGGTGAGTTAAACAGTGGCCAGGGGAATGTCTATAGATGTCATTTTTATGGACTGCTAGCAGTCATCAAGTCCCTCATAAGAAACTGTTAGCTAAAGTTGAAGCTCATAGAATTGAAGGCAAATTATTGACCCAGAAGTACTGAGTGGCAGGAGGCAGAGAATAGGAATAGTGGGCAGGTCATCTAATTGGCAGGATGGGGCTAGTGGTGATATACAAGGATATACATGTTTTGGGACTTCAATTATTCACCATATTTATTAATGGTAGGTGGCATTGTAAGCTGTGTAGATGTAAATGTATCGTTACGAAGTATTATTGATAAGATTAAATGAATAGACAAAGCTGTAGCAAATGAATTTCAATGTAGGCAAAGTTATTGATTATATTCAAGGCTGAGATTGATAGATTTTTGAAGTTTAAGGGAATCGAGGGATGTGGACATCAGGCAAGTAAGTGAAGTTGAGGTTGAGATCAGCCAAAATCTTATTGAATGGTAGAGCAGGCTCGAGGGGCCATATGGCCTACTTCTGCTCCTATTTCTTAATGTTTCCAAACATGGAGTCATCCACTTGGGATCTAAAAATTATAGAACAGAATACTTTATAAATATTGTTGAAAAAAGAGACATACTTTCAAAGCTTTTCATCTGGCACTCATCAGGACAGATGCAAAAATGACAAATTGCAAAGAGAGCAAGAATTTATTCTGTGCTAAAAAAGGGTGCTGAATGGTTGGCAAATTGGCACTGATTGGTCGAGGTGTTGCCATAGAGAATGTGATTACAGTAGACCAAGGGTAGCATTGTATGAAAGAACAACATTGAACAAGTGACAGATGGCCCTTAGGGGATGGGGTGGGGGGAGGGGGCAGTGGTGGGGGAAAAAAGGATAGAAAATGGGATTTAAAAAAGGGATAAAAAAAGGGGATAATAGATAAAAATAAAACAAGTGGATAAAAAATAAAAATGAATGTAGAAAAAAGGGGATAAAAAAGGGTGTGGGGATGGAGGAAAGAATTCATGGTCTGAAGTTGTTGAACTCAATGTTAAGTCTGGAAGGCTGTAAAGTGCCTAGTCGGAAGATGAGGTGCTGTTCCTCCAGTTTGCGTTGAGCTTCACTGGAACATTGCAGCAGGCCAAGGATGGACATGTGGGCATGAGAGCAGGGTGGTGTGTTGAAATAGCAAACGACAGGGAGGTCTGGGTCATGTTTTTGGACTAACCAAAGGTGTTCCGCAAAGCGGTCACCCAGTCTGCGTTTGGTCTCCCCAGTGTAGAGGAGACCACATTGGGAGGAGTGGATGCAGTAGACCAAATTGAAAGAGGTGCAAGTGAAGTGCTGCTTCACCTGAAAGGAGTATTTGGGCCCTTGGACGGTGAGGAAGGAGGAGGTAAAGGCGCAGATATTGCACCTCCTGGGATTGCATGGGAAGGTGGGAAGGGAATGAGGTGTTGGGGGTGATGGAGGAGTGGACCAAGGTGCCCCAGAAGGAACGGTCTCTACAGAATGCTGACAGTGGGGGTGAGGGGAAGATGTGTTTAATGGCGGCATCATTTGGTGTTGGCAGGGTGGTGGGGGATGCTCCTTTGAATGCGGAGGCTGGTGGGGTGAATACTGAGGACAAGGGGGACCCCATCATGGTTCTGGGAGGGAGGGGAAGGTGTGAGGGAAGAGGCACAGGAAATGGGTCAGACACAGAAGAGGGTCCTGTCAACCACAGGGAGAGATAAATGATCTCCTGGGTCTGCATCTTCTGGTTGGTGAGCAGGGGGTGGGCCACCTCTCACCAACACGTAAAATGACACGTGGTGATGTCAGGCGTGCATCCTGGTGTCGCCCCGCATCATTGAGATTTTCAGTGCGGTGGGCATACAGCCGATTCGGCTGCGTGCCCGCCGAACTGACAAAGGCCTATTAAGGCCATTAAAAAAGTAATTCAATTGATTAATGGACCTGCCCATCCAACCTTAAATTTGGCGGGCAGACGAAGAGGCCAGGCGGCCTTCCAAAAAAACATGAAACCTCATCCACGGGCGGGATGAGGTTTCATGAGGAATTTAAAATGTTTATAAAATGTTGAAATAAAAGAAATTGAAATGTCCCAGCTCATTTGACAGTGTCACATAAGGGGACATGTCAGGAATTTTTTTTCTCATCTTTATTGACTGTTTGTAACCTGAGCCGATTTCCCTGAGGCAGCACTTTGCCTCAGGGAGAACTGTGCGCTCCTTCGTGCGCATGCTAAAAAGCACACTCCTGGCTCAGGGAATCACCCCCTGCCCGCACAGGGAGCACACAGTGCTTCCTGATGCATGTCACATGGGGTGGGCCTTAACAGGCCTGCCAACGTAAAATGGCAGTGCACCCGTGACCGTGGACGCCGATTGGGAACCCGCCCGCTTGTGCCCGTTCCCGGACAATCCCCACAATGGGGGGAAGATCCTGTCCCTGATGTTCTCTGTTTCTGTACTGACTTGGTCACCCCCAACAAAGCGTGCAACCAGGATCCTTTAGCCCCAACAAACCAAGGACACTGGATCCAACAGGTGGGTATGTGGAGTTAAGTCATAAATCATCCATGATCTCATTGAATAGTGGAACAGACTCAAGGACTAAATGGCTGTCTCCTGTTCCTACATTCTTGACAAAGCTTGCTGTTTTTTTTTGTGTGTATTATTTAGTTAAACAAGCTGTGGCTTAATATGTTGGAAACTTCAATTGTCATGTTCTGTCACCAAGTTCTGTTAACTATACCTGTCACTTTGCTCTGCTTAAAGCCCTGATATTATTAATAAGGGAAATGTTAAAGAGCATTTTGTAGGATTTTAGCAATCAGAGGGTGGAGTCCATAAGGAGTGCTTTGCATGGATCTAGAAGCAATCGCCCATGCATCAAAAATGGACTGGTTTTGTGGCCTGACAAGTAGTGTAAAATAACATAACAAGTAATGGGTAAATTTAATGAGTTAAAAAATATAAGAAAAATTTTAATGTGGGCAAATGTAAAGTGATGGGTATTAGAATAGGAAATATGAAACAATGCTGCACAATGAATGAGTGTCCATTAGCAGAAGTAGTAAAGAGTATGTATGATGATTGAACATTCATTGACCTTATTATCTAAGTAAATCAAGTGTTGGAATACTTCTTAATGGTATTTGATTATAAAGGCGATTTTACCCCCGTCTTCTTCATTCCTGAGGCCGCACCTAGGATATTCTGTACAAATTGGATAACCCTTTTTTATAAAAGGACGTTATTGAATTGGAGATAATTCAGAAAACAATGATTAGGATGAAAACAAATATAAAAACAAAAAAACTGTGGATGCTGGAAATCCAAAACAAAAACAGAATTACCTGGAAAAACTCAGCAGGTCTGGCAGCATCGGCGGAGAAGAAAAGAGTTGACGTTTCGAGTCCTCATGACCCTTCGACAGAACTTGAGTTCGAGTCCAAGAAAGAATTGAAATATAAGCTGGTTTAAGGTGTGTGGGGGTGGGGGGCGGAGAGAGAGAGAGAGAAGTGGAGGGAGGGTGTGGTTGTAGGGACAAACAAGCAGTGATAGAAGCAGATCATAAAAAGATGTCAACAACAATAGAACAAAAGAACATATAGGTGTTAAAGTTGGTGATATTATCTAAACGAATGTGCTAATTAAGAATGGATGGTAGGGCACTCAAGGTATAGCTCTAGTGGGGGTGGGGAGAGCATAGAAGATTTTAAAATATTTAAAAGAAAAATCTATATAATTTATTGGAAAAAAAAGGAAGGGGGAAACAGAAAGGGGTTGGGGATGGGAGAGGGAGCTCACGACCTAAAGTTGTTGAATTCAATATTCAGTCCGGAAGGCTGTAAAGTGCCTAGTCGGAAGATGAGGTGTTGTTCCTCCAGTTTGCGTTGGGCTTCACTGGAACAATGCAGTAAGCCAAGAACTTGTTCTCACGCTGAACAATTTCTCCTTCAACTCCTCTCACTTCCTCCAAATAAAAGGTGTGGCTATGGGTACCCGCATGGGCCCCAGCTATGCCTGTCTCTTTATGGGGTATGTGGAACATTCCTTGTTCCAGTCCTACTCCGGCCCCCTTCCACAACTCTTTCTCCGGTACATCGATGATTACTTCAGTGCTGCTTCATGCTCTCGTCGGGACTTGGAAAAATTTATTAATTTTGCTTCCAATCTCCACCCCTCCATCATTTTCATGTGGTCCATCTCTGACACTTCCCTTCCCTTCTTTGACCTCTCTGTCTCAATCTCTGGTGATAGACTGTCCACCAATATCCATTACAAACACACCGACTCCGACAGCTACCTCGACTACAGCTCCTCACACCCCGCTTCCTGTAAGGACTCCATCCCATTCTCTCAGTTCCTTCGCCTCCGTCGCATCTGTTCCGATGATGCTACCTTCAAAAACAGTTCCTCTGACATGTCCTCCTTCTTCCTTAACCGAGGTTTTCCACCCACGGTCGTTGACAGGGCCCTCAACTGTGTCCGGCTCATCTCCTGCACATCCGCCCTCACGCCTTCTCCTCCCTCCCAGAAACATGATAGGGTCCCCCTTGTCCTCATTTATCACCCCACCAGCCTCCGCATTCAAAGGATCATCCTCCGCCATTTCCGCCAACTCCAGCATGATGCCACCACCAAACACATCTTCCCTTCGCCCCCCCTATCGGCATTCCATAGGGATCGCTCCCTCCGGGACACCCTGGTCCACTCCTCCATCACCCCCTACTCCTCAACCCCCTCCTATGGCACCACCCCATGCCCATGCAAAAGATGCAACACCTGCCCCTTCACTTCCTCTCTCCTCACCGTCCAAGGGTCCAAACACTCCTTTCAAGTGAAGCAGCATTTCACTTGCATTTCCCCCAACTTAGTCTACTGCATTCGTTGCTCCCAATGTGGTCTCCTCTACATTGGAGAGACCAGACGTAAACTGGGTGACCGCTTTGCAGAACACCTGCGGTCTGTCCGTAAGAATGACCCAAACCTCCCTGTCGCTTGCCATTTTAACACTCCACCCTGCTCTCTTGCCCGTATGTCTGTCCTTGGCTCGCTGCATTGTTCCAGTGAAGCCCAACGCAAACTGGAGGAACAACACCTCATCTTCCGACTAGGCACTTTACAGCCTTCCGGACTGAATATTGAATTCAACAACTTTAGGTCATGAGCTCCCTGTCCCATTCCCACCTCCTTTCTGTTTCCCCCTTCCTTTTTTTTCCAATAAATTATATAGATTTTTCTTTTAAATATTTTAAAATCTTCTATGCTCTCCCCACCCCTACTAGAGCTATACCTTAAGTGTCCTACCATCCATTCTTAATTAGCACATTCGTTTAGATAATATCACCAACTTTAACACCTATGTGTTCTTTTGTTCTATTGTTGTTGACATCTTTTGATGATCTGCTTCTATCACTGCTTGTTTGTCCCTACAACCACACCAACCCCCTCCACTTCTCTCTGTCTCTCTCTCTCCGCCCCCCCCACCCCACACACCTTAAACCAGCTTATATTTCAACTCTTTCTTGGACTCGAACTCAAGTTCTGTCGAAGGGTCATGAGGACTCGAAACGTCAACTCTTTTCTTCTCCGCCGATGCTGCCAGACCTGCTGGGTTTTTCCAGGTAATTCTGTTTTTGTTAATGATTAGGATGATTGTTCAACTGACAAGTCCCCCTAATGAAAAGCAACTTTAAGAGCTCAACTGTATTTTAATCAGAGAAGATAAATAGCTAAAAGTAGTTAGAGTTTTTTATTAATGCATTGTAAAAGATTGTAACAGGTTAGAAAGTTATATTTTTTTTATTCATTCACGGGATGTGGGCTTCGCTGGCTGGGCCAGCATTTATTGTCCATCTCTAGTTGCCCTTGAGAAGGTGGTCGTGAGCTGCCTTCTTGAACCGCTGCAGGTACATCCACAGTGCTGATAGGAAAGGAGTTGCAAGATTTTTACCCAGCGACAGTGAAGGAAAAGCGATATATTTCCAAGGGCTGAATCTTCGGTTTGGTGAGCAGGGGCGGGACCTAATTGCTGAGGCTTAAAATGAAGCGGGGTGATGTCGGGCGTGGGTCCCGATGTCACCACACGTTATTTAGATTTTCAGTTCAGCAGGCGTGCAACCGAGTCGGCTGTGCACCCGCCGAACTGTCAAAGGCCTGTTAAGGCCATTAATTAACTAATTAAGCCTATTGAGAAAGCTGCCCATCCAACCTTAAGGTTGACAGACAGGCAAAGAGCCCAGGCGGCCTTTGCATTTTTCATTGGGCCTCATCCACTGGTGGGATGAGGTTTCATGAAGGGTTTAGAAATTAAATAAATTTTTTCATTAAGGTTCATTGACATATCCCAGCACATGTGACTCTGTCACATGAGGGGACATGTCTTAAATTTTCTTTACTTTATTAAAGTTTTTAAAACTTAAAACTTATCTCCCTGAGGCAGCTCAGCGCTTCTGGTTGCGCGTCACGCTGGGAGAGCCTTAATTGACCTGCCCACGTAAAAAATGGCGGTGCGGACCCGATTGGGGGTGCCGATCAGGTCTGTGCCCACCCCCACACAACCGCCCCGACAGGGGCATAATTCTCTCCCAAGTCAGGATGGTGAGTGGCTTGGAGGGGAACTTCCAGGTGGTGCTGCTCCCAACTATTTGCTGCCCTTGTCCTTCGAGATGGTGGTAGTCATGGGTTTGGAAGGGGCTGTCTAAGGAACCTTGATGAATTTCTGCAGTGCATCTTGTAGATGGCACACACTGCTGTACCTGCACGTCGGTGCTGGAGGGAGTGAATGTTTGTGGATTTGGTGTGAATCAAATAGGCTGCTTTGTTTTGGATGGTGTCCAGCTTCTTGAGTGTTGTGGGAGCTGCACTCATCCAGGCAAGTGGGGAGTATTCCATCACACTCCTGACTTGTGCCTTATAGATGGTGGATAGGGAGTCAGGAGGTGAGTTACTCACCGCAGGATTCCTAGCCTCTGACCTGCTCTTGTAGCCACAGTATTTATATGGGTAGTCTAGTTCAGTTTTTGGTCAATGATAACCTCCAGGATGTTGATAGTGGGGGGGGTTAAGTGATGGTAATGCCGTTGAACATCAAGGGGCAGTGGTTAGATTCCCTTTCGTTGGAGCTGGTCAATACCTGGCACTTGTGTAGCGCAAATGTTACTTGCCACTTGTCAGCCCAAGCCTGGATATTGTCCAGATTTTGCTGCATTTGGACATGGACTGTTTCAGTATCTGAGGAGCCGAGAATGGTGTTGAACATTGTGAAATCATCAGCAAACATCCCCACTTCTGACCTTATCATGGAATGAAGATCTTTGATGAAGCAGCTGAAGATGGTTGGGCTGAGGACACTACCCTGAGGAACTCCTTCAGTGATGTCCTGGAGCTGAGATGATTGACCTCCAACAACTACAACCGTCTTCCTTTGTGCTAGGTATGACTCCAACCATTGGAGAGTTTTTCCTCTGATTCATATTGACACCAATTTTGCTAGGGATCATTGATGCCATACTTGGTCAAATGCAGCCTTCGATGTCAAGGGCAGTCACATTCACCTTACCTAGGAAGTTCAGCTCTTTTTCCATGTTTGAACCAAGGCTGTAATGAGGTCAGGAGCTGAGTGGCCCTGGCAGGGTCCAAACTGGGCATCAGTGAGCAGGTTATTTCTAAGCAAGTGCTGCTTGATAGCACTGTTGATGACTTCTTCCATTACTTTACTGGTGATCGAGAGTAGACTGATGGGGCGGTAATTGGCCGGGTTGGATTTTCCTGCTTTTTGTGTACAGAACGTACCATTTCCACATAACTGGGTAGATACTAGTGTTGTAGTTGTACTGGAACAGCTTGGCTAGGGGTGCGGCAAGTTCTGGAGCAAAAGTCTTCAGTACAATTGCTGGAATATTGGCAGGCCCCATAGCCTTTGTATTTTCCAGTGTCTTCAGCCATCTCCTGATATCATGTGGAGTGAATTGATTTGTCTGAAGACTGGAATCAGTGATGCTGGGGACTTTCAGTGGACATCCAGATGGATCATCCACTTGGCACTTCTGACTGAAGATTGTAATGAATGGTCTAGCCTTATCTTTTGCACTGATATGCTGGGCTCCTCCATCATTGAGGATGGGGATATTTGTGGAGCCTCCTCCCCCAGTGTGTTGTTTAATTGTCCACTACCATTCACGACCGGATGTGGCAGGACTGCAGAGCTTAGATCAGATCCTTTGGTTTTGGGATTGCTTAGCTCTGTCTATTACTTGCTGCTTATGCTGTTTGGCATGCAAGTAGTCCTATGTTTATAGCTTCACCAAGTGGACACCTCACTTTTAGGTAAGCCTGATGCTGCTCCTGGCATGTCCTGTTGCACTTTTCATTGAACCAGGGTTGGTCCCCTAGCTTGATGGCAATGGCAGAGTGGGGAATATGCCAGGCCATGAGGTTACAATTCTGCTGCAGTTGATGACCCACAGCACCTCATGGATGCCCAGTCTTAAGTTGCTAGATCTGTTTGAAATCTATCCCATTTAGCACGGTGGCAGTGCCACCAACTTGATGGAGTGTATCCTCAATGTGAAGGCAGGTCTTCGTCTCCACAACAACTGTGCAGTGGTCACTCCTACCAATACTGTCATGGACAGATGCATCTGTGGCAGGCAGGTTAGTGAGGATGAGGTCAATTATGTTTTTTCCTCTTGTTGGTTCCCTCACCCAGTCGCAGACCCAGTCTAGCAGCTATGTAATTTAGGACTCAGCCAGCTCGGTCAGTAGTGGTGCTACCGTATATATAAATATATAAAAATAGATATGGACTGTTATATACTTTCCTGTGCTGCTAGGAAAATGGAAATACCAATTGTAGAATGCAACTGGTCAAACTTTTACAATGTAAATTGTGATTTCATGTTAATATCCTCAAGTTTTACTGGGAGCTCGGGGAGAATTTTGTGGAGTATTATCTTGTGAATTTTGCCTCTGGTTAATGACCTTTATCAAAGTAAATAGACTGGACACTATAATAGTGGAAATAATATAAGACTCCTTGAAGGAAGGAGCTGTAGGGAGAGGAAAAGTGATTTTCTCATTTTTATGACTGCTGGATGAATGTGCCCGAACAGTTACTCCCCCTGAGCCGACATAAATAATTCAGGTACAGTATAGACATTAAAATCCGTTTTATAATGCTGTCATTACTGGAGACTTATCATGTCACCACCAAATGGTAGCATGCAATACTGATCTCTGTTCATAATGCCCACAGCCAGAAATGTCTCAAGACAGGGCTTGAGACAGTATTGCAAGCACTACTTACAGTTCCAACAATCTCCTATCCTCCTCCCCATATCCAATGATATTGTACTCATTTTATCCAGCTCACAGGGATGAAAAGACTAAGTGAAACTATTGGAATTCCAACCAAGCTTTGAGTAACCTTCAGCCAACATATAGTCAACTAACTTACCTCCATTAGTATAGTCAATGGATGACCTGATTTATATTTTCTGCGTTTATTGTGCTTTCAGATTTCCAGAATTTGTAGTATTAATAGTTCTAAAAATGGCCTCTTGGCAATGATGGTTTGTGCTTAATGGTTTTTTAGCTCCCATTAGAAATATTTTTATAATTGTCATGTTGTTATAATGATATAAAACATCAATTGCTCATAAGGGATTGTGTAAACACGTTGTGAGTTCACTTATTTAGACTAGGCACATGGGAACATACTTATATACAGATATAAAGCTTGAAGACACCAGGAGCAGCACTGTGTGCTGTGCTCTGCTGAAAGCAAAAGCAAAACTAAAGTTGAATCCCATGACACACTTCCTTTCTAGTGATGTCATGCTGCAATCCCTTAAAGGCATATTGCAACAATGATGCATTGGCACAATGTTATAATATCTCCATTCACCAATACAATACATTTGAAAGAGTTATGCCAGTGCCAATCATGTTGGAAACATGATAATCACAGGTAAGAATGTAACTGCACAAGCTCTAAGACTGAGATAGGGACTGAAATTCAAACAATGCTCAACAAGTTTAGAATTACAGTTTTGGGGGGCTGGTTGGCATTTGCCTTTTAACATAGGCAATTTGGAGAAAATAAGCTTTGGTTGATACTTTGAGTAATGGGCAAACTGAAAGGGTCATGCTTCAATTTCCATAGAGATAAGATTACAGGCGGGATCAAATCACGTGACAAGCTAATATGTGTAAAATCACAAGAGTAGGCAGAAGGGAAATGCCTAGGTTCAATAATCTTAGCAAAATTAGAGGTGAGTAAAATGTTGTATTTCACCTTGTTATATGCACATCTACCTATTTTTTGTATAATTAGCAGTCAGAAATTCTCTCATTAACTAGCTGAAAACAAAGCTAAACTAACTAGAGTGACAAATTAAATCATTTTCATATGTAGGATATATTACTAATATCAGAAATATATAAATATGAATTACCACGCTGATATGTCACTTGCTTGTTTCTGTATTGGATTTATATTACACACACACACGCGTACACACACACACACGCACACACACACACACACACAAATAGATCTCTGCAACAATGCATGTCTTATGTAACTGCAGCTCTCAATGTATGGTTCACAGATCTATACAGGGCCCCAGTATTAACCTGCACTACCTCAGTGGGCTAGTTCTGGCAAATCCAATCAAGGACTTGAATGAAAATATGAAATGAGCCCATTTATCCTTGACAGAAATAACTGGAGGAAATAATTTATTTTTAGGAAAATTAGCTTTCCTATAGGAGTGTCACAGACAGCTATTCTTTAAGGCGATGGAACCCTACTTCTTCACTGATGACAGTGTGAAATATTTGTTGTATCATAAGATCAATTGTTCAACAGGAACCAGCAGAGAGAAATGGACAAATATTCCACATGAATGGTGGCTGGCGAATTGAGTACGTGCCCATACTTTGTGACTGATGAAAAGGGGATGTTCTGTACTAAAGTATATAGCAGTACTTTGCTAGGTTCATGGCCTGTGTGGTAGGGGCATTATGTATGGTGAATTGTTGTTGTATAATAATTCAGGATCATTGTCAGTGAAGCAGATGTGCAGAAATCACTCCAATACGCCAGCTCATATAATGGTGTTTACAAAGCTACAGGAAAACATTTGTTAATGAAATGATTTATTTTCTTCATTACACTACAGCAGGAAGCCAAGAAGGATCTCTTGATAAGTAACTGTGATGGTGTTTACACTTAGGGCAAATCATAGGATATCCTCTCCACACAGCATGATCCAATGTTTCTGGTTAGTTTCACCTATCTTGTCAGTATCTTGTTGAAAATGGATTATATTGCTTGCAATCCCAAGGGAACTTCAAATAAAATGGGTGAAAACTCTTGCTGAATATGCTATTTGCAACTATGGAGCTGGAGAAATAATGCAGCTTTGTGTTCTAAAAATGTGTCAAGGTAACGATGTCAAGAGCAATTTTCTGGCTATGCCGTATACATTCCAAGAGTGTCATGCATCTTCTGAACATGCTGTAGACTATTCAACTATTTTGTACATTACAATTATGATTTATCATTAACAAACAATTAATTGAAAGATAATTGGTGTCACTTAGTTACTTAAGTCAGTAATTCTCCAACTTGTTTGGTTGAAGGACGCCTTTTCAAATGGATTAGTATTTATGGACCCCATATTTAAATTATAATACTATGCAATACTCATTGTATGAAAGTGTTACATATAAAGAGTGTTTTTATAATTATTTTAGGGAGGAAGATATTTAATAACAGCTATCAGTGAGGTGGGTGCCCACTGTCAGCCTCGGTGGTGACTGAGGGTCTACCTGGTGATCTCAGTGCTGCTCTTGGTGTTCCCTCATGAGTGCACCCCTTCCAGATGAGGCAGCTGGCCTACTCTTCACTGCACATATCGTGCCTGCACTCTGCTCCTGCCTCCTGGTTTGGACCAAGCCCGCCTCTGGCTATCACTCAGTTATTTTGCAAAATCCCTTAAAAGTCTCGACAGAGCCTCAGGCATCCACAGACACCAGTTGGAGAACCACTTTTTCAGTAGTCCAGAAATCTTGTCAAATGCCTCATCAGAAATTATCATCTACGAGTAAGGACATTTTCTGAGAACAGTGGAAACAATCGTCAAAAGCAGACAGTTGATTCACTGCCATCATAAATTGCTTTGACTTCACTGATTATTTAATAGAAAAATGAATGGGGACAAGCCTGAGGGATTCTGGCAGGCTCTGGATAGAGTTAAATAATTGTGACAGGCAATTGGTATGCCTTGGGGCCTGACAGACTGTGGCCAGTGTTCAAAGTTTCGAGCAAGTACAAGAAAGCTTAGGAGAAAGACAGGTTTAAGGATTGAAACAAACTGTAAATAAAGCCTAGTTAGAAACTTGTATCATTATTAGGAATTGATCTAACAAGGTTACCAGCAGCAACTGTGAAGAATGACAGCTCTGTACAGTCCCTATAATCTTCTTCTTGAGTTCTCTGCCTGAAGGCAGGTCCAACTCACAGTTCCACAACCTCCATATGGGTAGGGCAAGGAGGCAGGTCCCGAATCCACCCCAGCCAGAACGGGAAACAAACCTCATGCTGTTGGCACCAATCTGATCCATACCTGATGTGCCGTCCAGCCAATTGCTTCCCCACAAGCAGCCTGCATGTTGTAGCCTGAAGTTATGGATGGTGATAGTAGTAGCTCCAATTTCTTCCTATCAGATGGCTAACCAGGAATCTCTCCCACTTTTCCCACCTGCCACTGGTGTGTGTTGGAAGAATTCACAAGTTAATACTCAACCTGTTTGGCCACATTATGAATGCACCTTTCTTGGCCATCAAGTCTGACCAGGAGCTTTTAACTCAGGGGCAGGGATGCTACCCACAGTGCCACAAGACCTCCCTCTAATTTAGCAGAGATCAAAAGAAGTGAGAGACCTGGGTGATCCAGGTTCTCTTTGACTAGGAACTTGCTGAAATACTGCCTGGAACATTTTACAGGGGCCTCACCTTTTAGTTGGTGAAGGCACACCCGTAAGCCAAGGAAGATCACGGTGACAATATTGCACAGGACTCATCTTCAATGGACTAGTCATTGCATACAGGAAGACAGTTTCATGGAGGTCTCGTTGCCTTCTTTCTATATATGGCCACTCTGGCTTCCTATTGGAGCTGCTTACAATCATGGATCTCCTGTTTACTTTCCCAATTTTGTTTGTCCCTCCATTGTGTTTGCTTTCTTCTTGCACATCTGACACTTTGTCTGCACAATTCCAGAATGCAAACTGCATCAAAAGTGGATTAATTTTATTCAGTGTTTGCGTGCAGTGTGTGACTGTATGTGGTGCCTATGCTTATTGTGATTTTCTATTCTATTTGTCCCATGTGAGTTATAAGCTTCTGTATATCATTTCCAAGTGTCCTGTTCCTTAGTGCTCTTTTTGCTTGGAGAATATCAATGTTAGATGATTGTTTACCTAACTGGCAAGCTGCAGATAACGGGATCTGCTGCTGGTATCTGTGTCTGACCTTGTTCCACCTGCATTGGTATCAGGAATCTCTTTTTCTCGACTTGTTGTGGGCTCACTGTTTTCAGAAGCAACACCTACAGTCACGCATACATGATGGACTAGAATTGCTGCTGATATGAGTGCCAAATGACTGCTACCATCTTTCCCAATGATTAACTCTCCTTATGTAGGCTTCTGATGAGTCTGAGATCCTGAAATTACTTGATTATGGATATCAATAATTGCATAATCTTTGGTTTATGCAATTTTCCAATATGCAGTCCCAATGTCATTGATATCCTCTCTTAAGTAAATCAACATGCAGCAGTGTTTCCAGTACCATCTGCTTGGTTTCATTCATTTTGCTTATTTGTGTACTTTGTTTTTAAACATATTAGCAGTGTTGATTATGGCAAGTTGATTTAATTCTATTCAGTGTTTGCATGTAGTGTGCAAGTGTATGTAGTGTACATGCTCAAAATGATTTTCTATTCTATTGAGCAAGAACCATCTGCCCCGTATGTGGCAGAGCCTGCACTGGACTTATCAGCCATTTAAGAATATTGAACCAGAATCGAAGCAAGTCACTCTTGATCCTGAGAGACTGCCTAAGAAGAAGAAGTCGTCTAGTGGTGCGCCTGGTGGCAGGATCTTATGGGAATTGGCTAATTAACAGGCTGCCTCCGCATTTGCTGCCCAGTTAGGGACATGCAGCGTGATGGGGTGGGGGTTGGGGTTGGTGGGGGTGGGGGTGGGGGTGGGGGTGGGGTGGCTGCAATCAGGAGCCGGCATGTGAGTGTGGCCAGCAGGCCCCATTTTAGCTGCCATATGGGAGTATGGCTGGGGTGCAAGAGAGAGAGAGATCATTTCTACCAGAGGGAATTGAGGAGGAAATAGCCACAATGATTCCCTTCAGCTCCAGCACGCTCAATAGCAGCAGGCTGCTTGAGATTCTGCATACCCCTTGAACACAGGCAATCCATTTTCACGAGATTAATCCCAGACTTAACGTAATATTGAAACCGCTCTGCACTCACCTCCTTAGAGCTGGCGAATCATGCATACTGTAGGTGTTCACATTAGCTCTGGACAATAGGAATGTCAAGGGAAAATCCAGCTCAGTCTCCTCCCAATGAGGCAAAAACAGTAAGAACTGGGAAATAAGAGCACTGATCCGAACTGGTCTTGTATATGTTAAAATAGAATACCAGTTCAGACCAGTACTCTTCTTTCCCAATTTTTGCTATTTTTTTCCCTTACTCAACTGCCATAATTGGCTTCCCACCTCTGCTGGGCAGGTTGCCAACAGCATCCCGATGCTGCTCGCACCAAAAGTGCATGGAGGCGGGAACATGTTGAACCGGCCCAACGCATCTTTTCACAAACTTTCCTGCTCCCCATTGCATCCAACTCCGACTCCAACTCTGACCTTTATCTCCAACACCGCAAAGGCATTAATGCTGGAAAAGCGACTTATATGTAACTCAGTTCTGCTTTTCTTGGTTATCCTTGCTCCATTTGGGGTTAGTTTTTCTGGAAGTTGATAGAAGTGTTGCTGGGAGATCAACACAGGTTAGTAAGTGGATAGGGATCTGACTGGTTAGGATTCCTCATCCAGTTTTATGCTTTGACCGACCAGAGTTATGCCAGAAAATGTGTGGAATGTCTGAGAAAAATCCTCCTTTAGGTCAGCTCAGCAGCAGAGGTGAAATGTATAGTTTGAAGCCTTTAAATGTTATCGGAAAAGTGTTATTCTTAGTGGTGAGGAGGATGTTTAGGTAACATTAGGAAAGGATTCCCATTTTATGGAATATATTTATTGGTTTGGATTCACTTCTGAGGTGCAACAGATGATGCATATTTGATAGGGAGCAATTAAGTATTTTAATAAGAAGATTCCTTGTGGCAATATGGAAGGTGCTTTAATAGGAGCTAAGGGAAGAATCCATTTGGCGATGTCAGACTGTCTACATGAAGTGATTTTGTTTGATGGTGTGATAGACTTCAATGTTAAGAAAGAGTCAACAGTGTTAATATAGGAGAGAGAAGTGTCTTTCTGGAAATGGTGGGTGTTCCTGGATATTAATATATGCAGGATATGCCAATTCCCTGAAACATGTACTGAAGTATAACCTCATGTTGCCATAAATCAAAGCATAAGTTACAAAGCAGTTGATGTGAACATGGGGCTCTGTCAACAATTACTGTCCATCAATACACCCACTTTTAGGAAAACAAAGATAACCATATATGGAATGAAGCCATGCACATGAACCTGAGCTGCATGTCTTTGTAATAAAAACCATGCTATGATTGTTGTCTAATACATTATAACCGTCAAATCTGTCTTCAGTTCTTTCTTCTTCCATAGTTCTCGGTGCTTTTATTCTTTATGTTTACTTTCATCATTCAACGATCAAAGTCCTGACTCCACAATTTCAATTTTTCACCCCGGTCACACTGCACCAAAAAAATCATTCTACCCCCGATAGGAACACTGGAGAAACAAAAAACATATTGCAACAAAAACTTAAGATACAGCCACCATGGCATTTCCTATCAGGTTCAGATTTAGATGAAAGCTTTAGATAATATTGCTTGAAATGTGAATTCTGAGCTGAGTGGATTATCGTATGCTCCTAGGAATAAACTGGCAGAGAGATCTCCTGCAGAAATCTTTAATTCCATTTACAGCATACCGATGTATAAATGCTGAGTCTCCACAAGTTTCTTGCTTAATTGACTTCAGAGTCAACACACTGTTCTGCGTTCACCTCCACTCATATTTTATTGTTGGAGTGCCTGTATTTAATTTAATTACCCTAAATTTACCTCCTTCTCCAGAAACTCAACCCCATCACCTAAACACCCCAATCTTCAACCCAGTACTCGACCTCAGGCTAGGCATTAGTCCTGGTTTCCACATTCCACTTGGATTTGCCTCCCCATATGCATATAACTTGATCTCCTTAGCCTGTTAGCCATGTCATGGGAAACTGCTAATGTGGAGAAAACATATTGCTGACAAGCTCACTCCTGGTCAGAACAAAAGCTAATCCTTCTCTCTAGAAGAACCTAATGCAAACCAAATATTCCCTCTGGCAGAATATGCCTCAGGCCAATTCTGCTCTTGGACATATTCTGACCTTATGCTTAGAAACATAGGAAACATAGAAAATAGGAGCAGGAGTAGGTCATTCAACCCCTTGAGCCTGATCCACCATTCAATATGATCATGGCTGATCCTCTATCTCAACGTCATACTCCCACTCTCTTCCCGTACCCCTTGATGCCTTTAGAGCCTAGAAATCTATCCATTTCCTTCTTGTATATTCAGCGACTTGGCCTCCGCAGCCCTTTGTGGTAGAGAATTCCATAGGTTCACCACCCTCTGAGTGAAGAAGTTTCTCTTCATCTTAATCCTAAATGGCCTACCCCATATCCTGAGACTATGACTTCTTGTTCTAGACCTCTCAGCCAGAGGAAACATCATCCCTGCACCCAGTCTGACCCACCCTGTCAGAATTTTATACACTTCAATGAGATCCCCTCTCATTCTTCTAAACTCCAGTGAATACAGGCCTAGTCAACCCAATCTCTCCTCATATGACAATCCTGCCATCCCGGGAATCAGTCTGGTGAATCTACGCTGCACTCCCTCTATGGCAAGTATATCCTTTCTTAGATAAGGAGACCAAAACAACACACAATACTCCAGACGTGGTCTCACCAAGGCCCTGTACAGCTGCAGTAATGCATCCTTGCTCCTGTCCGCATGTCGTCTTGTAATGAAGGCCAATGGAATTTTAATTCCCCAAAACCAGCAACAACAAAACCACTCTTTTGTGGTAGGGAAAACAGAACCATCACCTACCATTTAGAAAATAAGAAACTGAATGGGGTAGAAGAGCAAAGGGATCTAGGGATACAGGTAAACAAATCATTAAAAACAGCATCACAGGGCAGCAAAGAAATTAAAAATGTTAACAAAGCCCTGGGATTTATTTCTCAGGGTATAGAATTTGGAAGTTATTAAGCTTTGTTAAATTTGTAGAGATCACTAGCCAGGCTGCACTTGGGGTGCTGTGCACAGCTCTGGTCTCTATAATGTACAAAGGACAAAGAAGCACTCAGAAAAAATTTCTAGAAAAGATTTACAAAGATGGTAGGAGAACCAAGAGATTATAGCCATCAAGAAAGATTGAAGAGATGATGGCTTTCTTTCTTTTGAGAAAAAACTGTGATCTGATAGCAATCTTTTAAATTATGAATAGGGTGGACTGGATTGATAAGGAGAGAATGTTTACACTTGTGGAAGAATATAAATACAAGACAGTAATACTTAATTCAAATACAAGTTACTAATAAATCCAATAATTCACTAAGGAGAAATGTGTGTACTCAGGGAGTAAATGTGGAATGTGGAACTTGCTACCACAGGATGCAGTTGATGCAAAAAGCCTAAATGCTTTCAGAAGGAAACTTGACAGGTAATGCAAGAACAGAAAGGTATGCTGAAAGGCTGAGATGAGGTGGATGGAGTGGGAGTAAATTGGCAGGGTGTAGAGTCACCAACACAGACTAGTTAGGCTGAACGGTTTGTCTCTGTGCTGTACATTTGACGTAATGATGGTGCTGTAATGGGTACTAGAGGGCCGAACCTCATTGGGTGAATGGTTGTGCCCCTTCTTTACTTTTTTCTTTATATTCTTACAGTGGTGAAGCTTAAATTATGCATTTGGCTTTAAAAGGCAATTTTACACTTCAATTTTCCTGAAGTATGAATGTCCTTGCAAAAGATGCATTTCAAGGCCAAATAATATATTCAGCAGACCCTGGGAAAAGCTCAATTTGAATCACCAGAATGGAGCACTTCTGTTCTACAAAGTAAATTTGAATGAAATAACCAAATAAACTGCGCTGCTGTTGTATCCCAGAGGTTGTAGACTTGTATAAATAGATGTATTAGCTGTGCTGATTCTGTAAGTAGCACATGGCAGGAGCACCATAAATGCAGCAGAAACATTTTTGTTTCATGCTACAATCACAGCTTTGCAGCATTTCCTTAATCTCCTGGACCTTTCAACTGGTCCCAGTGCACAAAAGGCAAGGGAAATAGAAAACAGAGAGATTTGATTTTGCTACGGGGGGTGGGGGGGGGGGGGGGGGGGGGGGGGGGGGGGGGGGGGGGGGGGGGGGGGGGGGGGGCGGGGTGGCAGTAAATGAGCTCTGAATGAGGTGTTGTTTGATAGAAGTACATATACTCAAGATGGTGCTGAAAATTTATGTGGCAGGTGCAATCAGATAATAAAATAAAAAGTCAAAACCCATTTTTCCTTGTTTTAAAATACAGCAAGAATATTTACAGAGACCAGGATTTGAATGCACATCTTTGGCTAGCAGTATTGTGTTCACATCATAACGTGTCTGAAGAACCTTCTGAGAACTGATGGTAATTGAGTAACACTAACTAGAGATCATTCGCTATAATCCCACGGTCCCATTTTAATATTTACTACCTAGAAATTCCAAGTCCCTTGCTTCACTGCTAAAAGTGCTGAGCAGGATTATCAACACTGGTTGGATTGATTTCTGCAGGTTTCATCACATGACCTCCCACCTTCCTATCCGATCAGCCTATTCCCATCTCCAATATATTTCATAACTAATAAACAAAAAGGGTTCAAAGAAAATGGAAAAACAATGTTTTTCCAACACTCCTATGTGTTTAGCAACAGTGTCTGGGAGCCAAATCTGGGATACTCCAGGACAATCCTGGAGAGTTGACAACTCCAGTGTGTAAGGGTGAGAAGTCTTCTGGCAAGGAAGCCAATGGACACTGGGTAGAACATGGTCGGGAGCCCCGCTAGTAATAGAGCAGAATTGCCTGGGGCAGCATAGAAAACTGGGGGCGTGGGCAGAACAAAGCAAATTGCGACATCGACACACTTAACCATGAGTGTTCTTATTCCTGAACTGGACATAATAGAAGTAAGTGGAAGGAAATGAGAGCCAGTTAATGTTACAGACATTGAGTTTGCATGTCCCTTAAGTGAGATGTTGAGAAAGGATGAATGTTTGGTGTTAAATTGAAAAACAAACTGCAAATTGTGCTGTAAGAGCATTCTACAGAGATGAATCAATAGTTGTTAGTGGAACCTTGCTGACCACAAGAACGTTCGCATACAGAAAGAGGCTCAGGGCATTCCAGGTAATGGCTCTGTCTTCAAAACTACTTAGTGTCTGGTACACAACTGATTTAGCCATCCATCAGCATATAAGGCAGATCATTTTAAGCATTATTGAGCCTCACCCTCTCTGCCAAAACTGGCAATGTCATGGAATCATTCTGTGTTTTATTCACTACCAACTGTCTCCTTAATCCCCAACTCTCGTATGTCCTCTCTACCCTTCCTAGTAACAAATGTGTGGGTGGACTTCTTTATCATTGAGATTGACATCATCCTTTCTGTTGGTACTGAACTCCTCCCCCTGGCCAAGCAAATTAAAACCTCTGCCAGGCTTTCTTGCCCCAAGCCTGAACCCATGTTTCTATCTACTTTCTTTCCCCTCAAGCCATCTCCAAACTCTTCCTGTTCACGAAATCCAATTCCAGCTTCCAATCTCAATACCATTTAACTACTGACCACTCAGCTTCCTTGCTTGGACTCCATGCCAGCCGCAATTGAAAATGGTTCCAACTCTTCAAGTACTGTCCCATCCCTTTCAAAACTGCTGTGGTCACCCACTCCCCTCAAACAAACATCCTGGATCCCCCCATCCTTGTAAAATATGGCCTGATCTCCAAGCACCCTTTCCCGCCTAAGTCTAACCGTGTGCATTCTGAATTCATGTCCACCTTTTCCACAACTTCAGGTCTGAATCTCTCCTGCCACAGCACTGAAGTGACTCTAAAAGAAGTCATAAACATTATCCTCTGTGACTATGGAGCAATACCTTTGACCTCTAAGCAGCTCTGGCAGAGTTGACCATACGATCCACCTCCAGCACCTCTGTTGCTTTTCTCAAAGGGCCTGCTATTGCTTGGTTCAATTCTTATCTAATTGACTATAACCAGAGCATCTCCAGTAATAGTTTCTCTTCCCACCACTGCACCATGATCTTTGGAGTATCCCAAGGATTTATCCTTCACATGGCAATAAGTTCTTCATGATGATGTTAATTGATGGATAAATTTAAGCCAGGACACCAAGAAATTTCCTTAGCTTTTCTTGGAGTAGTGTCAGGGGATCTTTTATGTCCAGTTAAAAAGCTAAAAGAGAATCACTTTAACATCCCATCCAAAAGATTAAGATTGAGAAATTAGGCATGGTGGCAGCTGTTTTAATGGTGTTGCAGTGCCATAGGGATCCAAAATGGTGTCATCGGTGTGTGCCTATGCTTCTAATGTGAACCGCACCGGATGCCGCCTTGGTAAAGATATTAGTGCACACGCAGCGTGTAATGCTCTTTTGATGCCAGCTGTGTCATTTTAGAGCTCCACACTCCAGCTGATACTCAATCTTAAACTTGCACAGCTAAGCATGGGTTAAACAGCAGGAAAGATCCCCAACTAGCACTATTTAAAAGGATCATCAATTAGTTTAGTTGCTCATTGATCTTATCTGACTGACGTTATGATTCAACACCATTTCTATGATTTCCATATTTGTTTCAAGTTTCAAAAGCTTACAAGGAGTGAATGTGTGACAGTTCATGAAGTATCTTTTGCTGACTTCAAGGCTTCTGCAGGAACTAATTGTTCCCAGTAGGCCTCCCTCTTGGAATCAAACATGACTGGGAAAAGGAGCAGAGGCCACGCAGAGCAGGACAAGCTGCTAGAAAATAGAGGGAGGAGGAGGAGAAGGCATCTGATTAGGGGGCATTATCTACCCAGGGTGTTCAAAGAGCAATCTTCCAACTTGAACCTTAATAATGCCCAATGTTTGAGATGCCTGTGTTTCACTGAGGTTATCACTGAAATCTGCCAAGGAGTATTAGGCCTGAGCAAACAGTCACTTTCAGTGGTTTCAACTCCACTGCTGAACGCAGTTTCAGCAATGGCACTTCTGATAATGACCATCACTGACTCCTCTTGAGGAGGTCAGAGCATGCAGCTGCAACTCTCCCCTCTCCAGTTAGTTCCTCCTGCTTTGAGTCATGCGTAACCTTGTCTAGCAAGAGGGAAGAAAGTGAGTGCGCTGCAGTCTGTTGGGTGATACGGTTGTCATTGTTGAATTGCTGCCTGCATTACATTGAAACGAGTGTAGGGTAATCACCAATCATGACCCCCATGCTCAAATGCTCATTTTTGCAGCTTGGGGAGGGTTGCTATCTGATTTAGCCTCCTTAACTTTGTCACTGCTCTCTTCACTGGCTTTGGATGAATAAAAATAACGGGCAGGTAAAGACTGTGGTACATCAAATCTTCCCCACACCCTGTTGGTTGGAGCATTGTGACGAAACGGCCCTTGTCTTTATTCCCCCTCTCCCTGCCCCCACTGCAGCCCTGTTAAGGCCATGTAATCTACTGGGACAAGCATAAACAGAGAAAACAATCTTAGGCAATAGGGGAAAAAATTCCCCTCTAACCCCCTTGGGGAAACATCTCGAAAGATATTTACCTTCTTTATGATAGACTCTCTGCCCCAGTCAAGAGCAGGTCCAGCTCCATCTTGAAGGCAGAAAGTCAGTATCTATCATATCAGCTGGCAAAGTATTCTCACTACTCTCTGGGAAAAGTGGAACTACCTAACACCCAGTCCATTCCTGCTCTTACATAGATTAAACGTGTATCACCTGGTCCTCCAGAATCTGTTAAACTGGAATAATCACTCAGTAAGTATGCTATCTAGCCCTTTAATTATTTTATAGACAACTATTAGAAAAGCCCACATTTCTATCTCACCATCCTTGCCAAGTTCCTCTGGCTGCCTGTGCCCCCAGTGAATTGCTCTTAAGAACTTCAACCTCATTTCCTTAATCTCTTCCAGCTATACATCTCCATAAATGTCCTCTACTTCTCAGACAGTGAAGTACCTCTTGTTAATTGGTCCCTGCGCTCGATTGCAATGATTCACAAATCATTTAGCATAGCAACATAGGTTAACAAAGTCAAAAAGTGCAAACAAAGCACTTGTTTTTTTTTAAAGGAATGGAATTCAAAAGCATGGAAGTAATGAACCTTGTTTGGACCATACTTAGAAAGTTATGCACAGTTCTGGCCTTCATATTACGAAAAGGATACTGCAGAAAATGCAAAATAGATTTACTGGGATGATATCAGAACTAATAGTGTACAATTTTCAGGAAAGACTGAACAACTGGGACTCTTTTCCTTGGAAAATAGAAAACTGAGAAGGGACCTGATCAATGCCTTCAAAATTAGGAAAGGACTCAATAAGGTAACTGTAGAGATGATATTAGTACAATACTGCAGATGCTGGAAATCTGAAATAAAAACAGAAAATGCTGCAAAAACTCAGTCGGTCTGGCAGCATCTGCGGAGAGAGAAACAGAGTTAATGTTTTGAGTCCATATGATTGTTCTTCAGAACTCAAGAAGAGTCATATGGATTCGAAACGTTAACTGTTTCTCTCTCCACCGATGCTGCCAGACCTGCTGAGTTTTTGCAGCATTTTCTGTTTTTACAGTAGAGAAGATATTTCCGCTTGTTGGAGAGTCCAAAACTGGAGACCATAAATATAAGAAAGCACATTTAATTTACCGTAGAGAAACAGGTCATTCTGCCCAACTGCTGTAAGACAGTGTTCATGCCCCACAGGCACACTATTGCATTTAATCCTAGATGGGAATTTGTCAGCACATTGCACTTTCTCCACACTTGTTAATCTCACAACTGCCTCATTTTTAAGCACAAATAGCACCGTCACCAAAGTTTTCCCTCAAATCTTAAAGCGCTCTTTTATTTCCATAAACATACCAGTTTCATAATATCTCTAACTTCTTAATTAATCTGTCATTTGAATTAGCTACAGCTTTTCACTTGTAAATGGCCCTCTTGTTATGATCCCAATCGTGACCAATAATGGCGAAAGAACCGAACTTCCCAAATGCTCCCAATGGAAAAACCCGATGGACAAGGTTTCACTTTTTAAAACTTTGACTGCAACAATCAAACCTAAAACCCGCATAAATTAAACATGAATGCTTGTTGAGTTAAACTATGAATTACTCTACACATTAAGGAGCAGATATAACGGATTTATTTGGCAGCCCACTTAGCATATATGGTGCTAATTTCAGCCACAAAGTTCTTCAAAGCTCTGAACTTTCTCCAGTAGAATTCCAGCTCCTTTTCTTCAAGGGTTTAGCCTGATCCCCAGTCGACAGCAGCAACCAGCCAACCCAAGTTTCACAGGCACGCTTATCACCAAGATGGCACATGTCTCCAGAAACTCCTCTCTTTGCTCAGGATGGTCTTGATGTATAGATCTACCAGTGTTATCATCAAGTAGCAGAAACAACTGCAGCAACTGTGCATTTGACTGTTTCCAGTTCCTGGATCCAGCCTCCATCTTTTTCAACCTGCCTGTTATGCACCACTGGGATCTCTGAACTCGAATGGCTCGGTGTCTTTTTTTATCTGATTTTAATCAGCTTCATTTTCCCCAAAAACCCACAGTTTCCATCTCCGTTTCTGTTTCCATTTCTGTTTCAATCATAGTTTTCCTAAAAGCCTGGAGGTTCGGTTTCCCTTTTAGTTAGATGAGGATTCTGTTTCAGTTCCAGTTAGGGTCTATATCAAAATAAATACAAGCTTTAAAACCATGGATTCCATCACAATTTAAATAAATCCTTCATTTAGCCTAGGAATGCACAGCAATTACACCTTCTAGCCTTAAAGCAAGAGGTTGGCGTTATATAATGTTCCTGTTCTTTAATGCCAGAGGATCCTCTGACTTACCATGGGCAGCAGCACAAACAGCAAACTAGGGTTTTCTGCTTCTGCGCTGGCTAGGCCACAGTTCTCTGCTATTAAAATAGCATCGCACCACCAAAGTCTCACACTGCTCAATGCACTACAACCCCATCATTCACAGCAGACGCGTGAACATAGAAACAGGAAACCCTTGGCCTGGGTTTTTAGTATGCATAGACATCATACTCCAAAGCAATCTTAAAAATGGATTCTCTTGCAAGTGGATCCCCCAATGCATAGCTTCTTGGAGCTGCCATTGGAGCTGAATCTGACCAGAGAAAGAGAGAAGAATGGGCAAACATGAGGGAACTCAGACATCCTGGTGCTCAGATGCCACGTTGGAGGTGTTTGTGGAGGAGGTGGAAAGGAGGAGAGACATCGCGTAAGTACAAGGTGCGAGGAGCCTCTCCAGATATACGGTGATAAGGTGTTAGGAGCAGATAGCTGTACAGGTCAGCGCCAGGAGTCAAGCCTCAAGGATTTGGATGCTGTGCTGTCAGAAGTATAGTGATCTGACATGAATGGTCCAGATCAGTGACTACAAGTTCAAACATCACTTATAACTGCATCACTAGTCTCAGCTCCTATTCAAATCATCACATGCCATCAATCACTATTAGCAATCTCTATCAATCAGGACTCATACCTGACATTCATATACTTCACCTCACCCTCATACACTTGGAAAATGTTGCAAGCCTCACCCCACACCTCTCAGTTTGCATGCACTGCCAACTATTGAACCACGATATCCACATTACCCCAGCATGGTGTACCACACTCACTGATCCACTTCTGTCTAACTCTGCTTCCTTATATTGTGTACAAACTTGTCCTACAAGAGAGAGGGAAGAATGTCGATGATTGTTTTGCACTGTGTTTGGATGCCACAGCCTGATGCCACAGCTGAATAGCTGGAGGTAGTTGGAAGTAGTGGGAGGTCGGGATGAAGTTGGCAGCGTTGGAATCTGCGTGAGGATGAGACGGAATGTCTTGGTGTTGGGCATGAATCTTGAATGCCAGGGCTGCTGATGGGTGAATGATGGGGTTGTAGTGCATTGAGCAGTGTGAGACTTTGGTGGTGCGATGCTTTGATGATATCATATGAAGATGCATTCACTGATCTTGACCACCCAAGTGAGCAAATGAAACCTTTAGCAGCACTTTAACCAGGTCTTTAGGTCAATTTCCTTGCATTGACCTTCTTGGCCACCTCAGGATCACAGAATTGTTACAATGCAGAAGGTGACCATTTGGCTCATCATGTGTGCACCTGCTCTCCAAATGATCAATTCACCTAGTGCCATTCCACCCCCCCACCATTCTCCCTGCAACCCTGCACATTCTTCCTTTTCAAATAAAATCTAATTCCCTTTTGAATGCCTCAATTGAACCTGCCTCCACCACACTCTCAGGCAGCGGATCCCAGACCCTAACAACTCGTTATGTGGAAAAAGTTTTTCCTCATGTAGCTTTTGCTTCTTTTGCCAATTACTTTAAATCTGTGACCTTTTGTCCTCAATCCTTTCACAAGTGGGAACAATTTCTGCCAATCTATTATGTCCAGACCTCTCATGATCTTGAATACCTCTATCAAATCACCTCTCAGCCTTCTCTTCTCCAAGAAAAAACAGTTTTAACTCCTCCAAAATATCTTCCTAACTGAAGTTCCTCATCTCTGGAACCATTCTCATGAATCTTTTCTGTACCCTCTCTAATGCTCTCACATCCTTCCTAAAGTGCTGTGCCCAGAACTGGATTCAATACTCCAGCTGACACTGAGCTAATGTCAGTACAGGTTTAACATAACCTCTTTGCTCTTGTGCTCTAAGGTCCCATTAATAAAGCGTAGGATACTGTAAAGTTTATTAACTGCTCTCTCAACCTGTCCTGCCACTTTCAATGACTGATTTGCATATACACCCATGTCCCTCTGCTCCTGCATCCCCTTCAGAGTTGTATCCTTTATTTTATATTATCTTTCCATGTTCTTTCTACCAAAATGAATCGTTTCACTTCATCTTTGAACTTCATCTGCCTCCCGACTGCCCATTCCACCAACTAGTCTATGTCCTTTTGAAATTCTACACTAACCTCACAACTCATGATACTTCCAAGTTTCGTATCATCCACACATTTTGAAATTGTACCCTGAATACCAAGGTCTAAGTTATTAATATATATATATATATATATATATATATATATATAAAATATATATAATATAATATATATATATAAGGAAGAGCAAAGGCCCCAACACTGACCCTGGGGAACTCCACTATGAACCTTCCTGCAGCCTGAAAAACATCCATTAACCACTACTCTCTGTTTCCTGTCACTCAGCCAATTTTGTATCCATGTTGCTCCTATCCCTATTATTCAATGGGTTATAATTTTGCTCATTAGTCTGTTGTAAGGCACTGTATCAAATGCCTTTGGAAGTATCTGTACATCACATCAACAAGCATTGCCCTGATCAACTGCTTCCATTCCCTTCTAAGGGTGGTCCTTTCAGGGCCTCCTTCTCTCCCACGCCCAGAAACATGGCCGCTCTCTACCTGTCCACCTCTATCAGTAAAACCTCCAGTACTGCACCCGTGAACCTTGCAGTCCTTCCTCTTTGTTTGTACTCCATTTGTGTAGCTTCCACATACAGCCAGTGTCAGTTCAGGTAGCCAGCAGCAGCTGTCTTCCACTGAGTGCAGCTCGCCTTTAAAAATGACAGACTGCCTTTAAGAGAAGCTAGCTGCACCACATGCTATCACTGCATGCTGTTTGGCTCCCTGCTGAGCGCCCCACTTGGACCAACACTGCAATCAGGTAAATGAGCAGGCAGCACTGAGTTCGTGTATTGCCTGCCGCCATAAAAACATGCATGAGCAGGTCGCAAATCTTGACCCCTGTGAATCACATGTTCAAATACAGGCATGACTCGAGTCATCAGGACTGAAATGTAACTTTCAAAAAAGTCACGGGCCAGGATTTTCAGTGTAAAATTTTGAGTGTAAAATAGGACGCAACGATGTAGGGCGAGCGTCCCGGGGTCATTGCATACTTGCGCGATTTTTCTGTCGGCAGGCGCATGCGAGAGCCGGCAGTACGTCCACCGACAATTAAGAGGCCGATTAAGGCCCTTAAGCAGCTCATCGAGTAGATTTTTTCACTGGCCAGAATAGGCCTGGCAGCCTTTGCATTTTTTGCGAAACCTCATGCACGGGCGGGATGAGGTCTCCAGCAATGAATTTTTAAAAATTTAAACTTGTTTTTAACATGTCCTTTTTCACGTGACTGAGTCACATGTTGGGGCATGCTTATATTAATTGTAGATTCTTCATTTTTCATTTTTAAAATCTTCAGCTCCCTGAGGCAGCTCTGTGCCTTCAGGGAGCTTTCAGTGAGCGCACCCGCTGCGCATGCGCAGACTTCAGACCTCGGGCTCCTTCTGCCCCTACCCCGGCAGCACTAAGGCTCCTAGTGCGCATTTCATGCTGGCTGCCTGTTAAACACCCACCTGCCATGCCCACCCCACAAGGGGAACATCCTGCCCATGTTATTTTTGCCTATTTGAGAAGGTGAGAGAGTGATCTGCAATTTGATTTCAATGCATTGGTTACTTTGCATGACAATGCGCCAGAATTAAAACATTGTGATAAAAATAAATGAGAGGAAAGAGGGACATCTGCGCCTCTATTTTCGTAGCCTTTTGGATAGCTTTGCATTCCGAGGTTAAATCTGTTTCTTGGAATTAGTCTCTCCAGGAAAGCTTCCTTGTGTTGAGCACATTAAGATTATGAAACCATCTAGTGGTTGATTATTTTAATGTTTCCCTTTTTCCCTATAAACTCACATGCTTGTCTTGTGGCTAGATAAGTTAAATATTTCCTTTTATATATTTACATGTAGTAAATTGAATTTCCATTTGAATCACTTTATTTAAAACAATCATAAACATCTAAAAAAACGCAACGAAAAGACAATCTCATCAATGCAAAAAAGGTGAAAAATGAATTGGAAGAAACTATCATCACAGATAAAGTAATAAACTGTAGTGCAGTAAACATAACCATAGAAACCATGACAGATTTCGACTTGTGTTCCAGCTTCAGCCTTGCATTAAACTACGACGAGATCACGGGCACAACTAATTCCCCCTTAAGGTCGTGCTCAACTTAAGAATCATAGTATGCCTTGAGAGACCATTGCAATTCAGCTTTACCTGAGCCAGGGAGTGTCCAGATTCCACACAATCTTTCAGGGCTGGACACGCGCCTCAAAAATGTTTTTCTTGCTTAAGAAATAGTCATTCATCAGCCTGCAAAAGGAACAGGAATTTAAACTGTCGTCATTGTTAATGGCTAAAAGCAAAGTCAAAAGGACAGTAAAGAAAGAAGAAAATGCCTGTATAGCAGCGAGTCCATCCTTCAGCCTGAGAGATACATTCAAACCTATGAATGAACGGGGAAGCAGATATAGTTTGATGTTAAAGTTAATAACCCATTCAATGGCTTCAGCTGGCAGTGTGAGAATGGCTGTAATGTCACCAGGGATGGATCTCTTAGGTTAGAAGTTCAGTATATTTGCAGTGGTCTGATTTAGATGGCCACAGTCACAACTTGAGCTATTCCTCATGTCCGACTTGAGGAACAAGTGGTCACATCTTCCCTGGCCCACCCTCAAATGGTTGAAAGCTGTCCAGATTTTTCGTAGAAGGTGGGATGTCACCAATTGGGTCGGTGACCAGATTGCGGTTGCTGATGTTTGCAGTCAACCAGGAGGTGCGTCATCGAGGGGTAGTAGGCCAATCTGATTGGTCGGTGGCTCTGTAGTTCCAGCAAACCGGTTCAAGGGTAACCACTGCTGCGACTGCAGCCTGTACCCAAAGAAGAAGAGGTAAGGAGCTTGGACTGCAAGTCTGGGGATATCGACTGTGCCTGGCTGGTAGACCCCATTTAGGTTGGTGGGGTGGGAGGTGGGAGGGTGCGGTGGGGTGTGGGGTGGGTGGCAAGGTGGGCGGTGGGTGAGGGCGCCGGATTTGAGAGGTGGAAGGATTAAGCAGGGTAGTATGGCTTATGGCAGGGGTGCCTCCGATGAGCACAGAGGACCCCATCAAAGGCGGACCCTCCTCCATTTTTGCTGGACACTAGCCCGCGGAGTGAAAGATTAGACTGGGGCTCCCCCTGCCAAGGGTAAAATAGTGGCAGGGCAGAATGAGGCACTTAAGTGGATGTTAATTGGCCACATAAGAGTCTCATTAGGCCCAAGGGCAGATGGGCTGCCTGATGCCCCCCCTGCACACCATTAAGTGGGAGACAGGTAGCAGTGGGCAGGAATGCAGTGGGAAGGCCAGGCATTGTATTTTAGAAGCTCCCCCTGCCTTCAAATACTCTGGTAGGGTCCATAATCTCCACCCCTCTGTTCCTGCATCCCTTTCAAAATTGTACTATTTAGTTTATATTTATTTCCTCTCCTTATTCTTCCTTTCCAAATGCATCTCTTCACACTTCTAAGCATCAAAATTTCATGTACCATGTGTGATAACAGTCTGTCTATGCCATCTGGAAGGCTGCTACTATCCTCACATTTCCAAGTTTTATGTCATTCACAAACTTTGAAATTATGCCTTCTATACCCATAGCCCGGGTCATTACCATAGGTCAGAAAAAGACCAGTGGCCCTCGTACTGGCCTCGGCATTGTTAATCAGACAGCTGTATATTTGCTAACTTCGTTTGGCTAAACTTCTGCCGGTATATTATTTGAATATTGTACATATAATCAACAACGATGGCAGCAACTTTGATTTATATACAGCAACATTTCTGTTATCCGGCATTCTACCAACTGGAATTCTCTATTAGCCAGAATTCTGAAGTCGGGTCTACTTTTTGATTGGAGATGTCAAACTCACCGATAACAGTTGTCAGCGGCCTGCCCTTGCTCTGGTCTCAGCTTCCCATTGCCCTGGAGGACCGTCTCCCCTCAGTGCCGCTCACTCGATTCACGGACTCCCGCACCTCTCGTGAGACCTCAGCACTCGTGTGATCATCCTGGAGCTTTCTCGTTGCATGAAAACGCAGAGCTCACCTTACATCTCAGTTAACTGGCATATTTGATTAACCGGCACTTCTCGTTCCAGGAGCATGCCAGATATCGGGGATTTGCCTGTTGCGCCTTTAGCATTTCAAAACAGCCCAAGACACTTCACGTGGAGGTGGTGGTGGCATAGTGGTATTGTCACTGGACTAGTAATCCAGAAACCTAGGCCTGAATTTTTCAGTTGATATGCAGGGGTGGGACCGACATGCTGGCGTGTAAAATGACGCGCGATGACATTGGGAATGCATTCCAATGTCATTGCGCTGTCTCACGATATTTCGTTCGGCGGTCGCGCAGCGGAGATGGCTGCACTCCCACCATTATTTAAACGGTCTATTAAGGCCGTTAAGGAAGTAATTAAGGTCATTGTTGACGCTGCCCATCCAACCTTACGGCTGCTGGGCAGGCAAAAAGGCCAAGCGGCCTTCACGCTTTTAGGAAATCTCATCTATGAGCGGGATGAGGATTCCTAAAGCTTTTATTAATTACATTAAATTTTTTTATCGAATACAAAAAATATGTCCCATCTCATGTGACTGTGACACATGAGGGGGCACGTTTAAATAAATTTTCAATCCGCTTATTTATTTATTTGAAGACTGCTTCATTCTCCCTGAGACAGCTCGTGCCACAGGGAGATTGAAGCACTCTGGCCCTGACTCTCTCTCTCTCACCTCCGCCTGCACAGGTACCGCTGAGCGCTATGGCTTCTGTCTTACTCTGGGTGGGCCTTAATTGGCTCGCCCGCGTAAAATGGCGGCGCGGAGGCAATCCCGGGTGGCGATCGACTCCACGACCGCCCCTGCCCACTCCCGCCGAGCCCGCCCGCCGACTGAAAAATTCAGGCCCTAGGGAAATGCTCTGGGGACCCAGGTTCAAATTCCACCACAGCAGATGGTGAACTTTGAATTCGAACGATGAACATCTGGAATTAAGGGGAGAATTTTCTCCCCGTCAGTGGGGTGTTCTGCGGGGGCTGGTATGGTTGGGCATGCAGCCAGTTGGCATCCCCGATCGGCTGGGTGCCGCCATTTTACGTGGGCAGGCCAATTAAGGCCCGCCCAGTGTGATGCGTGACCGGAAGTGCTGAGCCCTCCCTGTGTAGGTGGTGGGGGAGCCGGGGGCGGGGGGTGGGGGGGGGGGGAGGCTGCCTGAGTCGGGGGCTGCACTCTTTCGCGCATATGCGCACAAAGCTGCCTCAGGGAGATTAGTTGAAGTTCTGAAAATTTTAATGAAGAAGAAAAAAAATTAAGCCATGTCGCCTCATGTGAAAATGCCACATGAGCTGGGACATGTCCATGAATGTTATTAAAAATTTTTACAAAATTTTAAAAATCTTCATGAAACCTCATCCTGCCTGTGGACGAGGTTTCATGATAAATGCGAAGGCTGCCTGGGCTCTTCACCTGCCAACCTTAAGTGTTTTAATTGATATTTAAATGGCCTTAATAGGCCTTTGACAGTTTGGCTGCGTGCCCACCGAGCTGAAAATCTGACTGATGCGCAGTGACATTGGGGCACAAGCCTGACATCACCGTGCATCATTTTACGTGTCAGCAAGTGGGCCCCACCTCTGCTCGCAGACCCAAATATTCTGGCCTGAAAGTCTAATGATGACCATGAAACCATGACAAAAACAGAATTACCTGGAAAAACTCAGCAGGTCTGGCAGCATCGGTGGAGAAGAAAAGAGTTGACGTTTCGAGTCCTCATGACCCTTCGACAGAACTTGCGTTCGAGTCCAAGAAAGAGTTGAAATATAAGCTGGTTTAAGGTGTGTGTGTGGGGGGCGGAGAGATAGAGAGACAGAGAGGTGGAGGGGGGGTGGTGTGGTTGTAGGGACAAACAAGCAGTGATAGAAGCAGATCATCAAAAGATGTCAATGACAATAGTACAATAGAATACATAGGTGTTAAAGTTAAAGTTGGTGATATTATCTAAACGAATGTGCTAATTAAGAATGGATGGTAGGGCACTCAAGGTATAGCTCTAGTGGGGTTTTTTTTTAATATAATGGAAATAGGTGGGAAAAGGAAAATCTTTATAATTTATTGGAATAAAAAAAAGGGAAGGGGGAAACAGAAAGGGGGTGGGGATGGGGGAGGGAGCTTACGACCTAAAGTTGTTGAATTCAATATTCAGTCCGGAAGGCTGTAAAGTCCCTAGTCGGAAGATGAGGTGTTGTTCCTCCAGTTTGCGTTGGGCTTCACTGGAACAATGCAGCAAGCCAAGGACAGACATGTGGGCAAGAGAGCAGGGTGGAGTGTTGAAATGGCAAGCGACAGGGAGGTTTGGGTCATTCTTGCGGACAGACCGCAGGTGTTCTGCAAAGTGGTCGCCCAGTTTATGTTTGGTCTCTCCAATGTAGAGGAGACCACATTGGGAGCAACGAATGCAGTAGACTAAGTTGGGGGAAATGCAAGTGAAATGCTGCTTCACTTGAAAGGAGTGTTTGGGTCCTTGGATGGTGAGGAGAGAGGAAGTGAAGGGGCAGGTGTTGCATCTTTTGCGTGGGCTTGGGGTGGTGCCATAGGAGGGCGTTGAGGAGTAGGGGGTGATGGAGGAGTGGACCAGGGTGTCCCGGAGGGAGCGATCCCTACGGAATGCCGATAAGGGGGGTGAAGGGAAGATGTGTTTGGTGGTGGCATCATGCTGGAGTTGGCGGAAATGGCGGAGGATGATCCTTTGAATGCGGAGGCTGGTGGGGTGATAAGTGAGGACAAGGGGGACCCTATCATGTTTCTGGGAGGGAGGAGAAGGCGTGAGGGCGGATGCACGGGAGATGGGCCGGACACGGTTGAGGGCCCTGTCAACGACCGTGGGTGGAAAACCTCGGTTAAGGAAGAAGGAGGATATGTCAGAGGAACTGTTTTTGAATGTAGCATCATCGGAACAGATGCGACGGAGGCGAAGGAACTGAGAGAATGGGATGGAGTCCTTACAGGAAGCGGGGTGTGAGGAGCTGTAGTCGAGATAGCTGTGGGAGTCGGTGGGTTTGTAATGGATATTGGTGGACAGTCTATCACCAGAGATTGAGACAGAGAGGTCAAGGAAGGGAAGGGAAGTGCCAGAGATGGACCACGTGAAAATGATGGAGGAGTGGAGATTGGAAGCAAAATTAATAAATTTTTCCAAGTCCTGACGAGAGCATGAAGCGGCACCGAAGTAATCATCGATGTACCGGAGAAAGAGTTGTGGAAGGGGGCCGGAGTAGGACTGCAACAAGGAATGTTCCATATACCCCATAAAGACACAGGCATAGCTGGGGCCCATGCGAGTACCCATAGCCACACCTTTTATTTGGAGGAAGTGAGAGGAGTTGAAGGAGAAATTGTTCAGCGTGAGAACAAGTTCAGCCAGACGGAGGAGAGTAGTGGTGGATGGGGATTGTTCGGGCCTCTGTTCGAGGAAGAAGCTAAGGGCCCTCAGACCATCCTGGTGGGGGATGGAGGTGTAGAGGGATTGGACGTCCATGGTGAAGAGTAAGCGGTTGGGGCCAGGGAACTGGAAATTGTTGATGTGACGTAAGGTGTCAGAGGAATCACGGATGTAGGTGGGAAGGGACTGGTTAAGGGGAGAGAGAAGGGAGTCAAGATAACGAGAAATGAGTTCTGTGGGGCAGGAGCAAGCTGAGACGATCGGTCTACCGGGGCAGTTCTGTTTGTGGATTTTGGGTAGGAGATAGAAGCGGGCCATCCGAGGTTGGGCGACTATCAGTTTGGAAGAGGGAGGGAGATCCCCAGAGGAGATGAGGTCAGTGACAGTCCTGGAAACAATGGCTTGATGTTCAGTGGTGGGGTCATGGTCCAGGGAGAGGTAGGAGGAAGTGTCTGCGAGTTGACGCTCAGCCTCCGCGAGGTAGAGGTCAGTGCGCCAGACAACAACAGCACCACCCTTGTCGGCGGGTTTGATGACAATGTCAGGGTTGGACCTGAGAGAATGGAGTGCAGTAAGTTCAGAGAGAGACAGGTTAGAATGGGTGAGAGGAGCAGAGAAATTGAGACGACTAATGTCACGCCGACAGTTCTCAATGAAAAGATCGAGAGAAGGTAAGAATCCAGAGGGAGGGGTCCAGGTGGAGGGAGAATATTGGAGATGGGTAAAAGGATCCGCTGAACTGGGAGAGGACTCCTGCCCAAAGAAGTGAGCCCGGAGACGAAGACGGCGGAAGAAGAGTTCAGTATCATGCCAAGCCCGAAATTCATTGAGGTGAGGGCGTAAGGGTATGAAACTAAGTCCTTTGCTGAGCACTGAACGTTCAGCATCGGAGAGGGGAAGGTCAGGGGGTATAGTGAATACACGGCTGGGGTTGGGATTGGAAGAAAGGGTGGGGACGGAGGAACAGGCAGATATTGAATTCAACAACTTTAGGTCGTAAGCTCCCTCCCCCATCCCCACCCCCTTTCTGTTTCCCCCTTCCCCCTTTTGTTTTCCAATAAATTATAAAGATTTTCCTTTCCCACCTATTTCCATTATATATAAAAAAAAACCCCACTAGAGCTATACCTTGAGTGCCCTACCATCCATTCTTAATTAGTACATTCGTTTAGATAATATCACCAACTTTAACTTTAACACCTATGTGTTCTATTGTACTATTGTCGTTGACATCTTTTGATGATCTGCTTCTATCACTGCTTGTTTGTCTCTACAACCACACCACCCCCCCTCCACCTCTCTGTCTCTCTATCTCTCCACCCCCCACACACACACCTTAAACCAGCTTATATTTCAACTCTTTCTTGGACTCGAACGCAAGTTCTGTCGAAGGGTCATGAGGACTCGAAACGTCAACTCTTTTCTTCTCCGCCGATGCTGCCAGACCTGCTGAGTTTTTCCAGGTAATTCTGTTTTTGTTTTGGATTTCCAGCATCCGCAGTTTTTTTGTTTTTATCTCTGTGTTTAATTGACTGCCACTGCTCTTCAAGAAATGCCTACCTCCTTGAAGAAGTTCTGTTCCTCTCTGCGACAAGATTTCCGTATCTCTCTGTTGTCTTGCTCACCTTCCTTGCTTTCCATTTCCCTCCTAGTGTTTGACAAGGTGTTTACTAAAACCCGCTTTCACAGCCATATCTCCTTTCTCAGCGACTGTCTCCGTCTCCGACTTACCCCACGTGGATTTCAACTGAAATTCCACCCCTTATGTTTCAAACCCACCCAGGATTACAGGTATCTCCGGGACATAAAACGTTTCTCGGACTGCTGTTCCCGTCACATTCTGAAATCCACACTCAGTGCCATGCGCCGCCATATGAACACACTCGACCTCTCCCTCCAGCAGCACCGCCGTACCCTTTTTCAAAGCTACGCGTGCCCCCAGTTTCATTTTATCCTTCGGCTCATCCGACGCCTCAACAAGAAACTTTTTCTCTTTCTCTCAAGTGCTAAGGAACGCAAGCTGCAACAACTCATCGACACCAACACCCATCTAGGACCCTCCACCCCAGCCTGTTCCTCCGTCCCCACCCTTTCTTCCAAACACAACCCCAGCCGTGTATTCACTATACCCCCTGACCTTCCCCTCTCCGATGCTGAACGTTCAGTGCTCAGCAAAGGACTTAGTTTCATACCGTTACGCCCTCACCTCAATGAATTTCGGGCTCGGCATGATACTGAACTCTTCTTCTGCCGTCTTCGTCTCCGGGCTCACTTCTTTGGGCAGGAGTCCTCTCCCAGTTCAACGGATCCTTTTACCCATCTCCAATATTCTCCCTCCACCTGGACCCCTCCCTCTGGATTTTTACCTTCTCTCGATCTTTTCATTGAGAACTGTTGGCGCGACATTTCTCAATTTCTCTGCTCCTCTCACCCATTCTAACCTGTCTCTCTCTGAACTTACTGCACTCCATTCTCTCAGGTCCAACCCTGACATTGTCATCAAACCCGCTGACAAGGGTGGTGCTGTTGTTGTCTGGCGCACTGACCTCTACCTCGCGGAGGCTGAGCGTCAACTCGCAGACACTTCCTCCTACCTCTCCCTGGACCATGACCCCACCACTGAACATCAAGCCATTGTTTCCAGGACTGTCACTGACCTCATCTCCTCTGGGGATCTCCCTCCCACAGCTTCCAACCTGATAGTCGCCCAACCTCGGACGGCCCGCTTCTATCTCCTACCCAAAATCCACAAACAGAACTGCCCCGGTAGACCGATCGTCTCAGCTTGCTCCTGCCCCACAGAACTCATTTCTCGTTATCTTGACTCCCTTCTCTCTCCCCTTGTCCAGTCCCTTCCCACCTACATCCGTGATTCCTCTGACACCTTACGTCACATCAACAATTTCCAGTTCCCTGGCCCCAACCGCTTACTCTTCACCATGGACGTCCAATCCCTCTACACCTCCATCCCCCACCAGGATGGTCTGGGGGCCCTTAGCTTCTTCCTCGAACAGAGGCCCGAACAATCCCCATCCACCACTACTCTCCTCCGTCTGGCTGAACTTGTTCTCACGCTGAACAATTTCTCCTTCAACTCCTCTCACTTCCTCCAAATAAAAGGTGTGGCTATGGGTACCCGCATGGGCCCCAGCTATGCCTGTCTCTTTATGGGGTATATGGAACATTCCTTGTTGCAGTCCTACTCCGGCCCCCTTCCACAACTCTTTCTCTGGTACATCGATGATTACTTCGGTGCCGCTTCATGCTCTCGTCAGGACTTGGAAAAATTTATTAATTTTGCTTCCAATCTCCACCCCTCCATCATTTTCACGTGGTCCATCTCTGGCACTTCCCTTCCCTTCCTTGACCTCTCTGTCTCAATCTCTGGTGATAGACTGTCCACCAATATCCATTACAAACCCACCGACTCCCACAGCTATCTCGACTACAGCTCCTCACACCCCGCTTCCTGTAAGGACTCCATCCCATTCTCTCAGTTCCTTCGCCTCCGTCGCATCTGTTCCAATGATGCTACATTCAAAAACAGTTCCTCTGACATGTCCTCCTTCTTCCTTAACCAAGGTTTTCCACCCACGGTCGTTGACAGGGCCCTCAACCGTGTCCGGCCCATCTCCCGTGCATCCGCCCTCACGCCTTCTCCTCCCTCCCAGAAACATGATAGGGTCCCCCTTGTCCTCACTTATCACCCCACCAGCCTCCGCATTCAAAGGATCATCCTCCGCCATTTCCGCCAACTCCAGCATGATGCCACCACCAAACACATCTTCCCTTCACCCCCCTTATCGGCATTCCGTAGGGATCGCTCCCTCCGGGACACCCTGCTCCACTCCTCCATCACCCCCTACTCCTCAACCCCCTCCTATGGCACCGCCCCATGCCCACGCAAAAGATGCAACACCTGCCCCTTCACTTCCTCTCTCCTCACCATCCAAGGACCCAAACACTCCTTTCAAGTGAAGCAGCATTTCACTTGCATTTCCCCCAACTTAGTCTACTGCATTCGTTGCTCCCAATGTGGTCTCCTCTACATTGGAGAGACCAAACGTAAACTGGGCGACCGCTTTGCAGAACACCTGCGGTCTGTCCGCAAGAATGACCCAAACCTCCCTGTCGCTTGCCATTTCAACACTCCACCCTGCTCTCTTGCCCACATGTCTGTCCTTGGCTTGCTGCATTGTTCCAGTGAAGCCCAACGCAAACTGGACAAACAACACCTCATCTTCCGACTAGGGACTTTACAGCCTTCCGGACTGAATATTGAATTCAACAACTTTAGGTCGTTTGCTCCCTCCCCCATCCCCACCCCCTTTCTGTTTCCCCCTTCCCCCTTTTTTTTTCCAATAAATTATAAAGATTTTCCTTTTCCCACCTATTTCCATTATATAAAAAAAAAACCCACTAGAGCTATACCTTGAGTGCCCTACCATCCATTCTTAATTCGTACATTCGTTTAGATAATATCACCAACTTTAACTTTAACACCTATGTGTTCTATTGTACTATTGTCGTTGACATCTTTTGATGATCTGCTTCTATCACTGCTTGTTTGTCTCTACAACCACACCACCCCCCCTCCACCTCTCTGTCTCTCTATCTCTCCACCCCCCACACACACACCTTAAACCAGCTTATATTTCAACTCTTTCTTGGACTCGAACGCAAGTTCTGTCGAAGGGTCATGAGGACTCGAAACGTCAACTCTTTTCTTCTCCGCCGATGCTGCCAGACCTGCTGAGTTTTTCCAGGTAATTCTGTTTTTGTTTTGGATTTCCAGCATCCGCAGTTTTTTTGTTTTTAACCATGAAACCATTGTTGGCTGTCATAAAAACCCATGTAGCTCACTAATGTTCTTTAGGGAAGCTAAGCTGCCATCCTTACCTGGTCTGGCCTACATGTGACACCAGACCCACAGCAATGTGGTTGACTCTTAAGTGCCCTCTAAAATGGCCTAGCAAGCCACTCAGTTCTCAAGAGCAATTCGGAATGGGCAATAAACGCTGGCCTAGCTAGCAACGCCCCCATTCCATGAACAAATAAAATAAAACACAGGATTAATCAAAGAACAACTGGTCTGAAGGAACAGTGGTCAAAACCTTAGTCAAAGAGGTGGGTTTTAAGGAGGGTTGTAACTGGAGAGAAAAGAGGTTTAGGGAGAAACTGCCAGACTGTGAGGATAAGGTGGCTGAAGGGTATGCGATGGAGGGATGAAATAAGGGTGAGGTGGTGATGCACAAATGGCCAAAGTCAGAGGAATGGAGAACTTGGAGGGAATGATTGTAAGGTTATAGAAGTATATAGAGGTGAGGGCATGAAAGCATTGACAATTTCTGCTATTTATACACTACATGCGATTAAGCCTTTGCCAGTATGTTATTTACAAACTGCACATCTAATTGTTATGCCACATGTTCATGTTGAATATTTGATAATTCTCCCAAAGATTCACAATATATACCAACAAACTCTTCTATGCACATTTTAAATTTAATCAGCCTTCTGTGTATTAAACTGGTTTTCTAGCTATCCTTCTGTGTATTTGCATTCTCCACATAAAATCAACTGATCTATTTCTTTCTGTTGTATGTTTAATCTACTTGCTCTTTATTTATGCAACAGAAAGTGAATATCATTAAAGTTATTGCAAATATAAAACAATCTGTGGGGTTTTTTTCACGGTGTTTTACAAGTTCGATTGTAAGAGGGAAAAATCTAAGGGAAAATTGAACTCCCAGAAGAGGGGTCATTCAGAGAAAATTAGGAAAAATTACTTTTACATATGAAGTAGGACATACTTGTACTTGTTCGACTGGCACAGACTCGATGGGCTGAAGGGCCTTTTTCTGTGCGTAGACCTCTATGACTCTATATGAGTTATGGGCAGGAGAAGGCCACGGCCCTTCGAGACTGCTTCACCATGGCTGATCTAATTGGATTTTTGGATTGGATTATCTTTTGATTTGGAGAATTCACTTGAAAGTCAAGAACAAAAAGCATGAGGCTAAAAAGACAAATAATTAAGCTAAATGGTAGCGCACAATAATTTACATAGATTATGGATACTATGGCCCAAATTTTTACGCAGATGGGGATATCTTTGCAGAAATGACATTTGAGGCCCAGGTCCAGAAATCTCACCCCTGAATCTGACCCCCACCATTTACACAGGGGTGGGAAATGGGGGCGGGTTCTGATTTACACTCCCATGGTTCATGCAGACAACTGTACATGTCAAAATGTAACTGCCTTAATCAGATCTGATTTTGGCTAATGGTATGTCCAAAACATAAATAGTGCACTTTAGACCAGATAGGGAAAGATCTAAAGCTGCCAGAGTTCTTTGGGGAAGCGGGTACTTTTGGAGAGGTAGGGTTTCATTTTTGATGTAGTCCCAGTAAACCTTTGGGAGTGGTAAGGTAGCCTTTGGGATTGTTAAAATTGTGCATAAACTCATTTGAACGTCAAACTCATTGGAACTGTCAAGGAAACTGTCATAAGAAGGCTCAAGATAGCTGTTAAGAGAACTGTTAAGACAACAGTCAAAAGAATGGTCAAGAGAGCTGTCAAGGCATTTAAAACTCCTGTCCCTTAAACTTAAAAAGCAGTCTGCAATATTTTTAAAAATCAGTGTTTGATATTTTACTCTGTCAGCTGACGTAAGCCTGAGGACTATCATCACAGGATTTGTACTGCATGACTGATTTCACAATCTTTCATTATCACAGTGGGGTGTTTGTCAGTTCACAGTTTGATTGACAGCTCCAAGTGATTATAAACTCTTTGAAATGGGACTATGAATATAAATGTTTGTGTTCAGAAGGGATTGAAGGAGTTTATATGTAGTGAATGGGTTTTTATCAATGAGAGATTTTTTTGAAATAGTGAATTTATCAGTAGACACTTTGGAACTTTATTTGATTTCACATGGGTCCTGAGGTCTTCCATGGTAGATACTGGGTACTGGGTGAGTTGGCATGGTAGGTATAAGGAGAAAGGCTGGTGGGTAGGAGGCAAGGGTTGGCATAAGCTAGCACTAAGTTGGCATCGGGGCTATGAAGGACCAATGGGGGTGGGTAGAGGGGCCAAGGTTGGCATGAAGGGTATGAGTCTGCTTGGGGGGGCAGGTTGGAGCTTGATGTGGCATGCGTTGGCATGGATTGGGCATGGGGATTGTGTGAGGGGTGAGGACTGGGGGCCGTTTTTGTTTTAATATTTATTTTCATAGCCTCAACAAAGTTCTGGTGCACTGAGGCTGGCCTGTTGCCCAGCCCCCCTCCACATCCAGCAGCCTCTGACCTCTTTCTGGGATTGCCCGCCACAACTCCCATTTTCAACTTCCCTCCGATCCAAAAATCTGACCTTCCTGGTCATTTTTTCCCAGGTTGGGCTTGCGGAGCCGGGAATTATACCGACTCTGCACTCCCGACCTGGGAGTAAAAGTTCAGGCCTATGTTTAGGACCTCAGTGCCAAAACACTCAATCACCTTCCATGGTAAAGCAAGCTTTTAACCCTGTATAATGGAGATACACGACACAAGTGCCAGGCAATGACCATCTCCGACAAGAGATTATCTAACCATCTCCCCTTGACATTCAGTGTTGTTACCATTAACATCCTGTGTGTCACTATTGACCAGAAACTTAACTTGACCAGCCACAAAGATACTATGGCAGGTCGGGGGAATTCTACAGCAGGTAACTCATCTGCTGACTCCCCAAAGCCCGTTCACCATCTGCAAGGCAGAAGTCAGGGGTGTGATGAAATACTGTCCACCTGCCTGGACAAGTGCACTGCAGCAACTCACTAACATTCCTTCGAAAGCACCTTCCAATCCTGTGCCCTCTACCACCTAGAAGAACAAAGGCAGCAGATGTATTGGAACACCACCGCCTACATGTTCCCCTCCAAGTTACACACTATCTCCTTGGAAATATATTACCTTTCCTTTACTATCACTGGGGAAAAATCCTGGGAGAATCTCCTTAACTGCAGGGATACCTAAACCACATGAACTGCAGCAGTAAATTGGTGGCTCATCACCAACTTCTCAAGGACAAGTAGGAATGGGCAATTGTCATGAAAGTATAATAACTTTCATAGTATTTTTCTAGTTTATTGTGAAGTAGGTTTATGGAGGTGAGTATAGTTGGGTCTGTCTGTGTGATTTAATTACATATGGAGTCAAGCAGACTGCAAGTTTAAGTCATCAAAAGAAGCTCAGTGTTTGACATGCTAATAAATAAACATCGATGCTGGCTTAGCAAGTAAGGTGTGAAGGGAATTTGCATTTTTAGATAAATGAAGGGATATTTGGATTTCAAAGGGATTTTTCTGTTTACAAGTCAGATAAGCAAGGCTAAAGAAGCTGTTCATTTTTCCCCAAAGGTTACTGATAATATGTTGATAACATAGAAGTTTTTATGTTATGAGTAAGGTACAGTTTCAAAGATCTATGACATACTTAAAAGAGAGAAACATATATAGAGGGGAGTGAAAGGGTATGTGTCAGGAGAAGGCCATGTAAGATGTGTGAAATAGCCTTAATGAAGCCTCCAGTATTTTTGCATTTGTCTGCTGTCTAATTGAACTAAAACTGGAGAAATGCCATTTGGAATTCCATAGTCCAGGTTATTCTGTTAGCTTGCTGAGTTTGTTTTAAATCTAAAACCTACTGTGGACAGTTGCCTTAAAGGGGGTGTAACTAGGAGTCAGGTTAATTAGGAATTTCAGGAGTTATTATAGAAGTAATTGTGGTCTTATGTATGTGCTTGACATGTTTTATTTTGTTAATAAATATTTTTATTTTAAGTTTTAAAAATCTCTAAAGGTCTTGGTGGACTTATTACTTCTGAATTCAGTGCACACATCTTGTAATAAATACAAATTGCAACACCGTTGTGATATTGCGACCAGGTTCCCTTGTGGATTTGGTCCGCCAGGCACACATCATCTACCATGTCATAACAGGAATAAATGCTAGCCTTGACAGTAATGCCCACATCCCATGAGAGAATAAAAAATATTATGGAGTAGAGTTTCTGCTAAGGGCAGTTCTGGTACAAATTGTACCCAAAATTGCACCTGCTTCAGAAGGTACTTTTTTTGTGGAGTTTCCGCTCAAACATATTTGCAAATAACCAAATACAAAATCTGTCATAAACCAGCATAATCAGGCAATGTTTTATAAAGTAATTTTGAAAAAAATTGCTTTAAAATATTCATTGATATATTTAAGAGTGGTAACATGGTGAGGTTTGATTAATACAGCTGGAAATGCATTTATTACAAAAAAAAGCATTTTAGATCACTATCAATGTGTGTAACCCAATTTTAAATGACTGAAGATGAGTTTTCAAAAATATTTTCTAGCTACATTGGGTAGAATGGACCTTTCCTTAATAAATTGAAAAAAAATTCAAAACCTTTAGAAAAGTGTTTATCAGTATCTTTGCACCCAAAAACTTCAGCTTAATTTTTGGAGTCTCGTCAAAGGGCTAAAGATGTGTGTAATTAGTGAAAACTCCCAACGCGGATTAATTCACTCCGGTAGCGTGACAATTTTGTGGACAAGGACTGCATTTGATGAGATTTATTTTAAACTAATGCAAGAGACCCTGGAAACTTGAGCTGCTTTGAACACAATTTGTGCTTAAAATCCCAAGATGCTTTGCACTGGTTACACCAATTTCACAGGACTTGCACTGAAAACACCAGCACAATTGAAGGGAAACTCTTATGTTAACAAATTTATACCTACAAGTGTATTTCCAGGCACCGTTGGCCCTCAGGATATTACCCATCAGCTCAATTTTGCTAGTTAATTGATTGTTAACAACACGTCGATTGGAAGTTTGAGATCTTGAATGGAACTATTTTCATGCAGGGGTGACCACGAGCTTTCAGAGATCACTGTGGTTCAGGTGCACATGTGGAAGTAGAACGCAGTGAAATAATCCTACAATGGATGGAATTATTCTGTTCACTATCGTCTTCAAACACTACCACAATGCCAACAGCAGCACTTCAGTTGTATCTGGTTCTTCATATTCTAATTCGTCACATTTGTATGAAAAGTATTGCTGAACCCAGAAGATATTTTGGACCTGCTTTTGCCTCATCTGATTAGAACCATCAGCTCATTCATTCATTATTGAAAGAGACTAAGGGAACAGTTGCTGCTTAAACTCAGTGCTCACCTCAATTTGACATTGAATTTAATACTGAAAGCTAGGTCCCAAGATGTACTTGCTGTTGAAACTTGATTTTCCTTGCAAAGAGTAGAAAAAGCTCAACACCGCCTTCTCAAGGGCAACTAGAGGTAGGCAATAAATGCTGGCCCAGCCAGCGAAGCCCACGTCCCGTGAATGAATGAAAAAAAGCTTCAGGGAGAATTTTAGGTGAATGTTTTTGACAAACAGTGGCTGAGAACCAGCTAATATTATTTGAAAACTGTACTCTGGCAAAAGGTCAATGACCTGAAATGTTAACTCTTTAGGGTGCTGCCTGACAAGCTGGGTGTTGCTGGCATTTTCTGTTTTTATTTTAGGTTCTCAGCATTTGCAGTGTTTTATTTTTCTTCTGCTTTAATATTTCATAATTCATATCACTTTCCTTTCAAAATGATTACATATGGCGCATCTAATTATCCTTCTGTTTAACTTCATGCTGTGCTTCCAGTCATTCATATTGCATTTATGTGATCAACATCTAATCATCCATTCTGCACATACTACCAAGATAGCGATAATGTTTATTAATATACTGTACCTTACTAGTCTCTTTTGCAGTGGTGTATATACATACCTTTAACATAAATAGTTTTTATAATTTACTCTTCACTCATACATTTGACTACATTTCAAAAATACTCTATTGGCTGGAAAGTGCTTTGAGCGGGCCAGTGGGAATGAAAATGCTTTATAAACACAAATCTCTCTTTCCTTTTTTAAGCAAAGAAAGGGAGTTCCCCTGTTTTCTCTCTGCAATTATTAATTCACTCGTAAAACCACATTGTGGGGAACTGCACATTTCAAAGCTGCAGGATTTCATGGTTTTTATTGACCATTCTACTCAATTTATGATGTAGGTTTCTATCGATCTTATTTACCAGTAAGTTGATACTGTGCTGCTCAATAAGTGTCTAATTTGTATTTTAATTGATTCAATGTATTAAAGTGTGGTGTAGATTTCTGATATTCCGGCCAATAAGGTTCCATGATGTTGATTTCTATTAATGCACGTGATCTGTGTCTACCATGGTTCTTTATTGGTACAGTTGGCCAGTGACTATGATAAATCCCTATTGACCTGGCTTGTCAGTGTTGAATGTACCTCTCAACTGACCCCTCTGATCAATGGCAAATTTAGATGACAATTGTTCCAGTTGATTATTGTAGGATGAAGAATGTGATTGATTGACCTATGCAACATTGGATATCCATTTGATCAGGGTTGGTGATGTGGATTTTTCTAAAGCTCATTGAACAGTGCTTGATGTTGCAGTTTTTACTGCTTGTAATACATAATCCTATAATATAAATGTAATAGACAATTAATAATCCAGCTGATCAATAACTTATGCACTCTATACTTACCCAGTTAATAAATATTTAATAGAAGTAGGCAAAACTTTTATAATAAAACACATTTAGTAGGAAATTCCACACTATACTACTCTAGCTTATTTGGTAAGAAGCAAAAACAGGGCTAAACAGATGCATTAAAACAGCATCCGGAGAAATTTCACAGCATAGACTACAGTGTTTGTTTCAAATCCCACTGAGAGTAATTGCACCCTCCCAAATTGTCTAATAAATTTTAGTTGGACTAACTGATTGATGTTTGCACTTTCTATTTATAGCTCCGATCAATATTCATGAAGTCTCCTCTTATTAGGTTCCCATTAGTAGCTATGGCCAGTGCCTGTGTGTAGACTGCTATTCAAGTTGCTGGTTAATTTTCTAATGTAAATTTCAACAGATGTGGATTTCTGTAAATCAGTTTCTTGACGTTCATTCCTAATCACTCTTTGATCGGCTTTTGTGGCACCATTGACTCCCCTGTGGCCAAGGTCTATGATGTGGATCTCTTGGACCTAATAATCCAACTAATTGTAGTTCCATGTAAATATCTATTGATCTGGTAGATTATTATCAGATCAAAATTCGAATAGCCTTTCTAGAATGAAACTGCATTTAAAGAAGGCAAGACTTAGGAGGTAATTTTTGCTGAGGTAGCTAATGGGATTCAAAGCTGTAACACCAGTTTAGCCCATGTTTAGCACAAGATGCTTCTTAAATGGCTGATTGTCACTTAAAGTGCCTGCTAGCACTCTGAAAAAGATCGTAATGCATTTTGTTGGCTATCACATGGCCTAATACCATCTCCTAACATCTACCAGCTGTTTGGGTCTAAATGAGGAATCAATGTTAATTTCAAGCACTACTTATAGGGATAGTCAGCACTTAAATGAATACTCACCATTTCATGTTCATTGTTGTTGGAGCAGTGAAGAGGACCTCTGAAACATATTGTGATACTTTCTGGAACACTTCCACCAGGACTTCAGCCATATTTATTCCAGGAATTTTCTGAAGCCTTACCTATAAAGAGTAAGTGCTGTGCTACTCCATATTATTGGAGCACTTGATAGGAGTGATCAGGAGAAAGGGAGTGTTTGGTCTGTTAGGGTCCTTGGTCTGATCAAGGAATAGGGAGAGGGTATGAGTCCAGGCAGAGCACCATCAACTGCTGCAAGGGAAAGGGATAGCAGGACATGGAGGATAAAGTGGGGTCCTCTTCTATGGTCCTCTTCAATGTGGACTTCCAGTGTCTTGTCTAAGAAGCTGTGCATCCTCCCCTTGATCCCTGAGCCATCCTGCAATGCGCTGCAGAGCACCAAAGTACTTCATAACTTCAATAGAAATGGGTGTGAGGAGCTATCTTTAGTTTATCACCACCTATCCCAACCTCCCCACTGTCACTAAATTAATTGTGAGACTTGGATATTTAGGGTGGAATCATCCCAGATTTGCACTAAGTGCAGTAGTGGGCAGGTAAAACAATGTTTTACCCACTGGCCACAATGACAGCTTTTCATGCCGTATCATCTCAAGCTCACCGCATTAACTATGCATTCCCAGGAAACAAGCTGCTTCCATGGCAGTGGGCTCTGATTCACCTGCCATGCCATCGCCTCACCACTTCAACACACTAGGCGCCACATTTAAAATACAGCTGAGTGCACACCTCTCCATGCTTTCAGCTCAGGACTGCTTCAAGTAAGACATGGCCCCAAAAAGGCAAGGAGACTGCAGCGCCCAGGTTTAGTGACATGTCCCTCGAGCACCTTTTGGACTCTGTGGAGGCCTGCCATGATGTCCTCTACCCCCACTCTGGCCACAGGAGGGGCAGCAACATTACCACTCCAGCTTGGGAGGTGGTTGCAGTGGTGATCAGTTTCAATGCTGCACGGAAGAGGTTGGCCATCCAATGCAGATAGAGGATGAATGACCTCATCCTTGCCACCTGGGTAAGGCAACTATCTCATCACTCTAAACTCACACACTTGAGCCCACACATTCCCGCACACTGCCAGCTCAAGGGACATCACCATCCACTCTTTCACATACACCCTCTCATCTCCATCTGGCCTCATCTCCTCTGGAGACTGCCTCCTCAGCCCTGACCATCTTGAGTCCACTTGCACAGATCAACTTGTGCCTCCACACAAACCATGGGATACACCTCTTTCCTAGTACAGCCCACATCCTGTAGCCTCTTCCCTTGCCTAAGGCCATTTCCTCCCCCTTCCCAAGCAAGCCACACCCCCCTTATGGCTGGTCTGGTAGGTAGAGACCTGCCCATAAGCCTGCCTAAAAGTGCTGCGGTGCTGTCTGTGAAGCCTGGCACTGACTGCGGGTGCTGCCTGAAGCAAGATAGACAAACAAACCTTGATCCCTGAGTGAAGTGCAGCTCATCAAGTGCACATCACCTATGTGCAGTTGTAAAAAGACATTGGTGTGCAATCATGCCAACATGGGCGGACAACCCAGCATGGGGGGATAAGTCCAGCGGGCTAGCCAGATGTATTGCAATGAAGTTCCTGACATCCAAAGGCGGGCTGAGCGGATGATCGCAAACTGGTTTCACGACGTGAAACCGATTTTTGGCCTTGCCATATCGTCCGCTCGCTGCCGAGCATGTCTGACGCCAGCAGGCATGGATGATTCTGCCCTTGGTATTGGATGAGCACATATTTTCTCCAATTGAACACTGAGAAGACTGAAGACATTGTCTTCAGTCCCAGCCACATTGTCCACCCTTACTATTGACTCCAACCCTCTCCCTGGCAACTGTCTGAGTCTGATCCAAACTGTTTGCAACCTTGGTGTCATATTTGGTCCTGAGTTGAGCTTTCAGCTATCTCTCCATATACATGATTAAGACCACCTACCTCCAACTGTGTAACAATGCCTGACTACACCCTCTCTCAGCTTATCTGCTGCTGAAACGCTCATTCAGGCCTTTGTTGCTTCTAGACTTGACTATTCTAATCCATTGGCTGGTCTAGCCTCTTTAAACCTGTGGTCATCCAAAACTCTGTTGTCCGTGTGCTAACATACACCAAATTCCATTCGCCCATCGCCCTAATTGGCTCCGGGTTAAGCAACACCTCAATTAAAAAAATTCTCATCCTTGTTTTTGGATTTTTCCAAGGACTGGCTCCTCCCTATCTCTGTAAACTCCTCCTACCCTACAACTCTCTGAGATATTTGTGCATCTTGAATATCCCTGATTTTAATTGCTCCATCATTGGTTGGCTGCACCTTCTGTTGCCAAGGCCCTAAGCTCTGGAATTCCCTCCTTAAACTTCTCCGCCTCTCTACCTCAATTTCCTCCTTTAAGGCAATCCTTAAAACCTACCTCGTTAATCAAGTAAGCTTTTGATCATCTGCCCTAACATCTCATGTGGTTTGGTGCCATGTTTGGTTTTATCATTCCTCTGTGAAGTGCCTTTGGATAATTTATTACATTAAAGGCATTATATGAATACAAGTTGTTATTCATTTTCAGCAAACATACTGCTGCAAAAAAACTGTGTCAGCACTTGATTGCTAAAACTGCAGGTTTCTGAGGTAGCACCTTTGGACAGGTTCAAATTGTGCTAGTCACAATAAGACTAAAATTGTGTGCAAAATCCAGACAGGATTAGACCTGCACCCATTTAGTGCCTGCTTACACCCTTTGGCCAAAATTACTCCTTTACATTTATCTAGTACCTTTCATGAGCTCAGGATATTCAAAAGCCCTTTACAACCAATTAAGTACTTTGAAGTGTAATCATAATTTTAATGTCAGAAATGTGGCAGATAAACTGTACACAGCAAGGTCCCACAAACAGCAATGTGATAATGACCGAATGATATGTCTTAGTGATGCCGGTTGAGAGATAAATATGGGGAGACATTCACAGCTCTTCTTTGGGAAAGTGGAATGGGATGTTTTGCATCCAGTTAAGAAGGCAGATCTTGATTAAACATCCCCTCCAAAAGATGGAACATCTGACAGTGCAGCTCATGCTCATTGCTGTATTGATGCTTCAGCCTGGATTTTGCGCTCAAATCTCTGGAATGGAGCTTGAACATGTGCCTTTCTGACTCAGAAGAGAGAACCATCACTGGGTATTAGCTGATGTAAGTAACTACTGATGTGGTAGTAGATTTGTATTGAACTCAATACTCAATTCCTTTAGCTGTCTGGCCAGTGCCAGTAGTCAGATACTGAGTAGTAAACTAAATAGAAATCTGATACAGATACAGAATTAAATGTACAATTTGCACCTCTGATCAGCATTTGATGTACTTTTCTGTTCATCTACCTGATGTGGATTGAAACTACTCTCTAATAACACTTGTTTTTTAGTCTGCATTTTTAAGTAAATAACAATCTCCCAGTGGCCCAGTCATTGATCGTTCTTCCCGGTCATGCAGGGAGCTATGCAGAGCAGAGGAAATCAGATTCCACCCTCCTGAGCTGATCGCAATCAGGGCAACAACAGAACTACATTGGTGCTTGAGCAAGATAAGGTAAAATCAAGCTGGAATGTTGCCTCAGCTTTCTATATCTAATGAGCCCAGCTGCAAAGGATGATATGTCCATAGGAGAAATTAGATCAAACATGGTTAAGATGCTCATCTAGCCAGGACAGATCTCTTAACTACAGCCAATTAACGAGTATTGAGTTAACACAACTAGTCAGCAAAAAAAAAACATGAATCTGCTTTCTTCCAATTTAATGTCCCATTCAATTTTCCTGTTGGATTTGTACTGACATAATAAGTAGTTAATTGTATTAACATTAGGCTCCAGTGATGTTAATGCAATTTCCCAGTGTTGTCAGTTCTTTAAAATCCTTGTGCTAGAGTACTATTTATGGAAAGTGTTTAAAGAAGTCTAGATATGCAGCAGCTTTTTAGAGGTTACTTCTGAACTTATATTCTTGCTTCTTTTCTGTTTCCTTGTTTGTGGGTCAGCAGACTTTGTGCCTAATGCTTTGGTGCATTTTAATTTTTTTTTAAAAATTCATTCACGAGATGTGGGCTTCGCTGGCTGGGCCAGCATTTATTGCCTATCTCTTGCCGCCCTTGAGAAGGTGGTGGTGAGTTGCCTTCTTGAATCGCTGCAGTTCATGTGATGTAGGTACACCCACAGCGCTGTTAGGGAGGGAGTTTCAGGATTTTGACTCAGTGACAGTGAAGGAACGGCGAAATGTTTACATGTCAGGATGGTATAGCAAACTGTGTTATCCAGCACTCTACCAACTGGAATTTCTGATGTTCCCCTAATATGAATCACCACTTTACCAAACCGAAGCATTTAGAAGTTATCTGGAACCTGTGCCTGTAAACTGAATTATTTAAAATTTTAATTTCTGTTTTAATCTACTGCTGAAGATTAGAAGTGAAAAGAATACTGTTCTTTACTTCCTGATTACTTACATATTAGTTGATTCTACAAGTATTGCACTGTATTCCATTGGTAAATGGAACTCCCTGTTAACTGGCACTTATGATTAACCAACACCACCCATTGTGTGCCAGGTAATAAAGATTTCACTGTATTTGTGAAATTGGGACAATTGTTTTTCAAATAGGATTGTCAGTGGATCAGGTTCTACCAAAGGCAAGCTGTTCACAACTTCCAGTGTTCTCCCACCTGCATAGACAGGCAGAAATACAACATCCTGGCAGTGACTGAACAGAGATGGTTCTGCAGGTTGTGCATTAGCAGAGAGCCAGGCACGAGGACACCAATGGCTGTGGGGCTGTCACTCCCAATGGCAGAGAAGAAGTCCTCTGACCTTGACTTCTTCTGGTTTTATTGCTCATCTGGATTACAGACAGAGCACACTGGAATGGAAAGCTTGGAACCCTTCCTTTCTACTATCTCATTCTGAACCACCTCCACTTCACCAGCTATCAAAATGTGCTGGAGTGCTCTGCTATTCTATCTCTCCTCTTTCCCTCTTCCTCCTCCTGAGGTGGGCCTCTGCATCCCATGTGGCAAAGGCTCATCCTCATAATAGTGAGATTATAGAGGAAGCAGCCAGCCACCAAGGACTTGGAGACAGACTCCAGCATGTACTGTTGTTCCCCTCCCTACTCCGCCCCAAGTGGGTCCAGGCAGTGAAACTGTTATTTAAGAATGTCAATGTGCATCACAGTGTTTCAGGTGGCAGCATTGCTTTTATTGTGAGCCTGTTGTTCTCACATGGTGGGGTGGCAGAGGTGGGGTCCTGAGCCATGTGTACAGGAGGTACTCTTATCTCCACGCATACAGTCTTAGGTTTTCTTTGTTATCCAAAGATGGCAGGAATGGAGGACTACCTCAGGATGAAGGCGTTTATAACTGCTGCCGGAATAGCAGGCATTCATCAGAATGATGGTTTGGGCATGGTGGTACCTTAAGTGCAAATTAATCGAGCTGAACACTTTGTGATTCCCGTACCGCTCTCCATTGACATGTGGGACCTGCAGAGCTACATGCATGCAATCAATGACACCCTGCACCATTGGGAATCCCTCCTGGCAAATCAGAGTGCCCACTCAGCCTGCTCCTCTTTGGTTAGGGAGTGGATGATGAATTCTTCTCCCCTCACATACACGACCACCATCACCTCTCGGGTGTAGCGACAGATAGTATACTGGTTCACATAATGTCACCTGCTCCAACCTGAAAAGATCTGGTCATGTAGGAGTTAACAATGACAATAATCTTGAGTGGCACTGCTGTTGTTAGCTGCTCTGTGGCTGCAGCTCTTGTTGAAGGTGATTGCATAGTTATGTTGTTGTTCTCATTGAATTGCAGGTGCCTTAGGCTTTGTTGCTGGCTGAAGTGAAGGTAGGAGAAGTGCTCTTTGAAAAGCATCCATCATTATGGCCTTCTGTGGGCAGCCCCCATCCTCCTCCTTCCTCTTCGCAGAGTTTCTCTTCTCTGCAGTCTCTGTGCCATTTGTCTATTGTGTTGCATACCCAGGGGGACTGCAACTACAGCCTCTATAACTGTTGTAGCCTTTGTATGGATAGGTCCTAAAACTCCTCTGCCCTGCCTGTGAGGATACAGCAGTGCTCCCTGCCAAATCCAACCTTCCGCAACAACTCGTCCCAAAACACACCTCAGCACTCCCTTAAATTTTGCAATAGCAGGAATAAGTCAAAATCACTTCAGTACAAGCTGGATGCCCCTTTAAATAGTGCTTGGGGTGGGGGGGGGAGGGGGGTGGTTGGTGCACGTCCCTTTTTCAGCTGAATGCATGTTCGGCCATGTGTGATGAGCACAGGCATTCGATGGACCTGCACAGTCCAAGTTTCCACAATGTACTTCAAATCAACCTCAAAGGCTGATTGTTTTAACTATCTTCCTCTGAGAAAGCTTCTGGTGTATGCGCAGCATGCCTGCTGCTATTGCTCTTACCAGCATGGGGTGAGATGCGGGCTGCACCAGAAGTGGCTGCATTTTCCCAACCAATATCTGCAGTTGTGGATGTCACCAGAACTTGGACCCATAAATATAAAATAGTCACTCATAAACATTACTCAGAGAGTAGTTAGAATGTGGAACTCGTTACCATAGGGAATAACTGAGTCAAATGTATAGATGTATTCAAGAGCAAGCTAGATAAATCTATGAGGGAAAAAGCCTTGGAACATTATGTTGATGGGGTTAGATAAAGAAGAGTGGAGAGAGGTTTGTGGGGAGAATAAACACCAGCATGGACATATGTTGCCAGTTGGCCTGTTTCTCTGCTGTAAATACTTTGTAAAACTTTGTAATACTTGAGGACACCAACAAAATCAATAGAGAGGATGTGAATCCTTAGTAAGAGCAACTTGCTAATGCTGTACTGTGTTATGCAGTATCACATGGCGCTACAATTTATTGATGTGCTATATTATGTATGCTACGTTGTGCTATTCTATTCCATTAAGTTGTGTTTTGCTGTGTTATGTTATGCTATGTCGCTTATTGAATGGCTGTGTCTTCAAAGCAAATTTCTATAAACTCCTATGATCATTGTCTGGTGTTGAGTTCTATTGATGTCTGTAGATAGTGTTAGATTGAGTTGTGATGCACTGTCTATTCTCTTACCCTGTGTTGTATTGCTTTCAGCTGAGTTCTGCCCTGTATTGGCCCAGAATTTGCTGGAGCCAATGAGTGTATGGGTAGGATTGTTTTCGTCACTCTTCAGCTTCAATCATTTTTCCATCACCAGTTACTGAAACTGGAAAAGCATAAGTGGGTTAACATGGTATCTGGGGACCATGGTGAATGATGGGACCAATACTCTATCTCCTTAACAAATTAGATTGAAGCAAAGGGAAAGAAACAGAGCAAAGAACGGAGAAGAAGATAGGGTGAGTTAGAGTCAAATTGGATGAGGAAACTGAAGAGAAGGAAAGAAAGATTGGGTTAAGAAAGAGAGAAAATGTAAGAAAAAAAATCAAAACTTTCTGGGTGTTATTGTGGGAAAAGGTGTTAATTAGGCGTAATCCAAAAAGGCACACATGTTTAAAAATCTCTCAATTTTGGGGCTAATTGCTGATTACCATGATTTAGTTCCTGGAGCAGCTCAAGCAGACACCTGCATGCTTAGCAGTCAGTGTTGATTAGGAGCAATTCTCTTGTACTTGTATATGTAACCTTTGTGGTATTTTGTAGTATGTGCTTGCATGCCATTGTAATCTAAAGGTGCTTGGCACAGCAAGGGTTAACGTGGTACTGGAGAATAGCAGTACCAATGGTATGATCACGGTATAGAGTCACATGGTAATATACTAAGAGCAGTCTAGTGAGAACACTCTGGAAGCATCCTGCATGGAGACAGCAGCACCAAGTGAGGCAGTATCTGTGATCTGTTAATAGTTAAAAGATTAACAATAAATGGTTCATGTTTAAATATACAAGTCTTAAGATCACATAATTGAGACACTGCAGTGATGGAACGAACCCATAACACAACATGGTGATCAGCAGTGATAATACAACAGCCTTCACAATTGCAATTTAAATGAAGGTGTAAAGTGCACAGGCTGACAGACCACATAACCAGTGCACATAACCAGCATAGCTCAGGGAGTGAGAGAAAGGGCACACAGGTTCTTGAATGTGGCACCAGAGATCACAGTGGAGGAGGTACAGGAGAGGGGGGATGTCTTGTACCAAGGGTGGGGTTGGGTGAAGGAAGGAAGGGGACAGGAAACAACAGAAGCAAATATTGTAGCGGATGTGGGAGGAGACTGGCAAGGAAGTGACAGCCAGAAGTCCTGCCCCCAGGATATGGCTTCAATGATGCAAAAAAAAATTGATTTGACATACGTGGCTGATGTAAGATTCCATCACACAAACGCACTTAGTCATAGAGGTCTACAGCACAGTAAAAGGACCTTCGGCCCATTGAGTCTGCGCCAGTCAAACAAGTACCTAACTATCCTAATCCCATTTTCCAGCACTAGGCCCATAGCTTTGTATGCCATGGCATCACAAGTGCACATCCAAAATACTTAAATGTGTAGAGGCTTTCTGCCTCTACCACCCTTTCAGGCAGTGAGTTCCAGATTCCCACCACCCTCTGGGTAAAAATTTCTTCCTCATATCCCCTCTAAACCTCCTGCCCCTTACATTAAATCTATGCCCCCTGGTTATTGATCCCTCCACAAAGGGGAAAATTTCCTTCCTGTCTACCCTATCTAGGCCCCTCATAATTTTATACACCGCAATCATGCCCCCCTTCAATCTCCTCTGCTCCAGGGAAAATAAAACCCTGTCTATCCAATTTCTCCTCATAACTAAAACTCTCCAGGCCAGGCAACATCCTGGTAAATCTCCTCTGCACTTTCTCTAGTGCAATCACATCCTTCCTATAATGCAGATTCCAGAACTGCATGCAATACTCTAGCTGTGGCCTAACCAGCATTTTATACAGTTCCAGCATAACGTTCCTGCTCTTATATTCTATGCCTCAGCTAATAAAGGCAAGTATCCCGTATGCCTTCTTAACCACCTTACCTACTTGTCCCGCTACCGTAAGGTCCCTCTGATCCTCGGTATTTCCCAGGGTCTTACCATTCATCATGTTTTCTGGTGCCTTGTTTGTCCTGCTCGAGTGCATTACTTCACATTTATCCGGACTAAATTCCATTTGCCATTGATCAGCCCATCTGACCAGCCTGCCTATATCCTTCTGTAATCTAAGGCTATCCTCACTATTTACCACCCCACCAATTTTCATGTCATTCACAAATTTACTGATCAGTCATTGAACCACAGAAAAGGAGCACAGCGCAGAAGGAGGCCATTCAGCCCATCTTGTCCATGCCAGCCCGAGGACACCCAGGTGCCTTTTCAAATCCCATCTTCTTGCACCCGACCCATAGCCCTGCAGCTTACAGCACTCAAGGTGTAGATCCAGGTGCTTTTTAAAAGAGTTTAGAGTTTCTGCCTCTACCACAATTTGGGCAATGAATTCCAGACACCCACTACCCTCTGCATAAAAAAAAGTTCTTCCTCATGTCCCCCCACACCTTCTGCCACTTATCTTGAATCTATGTCTGCTGGTTCTAGAATTCTCCACCAAGGGAAACAATTTTATCCTGTCTACTCTATCTATTTCCCTCATAACCTCAATCAAGTCACCTCTCAGCCTTCTTTGTTCTAAGGAAAATTACGGGGTTACGGGGAGAATGAGGTTGAGAAACTTATCAGCCATGATTGAATGGCGGAGCAGACTTGATGGGCCGAATGGCCTAATTTCTGCTCCTATGTCTTATGCTCTTATGGAAAATAACCCCAACCTATCCAATCTCTCCTAGTAGCTACACTTTTCTAACCCTGGCAACATTCTTGTAAACCTCCTCTGCACTCTCTCCAGAGCTATTACGTCCTTTCTGCAAAACCACAAGCATCACAACTTCAACACACTTCATCAAGCATTTAAATATACATTGACATTCACACATCCTTCATGCAACCTTCAAAGGCAGTAATTCCAACTCACATTTCAGTCAGTATGGCCACAAGCAGAGCTGAGGACATCTCACCTAGGGGTATGTGACCACTCCAGTTCCCTTACAAATCTACAACCTGAATACTCAAAACTATCCTTGCTCCCAAATCCATATCATCATACACATCCTCTTTATGGTGGCTACACGTGCTGCATTCTAACCCTCCTGGATTTATCCTTGCAGACTCCCAGGAACAGGATCTACTTCATGACTTCCAAAGAGAAAGTGGAGGAGGAGAAAGAGCCACCTCTTCCACAAGAAAAAGGAGGAGAGTGAAGAAGGAAGTATTGTGTCAATTACTAACGCAGCTCAGAGACCGGCATCACAAGTAACTTAGAGGTTAGATTGAACATGGATCTTCATAGTAACATGCATCATCGAGCACTAGCAGACAGAAGCCATGCTGGGTAGAAGGGACACTATAGATGTCACTTTGCCAGAGTGTTAGGCTGCACATTAATTCCGCAACAGAGGAGTCGGATGAAGATTTTGCAGTGCCAAGCTTCAGAAGAAGGCTGGTGGATTTGACAAACCAAACGCCTGGTGCAATGGAGAGCCTGCCTGAAAGCTTACAGATTATGGCCGGGGGAAGGAGGAATCTGCCTCCAGCTTGGTCCAGGGCTTGATCCAGAGCCTGGAACCCAAACTCCATTGTAGAGAGCCTGGCCAATTCCAACCAGTGACCAACATCATGCAGCATCTGATGATTGGGATCACAGTTTGAGCTGTAGTCATAGCAGTTCCCATGGCAAACAGCTTCCATGGAACGGCAAAATGTTGTAATGGAAGCTCAGGGAGCTGTTATGGTGGATCTAGGCTCCTCCACTGAAAAGGGTTTGCAAAGTGTCTTATCTCCCCATTGACCTGACCTCCACCATATCACTGTGTTGTGTGGTTAGACACCCAGAGGTAGTGAAGTGGGAATCATGGAGTGGGAAACTACAGGCCTCTCTCCAGATACCAGCATTGCTGCTCCCTCCCTGCCACTGCACTATGACCCGTGCAGTTTCCTGCCAGCCAAGTGGCCAAGACTGCTGAAGCCCTGGCTGAGATGCTGCAGACTGAGGCAGGGCCATCATGGAGCATAGCCTAACTGCCCTCTTCAGATTCTCAGCAGTCATCTACCTTGTGTGCTGCTGCCACTTGCGTTACACTTCATAGAAGCAACAGAGTAGGCAAGAACACTTAAAGAGAAGCAACTATGGCTAAGCACTGTGGTGTATAGTTTAATATTTGTATGTGCCGCTGCCTGTGTCATGTTTTCATTGTTTTTGCTCCACATAAAGAATGATTATGGTAATTGGGTACTTGTGGAATTGGTGGCCTATTTATTGTGTTCTTCATGAAGAAGATGTTGAATGAATTGAATGGAGATGATGGACTTCTTGATGGATCTGCAGGTTGTGGAAGGTAAGGCATGAAGCAACAGTACTCCCAAGTCAGATGGTGAAGGATGTCTCTCAAAAGTGTCTTCAATTAGATGGCAGTAGTATCCATTTAGGTGCAGGCTGTTGACCTGGAACCCTCTGGTGCTCCCCTTTACCGCTTCATCTTCCTCTTCCTTAACCTCCTCCTCCTCCTTCTGTGGCTCAGGAGATTGGTCCTCTGGCACAAGTGCTGGTGGGAATACCTATTGTCTCTCAATCTCCAGATTATGTAGAGTGCAGCAAATCACCTTGAGTTTGGAACTCTTCTTGCCCTCCTGTCTCCTCGTTCCCTGTTATCTCTCTTTCCTGCAGCAGCTGGTGCTCGTCCCAATCCTCCTCCAGACCACAGGGGACCACTAGCAAGATCCCTATGGCCAAGCACTCACTTGTTCCTGCTGAGAGAAAGGTGGCACTCACTCTCTTTAGGTGAAGTTCTTAGAGAATCTCAGGAACAAACATTGATAGAGTGTTGATGAAGTATTGACAAAGTCCCAAAATCTCTCATTGTGTATCAAAAGTTCCGCTTTAAATGGAGTATAGTCGATCCATCTCAATCAGCAAGTCAATCAGCATTCTCTAAGAACTTCACCTAAAGAGAGTGAGTGCCACCTTTCTCTCAGCAGGAACAAGTGAGTGCTTGGCCATAGGGACCTTGCTAGTGGTCAAATCTGAGCATGGCTTTAAATTGCTATTCACCTCACCAATGATTTCTTTACTCCTGCTCATTTGTCCACTGTTAGAGTTCATTAATTGCATCTCTAGCCAGCAAAATACTAATGCCCTCTTTAATGAAGCTAATTTAATTGGTCTTCAGAGTCATCCTCAGCATATCTGTCCCTAGTGTGTACTTCAACTCCTTTACCAAGAAGGCATCTTATACTAATTGTGGGCTTATCAGTCATTGCACCTCAAGACCCCAGCTTGGCCACTGTGGAGATTCTTTAGCACCTAAAGTATCCAGGGAAAATAGCATCTTCTAAATTTAAAAAAAGTCACTAAGTACAATTTCCTCACAGCAGAAATGAGACTCCATGATTCTGTTTCTTTATTTTCTGGGTCTCCAACAGTGAGTTTCAGATCAGAACCACTATTGCCCCCATTAACAGAGTCCTTGGGTGGAATCATCCTGGATTTGCACTAAATGTGGTAGTGGATGGGAAAAATAACATTTTACTCACTGGCTGCAATGGCGGCTTTTCACGCGTATTGTCTCAGTCCCACCTCATTAATCATGCACTCCCAGGAAACACCATTTTGCTGGTGGGCAGCCTCTGATTTGCCCATCACCTTGCCGCTTCCTTGCACTGGGGCCCAGATTTAAAGTGCAGCTGCACACATATCTCTCAGTGCTTTCAGCTCAGGACTGCTGCAAAGAAGACGTGGCCCCGAAAGGCAAGAAGACTGGTTCAGTGATGCCTTCTGGACACCACTGGAGCCCACTGCTATGTCTTCTCTACCTGCTCTGGCCATAGGAAGCCCGTCAGTCTCACACTCCGGCTTGGTAGGTGGTGGCAGAGGTGGTCAGGGCCAACGCTGCATAGAGAAGTTCACCATACACTGCAGAAAGAGGATGAATGATCTCATCCGTGCCACCAGTCTCATCACTTTAGACTCACACACTCACAAGCCCATCACACATTCACTGGCATCTCACTCACTGCCAGCTCAAGGGACATCACTCACTCTCGCACAAATACCCTCACATCTCCATCTGGCCTCATCTCCTTTGGAAACTGCCTCCTCAGCCCTCACAATCTTGAGGCCACTTGCACAGGTCAACATGTACGCCCCCACACACACACCTTGTGAAGGGGCTACCCCCCTTCCCCAGTAATTCCTTCACCCTACAGCCTCTTCCTTTGCCTGGGGCAACTTCTCCCCCTTCCCCAAGCATGTCCTAGCCCTGCAGCCATTGAAAAGCCACCCCATCTTATGTCTGGTCTCATAAGTAGAGACATTCCTTGGTATTGCTTATAGTCTACATATGCAAATTCCAGATATGTCATGAAACAATGTCCTGGTTCAGCAGTATTTTTAATTTTACACTAATTACATTTGCTACAGGATTATTGCATTCTAGTGAAAAGATATTTGTCTTGACACAGTCAAGCATTTTATGGTCGGAAGAATTTTTAAAATCCCAATCAAGAGCTTGGCACAAACCATGTAGTAGGCATATTGCACACAACAGATCAAATAATGCGGCCCCAAAATTGCACTCCATGTCTGACACTTAAAATTGGGAGAACTCACCTGACTAGCCAGAAAAGTCGTGTGGAAGCTGCTTGTACTGGTCTTCCAAACCAAAGATAAGGACTCAGAATATACCAAACTATTTAGCCCTTCTTATAATCTGTCCACCAAAATGAGGATCAGTGGTGCTACAGCCCTGAATTCCCCACATTTTTGCTTGTGATATATTAGAAGTAGGTTAGATTGTGGAATATAAAGTATGCATGTAGCCATGCTCAACTGAGATTAGCAAATTTGAGGAGGTTGTTGAGCCTGAAGGTTTGAATTATGATTACAGGTACTGCAATTGGGGATGACTTCTGGAATGATTATTTTTGTCGCTTTAAGCCTAGACAGTTTTAGACTTGTGACTGCCTATGGCAGTGCTGGCTATTTGCCTCTGCCCCATTGTATGAACCGTTTAGGAGCATTTGTGACATCTTCCAAGGGTTTGCATTATATGCCATGATTATTATGGAGATGGCGTAGGACAGGACTGAAGGAAGGGTAGTGAGCCAGATATAAGGAGGATTACCTCACAAGATAGTACCCATCTCTGCCCCCAAGAATATACAGGAAACATGGATCCTATGAAAACCATAATTAGGAGATGTGTATGTACTACAAGAATGCAATTCACCAAACAAGAAGTAGGGGAGATGTGCGGCTAGTGCGTGATAACCTGCGGTCTGATCAACCTATTTTAGGCTGTGAAGGTGAAAACTGCATTCAACCTTTATGAAGTTGGGTCATTTCAGGCAGCCATAGGGACCTATCAGCCAAGAGTCATCTGAACGTGCAGTTGTCAGGTCGCTAATGCACACTTTAGGAGGGGATGAGGAATTCCTCATGTTGAGGATCATACGGAGGCACTAATGTAATAGACCCATCCAGTCTAGTGGGATTGCTGGCCTTCTGAAGGTTCAGACTACACACTTGGGTTGCGTTTGAGTCTCTACAGCCATTTTCTTCAACAGAATGGACTTCCACTCTCTCCATGTCCAGTTTATGTGTAACACATACAAGAATTCTTGTACATCCATGTGAAACATAATGGATGTTGCTACAAACCTTTCATCTTTTAGAACTTCTCCCTCCCTGAGCTGGTCAAGATAGAAATCATGTCTTCAAATTACTCACATACTATCCTAAAATATTTCTTGGGAAGGTGGTAGTGTTGTGGTAATGTCACTGGACTTGTAATCCAAAAACCCAAACGCATGCTCTGAGGACATGGGTTCAAATCCCACTATGGCAGCTGGTGGAATTTAAATTCAATTAATAAATTTGGAATATGAAGCTAGTCTCAGTAATGATAAACATAAAACTATCCCCAGTTGCTGTAAAATCCCATCTAGTTCACTAATGCCCTTTAGGGAAGGAAATCTGTCCTTACCCTGTCTGGCCTACATGTGACTCCAGACCCATAGCACCGAGGCTGACTCTTCTCTGCCCTCTGAAATCGCTTAGCAAGTTTGTTCCACATCACTAAGGTTGCGAACCTTCCAGGATTGGCCTGGAATCACTAGGAATTGAAGATCAATCTCCAGGACAGTGCTGTGTGCAATTCTGGAGAAATATCATTGGGACATTAAAAAATTGGGTTTTTTTGTCATTTTCTTTGAACATTTCTCTTTACTAACTATAACAATATTGAAAATGGGGGAAAAAAAGATGTTTGACTGACAGTCAAGCTTCATCCAATTGGGTATTGAGTGTTTTTGCTTCCAACTGGCATAGGAAGACAGTACGTCACAAGGATGGATGTTTTGGCTGACTAACGGCTGGAGCATGGGGCAAGTCACGTAATGAAACCTTCAGGAATACATTCAATCAGAGTTGGCAGCCCCACACATCAAATAGAGATTTCTTACCCTTTGAAGATGATAACAGACAGCAAGGTTGATTTTATGATAGGCTGCTCAAACACCAAGAACAGATACAATGGTTGGGTTATAGTCATGAAGATTCAGGTTGGGTTGCAAGGGTTAAAGTCTGAGAGACCTGTTTCCTGACCCCGCTTGCTGCTAACCTGTCCATTTCTGGTTTTAACTGTGACGTGAATGGGTGAAATTTTAAATATGATAATAAGGCAGTGATTCTCATTGTCATGCAGCTTTTCAATTTTAATTCTGCTCATCCAGGTATCCCAACTGGGAAGCCCAGCAGCAACACAGAGCATTCACACCTAGCCTCTTAGATCCAGGTGAGCGTGGAGAAGCCTCCATGATCAGACAAAGTAGGGAGGTCATGTTGGAGTTGTCTAGAACCTTGGTGAGGCCACAGGTGGAGTACTGTGTGCAGTTCTGGTCGCCACATTATAGGAAGGATGTAATTGCACTGGAGGGGGTGCAGAGGAGATTCACCAGGATATTGCCTGGGATTAAACCTTTAAGTTATAAAGAGAGGTTGGATGGACTTGGATTGTTTTCGTTGGAGCAGAGAAGAATGAGGGGCGACTTGATCGAGGTGTACAAGATTATGAGGGGCATGGACAGGGTGGATAGGGAGCAGCTGTTCCCCTTAGGAAGGGTCAGTCACAAAGGGACATAAGTTCAAGGTGAGGGGCAGGAGGTTTAGGGGGGATGTGATGAAAAACTTTTTTACCCAGAGGGTGGTGACGGTCTGGAATGCGCTGCCTGGGAGGGTGATGGAGGTGGGTTGCCTCACATCCTTTAAAAAGTACCTGGCTGAGCACTTGGCACATCATAACATTCAAGGCTATGGGCCAAGTGCTGGTAAATGGGATTAGGTAGGTATGTCAGGTGTTTCTCATGTGTCGGTGCAGACTCGATGGGCTAAAGGGCCTCTTCTACACTGTGTGATTCTGTGATACTTCCCTAACCTCCTCACAAGGCTTCTGAACCCACTACGAAGCATTCACTCTTCACCGCCATCCCATCAATCACTCCAATCTCTCCACCACATCAGCCTTCAAACTTTGATTCCTCATTCCCCTTCCCCACCACCACCTATCAACCCTGGTCAGGCCAGCCAACCTTCTCCAGGACCAGCAATTCATCTGATTGACAACATGCAACACCCCACCTCTTCAATCGACAACCCTTTTCCCCCACTAATTGACTCTCTCTCGTGTCTCCTATTGATCCCCAGACATTTCTGCTGCTGCAGCCTTCACTATCAGTCAAGCTGCCTGGGCAAGGAATCAACCGATAACATCACTGACATGTTATGGAGTGAAATGTATATGGGGGAGTCCTGACTTGAGTTTGTGACCAACCCTACTCCCTGGTATGTAAACATTACTCCCCCATTCTCTTTTTCTGTGACATGCAGATTATTTGCCCTTTGAGTATGAAATCAATGACAGGTTAGAAGCTTAAACCCTGTAAAAATCACCTTTGAAGGTTAGACTATCATTAGGATGCAGTGGAACTGATTTATGTGAAGGAAAATTAAATCTTTATTTCAAAACTTTGAACCTTAAATTCCATTCAATTAGAGTGCATTAAATTTGTGGCAAACTTAATTTAAAAGAAAACTGTCAAACTGTTAAAGCAATGAAGTGTTCAATTAGCTTGTGGTGGCATCATATACCCTGCGGTATTGTTCAACTGTGAAAAATAGATGAGGCAGACTGTTGTTTAGTCAATTTCGTCTTTGTGCTACCCTGTTTGGACATTTTTGTTTGTTTTTTTTTTCAATAATTGCACGAGGTTCTTTGAGTTCATTCTTTTCTCATTTTTTTCTATTACCCTACTGAAGGAGGTGACTCCTGGTAGTCCTCTGTTTATCCTTCAACTGAAAGTTTGATCAGGAAGGTAACTTGGGCTGTCCAACCATGGCATGTGGTCACAATGAAGCCTGATCCAATCCTCCATGAAACCCACTCCGAAGAAGTCACGAGGTAGAAGATGGAAATAAAAATCTATCGTCTGCTTCATTTGAGATCTTGGGTGGAATTCATCGCAGGCAGTGGGGGTCCCAACCTCCAAAAGGACAGTTGGTGGTACCCCTGCCAACCTGATCCCTGGGAGTTCCAATGGAATGAAGCGCCTAATTGACAACAAGTACCCAACCGCCAGGGCTCCCAGCTCCATTGGGAACATTAAACCGCTATTACATTTAGTGTAGAGCAGATATTCCGCCCCCAACAGCTGCTGGCTAATCAGAGGCCAGTACCAGCAGCACTGTTGTCTACTGTGGCCACTGCCAGTACTGCATTGGGGTTTACGCTAGAGATCGTCGATGGAGCCATAGGAGAGAGGTAAGTTGGGCAGGAAGCAGGTGCAGGAAGGGAGACGCTGGTGAAGTGAGGAAGCAGAGTCAACAGGGTAGGGACCTCCCCTTTCTGATGCCAGGTCTTTCAATCAGGCACAGAGACTAAGAACAAGAAACACCCTCCTCGGCCGCAGGCAAACCTGACAGAATTTGCTGTATAGTTCGCCCACATGGCGACCTCCCCACCTACTGCAGGTAAAGTACCAATGGCAGCAGGATGAGGCCCTTAAGTGTCTAATTAAGAGTCTCAATTGGCCTCCAAGTGGGAAGGCTGCCATCTATCCTCTCCCCAGTACTCCCTCCAACCCCATGTTTAATTGCGGGTGTTGAGGAGGTGGTGGGACTTTCTTCTCCCCCAATAATAGATATACCCTCAGCCCTGCCTCCAGGGGAGCATTAGGTTCCACCCCTTGACACTAACTATAATGTTACAGTGATTGATTAAGAAGGGGGAAATAGAGTACGAGAGTAAGCTTGCAGGGAACATAAAAACTGACTGTAAAAGTTTCTATAGGTATGTGAAGAGAAGAAGATTGGTGAAGACAAATGTAGGTCCCTTACAGTCAGAAACAGGGAAATTTATAATGGGGAACAAAGAAATGGCTGACCAACTAAATACACACTTTGATTCTGCCTTCACAAAGGAGGACACAAATAAAATACCAGAAATGTTGGGGAACAAAGGGTTTAGTGAGAGGAAGGAACTGAAAGAAATCAGTATTAGTAGGGAAATGGTGTTGGGGAAATTGATGGGATTGAAGGCCAATAAATCCCCAGGACCTGATAATCTACATCCCAGAGTACTTAAGGAAGTGGCCCTAGAAATAGTGGATGCATTGATAGTCATCTTCTGCGATTCTATTGACTCTAGAACAATTCCTACAGATTGGAGGGGAGCTAATGTAACCCCACTATTTAAAAAGGGAAGCAGAGAGAAAACAGGGAATTATAGACCAGTCAGCCTGATGTCGGTAGTAGGGAAAATTCTAGAGTCCATTATAAAAGATTTAATAGCTGAGCATGTGGAAAACAGTAGCAGAATTGGACAGAGTCAGCATGGATTTATGAAAGGGAAATCATGCTTGACAAATCTACTGGAATTTTTCGAGGATGTAACTAGTAGAGTTGATGAGGGGGAGCCTGTGGATGTGGTTTATTTGGACTTTCAGAAGGCTTTTGACAAAGTCCCACATAAGAGATTGGCGTGTAAAATTAAAGTGCATGGGATTGGGGTTAGTGTACTGAGAAGGATAGAAAACTGGTTGGCAGACAGGAAACAAAGAGTAGGAATAAATGGGTTTTTTTCCCGAATGGCAGGCAGTGACTAGTTGGGTACCGCAGGGATTGGTGCTGGGACTCCATTTATTCACAGTATATATTAATGATTTAGATGAGGGAATTAAATGTAATATCTCCAAATTTGCAGATGACACAAAGCTGGGTGGGAGGGTGAGCTGTGAGGAGGATGTAGAGATGCTTCAGTGTGATTTGGACAAGCTGAGTGAGTGGGCAAATGCATGGCAGATGCAGTATAATGTGGATAAATGTGAGGTTATCCATTTTGGTAGCTAAAACAGGAAGGCAGATTATTATCTGACTGGCTATAAATTGAGAGAGGGGAATGTGCAACGACACCTGGGTGTCCTTGTATACCAGTCGCTGAAGATAAGCATGCAGGTGCAGCAGGCAGTAAAGAAGGCGAACGGTATGTTGGCCTTCATAGCCAGAGGATTCGAGTACAGGGACAGGGATGTCTTGCTGCAATTGTACAGGGCCTTGGTGAGACCACATCTGGAATATTGTGTGCAGTTTTGGTCTCCTTATCTGAGGAAGGATGTACTTGCTACGGAGGGAGTGCAACGAAGGTTTACCAGACTGATTCCTGGCGGGATTGACATATGTGGAGAGGTTGAGTTGAATAGGATTATATTTGCTGGAGTTCAGAAGGATGAGGGGGATCTCATAGAAACCTATAAAATTCTAACAGGACTAGACAGGGTAGATGCAGGAAGGATGTTCCCGATGGTGGGGGAGTCCAGAACCAGGGGTCACACTCTGAGGATATGGGGTAGACCATTTAGGACAGAGATGAGGAGAAATTTCTTCACCAAGAGAGTGGTGAGCTTGTGGAATTCATTACCACAAAAAGTAGTTGAGACCAAAACATTGTATGCTTTCAAGAAGGAGCTAGATATAGCTCTTGGGGTGAAAGGGATCAAAAGGGTATGGGGAGAAAGCAGGAGCAGGCTATTGAGTTGGATGATGAGGCATGATCATAATGAATGGCGGAGCAGGCTCGAAGCGTCGAATGGCCTACTCCTGCTCCTAGTTTCTATGTTTCTATGTTTCCCAATGCTGTCATCATTAGCCATTGATTAACTCATCAGAGCCCACAATTCTAACTTGGAACCTTCCTAATCTGTAATTCATGCTGAAGCTTTATTGTGTTCCTAGCCGGTCCATTCTCGATGTCAAAAGGCCACCCAATGACCAGAAGCAGTGCCTCAGGGACAATGAGGCTCATTCTGAAGGTTGGAGGAGTAGGCCATGAGATCAATCAGATAATGTACTCACCTTCTGCCACCAAAGCAGATTTCAAAGGGAGATTCTTAATGAAAGTGATAAATTAATTCATGGGATAGAAAAATGCCATTGATTCTGTTCCCCTCCCTAGTTATTTGCACAGTGTATTTCCCTGATGCTTTGTTCAAGCTCCATATTCCAACCATTAGCACTGACCCCCATCTCTCTCAAGTGCCTACTTGGTTATTAACCTAACCCCAGTGCTGCTCAAACTGTTAAACACATTTTCATTCTTACTTCTTCAACATCATCCTTACCATTTTCCAGAGGTTTATCTTGCACAAACCCCACCTTAACCAAAATTGGATAACCTGCTGTCCAGTGTGATGACCTAAAAATCTCATCTTTATTGTCTTCCAGTGACTCCCCATTCCCTACTGCACTGAATTCAAAATCTTTGTTCTCATTTAAAAATACCTTCGTGGTCTGGTCCTCTACACCTGCAATCTTTTCTAGACCTGTTTTTTTTAGCTTTCAAATCCTGGTCTCCTGTTCATTTCCCCACCCTACACTCAGCTATCATTGCCATATTGGGCCCACTATCTAGAGCTGCATCTTTAAACACCTCCTGTATTGCTAAGTTTCCTTCGCTTTAAAAAACAAAGTTCTGCAAAATATGATAAATAACTCCAAATCAAGAAAGCTTTCAGTGGTATGTCCTAACCCTTTCACTCTAACTGAAGAATCTTTCACTTCAGTTAAGTGTTTTGAGCCATTTACTATGAGAAAAGAATTATATAAATTCAAGTTGTTATTATTATGCATCATTTGTACTGTTGAATAAAATTCCGATTCAATAGGTGAAGTTTTAACTCATAAGAATATAACAGTGAGGAGCAAGTTGGTTGATATGGCCCCTCAGGCTTGCTCCACCATTCAATACGAGCATGATTGATCTTCTGCCTCAGCTTCATTAACCTGCATGCTCCTCATATCCTTAGATTTTTGATCTCTTCGGGAATCAAACTATCCCAGCCTTCAATATATTCAACAATGGAGCATCCAAGACCCCCTGGGTTAGGCAATTCCAAATATTCACAACCCTGAAAAGAAATTTTTCCTCATCTTGGACCTAAATAATCAACCCCTATCTCGAGTCTGTGCCCTTGTGTTCTATATTCCCAAGCCAGGGGAAGCAATCTATCAAGCCGCTTCAGAACCTTGCATGTTTTGATGGGACTACTTCTCATTCTTCTAAACTCTAGCAAGTGTAACCCAATTTAATCAGCTTCACATTATAGGACAACCCTCCAATCCCAGGAACCAATCTAATGAACTTTCACTGTACTGCCAAAACAGTGGATAGTACTCCGGGTATGGTCTCATCAAAGCCCCATGCATTGTAGCAAGACTACCTCATCCTTGTATTCCAGTGCCCATGCAATAAAGGTCAACATGCCATTAGCCTTCCTAATTACTTGCTGTAATGGAATAATAATTTTCTGAGTTATTTGTACATGTACATCCAAGTTTTAATGAACTTCAACATTTAAAAGTGTCTCAGCTTTTAAAAAAATATTACTTTCTATTCTTAGTGCCAAAGTGAATAACCTCACACTTCCCTACGTTACAGTCCATCTGCCACTTTGTTGCCAATTCATTTCACTTATCTCTTTGCAGCCTCTTTATATCCTGCTCACAGATTACTTTCTTTTTTTATTATTCATTCACAGGATGTAGTCTTTACTGGCTGGGCCAGCATTTATTGCCCATCCCGTAGCCCTTGAGAAGGTGGCGGTGAGCTGCCTTCTTGAACTGCTGCAGTCCCTGTGGTGTAGAATTCTAGGATTTTGACCCAGTGACAGTGAAGGGACAGCAATATATTTGCAAGTCAGGATGGGGAGTGATGTGGAGGGGAGCTTCCAGGTGGTGGTTTTCCCATCTATCTGCTGCCCTTGTCCTTCTAGATGGTAGTGGTCGTGGGTTTGGAAGGTGCTGTCGAAGGAGCCTTGGTGAATTCCTGTAGTACATCTTGTAAATGGTACACACTGCTGCTACTATGCGTCAGTGGTGAAGAGAGTGAACAATTGTGGATGTCGTGCCAGTCAAGTGGGCTTCTGTGTCCTGGATGGTGTCAAGCCTCTTGAGTGTTGAAGGAGCTGTACTCATCCAGGCAAATGGGGAGTATTCCATCACATTTCTGACTGTGCCTTGTAGATGGTGGAAAGGCTTTGGGGAGTCAAGAGGTGAGTTACTCGCCATAGGATTCCTAGCCTCTGACATGCTCTTGTAGCCACAGTATTTATATGGCTAGTCCAGCTCAGGTTCTGGTCAATGGTAACCATCAGGATGTTGATAGTGGGAGATTCAGTGATGGTAATGCCATTGAACGTCAAGGGGTGATGGTTAGCTTCTCTCTTGTTGGAGATGATCATTGCCTGACACTTATGTGGTGCAAGAGTTACTTGCCACTTGTCAGCCCAAGCCTGGATATTGTCCAGGTCTTGCTGTATTTGGACATGGACTGTTTCAATAACTGATGAATTGCGAATGATGCTGAACATTGTGCAATCATCAGCGAACATCCCCACTTCTGACCTTATGATGGAAGGAAGGTCATTGATGAAGCAGCTGAAGATGGTTGGGCTGAGGACACTACCCTGAGGAACTCCTGCAGTGATGTCCTGGAGCTGAGATGACTGACCTCCAACAACCACAACTGTCAATGTGGTTGATAATGCCATTGTGGTAATGCCATTGAATGTTAAGGGGAGATGGTTGGAATCTCTCTTGTTGGAAATGGTTATTGCCTTGCACTTGTGTGACATGAATGTTACTTGCCACTTATCAGCACAAGCCTGAATGTTGTCCAGGTCTTGCTGCATATGGGCACAGATTGCTTCAATATCTGAGGAGCCACGAATGGTGCTGAACATTTGTGCAATCATCAGCAAACATCCCCACTTCTGACCTTATGATGGTCAGGTCATTGATGAAACAACTGAAGATAGTTTGGCCCTGGCAACTCCTGCAGTGATGTTATGGGACTGAGATGATTGCCCTCCAACAACCATAGCCATCTACTTTTGTGCTAGATATGACTCCAACCAGGGGAGTGTTTTCCCCCTGATTCCAACTGACTCCAGTTTCACTTGGGCTTTTTGATCCCACACTTTGTCAAATGCTGCCTTGATGTCAAGGGCAGTCACATTCACCTCACTTCTTGGGTTCATCTCTTTTGTTGATGTTTGAACCAAGGCTGTAATGAGGTCAGGAGCTGAGTTGCCCTGGCGGAACCCAAACTGAGTGCCAGTGAGCAGGTTATGGCTAAGCAAGTGCCGCTTAATAGCACTGTTAATGACCCCCTTCCATGACTTTGCTGATGATCTGGAGTAGCCTAATAGGACAATAATTGGTCGGGTTGGATTTGTCCTGCTTTTTGTGGATTGGGCATACCTGGACAGTTTTCCACATTGCCGGTTAGATGCCTAAGGGCACAGCTAGTCCTGGAGCACAAGACATCAGTACTATTGCTGGAATGTTGTCAGGCCCCATAGCCCTTGCAGTATTCAGTGCCATCATTCTATCACATGGGGGGAACTGAATTGGCTGGAGACTGGCATATGTGATGCTGGGGACCTCAAAAGGTGGCCAAGATGTATCATCCACCAGCCACTTCTAGCTGAAGATGGTTGCTATGCTTCAACGTTGTCTTTTGTACTGATGTGCTAGGCTCCCCTGTCATTAAGGATAGGGATATTTGTGGAGCCTCCTCCTCCAGTGAGTTGTTTAATTGTCCACCATCATTCACAACTGGATGTGGCAGGACTGCAGAGCTTAGATCAAATTTGTTGGTTGTGGGATTGCATAGCCTTGTCTATCTCTTACTGATTATGCTGTTTAGCACACAAGTAGCCTTATGTTGTAGCTTCACCAGGTTGACACCTCATATTTAGGTATGCTGCCCTGGCAATGTCCTCCAGCACTGTTCATTGAACCAGGGTTGATCCCCTGGCCTGATGAGAATGGTAGAGTGGGGGATATGCCAGGCCTTGAGCTCATAGATTGTGGCTGTATACAATTCTGCTGCTGCTGATGGCCCAAAGCGCCTTATGGATGCTCAGTTTTGAGTTGCTAGAACTGTTTGAAATCTATCCTATTTAGCATGGTGGTAGTGCCATACAACATGATGAAGGGTATCCTCAGTGTGAAGATGGGACTTAGTCTCCACAGAGACTGTGCAGTGGTCACTTCTACCAATACTGTCATGGACAGATGCATCTGCAACACATAGATTGGTGAGGACAAGGTTGAGTAGTTTTTTCCTCTTGTTACTCCCTCACCACCTGCTACAGCTCCAGTCTAGCAGTTATGTCCTTTAGGACTCGGCCAGCTCGGTCGAACTGAAATGCAGAATCAATAACCAAAACTGACAAAATTGTTGAACTCTGATCCAACATGAACAATATGGTGGATAAGTTGAGTGGTATGGAAGAGCAAATCCAGACTTTGAAAGCAGAGATGGACAATTCTAAGGAACGCATTGAGGATCTAATGAATGAACTGAAAAGAGTCTAAACAACAGTCAGTGATCAGGCAAGAAACCTTCCGAACAGAACCAAATGCCCAAGTGAAGTTGTCAAACTTATATATGAGTTCTGCAGATTACTGTGAAACAAAGATGACTCAACTTAACTAGAGTTGTTGCCGAGCTGAATGAAAAGAGTCATAAGCTCAAAAAGCAACTGAAAAAGAATAAAGTAATCAAAAAGATGGCTAAAATTGTGAAACCGGTGCAAATGAAGGTTCCGTTGTTGAAACAAGAATGTTTATATATACTGAGGCAGCCTACACAATGAAAGAAGAAGAGAAAAAAGCACCAAGGAGATGAATACAATGTTCATCCGCCCTGCAAAGAACAATTTAAAGTAGCAGCAACCACTGATCTATACAGCTGCCAAACTGACCAACTGTGGTTCAACATGAAGCAATTGTATAAAAGAATGAAAGCGTACCTGAATGCCAGTCCAACCTCCAAGCCAACAAGAACCAGAACCAAGAGAGCCTACCACTCTTCCAACAGAATGGCAAATGAGATATGGAAGGGTTATAAGGCCTCCAGACTGCCTGAACCTGTAAATTCAACAATTTGAAATGGGAGATGGAGTAGTGATAATATTACAATAATGATAATGTAGTAGTAATAGTAATAATGTGGGAACAACAATGTAAATGCATGTGACTGATAACAATATAAGACATGAAGTAAACTAGTGTAAAGACTTGGGGAGAGGTGTTGTATAATGGTATGGCACACACAGGGTTAATGTGGGACTGAGTACCGTACCACCCAAACAGTGATGTAAGAAGGCACATGATTCAGACCTAGGATCATTGTGGTGTTGAACAGAGATGTGTGAAAACCTAGACATGGAGATAGTTCCTTCCCTGTACCCTTTACAGAATACATATGTATATAGTGACAAGTAGTTACTAAAAGCATGCTGTTAACCTACTGAAGACTACGAAAACTTCTTTAAGGGACACTGTTCCATAACCAACACACTCCCAACACAATTTACTTTAAGGAAGTCTTAACAAACTATTTAGAAAATCATTAGTTTGATCAGACATGATCAACATGGGCCTGAATTTTCTGGTCGTCTGCGTGCGCAATCGATGGGCCCGGGAGTGGCCGGGAAACAAACCCCCAACCGTGATCAGCCCCGACCTCGATTTCACGCTCGCTGGCCAATTAATAGGCAGGCGTGGGTGAGCGCTGAGACAGAGTTCCCTGAAGGTAGACAGCTACCTCGGGGAGCGGCTGACCTGCAAATAATGAAATAAAGCTGCAGAAAAATGTCCATGAGTTACAATCGAGCACCTGAAAGGATGCCTCATAAAAATGCTGTCCCCAGACATTTGGTTTTATTTTATTTCCAAACGAAAATTTTATCCCGCCCATGGGTGCTATTTGTTGAAAAATGTAAAGGCTGCCTGGCCGATTCACCCTTCTGCCAACCATTAGGTTGGACAAGCCATGAAAAATCAGGGACAATTGGACCATTAATGAGCTTAATTGCCCACTTAATTGTCGGCGGGCGCACTTTCAACTTTTGCACTCGCCTGCCAAGCAAAATATCGCGCGAGTGCACGATGATGCCGGATTGCTTGCCAGATGTCACCTCGTGTGACCTTATGCCTTTTGGGTCAGGCGCGCACCTGCCTGTAGGATGCAAAATCCTGGCCACGGGTTTTACAAAAGGGAAATCGTGTTTGACAAATTTTTTTAGAATTTTTTGAGAATATAACTAGTAAGGTAGGTAAATTGGAGCCATACTTGGATTCCCAAAAGACACAAAAGTTTAATGTGCAAGATAAGGGGCGGAATCATCTGGTCCCGTTGGTGACAGGCATCATGGTGGACAGGGGTAACACAATTCAGCTGGGGGCAGAAATCACAGCGGGATCATCCGATGGTGAACGCAAATCCCACTGGAGGCGGACGTGAACCCAATTTGCAACCTGGTAATGGGATGCAAAATCGAATTATCCGCTCCACGCCTGATTTACCATTACCCCAGCAGGAAAAGATGCAGGCCCAGAACACATCTGGACAAGTGAAACATGCAAATGTCAAGACTCATCTTTAGGGCCTTGCTCAGATCACAGACATCAGGGGAGAAGAAGATGCTGGAGCCCTACAGCTCCTAGACCTTGGAGGAACATGTGCATCGCCTGCATGGTTCCACCGCGAAGCAGCTCACAAAAGTTGATGTTTCAGAACATCCTGGGGGGTTACCATTGACCGGAAACTGAGCTGGGCTAGCCATATAAATACTGTGGCTGCAAGAGCAGGTAAGAGGTTGGGAATCCTGTGGAGAGTAACCCATCTCCTGACTCCCCAAAGCCTGTCCACCATCTACAAGGCACAAGTCAGGAGTGTGATGGGATTGTCTCCCCTTGCCTGGATGAATGCAGCTCCAACAACACTCAAGCTTGACACCATCCCGGTCAAAACAGCCCACTTGATTTGCACCCCATCACCACCTTCAATATTCACTCCCTCACCACTGATACACAGTGTCAGCAATGTATACTGCCTACAAGATGCACTGCAGAAACTCACTAAGGCTCCTTCAACAGCACCTTCCAAACCCACAACTTCTATCACCTTGAAGGACAAGAACAGCAGATGTATGGGAACACCATGACCTGCAAGTTCCCCTCCAAGCCACTCACCATCCTCACTTGGAACTGTATAACCATTCCTTCATTGTCGCTGGGTCAAAATTGTGAAACTCCCTTACTAACAGCACCGTGGGTGTGCCTATACCACATGGACTCCAGCAGTTAAAGAAGGCAACTCACCACCATCTTCTCAAGGGTAATTAGGGATCAGCAATAAATGCTGGCCTAGCCAGTGACGCCCACATCCCATGAAAGAATTTTTTAAAAAATCAAACAACTGTTCTGCATCTTCAGCAGTTCCTTTTTGTGTTCCAGGGATTTTTCACAATGTTTACTAGAGATGTCTGATGCTTTAAGTTCATTACATTTTAACAGAATGTCTATTTTTATTGAATTTGTTTCTACAAGTTCATCATTTAAGCAATTCAAGTCCTCTTTTAAGTGTTCTACTTCCTGTGAGTGACACTCCAGTGTTTTCCATCAGTCCTCGATTTTCTTTATCAAGCTCACCTTTCGTACCTGAAAGTTGATCCTCAACACTGATCAGTTTTTCCTTGGCAGATTATAATTCCTCAGTGCTACTTTTCAAGCTCATATTCTGTAATTGAGGTTCTGCCAATTATCTTTGAAAGACCTCATGCTTTTTAATGAGAACTTCTACCTTTGCTTGCCATTCTATGTTCTTTATTTTGCCTCTTCGTATATCTCTTTAGGAATGTAATGTTTTTCATGGTTTTTTCAAATCTGCAACTGTTTCCTTCAGCAATGCAGTCTCTTTTGGCTTCCTCCCGGAATAGTGAACATTCCTGAGTCTTCTCTGAAAACTGATTTGTCTGTTCTTTCAGAGTGGCATTAGATTCATTTTGTTTCACTTTGTAATGTTCCAGAGGAACAAAATCAGACCTGGTTTTGGGGGGGGGGGGGGGGTGGGTGGGGATCCTTGTTGTGTGTGAAGGTCCTTTAACAGGTTTTCTTTATGTTGCAAAGATCAAGTACTTTGTATTGAGTTTTTTTGCAATTTACCAGAGTCTCATTGTGTTCGTTCTGCTGTTCCACCATTCTGCTGCTCAAGGTGTTCTTTATTCCATTGCTGAAGGGTAATGCACTGTTTTTGAATCTGATCCTGAATGACAATTAGCTGTTCTTTCAACTGTTTACTTTGTTGTTCAGCCATTGTCTTTTCACTCTGTGTTTCAGTGTATTGCTTTGTCACTACTAATAGTTCCAATTCACCTTTATTTTAAAGTAGCATTCAACATCTTTTTAAATTCCTCATGTTTCACCAGGGGCATGTATTGATTCTACAAAGAGTCTTCCAAGAACACAAATTCTTTGAGTACCTTTTCTGCCAGCTGTTGTGCCTGGCTGTACAGCTCGTTGAGTTTTCCCAACTCCCACCTTGATTTGCCAACTGTAGAGCTGAAGGAGCTGTCTTCTTCTGGTACCTTTGTCATCTCTGCCATTTGTTTGTTCAGATCTCGAACAGTTTGGTTCATTGAAGACTTTAGTTATTGTATGTTTTCAAAAATATATATACTCAGCTTGAATCTTGCGCATCAAATCTTCTGGTTCAGCTTTGATACAAACATTTTCTGATTTTACTTCTGCTTTTTCTTGCTCTGCCTACCTTTGGGCTTCTTCCTCCTTGTTTATTATCAGCTGCTGCTACAGTTCTGCAAACATGTCTGGGTCTTTGAAAAGGTATTCATTTGGGACTTCTGTCTCAGGTTTCCCAAAAATATATATTCTTGGGACTTCTGGAAAGTTCCCTGCCTCTCTGGCGCCCTCATGTGGTTTGTGCAGGTACTGTTCTTTACCCTTTCATCAGATTATTTCCTTTTTATACTGGTTTGATGATCTTGTGAGCTATGTTATCCTGATGCAAGGCATTGATGAATCTGCAACCAGGCTTGAGGAATATTGACAGACTTTGATGAATATTTTAATCTTCAAGCTGAGGAGACTGCAGGGCTTTGGGTTTTCAATGCCTCTTTTTAAGCCCTGCAGTCGCCTCAGCTTGAAGATTAAAATATTCATCAAAGTCTGTCAATATTCCTCAAGCCTGGTTGCAGATTCATCAGTGCTTTGCATCAGGATAACGTGGTTTGCAAGATCATCAAACCAGTATAAAAAGGAAATAATCTGGGCTTCCTCTGATTTTTTAACTGAGACCTGATGTACTCTCTAGTAATGTGAAAGTTCACTTCTCAGGGATGCCTCATTTTCTGTTCTATTTGGGTTTGTCCAAAGTGAATTGGAAGTGTTGAATTGTGCTTCATGTTAAAGATTTTTAAAGTGTGGGTACAGCTTTAAGAGTTTACAGGCTTTCAAGATGGTGTCACTGTGATACAAAGATTTCCTGTGTTTGCCAATTTCGGTGGGCTCCACAAAATGACAATGGCATGCACCTTGAATGGAATTTTTTTGACTATGGCTACCCGGGTCAGGTGTCTGCTGACTTATTTTGTTAAGCGGTTTGCTTTTCAGAGTAACAAGGCATTCAAGTTTAAACATAAGCTTGCAGTTTTCCGAGTTGGACAGTCACAACATTCCTGAGATATCTGTCTGTCTGCCTATGTGTCGAGGCTCCGAGTCGGGAATGGGGTGTTAGTGACAGGTTTCATTCAAATGGAGCCTTTCACACTGAATTTGTGAAAGTTATCAGAACTAGCTGCAGCCTGGAACTTTAAAAGATTTAGCTCACCCTTGCAGGCTTGGTGGACTCTGCGTCCTGAAGTTAGACTTCCAAAGGAGATCTAATGGAATCTTCTACTGCAGTAAAAATGTTTGTCTTCAGCTTCTAGGCTCTTTTCCCTGGAGTGTTTTCTGGCAAATTTTCTCAATGCCTTCAGCTTCTATTGGCAGCTTCTCTCAGGTCAGAATTTCCAGTTGTCCTTTTTCTTAGTCTTTCAGCATTTTATTAAGGCTGAGGGATTTTGACCTCAAGCAGCCACCATGTTGGTTACAGAATGGTGTCTCTTAAAGAAGTCTTCATAGTCTTCAATAGGTTAACAGCATTAATTACTTGTAACTATATACACAAATAGGGTAAAGGGTACAGGCAAGGAGCTATGTCCATGTCTAGGTCTTCATATGTATCTGCTGAACACCACACTGACCCTAGTCTGAGTCATATGCTTTCTTACATCACTGTGTAAGCAGTACTGCACTCAGTCCCACATTGACCCCATATGTGTCAGACCCTTACACTACAGATTCCAACATTTTTCTGATAACTGATGTCAGGCTAACTGCCTGTTTTCACACTCCCTCCAGTCTTTAATAATGGTGTTACATTTTCTAACTTCCAGTCCATTGGGATCATTTTAGATTCTAGGGAATTATAGAAAATCATATTAAGTGCATCCAATAACCCTTATTATTTCTTTTGGAAACCTATGATGTAGGCTATCAGGTCCTGGGGGTTTGTCAACTTATGGTCCCTTAACTTTCGCTAATACTCTTTTCTTTGATATTAATTACTTTAAATTCTTCACTCTTATTAGCCCCTTGGTTATCTTCTTTCTGGTATATAATTTGTTTTTCCCACTGTGGAGACAGACAAAAAATGTTTGTTTAACCTTTCTGCCTCATTCCGCATGATGATTTCTCATGTCTCTGCCTCTAAAGGACTGTTCTTCCTTAGGGTAGGCTCCCCCACCAAAACTTTAGCCAGTAGGGTGGGGACGATCGTCTCCCATATAATTCAGCCCCTTGCCTCTGTCATGACTATTATATCAAACCTATTTATCTCTATTTGTGCCATTAGTTTGTCTTATCATCTTTTGAATGTTTCATGCATTCAGATAAAGAGCCTTTACTTTATTTTTTTAACCACAATACTTCACATAGACCTTATTCATTGATGCATCATTACAGCTGACCTCTTCCTGTTATACTGAGAGGGTTTGAGGAGTTAGGATCCATCATAAAATGCAGAACCTCAAAGGTAATAATCTCTGAGCAACTTGACAATCCAACTCTACTTGCCGTTACCCAAATCATGATAGTGCCCCATTGTCTCGATTTTTTCTCTTTAGATTTCTAAATCTCCCTTCACCTGAACCCTCTCCTCACTCTTAGGTTTGAAGCCCTATCCACAGCCCTGGTTAAACAATTCACCAGAATACTAATCCCAGCTCGGTTTAAGTAAAGCCCATCCCAATTGAATAGCTCTCTCTTTCCCCAGTACTAGTGCCAGTCCCCATGAATTGAGACCCCTTCTTCCCACAATACTCTTTGAGCCATACATTTTAATTCTCTAATCTGATTGACTCTACATGAATTGGTAAGTGGCTCAAAGATTATTACCTTTGAGGACTTGCATTTTATTTTGGATCCTAACTCCTCAAACCGTCTCTGTAGAAAATAATTGCTAGTTCTACCCATAGGGAGGATGTTGCTCTCATCGGGTGGGCTTGGCGGGGTCGCTTGGGAAGCCGACCACCTCGATTTCACGCTGTTGGGCCAATTAAGGCCTGCCCAGCCTGAAAGGCGAGTGGGAGTGCTCAGCGCAGCCTGTGCGGGAGGGCGGGGCGAGGAGGGCAGTCGTGAATTTTGTGCATGCGCGTAGAACTGCCTCGGGGAGATGAACATTTTTCAAAATAAAAATGAAAGGTTTTCAAAATGTTATGAAACATAATACAGGTCACATGAGCAGGGACACGTTGGGCAGAATTTTCCCATTGGTGTGCGGAGGCGGTCTCTGCACACATGTGCATAAAATGACGCGCAGTGACGTCGGGCGAGTGTCCCGATGTCACCGTGCGCCATCGCGATATTTCGTTGGGCGGGCACGTCTTGATCTCCGATGCCCGCCTGCCATTAAGGCTACTTAGGGCCCTTGAGGCGCCAATCAACCACGACTTTTTGGCGCCAGTGCAATCTTCAGGTCGGCGCAGGGGCACAATGGGCAGGCAGGTGGGATATATTTGTATAAACCTCATCCACGGTCAGGATAAGAGGGCTCAGTGGGGTCGCGAGTGTGCTCTGTCAAATATTGTTCTTTTTCAAGTTACTGATACTTACCTGTGTGATCTGCTATACTTCAAAACGCATACCAGCTTCATGGTCTGGACTCAACCTTCAGGTCAGCACTCTGCAGTGAGGAATCTTTTTTGGACCTGCATGTTTCAGAAAGCCTTCCCTTAGCCTGGGAATGGGATCTGAACTTTCCACTGGAGGTGCCTCCTCTGAGGAGGAAGGGAAGGCTAGAAGGGGGGAGGAAGCCAGAAGTGCACATTCAGCCTCCAGGGGAGCCACCTTTGGGAGGTCAGGCACAGGCACAAGGGGTAGACCAAGACGGAAGGGGCCACAGAAGATGCCACTATCCTGTTGCCAGGGTATACAGTCAGCGAAGCAGTGACCTCAATATGTCTGAGGTGCAGTGCTGGAAGAGGCTCCATCTCTCAAGGGAGACAGTCAATTATATCTGTCAGATGGTTGGGCCTGAGATCTCCGCAAACTGTGTGGATGGACACCCCATGCCGGTATCCCTAAAGGTCACAGCTGTCCTCAACTTCTATGCCTCTGGTTCCTTCCAGGGGTCAGTGGGTGATCTTTGCGGTGTCTCCCAATCAGCTGTCCACACTTGTGTCAAGCAGGTTACCGACACTCTGTTCAGGCATGCATTGACCTTCATCCTCTACTGTTAGCGCGCTGCCAACTCTGGTGCAGGCCCACCGATCAAAATATTGCACCAGTGTGCGATGATGTCAGGACGCTCGCCCAATATCATCTTGCATCATTTTATGCTCCATTGGGTCGGGCATGCGCCCACCCACCAAGCTAAAAATTCTCCCCCATGTCTCTGGTTCCAACATGAACCACAACAGCTGAACCCTCCCCCTCCTACTCTCAAGTTCTTTTCCGAGAAGCTGTCTTTAACCCTGGCACTAGGCAGGCAGCACAGGGCTCAGAAATTCAAACCTTCAGGGCTCCAAATCATGGCTGCGGAGAGCAGTATCTATCCCCCGGATTATACTGTTCCCATCATTACGACATTCCTTTTCACTCCCCCAACTTTGAGGAGGTGGTGGCAAGGTGATATTGTCATTGGACTTGGTATTCCAGAGACCCAAGGTAATGCTCTGGGGACCTGAGTTCGAATCCCACCACGGCAGATGGTGAAATTTGAATTCAATGAAAAAAAAATCTGAAATTAATGACAATGTCGATTGTCGTAAAAACCCATCTGGCTCACTAATATCCTTTAGGGAAGGAAATCTGCTGTCCTCACCTGGTCTGGCCTACATGTGAAAGCTTTCTGAACAAGGGCAGTTAGGGATGGGCAATAAATGCTGGCCTAGCCAGTGACACCCACATCCCATGAATGGAAAAAAAAAAAAACTTGAATGGGTTCCTTCACCATGGTCTATGGTCAGTTTTCCCATCCACCCAACAGTCCTTATTCTCATCCACACAGGGAGCAAGTACTGCACACCTGTTAGGCAAAATCAATGACTGAGGCTCCTCCATCACTACATCCTGGATTTTCATCGCAACCTGATTCACATGCAAACCTGTCTCTGACCATTGACCAACTCTAAAGTTCTACTTAACTTAAGGGGTGTGACTGTCTCCTAGAATGAAGTGTCCAGATAACTCTTCCCGCACCCACCTCATCCCACCCCAACCCCTCCAATGCTTACTATGTCAGCAACTCGGACTCCATCGCAATAACTTTGAGCCAAAGTTCCTCGAGCTGCAGACACTTATAGATATGGTTATCTGGGGTCAAAGTGCACTCCACAAGCTCCCACATCTTGAAGTAATGGCACATCACCTGTCTGATATGTCTTCTTAACCTTGTTTATTTATTTGATGAGTTATTAGTTAGTAATTTAGTAAAGTAATAGCAAGTTACCGTTTCGCAGCTTAGAGACAAAGGAAAAGCACTCGCCAGCTACTGGAGATAAAATGAAAATAAAATGGAGCATCGCCTTCCTCATAATTCGCTGCAACTGATCCATTGATCCACAAAGGCCCTTATTGAGAAACTAATTGTCGTAGCCTTGCCCCACCATTAAGATCAATGACAATTGCAAATTTACTGCATTTTAAGCCCCTGTTCACGCCACTGCCACTTAAATTGAAAAATCATGGTGTTGGAGACCAAGCAGCAGCCTGATTTATGTGTTTATTCAAGATGGTTGCTTCTGATGCCTCATTATCCACACTTAGTGCAAACAAGATCAATCCAAAGAGAATCCCAGACTCATCCTCATCAATCAACTTCAAAGCCACATTTCTGAGTACTCCACAAGGCATTAAATAAATATAAATCCTTTTTATGGTTATAACTTTTATAATCCACGTTCTCACAGGTTTGTATAACTCGCAAGTAACGACATAGACAAGAGCTAAATTATGCATCCAGAGAATAAGAAGAGAACATACCCTTAGTTTAAAAAATGTATCAGATGCAGCTCCAAACAAAGTTATTTGCATTCACCTTTTGAGCTGGTCAAGTTTGGAATGTTTTTGTTACTTTCAGAATTGTAATTAAATGTCAGAAATATGTGGAGAATTGAACATGAGCTATCATCACTTGTAGAAAAGCCACATGGCCACGTTTCACAGAGACTGCTCTCACTGTCGATCAGTTGAGTATTTCCTAATTATAACTTAAGCCTTGTAAAGCAAGCGGATTTCCGGGCAGCAGCATTTCACATTGTATCAGGGAGAGAGTGCCCAACGGATATTTTCTTAACAATTATAATAATTTATAATGTGAAAGTCCTCTTGGTGTCATGTAAAACGTTTACAAGTGAGAATGGTTACAATTGCTGGATTTATGTTACCATTTCATTTTAAGCACCAAGGCCCAGATTGCACAGTTAGTGTTCAAGTGACAACACACGCTGCTGACCTGGAAGAAAGCTACCCACAAAGATCTAGCAATCTCTGTAACAAAAGCAGAAAATGTTGGAAAAACTCAGCAGGTCTAACAGCATCTGTAGAGAGAAAAAAAAACAGTTAACGGTTCAAGTCCTTATGATTCTTCTTCAGCTCTGAAGGAGAGTCATAAGGACTCGAAATGTTAACTTTTTTTTTCTCTCCACAGGTGCTGTTAGACCCGCTGAGTTTTTCCAGCATTTTCTGTTTTTGTTTCAGATTTCCAGCATCTGCAGTATTTTGCTTTTATCTTAGCAATCTCTGTGCTAGGATTTTCCCTTTCCCAACATTAATTTGAATGTGGTGCCAAGTCATGGGAATCTCCAGGCATCCAACAGCATCAAGCAAATCACATTGAGGAATTCTCATTGACAGCAAACCAAGAAGTAATATGCACTGATTATCCTTATTGTTAAATTTTACAGAGAGTGGAATAAATGATGGTGCATACATATTAGAAGCTGAAATATCAAACAAACTTAAGGAAATTATAATTAAAAATGGAATTATCATAATGAAAAAATGTGACATTACTACAAATATGAATTTAGTTTTCCAGGGACAAAGAGGTTGTTCAGCAGTAGTGAGCAGGCAGCTAAAAACCTAGTTATACATAATCAACAAAACATAGCTTTTTAGGGGTTTTTAAACAGTGATATGACACTGTAAAAGGGGAAGTTCCTATTAGTTCAGCAATTTCTAAAGATTGCTATCTGTGGGAACTTCAACTGTGCAAACTGTGAAGGAGCAGAGAATCACTGACACTAACTTCTGAACTCCTGTGATTTAACATGTTGTTACAATTTGTATAGAGACTGATGACTTATAACTTATAAAAAGAAATTTGAACCTCAAGTTAATAGCTGAAAGAAGGACATGACAAAATTTCATGATTTAACTGTTAGGAAAAACTCTATTGACTAAACATTATCTTTGTGGTCAACTTATACTTTAAGCCACAAGACAAAATATCCCCTTCTTACTTTTAGCACAACTGAAAAAAAACATTATCAGATATACGTTATACCTATTAAGTAGATATTCAATTCTCTCAGAATCATTGTAAAGTGACTCTTAGCTCCCAAAGGTTTACTTATGTTCTTTTCCGTTCTCAGCCTGGTAACTTCTAACCCCAGAACTGTCCTTCAACATGGGAGTATTACTGAAGACCCTCCCTCTAGCACAGTTAGGTGAATCTTCTAGCTTTGTTTTAACTCCTTAAAAATTTTTCTTTTCAATTTGAGCGTGTGTTTCCTTTGGATTCTGGCATGGTAAACCATAGAGACTTTTAGTCTTTAGCTGCTGTCTCTCTACCAGATCCTGAAAAACCAGCCTGTTAGTTATATATGGTGATATTATAGGAATGCCTGTAACCTATCTCATAATGGCTTCCTCTCTACCCTTCCCATCTTAAAGCCCATCATCATGGCAGTGTGAATCACATGGGCCTAACATCCAGATGATGATGGGCTATCTTTGAGAGCCCAACTCTCTTTTATCTTTGGAAGTAAATGAACAGTTTTTAAAGCACAACTGTTTACAGCCTAACATTTTCAACACCTTTCTGGGACTTTAGAGACTCACAATCTATCCACTGTTAGCACACGAGTGCTGCCATTGTCTCCAATTGTGAACACCTTGCAACTACTCCCCAGTAAAACAACTGTGCCATTTTTAACCTCTAATAATCAAACCACCCAAGCTTGCTGTCAGGCAGACTGTAGAACAGGTCACATGACCTCCTTCATTTTACCTTAAAAAAAAGTCCCAAAATATATCAATCTTATAAACCTTATAATTGTAACAGTGGCAGAAGTTACTGTCAGTTTCACAAGGCAATTACAGTGAACACTGACAGAAAGCATACAATTAATGGTGGGGAATTACTATGACAATTGATTTTTCAACAGGGATCAGTGCAACAATGACAAACTTTGACATCCTTACAATCACAAAATCTGGGCCACAGAGATTTGTTATGTGTATGGATAGGGGAAAGACTTCTAGATATTCTTAAATGCCAGATTTGCTAAATTACAACTTATAAAAGCAAATACAATCTCCACCACCTTGGATTGGTATTGAACATTGGCTGCTCCCCTTTTGGTTCACTGCAGAACATTCTAACCAGTTCTCCTGCTAATTTTGGCATAGATTTGCCATTGGAGGATTGGAGAACAGGATGATATAACTTATGGCATTCAACAATTCCTTTTTTGCAGTTGAACACAGGTTATGACCTGACAAAGAGACATATCTGGTTCTATTAGTCATAGCTAAATTAATTTTCATCAAATGTATGCAGGCTGGCAAGGTTCAATGTGTATTCTGAAAATATTAGTGTCATGCATTTGGGTGTATTAAAATTAGTCATGAATTTTACGCACTTAAAACAGTGTAGAATGACACGCTCCCTCAGTCACACCTATGTGCTAATATGTATTTAGCGGTGTTATAGTAATTGCAATAATTCTGCTGGGAAATATGGATGAGCAGTAATTATCATAGGTGTGAAGTCATTATCAATGGAAATATTCTACTATACATGTTCTATCGCTCCATAATATACAATTCCAATATAGGTTTCATTATGAACTGCTGCTGAATCATCTTGTGCTAATTCCAGAATTTATATTCCTGAGTATTGCTGAAAAAAGAGATATGCAATCGAAGCTTGTTGTCTTGCGTTCATCAGGACAGAATTGCAACAATACCAAATCTCAAAGGGAACAACAATTTATACTGCAGGAGAAGGGGATGCTGATTGGTTGGCAAGTGGACTCTGATTGGTAGACACATTGCCATGGAGAATACACTAGGGAATGGCTGTCCCTCAAGCTTTTGTTTAGTTGAAAAAGGTGCTATGCATGAACATATTCTTTCTGTTTGCAAAGGACAGGGCCCTATGTGTGAATATATGTAGCTTCTAGCATGCGTAAATGAACCACACTGCAAGACTGACTGATAATCTTAAATTGGTTGTTAGTGTAAATTTTAGCTTTGACAGCATTTCTCTTTTCTCAGCAATACTCAAGCTCAGTATTACAAAGCAACTGTTTATGTTTCTGATTTTCTAGGTACCTGAAATGAATGACTGCTGGTTTGATCAGTGTCAGAAAGCTGACCTACATACGAACAGACAAAATAGGAACAGAAGTAGGCCACTCAGCCCCTCAAGCCTGTTCCACTATTCAATAAGATCATGGCTGATCTGTTTGTATTTTGAATTCCACATTCCCATTTGCCTCAGATAATCTTTGATTCCCTTGCCTAATAAGAATCTATCTACCCCGCCTCAAAAATATTCAATGGCCCCACCTCCACCACCTTTGGAGGGAGAGAATTCCAAAGTCACACAACCCTCTGAGAGAAAAGAATTTTCCTCATTTCTGTCCTAAAAGGGCAACCCATAATTTTAAAACAGTGCCCCCTAGTTCTGGATTCACCCAGCAGAGGAAACATCCTTTCCATGTCCACCTTGTCAATACTGTTCAGGGTCTTTTATACTTCAATCAAGTCACCTCTCACTCTTCTAAACTCCAGTGGAAACAAGTCCAGTCTGCCTAACCCTTCCTCATAAGACAATCTGCTCATTCCATGTATTAATCTAGTAAACCTCCTCTAAACTGCCTCCAACGCACCCTTGCTTTAATAAGGAGACCAAAACTGCACACAGTATTCAAGATGTGGTCTCACCAATGACCTGTGTAACTGAAGCATAACATTTGTACTTTTATGTTTAATTCCTCTCTTAATAAAGGATAGCATTCCATTTGCCTTCTTAATTACTTGCTGTACCTGCATACTTACTTTTTGGGACTCTTGCAACTAGAACACCTAGATGCCTCTGCATTTTGGAATCCTGCAGCCATTCTCCATTTAAGTAATACTCTTTTTTTTATTCTTCTTGCCAAAGTGAACTATTTCACATTTTCCTACATCATATTCCATCTGCCAGACTTTGCCCACTCACTCAACCTACCTATATCCGTCTGCAACCACCTTATGTCCTCTTCATAAGCTTCCCTGCCTATCTTTGTGTCATCTCTAAATTTAGCTACCATGCCTTCACTCCCCTCATCTAAATCATAAAAATAAATTGTAAAAAGTTGAGGCCTCAGCACAGACCCTTGTGGGACTCCACCCATCACATCCTGCCAATCAAAAAATGACCCATTTATGCATGCTCTGTTTTCTGCCAGCCAGCCAATCTTCCATCCATGTTAATATGTTACCCACTACACCATGAGTTGTTATTTTCCACAATAACCTTTGATGTGGCACCTTATCAAATGCTTTCTGTAAATCCAAGTACAGCACATCTATAGGCTCCCTTTTATCCACAGCACATGTTACTCCTTCAAAGAATTCCAATTGGTCAAACATGATTCCTTTTCACAAAGCCATGCTGAATCTTTCTTAGTACCTTGAATTTCTCTAAGTGCCCTGCTATAACTTCCTTGATGATCGATTCTAACACCTTCCCCAAGACAGACATCAAGCTAACTGGACTCTAGTTTTTGGTTTACTGTCTCCCTCCCTTCTTGAATAGAAGGGTTATATTTGCTACTTTCCAGTCTGATGGAATCTTCCCAGAATCTAGGGAATTTGGAAAATTAACACCAATCTATCTATGAACTCATTAGCCACATCTTTTCACAGCCTAGGATGAAGTCCATCAGGACCAGGAGATTTGCCAGCCCACAGCTCCATCAGTTTGCTCAGTACTTTTTTTTTTAATTCATGGGATGTCGGCTTCGCTGGCTGGGCCAGCATTAATTGCCCATCCCTAGTTGCCCTTGAGAAGGTGATGATGAGCTGCCTTCTTGAACCGCTGCAGTCCATGTGGTGTAGGTAAGGAGTTGTTAGGAAGGGAGTTCCAGGACTGCTGCTTCCCTACTGATTGTAATTTCACCAAGTTTCCCTTTCCCTTCCACTTCCTGATTACGGAAATGTTTCTTGTATCCACTATAGTGAAGACAGAAGCAGAATATTTGTTCACTTCATCCGCCATTGCCTTATCATCTACTATTAACTCCCCATTGTCACTCCCTAGAGGACCAGCACTCACTTTACTTACTTTTTTCCTTTTTAAATATCTGTGGAAACACTTGCTATCCATTCTTACATTTTTAGCTAGCTTCCTTTTATACCCTAACTTCTTTCTCCTGACCTTTTAGTCATTCTCTACCATTCTTTATAAACTGACCAATCACCTGACCTGCCAATCATCTTTTTGCAATTATATGCTATTTCCTTAAGTTTGATGCTTTCCTTAACTTCTTTAGTTAACCACGGATGGTGGGTCATCCCCTTAGAATTTTTCTTTATAGTAGGAATATACTTATTCCGAGTATTCTGAAATATCCCCTTAAATGTCTGCCACTGCTTCTCTCTTGACCTATCCCTCTAGCCTAGTACCCCAATTCACTTCAGCTAGCTCAGCTTTCATGTCCACATAGTTGCCCTTATTTAAGTTTAAAATGTTAGTCTTAGACCCACACTTCTCCCTTTCAAACTGGATGTAAAATCCATTCATATTGTGGTTGCTGCTTCCTTGGGGTGCCTTCGTTCAGAGATTATTAATTAATCCTGTCACATTACACAATAACAAGTCTAATATAACCTGCTCTCTGGTTGGTTCCAGCACATGGTGCTCTAAAAAAAAATCTCAAAAGCATTCTATGAACTCCTTAAGGAGACTACTACTGCCAATCTTATTTTTCCAATTTGCAAATTAAAATCACCCATGATTATTGCAGTCCCTTTATCACAAGCACCCAATATTTCTTCCTGCATACTTTGCCCCACATTGTGGTTACAGTTAGGGGGCCTGTAGACCATTCCCACTAGTGACTTATTCCCCTACTATTCTTCATTTCCACCTAAACTAATTCTACATCTCAATCTCCTGACCCAAGGTCATCTCTAACGATTGCACCAACACCATCCTTGATCAACAGTGCTACCCCTCCACCTTTTACCTGGCTTCCTACTCTTCTTGAATATCATATACTCCTCAATATTCAGGACCCAATCCTTGTCATCGTGCAGCCACATCTCCGTAATGGCTATCAGATGATATTTATTTACTTCATTGTGCGCTATCAATTCATTTACTAATGCCAAGCGCATTAAGATACAGAGCCTTTAGTCCTGTCTTTTTGTTATCTTTGTAACATTTAGTCTTGACTATTAGTATATTCTTAGGTTTTATCTCTCTGTCCCTTCCTGCTATTTTATGACCCTCATTTCCCATATTACTATTATATAGTCTCCTGCTTTGAATTTACCACTTTAATTTGCCACATCTACCCAAGCTTGATCCCTCACCACCACCACCCCCCCCCCCCCCTTGTTTACTTTAAATGTCTCTCTACTTCCCTAGTTATGCGATATGCAAGAACACATGAACCAGCACAGTTCAGGTATACACCGTCCCAATGTTACAGATCCCACTTTCTCCAGTACTGGTGTCAGTGCCTCAAGAAACAGAACCAACTTCTCCTACATCAGTCTTTGAGCCACGCATTCATCTCTCTAATCTTATTTTTCCTATGCCAATTTGCATGTGGCTCAGGTCATAATCCGGAAATTATTACCTTTGAGTTTCTGCTTCTTAATTTGGCACAAAGCTTCTCATACTGACTATGCAGAATCTCCTTCCTTGTCCTGTCTATGTCATTGGTACCCACATGGACCACAATCACTGGATCCTCCCCTTCCCACTGCAAGTTCCTCTGCAGCCTTGAACAGATGTCCCGAACCCTGGCATCGGGCAGGCAACACAGCCTTCTGGACTCTCACTCTTTGCTGCAGAGAGCAGTGTCAATCCCCCTCATTATACTGTCTCCTACTGCCACTACATTCCTGTTTGATCCCCACAATTGAGTGGCTTCCTGTACCATGGTGCCATGGCCAGCCTGCTCGTCCACCTTGCAAACTTCGCTTTCGTCCACACAGGTTGCAAGCACCTCAAACCTGTTTGACAATTGCAAAGTCTGAGGCTGTTCCACTACTTTCTGCTTGGTCCCATTACCTGCCTCACATACAGTCACGTCCTTCTGTCCCTCACTGCTGACCAAAGCAGACAATCCTATTCTAAGAGGCGTGACTGTCGTCTGGAACAAAGCGTCCAGTATTTCACCCCCTCCCTTACGTTGCAAAGTGTCTGCAGTTCATCTTCGAGATCAATAATCCTGATCTGGAATTCCTCAAGCTGCTTACGCTTCCTGCAGACGTGTTTGTCACGGATCGCCTTGGTATCTGAAAGCTCCCATAGCTTGACACCTGTCTTGCCATTGTTACTTATGTTATTTAGTTAACTCGATTTAATTACCCACTTAATTAACTTAGAATAATTCCTTTGTATACCACACCTCTTTCCCCATGCATTGAATTCCCATGCAAACTGAATTTGCTGCTCAGTCTCCGTGTCACTCCAGGTTAGTTGCTTGTCTCCTCGTGCACCCCTTACTGATCATGCAGTTTGAAAAACCTGTCTCTTTTATAGACTCTCTGAGTCCTTAGCTAGTTTAGCTTCCTGCTACAGTAATTAATACCACTGAACCAACTGCATTCAGGTGATTGATAGATAACTATCATTCCATGCAGTTATTAACAAGCTAACCCAAATTACTTGAAGGTTAGTGCTATGTCAGATCTTGAATCTTAATCTATAGTTAAAACTTGAAAGGGGCTTACCAGAACTTACCACATGAACCTAAAAGTACTGCTCACTCAGTCTCCGTCTCACTCCAGCATAATCTCCTATCTCCTCAAGCCTCCTTGCCACTTATTGAAGAGGTTATGGGGAGACTTCAATCACACAATAACCACACAGTTCATGCACAATTCCACTTAGTACAGACCTATTGCAATGCTCATCGATAGCTGACATTCCAAAGCCTGAAACTGTTCGGCTTTTGATTATGTGTGTCTGCTGTGTGCAGTGAATCAAGCCTGTGGGTGTGCTTACAGAGAAACAGAAACAAGCAGTAGGATTGTGGCTGCAGACATTATAAAAGCATTGAATTAAAGCTCCCATTTTTGCATAGAACCTGGTGTGTCATCTTTGCATATCGCTGAGGCACAAAGCACTATAGAAACCATCAAGATCAAAGATGGATATCTGTTAAAATTACCTCTATATAAGCTCAGGTCCCTTTGACATTATGTTGGCTGTAACAACAAGAGGTTTATCACAGGGCCTTCGGTAATGTAAATGGTCCTGTATGTCAATGGAAGCATTGAAAATCTATTTTGAAAGAAAGTTAATTAGTGCTGGATGGTTGCAATTCTTATTGCAACTATCAACTTTGATCTGGTGTGTGAAAACTATTTCCACTGACAAAATTATTTAACTGAACTTATTAAAACAGATAAACTTGACATTAACATTGACAAGCAGAGTCCAACTTCACACTCCCATTGAACAAGACGACAATTAGGAGGCACTTCCAAAGCTCAGTACTTCCTTCTAAAATCAAACATTTGCCATACTTAAGGAACGATATTCCAACATTGTGTTGCTTGCGAAATCCTGCCCATTGGCAGCAAGTATCATAATTTTTTGTGCTTGTATTTCTGATATGCAGTTCCATCAGGTTAAGCTCCCCACGGGAAACATGAGCTTGTGTAAATGACCCATTAGTCTTCACAGAAAAGCCAGTTCAGATCCCTGCTTCGCATTAAAGAAACAATATGCATTTATATGGCACATTTCACATTGTTAGAATATGCCAAAGCAATTGATGACCAATAAAGTGCTTTTGAAATATAATTATTGTTACAACAAACATGATAACTAATTTGTGCACAGCAAAGTCCTACAAACAACGATCGGATAAGTGGCTGGATCATATGTTTTGGGAGAATTGTAGATATTTGCCAGATTACCAGACCTCCGTGCTGCTTTTTGAATAGCCCCATGGGACTCTTTAGATCACCTCAAGCTCCATTTAACATCTCACCCGAAAGACAGTGCCTCAAATTGTCACACTAAGCCTGAAATGTGATTGCTGTGAATATATGTCCCATCCCTTGTTTTATTTTTGCTTTACACAGACAACAGCTACTGGCCCTGAAATTCTTAGTACAGTATCATGGAATCATACAGCACAGGAGGCCATTCAGTCTATCATGCCTGTGCCAACCATTGGAAAGGGCTATTCAATTAGTCACAATCCCCTACGATTTCCCTGAGACCCTAAAAGCTTTCCTTTTCAAATATATATTCAATTTCCCCTTTGAAAGTTATTACATGATATTTAGTGCGAAAGATAGATTTGTCTTCCAGAACAGTAGGAATAGCATTGCTGAGTTTAGCAGGCTGTGTCTGAGTGAATTCTATTGTATAACACAATACAATTCCTTCATTTTGAATCACCTAGTATGTATAATTTCTCTACAACTGTTGCTATTGCTGCATGGTTTAGATGCTATTATAATGCTAATGATGAAATCTATCTATCATAATTTAATCAAGTAATGACAATACTCCAAAATTCATCACTGATAAAATACTGATCCAGGGTATAAACGTTATGCACATCGATCTATATTCCCTGTCAACAGACTGCACTTTCTGTAAATACCCAGAAAGTCAGGATGGAGCCACAATGTCAATGTTGCCTCTATCTAAAATTATGTTGGTTCCAGAAGTCAAACTGAATTGGACACAGGTCAGAAACATTTATCATTAGAATTGAGCTGCTCTTTGGCTCTGCACCAAGGAGTTTTATGCTGCCCATTCCAACATCTCTCCCTTTGTTCAACGGGGGTGTTCTGATTGATGACACAATCATACATATACTTGCAAACATTTTTCAGACTGTTTCAGCTCCAGACACAGTAAATATCACTGTCTCTAAAGTAACTGACAGTTGGCACTCCCCCATTTTTTGTTTGTCCAGAAGTAGTTTACTCTCAGCACAACCTTTTAGTTGCCATGCTACCTGTTGTGCATGTGTCCAGAAAACTCATTTGTAAGGCAGATCAAAATAAATTATTTCTCCATGATTTCATTTTCTAATTTATGAATAAAATTTTACCAACTTGTACCAACTTTATAACAGAAAATAAATATTTTAAAATGCCATTAACACTAATTTACCACCTGGACTTATTTAGTCACCTTTATCAAAGTCATTTGATATAGTTGTTGAAAATTGCACTCATCAGGACAATTCACAAGAAAGTACCAATGTCAGGGGAAACAACATATTTATACTGTATGGGAAGACAATGCTGATTGGTTGACAAGTGGACTCCGATTGGTAGAGGCATTGCCATGGAAAATGTGCCAGTTGATGGTGACAGACAGTTAACTGCTAAGCATTGTTTGAAATTTAAGCCAGGTAGCTTGATTCTGATTGGTCAAGACACTGCCCTGGGCAATGAACCAGCAAATGGCTGTCACTTATTTTGTTTAACTGAAACAGGCGCAATGCGTGTACATGTTCTTTCTGCCTGAAAAGAACAGGGCCCTGTGTATTAATATATGTAGCTTCCAGTACACGCAATACGCCACACTGCAAGCTTGACTTACAATGTTAAATTGGTTGTCAGTGTAATTCTTAGCCTACTGAGGATTATTTAGCAAACATTGTCCAATCATGGAACCACATCTAACATTTGACTCTGTGTTGTGAGTTTTGTAAGCATGGGCTTACTTGTACCTTGTCTGTTGCAAACAGCGGAAAGGACATGCTGTTTTATCTACGAGTCTTTGGGACATATGTCTTACATACCTAGCATCACACTGGAACTGTATGTCATGAACAGGCCCAAGGCCCTCACTTTCGGCCTTGAAAAGTGCTCAGTCTACCTCAGATTACCCTGGAAGGGCGAGGTATCTCAAAAATTTGAGAAACAGGTGAAGCTAGCTGTTTCATGCTGCAGTAGCAACATGAGTGGTACTTGCCACTAAAAGGACGTTGCCATCAAGCCAATAAAACATTCTGCCTATTACATAAATGAGTAATGTGGTGTATGAATTTCAGTGTTGGTGTGATGCTAGGTATGCAGGCTGTACGTCCCAAAGACTGGCCGATTGTATCAAGCTGTATGTCCCTTCTGTTGTTCGCAATGGGCAAGGGATGGACTGTATCCATCCAGCCTGTGTTTGCCCATTCTACCAATAAAAGTCCATATGCCAATCAATCAGCATTCTCTTCACATTCAGTGTAAATATGTTGTTTCCCCTGACATTGGTGTTTTCTTGCATATTGTCCTGAGACGCAAACCTTCGAAAAAGAATCTCTTTTTTAAGCAATGCTCAGATTCTGTACTTCCAAATGATTACTGGTAGTTGAAAAGTTATCAACTTTCAGATGTACTTCCTAAAACACATTTTTCTGTAATGTCTGCTAGTTCCAGTTTTCATCTTTATTATATTTCATTCAAAAAGTTAAAGTGAATACAAATTTGACTCGGCAACAGTACTTTGTTCTGAAGGGCCTTGATCAAAGTGTGCTAATATGATATGGTATATGGTGTCAATGTTTCTCTGCTTATTATCCTGTATTTGTAAAAAGGACTTTAGGGAGAGAAAATTGGAAAAACAAATAAATTGCTGATTTACCATCAGAGACCCAGCCATTGAGAGTTTGGCAAGCCTGAATATTTAAGATCACAATGCTATTTTTACCAAACTCAGCATTGTCACCAAATCTTTGCCAATGGAAGCCTGGGAGATGGCCAATTCCAGTTCTACTTAAAAGGGTACTCCAGACTGGCCTCCTGTCTTCAACCTTCCATTCCATTCTGCCTGGAAGAGAAGCAATAGCAACAGGTGGAAGGACCAGATGGGGCTGAACTTTAAGAAGACTAACAGCCATCCTCACCACCCAGATATGGTGTACAGGCCCAAAGTGACATTCTGCATGTCCCAAAGAAGCTGTGCAGAAGGAGACTGTACCTCTCCAAGAAAACTCCCACAGACATCTGCTGCCTAGTGTAACAAGATCTGAAACCCACACCCACAGCTGGCATTGGCCTGTTGCAGCCAAAATTACTATGTGTTCTCTAGCTCTTTGCCTCTGGCTGCAATAAGGGGTATCAGGAGCATCAGGCAGTCTACATTTTCTACTTGCATAAAGTGGATGATTGATGTCATGTTGCTAAATCAAAAGAGTTCATCATATCCTCTGTGGAAAGCCAGAAACAGCAGGATAGTGCCTTGTACTTCACACATACTTCCCCCAAGTGTAAGGTGTCACTGACTGCCCACAGATCAACTTGAGGGCTCCTGCAAATGAGCCCACTGCCTCCATGGACTGCAAAAACTGTTATTCCTGTAACTGGTCTGCGATTCCAGCACCATATCAAACATTTCTCTCATGACATCTGTCGTGATGCTTTCGAATTGTGCAAATTCTTGATACCCTAACTCTTTAATCCTGAATAATAAGTGAGAGGACAGCTCCTTGGGGGCAAGGGGTTTGCTCTGCACACTTATGATTTCATGAAGGAACTCATGATTGCTGTCTGAACTATGCTACAACCACAGTTATAAGTTATATAGATATTTGGCATATTTGAAAAACACTTTTCACTGCCTAGGCAGCCCTGGTGGCTCCCTGCGATTACATCACTCAGGGGATCTCCTGTATGATTGGTGGTTTGCTGAGTATTGCAATGGAGAGCCAACATTAGGTGATGATCACCAACCAGATGACAAAGAGGACTGAGATGGCATCAAGGGTGATGAAGGGCACTAACACCAGCCTGTAGCCCCTTTGGTAGCAACACACTGAACAGTGCTTCAGCTGAGCAATCCCTGTGAGGCATTAACCGTCATGTCTCACATCTCTACTAGCCCTTCCACCCTCCAGTAATGAACTTCCAAAATTGATACAGATATCAATTGACATTGCAGGGTCAACAATTCCTACATCAACACTCTGCATTTAAAGATTTCACAAGGGTTTAGAATTTTTCTGGTTTACGCACAAAGTGTGGAAATAATTATCACCCAGGTGTTATCCCATAGTGCCTATCTTAAGTGATTTATACTGCTTAAGGGTTTTGATAGAGTAAATGAGGAGAAACCATTTCTTTTGGCAGTAAGGTCGGTAAGCAGGGGACACAGATTTAAGGTCAGCAAAGGGATCAAAGACACCATGAGGAAAACATTTTTACACAGCAAGTTGTTGTGGTCTAGAATGCACTGCCTGAAAGCATGGTGGAAGCAGATTCAATAATAACATTTAAAAGGGAGTTGGATAAATACATAATAGAAAAAAATGAGCAGGGTTATGGGGAAAAAGCAAGGGAGTGGGGCTAATTAGATAGCCCTTTAAAGAGCCAGCACAGGCATTTTGGGCTGAACAGCCTCCTTCTGTTCCATGATTCTATGAAGTAACAGGGAGGTGGAAAGCTGTTGTAGATAAATTAAGGGCTTTTGTGATAGTGGTTGGCAAATGCTAGTTCATGCCCAAGATCGCCCAGGGGCAGACTAAACTATTTCAGCAGCTGCTGGAACATTCAGGCCCAGCTGGCTGTTTGGCACCAGAGCAAGGAATAGAGCTTGTTGCTATCTCCAAGGACAACAGCACATCTCTCAGGATGGCAGGTGTTGTTTGAGTTTAGGGGAAGGAGGGGGAGATAGGCAATGTGAGGGTACAAATGTGCTGTCATCTGGAGAATGGCAATGTGTCCTATTTCCTACATCACTGCCCCAAGCTATGGTTCTTTGTCATTGATATGAGACTTTAAACTGAGGCTACCCTCCCAGGTGATGTGAAAGATCCCATAGCACTATTTGAAGTACAGCAAAAGTGCTGTCCCCAGTGACCGGGCCAACAATTTCCCTCAACCAACTGGTCATTGCTGTTTCTGGGAGGTTGATATGTGCAAATTGGCTGCCATGTTTCCTGCATAATAGCAGTGACTACACTTCAAAAATATTTAATTGGTTGTAAAGAACTTTGGGGTATTTCAAGGTTACGCTAGATAAATTCGAGTCTTTCTTTCTATTTGTATAGCCAAGGCAGGTGCATTAAACCTGATAGGGCGTTTCAGTGGTGTCCACCCTGAACTTTAGAAAAATACCATGCCAACAAGAAAACAGGCCTGGTGAAGCCTGAATAAATCCTCTCCACATCTATTTCCAAAAGAACAAGTGGGCCTCAGGGAGAATGTAACTAACTCGATCTGAGTTCGGCTACCTTCCCTACTAAATGTTTGGAACCTTCTTTAGGCCGATCGAGATCACTTCAGTGGAGCCTATCAAGAGGGTTCTGGATAAAATTTCATCAACAAACCCAGGACCTGGCTGAAGCACAGCCCACTAATGTAAGAGAGGCGGGTGGTCTAAGGCTCACCCTACTGGGATTTTAAGGGCAATGGCAGAATTGGTGAAAACATGGCATAACCACTGGAGGAGGAGGCTTCACAAATATCCCCATCCTCAATAATGGGGGAGCCCAGCACATTGGTGCAAAATATATTGAAGCATTTGCATCAATCTTCAGCCAGAAGTGCCGAGTGGATGATCCACCTCGGTCTCCTCCAGGGGTCCCCAGCATCACAGCCTATTCGATTCACTCCATGTGATATCATGAAATGGCTGAAGGCACTGGATACTGCAAAGGCTATGGACCCTGACAATATTCCGGCAACAGTACTGAAGACTTGTTCTCCAGAGCTTGCCGTGTCCTTAGCCAAGCTGTTCCAGTAAAAGTACAGCAATGGCATCTAACCGGCAATGTGAAAAATTGCCCAGGTATGTGCTGCACACAAATATCAGGCCAAGTCCAATCCAGCCAATTATCTTTCCATCAGTCCTTTCCTAACAGCACTGTGGGTGCACCTACACCATGGGGATTGCAGTCGTTCAAGAAGATAGCGCACCACCACCTTCTCAAGGGCAATTAGGAATGGGCAATAAATGCTGGCCTAGCCAGCGACGGCCACACCCCATGAATGAATAAAATGAACCAAGTACCATTTCAAATTCGAGGCCTCCTGGGCAGAACTGGGACTTCAACTGCTCAGGTATCAACAATTGTGTGGCTGTAGAGTTTTGTGTTAATACCCATTAATGTCTAAAACTCTGAGACACCAAGAATTGATAACAGCAACAACAAATTGCACAAAAGCAAAATACTGAGGATGCTCCGAAATGGGTGCAGAGAATGGTGAAAATATTTAGGAGGTCAGGCAGCATCTGTGTAGAGAGAAAGATTTCAGAGTGAAGACCTTTCATTAGAACTCTTCTGACAAAAGTTCATCAACTTGAACTTGAAAGTTCATCAAAGGTCAGTGCAAACAATAAAAGTCCATGGTGTAGGAGTTAATATATTGGCATAGATAGAAGTTTGGTTAGCTAACAGGAAACAGATGGTGGCCCTAAATGGGTCTTTTTTTGGTTGGTGGGATGAGCTGGGGCCTCAACTTTTTACAATTTATAAATGACTTGGATGAAGGGACAAATAATATGGTTGCGAAATTTGTTGACGATAGGTAAGAAAGTAAGTTGTGAGGAGGCTGTACGATGTTACAAAGTAACACAGATAGGTTAAGTGAGTGCGCAAAGACCTGGCAAATAGAGTATAATGTGGGCAAATGTGGAATGGTCCATTTTGGCAGGAAGAATAAAAAAGGATATTATTTAAATAGTGAGAGATTGCAGAGCTCTGAGATTCAGAGGGATCTGGGTAACCAAGTGCATGAATCACAAAAGGCTAGCATGCAGGTACAGCAAGTAATTAGGAAAGCTAATAGAATGCTATAATTTATTGCGAGAGGAATTGAATACAAAAGTAGGGAGGTTGTGCTTCAGTTGCACAGGGCACTAGTGAGGCCACATCTGGAGTACTGTATACAATATTGGGATCCTTATTTAAGGAAAGATGTAAATGCGTTAGAAGCAGTTCAGAGAAGATTTACTAGACTAATACCAGGAAAAGACGGGTTGTCTTATGAGGAAAGGTTGGACAGATTAGGCTTGTTTCCACTTGAGTTTAGAAGAGTAAGAGGTGACTTGATCAAAACCTTTAATATCCTGAGGGGTCTTGACAGAGTGGATGTGGAGAGGATGTTTCCTCTTGTGGGAGAATCTAGAACTAGAAGTCATGGTTTAAAAATAAGGGGTCACTCATTTAAGACAGAGATGAGGAGAATTTTTTTTCTCTTAGAGGGTTGTGAGTCTTTGGAACTCTCTTCCCAAAAGACAGTGGAAACAGGGTCTTTGAATATTTTTAAGGCAGAGGTAGGTAGATTCTTGATTAACAAGGTGATGAAAGTTTATCAGGGGTAGGCGGGAGGATACAATCAGATCTGCCATGACCTTATCGCATGGTGGAGCAGGCTTGAAGGGCTGAGTGGCCTACTCCCGCTCCTAGTTCATATGTTTGGATATAATAAATCATATTTGTATCCCACCTTTAATAAAGTAAAATGTCCCATGGTGGTTCCAGGCTCATTATAAAGCAAAATTTAACACTAAGCCACCTAAGGAGATATTAGGTTAAATGACCATAAGCATGGTGAAAGGAGTGGGTTTAGAAGTATCTTAAAGAAGGAAAGTGAAGCAAAGTGAAGCAGAGAGGTTTAGGGAGAGAATTCCAGAGCTTAGGGCCTCAGCAACTGAAGGCATGACTACCAATGGTGAAACAATTAAAACCTGGCATTCTCAAGAGGTCAGAATTGGAGGGGCATGGATATCCCAGAGGGTTTTCGCTCTGAAGGAGATTGCAGAGATAGTGAGGCATCTGACCCTGGAGGGTTTAGAAAATGAATTACCATTGGAACAAATAAGATGTGTCTTCAGTCATGAAGGACTGCAATGCAACCAGACTGCAATCCAGTGCAGAACCTATACCTATGCAGGTGCTATAATTGGTCAAGAGCTGAACCATCATTACTGCCAAAGTACTTTTACCAGAGCGTTAATTCTATTGTACTGGCTTTGAATTGTTTACAGAAAAGCTGTAAAACTCCAATCCAACTACTAAGCCTTGGAGATCGCTTCAGTCCAAAGCTGAACTGAATTCTAAATTTCTTCCAGATCAATAATGCATGACTAGAGAAAACAATGAAGAACAAATTCTAGTGAGGTAGTATCAAATTCCAAATGCAGATTATCATCTCTCTGCAGTAATTTAATATTCTGTTTTACCATCTGATATAGCACACATATTGGTTACAGCTCCCTTGCTAATTAGATAATAAGTTATACAAAACACAGATTCATCCTAAAACATGCTGTCTATATCACATCATGTCCCTTGGTGTGACATTCTTGTGTATACTTCAGTCTCTAATATAATGCATATTACTCATGGACTAAAATTCACATTCATTTTGTTTCATGTGGCTGGATTATATGCTGAGATCAGGCTTCTCCCACCCTAGCGTAAATGTCAGTGGTAAGCCTGCCTCTGCTTGGCCAGCTTGCCCCATTTTAATTTTTTGTCTGACGGCCCTTTAATTAATATGAGGCAGGACTTCTGTCAGACTCCAGGTGGAAGTCCTGCCTCAGAGCTGCCAGTCAATAGGACGACAGCAGCTCTGCATATCGGCAGCACCATCAGGTGCAGTGGCCACTGCTGGTGCTGCAGGTAAGCCAAGGAGGTGGTGTTGAGTGATGGTCCTGGACATCAAGTATATCCGAGATCTCACAGTGGCCAGGTTGACAGGCCCCATTGAGGGGGGTGGGGTGGTGGGTGGTGGGCGGTTACATGTTGGACAGGGCAGTGGGAGAGGGTGAACGTTGGGAGGAAAAACCTTTAGGAGGGGCCACCGATTGGGACTGGAGGCCCAACAAGAGGCACCCGTTCCCACCATTAAACTGGCCAGAAGCCCACAGGGCTGCACATTGAGCGTCGGCCTCTCCTGCCACCAATTAAATCAGAGTGGTGGTGGGACGAGGCCCTAATTGGGCTTTAATTGCCCACTTAAGGGACTCAGTTGGTCCATAGGCAGGCAACCCACCCAATGCTTCACCAACGCTTGTAAAATGGCAGTAGGTACAGATGGGCCGGTGGCAGATAAGCAGCCAATGGCACTTGCCGTAACTTACAGGTTCACCCTTCTGTTTTCCCACCCGCAGGTGAACCATGAAATTTAGCCCATGAGGTTCATATTTAGTGAGAAATATCAGTTTTTGCATCCAATCAAGTCATGTTGTATCAGATAAGCTTCAAATCACCTGCCCCTTTAAAACAAAAATCAATGGTAAAACAGATATGCATAGGGACAATTTTCTCAGTTGTCTTCCTCTACAAATATTTGGTCTCATGACCAATGTCAATTTACCATAAGAGCATTGCTGTTACTTATTCATTTCCATGTATAAGTAGCAAAAGAATGCTTCATATTCTTACTATTATGATGAGTCAGACATTAAAGCTCTTTCTCCACTACCCCTGCACATCCCTGTCTTTACTAACCAAAAGTGAACAGGAGGGACACATACAGTAGCATGCACACATTTGCCCTGGGGTTAATTTGAAGTTCTGCATGATGTACAAATGACAGCCTTGCCAGATGGGAAACTTAACAGCCGCATTGCTGCTTTGCCTCAGGGAACTGCAACCTTTGAATACTGAATGTCCTTTGCAGCTATTAAAGTGCAGGCATGTTTCCTTACACAACATCTGTCTGCTCTATTTTCTATACTTTTAAAAAATGTATTGCATTAATATTTTAGATCTTTTTCTTTTTTTGATCCTGTTTGGCCACTCGCTCTCCAATGGCCTCTTTCGCCCGAGACTGTAACTTTACATTCGGACTCTGGATACCCTTTCTGTTTCTGCAAATGTGTGAAGATTGATTAACAAGTATGCAGCTTTCTTTCTGCTCCTGCACCTGAAACTAATAAAGCTCCTTGACTGAGGTAAATGAGTTTTAGTGAGAGTAAGCGCTTTTATTGCTATTATTAGCAGATATTTAACTAGGGCAACCAAAGGAAAATCCATATTAGGGACAAAAAGAAAGACAGGAAACTGAAGGCTTTCTTTGGGAATTATTATCCAGGTTGCCTGCAGGTCTTTTTTTTCATTTCCTAGGGGGGTATAGCAGAAATGCCCTGAGAACAGCTTTAAATCCGTCCTCAAAATGGAATCACGGGTCAGGCTGAATGCAAGGAAAGGAAAGGGCTAAGGCTAAAAAGAACATTGCTTGCTGAGGTTGGAAAACTAGCCAATGAGGCCACAAGCAGTGTGTTAAGGGGAGTATAGAGATGTCCTGCATTATCTGGACTGCATGCTACCCCTTTGTTTTAGTCAAGTCCTGAGAAGCTGATGAACAAAATGAATGCCCTGACATATGTCAGTGCTGATGGTTCGATGATGCGGGGATCATTAAGTTTACCAACAGGACCGTGGCTGACACCCGAAAGACTGAACCAATGCACACATCACTCAGGGTGGTCAATAAAATTAAAGCAGTTTCTTTGAAAATTGAAAATATACATGGAAGTATTTTTGACACTAAAATGCAGACATCAGTCCTTTGCTTTAGCTTAGTTTTAGATGTTTTAGTAATTTTGCAGTTGCCTGTGTAGTAGGTGGTGAGGCCTCTTTGCAGTAGTTATCCCCTTCAGATAGAGTTTCATGACTATGATTTTCAGAAGGCTAACATCATTGTCTCATAAGCAGCCAGTAGATATTCTGTGTACATTGCTAACTACAAGCAAATAAACATAAAACTGTCCTATAGACTAGCTATCTAGAAGGCTTGGATTTTTGTCTCGTACATGTAGAAATGTGTCTCTGTAAAATTGGAAAGTGCATCTCTGATAGGCTACGGAAGATTGTTCAGCTATACCAACCATATGCAGAGAGCAGTAAGAATGCACTTAGCTGTACATGTTTCCTGAAATCAAAGAAGGAAAAATTTAAGCCAGCTATTCCAACTATAGATACCAGTACCAAGGAACAAGGGATCCAGGAGGAACAGCTAGCACCTCTTTAGATGAAGGTTCATCACTGTGATTTCACAGTAAACTAATACCATTGATTCATGAGTGACCACTTCATCACACCAACTTATAATGATGAGCTTGCAAACATTCTGAGCTTGCTAACTACAAACATTCAGACACTAATTTATTCTATAGGCCAGCTATCTTATGAGCTAAACTTGTCAGTTAACTAAATAGTTTAATCCTAAAGTAATCTCACCAATTTATATCAATTTCAGACACAATTCTCAAATGTAAATTAATAACCAGAATATAATTAGTACTGCATTATTTTAACATCGATTTTGAATCCCTGTTTTTAATTGATTGCATACTCAATGTTACTGTTAGCTATGAGCCTAAGATTAATAAACAATTGTTAGTTTATGACTTTGTTGTTTGACTTCTTTGCTAATTGGCAAGAAAGGTTAATTAATTCACATAGAAGCTTATGCAGATCCTGCTGGGAGGTTGGTTACATAATCTGAATCGGTTGTCGCAAGAGTTTGTCAAGCCAAATATCGGCACCATTAACTCCTAAGCATAAACTGGTGGTAAAACCCAGATGATTTCTTGATGAGGAGTGAAGACGAAGGGTTAAGGATTTACGTGGTGCAAATGATGAATTTTCTTGTCAAGGTACCAGGCCCAAAGTTCTTACAACAGGCAGGTGACATCTTGATTTAGCATTTTTGTTTTGAAGGATTGTACCTGTGACAAAGTGGCGTGCCCATGGGGCTGTCAGTATTAGGTATTAGCTCACAAGCATACAACCTACAAGCATCTGGAGTGACAACATCTGGGTAAATTTAACCCACCCATGTTTGTAATGTAGCCACTGTTCTTATGTAGTAAACAAAACAATCACATATGATCATAAAATAGCAAGAAGGGTCCTGTGGGCACCAGATGGGATTTCTCAACACTGAATTTCCCAGATCTTACCTGCTCATACTGGTCGGGTAGAAAGGATTCAGCTAGTCTGAAAACCTGCCTGGACAATTAACTGACTGAAAGAAAGATTTACATTTATATCATGTTATTCACAACCTTAGGATGTCCAAAAGTGCTCTACAATCAATTAAGCAATTTTGAACTGAGGTCATTTTTGAAATCTAGGTGGCCTTTTTCACACAACTAGGTCCCATGAACATCAGTGAGATTATGAGCAGATAATTTGATTTTTTGTGATGTTGTTTGAGAGATAAGTAATGGTCAGGACACCAGGAAGAACTCTCCTGCTCTTCTTCAAATAGTGCAATGGGATCATCCAGCTGAGATGACCAATGGGACCTCAGTTTATTGTCTGGGCTGTTAAATGCCAAAATGATGGAGCCACTATTCATTGTTAGTGATAGAATAATTATATTCAGTTGCTAACTGAGCCACTGAAAACTCGCACTGATTAAATCGTCAGTTACCACTATCAATAGCCAGGCTGTTGTCACTTAATGCACCACAATTTCATACTGGACAGATTTAATGGATCCAACTACAATCTGAGCCATTACTTTGTGACTACGATTCAAAGCCACCAGTAAGTATCCTGTCCAACTACTTTACATTTACCCTTCATTTCTATTGGCCTTTGATCAAATTAAATCAAAGGCAGATCTCTTATCATAGTTTTCTTGATCATCCTTCAAGGCAATGACGACCATATTTATCAGCTGCAGTACTTGGTGAGGTTCTGGTGGATAGATAAGTGACTGCTAAGGCCAGCCTGCACCCGAAGGGTTCTGCTGCATAAAGGACAGGATACTGTAGATGATTGAGTTTTGGAAGAATTGCTGGTTTGGGATTTCCTTTGCTTGCATTTTCTTTCTGCCTCTGATTTGCACTTGCTTTTGAAGGAAGCTGCACTGTTTTTGTTTGGTTGTGCCAGATGCAGTGATCCTGGACGAGCTTCTCCCAGACTTGCTAGACTCCCAGGACTCGAAGTCGATATCAGAGTGTCCTTGTAGTGCTTGCTTTGACCACCCTGATTCATTTTGGTAAGCCAGTGTCAGGCTTTCTGGCTACATGACCAGCCCAACTCAGTTGTGACTGTTTGTTTCAGTATGGTGTGGATGCTTGGTATGCCAGTTCAGGTGAGCACCTCAGTGCTGGTATTTTGTCCTGCCACCTGATCCGATCTCCAGAAGCTTCTGAAGGCTGCTCAAGTGAAAGTGGTTGAGAATCTTGGCACAACGCTGGGGAAGACAGTGGCATATTGGTATTCCAGAGACCCAGGGTAATGCTCTGGGGACCCAGGTTCGAATCCCACGGCAGATGGTGAAATTTGAATTCAATAAAAATCTGGAATTAGAAGTCTGACCGCGACCATGAAACCATGGTTGATTACCATAAAAACCCACCGGGTTCACTAAAGACCTTTAAGGAAGGAAATCTGCCATCCTTATCTGGCCTGGCCTACATGTGGCTCCAGACCCACATCAATGTGGTTAAAATGCCTTCTGAACAAGGGCAATAAATGTTGGCCTAGCCAGTGACACCCACATCCCCTGAATGTATAAAACAAAAACACAGTCCAGGTCCTGCATGTGTTACGGACCGGAGGATCCGATTTCCACTAATAATCCCACAGCAAATTCGTGTTAGGATTCATTCCGAAGGTTAGTTTATTGCACACATTCAAAAAAGAAGCAAAAAGGAGGGCCTGCAATGTCCCACTCCGCATTCATACAGTAAAGGGAGAGATAGAGAAATGAAGCTTTTACAGTACAAAGACCACAAAGAAATAAATATTGGGTCACGTGAGTTCCAGAGTACAGAATCAAAGTCCAGTGAGGAATTCTTTCACTGAGGTTGGTGGGCTGAAAACTGACATCGCTTTTCTGGTGGTGTTGATGTCGCAAGATGAAGTAGGCATGCAGAGCTGAATCAGTTTTGTAGGTGATGCTACAAAACTTCCAGAGAGTCAGGTTCGATGGGGGCCAGTTGTCCAACCTGGGCAAGGTTTATTTTAGTATGGCCAGCCAGTCAGATGCTAAACAGCAGACTGAAGCTTGCAGCTCAGGCAGGAAACATTAACCTGTTCAACAAGCCAGAGTCTTAGGTCATGTGACCTTACCTCTCCACAATGTCTTCAACAAAGGATGTTTATCCAGTGTTTGGAAATTGGCTTTGTGTTCCAGGCTGTTAACATTTCATTAAAGAGATGCTCTTTTGAAGGTTCGGTGTTTAGGAAGTCATTGTCTTCGTGGACTCACAGATTCCTCTAGCAAGCGTGGTTTGTCAAATGCAAATAGCCTTCCGGTAACTCCCTTTGAACTCGGGCTGTGCAGTCCCCAGGTGGTCTGGTAGAAGCTCCTTAGACACAACGAGGTGTGACATTCCTGAAACTGAGAAGTAAATTATTTTCCAAAACAAAAACAAAAAATTGCTGGAAAAACTCAGTAGGTCTGACAGCATCTGTGGCGAGAAAGACAGAGCTAACGTCTCGAGTCCGTATGACTCTTCTTCAGAGCTGAGAGAAGTAAAAATGTGGTGAAATTTATACCTTTAATGGGAGATGGAGCATGTGAAGCTGAATAGAAGGCCAGTGATAGGTGGAGGCAAAGGAGACATTGCCAAAGATGTCATAAACAAAAGGTCAAAGGGGCATGGATGGTGGTGGTACTGGCTAAAGGAGGTGCTAACAGTGATATTAAGGATAGAAAGCAAAATGTGATAATAGCAGGCCAAGGGTAAGCACTCTGGTAAAAACAACATGAACAAATAACAGATGACCCTTGTGGGATTGGGGTGGGGGGAAGGGACAGTGGTGGGAAAAATGATTGAAAATAGGATAAAAGGTGGGGATAAAACAATGAATAAAAATGAAAATAGATTTATAGGATAATAAAAAAAAAGTGGAAAAATAAATAAATAAAAATGAATGTTGAAAAAAGGGGATAAAAAAGGGGTGAGGATGGAGGAGAGAGTTTATGGTCTGAAGTTGTTGAACTCAATATTCAGTCCGGATGGCTGTAAAGTGCCTAGTCGGAAGATGAGGTGCTGTTCCTCCATTTTGTGTTGAACTTCACTGGAACATTGAAGCAGGCCAAGGCCGAATATGTGGGCATGAGAGCAGGATGGTGTGTTGAAATGGCAAGTGACAGGGAGGTCTGGGTCATGCTTGCGGACAGATCGAAGGTGTTCTGCAAAGTGGTCACCCAGCCTGCATAATGAACATGAACTCTTTCTTCCATCCACTTTTTTATTCCCTTTTTTCAATATTCATTTTTATTTTAATTTTTTGTTTATTTTTCCACTTACTTTCATTATTATTATTATTTTTTAAATTTATTTTCATTTTTATTCATTGCTTTATCCCCACCTTTTAGCCCATTTTCGATCTTTTTTCCCACTACCATCCCCTCCCCCCATCCCCACCCCCACACGGGTCATCTGTCACTTATTCATGTTGTTCTTTCCGGAGTGTTTACCCTTGTCCGGCTATTATCACATTTTGATTTCTATCCTTAATATCACCATTAGCACCTCCTTTAGCCAGTACCAATACAATCAACACCCCTTTGACCTTTTTTTAATGACATATTTGGCAATGTCTTCTTTGCCTCCACCTTCTATTCAGCTTCACCTGCTCCATCCCCCTGCCCCCGCCTTTAACAGTATAAATTTCATCACATCTTTACTTCTCTTAGCTCTTAAGAAGAGTCACACAGATTTGAAATGTTAACTCTGTCTTTCTCTTCACAGATGCTGTCAGACCTGCTGAGCTTTTCCAGCATTGTTTGGTTTCTGTTTCAGATTTCCTGCATCTGCAGTATTATGCCTTTATCTAAGTGAATTATTTCATACTGGAGACGCACAGATGATAACCCACAGATAAAGGATCAGCCATCTTAATGGTCTTTGTTCAGCCGAAAAGTCCAGTTGAAGAATAAGAAATAACTATAATGAGATTTTTTATAAAACCATGCAGTGTTAGGTTCTGTTCGTCACACATGCAAAGAGCAGAGTGGGCAAGACTTTCAGCTTGAAAGGCAGACCTACTCCTCTTCATTCCCAGATTGATTTTCGACCTCTGTCAAAGCCTACACTTGTTTTGGCAGCTCTTGCATGCGTCTTGTCGTCAATATAGACAGCTTGAGCAAATGCACTGCCAAGATAAGTGAACTTGGCCATTGCTGACGGGTTCTGGTCATAGACTGAAATACTGGACTCAAGATAGGGCTTTCCTGGAGCAGACTGGTACATTACTTCATTTTCCTTGTGCTGATGTAGGGCTGAAGTTCTTCCATGCATTGGAGAACATGTCCTTGCTACATTGCATGTCCAGCAGCTAGTGCACAGTCATCGGCAAACAAGAAATCATGAAGTATAAGCTTGAAGACCTTGGTCTTTGCCTGGAGTCATCTCAGATTGAACAGCTTCCCATCAATGCGATTTTCAATTTTGCTGCAAGGATCACCATTATGAAAGGTATTGGAGAGCATGGCAGAGCAAAACATGCTGAAGAGGGCGTTGGTGAGAAGTGACTGAAGCATTCTGGGAGAAGTCACCGCAGACACCGCAACTCAGGAGGGAATCAAGGAGAAGGACTCTTGCACTCAACAGGAGAAAGAGCATCCAACAGAGGGCACTGGTGAGAAGTGATCGGAGCACTCTGGGACAAGTCACCACAGACACCGCGACTCAGGAGGGAATCAAGGAGGACCCACTGTCAATGAACGGAAAAGGCCCAAACATTACATTGCTGTAGTGTTTCCATCCCTCCCTCCTCCTCAAACCTAAAAAAACAAGAGAGAGAGGAAGACTCAGTGCCTTCAGGAGTGCACCAGACCTGCGAGGGACACTCTTCTGAAAGTGGATTTTAAAGAAAAAGCAGCTGATTGTTGAGTAAATCCTGGGAGCATACTCGGAGGGAGGAGCACCGGGGCGGTGACCGCGGGACACAGAGTAACTGAAGCCAAAACTGAAAAAGTGACATCACAGGAAAGCTGTGACCTGAATGGTTGGTAGGAAATCTGCATCAAATTTGAAAAAAAAAACACTGCAAAGCTAATTAATAAATTAATTAACTAAGTCGAGATGGCTGGGCAGCTGATGTGCTGCAGCTGATGCGGGAGCTGGCAGATCCCATTGCGAGCTGTAGTGACCACATCTGCAGCAAGTGTTGGTTGCTGGAGGAACTCCGGCTCAGAATTGATGAGCTGGAGTCCGAGCTCCGGATGCGGCTGCACATCTGGGAGGGGGAGAGTTACCTTGACGCTTTGTTTCAGGAGGAAGTCACACCCGGTAGATTAAGTACCTCAAATTCGGTTAGTGGTCAGGGTCAGCAGTGAGGCAAGTAGAGGGGTCCTGTGTTCAGGAATAGAAAAGCCTCAGCTCTTGACCTTGTCCAACAGGTATGAGGTACTTGCTCCCTGTGTGGGAGATGAGCCAGCTGACCACGGCACCGTGGCACAGGAGGCCATTCAAGAGGGGAGAGCAAAAAGACAAGTGGTAGTTTTAGGGGATTCTATAATTAGGGGAATTGATAGCATCCTTTGTAAGCCGGATGGAGAGTCCCGCAGGGTATGTTGCCTGCCCGGTGCCAGGGTGAGGGACATCTCTGACCGGCTTGAAAGGATATTGGAGAGGGAGGGGGAGGATCCAATTGTTGTGGTCCACGTCGGGTCAAATAACATAGGAAAGACTAGGAAAGAGGACCTGTTTGGGGATTATCAGGAACTAGGAACTAAATTAAAGAACAGGTCCTCAAGGGTTATAATCTCCTGATTACTACCCGAGCCACATGCAAATTGGCATAGAGACGTGAGAATAAGGGAAGTAAACATGTGGCTAAAGGAGTGGTGCGGGAAAGAGGGGTTCCATTTTGAGTGGCACCGGCGTCAGTATTGGAACATGAGGGATCTGTATCGTTGGGACGGTCTCCACCTGAACCGATCTGGGACCAATGTTCTAGTGCAAAGGGTAAATAGGGTGGTCAACAGGACTTTAAACTAGAAAGTGGGGGAGGGGTGGAGGGAAGGGTAAAACTCCAAGAAACATGACTAATGGGAAACAAAGCAGCAGGTTAGTGTGTGGTGGGGTTGGATTCAACTTCATGGAAAATTATGAAAAAACTGAAAAGAAAGGAGAGCCCAGGAGAGGCTATTAAGGTCTCCAGAACACAAAATAGGACAGATTGTTTGGAAAGGCTAGGAATCTAACTTCAAGCACATCAGATAAAGGGACGACAATGAGAAAGGGGACAGGAAATACAGGACTGAAGGTGTTCAATCTGAAAGCACACAGCATACGAAATAAGGTAACTGCGCTTGTGGCACAGATTGAAATTGGCAGGTATGATGTGGTGGGCATCACGGAGACATGGCTGCAAGGGGATCAGGACTGGGAGCTAAATATCCAAGGATATACATCCTATCGAAAAGATAGGCAGGTTGGCAGAAGGGCTGGAGTTGCTTTGTTAGTAAGAAATGAAATTAAATCAATAGCAAGAAATGACATAGGGTCAGATGATGTAGAATCTGTGTGGGTAGAGTTGAGGAACCGCAAAGGTAAAAAAACCATAATGGGAGTTATGTACAGGCCTCCGAACAGTAGTCAGGATGTGGGGCACAAGATACACCAGGAGATAGAAAAAGTGTGTAAGAAAGGCAACGTTATTGTGATCATGGGGGATTTCAATATGCAGGTAGACTGGGAAAATCAGGTTGGTAGTGGATCCCAAGAAAAGGAATTTGTGGAATGTCTACGAGATGGCTTTTTGGAGCAGCTTGTGGTGGAGCCCACTAGTGAACAGGCAATTCTAGATTTAGTGATGTGTAATGAGGCAGATTTAATAAGGGAGCTTAAAGGTGAAGGAACCCTTAGGAGGAAGTGACCATAGTATGATAGAATTTACCCTGCAATTTGAAAGGAAAAAGCTGGAATCAGATGTAATGGTATTACAGTTGAATAAAGGCAACTACAGAGGCATGAGGGAGGAGCTGGCCAGAATTGACAGGGAGATGAGCCTAGCAGGAAAGACAGTGGAACAGCAATGGTAGGAGTTTCTGGGAGTAATTTGGGAGACACAGCAAAAATTCATCCCTAGGAAGAAGAAACACACTAAAGGGAGGACGAGGCAACTATGGCTGACAAGGGAAGTCAGGGACAGCATAAAAGCTAAAGAGAAAGCATACAATGCGGCGAAGAGCAGTGGGAAACCAGAGGATTGGGAAGCCTACAAAGACCAACAGAGGACAACTAAAAAAGAAATAAGGAGGGAGAAGATTAAATAAGAGGGTAAACAAGCCAGTAATATAAAAGAAGATTGCAAGAGGTTTTTTTAGATATATAAAGGGTAAGAGAGAAGCAAAAGTGGATATTGGGCTGCTGGAAAATTACACTGGAGAAGTAGTAGTGGGGAACAATGAAATGGTGGAGGAACTGAATAGGTACTTTGCATCAGTCTTCACGGTGGAAAACATGAGTAACATCCCCAAAGTTCAAGAGAGTTGGGAGGCAGAGGTGAGTATGGTGGCCGTTACCAAGGAGAAGGTGCTAGGAAAACTGAAAGGTCTGAAGGTGGATAAATCACCCGGACCAGATGGATTACACCCCAGAGTTCTGAAGGAGATAGCTGAAGAGATAGTGGAGACGTTAGTGGTGCTCTTTCAGGAATCACTCAAGTCAGGGAGGGTCCCAGAGGACTGGAAAATCGCTAATGTAACCCCCCTGTTTAAGAAGGGAGTGAGGCAAAAGACGGGAAATTACAGGCCGATTAGCCTGACCTCGGTCGTTGGTAAGATTTTAGAGTCCATTATTAAGGATGAGATTTCAGAATACTTGGAAGTGCATGGTAAAATAGGGCAAAGTCAGCATAGTTTCACCGAGGGGAGGTCATGCCTGACAAATCTGTTAGAATCTTTGAGGAGGTAACGAGTAGGTTAGACAAAGGAGAGTCAATGGATGTTATCTACTTGGACTTCCAGAAGGCCTTTGACAAGGTGCCGCACAGGAGGCTGCTTAGTAAGATAAGAGCCCATGGCATTAGAGGCAAGGCACTAGCATGGATAGAAGATTGGCTGTCTGGCAGGAGACAGAGAGTGGGGATAAGGGGGTCCTTCTCAGGATGGCGGCCGGTGACCAGTGGAGTTCCGTAGGGGTCAGTGTTGGGACCACAACTTTTCACTTTATACATTAATGATCTAGATGAAGGAACTGAGGGCATCCTGGTTAAGTTTGCAGATGATACAAAGATAGGTGGAGGGACAGGTAGTATTGAGGAGGCGAGGAGGCTGCAGAAGGATTTGGACAGGTTCGGAGAATGGGCAAAGAAGTGGCAGATGGAATACAATGTGGGGGAGTGTGAGGTCATGCACTTTGCTAGGAAGAATAGGGGCATAGACTATTTTCTAAATGGGGAGAGAATTCAGAAATCTGGAGTGCAAGGGGACTTGGGAGTCCAAGTCCAGGATTCTCTTAAGGTTAACTTGCAGGTTTAGTCAATAGTTAGGAAGGCAAATGTAATGTTGGCATTTATTTCAAGAGGACTAGAATATAAAGGCAGGGATGTGCTGCTGAGGCTTTATAAGGCTCTGGTCAGACCACATTTAGAGCATTGTGAGCAAATTTGGGCCCCAAATTTCAGGAAGGATGTGCTGGCCCTGGAGAGGATCCAGAGGAGGTTCACGAGAACGATCCCAGGAATGAAAGGCTTAACATATGAGGAATGTTTGAGGACTCTGGGTCTTTACTCGATGGAGTTTAGAAGGATGAGGGGGGATCTGATTGAAACTTACAGAATACTGAAATGCCTGGATAGAGTGATGTGGGGAAGATGTTTCCATTAGTAGGAGAGACTAGGACCTGAGGGCACAGCCTCAGAGTAAAGGGAAGACCTTTCAGAACAGAGATGAGGAGAAACTTCTTTAGCCAGAGAGTAGTGAATCTATGGAATTCATTGCCACAGAAGGCTGTGGAGGCCGGGTCATTGAGTGTATTTAAGACCGAGATAGATAGGTTCTTGATTGGTAAGGGGATCAAAGGTTATGGGGAGAAGATGGGAGAATGGGGGGGAGAAGATGGGAGAATGGGGTTGAGAAACTTATCAGCCATGATTGAATGGCGGAGCAGACTCGATGGGCCGAATGGTCTAATTTCTGCTCCTATGTTTTATGGTCTTATGGTTAGCGCTAACATAGGCCCTGTTTAATGACTGGGAATGGATTAGAAGACTCACCATCATCTAGGCCACATGCAGGTTTGCCTTTATGGAACTGTTGAACTGATGAGTTTCTCAAGGCAGCCGAATTTCTCCATTACCTTTCAAAGTCCTCATGGCTGACTATGTCAAAGACCTTGGTCAGGTCAATAAACATGGTGTAGAGGTCCATGTTCTGTTCTTGGCATTTCTCCTGGAGCTGTCTAACTACAAACACTATGTCAGTGGTTCCTTAGCTTTTTCTGAAAATGCACTGACTCTCTGGCAGCAGGTTCTGGTCAAGATGTTGCACTAAGTGGTTCAGAAGGGTTCTGGCGAAGATTTTGCAGCAATAGAGAGGAGTAATGTTCTTCTCTGATTGTCGCAAGAATAGTGAGTTCCTTTCCGTTTACACAGGTGGTCAGTGGAGGTATCTATGTTATCATGCGGGATGGTTCCTTGCTCCTACATAGACTGAAAGAGTTCAGTGAGCTTCTTGACTAAGCATTGACCTCCAGCCTTGTAGACCTCAGCTGGGTTGGCATCAGTTCCTGGAGCTTTACCACCAGACAAGAGTTTTATTGCATTTGTTGTTTCTCACTGTCTGAGAGGGTCATCGAGAGAGCAGCTGATAACAACCTATGGCATTCTGTTAGTTGTTTCTTCATTGATAGTTGAAGGCCAATTGAGGATGTGGTTAAAGTGCTCTGCCCCACTTTCTAGAATTTGGGCTTTTTCTGTGAGCAGTTTTGATCCATCAGCACTGGGAACTGGGGCTAATACAGACAGATTTCAGAACTTCATAGAATCTCTTGCATGTGGTCAGCATATGACTGAAGTTCGTCTGCTTTCTGATTCAGCTGACTGTCCTGTACCTCTTTGACCTTGCTTTGGACAATCCTGTGGATGTTTCAGCAGGCACGTGTGTGGATAATGTTGACTTGTCATTGAGATAAACCCTATAGAGATAGATGATGTTTCTCCTCCAGTAGTTTCTGGATTACCTGAAAACAATCTTGATGCTTACGAGAGGTAGGGCCAAGGGCCTCTAATGTAGTGGAGTACACTATAACCCTGAAGATCGCCCGATTATCCTCAATGCAGTGAAGGTCCATTTTCTCTGTGCACATGCAATTCTTGAGTTTCTCTGACAGAGATTCCTTCATGACAGCCTGTTTGAGCCTTAAGACATTGAGACACTTCTGGACCTTCAAGCCATAGGGCATCCAGGGGGATAGATCTTGACTTTTAGCTTCAAAATGGAATGACGGTGGTCAGTCCAGCAGTTAGTTCCTCACATGGCATTCATTAAAGAGCATTCTGTCTGTCCCTCTGCATTCTGATGACATAGTCGATTAGATGCCAATGCATAGGACAGGGGTGCATCCAAGATGTCTCGTTGCAGTTAAGATAGTGGAAAACTATGTTGGTGATAAGAGCTCGTGTTCAGCACACATCTACAGCAAAAGGGGACTATTGCTGTTACAACTGCCAAACCTGTTTTTCCCGGTGACCCCTTCCCAAGCCTGATGATCTGCACCAAATCTTGCATTGAAGTCACCACGAATGGTTAGTTTGCCGGACTTTGGCAACCAAAGAGTGGAAGCCATCATAGACTTTATCCTTGACATCATCAGCATTGGTCATTGTACACACTGATGAGAGCTGCTTGCTTGTTGCCAGGCAGGAGGAGGTTAAGCAGCATCAGGTGATCATTAACACTCTTGGAAAGCAAGTCATCTTACTGATGATATTTGGATTTTGTACCTAGCCAGCTCTCTGCCAACAAGAGCAGCTCTTCTATCAGGTCTATCAGCTGTGGTGTTGTCCATGAGGGTGTGCATGTTCCATGCGCCAATGGTGACCTGCTGCATCGTCACTCACCCATTGCCACTTGTGGACTTGTGACAGATAATGAATGACATGTGATAGAAAGGTGATGAACATGACTTGCACATGATAAAAACAAAAAACTGGGTTTGCTGGAAATCCAAAACAAAAACAGAATTACCTGGAAAAACTCAGCAGGTCTGGCAGCATTGGCGGAGAAGAAAAGAGTTGATGAACTCTTTTGTTTTTATCTCTGTGTTTAATTGACTGCCACTGCTCTTTAAGAAATGCCGACCTTGAAGAAGTTATGTTTGTCTCTGCGACAAGATTTCCGTATCTCTCTTTTGCCTTGCTCACCTTCATTGCTTTCCATTTCTCTCCTGGTGTTTGACAAGGTGTTTACTAAAACCCGCTTTCACAGCCATATCTCCTTTCTCAGTGACTGTCTCCGTCTCCGACTTACCCCACGTGGATTTCAACTGAAATTCCACCCCTCATGTTTCGAACCCATCCAGGATTACAGGTATCTCCGGGACATAAAACGTTTCTCAGACTGCTGTTCCCATCACATTCTGAGATCCACACTCAGTGCCATGCACCGCCATACGAACACACTCGACCTCTCCCTCCAGCAGCACCGCCGTACCCTTTTTCAAAGCTGCGTGTGCCCCCAGTTTCATTTTATTCTTCGTCTCATCCGATGCCTCAACAAGAAACTTTTTCTCTTTCTCTCAAGTGCTAAGGAACGCAAGCTCCAACAACTCATCGACACCAACACCCATCTAGGACCCTCTACCCCTGCCTGTCCCTCCGTCCCCACCCCATCTTCCAATCCCAGCCCCAGCCGTGTATTCACTATACCCCCTGACTTTCCCCTCTCCGATGCTGAGCGTTCAGTGCTCAGCAAAGGACTTAGTTTCATACCCTTACGCCCTCGCCTCAATGAATTTCAGGCTCGGCACGATGCTGAACTCTTCTTCCGCCGTCTTCGTCTCCGGACTCACTTCTTTGGGCAGGAGTCCTCTTCCCGTTCAATGGATCCTTTTACCCATCTCCAATATTCTCCCTCCACCTGGACACCTCCCTCTTACCTTCTCTTGATCTTTTCATTCAGAACTGTCGGCGCGACATTAGTCATCTCAATTTCTCTGCTCCTCTCACCCATTCTAATCTCTCTCTCTCTGAACTTACTGCACTCCGTTCTCTCAGGTCCAACCCTGACATTGTCATCAAACCCGCTGACAAGGGTGGTGCTGTTGTTGTCTGGCGCACTGACCTCTACCTCGCGGAGGCTGAGCGTCAACTCGCAGACACTTCCTCCTACCTCTCCCTGGATCATGACCCCACCACTGAACATCAAGCCATTGTTTCCAGGACTGTCACTGACCTCATCTCCTCTGGGGATCTTCCTCCCACAGTTTCCAACCTGAGAGTCGCCCAACCTCAGACGGCCCGTTTCTACCTCCTACCCAAAATCCACAAACAGAACTGTCCCAGTAGACCGATCGTGTCAGCTTGCTCCTGCCCCACAGAACTCATTTCTCATTATCTTGACTCTCTTCTCTCTCCCCTTGTCCAGTCCCTTCCCACCTACATCCGTGATTCCTCTGACACCTTACGTCACATCAACAATTTCCAGTTCCCTGGCCCCAACCGCTTCCTCTTCATCATGTATGTCCAATCCCTCTACACCTCCATCCCCCACCAGGATGGTCTGAGGGCCCTTAGCTTCTTCCTCGAACAGAGACCCGAACAATCCTCATCCACCACTATTCTCCTCCGTCTGGCTGAACTTATTCTCACACTGAACAATTTCTCCTTCAACTCCTCTCACTTCCTCCAAATAAAAGGTGTGGCTATGGGTACCCGCATGGGCCCCAGCTATGCCTGGAAAAACTCAGCAGGTCTGGCAGCATCGGCGGAGAAGAAAGGAGTTGACGTTTCGAATCCTCATGACCCTTCGACAGAAGTTCTGTCGAAGGGTCATGAGGACTCGAAACGTCAACTCTTTTCTTCTCCGCCGATGCTGCCAGACCTGCTGAGTTTTTCCAGGTAATTCTGTTTTTGTTTTGGATTTCCAGCATCCGCAGTTTTTTTGTTTTTACCCCAGCTATGCCTGTCTCTTTATGGGGTATGTGGAACATTCCTTGTTCCAGTCCTACTCCGGCCCCCTTCCACAACTCTTTCTCCGGTACATCGATGATTACTTCGGTGCTGATTCATGCTCTCGTCGGGACTTGGAAAAATTTATTAATTTTGCTTCCAATCTCCACTCCTCCATCATTTTCACGTGGTCCATCTCTGACACTTCCCTTCCCTTCCTTGACCTCTCTGTCTCAATCTCTGGTGATAGACTGTTCACCAATATCCATTACAAGCCTACCGACTCCCACAGCTACCTCGACTACAGCTCCTCACACCCCGCTTCCTGTAAGGACTCCATCCCATTCTCTCAGTTCCTTTGCCTCCGTCGCATCTGTTCCGATGATGCTACCTTCAAAAACAGTTCCTCTGACATGTCCTCCTTCTTCCTTAACCGAGGTTTTCCACCCACGGTCGTTGACAGGGCCCTCAACCGTGTCCGGCCCATCTCCCGCGCATCCGCCCTCACGCCTTCTCCTCCCTCCCAGAAACATGATAGAGTCCCCCTTGTCCTCACTTATCACCCCACCAGCCTCCGCATTCAAAGGATCATCCTCTGCCATTTCCGCCAACTCCAGCATGATGCCACCACCAAACACATCTTCCCTTCACCCCCCCGTCGGCATTCCGTAGGGGTCGTTCCCTCCGGGACACCCTGGTCCACTCCTCCATCACCCCCTACTCCTCAACCCCCACCTATGGCACCACCCCATGCCCACGCAAAAGATGTAACACCTGCCCCTTCACTTCCTCTCTCCTCACCGTCCAAGGGCCCAAACACTCCTTTCAAGTGAAGCAGCATTTCACTTGCATTTCCCCCAACTTAGTCTACTGCATTCGTAGCTCCCAATGTGGTCTCCTCTACATTGGAGAGACCAAACGTAAACTGGGCAACTGCTTTGCAGAACACCTGCGATCTGTCCGCAAGAATGACCCAAACCTCCCTGTCGCTTGCCATTTTAACAATCCACCCTGCTCTCTTGCCCACATGTCTGTCCTTGGCTTGCTGCATTGTTCCAGTGAAGCCCAATGCAAACTGGAGGAACAACACCTCATCTTCCAACACGCACTTTACAGCCTTCCAGACTGAATATTGAATTCAACAAATTTAGGTCGTAAACTCCCTCCTCCATTCCCACCCCCTTTCTGTTTCTTCCCCCTTCCTTTTGTTTTTTCCAATAAATTATATGGATTTTTCTTTTCCCACCTATTTCCATTATTTTTAAATATTTTTAAATCTTTTATGCTCCCCCCACCCCCACTAGAGCTATACCTTGAATGCCCTACCATCCATTCTTAATTAGCACATTCGTTTAGATAATACCACCAACTTCAACACCTATGTGTTCTTTTGTCCTTTTGTCTGTGACATCTTTTGATGATATGCTCCTATCACTGCTTGTTTGTCCCTAAAACCACACCACCCCCTTCCACTTCTCTCTCCAACCACCCCCCCCCCCCAACACACACACACACACACACACACACACACACACACACACACACACACACACACCTTAAACCAGCTTATATTTCACCCCTTCCTTGGATTCACCTAGATCTGTTGAAGGGTCATGAGGACTCGAAACGTCACCTCTTTTCTTCTCCGCCGATGCTGCCAGACCTGCTGAGTTTTTCCAGGTAATTCTGTTTTTGTTTTATGACTTGCACATGAATTGGATTATAGTGAGGGATGGTTGCGCATCGTCAGCTTCACTCTCTTGTCCTGACCTATCTTTATGCAGTGGAAAAGTGAGTCTAAATGGCTGGAGTAAATCTGGATGCAAGATGTGATCAGCAAGTCTTGCATGTCTTGTCGAGCTTTATGCATTCCACAACATGGTGCTGACCTGCCTTCAAGACCATTGGACCTTATATTGGTCTCATCCGCCAGTTCACTGGAATCAGTCTTCACATGCCAGGGTAGATAAATGCTAAAGTCACCAAGGGTAGGTGACTCAACAGCTACCCTCACCAGGGCCTGTGCAAGAGTATTAGGGACCCTAGGCAAACCTTCAACCTTGCACCCTCCCCTCTGAAACTGACTATCCCCCTCCACCACCACAATTAACTTTCAAAACTGAATACTGTGTATCAGTATGAATAAAAATTCCGGATTTATAATTAGATTTGTTTTATATGTAAAAGGAGAATATTAAGGTACCAATTGTACGTTATCATTGTTGTACATTTTTCTCTGGATATGCACTAGAAGAAATGCACATTATAATCTGTAATCACATGATGTAAATACTGTGTTCCTGCAACAATTCCTGATTTTATGCACAATTTACACAATCAATAATCATTATGATAGAGTGGGCTAGATTAAATTACATTCATAAGTATTATTTACTGGTTTGCAGTCTTGGAATAGTCCACTATTCCAAATTTGTAAAACTGTTGCATAAACAAAATGAGGAATATAATATGAAGTTTTGGGAAAGACTGCAATGCAAATACATGGAAATCTATATGTATGTCAATATATGTGGATATATATCAGTAAATGTGGACCTTTCATTCTCTCTGCTGAAGCCTGTTGGTTTATTTATGCGGTTTCCTGAATAGTTGATTCCATTTTGTGCCATCCCCCCAAATGTTGCTGCTCTATTTTGCCCAGTGGTTGCACCAGCCCTGACCCTTATTTGGCTTGGCTTACCCGTCAAATTGGTTTACTGGGCTGAGGCCGCTGTTGCATGTTAACAACTACTTGGAACCACAGGAAAGAGCTGGGTGGACCAGTACAAGGATGAGCCACACCAAAGAATGCATGTTTTACCCGCTGGCCGCAATGGCGGCTTTTCACGCCATATTGTCCTGAACCTGCCGCATTAATTATGTATTCCTGGGAAACATGCTGTTTCCATGGCGGGCGAGCTCTCATTTTCCCGCCACGCCATCATCTCGCTGCTTCATCACGCTGGGTGCCATATTTCAAGCCCAGCTGTGCACACACCTCTCGGTGCTGCCAGCCCCCAACTGCTGCAAAGAAGACATGGCCCTGAAAGGCAACAAGACGGCAGCCCCCAGGTTCAAATACGTGTCCCTCGGGAGTCTTTTGGATGCAGTGGAGATTCGCCTTGATGTCCCCTACCCCCGCACTGGCCGCAGGATGTGCAGCAACCCCACCAATTGGGCTTGGGAGACGGTGGCAGTGGAGGTCAGCGCCAACGTCTGCAAGAGAGGACAGCCACCCAGTGCTGCAAGAGGATGAATGATCTTCTCTGTTCCGCCAGAGTAAGTCACTCTTCTCATCACTCTCAACTCACACACTCAAAAACCCATCACACATCCACAGGGCCCTCACTCACTGTCAGTTCAAGGGACATCACCATTCACTCTCTCACACACACCTTCATTGTCCTCATCCCGTCCATGGGACCACTCACCACCCACACATGACAGGCACACGTATTATATGGCCTGGCAGGCATTGTCCTTAAACTTTCTCCATCTCTATTTACGCAGGACAAGCTGGCACACAACAACAGGGAGAGGGCACAGACTGGTGGAGGAATGCCTGAAATCAAGGTGCTCACGGACTTTGAAAACAGAGCCATCCAGCTGGCTGGCGTGGATCTGGACTGTTCCTGTGCTGATGATGAGGTCGGCGGTGCTCCACCAAGTGAGGATCCAGCAGTGCATCCACCAGACAACATTGCTGTGAATGATGTGTCCTCTTTCACAGGCCACTGCCACGCACTAATTATCTCCCCTTGCATTTACAGACACATCTGCCAAACAGCAGGTGGAGTGCACGACCCAAGATCTCCAATCAAGCCCTGGAGAAGCCTCTGAAGAGGAATCTGAAGGCACCCTCCCTGAAGTCCCATAAAGGCGCTCACCCACACCCTCCACCAGTACAGAGGCACATACCTCGGTGGGGCTTAGTTTTAGGGCAGCCTCAGGGTCACAATCTGGTGAGCACATCGGGCTTCCTGATGCACAACTGGTGGTAGCAGGGACTTCCCAGGTCCCTGACACTCGGAGGATTGCTGGAGGCCAGAACATTGCTGAGTCTGAATCAGATGACTCGCTCTGGACTTGCTCATGTCACAGTTGCTGGAGCTGCAAAGGCAAGCTAGGGAACATCAGATTGTAAGGATGATGGAGGAGTCCGTCTGCCTTCAGGTTGAGGCAATAGCACTGGCATGCCAATGCACTGAGGTCAGCATAGGTTGGATGGAGGCCGCCATTGGACCTTTGGTCCAGGATGTCGCTCCTGCACTGCTGCGCGGGTTGAATTACATCGCTGAAGCTATAGTTAGTCTCCAACATTATGGACCCGAGAGGGGTGCGGGCCAGCTCGATCTCACTCCAGCTGCCTCCTCTCCTCAAGGAGTCAGTCAGGGGCCCTTGGCCATAGGTAGGGAGGAGGATCAGCATGTGCACACCCTGGGGCCATCTATCCAAGTAACTCCGGGAGTGGCCGGCCCATCTGAGTTTCCTCTTCCTTTGAACCCATCGGCTCCAGCTTCACAACTCAAGGAGGGTGCCATTGTCATACAGCAGGCCCCTGAAAGCAGGCCGGGGCCCTCCAGGTCTCGGCCCTCCAGAGGACGCCTGTCAAGGTCAGCACAGACAGGGCATAACAGTCAGCAGGCTGCCTCCACCTCCACCGTGGCTGTCTGCGCAGCAACAAGACGTAGTGGCAGGCTTAGGAAGGTTAAGAAGATGTGGTTGCACAGCCTGTTAATCACTTGTACATATTGTTCACTATTGTCAATAAACTCTCAAGAATGTCTCCCTGCCTATGGCTCCTTGTTCTGATGAGCAGTGTTCTGGTCACTCAGATGTGACACCTTTCTGCAAAAGATAAAGGCAGGTGTCTCAGTCCAGGGCCTCTTCCCTGTGCTCTCTGCAGCCTTCAGACCACAGTGATGGTCCAGCCTCACACACCCTGGAAACATTACTGATGCCAGAACCTAAGCAATGCTCTTCATTGCTGCCAGAATGTAGTGGGCAGGCGTTCACAGAGTTCCGTCATTCTCTCTGTGTGCTCTCAGCATCTTTAAGGCGGGGCTGGCCCCCATCACACCAGCATCTGTGACCAGTGTTGCTGTACTCCTGAAGAGGTCAGGTGCTGAAGGCAGACAAAGGATTAGATGCATTTAACGTTTCATGGTTCAAGGCTGCGTCTCTATGATATGACCCTGACCACAGAGCGCAAGCGGCCTGCACTCGGCTAGACAGGAGTCAGACATTCTCAGAGGCTATATGAAGACCCATGGTGTAGCCTCGCTGCATGTTGTCAATATCCTGCTGCGATCGAGCGACTGTTAGGGCCTCCACTGCATCTCCATAGCAGGGGCATTATCACAGAGGGTATTCGCGCTGCTATAAGCCAAACATTCATTGATGCAATGTGAGGATCTTATGGTGTCTCCTCACTGAATGCCGTCATCATCCTCCACAAATCTAGCAGCAATGAGGGCCTCGCGTGCGTACCTGCCTCACCCAGCCAGGGCGATGGCCTCATCGCCATCATTGTTGCCTTCAAGGACATCCTTGTCCTCATCCCTGTCGACATCCAGCTCTTGCATCTCCTCCTCAACCAGCTGCTCACCTAGTTGTAGCGCCAGGTTGTAAAGGGCGCAGCAAGCGAGAACAATGCATCACCCTCTGTGGACTGTATTGCAGGGCTCCACCAGATCGGTCCAGGCACCAGAACCTCATTTTCAGCATCCTGATGGTCTGCTCCACCAAGTTGCGAATTGTAGCATGAGCCTCGTTATACTGTTGCTCTGCTGCAGTCGGAGGCTGCTACATAGGTGCAGCCTCTGCAGGTAGCCCTTGCCCCCGAGGAGCCATCCCTACAGCCTCTGTGGACCCTAGAAGATACCAGGGATCTGAGACCGACTGAGAATGTAGGAGTCATACAGACTCCCTGGAAACCGTACGCAGACCTGCAGGATGTGTTTGTGGTGGTCGCACACCAGCTGCACGTTCAGTGAATGGAATCCTTTGCAGTCAACATAGTTGACTGTGTGTTGCGACAGAGATCTGAGTGCCAAGTGTGTGCATTTGATTGCACCCTGCAACTGTGGGAAACCCAAGACCTGGGCAAATCCAATCACTCTTGTATCCTGGCTCTCCTGGTCCTGGGTGAAACTCGTCCTCACAAAGATGGCATCTGTGACCTCATGGATGCATTTATGGGTGGTGGCTTGTGATTTCCCACAGGGGTCACCTATGGAGTCCTGAAAGGAGCCACTGGCCTAGAAATTAACCTCTGCGGTCACTTTCATGGCCACTGGCAGTGGATGCTCTCCATGTCCCCTTGTTGCCAAATCCTGCATCCTAGCCATGCGCAACCTTTGAAAACACTGGTTCTTGGTCATCTGCAGGAATGGAATGTGGCATCTATAGACCCTGGGTCTAGCTAGGTGCCAACCAGCGACAGCTTGCCATGGCTCTTCGGTAGCATGTGCGGGAACCCCAGCCACCCCTTCTTCCAGAAGGTGCTGCTCCTCACTCTGCCCAACCAGGAGCCTCAGTCGCTCTCTTCTCCGTCAGCTTTGCTTTCTGTAAGCCACAAGGCATTAAGCTAGGTCACCAGACTCCATGATCCTGATGTACTCCTCCTGCAGGATGAAAGAGAGAAGGGTGGGTTAGCATGGGTGTACTAAGAATCTCGCTTGATTAAGCCTGAAGGCCCCTTAACGCAATTCCAGAGTGTGCGAGGCACCACTTGGATGGCCTGAGTTTAGTGTGCTGCATGGCTGCCCGAAACCCCGCCTTCCTCTGCCTCACTCCACCTGACCGGTTGGTGGCAGCTTTGCCTACTGGACAACATACTGTGCTCTCAGTTCAGCTGCAGGCATTCTCCTTACCCACATTGCAAGGATGCCCTTTTAGTTTGAACTATGTTGAAGACTGGTCCAAACCGGGATGATGACTTTGCAAGGGGCTGTAAGTGCCTTCACCAGTGACTGCTCCATGGCCAGCTTTAGCGAGGAGATTGTATAACATGCCCAGTTGTCCAACTGTTCTGCAGTCCACTAAAATGCTCATTAGTTTGCAGTCTGTGCCCAAGGGGTGAAAAGCTCTGGAGCACTTGGTGGCACTTTGATGCCTCTGGGCTGCTTGAGTGGGCAGATAATCTACAGGCCCGATTCCACGCATGTCAATGTTGCTGCGTCTGAACTGTCTCAGCTGCAGAGGAATGGTCACTTTATACAAGGTGTCCCTAATGAGTGGCCACTTCCCTTGCTGACCCACCTACCCTGCACATGCTTCTGCGCTATCTTCTGCTGCAAGCCACCTTTTGCCCCGCCCACCCCTGCAAAGTCACCTCAACCACAGGGCAGTCTTTCCCCCCCACCCCCAAAGTCGCCTCATCTGCAGGGCAGCCTTTGCCACCCACTCCCCCCAATGCATCTCAACCTTGAAATGCAACAGGCATCCCTCACAAGCACTCCACAACGTTATTGTGCATTCACCTCTGAGTTCCCGTTAAAGTGCAGCCCGCCAAGTGCACACCTTTTATATACTATTGTAAAACACATTGGCGTGACTGGGCGGATGATCCAGCGGTGCGGGGGTGGGGGGGGTTGGGGGTGGGGAGTGGGTCCGGTGGCTCGCTTTATAATGATATTGCAATGTATTGCAATGAGGTTCCCGAGGTCTGATGGCTGTAAACACGACCTGCCATCGACGTGCTGAGTGGACGATCGCAAACTGGTTTCAAGATGTCTTGAAACCGATTATTGGCCTTCTTGACATATTGCCATTCACGCCATCGAACAAAACTGACACCAGCTGGCACAAATGATTTCGCCCTTAAACTGTAGAGGTGTTGAATATGTGATTTATTCTACACGTGACTGTTGCAGGGTGTTGGATACCGTTCGATAGGTCTTAATGAAGTCTTCGTGGTCTTAAGTAGGTTAACTGTATGAATTTATTAACTACAAAATGTGTGCATATATACAGTAAAGGGTTCAAGCTGGGAGCTGTCTCCATGCTTGCTTGTGCACATGGCTCTGTCCAGCACTAGACTGGGCCCAGGTGCGGGTCATATTCACTTACATCACTGTGTAGGCAGTACTGTACTCGGTCCCACATTGACTCTATATATGCCAGACCCTTATACTACAGTGCCATGCATGGTATTTGTTCACTACTGAAAGGACAGTATGGGCAGAAATTTTCCCCCATCGGGGGGTGTTGTGCAGGGGCAGGCAGGGGGGGTCGCGAACCCAATCGGCGCCCCCGATCAGGGCCGCGCCACCATTTTACATGGGTGGGACAATTGAGGCTCAGCCAGTGTGATGCCTGCCCGGAAGCGTTGAGCACTCCCTGTGTGGGTGGAGGGGGGTGGGGGGGATTTCGCTGAGTTAGGGCCTGTGGTCTTTCGCGTATGCGCACGAAAGAGTGCAGAAATCTCCCTGAGGTACAGAGCTGCCTCAGGGAGATTAGTTTAAGTTTCAAAAATTTTAAATAAAGAAAATAAAAAATTTTAGGACATGTCCCCTCATGTGACAGAGTCACATGAACTGGGACATGTCAATGAACATTAACTGAAAAATTTATTAAATTTATAAACCCCTCATGTAACCTCACCCCGCCCGTGGATGAGGTTCCATGAAAAATGCAAAGGCCGCCTGGGCTCTTTATCTGCCCGCCAATCTTGAGGCTGGACGGGCAGCTCAGTTTATTACTTTAATTGCTTTTTAAATGGCCTCAATAGGCCTTTGACAGTTTGGCAGGTATGCAGCCAAGTTGGCTGCGTGTCCGCCAAACTGAACATCTAAAGGACGAGCAGTGATGTCAGGACGCCTGCCCGATGTCACCACACATCATTTTACGCGTCGGCGAGTGGGCCCTGCCCCTGCTTGCCAACCTGAAAATTCTTCCCTATGTTGCGCTTTGTTTTCCTTGGAGCACTAATAGGATGCGCTTCTACAGTGCATTACCTAGAGCAAGCAATTAAAACTGATCCAGAACGCCTCCTTAACATCTAACATTTTCAAGACAGACTGAGGTATTGCAAAGATGAAGGTAATGTCAAGCACAAAACTTATCCCACACCCGACAGCTGAATATGACATGCAGTTGATGAAGTGTAGATTATCATAAGTTTATCTCATCATTTTGTACATCCCAAAAGTGCTGTAAAAATAAGTAGCAATGATACATCCCTTTCTTTCATACTTGTATTGTCAATACCATCTTTTTCTGTTTTCCCTGCTTCCTGTGCCATTTGGAATTTCATTTACCATCTGTTAAGTCAGAATATGGTAAACTTCAATAAGAATTTGCAAGTAAAAGTCTTACTTTCATCTAAGCAAACTGTTTTCTTCATGAACAATTGTTTTAGCATTTGATTTTAAAAAATTAATTTTAAACAGGTACTTTGCCTTGGCAACCACACACCTCAGATTAGCATGATCCACTGTTGTAGCCAGTATGAACATTTTATCAGTAAAGTTAAATATGAAATAATTTAAAAATAAAAAGAGTAAAAATGAGATGAGAATTCAATTGGAGTTCTGACATCGGTGAGAGCAGAAACTTTCAATTCAATTATTACCTTGTATTTCAATATTAGGGGTTTTTAGGTATTGATTTTAACCATGAGCATGTTTAGTGTGGGAAGTGGTGAAGCGAGACTGAAACGCACCCATTCGTCTAAGTTTGAGCCCATCCCCCCTTTACCTTCCAGGCTTCATCTGTAAGCCACTGGTCTGCTGCACACCTGAAATGGCAGAAACAGCAGCTACCTGATGGGCGGACAAAGACGTTCGGACAGCCGGAGGCCACTGCCCAACACTAAATGGAAGGCTCACTGGCAAGCAGGTTCTTTGCAGTAAAGGGGCTTAGGGAGTGTTTCACAGAGGCAGGAGAGGCCATGGCTTTCCTTGTGGAGCCAAGAGGAGCAGTCCTACTCTTCCTCCAACCACAAAGGAAAGCCTTCCACTTACCTTATGAGGCCTCTTCTGTGATAAGGGACATAATGAGGACTTGGAAGAGCAAATATTGTTGTAGCAAAGACAGTTATTGCAAAGACTTAGTTTAGTGATGGTGATGATGATGACTGGAAGTGAGTACTGAGTGTAGCAAGGACAGATACTTTTCTTCCTCTTTTCCTCATGATCTATCCAGCCCACAAAGCCACAGCCAAGATCAGGAATGAATCTACTTTGTCATTGGAGGTGTCCTGACAGTGTTCCCCTTTGACAGAAGTACCAGGCCACCCCATTGATAAGGCTGCAATTAGAAAGGCACTCCAAATATGGCAGATGGAGTAATGTGGGAAAATGTAAACTTGTCCACTTTGGCAGGGAGAAAAGGGAAGCAGCATTTTACTTAAATGGAGGGTGATTACAGAACTCTGTGTTACAGAGGGATCTGGGTGTCCATGTACATGAATCACAAAAACTTAGTATGCAGGTACAACAAGTAAAGGCAAGTGGAACGCTGTCATTAATTGCAAGGGGAATGGATATAAAAGTAGGGAAGTTTTACTAGAGTTGAACAGGACATTGGTGAGACTACATCTAGAGCATGTGTACAGTTTTGGCCTCCTTATTTAAGGAATGACTTATTTGCGTTAGATGCAGTTCAGAGAAGGTTCGCTTGACTGATAGTTGAGATGTGGCATTAAATTATGAGGAAACATTGGACAGGTTGGGCCTGTATCCATTGGGGTTTTAGAAGAATGAGAAGTGATCTCATTGGAACATATAAGATTCTGAGGGGACTTGAAAGGGTGGATGCTGAAAGGATGTTTCCCTTTGTGGGAGAAACTAGAACTCGGGGACAACAATTTAAAAATAAGGTGGAGACAAGGGATTTTTTTTTTCTGAGGGTAGTGAGTCTGTGGAATTCTCTTCCCCAGAGTGTGGTGGAGGCTGAGTCATTGAGGCAGAGTTACATAGATTTTTGACCAACAAGGGAGTCAAAGGATATAGGGGTAGGCAGGAAAGTGAAGTTGAGGCCACAGTCAAATCAGTCATGATCTTATCGAAAGATGGAGCCAGCTCAAGGGTCTGAATGACCTACTCCTGCTCATAATTTATATGTAACAAGTCAGGGGTTCAATTTGTATATTGATTGTACAGTTTATTGAAGCATCAGTACATTACTCTTTAATTATATACTATAATCTCAGATATGTTACAATAGTCATTAATGATATTTTCATCAAAGAGTTAAAAGGAGGCAATGGTCTTAGGCTTCACTAGCAAGAGTTCATTTCCTTCCGGGCATAAATGAGAACCTGTACATCCTGGAAACAATAAAATGTGTTTCGTGAATATTGTTAAAGAATAACTGAGCTTTCTGATAGATTCAGAAAGTACCACACTGTTGTCTGTCACATTCCTGACAAAGCATTTTGATTGGCTATGACCTTATAACGGTGGGAATAAAAAATGTCTCCAAAGATCAAGGCTGTCAGTTTTGCATTAGGTCAAACATTATTTTCAAATATGCTTGACCACATGGTTTTCATTTCCTAAATTGTTAAAACGTCAGAATGTTATATCATGAACATTTCATTGTAAAAATCATTTCATGATTTCATTTTGTGATGTTTATGAATTTTGATGTGTTATCAAAATTGCTTATTTACTTCAGTGAAGGTAAACAGTTATCAACAGAAAAACATCCAGCGTAGCTAATGTTCACCTTTTGACAGGATTGGGCCTTTCGCTCAGTGATAGTGATTGATTCAGAATCTTAAGTTTCAGGGATCAGACCTACTCCAGACAGTTCTAGTGAGTGGAGACTGAAGTTCAGTTACCATCTGCTAAGTCAGAGCATGGTAAACATTTTGATAAAAATTTGTCAATGAAATTCTTGTGTTTTTGCTGAGCAAATTGATTTCTTCATTAACAATTGTTTGGTACAATAGACTTTTTAAACGCAAAGGTACTTTGTCTTGGCAACCACACTCACCTCAAGCCAACATGATCCAAAAACAGACCAACAGAGCCTTTCACAGTTGTAGCCACTTTGAACATTTTCTTGATAAATTTAAAACAGGCTACTCACATACCACTCCCCACTCATTGTATGGGTTGTGGGAGCCAATGAAATCCACTTGCTGTGAGGCTGAACTATCCAACTGACTGGCATAAAGATAGATACAACCATGGAAGGCATGTTCTTGTCCTGGCCTGTCAGACAGTTAATCAGCCTATAAATCCTTCCATTACGTTGCACTATTCTCCAAGGGATAAGTGTGAAGACATGAAAACAGTAACCTCCTTGAATGGTGACAGCATAAAGCACTTGTAATTTCAGTTCTTGCATAGAATTGGCCCACAGTACTTACTGAACACTCCATTTAGTAGATGCATGCATATGGTATAAGTTATTGCAAACACTATTAACTACCAGAGTATGAGAGACTGGAATATACGTCCGTAAAAAGCTTTTTCAAAATGTGCATGTCCACAGTACACTTAACGTGTTCCTCCAAGCCTCTGCATAATGATTCATTCAAATGAAGAGCATCAAGGAGAAGCTAAAGGTCCTTCATGAAAGATAACAAGGCAGTCAAAAAGCTTTGGCCTCTTACACCCACTAGTGATCTGACCAAGGTTAGCCTTGGAAGATGTCTGCCTCATTGGTCAATCCTCTCAAGTGGAGAATGACACACAAAATAGGGGAGCTAAAGAGAGCCAAAGCCTACTAAATGGGCAACCAGAAAGTAAATAAATAAAATTTAACAGTATAAAATGGCATTTTTTTTCCTAGTAAGAAAGTCAATCTCCAAAACTATATGGCTGTGACATTATGCTGTGGGCTACTAAGGGAACACTTCTGTTTAGTGAAGGCATTACTCCATTCAAACAGGTTATTGCTGCAGCTAAAATAGCAAAGGATATAATTTCAAGATTTTCTTTTTTCCTTCTATCTATACAAGTCGCCATTTCATCTTTCATTCTTAAATTCTTTCACATCCCCTGCTAATCTTTGCAACCTAGTACAATGATATCTGATCTGGTTTTAGAAGAAAAGTCACACAAAAATCTGAGGCAAAAATTATTTTCAATGCTTAAGTTTTATTTTAAAGTAGCCATACCATTGAAACTCAAGTGATTTTAATTATATTTATTCAGAAAAGTGTACATTTTAGTTTCATATCATATAGAAGGTAGCAAATATTGTATGATTGTGCTGAGGATAGAGAGGGAATATTTCAGAAGCACTGAGAGGATTATGTTCTATCTTTCTAAAGCTCAGTGAAGCAGCAATTAATTTAAGTATCTTAGAACAATGAACAACTGGACTGTTTTACTTAAATGCACTACATATATGTTGCCTTTTATTTCCTGCTTGAGAGCAGGTAGGTGAGTTGCTCTAAGGTATTATGCCTTTAACTGCTACACAAGCTTACAAATACACACAGCAGGGAGAATTTTCCAACTTGGTGTTGTCAATGGGGAGTCACCCTCCAAGAGTGCCCACCAGAAATTCAAGTACAGTCTACACAATCATTTTGGCACTGTGCACGGATGAATTTACAGTTTTCATTATTGAAGGACTGTGGGAGCACAAAGGTGGAAAATTACTCCAATAGACCACATCTGATCTGCACTAGCAGATACTTCTGTTCAATTTGAACTCTGAACACTACTTCCTCCGGGTTCCCCTCCAAGGCATGCAGCATCCTGACACACTCGCAGATCCTACATCCTTGCTCGGTCAAATTCTGGGAATTACCCATTGACCATTGTCATGGGAATACCATCTTCACAGGGACTGTGGTGATTCAAGGAGAAGATCCACCAACACCTTTTCAGGGCAACCAGGGACCGGCAGTAAATATAGCCTTGGGATTGTTGCCTGCAACCTGAGAATGTTTGAAACAAAGCTGGAAACACTAATTTTGTATAAATGGTAGTTGTCTTTAAAAGGGACCTTTCATTATTGTGATAATCTGAGGTGCAATACACCTTTAAGAGAATGTGAGCAGATTGACAACATGACTGTATTACCCGACTGATGTGGAGCGCAGGCTACAATGTCAATCGGTAGTTTAGAATATAGTCTGGTCTGAGAGGCACACAGGTTTTAGTGCTCTGTTACTTTTTTTTAATAAACATCACGTGTTTCATCTTACATTGGTCTCGGAGCCTGTAGTATATTGTTTTCCAACTCACTCACCAGTAGATATGTGTGCAACCGTATTCACGAGCAAAGTGATCTGCCATAAGGAAAATAACAACTGGCGACGAGGCAAAACATGATCTGTCAATGACACCAAAGAAAGCCGCAGAAATTCAGCAGAAATAAATCAATTGTACCTTGAAGGTAATGTAAGTACAGCCTTCATCATAGTCATCAAAGTTATCTCCCTCCAGTACGCCACAGTTTGGCCATATCGCACCGTTTGATCAGACCACTGATGACTGGTCACATTATATTGAACGCCTCATGTTCTTTTTAGCCAATGACATATCAGGGGAGGAGAAGAGGCGAGTGATCCTCTTATCAACATGTGGCAGTAAAACATACGGCCTAATTTGTACTCTAACAGTATCCAACGCCACAGATTCCGAGAGCTTTGATGAGTTGGTAAATCTCATGAAAAGCCACTTTCAGCTGAAATCCTCGGTGACAATACAGCGTTTTAAATTTAATTCAAGGTGTTTCACCCCTGGAGAGAAAGTCACTTGCTATGCAGCAGCCATAAAACAACTGTCAGAGCACTGAGAGTTCGGGACATCGATTAATGATATGTTAAGAGACTGACTAGTATGTGGAATGATGAAGACGCCATTCAAAAAAGGTTGTTGTCAGAAACGAATTTAGACTTCAGTAAGGCGCTGGAGTTGGTGCTTGCAATGGGGAGCACAGCCAGTGATTCAGAAGAAGTCAAGGGAGCATAAAATGGCGCCGTTCTTCATGTCAAGAGGGAAGCACCAGTTAGAAATGGCACAGAAGCACAGGGCTCTGTGGAAAGGCGGGAAAAAGCCACCATTAACAGGCCAGCAAAAAACAATGGTTTAACAGAGAAAACCCACAATAATAATGGCAGAAAAGGAAACAGGTAGCCTGCAAGTGAACGACAATTTAAAAGAATCAAGTGTTTCTTCTGCCATCATACTGGACACATTATGCGATATTATGAAGACCGATAAAGACAAAACTTTAAGCAAAAAGGTAGAAATCGTGAAATCCTAATAATAGAGGAACCAGAAGAAACAGAGTCAGATATTTGCTCATCACACAACTTAAGAATGGGTAAACAGAGCCAATCTACATGACAGTGAATGTCAACAGGAAACCCATCTGATTGGAGGTGGATACAGGGGCATCCACGACAGTTACAGGGGAGCATACATTCAAATATCTGAATGGGGGAGACCATTCATTAAATCTGAAAAATTCAGATGCTAAATTAAAGACATAAACTGGTGAAGAGGTATATGCAAGTTTCCAGTGCAGTATGGAAATGAGTCTTTTAATTTGCCCCTAATGGTGGTAGCAGAGGAGGGTCCAAGTCAACTTGGTCAGAATTGGCTTAAGAGAATAAAGTTGGAGTGGACTGTGATTTTTCAACTCGGAATGAAAGATCTGCAAGAATTATTACAGAAATATGCCTCCATTTTCAGGGAAGAGCTCAGGAAGTTTCAGGTGCTGCAAGCTAAAATCCACGTGGATCCTGGGAAAATCCCCAGATTCTTGAAGGCAATGCCATTCCCCTATACATTATTAGAAAAAGTTGATGTTGAATTAGGCAGGCTGGAAAGGTTTGGCATCCTACAACCTGTACAATTTTCTGAATGGGCAGTGCCCATAGTTCCAGTACTAAAGCCTGTCCAGAGTGTGTGAATATGCGGGGACTACAAGTTGACCAATAACAAAGTGGCCAGACTTGATAAGCACCCTATACCAAAAATTGATGAATTGTACTCCAAGCTGGCAGGGGGAAACCACATAAACAAAACTCGACATAAGCCACGCTTACCAGCAAGTTGTGCTAGAAAAGGCTTCTCGGGATTTTGTGACTACCAAAACACATAGGGTGTTATACCAATATATAAGGTTACCCTTTGGAGTCTCATTGGCTTGTGTCATTTTCCAACAGACTATGGAAAATTTACTTCAAGGTCTACCCCATGAGGTGGTTTATTTTGATGATGTCCTAGTAACAGGACTAACTGATGAAGTGCACCTGGCTAACCTGGAAGAGGTATTGAAGCATTTCTCACAAGCCGGAGTACGTTTGAAAAGAGCAAAATGTATCATCCAAGCAAAAGAAGTGGTTTACCTGGGCCTTAGGGTCGACTCGCAGGGCCTTCACCCTATAGAAGACAAGGTGAGAGCTATTCATGAGGAGCCAGCAACGAAAAACACCATAGAACTCAAGTCCTTCTTGGGAATAATTAACTATTATGGCTGTTCTCTCCCAAATTTGTCAACAATACTGGCTCCATTATATGGTTTACTCAAGAACAACCACAGGTGGACTTGGCAAGCTCCATAGCAACAGACTTTTACGACAGTAAAGCAGTTGCTACATTCATAGGCCCTGCTGGTACATTTTGACCCAAAGAAAAAATTAATTTTGACCTGCGATACATCCCGTTACGGAGTAGGGTCAGTCCCCTCCCATGGAATGGCGGATGGCTCCGAATGGCCCATTGGCTACGTCTCAAGAACACTCAGTGTTATAGAATGAAGATATTCACAAATAGAAAAAGAGGCTTACTCATTGTAATTGGCATTAAGAAGTTCCACCAATACAGCCATGGTCGTATCCGATCACAAGCCACTGCTAAGCTTGCTTGGGGAACATAAGGCAATACCCCCAATCACCTTGGCATGCATCCAAAGGTGAGCACTGATTCTAGATGCGTATGAATATACTTTTATCCACCGGTTGGGAAGCCAGATTGCCAATGCCGACGCACTGAGCCAATTAGCTCTAAACGACAGCAATGTGAACATCCCAATTCCCCAATAACTTGTCTTGTTACGAAACTTTCTGGATTCATCACCAGTACCTACCAAACAAATAAGAGAGTGGACAGACCACGATCCAGCTTTGTCTCATGTCAGGGAACAAGGATGGTCTAACAATCCAAAATCTGACAAAATGAAGCCCTATTTTAAGAGGGCATACGAGCTCACCTGCCAGGATGGCATCTTGCTGTGACTTGTTGACTACATGAGACCTTTTTTGGGCACAATGTTCCTCTTGATTATAGACACTTACTCGAAGTGGATGGATGTATAAGAGGTGAGATCACCCACATCTGCCACCACCATACTCAGATTGCGTCAGAGTTTTGTGATACATGGGTTACCAGAGATAATAGCATTTGATAATGGAATGGCATTCACCAGGAGGGAATTACAAAGAGTCAAAAGCCTCAATTGCATAGCACATCTTAAGACTTCGCCATATCATGCTACATCCAATAGTTTAGCCAAGAGGGCAGTCCAGACCTTCAAGTCTGAAATAAAGAAACTGGATGGAGACTCTATTGCAACCAGATTATCACGTTTCCTACTCAGCTATAGGACTACACCACACATGGCCACCGGGATTGCCGCTGCAGTGTTATTAATGATGTCTCAGGACACTTTGAGATTCATAAAGCCGAATTTAGGAGGCAGAGTAGAGAGAAGTCAGGAGGACCAGAAAAATGGACATGATTACCACAGTCATGAAAGAAACTTTTGTAAAGAACTTTGGAGATGGGCCCAAATGGCTATCAGGTGAATTTGGGCAATGACAGGACCCCTTTCCTATCACATATTGGTCAAAATCCAGATAATTAGGAGGCACGTAGATCACCTCAGGAAAAAGGAAACAGTTCTACAAGAAAGGATGCGTCAAGCATTCCTGTTGAAGACTACACCACATGTAAAAGGAATTCCACTTGGTTTGGAAGTACCTGTAGGATCCATTGAGCTTGAGAGTGTTGAAAGAACAAAGTTACAGGTTCCTTCTTGAGAGCCTAGTGGACAGATAACTCCTGAGAGGGAAGCCTCAGATAAACCATCCAAAGTCTTAGAACTACCACATTCAACACGTTTGAAAAAGTCTCCTGAGAAACTAAATTTGTATTTAGTTTATTTATGTAAATAATTGATATATTGTAAAGATTGTAAATTGCACTTTCGAGTAAAGGGGGAGGGATGTGGTAATCTGAGGTGCAATACACCTTTAAGAGAATGTGAGCCGATTGATCACATGACTGTATTACCCACTTGCTGTGTAGCGCGGGCTACAATGTTAATCAGTAGTTTAGAATAGGATCTGGTTTGAGAAGCACACAAGGTGTTAGTGCTCTGTTACTTGTGTTAATGAACAATATCTGCTTCATTTTAGATTGGTCTCTATGTCTACAGTATATTGTTTATCAACTCGCTCAGCAGTAGATAGGTATGCAACCATGCTCGCGAGCAAAGTGACCCAATAGAAGAAACATAAAAATAATCATATCCTATTGCTTTTTAGTAATATGCCATCTTCTTCCATATTAGATAGTAACTCTGCCCATTTTGGCCTATATCATATTCTACATATAATTACATAACCTTTCTTTTAACAACAATTTTCTTCGGAGGAGCACTGGATAATAAAGGCATGAAAAGATAATTGCAGTCCCTCTGAGTCAGGCTTATTCCCCTGATGCAGTGATATAGCTCACTTCAAATGGCGTGCACAGCTTTCTTGTAGCTCGCCAAAGTGGCCTTTCTTCATTAGAAGAGCCCATCAGGAGCAATCAGCAATCAGGTCCACTATCTCAGAAGCATTGAGGTCAATTATAGTGCCTTCACTGTCCTATTTGAGATCAGATAAGTAAGTACTGACATGAACTTTCTTGGTCTGTATGGATTAGTGCTGCACTGCGCAATCCATTTATCCATAGGCAACATCATAGTACTGCTCTCAAACAAAGTGCACTAACCTTTTTTCGGTACATTCCAATTGTTCAGAGCCTCATGAATTAACATTGTGGTCTGGTAGGCATGTGTTTGCTGAACAGCTGATTTTGTCTCGCAGAAAAGAACTGGTGCAGTTACAATTGAATTCATCATGGGGATTGGCATACTGGGTCCAGGCAACCTGCTAACTCTACCGATGGTTCCAATACTAGTGGAAAACAATTTAAATATTCGTTGGAATTAAAAAGACAAGTCAGGCAGATATTTTTAATACACAGAACTCATGGAGTAACTTCTGCATGGAAGCCTAGAATAGGTTTGAGACCCCTGGAATATTAAAATTAAGGGTCTAACATCTGTTAAAGGACCTTCTTCATAGATTAGTCACCTCATGAGTGGGGGCAGGTGTCAGACTGGCCCCATTCAGGATTCTTCAGCAGCCCCTGTGGCTACCAACAAAGCCAAGTTTTTCAGAAACACCTTCCTCTGGAGGAGTGTTCCCCGACTCCACAAGAGTTATGAGTCAATTATTCCTTCCTCTTTCCAATGTTGTACTGAAAACTGCTCAAGCACACGGAATCAGAGCAGTGTTTCCAGCAGGGCTCAGGAAGAAACACAAAGGGGATGGTTTTGTGCGACAGTGTAGAACGGCTGCTGGCAAATTGACATCCCAGTTTACAGCAAATAAAAATCTATCACTCATTTTATACTTTCACAGAGTTCAAATTACCCCCAGTTTGTCGGTTTTGTTGCTATATTTGCTGGTAATAGGACATAGTGTGTATGGAACAGAAATATTTGCTTTTAATCGCCTTGTTTATAGCTGAACTGCCTCAAAAGAAACCTGATTCTATGAGATGAGGAAATGCCACCTTGCTTGGTGTGTCAGACTGATCTGCAACATTTCAAGTGGTCTTGACGGTACTGAGTGAGTGTAAGCTGCTGCTCTTGTATTTCAATAAACTGCCTTTGTTCTGTAGCCAGTGATGTTCAGCTTCATAGCAAAAGGGATGGATGGCCAAAAGGAGAGTGGCTTCTGTCTCATTAGTATTTCGATAGATTGAATGAATTGCTTTTTAAAAATCCAAGTGATTTTCCAAGTGGTTGAAGTGAAAAGTTGATGCATAATGATTCATCAGCAGTGTTATGGATTTGATGGTGCTGTTACCTCTGCTTACCTTTTATGAAATTACAGCACATGACTATAAATTGACTCAAATATAGCAAAACAGTCGCATCTCCATGAGGTTTTAGGAGGAATATTTATATTTATCTAGAGGAATAATTTGTTTGTTGTTTATCAAACAGAGGGACAACAGTAACTGTTAAGGGAACATAATGCCCATTTAGAGCTTATAACATCATCATTTACAATGCGTCCAAGTTAGTTGGCTCTCTTTCTACTACAGGTCTTTTCTCCACTGCACTAACCACAGATCTCAGCATTAGCCACAGTCTATATAGCAACAGTGCCACGCTTTGCACCATCTGTTCAGGGCACTGATGCAGAATGAAAAGACCAGGGTAAATGCCAAAGACTAAGTAGATTTGTGATATAAGCCATGTTTATCCCTAAGGAGTAAATAGAAGGATAAATGATCTTGAGTTATTCATTTGGATCTGAGTTGTCCCATGGCACCCTGGTGAAAATGTGTATTTTTTGTGCTGCTGAAGCAGCTTTACATTGATAATTCCCACTGCTTGTTTAAGTCCACAAACCATGGCAGGATTCGTCTATGACAATTCAGCTAGTTGTATCAGGTGGGTTCTCTAAAAGAAGGTTGATCTGTGGAAGATGGGGTTAAAGAGAACTCCATCATGGTTCTGGGAGGGAGGGGAAGGGGTGAGAGCAGAAGTGCAGGATTGGGGCATACAGAATTGTGGGTCCATTAACCACACCCTATTTTCCGTGCCTCTGTACTTGTTTAAAATTTTGTTACATCTCTTTTATTTTACAATTCTGAAGAAAGGTCTGAAATGTTAATTGTTTCTGATCTCTACAAGTTCTGATACACATTTACAGAAGTTAGTTCAGGTTTCAGTGGATGCTGCATACAAATCCATACAAGACAATACAATGGCCTGTGTTGAAAACAGGTAGAAGTCTTCAAGAAATTGTATGGATGTTAACGTTAGAGTTGTGGCATAGACAGTGTTGTAGATTCCATTAATAATTAAAAAAGAAAATACTGTAAAGGGCAGACAGCATGTGTGGAGAGAGATCAGTTAAAATTTCAGACATTTCTTCAGAAATGGAAAAAAAAATTAGAGATATAACAAATTTTAATCCAGTACAGAGGCAGGGAAAGTACAGTGAAAGTAGGGTGCGGTTAACAGGCCAACAATCCTATATGTCCCATTTCTTGTGTTTCTGCTCTCACCCCTTCCCCTCCCTCCCAGAATCATGATGGAGTTCCTCTTACCCTCATCTTCCACGGATCATCCTCCATGATTTCCATCATCTCCAAACACATATTCTCCTCCTCTCCTAAGTCTGCATTCCGAAGGAACTGTTCCCTGAGATACTGTGTCTTCTCACTCACCCCAACACCCATTTCCCCTTTCCATGGTTACTCCCATGCAAGCACAGGAGGTGCAGCTCCTGCCTTTTACCTCTTCCATTCATATTGCCCAGGGCATCAAACTCTCCTTGCAGGTGAAACAGTGATATACTTGTTTCTAATTTAGTACACTGTATCCTCTGCTCATGATGTGGTGTCTTCTATAACGGGGAGCCCAAATGGAGCTTGAATGATCACTTTGTGGAACATCCCCATTCAGTCCAAAAGTGTGACTGCAAGCTTCCAATTGCTTGTCATAATTCTCCACTGCAACTTGCACCCTGACCTCTCTGTCCTTGGCCTGCTATATTGTTCCAATTAAGCTCAATGTGAGTTCAAAGAATTTCACCTTATCAAATGAATAGGTACTTTATAACCTTTTGAATGCACTGAATTCAATTTTGACCATATTCCCCCGACAGCAGCACTGTTAATCGTTCACCCTTACTCCTTCTGTAAAGGTACCTTTTGTTTCTTTACTTGTCCCAATACCACTTCCTTTTAAAACCTAATCACTCTGTCCTTCTCCACTATCACAGATCCTCCCTTTTGTTCTGTCCTTCTCCCCTGCCTCTGTACTTGTTTAAAACACTAATTCTTTCCAGTTCTGATGAATCATCAACTTGAAACTCTATTTCTTCTTCTCTCTCCATAGATTTCCAGCATTTTATGTTTGTATTTCAAATTACCAGCATCCACAGTACTTTGTTTTTGATGTAGAATACACTTTTGGGACTGTATCAAAACTTTATAAGCAAACTGCTTTAGGGACGACCTTGGAGTCTGCAACAGAGGCTATGTAATATTGCATGAGATAGTGAAAGAGGATATATTCAGAGCTATGTAGCATTCTATGTTGGCTGCAGTGTCTGGGCTGAGGTGAATATACACTGCAGGACCTTAAGGTTATTTTAATTCATTCAGATGAAAACCAAAGACCCATAATGCAAAAAAAAACAAAATTGAAAAGAGTAGGGAAGCCAAGCTAAATAAGAAAATAGATAAGGATTATCTTTCATAGTCTAAAGATTTCATCAAGAGGTTTTCTTTGGTCAGCAGCTTTCCGACACACAGGAAAACCTATTGACATGCTCAAGAATTTCCAAACAAACTGGGGTTTCTGTTACATGTATAGAATTTACATTTTTGCAGCTCTGAGAAAGAGTGGGTTTGGGCATGAGACTGTGCAATGGTCTTTCTTTCAACACAGTTGGGATTAAGAGCATTTGAATAGTGCCCTTATAATTTAGAAATAAACAAATGAGCAGTCACTTGGTAACATTAGTAAAATTGAGAAAAACAAAAAGGTCACAGTGAAGCAAGCGAGGGATGGTTGGGGATGAGAAAGAGATGTACAAGCCTGATGACTGCATTGGAATCTACGCACTGGAAGTGTTATATGTTATAAATATTTACCGTATGGGTATTGGTAAAGCTTTCTGCAAAGGTGAATTAAAATCAGAGTGCAGTGTAGTTGTTGTGTTAGAGATTGTGGTAGAGTTTCTGTAAGATTCTACTACCGAGATATTGCATATGACAATGGTAGGTTTGGTGCAAGACTCTGAAGGAGTCAGTGCAGGGGTCCATGGTGGGGACGGCATAAGTTTGTTGTGAAGGCCAAGTGAAAGGGCAGCAAACCAGCGAAACCAGCACAAAAGTTCATGAATTTTAAGCACAAATCGAGTTTCAGTGATATTTTGCACTAGTCTAAAAAACATTTCACCAGAAGCTGACTCCACCAACAAAGCTAGTCACATAGCCAGGGTTAACTAATCATTGTCGGGAGTTTTCATAAATTGTGTCCATGTGCGGGTCTCCAAAGTGCCTGTAAAAATTAAGCTATTTTTTATATAAGGCACTTGGTAGTACAGGACTTGAAAATTGCTGAAGAAAGAGATTTTTTGTTGAGGCTTTTCATCTTGCATTCATCAGCACAATTTGCAAGAAATACCAACGTCGGGGAAATACCTGTGTTTCCCTGACATTGGTATTTTCTCACAAATTGTCCTGATGTGTGCAGGATGAAAACCTCGATAAAAAATGCCTCTTTTTTTCAGCAATACACAAGGTCACTAATATATACATTTTAAAAGCTTTTGAATATAATTTATTTTTAAATTATTATAAATTGACTACAGTACACCAAAGTAAGTTTTAGGGTTCAAGAGCCGCAGATTGCCCAAAATAGGTGCTTGAGAACTCATTAGGTAATTATTAAGGGCAGAATTTTGCCCTCGTAGGGCGGGCTTGGCAGGGGCAAGCGGGAGTGGTCGGGAAGCCGACTGCCACCCGCGATCGAGCCATGATCGCAATTTTACACAGGTGGGCCAATTAAGGCCCGCCGCGTGAACACCGGCTACGGAATGTTCAAGAAGGGGCAGGCAGGAGTCTGTCGGCGGCCGGGTCCAATGGTGACCTGGCAGCCCCAGGGAGGCTGTCCACATTGGAGTTGCTGCAACAACATGGACGCAAATGAAGACGTAGACTTTTCTCTTTCCACACTGAAGGGCAGCATTTAGTGGTCCTATGACTTTGAGTTCTATAACTCCTGGCCTGTATAGTTCTCTTCAGCCATCATGCAACAACACTTTTCCTGAACCACAGTTCAGCGTCAGAAAGAACTGAAATTACTACACCTGTGTATAAAGCATGGCTTGTTTCCCTCTGCTAGGATATCAGCACTTGGTTCCTGGATTATTCCAAGGAAAGGAATCTCAATATCATTGATGTCCTCTATTCCATAAATCATGTCACCTTTCAAAGGCCTTTCTTTTTCCTTATCCTGTACAGGTTTTTTGCTGCAACACGTAACCTGAAAGTAAGGTGAGGTGACCTGGGGTGAGGTGAGAGTGACTGCCCTTGACATCAAGGCATCATTTGACTGAGTGTGGCGTCAAGGAGCCCTAGCAAAACCAGATTCAATGAGAATCAGAGGGAAAACTCTCTGCTGGTTGGAGCCATACCTAGCACAAAGGATGATGGTTGTGGTTGTTGGAGGTGAATCATCTGAGTTCCAGGACATCACTGTAGAAGTTCTTCAAGGTAGTGTCCTCAGTCCAACCATCTTAAGCTGCTTCATCAATGACCTTCCTTCCATCATAACGTTAGAAGTGGGGATGTTCAATGAGGATTGCACAATGTTCAGCACCATTTGCAAGTCCTCAGATACTGAAGCAGTCCGTGTGCAAATGTAGCAAGACCTGGATAATATCCAGGCTTGGGCCGACAAGTGGCAAGTAACATTCACGCTACATAGGGGCCAGGCAATGAGCATCTTCAACAATAGAGAATCCAATCATCGCCCCTTGATGTCCAATGGCATTATCACCACTGAATCCCCCACTATCAACATCCTGGGGGTTACCATTGATAAGAAACTGAACTGGGATAGCTATATGAATACTGTAGCTACAAGAGCAGGTCAGAGGCTAGGAATCCTGCAGCGAGTAACTAACCTCCTGACTCACCAAAGCCTGTCCACGACTTACGATGTACAAGTCAGGAGTGTGATGGAATACTGTCCACCTCCTTGGGTGAGTGCAGCTCTGACCATACTCAAGAAGCCTGACACCATCCAGGACAAAGCAGCCTGCTTGACTGGAGCCACATCCACAAACATTCACTCCCTCCACCATCGATCCACTGTACTAGCAGTGTCCTCTACATTGGAGAGCCCAAACGTAAACTGGGCGACAGCTTTGCAGAACACCTGCGGTTCTGTCCGCAAGAATGGCCCAAACCTCCCTGTCACTTGCCATTTTAACACTCCACCCTGCTCTCTTGCCCACATGTCTGTCCTTGGCCTGCTGCATTGTTGCAGTGAAGCCCAACGCAAACTGGAGGAACAGCACCTCATATTCCGACTAGACACTTTACAGCTTTCCGGACTGAATATTGAATTCAACAACTTTAGATCTTGACCTCCCTCCTCCATCCCCACCCCCTTTCTGTTTCTTCCCCCTTCCTTTTGTTTTTTCCAATAATTTATATAGATTTTTCTTTTCCCACCTATTTCCATTATTTTTAAATCTTTTATGCCCCCCCACCCCCACTAGAGCTGTACCTTGAGTGCCCTACCATCCATTCTTAATTAGCACATTCGTTTAGATAATATCACCAACTTCAACACCTCTGTGTTCTTTTGTTCTTTTGTCTGTGACATCTTTTGATTATCTGCTCCTATCACTGCTTACTTGTCCCTACAACCACACCACCCCCCTCCACTTCTCTCCCCCCATCCAACCACCCCCTCCTGCCACCTTAAACCAGCTTATATTTCACCCCTCTCCTTGGATTCGCCCAGTTCTGCTGAAGGGTCATGAGGACTCGAAGCGTCAACTCTTTTCTTCTCCGCCGATGCTGCCAGACCTGCTGAGTTTTTCCAGGTAATTCTGCTTTTGTTTTGGATTTCCAGCATCTGCAGTTTTTTGTTTTTGTTTTTATCACTGTACTAGCAGTGTGTGCTATCTACAAGATGCACTGCAGGAGCTCACCAAGGTTCCTTAGACAGCATCTTCCAAACCCATAACGCTACCATCTAGAAGGACAAGGGTGGCAGATGCATGGGAAAATCACCACCTGGAATTTAATCTCCAATCCACTCGCCATCCTAACTTGGAAATATATTGCTGTTTCTTCACTGTCACTGGGTCAAAATCCTGAAACTCCCTCTCTAACAGCACTGTGGGTGTACCTACACCACATGGACTGCAGCGGTTCAAGAAGGCAGCTCACCACCACCTTCTCATGGGCAAGTAAGGATGGGCAATAAATGCTCGCTTAGACAGCGACACCCACACCATTGTGTAAAAATGGCATTTGGTCTCCTTGGCGGGAGAACTTTTGCATTTGTGTTTTTTTTTTCCTGCCACACTGATAACAGTTAGCTAGGGCGTTTGATGGACGCTTTTCCCTCCAGTGAGTCAGTCATTTTTGGGATTTGGTTCTCTCTATCACCCCAAATCACTGATCCATTTCTCTCCCTGACCTGGGCTTGTCTGCTCAGTTGAATTGCCTCTGTTCCAGTTAAATCATCCACTGACTCCATGTGGTCCGACAAAGCTTCATCCATAACTCTGACAACAATTCTGTCCCTGATGATTTCATCTTTTAAGCTGCCATATTCTGCAAGTCTATACAGATAGTTGATAAATGTATCAATCTTTCCCCTTGTCGTTGAGCATGCTTGTTAAATTTAGCTTGCTCAAAAATGGTATTCTTTCATAGATTGAAGTAGGCATCAAGTGCTTTTATTACTTCATCATACATAGCTTTTTATTCATTGGTCTCTTGCCTGATGAGGATATCGTCTTCACAGCCACCCATAGCTTATACCAGAGCACTGACCTGCTCACTGCTTGACTTTGCAACATTGGTAAGATATCTGGTAAATCTTCGGCACCAGTTCAGCCACACTTCTGCTTGATAGGGGCCTGTGACCTGCTTGAAGTTTCTGGCAACGGCAGAGAATTTCTCATGCTTGTCCTTTCACTCGCTGCCACCATGTAATATTTACGGTCTTGTGCTAACATAGAATATTTACAAAGTCTGCTGAGATAAGAAAAACACTAATTTTGAGAAACATCTTACAGTGGCTTCACCTCACCATGAGGTGTATAAGAGAGAGCCGGATCGTGAGACATTGCATCACTTCCTGTGATGATGTATACCGTGTCTCATTAACATATTGCACAGAGGGAATTAACCCCTTATACAACAATGCTAAAACACTACACATGTTCATGGAAGACTTTACATTCAACAATTTCAAATAAGTATGAACGGACACTGGAGAGCAATAAAACATTTCAAAACTAGTGCAGTTTTCACCTAGATTGCTAGTTGTGCACAAAGTGGAAATTCTATCCTCAAATCTCCAATGGGGACAGTTGTAGTGTAAACTTCAATTAGTTGGTACCTTGACATCCTATTGAGAAAATTATGATTTGAAGTATATAACAATTGATATTGAAATGCACTGTGGAAATGCTACATTGCAGATGGCGTTGTTCTTTGGATGGCATGTTAGAATAAAGATTTGTCTGTCTATTCCAGTTGCATGCTAATGATCCGTAGTACAATTTGAGCTAGAGCAAAGTGTTCTCTTGGTGTCAAGATTCTTTCCTCAACCAGCACGATCAAATCAGAATTATTTGTTACTTGTCATTTGTTTGTGGGATCTCACTGTGTGAAAATTGGCTTCCTTATCTGTTGTACATAATAAACTGTGCATTTGCAAAGAAATTAGTTGTGTGAGGTGCTCTGACAGCTGTGATATGATACAAGTCCTTTATTCTGCTAGTGGAATCAGGTGATGTAGGTGTACCCGTCTGAGACAGGTATGCTGTTGTGGTTTGTTTGAAAGAATTGCCAGGTTTTATATCGGTTCAAGGCACTAATGTAGAACAAAACTTCCGATGCAAGTGAAGAAGGCAGGATTTCTTTCTGTGAGAAACGCATTTTGGCCCCAAAGAGGTAAAGAAATTTAAAATAACATTAAAGTCTCTGAATCACACTGGGAAAGGTGCCTGGTTTTCTGCTGTAACAGTCAGGAGTTCATAACCTGCAGTATTAGTTGAGTCTGTCTAACAAGCCAGGAGTCAACAATGGCAGCTTTTATTTGAGTTGTGGTGTCAGGGGTCTCCGAGTTAAGAAGCAATCCAAGGTCTGACAGCTTCCACAGAGAATTTCACTTTTCAACTCAAACATGGGTTTAAATTGTAATGGACGTTTTGTTGAAATAAATGGCAGAAGGGGTAAAGGAGTGTTGTTGAGGCATTCTAGTAATCTACAGTTGACAGGATTTGTAAAGGATGTTGAACTTCACCCTGCAGTGGACCCACAGGGGGACAGGTGAGTGAGGCATAACTGATGTAGAAATCTGTAGAGAGGCGAAGACAGGATTAGGAGAGAAGTGTAGGAATTTTGATCCCAACAAGTTAGAACTTTCTCCACTGGCATTTGAGAATTGACCTGAAACATTAATTCTTTATCTCTCGTTACAGAAGCTGTCAAAACTGCTGAGTATTTCAAGCATTTTCTGATTTGATTTCAATTGAACCTATTCCTTCCAAGTTTACGTTTGTGCACAATAACTGATTGATGTGTAGTTTATTGTCTCCGGCTCACCTCTTGTTTTACCTTGCACTTCCCAAAATTAGAGAGTTGTCTTTGTATTTATAACTAACATTAGGAATCCAGACATGGTGACTTAACCACTCGAAAATGTTTCCTGCAACAACTTCTCCCTTCTCATCTTGGTGTGCATAATGTAATTTGCATAATCTAGGTATGCCCACTTCTGATACCTCACTTGTGACATTCTTGCAAACATTTCTCTGCCAGTGCAGCTTCCTTTTGCATCTATCAGGTACTTATGCTGCTAGTTCATAGTATTATTCTGGACTAGCCTTGTACCGTTCCTTCTTTAATTCTAATGCGCCTACCTTCTTTCTTGCTTTCTCTTTCAGCAATTGTCCCCAGATAACATGGAGCCTGGCATCTGTCACTCCTGCACCCAGCCTTCTTGCTGATTTGCTGGCACCACAATGACATCATATCCTGCGGAGTTGCTAAAACACAATGAGAATACATTCCTGCTGGGCTTCTCCTACCCTTCAATGTAAGATCAGCAGAATAAACCTCAGAAAAATGGTGTAAATGCTGCACAAGCCTTTTTTCTGGGGGTCTGTGGCTCTTCTCTCAAAGTTTTAGCAGATCAGCAGGAGAACCTCAATGGACATACTCCACCAATCCATTTTTGGCTGTAATTGAGTAATTTTCCATTATAATTCCACTGCCAGACTAAAAAAAACAGAAAGTTTCATTTACATTTTCACAATGACTGGATGTCTCAAAGTACTTTACAGACAATGAAGTACATTGAAAGTGTAATCATTAATTTGGAGTAAGAAATGTAATGTAGGACTAATTAATATTCTATGATTCATGCTGATAGCTTGTTAGTTGTCTGAGAAGCACAATCATTGTGGGTGACTAGATGTTTCTTCTGTTACCATTAACTAAATCACATTCCACTGGAATTACACATTTCAAAAGCATCTTTTCCAGTCATTTCATTAATAGTCAATTAATTATCACCAAGAGCAGAAGATTCCACCTTATTTTTAAGGAAAAAGAGCAATAAATATCATCAAGGAGCTCTCAATCGGTTTTCCAGAGCTCTTCTGTTGAGAATTGCAGACTAGTGATATATATTTCACATTGACCAGATCAGAGCCGAAATTTGGGCTATCTTAATTACGTTTTTAGTTTGACATCCTTGGAAATTGAATGAACAGTTTGTGAGCCTGTACACTAGTTTGTTACTAGTTAATAAACGTATCAAATAGTATGAAGGCACTTTTTTTGAAACTTGAGGATAAATTCTTGACAATCATACCACAATAGCCTGGAATTGAAAAAGAAAAGCCAACAATTGATCAGTAATGTATTTAGAGGGTTATAGGTGCAGCCTGCATTGGAAATTGCATCCAAGGCAATAGAATTTTATTCTTTCATGGGGCAGAATTTTTAGCTCGGCGGACAGGCGCATACCCAACCCGACCGAGCGTGAAATGGCGCACATTGACATCAGCCGAGCATGCCGACGTCAACGCGTAGTTGCGCGATAGTTCGGTCGATGAGCGCAAGCCAGAGCCAGCAGCGCGCCCGCGACAATTAAAAGGCCTATTAAGGCCATTAAGTTATCAATTGTCCTGAATTTTTCATTGCCCGTTCAACCTAACGGTTGACGGGCAGGTGAAAAGGCTAAGCGGCCTTTGCATTTTTTTGGAAGCCTCAACGACGGACGGGCTGAGGATTCCAAAAGCAAATGCAAATGAAATAAAAATTTAACTTTTAATTAAAAACATGTCCCTGCCCATGTGAGTCACACGAGGGGACATATTTTATTATTTTTTTTCTATTGTTTAATAATTTTTTCAATATATTCTTCATCTCCCTGGGGCAGCTCCATGCCTCAGGGAGATTATTCAGTGCTCTTTCGCGCGCGTGCACAAAGTGCGCACTAGGCCTGCTAGCACTCTTCCCCCCCACCCTCACAGGCTGCACTCAGCCTTAATTGGCCCGCCAGCGTGAAATCACAGTGCACTGTCGATTGCGGGCAGTGGTTGGCTTCCTGACCGCTCCTGCCTGCCCCTGCTGATCCCGTACGCCAAGGGCAAAATTCTGCCCATGGTATGTGACCATCACTGGCAAGAGCACCATTTGTTGCCCATCCCTAATTGCCCTTGAGGCGAGGGTGAGCCACCTTTTTGAATTGTTGCAGTCCATCTGGTATAGGTAAAGCCACAGTGATATTAGGAAGGGAGTTCCAGATTTTTAACCCAGTGACAGTGAAGGAACAGCGATATAGTTTGAAATCAGGATAACGTGGCTTGGAGGGGAATTTGCAAGTGGTAATCTCGTGTGCTAGCTGCCCTTGTCCTTCTAGGTGGTAGAGGTCTCATGTTTGGAAGTTATTGGTGATGGAGGCTTGGCAGGTTGCTGCAGTGCATCTTACATATGGTTGACTTGCTGTCCCTGAGCACTGGAGGTGGAAGGAGTAAATGTTTAAGCTAGCGAATGGATGCCGATCAAGTAGATTTCTTTGTCCTGGATGGTGTTGAACTTATTTGAGTGTTGTTGGAGATGCACTGATCCAGTCAAGTGGAGAGTATTTCATCACACTCCTGACTTGTGCCTTGTAGATGGTGCACAGGTTTTGGGGAGTCAGGTGGTGAGTTACTCTCTGCACAATTGTCAGCCTCTGACCTGCTCTTGTAGCCATGGTATTTATATGTCTTGTAACCCCAGAGATGTTGATAGTGGGAGATTTAGCTATGGTAATTCTATTGAATGTCAAGGGGAGATGGTTGGATTCTCTCTGATTGGAGACGGTCATTGCCTGGCATTTGTGCGGCATGAATGTTACTTGCCATTTATCAGCCCAAGCCTGGATATTGTCCAGGTCGGATTGCATCTGGACACAGACTGCTTTAGTATCCGAGAAGCCGTGAATGTTGTTGAACACTGTGCAATCATTGGTGAGCATCCCCACTTCTGACCTTATGATGGAGGGAAGGTCATTGATGAAGCAGCTGAAGCTGGTTGGGCTTAGGACGCTACCCTGAGGAACTCCTTCAGTGATTTCCTAGGGAGAAGATGATTGGCCCCCAACAATCTGAGCCACCTTCCTTTGTGTTAGGTATGACTCCAACCAGTGGAGAGTTTTCCCCCTAGTAAATAAATTTTGACTTTGGGATGTATAAATGGTGCCTGATTGGATATCAGCACCTTATACAGTAACTCAAAGTCAAAATATCCCCAACATCACCAGTTTTATACGAATTTTCCAGTTAAGCAATGACATCAAGGATTCCAATAGGAGGTAATCAGATCAGGAATGCAACTAAGGTCAGGCTGTTTGAAATGAGAATGTCCATCAACAGCCTAACTTTTTAAGTGAATAGGATTGAGAATAAACCTGAATTAACTGGAGTCAGTATAGGCAATGCTTGAAAACAGTAAGGGAAAATAAATCAGTGCCAATTAGGGAAAACACCCATCCATGAAATGTTCAATAACTACCAGGCATTAGTGAGTCTATTAGTGTAAACCTGCAGCATGAATCCAATATTAATCAAGAAGCATCAATTTGAGGACAGTAGAGTATCAGTCTTGGAGACCTAGGGTGCAAAATTGCGACGGTTGGTGTCCATTTCTTTAGTAACATAGGAACATAGGGCTTAAGAACAGGAACAGGCCATTCAGCCCTTTGAGCCTGCCCCTCCATTCAATAAAACCATGGCTCTTTTGAGTTCCAAGACAGCAGTGTATTCTCATAGTATGTCTTTATTGAATTGAGTGTAAAATGGCAGATTATAGAGGTCACCTGACTACAGCAAGCCAGATAGGACATATAGTACTGTTGCATTTCAAAACCCAAACATCCTCTTTTTCATAACGAACAAAAGACACAAACATTTCCCTTTTCCTAATGAACTAAAGACAAATTTGCATTCACAATCTTTTGTAACTGTGAGTTACCAAAGTTGCCCACTATACACCCACTGTTCTCATGCATTAACAACTGTTTGTTCTACTTGTCAGTCACTTGCGTTGCATACATAAGCCAGGGTTTTATGGCCCCTCCACGGTGTTTCTCTCCTCAGTGGATGCAGTGAGCCATTTAAATCTCCATTCAGTTCGGTGAGACTGTAACATCCTGCCGGGCAGGAGGGGCCATAAAATCCTGGCCAAAGTCCATAAACCATGCTGGTCCCTTAATGGTACACCTGCCTGTTGTCATTGGCTGTTTGTCTGTGTTCCTGTGGCATGGTAACTGTTGTTGTTCCATTGTTGTTGTTGGTGACCCGTGGATCTCTGGGATTGATGGTATTTCTGAACTCAGTACAGCTGGTGAGATCCCATCTTCCTGAACAGCCGACTGCAGTGAAGAAACAGCTTCGCTAGCTGATTATATATGCCTGCAGTTACATTGGTATGTTTGGTTCGTTCACTTGCACCGCGTATGATCGAGGTGACAGTTTCTCTACGCATGTTCTAAGTTTCTATGTGGGCTGACTCCTGTTGAGAGCTTTGAAGCCTGACTGGTTCACCAATGCTCAACTCTGCCAATGGTTTGGCAGTTTTGTCAAAATGAAATTTGGTTTTATGCCATTTCACCTTGATTTTTTCACTCACACTGGTTACAGTAGCTTTTTTGCTATTGGAAAAGTAGTTTTGGTGCAGCACAACATTAGTCTTTGGACTGGACTACTTTCCAGGCCTTTAGTCGCTGTGCTTCTCCCATCTAGGATGCCTCGTGTACATCTGCGCTAGATTTGCTCAATTTCTTAACAATTCCTTTGGCGATATTTACTGCCATCTCAACCTTTCCATTTGATTAGGGATAATACAGAGATTATGTTTAGTGAACTGAGGACTGCTGTCACTCATCACGATGTCTGGAAAGCTGTAACAATTGAAGCGTGCTTTCGGCCATTCTATTTGTCCTGTCATCATTGAAGTCAGCTGGTCTAACTCCCAATAGTCAGAATAGTTGTTCACAGGAACGAGATAATCAGATCCTGCGATAGTGAAGAGGTGTACTCCCAGCTTCCTTCATGGTCTGTTTGGGATGTCATGCGTCATCAACGGCTCTCTAGCTTGTTTAGCCTGGTACTCCTATAAGCACCACACTGGCCTATGTGGTCTTTAATTTCATTGCTCATGTTTGGCCACTAAAGTACTTCTCTTGGCTTTATCACTTGATTCAACTGCTTGATACATTGCATGGATGCACTTCAGCATCTCTCCTCATCTCTTTCGGGATGATGACTCTATTTCCTATGTACAAAATGCCATCTTGGGCCTGTCAATTCATCTCGGTTTACCCAATATGCTTTTGTGACCACAGGTGTGTCCTTAATGCACTCACGCCATCCTTTGATCAATATTTCTTGGAGCACTTGGAGAGTTGCATCTTGTTGGTTAGTTGATTTGAGCAAGGCGCTTGTCGGTTCCAGTCTCTGCTGGGTGATGACTTCCAAATCACATAGGGCTTCTGCTTCATATTGAATCTCTGTTGGCACTTTTAGGGTTACCAGCCCTAGCTTTAGGCTTGCTTCAGCTGAGATAAGTGGCTGCTGCATCCTATCCATGATCTGGAACTTCCTTATTTCCATTGCATTGGGCTCTCAGACTAATTTGCTCTCGCAGTATGAGTGTCATGCCATCATATAGCCTCAACCTCAATTTTGAGAGTTTCACTTTGGATTGCCATGTTGAGCCACTTCGCACAGGTCTGTGAAGGTCATGATGTCACATGTCACACCAGTGTCTATCTGACGCTTCTTGTTCACTTGATACTCTTCTTCTGTGGTCACCATTGGAACAGTCACAAACCATTTCTCACTTATAGACTAGACAGAACCAACTTGTTGTTACATGTATAGTGCTTCATCAGACTCTTCTTCAGCTGATATCTCTCCAGTGGCCATCAGTATCTGCTTGTTTTGCTTCTTTCTAGCCAAACATTTGTGTGCAAAATGATTCAGCTTTTGGCAGTTAAAACACTGCTTTCCCCATGCTGGGCAATCCTTCTTTTCCTTTGTATGATGTTGTCTGCAGTATTTGCATGCTGCCTTTTGTCTGTGATTGCTCTGCTCTTTTGGCCTGGAATGACTCTCGGCATAATGTATCTCCTGGTCTGCTCTGCCATACATGTGCTCTAATTTACAAACTCCGCATTTCTACGTACATCTATCAGTTTCCTCGGCGTAAGTTTCTCATTTTCAATAGACTATCCCTCACTGAGGGGTCTCATATGCCTAAGAGTATTCTATCTTTAAACAGATTATATTTTGGCTGTCTGATTTCACATAATTCTGCAAGCTCTGTTACTACAGTCACATATTGTTCATTGGGTTCTTTGTCATCTTGAGCTCCAGTGTTGAATACATAGTGTTCATAAGTTACGTTCACTCGGGGTTCAAAGCATTCATTCAAGGCTTTTACAATCTTTGCTGTCTGTTTTCTTTGCTCGTCAGTTAGATTTAGGGTGGTATACAACTTGTAGCAGTCCCTCCAAGGTAGTGTTAGAAGTGTGACTATTCCTATCAGTTCTGGCTCGTAAATTAATTCTGTTGCTAACTTGTAGTTTTGCCATTGCAAGTGAAAAAACTGCCAGCTCTGGCACATTTCACTTTTCATTTCGACAGGAGCTGGGAGGGGGATGCTTACAGCAGCCATGGCACCTCACTCAATATTCTATTTGCAGCCTTTGGTTTGCGTTTGCTTTTCCTTGCCCCTTTTCAGCAGCTTTTAGCAGATATGAACTTCTGCGAGTCTTTCTGAGCTGTGGCTTCTCTGTAGCATTTCCAGGGTCTAAAAACCCTATTTTAAATCTCACTTCTAATGCCATGTTTTGAGTTCCAAGACAGCAGCACTATCTCATAGTCTGTCTCTATTGAACTGATTGTAAGATGGCAGCTTACAGAACTTTTCTCATTGCAGAGTCACATTACTACTGCAAGCCAAATAGGACATGTAGTGCTGTTGCATTTCAAAACCCAAACAATGGCTGATCTGGCTGTTGTCTCAACCCCACTGTCCTGTCTGCACATCATAACCCTTGATTCCCCTGTCTATCAAAAATCTGTCTAACTCTGCCTTGAATAAATTCAATGAACCAGCCTCTACTGCTTATTGGGGAAGATAATTCCACATACTAATCACTCTGTGAGAGAAAAGTTTTCTCCTCATCTCCATCTTAAATGATAGACTTCTAATTCATTAACTATATCCCCTAAGTCTAGTCTCTCCCGCAAGTGAAATCATCCTCCTGGTATCTACCCCACCAAGTTTCCTCAGGGTCTTATATGTTTCATAAGACCACCTCTCATTCTTCTAAACTCCAATAGGTATAGGACCAACTCTCATTCTTCTAAACTCCAATAGGTATAGGACCAACCTGTTCAACCGTTCCTCAAAGATAAGTCCCTCATCCCAGAAATAAGTCGGGTGAACCTTCTCTGAACTTCTTCTAATGTAATTATTTATTTTTTAAAAATGGAGCCCAAAACTGCACTTAGTATTCCAGTTGTGGTCTCACCAAGGCCCTGTACGGCTGCATAAACTTCCCTATTTTATATTCAATTCCCCTTGCAATGCCTTCCTAATCACTTGCTGTACCTGCATCCTAACCTTTTGCGATTCATGTACCAGGATACGCAGATCCCTCTGTATCACGAGTTTTAAAATCTCTCTCCATTGAAATAGTATCTTGCTTTTCTATTCTTCCTGCCAAAATATAGTTGGGTTCTATGTTTGCCCTTAAAGCTCCAAAATGTTGCCAATGGTGTGTGCATACTTTCTGGTGAATTGCACTGGATGACACACTGGTGAGAACATTTGCATGGTCACAGTAATTGTCCACTGAAAATATGCAGAGCAGGCACATGATCTCAGTGCGCAACATTTATTTGATGTCAGCAGTGCCCTTTTGGGGCTAAGCGTTCCAGCTAACGCTTTCTTAACCTCACATGTCTGAACACCCATTGACCAGCAGGAAGGGCCATTCCACTGGCATTATTTAAAGGACATTCAAATACTTACAGGCTAGTTGCTGGTACCTCCCTATAGTTGTTCAAACTTGCAAAAGTTTACAGGGAGTGGTGTAGCAGGTGCTGAAAGAGTTTTTACTCACTTCAATGTTTCTGCACAAACCAGTTGTTCACAGACATGGGTGCACAAGGTAGTCATTCCTCTTGAGAATGAACGGAGGCAATTCAAGCTGCTGGAAGATGGAGGGCTGAGAAAAGCCATATCCACCCAGGATGTTCAGTTAGCAGCTCTCCTACTTGAAACTTTGCAGGGAACTATGTATGAGACATCTGCCAGCTAATACTGTCACAAGTGCAAGCTCAGAGCAGGGCAAGGATCACCATGCCAGTGGTTGTGAAGGTGGGCAGTGACAATGAACTTTAATATGTCTGACCCCTTTCAGCGTGGATCTGGAGACATTTACATCTCAGTTTGCTGTTCACTGTTGCACAAGGGAAGTCACTGAGTCTCCCTCTTCTTGAGAACTAACCACATCTCATTCCCTCTTATCAAAGAGAAGTAGTCATGGAGAGCACACAGTTTCGCTCACATTGCAGGCTTCCCCATGGTGCAGGGAACACTTACTGTATGCACATTGCTTTGTGATTAACACAGGTCAACTCTGCCATTCACTGGAACTGAAAGGAATTCCATTCCTTCAACATCCAGCTAGTGAGTAATCATTGACAGAGATTCATGTAGGTCAGTGTTGGTAGCCTGGCAGCAGTCATGATGCCTTAATTCTGCAGCAGCCCGCTGTACCAGTTGAGACACTATGACAAACCACATGGTGGCTGCTGAAGGACAAGGGCTATCCACTGATGACATGGCTCATGACTGATGTGCAACACATTGCAGCTGGATGGTGAGGAAATATGAAGATCAGACAGAAGAGCTGTAAGATTTTGGGGTACGTGGCCACAGATACTTAAATAGGCAGTCAACTGATCATAAGTAATTTTAAGATGGTTTATCAAGTTTATTAAGAAATAACACTTTAGATACGATACATTAGCTAATCAGACAGAAAATAAAGTATACTACCCATAACAGCTTTTGATAACAGCATTCCGCTCTCTAGTTGAAGTGTTAGGAAACTCTTCCCTCGATCTCTCGATCTTCCTCCTCCTCCTCTGGTCCACCTTCTATCTGAAGAAGGCAGCTGCCCAACGAGCACTGCCACCTCACCAGCACCTCAGCTCCTCACCACCAGTATGACACCAATATATTTCCTTTTTTGGGAGGCTTGGAGCTTACCCAGTGTCAATCGCCTACCTAAGTAGTCTGATCAATAGATACAGGACAGGTATTCCAAACATCAGGGTGGTTTCCACCTGCCCTGCCCGACATCTTGCTCGAGGTCAGTTTTTAGTTTACATCATGCTGAGTGTCATATCTTTGTCATTTCTAAACACTTGGGAGATAAGGGGGTCGTCTAACAACTCAAGAAGGTCAACATGGCAGCCTGAACTAAGGCTGTTCAGAGGTTAAAGTGTTTAGAAAGAGAGGCAATCAATGCTGCTTAGAAAATCCTACAAAATGCAGAAGATACCTGCTTAGATGAGAGTTCTTTTTTTATTTATTCAGGACCCAAATTTCTCTCACAGCCACCTACTAACATGAGAAGAAGAAGCTGGTAGCATGATATATCTGGGGAGGGGGGTGGGGGAGGCAAGGGGCTGGTATTTTTGATTTTGGCAAGAACACAAGAGAACTTTCCTGCTTGCTTCAAAAAGACCAAGGGATTCACCTCTAACCACATCAATAGTGCACAGGAGTTTGATTTAACATCTCATCCAAAAGATGGCACATCTGGCAGTGTAAGATATCCGCCAGCGCTGAACTGAAATGTCAGTCAAAACTTTCATGGCTTGACATGGGGCTTGAACCCATAACTTTTTGACTTAAGGCAAAAAATGTCATTACTGAGTCAAGCTGATATTTAAGTGTTTACAGCCTTGAACTAGGAGACTTGAATTTGTCTCATGTTACACTTGAAGTATTTATCTAGTCTACTGCGTGCTAGTAATCAATCGCCACTGAAGCCATCCTCAAGAAAGAAATAAATGGAGATACGTAGCTGCCTAATGGCTTAAATGCTTCACCAGCCTCAAAAGATATTCCTTAAGACACCACTTTGACCAAACTTTATCATCTATCCTGATATTCCCTTTTGTGTTTTGGTGTCAATCTTTATTTGATTAAGTTCCTGTGAAGCACACATGGATGTTTTACTATGTTAACGGTGCTATATAAATGCAAGTTGTTTTGTTAATAGGTTGGGAAAAATGGAATGGAAATTGTCAATACAGCGTTCAATTTAAAAATGTGTCATACACATCAGTGGTGGGAATATTAATATGGATCTTTTTCTCAGTGGTCCCCGATTGGAGGGCTGATAAAGCAAAAAAACTATTTTGGACTGGTTCAGTCACTCCTAGAGTTGTTAAAAATAATCCATAACAAGTCTAAGAATACAATTTGCCACCAATACACAATTGACATAGTCATTGAAATGCCTTAGCCTGAACTTTCCTTACTGGCACAGTCATTGTCAAATATTCAATGAGTAGTTAGCAAAGCATATGTGTCCTGGGCTTCATAAATAGAGGTATTGAGTAGAAAGCAGGGAGGCTATGCTGAACCTATGTAAAGCTCTTTCTAGGTCACAACTAGGGTATTGCATCCAGTTCGGGTCACCACATTTTAGGGAGGAAGTGAGATTCCAGGGCTGGGGATTTTAGCTACAAGTTTATGTTGGAGAAGCTTGATTTATTCACCATGGAGCAAAAGAGTTTTGATAGAGGTGTACAAGATTATGACAGATTTAGATAAGTTGGACAGAGAAAGACTATTCCCATTAGCTGATGGTACAAGGATTAGGAGACACACATTTAAGGTTTTGGGCAAGAAATGCAGGGGTGGAGGGGTGATGGTGGGGTAATGGGAGCAGGGTGTGAGGAAGAATTTTTTTTTTCAATGCAGCCAGTGGTAATGACTAGGAAATCTCTGCCCAACATGGTGATGGAAGTGGAGACAATCAATTATTTCTGAAGGAAATTGGATGGGTACCTGAGGGAAATAGACTTGTAGGACCAGGGGTATAGAATAGGGCAATGAGACTTATTGGATTATTCTACAGAGAACCAGCATGGATTTGATGGGCTGAATAGCCTCCTTCTGTGTTGTAATGATAAGTGTGGTGGAATGGACTTCTGCTAACAGCACTAGCTCTGGTCCCCATCCCTACCCTACCACTGCACTTCACCTCACCCCCAACCCACAATTGTATTTTCCTGGGTCAGCTTAAATTGAGGTCCAAATGTTGAAATGCTTCTGACCAAAAGCTCAGCTGGTTGTTGCTGTTGGATGATTCAAGTGCCTGCAGCAGGTTACAAATACATTTCACTGCACACCAAGAGTTTAATTGTTTGTAAAATGCCAAATGTGTTTGCTACAATACATAGAGCCCCTGCCTTCCAACCACTCTCCCCACAACCCCCCAACCACCGCTACCACCCATCCACTAGGTTGGAAAGTGCTGCTACTGATGGTCAGGGGCAGCAAGGGACACTTTTTTCACTGGCACACAGTGTACCTCAAAGACAGCTGCAACAGAAAGTGGCAATTCTGGTTTTGAGTGCATGGTGACTCTCAAAACTGAAAATATTTGAATGACTCTCAGTTAATGCACAAGGAGCAAGGGACATCTTTGAAGAATTCATTATAGTCAGCATATCAATCATATATACCCCACCCTCCCTTTTAATGTATTAAAGAGTTTGAATTGCTTACCAATAGCCATTAAATGTCAGTGTTATTTGGACACTAAGCCTTCACCTCCAAATGTTCCTTCATCCTTGCATGCAAACAGTATAGAATGTTGTTTGATGCATTTGAATGCCAGTACAGCCATTATGGGTTGCTTACAGGCTTCTGTTTTCACTGCTTCACATGGCTACAGAGCAATCTTAACTTTTTTGCTGCTGTTTCTTACAGCATGTTGAGATTTTGTGGTCAAGCCACTGGGGTGGAACTTGTATCCATGACTTTCTGACTGAGCCAAGCTGACATCTTGAAGGGATAAGATCTTACAGAGTGTTGTGAGTGGTGGCTGAGTTGGTATTACTAATAGAGTTGACCAGCAGACACTTCTTAGGTGGAAACTTTTAGTTTATTTATAAAGGTACTCAGCAGCAACTACACATGTGCTTTCACTTCAAACTCTATCTCTACACTACTAACTACAAAGGTAGCCCACACTACTCCCCTATTGGGTACTAAAGATTATATGATCTTCCTTAACAAACAATCTTAAAGGTATATTACACACTAGATAAAACCATAATTACCACACAGAGCCACTAGATTTACAGGTGTAATGATATGTCTAGATAGGAACTTTTGTACTCTGGGAGTGCTGCTGTGTGGGGGTAATATTGTGTGACATATTCTTCACTGCAGGATTCTATGTTTGTTAAAGTCTGTATTCTGTGTGTACATCCAATAAAGCATTGTTCATTGTTATAAACATTTCCAAATGTTACAACTAGGAACAAATCCTAATAGCAGACACTGAAGACAATTAGGAGGCATGCTTGAGGCTTCTGCATCCTTTTCATGCTGCTGTTGCCTCTTTAGTGGATTCTCTAGCTTCCCCTGGATGCCTTCTCTTTGAGTTCACCTTGATCTTTGTACAGCAAAGCTGTTCAACAGACAGCACACAGTCAAGAGTCTGGAGACCCTAACTGCACTGTAATGAATCATACAGGCACAGATAGTATATTAAGCAGTTGAATTGTATGTTGTATGGTAAATCTGGTGGATGAATGCACCTCACTGTCATGTTGCTCAGCTGCTGACTTGGGAAAAGATAATCAGACATAGCTGCAGAAGGCTTCCTACCCATCTTTTCCAGAATGTCAGGCAGTGAATTATCAGAACTGGAACCCAGTCTTCACCTTTAAAAGATTTTAATTTACATAGGCACACTTTCCAAACATGCACCTCTAAAACCTAACCACCACAGTTCTAATCTGCTCCTTTATCTAGGCAAACAAGAGAATTCCCCAGTTAACACCCACTACCTGAATACAATTGAACACAATGAATATACAATGAACACTACACCCCTGGGTCAAATTACCTTATTTGGTCATAAAGTTTTTTAATAGCACCTCCCAGTTAAGTGAGCAATTCATTTGCATGATTGGGTGGTGCTGGTTTCAAATGAGCTGGACATGCAGAGATTTGACCCCTTCCCTGTTGATGTAAGCGATGAAGGAAAAACATATATTCATGCAAGTGAAATCTGTGACTGCTTGAACTTTGGGGAATTCTTTCTTTCTGTAAAATTGAAATGCTCTATCATACTGCCATTGGTTGTCAATGAAGGGTAAATTAAATCACTCTGGAAAACAATGAGCATATGAACAACATAATGCATTTATGCGCAGCTGATTTACTAAAGTTCCTGATGTCTTTAGTGACAGACTAAATGATTTGGTAGAATAAAAGGTCAGGATATAAAAGTAATTTAGAGGCGCTGGAGAAGATGCAAAAAAATTACTACAATGATACCAGAACAGAGTGATTATACCCATCAGGAAAGATTGAACAGGCTGAGTCTCTTTTCTCAAAAAGGATGACTGACTGGTGACCTCAGAAATTTTTAAGATTTTGAAAGGATTTTGTAGGGTAGATATAGAGAAGATGCTTCCACATGAGTGGGAGACCAGGATAAGGGCCATAAATATAAGACAGTTACCAAGAAATCCAATAAGGAATTCAGGAGAAACTTCTTTACCAAGAGAGTGCTAAGGATGTGAAATTCACTCTCTTGTTATTATAACAATATCATACCTAAGTCACTCAGAAGGGATTAGGTAAACACGCTGTGGATCCATTTATTAAGACTAGTCACATGGGAACAGTCATACATAGGTATAAAGCCAGAAGACATCAGAGCTGTGTGGCTGTGCTCTGCTCAAAACAAAAGTGAAACTAAGACTGGACACATTTCCCCTCTAGTGATGTCATGCTGCTATCCTTTAAAGGCATATTACAACACTTACTACCACATGGTGTAAGAAGATAACATAAGAACATATGAAATAGAAGCAGATTAGGCTATTCAGCCCTTTGAACCCACTCCACCATTCAATGAGATCATGGCTGATCTTCTACTTTAACACCATTTTTCTGCACTATCCCCCTATCCCTTGATGTTTTTAATATGTCAAAATCTATTGATCTCAGTCTTGAACATACTCAATGACTGAGCCTCCACAGCCCTCTGGGGCAGAGAATTCCAAAGATTCATCACCCTCTGAGTGAAGAGATTCCTCCTCATCTCAGTTCTAAATGGTCTGCCCCGTATTCTGAGGCTGTGTGCACTGGTTTTAGACTCGCCCAGCCAAGGAAATCCTTCCTGCATCTACCCTGTCGAACCCTGTAAGAATTATGTATATTTGAATAAGATCACCTCTCATTCCTCTAAACCCTAGAGAATAAGGGCCCAGTCTATTTAATCTTTCCTCACAGGACAATCCCTCCATCCCAGGAATTAGTTTGGTGAAATTTATTGTGCTCTATCTATGGCAAGCTTTTTTTTCTTAGGTAAGGATACCAAAACTGCACACAATATCCCATGTGTGGTCTCACCAAGGCTCTATATAATTGAAGTAAGACGTCTTTACTCCTATACTCAAATCCTCTTGTAATAAAAGCCATTATACAATTTGCCTTCTTAATTGCTAGCTGTGCCTGCATGTTAGCTTTCAATGATTCATGAAGGACGCCAAAGCCTTTGAATTTCAACACGTCCCAGCCCCTCACCATTTAAGAAATACTCTGTATTTCTGCTTTTTCTACCAATGTAGATAACCTCACGTTTCACCACGTTGCATTCAATCTGCCACATTTTTGCCCACTTACTTAACCTCTCCAAATCCCCTTGAAGTGTCTTTGCATCCTGTTCACAACTCTCACTTCCACCCAATTTTGTGTCATCTGCAAAATCCTCACATCCAAGTCATTGATATAGATTGTGAATAGCTGAGGCCCAAACACCAATCCTTACAGTATCCCACTAGTCACAACATGTCACCTGAAAATAACCCATTTATTCTTACTCTCTATTTTCCGTCAATTTGCCAGTTCTCAATCCATGTCAGTAGATTCCCCCTCAACTCTGTGTGCTCTAATTTTTTTTGTTCACCACTTGTGTGGGAACTTTTCAAACCTTTTCTGAAAATCTAAATATACCATATCCACCAGTTCCCCCTTATCTATTCCGCAAAAGTCTCCAACAGGTTTTTTAATTATGATTTCCTTTCTTAAATCCAAGTTGACTCTGATCAATCCTACCTTTATTTTCTAAGTATCCTGTTATCACATCCTAAATCTATTGATTTTAGCATTTTCCCTACAGCCAAGGTCAGGCAAACCGATACGTAGTTCCCCATTTTCTCTCCCCCTCCTTTCCTAAATAGTGGGGTTTCACTTTCCACCTTCTAATCTGCGGAAACCATTCCAGAGTCCATGGAATTTTGAAAATGACCACCAATACATCCACTATCTTTATGGTGTTACGATCCCAGCTAATGTTAATCCTAGACAAGTCAGATCCCAGAGTGAAAACTGACTTGATAGATCCTAACTTTTATTATTTTTTAGAAACCATGGAGGTAAGTTATTGAACAAATTCACAGGAGTCTGCTCCTCTTAACACAAAGAATAAAACATTTATTAAACAAGAAAAATGAACAACATTGCACCAGACAAAAAGGTTGGAAAGAGTTCAATACAAACACAAGAATATGATTCAGATATTCACTATTCTTTCACCCCAGCTTTATTTTTACAGACATATATAAATTCGGGGCAACGAAACAGTTTATCATATCTATCTTATACTCTATATTCAGGGTAAATGTGCGGTCCATGTGAATTAACAGGGAAACTGGTCAGACACACTACACTCTAAAGTAAATGATAGATGAGACCAGAGCATATTCTATGGATTTCTCAACAACCCACCCAGATGCTTGGCACACCATGAGCCAACCGGTCTCACTAAATCTCTATCCAAAGAGGGTTTCCAATTTCCACATTTGAAGAACTCACCTTGGAATTTTCTTTTAACGTTGCTCCCACTCGGACAGCTTCAACAAGGATTGACCTCCAGGGTTTTAACCTCAGCTTTCAGGCACACTTTCAGATCTTCAGCCGTGCCAAGCAGAACACCAGTGTTCCAAAACAGCACCTTTGCCCTCAAGGCCTGTAGCACAGAGTCACCAATCTTTGGCTCCCCTCTCAGATATTCAAGGCCACTCTTGCCCACTTTGCTTCAAGTCTGTTCCCTGTGGCAATTTCTTTAACTTGGGACCTTTTCCTCTGCTCCTGTAGTTTGTCTTGACTCAGTGGGATCATCTTTGCTCCCTGTCTTTGTCCTTGTCTGCTTTGGGACCTCCTTCTTGGACTGCGACCTTCTCTCTGTCCCCCTCCCCTTGTCCTGCTCTCCAGGACACCTGCTCTGGAATCGTGCTCCTATTCAGGTCACCTGACCTCCAGTTTTGCACTTTCACTTTTTTGCTTTTCTTCTGTGCACGTGCGCAAGGCTGGTTCTCCGTCTAAAGGACATAAAAATGGACCAACTGCACATGTATGACCTTTTCCTGGCTGGTGAATGCGCAGAAGTCCTGAGGCCCACCAGGAACTGGAGTTCCTGCCCTCCGAACTTCATCACTTCTCCCACACTAGCCTTTGAGCCAAGCATTCATCCATCCAATCTTATTTACCCTATGCCAATTATCGCTTGGGTAATAATCCAGAGATTATTACATTTGAGGTTCTGCTACTTAATTTGGTGCCTAGCTCTTCATAGTGACTATGCAGAACCTCTTTCCTTGTTCTGTCGATGTCATTGGCACCTACATGGACAACGACAACTGGATCCTCCCCCTCCCACTGCAAGTTCCTCTCTAGCCCTGAGCAGATATTCCGAACTCTGGCACCAAGCAGGGAACACAGCCTTCTGGGTTCTTACTCTCGGTTGTAGACAACAGTGTCTAGCCCCTTTCTATCACTACATTCCTTTTAACTCCCCCCATTTGAATGGCTTCCTGTACCATGGTGCCATGGTCGGTCTACTCATCCACACGATAGCCCTCGCTCTGTCCATACAGGCCGCAAGTACCTCGAACTTGTTGCTAAATTACAGGGTCTGAGGCACCTCCACTCCCATCTTCTTGATCCCTTACCTGCCTAACTCACAGTCACACCTTCCTGTCTCTGACCACTAGCCAAATCAGATGACCCTAACCTAAGGGGTTTGATTGCCTTCTAGAACAAAGTGCCCAGGTAAATTTTCCCCTCCCTGATACATCACAATGTCTGCAGCTCAACCTCCAGCTTATTCGCTCTGAGCCAAAGCTCCTCAAGCAGTTACTAGAAATGCGATTGCCATGGATTGCAGTGGCATCCAGGAGTTCCCATATGCTCCAGCCGTGACACATCACTCATCCTGCCATCTTTATTTTGTTAATTAAATTTATTTTTCTTAATTAAATTATAGTTCCCTTTCTTCACCGAAGTCCATCACTCACCAAACTCCTGGCTTCACCCTCTGTGCACACAAGCAGCACTCAGTGCAGAAATTCAGTGTAATTGAGGTGATGAATCTACTCATCCACATGATAGCCCTCGCTTTGTCCATACAGGCCGCAAGAACCTCGAACTTGTTGCTAAATTACAAGGGCTGAGGCACTTCCATTCCCACCTTCTTGATCCTTTACCTGCCTAACTCACAGTCACATCCTCCTGTCTCTGACCATAGCATAGATTTAAGGAGAAGCTAGAAAAACACAGAGGGAGAAAGGAATAAAAGGTTTTATTGGTGAGGCTAAATGAAGAAGTGTGGGAGGAGGTAATATGTTATAAATTATCAGCTTTCCTTTATACCAGACATGAACTTAACATTATCAAAAAGCAAAGTACGATTTTTTAAAAATTGAAAAAATAAAGTCATGGATAAAGATAATCAGATTTTAAGTTACAGTCCAAAAGGAACATGAGAAAAGTAGATTTGTTGCTGACCTTCAGCAGTTTGTAGATGAAGATGGTAAATATGGCCAAGCCCTGCATATTCAATGCATAGTCTTCAAGATCATCAGCATCCACATGTTCAGCTGAATAGCTTGTTTCTATGGTGTAAATACTATGCAGAATGATTGTGAACGTTTACAGTCACTGACAAAATAGTACTTGGTTTATGGGATGTTGCAATATATAGCATAACTTATTAATGGCTTCCTTTGAAAAGCATGACCTTCACAAGCACTGTTCCTCAGATTACCTCTGCAATTATTGCACCTGAACAATTGCACTTAGGAGAAGTGCCTTGATCTTTATAATTGTTAGTGCTATCTGACCAACCTGATGTCTCCTTCCCCCAAAATCAAAAATATGGGAGATTCCCCAGTGGAAATCCAATGTGCTTTCCCAGTAACTGAGGTTGAGTAAAAAGGTAGGCCAGAGCAAAAGACAAAAAAGCAAATAGTTAAGGACTTGCCGTCATGGGGAAAAATAAATCTCCTGTGAATTCATCCACCTTTGCTGCAATGTATAGCAATCTTGGGCACCAATTGCTGGCTTATTTAATACTCCCAGCCATTTTAGATCAGGCACTTCTGTCACCTGCCAAAAATTAGAGTAGAAAATTGACCAGCTGCTAAAATGGCATGGAATTTATTTTTTAATTATTAATTTTCAGAATGTCGCTGACAGGACTGGCACATATGTCCCATCTAGTTGCCTTGGTTTGATATGATTGAATGGCTTTCTAAGCTACTTCAGGGGGAAGTTAAGTGCCAACCCCACTGGTTTCCTGCTCCAGTGATAATTCTTGATTGCAGAGTGGTGCGTTTGTGGATTTCTTGCCCAGGTTGGACCCAGTGCTCAGTTACTGAGAAAACATGGGCAAAATGACTCATTAGAGGTTGTGAATACCTGATCCCCAACTGATCCCAGCTCAATTTGTGGATTAAGTTGATCCTAATCTTCATCTAGTTTGCTGTATTTGTCTTATGTCATGTGAGACTATGATCCAGAACTCTGAAGTAATTTGTGTAGCCCCTCTGCCTGTGCATAATACCACAGGAGAGAGCACTCAGGCAAGCCCTGATGTGAGCTGAAACACACATTGGGTGTAAGTGCATGGCACCTGAGTCATGACATTTTCCATGTGATTCATCAGTGGTTCCATTTTCTATTCTCTCTCTCTCTCTCTCTTCTCTGGTTTTGAGTCAGTAAACAGCAAAAGCGCTGTGGTTCACAGAACCACTCTGAGTTTTACTTGCTAATTTATACGTTTTAATTTATATTCTTAAATAAAACATTGATATTCTTTATAACAAATCAAGGTTACACCTACAGCCTTATAGAGGTATCGACGCATGGTGTAAGCAGAGGTAGTGATTATTTGAAGCAACTTTCATTATTTTTGCTGGGCTTCTTGGTGGCCAGCACATTTTTTTTAAAGTTAAGTAAAAACTGAAGTGCGTACACAATAGCGTTGGGAGCTGTTCTCACACCATCTTGGACTGTCAATATCCACAACACAAATGCTGCAGAGATTCACCTGTGTGTGAAAGCAGTACCCTTTGGGCACAGAGCTTCCCCAGAAGTTGGAAGAATGCAGCTATCAGTGTTTCGTACTTGTGGCGTCTAAACCACATGGACAGACTGGGCCGCAGGTGGAGACAAAAATAGCAGTGATGCAGGCAAGTTGTGCTCAGTACTTCCTGCCACATAAGAAGTTTCCTTTTGAAAGATGTAAAATCAACAGGGGGATGCGGAAGGCTGGTGAAACGTGTGATCGAGATCATATGACACATTGAAAACTTGTTGAAGGGTCCAAGTTCAATAATATCACATTAGAGGAGATGTTCAGAGATCAATCTGTGTTTGGAATTGTGGATTTGAGGGTGTTTGAGAGGCTGCTTTGAAAGGCTAATCTAACATTGGGAAAGACCAACAAGATTTTCCATGTGGCTAACAGCATGTGTTGTGAATTAAAGTCATCAGGGAACTAAAAGGAGAGAATCTGAGTGAGGTACATATAGTCAAGGGCACCCTAAGTGTGACAGAGGCATGCTTTGGAGAACATTAAAGTTTGAAAGTGTTCGAACTGTAGAAAGAAACGTGTGTTCCATAAGGGAGAGCTATGTCTAGCCTTTGGGAGGCTGTGTAACAAGAGCAGCCATTTTGCAGCAAAGTATCATGGGAAAAAATGCACATAGATGCACAGCTAGAGCAATTGATGAAGAACCAAGGGAAAAAGAAGTATTTGTTATCAATTAGGTCAGTGATCTTGCTTTGAATGACTTGAAGCATGTTACACTTCAGCTGGATTCTGGCAACTGCCTAAGATTTCAAATTGACATGGGTATACAATGTAGTGTAATTCTGCTTCCCATATTAAAATGCAACATGTTTTAAATCAGGGATTATAGCTTATAATAGAACAAATCTCTCTCAGAGGATGAGTTTGAATTTTGTAGGTGTAAGTGTAAATTGGACTGTAAGCTAGTTGAAAGCAAGACCATAAAATTTCTACTGTTCATTAACATTATTAACTACAATGATAATGTTGAAATTAATAGAATATCATGTACTGGTGTAATGATATATGCAACTAATGACTACAAGCCACTAACCAAGGAAAATCTAACATTTAAACATCCTTACGTATACAGTGCTAGGGTGATGAGGTAGGACAAGTTGAAGAAGAATACCAAATCAGGTTTAACAAGGCAGTAGTTCTGGTCCAACATGTCCTTTACCGTGTACCAGTGGCTTTAAGGGATAAGTTGAAGGAAATTCTAGATGATCTGATGAATTCCTGTAAGAATGCCGACTTCATGGATCAGTTTGATGGTAGTCATACATCAGAAGGCTGGCACATTACAAATTGACTGAGATCCTAAATCCTGGGGGTTACCATTGACCAGAAACTGAAGTGGATTAGCCATATAAATACTGTGGCTACAAGAGCAGGTCAGAGGCTAGGAATCCTATGACGAGTAACTCACCCCCTGACTCCCCAAAGCCTATTCACCATCTACAAGACACAAGTCAGGACTGTGATGCAATATTTTCCACTTGCCTGATCCTACATCAGTCAAGAAGCTGGGCACCATCCAGGCCAAAGCAGCCCGCTTGATTGGCACCATATCCACAAACGTTTACTCCCCCCACCACCGATGCACAGTAGCAGCAGTGTGTATCATCTACAAGATGCACTGTAGGAATTCACCAAGGCTGCTTACACAGCACCTTCCAAACCCATGACCACTATCATCTAGAGGAACAAGGGCAGCAGACATAGGAATACCAACTCAACTCCAGCATGATGCCACTACCAAACACATCTTCCCTTCACCCCCCTTATCGGCATTCCGTAGGGATCGCTCCCTCCGGGACACCCTGGTCCACTCCTCCATCACCCCCTACTCCTCAACCCCCTCCTATGGCACAACCCCTTGCCCACGCAAAAGATGCAACACCTGCCCCTTCACTTCCTCTCTCCTCACCGTCCAAGGACCCAAACACTCCTTTCAAGTGAAGCAGCATTTCACTTGCATTTCCCCCAACTTAGTCTACTGCATTCGTTGCTCCCAATGTGGTCGCCTCTACATTGGAGAGACCAAACGTAAACTGGGCGACCGCTTTGCAGAACACCTGCGGTCTGTCCGCAAGAATGACCCAAACCTCCCTGTCGCTTGCCATTTTAACACTCCACCCTGCTCTCTTGCCCACATGTCTGTCCTTGGCTTGCTGCATTGTTCCAGTGAAGCCCAACGCAAACTGGAGGAACAACACCTCATCTTCCGACTAGGGACTTTACAGCCTTCCGGACTGAATATTGAATTCAACAACTTTAGGTCGTGAGTCCCCTCCCCCATCCCCACCCCCTTTCTGTTTCCCCCTTCTTTTTTTTTTCCCAATAAATTATAAAGATTTTCCTTTTCCCACCTATTTCCATTATATAAAAAAAAAAACCCACTAGAGCTATACCTTGAGTACCCTACCATCCATTCTTAATTAGCACATTCGTTTAGATAATATCACCAACTTTAACTTTAACACCTATGTGTTCTATTGTACTATTGTTGTTGACATCTTTTGATGATCTGCTTCTATCACTGCTTGTTTGTCGCTACAACCACACCAACCCCCTCCACCTCTCTGTCTCTCTATCTCTCCGCCCCCCACACACACACCTTAAACCAGCTTATATTTCAGCTCTTTCCTGGACTTGAACTCAAGTTCTGTCGAAGGGTCATGAGGACTCGAAACGTCAACTCTTTTCTTCTCCGCCGATGCTGCCAGACCTGCTGAGTTTTTCCAGGTAATTCTGTTTTTGTTTTGGATTTCCAGCATCCGCAGTTTTTTTGTTTTTATCTCTGTGTTTAATTGACTGCCACTGCTCTTCAAGAAATGCCTACCTCCTTGAAGAAGTTCTGTTCCTCTCTGCGACAAGATTTCCGGATTTCTCTGTTGCCTTGTTCACCTTCATTGCTTTCCATTTCTCTCCTAGTGTTTGACAAGGTATTTACTAAAACCCGCTTTCACAGCCATATCTCCTTTCTCAGTGACTGTCTCCGTCTCCGACTTACCCCACATGGATTTCAACTGAAATTCCACCCCTCATGTTTCGAACCCACCCAGGATTACAGGTATCTCCGGGACATAAAATGTTTCTCGGACTGCTGTTCCCGTCACATTCTGAAATCCACTCTCAGTGCCATGCGCTGCCATATGAACACACTCGACCTCTCCCTCCAGCAGCACCGCCGTACCCTTTTTCAAAGCTGCGCGTGCCCCCAGTTTCATTTTATCCTTCGGCTCATCCGACGCCTCAACAAGAAACTTTTTCTCTTTCTCTCAAGTGCTAAGGAACGCAAGCTCCAACAACTCATCGACACCAACACCCATCTAGGACCCTCCACCCCTGCCTGTCCCTCCGTCCCCACCCCATCTTCCAATCCCAACCCCAGCCGTGTATTCACTATACCCCCTGACCTTCCCCTCTCCGATGCTGAACGTTCAGTGCTCAGCAAAGGACTTAGTTTCATACCCTTACGCCCTCACCTCAATGAATTTCGGGCTCGGCATGATACTGAACTCTTCTTCCGCCGTCTTCGTCTCCGGGCTCACTTCTTTGGGCAGGAGTCCTCTCCCAGTTCAACGGATCCTTTTACCCATCTTCAATATTCTCCCTCCACCTGGACCCCTCCCTCTGGATTCTTACCTTCTCTCGATCTTTTCATTGAGAACTGTCGGCGCGACATTAGTCGTCTCAATTTCTCTGCTCCTCTCACCCATTCTAACCTGTCTCTCTCTGAACTTACTGCACTCCATTCTCTCAGGTCCAACCCTGACATTGTCATCAAACCCGCTGACAAGGGTGGTGCTGTTGTTGTCTGGCGCACTGACCTCTACCACGCGGAGGCTGAGCGTCAACTCGCAGACACTTCCTCCTACCTCTCCCTGGACCATGACCCCACCACTGAACATCAAGCCATTGTTTCCAGGACTGTCACTGACCTCATCTCCTCTGGGGATCTCCCTCCCACAGCTTCCAACCTGATAGTTGCCCAACCTCGGACGGCCCGCTTCTATCTCCTACCCAAAATCCACAAACAGAACTGCCCCGGTAGACCGATCGTCTCAGCTTGCTCCTGCCCCACAGAACTCATTTCTCGTTATCTTGACTCCCTTCTCTCTCCCCTTGTCCAGTCCCTTCCCACCTACATCCGTGATTCCTCTGACACCTTACGTCACATCAACAATTTCCAGTTCCCTGGCCCCTACCGCTTCCTCTTCACCATGGACGTCCAATCCCTCTACACCTCCATCCCCCACCAGGATGGTCTGAGGGCCCTTAGCTTCTTCCTCGAACAGAGGCCCGAACAATCCCCATCCACCACTACTCTCCTCCGTCTGGCTGAACTTGTTCTCACGCTGAACAATTTCTCCTTCAACTCCTCTCACTTCCTCCAAATAAAAGGTGTGGCTATGGGTACCCACATGGGCCCCAGCTATGCCTGTCTCTTTATGGGGTATGTGGAACATTCCTTGTTGCAGTCCTACTCCGGCCCCCTTCCACAACTCTTTCTCCGGTACATCGATGATTATTTCGGTGCTGCTTCATGCTCTCGTCAGGACTTGGAAAAATTTATTAATTTTGCTTCCAATCTCCACCCCTCCATCATTTTCACATGGTCCATCTCTGACACTTCCCTTCCCTTCCTTGACCTCTCTGTCTCAATCTCTGGTGATAGACTGTCCACCAATATCCATTACAAACCCACCGACACCCACAGCTATCTCGACTACAGCTCCTCACACCCCACTTCCTGTAAGGACTCCATCCCATTCTCTCAGTTCCTTCGCCTCCGTCGCATCTGTTCCGATGATGCTACATTCAAAAACAGTTCCTCTGACATGTCCTCCTTCTTCCTTAACCGAGGTTTTCCACCCACGGTCGTTGACAGGGCCCTCAACCGTGTCCGGCCCATCTCCCGCGCATCCGCCCTCACTCCTTCTCCTCCCTCCCAGAAACATGATAGGGTCCCCCTTGTCCTCACTTATCACCCCACCAGCCTCCGCATTCAAAGGATCATCCTCCGCCATTTCCGCCAACTCCAGCATGATGCCACTACCAAACACATCTTCCCTTCACCCCCCTTATCGGCATTCCGTAGGGATCGCTCCCTCCGGGACACCCTGGTCCACTCCTCCATCACCCCCTACTCCTCAACCCCCTCCTATGGCACAACCCCTTGCCCACGCAAAAGATGCAACACCTGCCCCTTCACTTCCTCTCTCCTCACCGTCCAAGGACCCAAACACTCCTTTCAAGTGAAGCAGCATTTCACTTGCATTTCCCCCAACTTAGTCTACTGCATTCGTTGCTCCCAATGTGGTCTCCTCTACATTGGAGAGACCAAACGTAAACTGGGCGACCGCTTTGCAGAACACCTGCGATCTGTCTGCAAGAATGACCCAAACCTCCCTGTCGCTTGCCATTTTAACACTCCACCCTGCTCTCTTGCCCACATGTCTGTCCTTGGCTTGCTGCATTGTTCCAGTGAAGCCCAACGCAAACTGGAGGAACAACACCTCATCTTCCGACTAGGGACTTTACAGCCTTCCGGACTGAATATTGAATTCAACAACTTTAGGTCGTGAGTCCCCTCCCCCATCCCCACCCCCTTTCTGTTTCCCCCTTCTTTTTTTTTTTCCCAATAAATTATAAAGATTTTCCTTTTCCCACCTATTTCCATTATATAAAAAAAAACCCACTAGAGCTATACCTTGAGTGCCCTACCATCCATTCTTAATTAGCACATTCGTTTAGATAATATCACCAACTTTAACTTTAACACCTATGTGTTCTATTGTACTATTGTTGTTGACATCTTTTGATGATCTGCTTCTATCACTGCTTGTTTGTCGCTACAACCACACCAACCCCCTCCACCTCTCTGTCTCTCTATCTCTCAGCCCCCCACACACACACCTTAAACCAGCTTATATTTCAGCTCTTTCCTGACTCGAACTCAAGTTCTGTCGAAGGGTCATGAGGACTCGAAACGTCAACTCTTTTCTTCTCCGCCGATGCTGCCAGACCTGCTGAGTTTTTCCAGGTAATTCTGTTTTTGTTTTGGATTTCCAGCATCCGCAGTTTTTTTGTTTTTATAGGAATACCACCACCTGGCAGCTCACCTTCAAGTCACTCACCATCCTGACTTGGAAAATTATCACCGTTCCTTCACTGTCGCTGGGTCAAAATCCTGGAACTTCCTCCCTAACATCACTGTGGGTGTACCTACACCACAGGGACTGCTACTCAGCATTTTCTCAAGGGCAAATGGGAAGGGTAATAAATGCTGGCCCAGAGAGCAAAGCCCACAATCCATGAATGAATGAAAAAAATACTTAAAAGGAGCTATTAGAACATTAACCTCTGCCATTGATTGGCCTACATGGTGCTGAAGTCTTCACATTTAAATGTTTGATGTGGGCTTTGGCATGTGAATCTCAATGAATGGTCAACGTATCTTACAAAATTCCATACACCACTTGGATCATACAGCTGGAAGCATCCGCCATTTGGGATCAGCTGAGCACCAGAAGTTTTCCAATGAATGATGCATGAGCTGGTGAAAGGACTGCAAGGTATACAGTCACTGCATTTTGCGCAATTGGTTTTGGAGAAGTAGCAATTCAAGATTATGATAAAAATCTAGAATCTTTTCTACATAGATACAATGATCATGATGTAGTAGTAAACATTAACAAAATGAAATATCTTAGGCAAGCAGTTCCATGTATAGCCCATGTTGCTATGGATCCAAGCTTGGACTTGCTTAATATCCAAATAAATTTCTCCTGCATCTGTCTGACATAATGAAACAACTCAGAGGTTTAACACAGGATGGTTTTGAGTTTCAAGAACTGGTGCTGCGATAACACAAAGAAGCAGTTACCAGCAACCCTGTCCTTGTGTATTATAATCTTAAGGGAAAAGTTCCTCTACAATGCACCTCAGTTTGGACTCAGAGCAGCATTGGTGCAGCATGGACAACTGGACATGTTTGTACTAAGTTTCATCAACAGCAAAGTCAAGATACTCATGGATTGAGAAAGAGCTCCTAGCAATCATGTTTATCAGTGTTAACCTTGAACATTACATCTGTGGCCAGAATGTGGTGAATGTTAAAATGAATCATTGTCTATGAGAGTCAATAGTTTGTGACCTATTAAAGAGTGGAAACTTCAAAGAATTTTGTCAAGACTCAAAGCTTTTTTCTGAAGGTATCTTATAAGAAAGTGGAAAGGATGATCTTTTCGCTCATAAAGGGATCGAGTACGAAAGGGCAGATTTAAAGTGATTTGCAAAAGAAACAAATGTGATGTGAGAAAAAACTTTTCACGCAGCGAGTGGCTTGGGTCTGGAATGCCTAGAAGTGTGGTGGAGGCAAGTTCAATCAAAGCGTTCAAGAGGGCATTAGATGCTTATTTAAATAGAAGCAACGCAGGGTTACGGGGAAAAGGCAGGAGAATGGCACTGAGTCATAATGTTCATTCGGAGAGTTGGTGCAGACACAATGGGCCAAATGACTTCCTTCTGTGCCATAACAATTCTGTGCTTCTGTCCTAGCAGATACATTGAGCCAGGCATACTTTCCAGATGTTAATGCCTGTGACTTTATATATGAGCTGCAAGAAATTGGCCACTGCAATCATCTCCAGTTGGAAATTTATCGCTGACAATAACTTATGCTGCGGTGGATGATCCAGTTCAAAAGTAGCTCTCTGTTATTATTCAGCAAGGCTGGCTGGGATCAAGTTGGGGATACCTGAATACCTACAACCTTACTTTGACTTTCAAGATGAATTAGCTGTATAAGGGAAAAGCAACCTGTGATACAGCAGCTCTGTGAAAAGAGTTGTTGTCAGGAGCTCATTCAACACATACCGGCTTAGAGGGTTGTATCCATTGAGTTTGTGACAGCCTCTATTGGCCTAGGATATCAACAGAGCTTAAACAATACATAGTAAAGTGTGATATCTGCTTGACTTATAGGAGTGCTATGTTTTATTACAGGGTCGTTTCGCTTGCAAGCAGGGTGCACACTTATCTGTCCACAGGTGAGTCGGTTACAATATACTGCGGACACAGAGACCAATATGAAATGAAGCACATGCTATTTATTTACATAGGCAACAGAGAACTAACAAGATGTGTGCTTCTCCAACCAGACCCTGCCCTAGACTAACATTAACATGGTAGTCCGCGCTAAACAGCTATTGGGTCTTACAGTCATGTGATCAATCAGCTCACATCCTCTTAAAGGTGTATTACACCTCAGGTTACCACATCCCTCCCCCTTTACTTGAAAGTACATTTTAAGATATATTAACTATTTTTAACAATGAGCTATTTACAAATTCAGTTTCTCAGGAGGCTTTTTCAAACTTGTCAACCATCATAGTTCTACAAATTCGAATGGTTTATCTGAGGCCTCCCTCTCAGGAGTTCTCTGTACAATAGGCTCCTCAGTAGAAACTTGTAAGTTTTCCTCTTCAACTCTCTCAGGATTGTTGGGTCCCAGAGGTACTTCCAAAGCAAGAGGAGTTCCTTCTACCTGTGGTGTCGACTCCAGCGGGAAGGTTTGGCGTGCCTTTTCTTGTAGATCTGTTGCCCTTTTACTGAGGTGATCTACATGTCTCCTGATTATCCAACCTTCAACCAATATATGGTAGGTCAGGGGTCCTTCCACTGCACTGACTTCACCTGATAGCCATTTGGGTCCATCCCAACGTTCTTTGCAAAAACTGCTTCTCCTATGGTAAAGTTTCTTTCACAACTGTGGTAATCGTGTTCATTTTTCTGGGCCTCCTGACTTCTCTCTACCCTCCCCCCTAAATTATGCCTTATGAGGCTCAAACGCGTCCTGAGACGTCTCTTCATTAATAACTCTCTCAGTGGTTATATGTGGCATAGTCCCATAGCTGAGCAGGAAATGTGACAACTTCGTTGCTATAGAGTCCCCATCTAGTCTTTTCATCCCAGCCTTGAACGTCTAAATTGTCTTCTCGGCCAAACCATTGGATGCAGGGTGGTATGGCGAGATCATGACGTGTGTTATCCCATTGAGACTTGTAACTCTTTAGAATTCCCCGCTGGTGAATGCCGTTCCATTATTAGACACTATTATCTCTGATAAACCGTGTATTGCAAAACTCAGACGCAATCTGTCTATGGTGGAGGCAGATGTGGGTGATCTCACCTCGTATACATCCATTTGGAGTGAGCGTTGATAAGAAAGAGGAACATTGTGCCCATAAAAGGCCTCATGTAGTCAACATGGAGGCGGACCCATGACCTTCCTGGCCATTCCCAGGGATTCAGTGGAGTGGGAGTTGGCAATTTCTGCTCCTGTTGGCACTGCTTGCAGCTCTTCATCATGTTATCAATTTAAGTGTGCATCCCTGGCCACCATAAGTAGCTGCGCAACAACATTTTCATTCTGGAAATGCTGGGATGAGCGCTATGCAATTCTATCAATACTGGTTTTCTCCCTCTGGGAGGCACAATGACTCTCGCTCCACACAGTAAGATGCCACCCTGGCAGTGAGCTTGTATCTCCTGTTAAAATAGGGCTTCATTTCGTCCGACTTTGGCTCATTAGATCATCCCTGCAAGACTTGTTCCCTAATGTGAGACAAAGCTGGATCACAGTCTGTCCAATCTCTGCTCTGTTTGGCATTCACTGGTGATGAATCCAGAAAATTTAGTAAAATCTTGAGGGATGGAGCATTCACATTGCTGTCCTTTAGAGGTAATCAGCTCAGTGCATTGGTAAACTGGCTTCCCAGCTGGTGAATTAAAGTATATTTGTAAGCAGCTAGAATCCGTGCCCACCTTTGGATGCATGCTGAGGTGATTGTGAGTATTGCCTTACCTTCCCCAACAAGCCTAGTAATGGCTTGTGATTGGATACTATGGTGAAATGGCAACCATGGATGTACTGGTGGAATTTCTTAACGCCAAATACAATGGATAAGCCTTCTTTGTCTGTTTGTGAGTATTTTCGTTCTGCCACACTGAGTGTTCTTGAGGTGTAGCCAATAGGCCATTTGGAGCCATCCGGCATCCTGTGGGAGAGTACTGCGCCTGTTTCATAAGGGGGTGCATTGCAGGTTAAAATCAATTCTTTCTTTGGGTCGAAATGTACCAACAGTACCAATGAATGTAGTAACTGCTTTACTGCCATAAAAGTCTGTTGTTGTGGGGCTTGCCAAGTCCACCTGTGGTTTTTCTTGAGTAACCTGTATAATGGAGCCAGTACCATTGACATCTTTGGGAGAAAAAGACCATAGTACTTAACCATTCCCAAGAAGGACGAGTTCTATGGTGTTTTTCGGTGCTGGCACCTCACAAATAGTTCTCACCTTGTCTTCTATTGGGTGAAGGCCCTGCAAGTCGACCCTATGACTCAGGTAAACCACTTCTTTTGCTTGGAAGATACATTTTTCCCTTTTCAAGCGCACTCCAGCTTGTGAGAAATGCTTCAATACCTCTTCCAGGTTAGCCAGGTGTTCTTCATCAGTCAGTCCTGTTACTAGGACATCATCGAGATAAACCACAAACTGGGGTAGATCTTGGAGTAAATATTCCATAGTCCATTGGGAAATGGCACAAGCCAATGAGAGTCCGAAGGGTAACTTGGCATACTGGTTTAACACCCTATGTGTGTTGATAGTCACAAAATCCCAAGAGGCCTTTTTTAGCTCGACTTGCTGGTAAGCAGAGCTAATGTCGAGTTTCGTATATGTGATTCCCGCTGCCAGCTTGGAGTACAATTCACCAATTTTTGGTGTAGGATGCCTATCAAGACTGGCCACTTTATTAACGGTCAATTTGTAGTCCCTGCATATTCGCACACTCTGGTCAGGCTTTAGTACTGGAAATATGGGCGCTGAGCATTTGGAAAATTGTGCAGGTTGTAAGACTCCCAACGTTTCCAGCCTGTCTAATTCAATATCCATTTTTTTTCAGAATGCATGGGGGCTGGCCTCACCTTCAAATATCTGGGGGATGCTCTGGGATTTTAGCTTGCAGCCCCTGATTCTTCCCGAGCTCTTTCCTGAACACACGGGCATATTTCTGTAATAATTCTTGCAGATCTCTCATTCTGAGTTGAAAAATCTCAGCTTACTCTAACTTTATTTCCTTAAGCCAGTTCTGACCAAGTTAAGTTGGACCCTCCCTTCCTACCACTGCCAGGGATAGGTTAGCAGACTGGCCTCCATATTGTACTGGAACCTTGCATATACCTTTCACTCGTATGTTTTCGCCAGTATATGTCTTTAGTCTGGCATCTGAGTTTTCCAGATTTAGTGAGTGGCCTCCTCCATTCAGATACTTAAATGTGTGTTCCCTATGACTGGTGTGGATGCACCTGTATCCACCTCCATTTGAATGGGTTTTCTGTTGACTTCTACTGGCACATAAAAAGGGGTAAAACAGAGCCAATCTACATTGTGTAGCGAGTAAATATCTGAATCTGTTTATCCTGGTTCCTCCATTATATAAATTTCAGGACTTCTGCCTTTTTGTTTGAAATTTTGCTTCAATCTTTCTTTACAATATTGCAAAATGTGCCCATTGCAATGGCAGTAGAAACACTCGGTCCTTTTAAATTGACATTTGTTTGTCGGCTGTCTGGTTCCATTTCTGCTATTATTTTAACGTGGTTTTTATTTGTTAAACCATTGCTTTTTGCTGGTCTGTTAATGGCGGCTATTCCCCAGAGCTTTCCGCGGAGCCATCCACTTCGGCACCATTTCTAGCTGGTGCCTCCCTCCTGATGTGAAGAACGGCGCCATTTTGTACTCCCTTCTTTAATCCCACACACTAATCGATATCTTAGCATGTCATTAATTGTCATCCCGAACTCTCAATGCTCTGTCAGTTGTTTCAAGGCTGCTACATAGTGATCGACTATCTCTCCAGGGGTGCGACACCTCGAATTGAATTTAATATGTTGCATTGTTACAGAGGGTTTCGGCTGAAAGTGGCTTTACACAAGATTTACCAACTCATCAAAGCTCTTGGAATCTGGGGTGTTAGATGCTGTTAGACTATGAATTAGGATGATTATGAATGTTTTACTGCCACATGTCGATAAGAGGATCGCCCGCCTCTTCTCCACCCCTAATATGTCATTAGGCAAAAAGAAAAACGCAAGGCATTCAATATAATGTGACCAGTCATTGGTGGTCTGATCAAATGTCTCAAAGCTGCCAAACTGTGGCATACTGGATGGAGATAACTTCGATGACTATGGTGAGGACTTACAATTGTAATGTACTTACAATCGGCCTGCAAGGCATGGCTGATTCACTGCAGTTGAGTTTTCGCCGCTTTCCTTTTTGTCGTTGTGTTTTGCCTCCTCACCAGTTGTTGTGTTTTACTATGGGGTCACTTTGCTTGTGAACCAGTTGCATGCTTATCTACTGGCAGGTGAATCGATTACAATATAACCCGAATGCAGAGACCAAATGAAGTGAAGCACATGTTATTTCTTTACGTAGACAACAGACACTAACATGATGTGTGCTTCTCCAACCAGACCCTACTCTAGACTAACCTTAACATGGTAGCCCATGCTGCACAGCTATTAGGTCTTACAATCTCATGGTCAATCTGCACACATTCTCTTAAAGTGTATTACACCTCAGATTACCAAAAGGAGTTCACCAAATAAGGAACTATTACTACAACACAAGATTGTGGCTCACCCTTGGACAAGCGTTGGAGCTAATCTCTATAAATTACATGGCTCTGCTCTGCTCATTGTGTGTAACTATTACAGTAACTTTATCGAAGCTGCCACTTCACTTCTGTTACTATGGATGGTGTAGTGATTGAAGTTTAAGAGATGTTTGCAAGATCTGCCAAACATGCTAGTGACAGACAGTGATTTACAATCTACCTCAGCACAACTTGCAGTGCTTGCCAAGAGATGTGGGTTTAAGCCATGTGGTGTCATCACCTCAAATGATGGCAAAGCTGAGAATACAGTTAAGACCACGAAACAACTCTTCATGAAATGCAGAGCCCGCCCAGTCAGAGTTTCTAGCCCCTAGATTGGTGCAACATGGCAAGTGAAGGGACAGGTACAAATCCCGCACATAAGATTTATATGTTATATGTCCATGACAATACTTCCTGTAACAGAGACATTAATGCAGCCTAGATACTCAACTAAGGAAGACACAATGCTTGTTGGTATGAAACAATGTCAGCTGCATTACTATGATAGGAATGGGAAGCCACTTTAAGAAATGCATGCTAGTGATACAGCACAGGTGAAACTCCCTTGTAAGAATACTTGGAGTGCTGGAACATGCACACATCTGGTAGGTCCAAGGAGTTATGATGTGCAAGTCAGAGGCTCAGGAATTCACAGATGCAGGAATTGTCATCAGTTGATTTATGCTGATGAAGATGCCTGCAAACAAAACTTCTGAGATTAAGGACTTTTCTAAAATGTAGATGAGTGATCCTCTTAAGTTACCAGTCTTAAGGACACAAAAAGGAACAATGCCTGTTAGTTAGACACCCATCAGCAATCGCAGAACTGGAAGACTGTGTCAGCCTCCATCTGGTTTGTAGGTCAGTTTGTTTTTATTGTGATTGTGTGTTTTGTTGGGTTAGATTTCAGAGTTCCTATGTGTGTTTCATTTTGAACTCTGAAATATTTAGGATATTCCACTCCCCACACTCGTGAGGGGAAAGATGCGATGTGAGACGCATGTTGGATATAACTATGTGGCATCTGAGTCATACGATTCATCATGTGCTTCAGCATGTGATTAATCAGGCAATTCTCTGTTTCCTCTGGTTTTGAGTGGCAAGCAGTAAAAACACTGTCGGTCCTGGAAACTGCTGTGAGCTTTACTTGTTAGCTTATACTTGTCAATTTATATACTTAAATAAGACACTGGTACTCTAAATAATAAATCAAGGCTGTGTCTACTATCTTCAAGAGGTATTGACACACCTGGCATGCCAGTTGCTGAAGCAAAATGCAAATACAAAGGTTTTTACAGGATTTGGAAAAAGTGACCACAGCTTATAATTGTTCTCCAGTATTTTTTTCAGGTCTTTAAGTGTGTGTTCTGCTTCAGTGAAATTTCTTGCTTGAATGACAATCACAAGGCTAACTGCATAACCAAATTTCCTTGACTAGGGGTTGATGAAAATGCATTGTTTTAAATATTAAGAAATGATGGTGCCCTCAGCCTTGCGGAAGCCCATTATTCAGTAGTCAAGAGCTAAACTGCTCACAGCGATGAACATCGAACTTGTGGTTGGTAGGAATTTAGTAGGTGCCCCATTGCAATGGTTTATACATTTTCAGTGGTCGACTAAACTATTTGCAGCAGTTTCATCAATGATCTTCCCTCCATCTAAGTTCAGGTTTGGGGACGCCATCTGATGATTACAGTCTTCAGCTCTATTTGCAATTCTTCAGATAATGAAGCAATCTATGCTCACGTGCAGAAAGGCATGGACAACTTCCAGGTTGAGCCGACAAGTGGCATGCAACATTCGCAGCACATAAACGCCAGAAGAAAGAGTCTAATCTCCTTCCCTTCATGGCAGTAACATCTTGGGGGTTGCCAGAAACTCAACTGTACAAGTACATGCTGTGGTTACAGATCAGAGACTGAGTATTCGGTCGCTAATGGATTATGCCTCCGGACTTCCCAAAGCCTCCCCGCCACCAACACTACAGAAGTCAAGAATGTTATGGAAAACTCTCCACTTGCCTGGATGGTTGCTGTACTGTTCAATTGTTCAACTGTTCTGTGTTTGATTATGTGAGTCTGGTAACTGATCTATGCTCACTGTGATTGATTAGTTAAGGCTGGGTATGGACTCAGAGCAAAGTAAACAGACACCACAGAATCTACTTGAAGCTGAGCTGTAAGCATGAATGCAGACGTTTTGTGATTGCAAAGATATTTTAACACTTTTGCAAGTCAACCTGCTACATTCTTAGAAACTAGTACCATCTCTGCATTGCTCTGAAATATTTTTTTAAAAAAATACAACAGCTGCACTGCAATGAAACTCAAAGTTCAATACCATTCAGGACAAAGCAATCCACTTGATTGGCAGTCCATCTACCAGCTCAGACATCCATTCCATGCAACATCAGTTTACAGTAGCTACGGTGTGCAATTCAACACATTTTCTTCCAGCAACACCCCTCAAATCTGTGGCCTCTACTCCTAGAAGGACAAGGGCAGCAGATGAATGGGAACACCACCCCCTGCAAATTCCCACCCAGGTAACACAGCATCCTGATTTTGGACATATGTTGCCTACCCTTCCATCATCACTGGGCCAAAACCCAGAAACTTCCCACCAATTAATATCACCAAGGCACCTTCACTAAACAGACTGTATTGTTTCAAGGGGAACTAGTGGGTGTGTGAAAAATGCTGATGTTGTCATTGACAACCACAATATAGAAGGTTAATGTCATGCCAATCAGAGCATTAATTGTCCTGCACATTTGAAGATTAATTAAATTATTTTTAGTTGACCTGAATACAAGTCATACACCACACATGTCCACTGAAAGCCATGGGCCGAACCAACACACCAAATAGAAACTGCCACCCTGAAAGATTACATGCCTGAGTGTTAAATATTGCTCAATGTTTATTTTAAGTTACTATTTTGATTAAAATTATTTCTAAAATATTCCAACTTTCACCAGCTATGATATATAGAATAATTAAACTTAATAATTAGAATCTTTAAATGTAATGTTGATCCGTGTCCACACTAATTAGACTTACATGTTCACTGCTACCTTCTCCAAAACACAGCTGTGTTTACTCCTGCTAACAAACAGTGACTTCATTAACAGCACAGAAATGACTGCTTGAGGTTACAGTTTTCTTGGTGGCCTCAAATTCATTAGATGGTATTAAATTTCCAGGTACAGATTAAAATGACATCTTCCATATTTTGGATCTTCAACTCATATGTTAGAAAACAAAAAAAAACAGCATCACAAGGGCTCGCTACAAATATTTATTATGTTTAAGAGATAAAGCATACTTCAAAATGTCTCAATATAAGGAATCTGTCAGCTCTTGAAGGAATGATTTTTCAGTCATTGATCACCTCTCCAGGTCTATTTAATTACAAATGTAAACAGTTCTTGGACAAAGAGGGTCAATGAATGCTAACCTATGTCACTCTGTTACAAAAACAAAATATCAGTTCCCTCTTTCTTCACCTCAGTAATATCAATACCTTTCTCCTGCCTTCAGGCATCTGTTGACTTCGCTTGTAGAGTCCTTCAAAGGAAAATGACATTGAGGGTTCCCTGTCTTGCCTGTGTCTAACATGTCACTTTTGTTCAGCACAATCTTTACAACACAATTGCATGTATTTGCATGTCAGTTTTTCAGCGGAGCAGATTTTACCTTTGGCTGGAATGTGCTACATTTGTATTCAGACAGAATTGTGAATTCTTATTTGAAGATCATGGGCTGGATTTTATGACCCCCCACCCCCTGGCTGGGGTGTTTGAAGGCACGGGGGCTCATAAAATGCACCATGTGGCCTGCTAGCCAACGTCCTGCCCAACACCAACTGTCTCCTATTTTAGGCAGGGACAGTGGGGACATTGGGTAACCCATCCGCCCGCCTTGGGCCTATTGAGACCCTTAAGTAGCCAATTAATGGCCACATCTCGCCTCCACTGCCATTTTACCCAGGACAGAGGGAGGTCCATGCCAGGTGGGTAGCCCAGGATCTTTTACTGCACGGGATGGTGTCGAGTAAGGGGGTGGGTCCTCCTTTGGGGTGCCCTGTTTCCATCAGAGGCACCACCCCACCCAAGGCCATAGCCCTCCTTTAACTTCCCACCTAGCCCCTAAATCCCACCCCCCCACCCCCCCCACCCCACCCCCCTTCTTGCTGGGGCCTGCTAGTCAGGTCCCGTCGATACCCCAGAATTACCTGAAGTCCGGCCCCCATATCCTCCTTGCTTGAGGACTGGCTGTAGTCCCAGCAGTGGCCACTGCTCAAATCTGGCGCTGCTCAGACTACAGAGCTGCTAGCCAATCCGATTGACTGAGAGCTCTTGAAGGAGGGACTTACTCCCCAGATGGGGTTAGAGGTCTCACCCTGAGCCAATTCATGTCCCTCTAAGGGTAAAATGGCTGTGGGGCAGGTTTTTTTTTGGTGGGCGGAGTCAGAGGGGGCAGGCAGGGGATGGTGGTTGCTGTGAGGTGGGGGGTGCGAGCATGCAGGAGAGGCGGGCGATCTGGCACCCTATAAAAATCCAGCCCCACAAAATAAAACATCCAAAGGATTAAGTTAATTGATTGTTTGATTTCAGACAGCAACATTTAAATGTAAACATGTTAATAATCTTTTCTCTCTCAGTGCAGCAAAAAGGGAATGGTGGAATAGATCAAACAGCTGTGACACTTTCGGTAATGTCACAATAATCCTCAGCAAATATTTAGCCATTATTTCAAAAGAATGTGTTTACAATTTTATTAGATATACTGAAGAAAGCAAACCTTCACAAGCACCTCTAACATGCTATCTTTCAAAGCAACCTACGAACAACTCCCTGCTTGGGAAACAAGGGCCTTTTGAACAGGTCATTTCAACAATGGCTGAATAGATCAAGGGAATATCCCTGGATGCAAAATAAAACAAATCCCCTCTTGTCAGCTTTTTTCATGTTTCATAGATAAATCGTTTTAGCCCTTAGGCAATTTCTGACCCATCCAAAGTAAGCACTAGCTAACTCCAAACCTTGTTAGTTCTATCCCTGCAAAATCACATGGCAGGATCAGCAGTGCTTTTCTTGGTGCCAAGTAGAATTAATAGCAAGGGATATCTGCCAATTGAGTCATACACTTGTGGATAGGAAGGCACAATTTGGGGGATCAGTGGAAACATGCCCTTTGCCAATAAACTGAAAAGTATAGATAACCCAGATGATGTTTGTGCTCAGCATTTGCTGGGATATCAGACCAGACGTCAGCATTCAATGCTATAGCTTCAATTCTAGCCAGATGTGGGAGTCAGGTAGCTGGGAGGTGAGGTTAGTATCAACTCTCCAGCAATCCTGGCACTGAAAGGCCTGGGCAATGTTAACCCCCATGCCTCATCTTCGTTTTGGCAGTGAAGTGACCAGCCACCCACCTGTTATCCACCCCCCCCCCCCCCCCCCCCCCCCCCCCCCCACCGCCATGCTAAAACGGGCAGGAAGCTGCAGCTGGGTGGCGAGTGTGAGCAGAGTTTCAGCAAAGTGGGCCGCAGGCCAGCACCAGGAAGAATGGTCACTGGCAAAAAGGGAGGGCCTATTGGGAGACCCCCCAGCTTTATCATTGGAACCTGATCCGCATATTTAAAGAAGAAACCTTCTTCAGGTTTCAGGTGTAGGGGTCCTTCCTACCTGCTCAGAAGAGCAGGTTAAAGCAGTGGAGAGCTGCAGAATGGCTAGGCCTAAAATTGCCTTATCTCTCTTTCAACATAGTTGAGACAGAGATAGAAAATGCGGCAGACATGATTCAGATTGCCTTGTGATAATCCAACGACAAGACAGAATGCAACTGCTGGCTGCTAGAATTCTAGGGCATGGGTAAAATATCTGACCCACAAAGGGGTTGTCTCTCTGGAGATTTCTGGATGCAGAACTTATTTGATAAACAAATTATCAATTTTGTTGTTAGCTCATACTGTTGTTAGCACTATTAAGAATTCAGTCTTCCAGGAGTTGGCCAATTTTCAACTCATAAACTGCAAAGCAGAACTAAATACTAGTATTCTGAAATGATATTATCACAGCAGCATTATCCTGTAAAACTGAAACACACACTTAAAACACAGGGCAGAATTTTATGGCTGGACACAATAGGGGCAAGACCGTAAAATGTGGCAAGCCATTCAAAAGTCCATTGACTTCAGCAGGACTGTAAAATCCCAGTGGCAAAAAATTCTACCCACAATTTTAATCAAACATAAAACTTCTCTAATGAATGACAGCAGATTGAGAAGTAAATTACTGTTAATAATAACTTTGGTGTTCATTACTGTAATTTCTGACATTAATGTTCATCATTCATGTATTAAGTCTTTGTTGGCATTACTATCCTTACCGTTGGATGTTCATTATTTTCCATGCTGACCTTACACTACTATCAAAGTGTGTTAAAAACTTTCCTGAAGCTGTTTCTCATTGTGGGGTTGCTTCTTTAACCTGGCCAGTTATTAGTGCAAATGTCATAAAATAATACTGTGAGGTATTTGGAAGCAGTGAGGAATGAAATTTATGCTATAGATAATTTGCACCTTAGTTGATAGTGCTGCAGCCAGTTCTATAATCGGGTCAGCTTCAATGATGTTCAAAACCCAATTAAATCATTTCAATTCGCTGCAATATGACAATGGATGGCCATTTTCATCACTGCCAATCATATTAGATTGAAATCTACTGACTATAAATTTGGTCCCTGTTTACTTTGAATTAGCTGCCTTCCTTCACAGGCAGCAATGACTCGCTAATGAAATTGCTGTTTGGATAGATTCTTCAAGGCGGCCAATCGAGCCTCAATCACATCAGATCAGCTCCATGCAAATAGTGCTGCCATAAGTCCCAGTGATAAATCCTTTCCTCAAGATCATTATTTGTGGCCTTGTTATTCGAACATGGTGTAGACACTGTTGTTTATAGAAAACATGGCAGCCAATTTGCACATGGCAAAGCCCCATAAATAACAAATGAGACAAACCACAAGTTAATCTGTCTTTTTTTTGTTGAGCTGGTGATGGTTTTCCAAAAGGCATTCGATAAGGTACCGCACATAAGAGTACTTAATAAAATAAGAGCCCATGGTGTTGGAGGTAGTATAATAACATGGATAGAAGATTGGCTAACGAACAGGAGACAGAGAGTTTGGATAAGGGGGCCATTTTCAGGATGGCAACCCACAACTAGTGCAGTGTCACAGGGGTCAGTGCTGGGGCCACAATTATTTACAATATACATTAATGGCTTGGATGAGGGAAGTGAATGTATTATCGCCAAGTTTGCGGATGACACAAAAATAGGTGGGAAGGCAAGCGGTAAGAGTGACACAAAAGCCTGAATTTTTCAGGCGGTGGGTGGGCTCGGTGGGAGCAGGCAGTCACTGCCCACGATTGGCTCCGCGCTGCAATTTTACGTGGGTGGGCCAATTAAGGCCTGCCCAGCGTAAGGCACGAACGGTAGCGCTCATGGTGGGGGGGGAGAGGGAGAGTCGGGGCCAGCGTTCTTTCACGCATGCGCGCCTCAGGGAGATTGAGAGGCTTTTCAAATGAATAAATAAAAGGTTTAAAAATGTATTTAAACATTTGCCCTCATAGGACTGCATTACATGAGATGGGACTTGTTTTTATAATTATCAAATTTTAAAAAAAAATTAATAAAAGCTTTAGGAAACCTCATCCCATGAAGGCCGCTTGGGCTCTTCGCCTGCCCGTCAACCTTAAGGTTGGATGGGCAGCGTTAATAATGTTGGTGACGTAAGTCCAGAAGGTAGGCCATTGGGGCAAGCCAGGCCGGAGGATGGGCCGGTGGGGCAGTGTGCCTCTCGTTTTTCAGACGAGTGCCTAGCTGCCCTCCTGGAGGAGGTGCAGCACGGCGGGAGGTCTCTCTTCCAAGGGACGAGAGGCGGAGGCCTCCCCACCTGACTAAATGTGCATGGGAGGAGGCGGCCAAGTGTGAGCTCCTATGATGTGGTGCAGCGCACATGGCTCCAGTGCCTCAAAAGGATTGATGATCTCCTGCGCTCGGGAAAGGTGAGTACCATGTTGTCTCAAGTTACTGAATGCAGCCCTCACCCTTTACCCCCAACTACAACCCCCCACCGCCCTCCCAGCAACTCTGTGTACAGTAATGTCATTGAGCCTCTCACAGCATGTATCCCTTGCTGGATGTGATAGCAGAGATTGCCCATGCCCAGTTCACTCTGAGAGGGTTGAGCTAGGATGTGTTCTGCATCCGCAGCATGTGTGACACTGACACTCAGAGTATAGAATGGGGTTGAAAGTCAAGGGTCTGCACCTAGGCACAGTGCTGGAACTAGGAAGCATGTTGAAGTCAGGGTGCTAACATGCTGGGAGGGGAGCTTCCAGATGGCGGGGCACCAATCCACCTGCTGGTCTTTGCGCTCCACGTGCTTGTGCCTCCTTGCTTAGCAAAGTGACACCTTTAGGTGCCACATGTGAAGGAGGCAGCATTTGGGCAATAAGGGGGGTGGGGGGGGGTGGTCAGCCCCGGCTTGTTTGGGTGAGTGTGCGGCAGCTGCAGGGTGACAAGGAACTGGAGTCCTGCAATGTCCCACTCTGGCTGGGGTGGCAGAGGTACGATGGGAATTCTGGTGCAGGCTGGGATAATCAATACTCCTCTCTCCTTTTCAGGAAAAGACTGTGCACAATGCCTCTGAACGAATGCGGAATGGCGGAAGACAGGTCCAGTTGGCGGTCCTAACGGCTTTCGAGCAGCAGGCCATGGACCAGAAGAGGCACCATGCCCCCAGGTCCACTGGTGGTGGTGAGGCTGGGGTGCCACGGGGAGGTATGTTTGGCGAGCGCTCAGGTCACCATGTGTGTCACAGAAGCCATGGCGCTGCTGAATGCTCCATGATTGAAGTTAACAACATGGGTTTACCATTGATTATGGAAGGATGTGCGCATAATGATCTGGGGGAACAGCATGCAAGTTGACATTGTCAGCCCTGTAACTAATTAAATGTCCTTTCTCTTCCTTTCAGCATCACTGGAGCAGGGCCAGGAGGAGGAGGCAGAGGGCCCACCTCTCACCCCTAAAGCCCCCGAGCAAATCCACTCACCAGCATCACACCATCACTGCCAGGCAGGCACCAGCGCAGATACTAGCACCTTGATGGGAATTAGATCTTCAGCCTGTTCCCGGGACATGGCGATGGGGGCACTTCACACTCGCTTGAGGTGTGAGCAGAGACTGGGAGTGCCCAGGGCACCACCAGTCGGAGGACTGCTGGGGACCAGGTACATGCTCAGTCGGTGGCTGATGATGTGCCTCTGGAGTCATCTGTGAGGTAGCAAATGCTGGAAGTGCAGCAGGGTATGTGGGACAATCTGGTGGAGATACATGAGGCTTTGCGTGGCATGGTGCCCGTGCTGGAGGAGTCCACATGGAGCATCACCAATGCAATGAGCCTCAAAGCCGAATGCCATGCTTCCTCTATGGAGAGAGTGGCGACTCTTGTGGAGAGGCACCTCCAGGAGAACAATCAAGTCCTCCTGAGGTGCTCTTGGACCTGTAAGCCCCCACAGTGGCATTGGCCGCAGCTGCTCAGTGCCAATGTGGGAGATGGTTTGGGCACCAAGTATTCCAGCTCAATGCCCATCCATCTACGGTGAGCAAGTGGGTCCGAAGCGACCTTACATCGGCATAGCATCTGCATGTCATCTCTGCGGGCTTCTCTCAGGGTGCTCCGGGTGAGGGCAGCAGCTCCTCCGCCCCTCTGCCAGTGACCGTAACATCCGATGAGGCTGCGGTGATTGGGGAGATGCCAGCCGTGGAACTGGCTGTTCCCTCGCAGGCGGAGCCAGCACTGACTCCACGGGCCAGAGGGCGTTCGTCAAGGTCATCGAGGCCAACAGGACAGCAGAGTCAACAGGCTGTCTCAGATACTAGTGCCAGTGAGGGGACAGCACCTAGATGTAGCACCCATAAACTGAAATTTAAGGCACCTTAGGCACATCACGGGTTTCTCACTGCTGCTTTTATGTTGGCCCCATGATACTTTGTGGAAGACTTGGTGTGATGTCCAACAACATTTTTGTTTTGCTTTATGAATTTACATTTGTTTACTCAATAAATTTTGACATGTTGCCATGTCTCAGGGTGATTCCTTACTTCTGCAAATGGATGGAAAGCCATGATGTTATGAGTGAGTTGTTTCACATTGAGCTTTATTGAGAAGGGCCTTAGTTAATGTTAGTATCCAGGCTGATTTAGCACTCAGATATCGAGTGTGGAGCCTGCAGCCCTGGCATGTGTCAAATGTTCACCTGTGGTGGGCTAGCTGTAGGTTCATTGGATTAAAGCCTCCTGGGTGCTTCTGCCTCCCTGGAGTATGCCCGGGTCAGCGTCTACCCCCTCAGTGTTTTCCTGCATGTGCTCATCCTCGGACTCACTGCTGGACTCATTGTATGCATCCGGAGCAACTGCTTCTACATCTTCCTGGCCCATTGCGTCCCCCCTTTCCAGCACCAGATTGTGGAGAGTGCAGCATGCAACCACTAACAGCGACACACGATCTGGGGGGTATTGGAGTGCACCCCCTGAATGGTCCAGGCATTGGAAGCGCATCTTGAGAAGACTGATGGTTCTTTCCACCACAGCCCTTGTGGAGGTGTGGCTCCTATTGTACCACTGCTCAGCCTGTTCTTGCATGCCAGAGAGGCGTCATGAGCCACCTTTTGAGGGGATAGCCCTTGTCACCCAGCAGCCATCCATCCAGCCGGGCTGGAGCACTGAAGAGCCTCAACACCTGGGAGTGCCTGAGTATGTAAGTGTCGTGGGAGCTGCCTGGTTACCTTGCACAGACTTGTAGAATCAGCGTCCTGTGATCACACACTATCTGCACGTTCATGGAGTGGAAGCCCTTCCTGTTGACGAAGGCACCGGGCTCACCTGCTGGCGCCTTGATGGCCACATGTGTACAGTCTATAGCACCCTGGATGTGGGGGAAGCCAGCAATGGCCAAGAAGCCTATGGCTCAATCTGTCTGACTGGCATTGTCCCAGTGGTAGTGGATGAAAGTCAATGCACGCCTGAACAGAGCATCAGTCATGTGCTTGACACGTGTGGACAGCTGATTGGGAGACTACGCAGAGATTACCCACCAACCCCTGGAAAGAGCCGGAGGCATAGAAGTTGAGGGCAGCTGTGACCTTTAGAGCCACTGGCACGGGGTGCCCATCTACACAGTTTACGGAGATCTCAGGGCCTGTCATCTGACAGATGGAGGTGACTGTCTCCCTTGAGAGATGGAGCCTCGTTTCGGCACTGTATCTCAGACATATTGAGGTAGCTACTTCGCCTCCTGTATACCCTGGCAGCAGGATATTGGCGTTTTCTGCAGCCCCTTCTGCCTTGCACTTCCCTATTAGCCCTGCGCCCCTTGTGCCTGTGCCTCTCCTCCCAAAGGTGGCTCCCCTGGAGACTGACTATGGACTCCTGGCCTCCTTCTCATTCAGGTCCTCCCTTCCTCCTCAGAGGAGGCGCCTCCTGTGGAGAGCACAACTCCCAATTCCCAGGCTAAGGGAAGGCTTCCTGAAAGCTGCAGGCCCCAGAAATGATCTTTACTGTGGAGTCCTGACCAAGGCTTTTACTCCTGTCCTAGCAGCTGGTACGAGTTTTGAAATCTTCCTGCTCACACAGGCAAGTATAAATTACTTTCACACTTAAATACCTCAAATATCGCATAGATGACCCCAGTCACTTCTCTTATCCTGTCCGTGGATGAGGTGTATACAAATGTCTTCTACCCGCCTGCCCTTTGCACTCGTGCAACATTCCTGAAGATCGCATGGGCTGCGAAAAATCTAAATCAATCACTGCCTCAAGGGCCATAACTGGCCCGTTAATTGATGGCGGTTGCGCCTCCAAACTTACAGCCTTCCCAAATATCATGATGGGGCGCGGTGATGTCAGGATGCTCGCCCGATGTCACCGCGCGTCATTTTTCACTGGCCAACAGGAAAATTTTGCCCATAAGATACTTAGGGGGCTTGACATGGTAGATGCAGAGAGGTTGTTTCCCCTTGTGGGAGAGTCTAGGACCAGAGGGCATAATCTCAGTGTAAGGGGTCGCCCATTTAAGACAGGGATAAGGAGGAATTTCTTCTCTCAGAGGATAATGAATCTGTGGAATTCTTTACCTCAGATGGCTGTAGAGGCTGGGTCGTTAAGTATATTCAAGGCTGAGATAGACAGATTTTTAATCAGTAAGGGAATCAAGGGTTACTGGGGAAAAGTCAGGAAAATGGAGTTGCGGATTATCAGATCAGCCATGATCTCATTGAATGGTGGAGCAGATTCGATGGGCTGAATGGCCTACTTCTGCTCCTACGTCTTATGGTGTTAGGATTGGATGTCAGTCACAGCATTGCTCATCCACAGAAAAGTGCTTGTGATCTATTTAATCGACCCGAAGCAGAAGTGGTATCTATTTAGAATCCGATCTGAAATGCAGCACCACCAACACAGAAACATAGAAAATTTAACGCAGAGAAGGAGGCTATTTAGCCCATCATGTCAGCCACAAAAGAGCTATCCAACCTAATCCCAGCTCTTGCTACATGGCCCTGTAAGCTATGTCACCTCAAGTACGCATTCAAGTATTTTTAAATGCAAGAGGATTTTTTGCCTCCACCACCCTTTGAGACGGTGAGATCCAGACCCCCATCACCATCTCGATAAAAAATTACTCCTCAACTCCCCTCTAATCCATCTGCCAATTACTTTATATGTATGGTCCCTGTTTGTTGACCTCTTTGCTAATAGGTCCTTCTTAACCACTCTATCCAGATCCCTCATAATTTTATACACCTCAATTGAATCTCCCCTCAGCTGCCTTTGTTCCAAAGAAATCAATCCAGTATCTCCAAACTTTCCTCATAGTTAAAACTTCCTACACCTCACAACATCCTGGTAAATTTCTCTATACCTTCTCTAGTGAGATCACATCTTTCCTGTAATGTGGTGACCAGAACTGTACGCAGAACTGTGAGCTAACCAGTGTTTTATTCTGTTTTAGCATAATCCCCCTGCTCCTCTATTCTATGCTTTGGCTAGTAAAGGAAGTAGCCCACATACCATCTTAACCATATTACCTACCTATTCTGTGACCTTCAGGGACCTGTTGACAAATGCTCCAAGATCCCCTTGTTCCTCTACATTTCTTAAAATTCTATAGTTCCCTTGCCTTTTTTTCCCACCTCCCATAAGGATTCAATTCCATTTGTCACTTTCTGGCCCACCTGATCACTCTATTGATATCTTCCTGCAGCCTACAAATATCTTGCTCAGTATTAATCAAATGACTAACTTCCATATCATCTGCAAACTCTTTAATTGTGCCCAATACATTTGAGTCTAAAACATTTAGTAGTATACCAGCAACAGCATGGGACTGAGCCCTGAAGAACCCTGCCTGAAACAGTCTTCCCAGTCTCAAAAACACCTGTCAACTCTTTGCTTACTGCCAACAATGCAACATTTCCACAGTACAGCACTGAGGAATCACCCAAATATGCTATCACTGAATCAAGGTTGAAAAAACTTGAATATCAGGGCCTGAAAGTTTTCCTTGAGCAATCATTTTATATCATTATTCTTTAAAAGTTAGTGCAGCTTTAATCAACAGCCACCATTTGTGTCTTTATCAAACTTACTCTCATTGTTAAAAGGAAACTTTGGGGAGATTCTGGTGAGATTAATTCCTGTTTTGGGTCTATCACTTTCTTCCCAGATAGAAATTCACTTAATTGTGACTGATTAGGTATCTCTACTGAAGCAAAAACCTGATACTGGCACCAACATTATTATTCAGTTATCTAATCAAACCTAAATATAGCTATTTCTCATGACGACAGAAGAAAGCATGGAAGAAACAGAAGCTACTTGAAATATCATATCTGCTCCTTTCTAAAGACCACATGTAGTTTGTGCCATCATAAAATCTTGCAAATATATACAAAACAAAATTAGGGCTATTGGTTCAACTGGTTAATCCACATGAGCCTACTCCCACCCAACATCATGTAACCCTATCAGCAGGGTTCTTGCATTCCTTTCTCCATCGTGTACTTATCTATCTTCCCCTTAAAATCATTGATGAATTCAATTATTTCTTGATGGAAATGGATGCTCACAGCAAAAACTAGCCAAATAATTGGTGGAATTTCTCCCTGACCTCCAAAACTAATCAGAAGAGAACTCCAAGATATCACTGCATTATTCAACCTTAAGGAGTTGCACTGAGCAAATGACATTGCCATAGTCCCTTCAGTACTAGAACTGTGGTGTTCCATAAATATTTGAACATCTACCGGATACTTAATCCTATAACCTTCAGCCTCTTTCATACCCACATATTCATCCATCTCATTTTTGGTTAATTGAGAGAGGATTAACTACTTTAATGGAAGCTATTCCACACATACTCTGGGGAAAAGCAATCTTATGTCACTCGAGGCTGGCCAAGTCTGTGCTTGTGTTCTCTAGACCTTAGATAAATTAAATTAAATAACATAGCTACATTCATATCAACTGTGCCTTTCAGCATCTTAATAACTTGGTTAATACATTCCCTGATTTAAATTTAGTCAGCCTATCCTCATTACTTAGTTTTGAGTCCCTGAACATTATATTAAAAAGCATTGACTTGCTACCTCTTTGAAATTATAATTTCACTCTGCCTTCTTGGTTGATCTGTCTGTTTTACTATTTAAATAGTACATGTTCTTGCATTGTATTAGTGAATTAATCAGCATTGTTGATTAAAAGACAATCTGAATGAGAGCTGTGGTGGGATTGTTAGCCACACTGAATGGCCACCAGTCTGGGACTGAAAGACAATCCTGCTTGGTTGCCAGATTAAGACTAAGGGGCACAGCTAATAGCTAGGTATCTGTGTCTGGCAGGCAATAGAAAAGACTATTAATCTCGTGCTGAGACCTATTGTTAGTAGCTGCATATCTGGCACCAGAAACCCATGCATATATGCCTATCTATTTCTGAAATGAAGATATACCATTTACAGCTGCCAGTCTGAGATGGAGAGGCAATGTAAGTAGTTGTCGATCTATGCTTCAAAACTAACTGAATGTTCAATGAAGTGAATTCATAGGCACCACTAATAACTTAAATGCATATTAAAACTCCATTCCAGAGAGAAAAAATAGCTGTGCTGCAAAGGGCTAATGACAGTTCCTGTGAGGTAGGTCAAATGTCAATGGAAATGGTTCATTAAAATGCTAGCATCTTTTGCAACAGAATGAACATTTTACAGATTGCTTGTGTTTCAATGTGAAAATCAACCAGCAGTTACTCAAACTATCAACGGGATTAAGCAAAGTCAACACAGATTTATGAAAGGGAAATCATGTTTGACAAACCTACTGGAGTTTTTTGAGGATTTAACTACATAATAGATAAGGGAGAACCAGTGGATGTGGTGTATTTGGATATTCAGAATGCTTTTAATGAAGTGCCACATAAGAGATTAGTGTGCAAAATTAAAGCACATGGGAGTGGGGGTAATATATTAGCATGGATTGAAAATTGGTAAGCAGACAGGAAACAGAGAGTAGGAATAAATGGGTATTTTTCGGAATGGCAGGTGATGACTAGTAGGTACCATAGGGACCAGTGCTTGGGCCCCAACAATTCAAAATATATACCAATGATTTGGCTGAGGGAACTAAATATAATCTTTCCAAGTTTGCTGATGACACGAAGCTTGGTGGGAATGTGAATGGTGAGGAGGATGTTAAGAGGCTTCAAGGTGATTTAGACAAGCTAAGTGAGTGGGCATATACATGGGAGATGCAGTATTACATGAAGTTTTCCAGTTTGGAAGGGAAAAAAGAATGGCAGAGTATTATTTAAATGGTGATAGATTTGATTTTTTTTTAGGTAGCACACTCCAGATTTATTCATGTCAAAATTTCATATATACACAAATTGAGTACAATGTATTTAATTTCTGAATGTGCACTAAAACTCATACACAGGTAACAGTAGTAATATAGGCCTCATTGTGCGTCAAGCTTCAAGGCCCAAAGAAGGCAAGATGTTCTGCCTTCAACATTTAGAAGTCTGGTTGATTCTTCTTCAGTTTGCTGTAGTCCATGTTCACAGTAAAGAACTTGTACTGCTGAGTGGATGCTAACTTATCCCAATGCTCAGGGTTGTTCTTGTGATTCCAGCTCACATCAGGGTTATGGACAGCAAGCCACAGGAGATACATGCTTGCTTCAACACTTCCAGCACCAATGAAGACAAAGAATGGAATTAAGCTCGGGTGGCTCTTGGCCTGGCAGATCATCAATCCCAATATGATGGCAGTTCCCCCTCTTCTCTCCCCACCGCTTCCACCCTCCGTTGATGTACAAAGGGACCTGGGTGTCCTTGTACACCAGTCACTGAAAGCAAACATGCAGGTGCATCAAGCAGTTAAGAAGGAAAATGGTATATTGACCTTCATTGCAAGAGGGCTTGATTACAGGAGCAGGAATGTCTTACTGCAGCTGTAAAGGGCCTTGGTGAAATCAATCCTGGGGCAGTATTTTCCCTTTATCGGACAGGCATGGCAGGTGGGCCCAGGAGTGGACACGAAATGGACCACCGCCCGTGATCAGGCCTCAACTGCAATCTCACACTTGCTGGCCAATTAGTGGGCAGCCAGCTTGAAAGGCGCACTGAAAGGCTCAGTGCTGCTGGGGTAGGGGTGGGAGGAGGGCGAACATTGAAATCTGTGCATGCATGGGGGAAGGCACGCTGACAGCTCCTTGAGGGCACAGAGCTGCCTCAGGGAGCTGAAGATTTGGACAAAGGAAAATAAAACTTTAATAAATGATACAAACATGTCCCTGTATGAGGAGAGATTGGGTCAACTAGGCCTGTTTTCACTGGAGTTTAGAAGAATGAGAAGAGATCTCACTGAAACATGTAAAATTCTTGGACAGGGCTTGACAGACGGAATGGAGGGATGAAGTTTCCTCTGGCTAGGGGGTCTAGAACTCAGGATATGGGGTAGGCCACTTAGGACTGAGATGAGGAGAAACTCCTTTACTCAGAGGGTGGTGACCCCGTAGAATCCTCTACCACAGAAGGTTGTGGAGGCCACTGAATATACTTAATAAAGAAATAGATTTCTAGACTCTAAAGACGTCAAGGTGTATGGGAGAGAGAGGGAGTATGGCATTGAGATAAAGGATCAGCCATGATCGTATTGAATGGCGAAGCAGGCTCAAAGGGTTGAATGACTTAACCCTGCTTCTACTTTCTATGTTTCTATGGGGAGAATTTTCTCCCCGTCAGGCAGGCGCTTTGAGAGCAGGTGCAGGCGGGTGGGTAGCCGATTGCTGCCTGCGATCGGCTGCGTGCCGTCATTTTGCGTGGGCAGGCCAATTAGGGCCCACCCAGTGTGATGCGCAGAAACCTCCCTAAGATTAATTTGACTTGGAAAACTTGAAAAAAAGAATTTAAAAAATTATTCAGAGATGTCCCCTCATGTGACAGTGTCACATGAGCTGGACATGTCAATGAATTTTACTAAAAATTTTTATTACAGTTATAAACCTTTCATGAAATCTCATCCCGCCTGTGGATGAGGTTCCATGAAAAATGTGAAAGCCACCTGGGCTCTTCGCCTGCCCACCAACCTTAAGGTTGGACGGAGAGCCCTGTTAATTATTTCAATTGGTTTTTAAATAGCCTTAAATAGGCCTTTGACCCGCTGAACTGAAGATAGGAATGACGCGCAGTGACGTCGGGACGCATGCCCCACTTCACCACGCGTCATTTTACGCGTCGGCGAGCAGGTCCTGCCCCTGCACGCCGACCAGAAGATTCAGGCGTATGTTTCCACTGAAAAAGAATGACTCAGAAAGGATAGTTACCACAAGAAGCAAAAATGGAAACATTCCTTGTTGCCATCTTACTAAGTCAAATTACTAGTTTATAAAGCCAATAAAATAGGCAAGGATGAAAGAAGATTCAGCCTAATGCCTCCAATGGACTGTCATAAACTTGTTTCAGTGTAGATTAGATAATGGTGAAGTTATTGTCTGAACTCCATTCTCTGAAAGGGAAACAGAAAAGAGCTGTTGTGCTTTGAGATATTAACAAGCACATGTGCAGTCAAAATAACCACATAACTTGTAAATCAATGGGTCTGGTCCGATCTTTAAGTTGGATATGGATTAAATTTACAAAGCTGTGCAACACCCAAAATAGAATATATTGAGAATCCAACATTTTCAAAGGGAGGATAGTTTATGACTTCATATAAGAAAGTTAAGAATGTTTGGAAGTAGGAATTCTTGGGCTATGGACCAGCAAATTCCAGATAAATTGTGACTTTCAATGGAATGGTTTCATATTCAGAGAGAAATATGATTTAAGCCAATCTCTTAATGCATTCAAATAACACAAATCTTTGGAAATATCCATAGCTTTACAGATTTAAGGAAACTGGAATGCTCTTATTTTCTGGAAGTCTATTACATTCCATTGCAAAATTATTCTTGGGTCTTGGGTCTGATGCAAGACGATCAGCCGGAAAAATAATGGGGGGAGTTTTAACCTGCCAACATGGGCATGTATGTGGAGGAGGTTAAAACATCAAAAAATGCCAGTGTGTCGGAAACCCAGCAGGAACCTGCTCACTTCCACGTAACCGGTACACATTCATGAACTTGCTGGGAACTCCCTTGGGCAGGCGAATCTGCTATTAACATATGCCTTCGTTATTAGTCTCCCATGTGAGACCTTATCAAAAGCTTTGCTGCAGTCCAAGTAGACTATGTCAAATGCATTGCCCTCATCTACACACCTGGTCACCTCTGCAAAAAATTCAATCAAATTGGTCAGACATGACCTCCCCTTAACAAATCCATGCTGACTGTCCTTGATTAATCCCTGCCTCTCCAAGTGTGGATTAATTCTGTCCCTCAGAATTGCTTCCAATAGTTTCTCCACCACTGAGGTTAGACTGACTGGCCTGTGATCCCTGGTTTATCCCTCCCCCCTTCTTGAATAATGGTACAACATTGGCTTTCCTCCAGTCCTCTGGCACCTCTCCTGTGGCCAGAGAGGTATTGAAAATTATTACCAGTGCCCTTGCTATCTCCTCCCTTGCCTCACTCAACAGCCTGGGATACATTTCATCCAGGCCTGGAGATTTATCTACTTTTAAGCCTGCCAGACCACTTAGAACCTTCTTCCTTTCTATGCTAATTTATTTAATAATATCACAGTCCTTCTGCCTGATTTCCATACTCATGTCATCCCTGTCACTTGTGAAAACCGACACAAAGTATTCATTTAGAACTCTACTTACGTCTTCCGGCTCCACACACAAATTATCACTATGGTCCTTAATGGGCCCTACTCTTTCCCTAGTTATCCCCTTACTCTTACTGTACACGTAAAATAACTTTGGATTTTCCTTTATTTTACCTGCCAATGATTTTTCATGCCCCCTTTTTGCTCTTCTAATTTCCTTTTTTTAAGTTCCCGCCTACACATTCTATACTCCTCTAGGGCTTCTGCTGTTTTGAGCCCTCGATATCTACCATAAGCCTCCCTCTTTCTCTTTATCCAATCCTGTATATCGCTCGACATTCAAGGCTCCCTGGATTTGTTGGTCCCACCTTTATCTTGACTGGCGTGGTGGCATGCTCCTCAAAATGAGTGAGGGGTCTAATGTTGGCCACTTCACCCCTGGTTTGGGACCTCTAGGTTGGGAAGAGGGAGTACGAGGGAGGATGGTGTAACGGGGGAGAATGTGGCAACTGGGGAGGTAGGCGTAAGGGGGAAGGAAGGTATAAGGGAAGGAGTTCCAAGTGGGGGGGAAGGAGTTTCATGGGGTGAAAGACTTCAGGTGGAGGAAGGACTTTGGGATGGGCAGGAGACTGGGGGAGGAAGGAATCTGGGGTAAAGAGGGAGCTCAGAGGGGGAAAGAAGTAAGGTTGGAGGAGGGAGTAAAGGTGGAGGAGGGGATGAGGTGGGAACGGTGTCTAGTAAAACAAACAAGGGAGGAGTCTGTGGAGTCAATGACTGCCTCCAGGGCAACACATTGGGGGTGGGTGTGGTAGGAGGGAATATTGAGTATGAGAAGCGGTGGAGAGAGCTGTAAGGGTGGGAGGGTGTGTGTGCGATGGTAGCGGAAGAAGCAACGGAGAGGGTGGTTGATGAGGACTCAGAGGCAGACTCAGACCGTAAGGGTGGGAAGAAGGAGGTCTGTGGGGATGGGGATGGGATTCTCAGGAAGGTAGAGAACATACACGTTCACCTGGACACCCTGGAAAGAAAAGGGTTCTAGTTGGTAGGTGACAACGGGGAGGTGGAAGCTAATGCCAGGGGGGTCAACAGTGATGGGGGAAAAGACATGGGTGACTTGGCGAGAGGAAAGGATGAGGTCCATGTCCTCACCAGTTGGCATGATGCACACTCCTCAAAATGAGTAAGGAGCCTAATGTCGACCACTCCACCCCTGATCTGGGACCTCTCCCTGTTGTGAGCCTGTTATTCTGCATAGAAACAGATGGAGAGAGTGAGAGTAGGACACATGGCACTGCGTAAAATGTTTGTGTGGTGAGTGGAACCACGGATGGGATGAGGATGTGAGCTCCAGAGGATATGAGCCTGATGGAGAGGTGAGGTTGTGTGTGAGAGTTAGTGGTGTTGTCCCTTGAGATGTGAGATCCCTGAGGATATGTGTTGAGGCTGTGAGTGTGTGAGTTGAGAATGATGAGGTGGTTGGTTTTACCTAATGGAACGGCTGAGAGCATTCATTCTCTTCCTGTGCTGGGTGGCTGACCTCCTCTGTGCTCCGGAGGCACTGACCACCGCTGCTAGCGCTCCCAGGATGGATTGGTGACCCTGCTGGACTGCCTGCAGCCAGAGCAAGGGTAGAGGACATCGCAGCAGCCTTCCACTACATCCAACAGGTGCCGCAGAGAGGCATCACTAAACTTTGGGGCTGCCTCTTTGCTTTCAGGGCCATCTGTTTCTTGGAGCAGTCCTGGCCTGTAAACATGAAGTGGGCTGCATTGTGGTGTGCTTTAAAAATAGCGCTCAGAGCGAGGAAGCTCTGAGGTCACAACGTGGGGGGCAAATCCAAGTCTGCTCGCCAGCGATCCGGTGTGTTTCCCATGAATGCATAATTAATGAGGTGGAATGCGCCAGGAATGGGACGAAATGGCAGGAAGAGCTGCCATTGTGGCCAACGGGTAAAACATCCTTTTCCCCACCTACTACCGCACTTTGTACAAATCTGGGATGATTCTGCCCTGGGTTTTCACTGTTTTTGAGGGTGATTTACAACACTTTGAAGATCATTCCTGCTATCTTGAAGTTCTTTTTCTATGATCTTTGAGTGTCAACCTTCAGATAAGCATGGGAACAGCATATGCAGCCTTGCAGTCTAATAAGGAACAAGAGGAGCAGCACTTGCAACACCACCAGCAGCATAAGCTACCTTCTCCATCTCTCACTCCAAAACACAGAGGGAGTGGACACTGAGGTCCAGCTCAGGTGAGGCGATACTCCAGAACAATATATTTAGGCAAAGGATGAATTTTCTGGACATTACTAAGCACCAGTGCCTCAAGAGGCTTAGATTCTCATGTTAGGTCATTACTGACATTTGCAGCCTCCTGAAAAAAGGCCTTATTCTAAGTGGACCAGGTAGGAAAGCACGACCACTGGCAGTCAAACTCACCACAGTCCTGAATTCCTTCTTCTCAGGCTTCCTACAGGGATCTGCTGGCGACTTCCATAGATCTCACAGTCTCTTGCAAACAAGCGTATCCCCACATGCTACCGATAAAGCCAGTCAGAATGAAAGGCCCGAGGATTTGCTGCTCTGGCTGATTCCCACATGGGGATCAGAGGTACTGGGAGTCAGACACTGCACATATATGGCAATCAAGGCACCCTCAGATCCATCAGTAATTGAAAGGAATTCCGTTCCATTAATGTTCAACTAGTGTGTGACCACCACAAGATTGTCATGCGTCTGTGGGCAAGATCCCCAGGAAGTTGTCTTGATTCCTTCATTCTGCAATAGTCAAGCCCCTGACATATGTTCACATCTCCAGAGTCAATGGATGACTCTTTGGAGACAAGGGCTGCCCTCTAAGGATGTGGCTGATGACGCCTGTGAGGAGTCCCTACAACTGATGCCTAGGAAAGCAAAAAAAGAAGCCATATGAACACAAGAATGGTTGTCAAGCAGGACATTGGGATGCTGAAGCTGGGATTAGGGTGCGGGGACAGATCTGGGACACCCCTCAGTGTGCACCAACAAGGGTGTCTAGAGTGACAGTGGCCTGCTGCACCTTGAACAACACAGCAGAAGGAGGGAGGTGCTGAGTGCTTTGTATCTTCAGAGGTGGTGGAGGAGGAAGAGGATGAAGCACAGGAGGAGGAGGAGCCTGATGTGATCAGGGTACCTGCAGCCACAAACCTAGCTGCCAAAGATTCCGAGGACAGCATATTTTGGCTAATCTGAGACAGTGCAGCATCTAGAACACCAATTCTGAAAGCACTGTGCAATAGCCCAGCCCCCAGCACAGAGCAGTCCCACATCCCTCACTGACATCTATTGCTGTCATACCGTTTTCCTCAAGGCTAAAGACAACTTAACTGATAACAGGCACAATGGGATGACTGACGATGTGAAGTATGTGAAGAGATGTGAAATAAAGAAAATGGTGCACAAAGCATTAAAAATATAAGTGACAATTTAGCAAATGCTTAAACACCCAAACTATTTCCTTTGTGAAACTACATATTCTTTCTCTTCCTTTTCCTATTACCTCTATGTGGAGCTACCCCTGGCTTCAGCAGCGCTCGAGGCAGGCTGCTTGTACTCTTGCTCTGACTCCTGAGATGCTCATGGTCACGACCCTGGGCTTGGAGCCCATAAAGGCTCTGCAAAAGACTGCCCCACCTGCACCTATGCAGGGGCAGACACAGCCATCAGGACAGGAAGCAGAATGTGTAGCTCTGATTGATGGGGTGGCGGAGGAAGTGGGTGAAGAACTGGAAGCGCCTTTCTCCATCTTATGTATGATCTTCAAAATATTATCTCCAATACATTGTCCTCCGCAGCAGGAGGGCCATCTTCTGCCTCTCCCTGGTGTTCTGTCATCTCTTCTCCTGCAAGGAGAGAAAGAAGAGAGTTATGAGTTCGAGAAGTGGACTGGGTTGAGGGGATAAAATGGCATCATTTGTGGAGGATGACTGTAAGGGATGGGCATGCGATGACAGTAAGATGGCAGTGAGTGTCAGTGATGACTGTTCAGGGGGGGTTTGAAGAAATGCCTTGGAACAGAGAGGAATAGGTGAACCTGCAAGATGTGTTAAACGGTGCACGAAAATGCTGAGGAAGTCAGAGTGAGGGGGTTGGCACTCAAACGTGGAATGTTACTCTCCTTTCCTGTCCTGATAAGGTCATTGAAGCTCTTGAAACATATTTATCTATGAGAGAGGGACCACATGCCTGATGCTTACAACCTGAACAACTTCCAGCCATGCCTGCTTGGTTTCCAAGCCAGGCTTTTTCCTCATATCCACTGGGAAGAAAATTCCTCTGTGGGCCCTTGGAGCCCTCAGAGAATGGGGCGGGGCAGGTGGAGAGCGGCCTTCCCTCATTAAGACTCCATCATTTGTGTTGCTATCTCTCACTTGCCAGATGTGGAATAGTTCTATTCTTCCCCTTGTCAGGGTCCCTTTAAATGCTGAAGCTTCAATAGTCAGGTGCGGGTCATGAGCAATTGGCCGAGAAGCCCAGAAGCAGAATGCTAATGCTATGGCTCAATTAAAGAGCCCCTGAGAAACCCGCCCCAAGAACCTGCAGCTTCCTGACCTACTGCTGGCCTCCTCTCTACGAGCGTGTCCAAAAATTAAAATTAATTCCATTTCTCTCTCCACAGATGTTGTCTGACCTGCTGAGTGGGTTCAGCATTTCCTGTTTTTACCTCAGTTTTCCAAAATCTGCTGTATTTCGCTTTTACTTTAATCTTGTGTTTAATCCTTCTATGGTGATTAAAGTTCTCCGTTTGATTTGGCAACTACAGTCACCAATGGTTTGGAATGAGTTAAGAAGAAACAGAACTGGAAGAAATTACATGGTAAAAATACTCTCAGATTTTAATGTCAGTTCCTTGACAGCAAATAACATTTTCCAAGAAGCAGGTTATTAATTTAAGTGACTATGCTGCTATTTCAGTCATATTCAACCCCAGCTATTATTTTTTTGTGATTTATAAGGAGACAGATTATTAGATTGGGAAGACTTAAGGAGTGTATAATATTATGATCAACAACATGTTCTACAAAGGGTATCCAAGATACATGAGATTATTGATTTTTCACTTGCCTATTTATAAAAGGAACACTCCAGATCTGGCACTGTTCAAATTCATCGTGTGTGGATTTCCTCTTTAAATTTTTCACATACATGACAAAGATTTTTTATATCCATTTTTCTTTTGTCCATATTTATAGTTTACAGTGTATTGTAAATTGCTAGCATTTGAGTTGTAGATAGCTCAACAATCCTTAACAGAATCCTTTTTATTATTTGTTAAAAACTTAAGGCTTTTTCAACCAATAAGTACAAATAATTGTGAAGACATCAGACCTTGTCTTAAGCTATATGAAATTGTGCACTCAATTTCTTTAAATCTGGAAAACGGGCATTTTCTTTGATTGCTTGCTGGAAACCTCATGAATTGGCATCATATTCATGCCTCAAATATTGTTATAATATTGTGCCGTTTAAGCAATCTCATGAAGAATTAAGTAAATTTGAAGGCCTACACTTATTTTTCTATGTAACATAAATTGGTGCTCACTCCATGTACAGACATCATTAATTTAATGTCATGAATGTACAAAATTCTACCCCAAATATAAAGCACAATGCCAGGACTCATCCTAGCAAACATCCAGTGAGAATACAAATGTAAATGTTTGATTCAGTCTCTCTGAAGAAATTATTTTAACAATTTATTTTGAATTAATGTTTAAAAGTAGAACTATTTGAAAATGCAGCCTTCCATAGTGTCTATGTTTTGTTAATCTGCCATGTTGCTGAATTAATCCTCAATGGAATAGATTCCAATGTGGTGAATGTTTGATCCCATCTTGGCATTCAAGAGGGATACTACTCCTCCACAGGAACGTTGGGCAAATCTACACATACTTCCAAACATCCAATCAACCAATAGGTGGTGGTTTGAAAGAAAGGAAGAATTTGGATTTATACAGCACATTTCCCAACCTGAGGATGCCCCAGAACATTTTACAAAGCATGTTTTGAATTGTAGTTAATGTTGTAATCCAACACGCAGGCAGCAAACTCCCACAAACAGAAATGTGATAAGTTTTCTTTAGTGATTTTGGTCAAAGGATAAATATTAGCCAGGACATTTTACATCCACTTGAGAGGTCAGACAGGTTTAACTTCTCACCTGAAAGATGGGCCTGCCCTCTAAGTCACAGAATAATGCATGTGAAACATATATTTAAAAAATAAGGCAGAAGTATTTTCATTGCAAGCATTGTTGTACATTCCTCATTGGCAGGGTCCTTTTTGTAGGTCCTTTTGGCTCACCCTGTACTTGTTATTTTGAGGTTTTGTTGAGATGTAACTTAAAATAAATAAAAACACTAATCCCCAATCTTTAATATTAGACACGTTATGACTTGTCATAAAATGATATTGTGCAAACAGATTCTCTAATTGCAGTCTTTACAATCACAAATCTTAAACTCGTGTATTATGAAAATACCTTTTTGGCAGTCTGCACCCATAGAAAACTTGCATACCCAGTATTATAGGGGTTTTGTTAATAACTAAAGTTGTTTTTTCACATGAGCAACCAATTATATTGTGCAGTCATGAGGAATACATGCTAGAGGAGAACAGCAGCCTTTGCATCTCAAATGATGATAAAAGGCTGGAATAAATCAAAGTCACAAAGACAGCTGAAGGTATTGTGATAACATTTATCTTATTGGGATCTGGGGTGTTAAATTAGTTTATAAAAACTTCTTAATCACCAGATTAAAGATTTTGTGTCAACAAAATCTACATTTAAATGCAACTCTACTAAATTGTATATTATAGAAATGAATTGGAAAATATCTGGGTCTTTACAGCTTCCAAACATAGAAGGGTCTTTTTATTTTTATTAATCTGTGATATTTGTCTTTTCGGACACATTTTATGGCTAAACAAATCAGTTACCATTTAAAGGGTGCATTTACAATATTATTGATGTCGTTGTCAAGCAATTTTACTTCATAATTATAGAAGAACATTTTTTTTGATATCCTTTGCCACTGGTGGGGCCTTGCATGCAACGGGCAGCTTACTAAAAAATTGTGAACGAGCTGCTTGCAAATTTCCAATAAGCACTTACTGTGTATGAGGCCCTGGGTGACTTTGCCGATGGTGTAAATCCAGCCTGAGCCCAGAGTCAAGGCCCAACCTGACAACTGACTAAAGAACAATGATACTTCATGGAGGATATAGTTTCGTTTCAAAGTGTAAATCCAAAACAGCTTTTCGTCGTCCTAAATTGGTAGTGCGAATATATTGAGCGGGAGACATCTGAACACTAACCTTACTACAGAGGGAGTCAAAGTAAGTCACTGTCTCTTGGTGGCATTGCTTCTGCCCTGTTTACATCATGGAAATGATTTCACAATGTCAGACCAATATCAAAAGCACTCAAATACAAACCAGCATGTGCACAGTTATTTTAAAGTTAGTAATTATCACTTTGTTTCCTGGCTGCCATCCCTTTTCCAGTGGTTGGAATATGTATAGATAGGTGATCATCAAAAAAATAAAATTACCAATGAACCACTCAGCCAACAAGTGACCAGAAAGGATGACAACCTATGATCTTGCAGCAACACTGACATTCCTACCATTGGTGCTGCTGACTCTGGAGGTGCTGGTGATATCAGCTGTCTAGATGGGACTTGGTGGTATTGGAAGCAACAACATTAACTTGTTTGCTTTAGAGACTGTTGACACCAGGATTGCGGTTTGTGGCTAAGCTCAAATTGTCTGAAGTTTATAAGTTTTTGGTTGCACACAGCGCTAGGGGCTGATTATTTTGCTGAATGCATGCTTCTGATGGACAAGACTCCGTGAGTAGACTGCTTCAGAAAATCTGCACTTAAAAATTGGGAATGAATGAAGGGGAGCTAAATGGCCCAGGAGCCAAATTTTGGAGCCATCTTACTAAGATTCAGATGTTACGCTAGACGTACTTGTAATAAGAATAAAAGGAGCTTATAAAGACACGTGATTTGCAGGTAACTTACTTACCTTGCAAAACGTGACATACTTTCTAGTCTGTAAGAAATTTATTGATTACACCAATTGTATTAATATCAAACTTTACCCATATGCTGCTGGGTTACAGTCAGTGCTTGTGAGAGGGCGAGACTAGATGAAAAAGCAAATTAGATTCACAGTCAGGAGAATGAATGGAAGATTGCTTCTCCAAATGCCACTTACGTGTCTTAGTATCAAATAATTTAACAGGTCAATGGCTAAATATGAACTATTTATATACATTTTAGAGATTGCTTTCTTTATACGGGTTGTAAATTGAATACTTGGAGAAGCTCCACCTACCTGCAATGTTAGTATCCATACTGCCATATATACATCAACTAATCAAAATTCAAAGTCCAACAAAGGCCAATATAGATTAGTTTTAGCTACAGTAGATAAAAGGAATTTTTGGTTCCTTCAGCGCAGTTAGCCAGAAATTGGCCAACCCACCCCAAAAGATTGAGTGATTTCAAGGGAAAATTATAACTGGTATGAAATGTTTTTGTTAATTTTATAATGATTGTGTTTAATTGTATGCATCTGGTGAGTATGAACTGGGGAATCACTTGGGCCCTTATAAGTAGATAGAAATGGAAATTGTGGTGATCACGTTAGGAAGTAGTTACTTATAATGTGTAACTCTGGAAGTAAAAGTGGATAAAGATTGGTTCCAATGCTACCCGCCATCAACCAACTCTTTGGATTAAAACATTTTGCACTATTTTATAAAACATCTTGATTGAAGTTGATCATACCTACAAAACTGACCATGTGACTAGATTTAATTAACCACCATTGCAAGTTCTGGCTAACTGCATTCATTTGCAAGCCCAAGGCTCTTAAAATTGTTTGATAGGTAAAGGCACTAAAAGCCATGTTATAAAAGTTTTAATTTCTTTTCTAACTAACTAAGAAACTGACTACTGTACACCGATCTAACTAGCAAATCGTTCTGTGGAGATTTTTAAATTCATTTCACTTATTTAAAATTAAGTTACTCATTGGTGGTAAACTAGGCACTCTGATTGAAAATGCTTATTTTTTGTAATGAATCCATTTTCAGTTCTGTTAATGAAAATATACAAGGCTATCACTCTTAATTATATCAAGAGATACTTTTAATGCAAAGTTTCTTTTCTTAAAAAAAAACCTTTTAAAACACTGCTGGGTTGTACTAGTTCATGGAAGACTTTAAGTTCAAAAATATGCAAATGATTTTGAGCAGGAACTTGAGACAAAAGAACCACTTCTGAAAGTTAGCGTTACTTCGAGTGCATTTTAAATATTCATTCTTGGGATGCTGATGTCACTGGCTAGGCCAGCATTTATTACCCATTCCTAATTGCCCTTGAGAAGGTGGTGGTGAATTGCCTTCTTAAACTGCTGCAGTCCAGTGACAGTGAAGGAATGGCGATATAGTTTTAAGTCAGGATGATGTGTGGCTTGGAGGGGAATTTGCAGTGGCTGTACATGTTCCCATGCACCTGCTGCCCTTATCCTTCTAGGTGGTAGAGGTCAGGGGTTTGGAAGGTGCTATTGATGGATCCTTGGTGAGTTGCTGCACCATTCAATTAAAAGGCCTGTTAAAGCCATTAGACTATCAACTGACTTGACCATACGGTTGGTGGGCAGGCAGAAAGACCAAGCGGACTTTGCACTTTTTAGGGAACCTCATCCACAGGCAGGATGAGGTTTCCTAAAGCAAAAAAAACAAAATAAAAATGTTAAAACTTAATTAATGACATGTCCCTGCTCAGGTGTGGCTATGCTCAAATTGTCTGAAGTTTATAAGTTTTTGGTTGCACACAGCACTAGGGGCTGATTATTTTGCTGAATGCATGCTTCTGATGGACAAGACTACGTAAGTAGACTGCTTCAGAAAATCTGCACTTAAAAATTGGGAATGAATGAAGGGGAGCTAAATGGCCCAGGAGCCAATTTTTGGAGCCATCTTACTAAGATTCAGATGTTACGCTAGACATACTTGTAATAAGAATAAAAGGAGCTTATAAAGACATGTGACTTGCAGGTAACTTACTTACCTTGCAAAACATGACATACTTCCTAGTCTGCAAGAAATTTACTGATTACACCAATTGTATTAATATCTTGGGGATGGTACACACTGCAGCCACTGTGCGTCAGGGGCGGACGGGGCTGGTCAGGAAGGCTACTGCCCCCCGCGATCGAGGCCGGAAGGTGATTTCACGCTGGCTGGCCGATTAAGACCTGCCTAGCATGAAACGCGAGCAGCAGCACTGAGCGCTGAGCGCTGCCTGTGCAAGCGGAGGGGGATGAGCGACCTGGGCGAGTGTGACCTTTATATTCCCCCTGAGGCACAGAAGCTTTATAAAAAAAAATAAAGAAAATAAAAATGTAAAGAAACATGTTCCCTCATGTGACTCTGTCACATGAGCAGGGACATGTCATTAATTAAGTTTTAACATTTTTATTTTATTTTTATTTGCTTTAGGAAACCTCATCCCGCCTGTGGATGAGGTTTCTTAAAAAGTGCAAAGGCCGCTTGGTTTTTTTCACCTGCCCGTCAACCGTAGGGTCAAGTCAGTTGATCGTTTAATGGCTTTAACAGGCCTTTTAATTGAATGAAATAACACATGACTACGCGTTGACATATGGGCACTTGCCCGACATCAATGCGCATCATTTTAAGCTCGAGCAGGTTGGGCGCAGGCCCGAGCTAAAAATTTTACCCATAATAATTCTCATGATGTTATTAGAATGTATTGTAAAATAGAGTAATAGTGGGATGTGTCTATGTGCCAATATGTGTGTGTGTATGTATGTGTGTGTGTTTGTGAGATTTAATTGAATTAGTCTGGGTGCTTTGATATAAGAAGAGAATTTAGGTTTGATACATTAATTAAGTAAACATGGGGAAGTTTAGAAAAATAGGTGTCAAGGGAACATTTGCTTTTTAAATAAATCAGGCTAGATTGTTTTCGAAAGAAGGAGTAAAATGTGTCACCTAGCCAGATGAAGTTTAGATACTGTGGCCAGAAATTTTCCCTCGGCGATTTGGGGGCGGGCCCCGCTTGCCAACGTGAAAATGACGCGGGATGACATTGGGAGGAACCCCCCGACTTCATCCTGCCCCATTTAAATATTCAGGGAAATCAGCTGTCCCCCGCCAACCTGTCAATAGCCAATTGAAGCAAATGACAGGGTAGTTAAACCAATTAAAGGCCCTGCCCGTCTAACCTTAAGGCGGGCAGGCCAGGAGCCTCAGCGGGCTTCTGATAAAACATGAGGTTTCATGTCTGTTTTTAAAAACTTTAATAAACTTTATGTAATATTTATTGTCACATGAGGGGGACATGTTAATAATTTTTTTATTTTTCTATTTTTTAGGTTTATTGAACTTTCAGCACTTTCCCTGAGACAGCACTTAGTCTCAGGGAGCAGTGCGCTCCTTCACACACATGCGCGAAAGAGCTCACTTTCACAATTGGGGAATCCCCCCCCCCCCCCCCCCCCCCCCCGCATAGGAAGCGCATAGCGCTTCCCGTCGGGTAGCCCACTGGGTGGGCCTTAATTGGCCCGCCCACTCAAAATGGCGGCGAGGCCCGTTTTGACGGCGGAGTTCGGCCGCCCGCCCGCTGCCAAGCCGGTGGGGCCCACCCGCCCATCGAGGGCTAAATTCTGCCCTTTAGGCCATCAAGGCCTAAATTTTTCCCAAACATTACTGGTAAAACTTAGTGCTATGAGAGGTTTTTATTATCAGTGAGATGAAGTCCAAAGACGTAGGGAAACTATGGCCTGAATCTTCTGGTCGGCATGCAGGGGGGTGGGCCCCACTTGCAGACACGTTAAATGATGTGCGGTAACATTGAGCGTGCATCCCGACGTCACTGCGAATCATTCAGATCTTCAGTTCGGTGGGCGCACACCTGAGTTGGCTGCATGCCAGCCGAACTGTCAAAGGCCTATCAAGGCCAGTTAAATAGTAATTAAAAGAATTAACAGAGTTGCCTATCCAACCTTAAGGTTGGCGGGCAGGTGAAGAGCCCAGGCGGCCTTTGCATTTATCATGAAACCTCGGGCGGGATGAGGGCTCATGAAGGCTTTACAAATCAAATAAAAATTTCTATTAAAATTCTTGACATGTCCCAGGTCATGTGACACTATCACATGAGAGGACTGTCTGAATTCTTTTTTTCTTCTTTATTTCAAATAATAATAATCAAAGTAATCTCCCTGAGGCAGCTCCGTGCCTCAGGGAGATTTCTGCGCTCTTCTGGATCCCGTCCCGCACAGGGAGCACTCAACCCACGTAAAATGGTGGCATGCAGCCGATTGCGGGCGGTGATCAGCTCCATGCCTGCCTGCACTCGCTCCTGCTCAGCCCCCACCACCCCCCCCATCCCTGATGGGATGAAAATTTTCCCCATGGGTATTTGTATTCAAAGAGGAAAATATGTTTAAAGGAGAGAAGACTGTTTGTAAGGGAAGACATTTTAAGAACTTACAAGTGTGAAGAAGCCTTCAGCATCTATGTTTCAAACTGCTGTTTTTAAAGGACTAAAGTTAAAAAAAACTTACTTGGACTTTGACTTGTTCAGGGTATCATGCTTCTTTGCCTGGGTCTTTTAAAATCTATGTGTCTTACTGTTGCCTTAACAAAAGTGTAACTGGGAGTTAGATTGATTAGGGGATTTAGAAATTATCCCAGTAGTAATTTGGAGATCTATGTGTGTTTTTTTAAAATCATTTCTCTTATTAATAAACAGTAATTTAGTTTTGTAAAACCTATGAGACTTGGTGGTCTTATTACTACTGAATTCAAGGCATGCATCTCGAAATGTATACAAACTGCAAAGCAAGTTGTGGCAGTTTTTCCAAGTTTCCCTTTGGGATTTGAACAACTCAGCATTTACCATCGGCTGTGCTATAACAGTTGGCAGTGGAGGGAATGGATTTTGAAGGTCTGGGATAGAGTGCCAATCAAGTAGGCTGCTTTGTCCTGGATGGTGTACGTACACCCACAGTGCTGTTAGGGAAGGTGTTCCAGGATTTTGGTCCAGTGACAGTGAATGAATGGTTCCAAGTCAGGATGGTGTTTGACTTGGAGGCGGATTTACAAGTAATGGTGTTTCCATTCACCTTCTGCCCTTTTCCTTCTAGGCGGTAGAGATCACGGGATTGGAAGGCACTGCAGTGCATCTTGTAGGTGGTACACACTGCTGCCACAGTGCACTGATGTTGGAGGGAATGAATGTTTAAGATGGCGGATGGGGTGTCAATCAAGCAGGCTGCTTTTTCTTTGATGGGGTCGAGATCTCTAAGTGTTATTGGAGCTGCACTCACCCAGGCAAGTGGACAGTATTCTATCACTCTGCTGACTTGTGCCTTGTAGATGGTGGAGAGGCTTTGGAAAGGCAGGAGGTGAATTACTTGCTGCAGAACTCCCAGCCTCTGACTTGCTCTTGTAGCCACTGTATTTACATGGCTGGTCCAGCTAAGGTTCTGGGCAATAGCGACCAGTCCCAGTATATGGATGTTAGGACATTCAGCAATAATAATGCAATTGGATGTCAAGAAGATTCTTTCACTGAATTAATATTTGCACCCAGATCACCCATTGTGGCCAAAGTGGAAACTCTTGGTCATTAATACTTCTTAACAGTCTCTAACACTGTACCTAATTGTTTGAAACATGTAATTTAAGGGTGATATGATATAACAACATCTTCTTAAGTTACACAATGATGATGTTTCTTCATTTAGTAACTTTCAAATACAATTAGGAACTAATTTGAGCAGAATTATGTCATCTGCGCTATATCAATTAGAACTTCAATTGTATGACTCATTGATTTCTTAATAAAAAAAAAAAAATTTTTTTTTTTATTATGCCTTTCAGTGTGGCCCAATTGCTTCACAGCCAGCTAGTTACATTTGAATTAAAATCACTGTTGCTTTGTTGGAAAATGCACAGCCAATTTGTACAGAGACAGATAAGTGACCGGTTAATGGGGTCAAAAACGTGCAAACAATCTGAGATGCATCCACCTATGACTTCTAATGCTGACCTTGTATGTGGTGTCAGAGATAGGTCACCACATCTGAATAAAGCAGGTGCCCACCAGAGGAGAGTGCAAAATGTGCCAGAGGATGCCACATATGCAAAGGGGCTGTTAAATCTGAGGAAGATCCCTCAGATTATCAGGGATAGAGGATACTTGAGGGATAATAGGCTGGCATACCTGGTCTCACAACCCGCCAGCCCACTACTACCCTGCCAGGTCAGGGGTGTAAAAGATTACACGCTTTGAGTCACCTCCTTTAGCTACCCCCTAAATGAGTACGTTTAGAGCAGCCATAGGCGATACGAACAAGACCATGAGGAAAGGGGAAAGCCAGGATGTGGCCTCATTTGTAGCCCATTCAAAACAAAAAGGGCAGGAATAGGTAAAAATTTAAATTCCCAATTTGTCTCGGTTGAGGGTGAATTTTCGTCAGCACACAGGGAGAATAATGCGATTGGATCTTTTACATCAAATTGAACAGGCAGCCAGGAATAATAGTCTAATATCCCATCGGATAGACAGCACTTTTGACCATGCTGTACCCCTTTGCTATTGCATTGAAGTGTCAGGCTAGATTATGTGGTCAAGTCTCTGATATGGGGCTTGAACCCCTGACTTTCTCCCTCAGTTAAGATTGCTACCACTGAGCCAAGCTGACAAGTTATAGATAGTAGAAGGTTCTAAATAATTGTATTTGGAAGACTATGAGATTGCCAGAATGGTGAAAGAAGTGCAGTGTGATTATTCCATTAGTGGCATTACAATCCGTTTTCAGACTGATTTTATTATTTTCTGCCTGTGGTATGTATCTTTTGTCTTTTAAAAAACACCACATGATATTTTCAGAATGGTGGAGAATGGCGTGTGTTTGTAGCTTATTAAAAATATAGAATGGAATTTAAATGAGAGCAGGTCTGCATTAATCTGGAGTTAGCATAATCACCATTGAAAGCTGCAGCACGAGCACGGTCCCGATAGACCTGTGAAAATATCTAATTTCCAGGCATTTTCAGTTAAAAACGTCAGCTGCTTCTCAAACACATATCACGCTGGCTGTTGCCACCTTATATACCAATTTTATTTTAAATGTCACTGAGAATAAACGCTGAGCCTTGCCTAGTGACTACAGTGTTCGGCAGTATTGCATTTATCCTCCAAATCAGGCACATCGCTGAAGAGGTCACACAGTATGTTTCAATAGGTTTATATTATAGCTGTTGCTTATAGGCGCAGGTATTTTTCTCTTCCTTGGCATAAAAGGGATCTGCAATGATATTAAGTTTGAAGTTTATTTGTTTTATGGGGATGGAATGCTCCAGCTGAATCAGACATTGGGCAAAATAGGTTGCGTGAGACTCAGGTCACCCACTATATGATCTCATTACTCCAACCTATCTTAAAAATTTATAATGATTCTAAATGTTACGATATTAAATTGGGCAGAAGGTGATAAGTGATGGATGAGTTTTAATTTACAGCATTCCATGAATAAGTTACGAAAAACTCACTATCTTATTCAGTATGCCATGTGGGTGTACTGCTGCTCAATAATCCTTATTAATATAGCATATGTAGGTGTGCGGACTGTGTGAAGCACGTCAGTTTTTTCATACAGCGAAAATATATCACACATTTCATTTTTTACATCATTTGCTCATCATTTCATTTTTAACATAAAATTATTTTATGAAAAGATCTCACAGCAGGGATTTGGAATCCAGGATGTATTCCACTTCAAATGAAGATTTCCCATGTACAGGCAAAGCTCCACTGGTGCTGCAGAATTTTGGAGCCAGTGGCTATGTAATAATTGTAGGAATAACCTTTCCTGCTGCCTTTAGGGGTCATGTGATTGTACTGACAAATGAGCCCTAAGCGCGGGTAATCTTAGGGGCGGAGCTTTCAAGCTGTGGACCTGTTTCGAGCACGTAGCTTCTAAATGGGTTCTGTAATAAAATTGATAGGAAAACAGAAGATGCTAGAAAGACTCAGCAGATCTGACAGCGTCTGCGGAGAGAAAGGCAGAGTTAACATTTCAAGTCCCTATGACCCTTCTTCAGAGCTACAGAGAAGTAGAAATGCGATTAAATTTATTTTTTGCTTTACTTTATTTTTGAAATTTAAATGTCATCACATTTCTACTTCTCTGTCACTCTGAAGAAGGGTCATACAGACTCAAAACTTTAACTCTGTTTTCCTCTCCACAGATGCAGTCGGACCTGCTGAGTTTTCCCAGCATTTTCTGTTTTTCTTTCAGATTTCCAGCATCTTGTATTTTGCTTTGTATCTTCCAGTATTTTGCTTTTATCTGTAATAAAGTTATCTGTTTCAAGCAAGAAACCTGTCCGGTACATCAAGTTTATTATAATTGGCGACGAGGATAAGTAGCTCCAAAGCTGCACCTCACCTCTTGAATCTGAGTACATAAATTCTTAAGGAAAGAAAGAAAAGTATAATCACCAGCCATGCCACTTTTGGGCAGAATCAACCGTTATGACTCATCCATGGAAGACTGGGGCCAGTACATAGAGCACCTAGCTTTTTATTTTGTGGCGAATGAAATAACAGTGGAGAAGAAGCAGAAAGCAATTCTTTTAAGTGTCTGTGGCATATAACATATAACCTCATCTGTAGCCTAATGGCCCTGAACGCACTCAATTCTAAATTTTTTAACGAGCTGGTAGACCTCGTTAAGAAGCATTTTCAGCCGGAGCCATCAGTAACAATAGAGATATAAGTTCAACTCCGAAGGACACCGGTTGAGTCCATCGAGGTTGAGACAGTTAACCGAGCATTGTGACTTTGGAGATACACTCAATGACATGTTGCGGGACCAGTTGATGTGTGGTGTAATGATGATGCCATTCAGTGCCATTTACTTGCAGAAGTTAATATTGATCTTAAACTCGCCATGGAAATAACACTAGCAATGGAGAGTGCTGAGAGGGACTTGCGGACGTTACACAGTGTGCAACATGGCAACATTCATCAGTTAGGGTGGGAACCTACCGCGTGAAAACCAGAGAGACAACTGTGAAGCATGAGAGAGTCTCTACTGGTCAAAAAAATTAAAAGGCATACTAGGAGCTGCTGATACTGATATCTACTCCCTATACAATGTCAAAGCAATAAAAACTGAACCAATCACTGTCACCCTTCAAGTGAATGGGAAGCCTCGTAATGGAGGTAGACATGGGAGCCTTGAGCACAGTGGTGGGAGAACACTCATTCAAATACCTAAGTGAAGGTACCCAGCCACTGAATCTGGAGCAAACCACGGCTCGGCTGAAGACGTACGCTGAAGAGTCAATACAGGTAAAAGGCATTGCCATAATACCTGTGTTCTATGTCCCAACCAACAGTCCAGCTTCTAGTGATCATTGTAACAGGTGAAGGATCTAGTCCTCGGTGCCATGATTGGTTACAAAAAATTGAGCTGAACTAGTCAGAAATATTCCAAGTGAGAACAGGAGTAATTCCTGAGCTGTTAAAGAAGTATGACAGCATATTTCACGATGAAATGGGAAAGATAAAAGGTTTACAAGCAAAAATATATGTAGATTTGTTAGTGACACCCCCGGTTCTTTAAGGCCAGGCCTGTGCCTTTTACCCTAAAGGAGAAGGTAGATGCAGAATTGTGGCGCTTAGAGAAGCTAGGCATCATCCAGCCAGTCCAATATTTGGAATCATCAACGCCCATAGTCTCTGTGATGAAACCAGATCAAACTATTCGCATTTACGGAGTCTACAAATTAACTGTGAACAAGGCTGTTAAGTTAGATAAATATCCTATCCTGAGGATTGAAGATTTGAACTCTAAGCTTGCTGGAGGAAAATCCTACACCAAACTGGACATGGCCCATGCATACCATCAGTTAGATCTGAACAGCACGTCTAGAAGGTATGTAACCATCAACAAGCACAAGGACCTGTACCAATATACAACAAAGAGTAGGTGTGTATCATCTGCATGTGCACTCTTCCAAAGGACCATGGAAAGCATATTACAAGGACTCCCCCAAGTAGTAGTGCACTGGATGACATCTGATCAATGGAAGCCAAACATTTGGCCAACCTAGAAGGGGTTTTAAGAAGATTTTTGGAAACTGGTGTACCATTGAAGAAAGAGAACTGTACTTTCCAGGAGACTGAAGTCACTTACCAGGGTCACCAAGTGGATGCCCAGGAGGTGCATCCAGTAGGGAGAAAGTCAGGGCAATCAACGAGGTGCCCTCTCCTACCAGCACCACTGAACTCAAGTCTTTTTTGGGCATGATGAATTATTATAGCCACTTCTTGCCAAATTTGTCAACAGTGTTAGCACCTTTACACTTACTATTGAAAAAGAACCATCATTGGTCATGGAAGGAGCAAGAATTTTGTAAAAGTCCAAGAAGCTATTAGACTCATCATGCCTACTGGTACATTATGACCCATCAAAAGAATTAACATTAACCTGTGACACATCTCCTTATGGTGTGGGAGCAGTGTTATCACACAGGATGGAAGATGGTTCCAAAAGGCCAATCAGATATGTCCCCAGAACCCTCTCAGCAGCTGAAAAGGGTTGTTCACAACTTGTAAAGGAAGGTTTATCAGTAATATTTGGAGTGAAGAAATTCCATCAGTATCTGCATGGATGATATTTCCCCATTGTGTCCATTAACCATAAACCACTAATGGGTTTATTCAGTGAGGTTAAAGCCATTCCGTCAATAGCCTCAGCAAGAATTCAATTTTGGGCTTTGATTTTATCGGCCTATGAGAACACCTTTATGCGCCGTTTGGGTGTGCATATTACAAATGCAGATGCATTCAGTTGTCTTCCCTTACCAGATAGCATTTTACATGCTCCAGTGGCACAAACGGTTGACTTATGTTGAATTTCTTGGACATTTTGCCAGTCTGTGCGAAGCAAATAAGGATTTGGACAAGCCAGGATCCAATTTTTTCAAAAGCCAAGACCAGGTATTGCAAGGATGATCGCATTCACCTGTGTCTGAAGAGATGAGACCATTCTATGCCTGTAAAACTGAGTTAAGTTGTCAAGATGGAATCCTGTTATGGGGATCAAAAGTCCCTCCACAAGGAAGAGAATCACTCTTGACAGTGCTTCACAATGCACATCCAGGCATTTCAAAGAAGATGATGCTTGAGCGAAGCTATGTCTAGTGGCCGGGTATAGGCAGTGACATTGAAAGAATGGTTAAGCACTGTCTCCAGTGTCATCAACAACAGAAGTTGCTTGTTTCAGCTCCACTGCATCCACAGGAGTGGCCTGGTTGACCCTGGGTTAGAGACTATGTCGATCCATTTTTGGGTACCATGCTTTTATTGGTCATTGATGCACATTCTAAGTGGATGGATGTGTATCAAGTTAGATCACTGACATCTTGTGCAACTATTGAAAAGCTGCACCAAATGTTTAAGTGTACAGGGCCTACCAGAAGTTATTGTTTCACTACTGCCTTCACTAGTATGGAATTTCAGAGATTCATGAGTTTAAATGGAATGAGACATACTAAAACAGCACCAAATCATCCCTCATCAAATGGGTTAGCAGAAAGAGCAGTGCAAACTTTCAATGCAGGAATGAAAAAGTTATCTGAAGGTATGCTAGAAACTTGAATTTCACATTTTCTTCTCAATTATCGTACGACTCTTCATGCAACTATGGGCTCAATATTATCTGAATTACTGATGAAACACCACCTTTACACAAGGTTAAGTCTAGTGTTTCCAAACATAGAAGAGAAGGTAGAGAAGAACCAGAGCAGTCAGAAACTGAATTATGATATTCACAGCAAAGCTTGAAGATTTACTGTGGGAGATACCATTTTCAAGCAGAATTTTAGAAATGGTCCTAGTTGGGGTCCTGGTATAATTGTTGCTGAAACTGGATCTTTGTCAGAGCAAGTGGAAGTGGAAGACCGGATTTTTAGAAAACATGTGGATCATTTAAGGAGTAGAGAGACATTCCAACAACCAGCTATTCCATCTGTAATTGATGTTGAAACTTTAATTTCGGAGGTGACAGGTTGACCTGGAACAGACATGCCTGATGTCTCCGTTGAATTACCTAATCCTGAACGGCCATTGTCTAAAGATGTCCCTAATGCTGCAGTTCCTGATCATGTCATTCCAGTGGAAGAATCTCAGGTCAGAGAGCTACGCCACTCTAACCAGATTAGAAAACCATCTCAGAGACTTAATCTTTAATTGCATGACCTGTGTTATGACACAGCCATTGGCAAAGCTGAGTTATTTAAAAATCCCAGAGGGAAACTTTAAACAACTGTCATAACCTATATTTTTAAGTGATATGTTTGAGAAGCAGCTCTAAATTCAGGAATCAGGCCACTAGTTCTCGAGAGGTTTTTATATCAACTTACATGAGACATTTATTAATTTACAGAAGTTAAATATATACACGTGGCTATAAATTACTACTATCATAACTTTTAACAAATTCACAGACTAATCTCCACTACGGCAACAGCAACCAATAGGCTTTAAACAGACACCAGACAGAGCATTTTCACCTTACAAATTCAAAATGAGGTTCCTCTCACTTTGGTTCCTTTGCAGACACAGTGGTAGGCTTACAGACTTTGATCTTATATTGCCTCTGTCCTGCACATACAGAACTGCCCTCTGTCATACCCAGCACACCTCATCAAATCTAAATTCTCATTGTATCGCCAGTCCCTTTGAACTGCACCTGTTCTAATGATAAAACTCCTTTCATAGTACCAATTTTATTAGTAATGTAAACATTGCTTGGTCTCTGCTAGCTAGGTGCCAGATTTCACTCCCCTTCTTGAATGCCCTATTCAACAAAATATAAATGTATCTTTACTTCTCTGTTTATAGCTCAAAACTAGTACACATCAAAACACCCAGACTGGTTGGCTTTAATACAATTAAGACACACCCACAGACTAAACCTCTATTTTAAAAGGAAAATAATTTCTAATAATATACATTAATAGCTTCATGACAATTGTGTATATATGTATGTGTACTGGATTAAGATATTCTTTGTAAATAAGAAATATATATAAAAAAAACTGAAGGTGGAGGAAATGTAGTGATTATAGGCATGACCTTTCTTACTGCCTTTGGGGTCATGTGATTGTACTGACGAATGAGACTGAAGCAAGAGGAATCTTAGGGACAGAGTTTTCTAGCCGTGGACCTGGTTCAAGCTTGTAGCTTCTAAAAGAACTCTATAATAAAGTTATCTGTTTCAAGTAAGAAACCTGTCCAGAACATCAAGTTTATTACAGGCAGAGGTTAGCATCTCAGCCTGAGGCCACAGAAGCCCAAATTGTAGCTCGCAAATTCATCCAACCATTGATTTTGTGGACACAAATGTACAATTTATGTGAGATCTAATTTAAATTGAATGTTTATTTAAATTAGCTTCTTGAACCAAATTATTACCAGTGGACAAGGGATTGCTTGTGGCAGGCAGTCCATCCATTTTAGATGGGCACAACTAGGATCCTGGATCCAAGACTCCTGAAAATGATGAAGCCGGTTCTCTGAAAGTGCTACCAATTAGTCCCAATCTTCTGCAATTCTTTTCTTTTCCAGTACATATCCAATTCACTTTGGAAAGTTGCTAATGAACCTGCTTCCAGCATCCTTTCAGGTAATGTGGTCACAACTCACTGAGTATATTTCTCTTCAACTGCCCTGTTAGATTTTTTGGTCAATTATCTTAATCTGTGGCCTCTGATTAAAGATCCTGCTGTCAGTGGAAAGTTTCTCCCCACCTATTCTATCAAAACCTCATATAATTTTGAAAGCTTCTATAAAACCCCCTATGAAACTTTTCTGCTCTATGGAGAACAACTCCTGCTTCTCTAGTCTCTCCACATAATTGCATTTCCCTGGTACCATTCTCGTAAACTTCCTCTGCACTGTTTCCAAGATTTTGATATCCTTCCTAAAGTATAGTGCCAGAATTGAACTCAAAACTCTAGCAGAGATCATACCAATGATTTATAAATGATTACCATAACTTCTTAGTTTGCACACTTTTCTTTATTCATTCATGGGATGTGGGTGTTATTGGCGAGGCGCACATTTATTGTCTACCCCAAAATGCTTTTGATAAAGACCTGGTGAACCGTCTTCCTAAACTGTCGTTGTCTGTATGGTGTAGGTACTCCCACAGTGCTGCTCAGGGAGTTCCAGGATTCTGAACTAGCAATGAAGAAGGAATGGTGATATATCTTCAGGTCAAGATGGGATTAGATGGGAACTTGCAGGTAATGGTGTTTCCATGCACTTAATATCCTTGGGCAGGATTCCCCCACCCCCCCCAACAGGAGGTTGGGGGGGGGGAAGTTGAAGTGCGGGTGCACCTCTGATTGGCACCCCCCCGTGCCGCCATTTTACGTGAGCGGGACAATTAAGGCCCGCCCAGCGTGATGTCCACACAGAAGCGCTATAAGCTCCCCGTGTGGGCAGGGGAGGGGGGGAATCCCGAAACCCGAGAGTGCGCACTTTCACGCATGCGCACGAAAGAGTGCCCTCATCTCTCTGAGGCTAAGTGCTGCCTCAGGGAGTTCGGCTCTACAATAAACAATATTAACAATAGAAAAAAAAAAGTCCCTGACATGTCCCCTTATGTGACATTGTCATGTGAGTTGGGACATGTCCATAACTTTTTTAAAAACTTTAAATTTTTTAAAACCTACATGAATCCTCATCCTGCCTGTGGATGCTTTTTCTACTTCCCGCCAGGGCTCCTGGCCTGCCCGCCAACCTTAAGGTTGGATGGGCAGGTCCATTAATTACTTCAATGACTCTGTCAATGGCCTCAATTGGCCATTAACAGGTCGGCGGGGCGCACAGCTGATTTTGGAGCACCCCCACCTTCCTGAAAATTTAAATAGGGCGCGGTGACATTGGGGTTCCATCCAGTGTCACCACACATCATTCTATGCGTCGGCAAGCGGGCCCCGCCTCCCCGCTCGCCAACGGGAAAATCCTGTATGTTAAGGAGGCAGAAATTGTGGGTTTGGAAAGTGTTCTCAAAGGGGCCTTGGTGAGCTGCTGCAGTGCTAATTGGTACACACTGTTACCACTATGCACCAGTGGTGGAGGGAGTGAATGTTTAAGGTTGGGTGCTAATCGAGTGGGTTGCTTTATCTTGGATGCCAAATATCTTGTTGGAGCTGCATTCATCCAGGTGAGTAGAGAATATTCTATCACTTGTGCCTTGTAGATGGTAGACAGGCTTTGGAAAGTCAGGGGGTGAGTTACTCACTGTAGAATTTACTGACTCTGATCTGTTCTTGTGGTCACACTATTTATGTGGCTACTCCAGTTAAATTTCTGGTGATAGATGGATCATGCTATTGAATGTCAAAAGGAGATAGTTAGACTCTCTTATTGGAGATGGTCATTGTCTGCCATTTGTATGGTGCAAATGTCACTTTCCACTTAACAGCACAAGCCTGAATGTTATCCAGGTCATGTTGGATGCAGGCACAGACTACTTCATAATTTGAGGAGCTGTGAATAGAACTGAGCACTGTGTAAATACAAGCAAAGATCTCCACTTTTGACCAAATGATAGAGGGAAGGTCATTGATGAAGCATCTCATGATGGTTGAGGCGAGGAGCTCTCCAGTGATGTTGTGGGGCCTCTAACTGCAGCCATCTTCCTTTGTGATATGTATGACTCCAACCAATGGAGAATTTTCCCTTGATTTCCATTGACTTTGATTTTACTAGGGTTTCTTGGTGCCACGCTTGGTCAAATGCTGCTGTGAAGCCAAGGGAGTCATTCTCATATCACCTCTACAATTAAGCCCCTTTGTCCATGTTTAGAACAAGGCTCTAATGAGGTCAGGAGCCAACTGGCCCTGACGAAACCCAAACTGAGCATCGGCGAGCAGGTTATTGCTGTGTGAGCGCCACTCGATAACACTGTTAACAGCACCTTCCATCATCTTGATGATGGTTGCGAGTAGACTGATGGGACGATAATTAACCAGGTTGCATCTGTCCTGTTTTTTGTGGATAGGACATTCCTGAGCAATTTTCCACATTGTTGAGTAGATGCCAGTGTTGTAGCTGTACTGGAACAGCATGGCTAGGCGTGCAGCTAATCTGGAGCACAAGTCTTCAGCACAACTGCCAGCATGTTCTCAGACCCATAACATTTGCATTATCCCGTGCAGTTAGCCATTTCTTGATATCACACGGATTGAATCAAATTGGCTAGAGGCTTGCTTCTGCGATGTTGGGGACCTCAGCACTCCGGAGGCCAAGATGAGTCATCCACTGGTCACTTCTGATGGACTCTGCCATCATTGAGGATGAGGAGGTTCATGGAGCCTTCTCCCCCATTATCCATTTAACTGTACACCACTCATAATGTGGCAGGATTGCAGTAGTTCAGTTGAATCTGATGCTTCTATTTATAAAGGGCAAGATTGTGTATGCATTTTAACAACTTAACCTACCAGCTTAAAGTAACTGTGAAACCCCAGAATCCCCAGGTCTCTGTGCTTCAACACCTCTTTTGAAATTTTACCTTTTAGTTCATACTGCCTCTCCTTGGTTTTCCCTCCACATAATCAATATCTAGTGTATAATGTAACAGGGCATCGATAGGAGCATGAATCAATCCAAGACAGTCAGCAATGTTTTAGGATTGGGAGGTCAAGATTGACTAATTTATTGGATTTCTATGAGGTAATGGCATCTTAGTGGATGTTTTCTACCAACATTTCAGGAAGACATTTGACACAGTCACACATAATAGACTGTGATGTAAGGTCCATGTCCATGGGATAATGGGAATGCATTAATTATGGATTAAAAATTGTTGGTTAATAGGCAACAATGAGCAGTGGTGCACGGGCAGATATCTGATCAGCAGCCAGTTGCCAGAGTGCCTCATGGTTTAGTAGTAGGTCTTCTGTTATGTTTACTTTTTATAAATGTTTTGGAGGAAGGAATTGTGTCCAAAGTATCTAACTTTGACAGCTTCTGCCTAAATCACTAACCCTGGAGGTGACTTCTGTAGTCTCACGGCTCTTTGTGTTGTCCCAGGCCATTGCCCCTTTATTTTTGAAAATGTGATTTTTCAACTTACAGGAAATTTTGCAATTTGAAATGAGACAGAGCAAATTACTTAAAAATACAAGGTCACTTTCCAAGGGGAAGGTGGAAAAACAAACAAATCAGCCTCAAGATAATGTGAAGAAAGGGCCATTTCCTATAATTCAAACACCCATCGAAATTCTTCCTTAGAGTGATGATCATTGGGCAGAATTTTACGTCCCGCGGGCGTAAAGTAACACGCGATGAGGTCAGGTGAGCGTTCCGATGTCATTGAGCACTTGCGTGGTAGTTCAGTCAGCTGGCACGTGCAGGTGCCAGAGCCGCATCCACTATTAACTTAGAGACTACTTGAGGCCCATAACAGTCCAATTGATGGTGATTTTTCCTTGCCCGTGCAATTTTGCACTCGTAGCACGGGCAAAACGGGCAGGCGGCCAGCCGGCATTTTCAAAAACCTCATCCATGGGCAGGATAAAAAGAGTCAGCAGCATTGCCAGTGTGAGTAGTGAGGTGTTTTGGAGTTGGTTTGCAATTGGTTGCTTACTGGTACTTGACAGTCTCATCTCTGTTCAGGGCTTCATTTTTAGCATTTCCAAGCTTCATTTCAGGACATATGGGTGTCCTCTGGGCCCCCAGAGGATTAAGACCGTGTGGACCCTTCCAGGTATCAGACAGCCTTCCCTTACCCTGGTAATGGGGATTGTGGTCTCCGCTGGAAGCATCTCCTCTGAGGAGGAAGAGAGGGGCAGATGGAGAAGAGGCCAGGTATCCCTATGCAGTTTCCAGGGGAGGGAGCTATGGGAGGAAAGGTGCAGGCACAAGGGGTGCAGGGCCAGCAGGTAATCCAAGGTGGGAGGGGCCACAGAAGATGCCACTATCCTGCTTCCAGGGTTGACATGCAATAAGCAGCTACCTTAATATGTCCGAGGTGCAATGCTGAAGGAGGATCTGCCTCTGCAGGGAGACTGTGACCTCCATTTGCCAGATGTTTGAGCCTGAGATCAGCTCCAACTGTATGGGTGGACACCCCATGACAGTGGTTCTGAAGGTCATAGTGGCCCTCAACTTCTATGCCTCCGGCTCCTTCCAGGGCTCAGTGGGGGAATTGTGTGGAGTCCCCCAGTCAGTTGTCCACAGTTGTGTCAAGCTGTTGACAGAAGTTGTGTTCAGGCGAGTACTGACCTTTATCTTTTACCATGCAGACAAGGCCAGCCAGGCTGAGCAAGCCAGAGACTTTGCAACAATTGCTGGGTTCCCCCGTGTCCAGGGTGCCATTGACTGCACACATCAAGGCGACAGCGGGTCAGGCGGGTGCTTTCATCAACAAGAAGGGATCCTACTCCATGAACGTGCAAATAGTATGTGATCACAGCATGCAGATTCTGTAAGTCTGTGCAAGGTACCCAGGCAGCTCCCATGGTGCTTACATCCTCAGACACTCTCAGGTGCCAAGGCTTTTCAGTGATCCAGCCCGACTGGATGGATGGCTGCTGGATGACAAGGGCTATCCATTGAAGAGGTGGCTCAAGACATCTCTCTGCCAACCAAGAACAGAGGCAGAGGCAGAGATGCATTAGAATACGGGTCATGCCTCCACAAGGGCAGTGGTAGAGAAGACAATAGGTCTTCTCAAGATGCGCCTCCGATGCCTGGACCATTCAGGGGGAGCCCTACAATATCCCCCCTGAGCGGGTGTCACTGATAGTGGTTGCATGTTGTGCTTTCCACAATCTGGCAATGGCAAGGGGAGACCCACTGGAGGAAGAGGATCTTGAGACAGATCCACAGGTCATAGAGGATGAATCCAGTAGTGAGCCCAAAGATGAGCACGGTGAGGAGAACACTGAGGGCATGGAGGCAAACCTCTGTATCCTTCAGGGAGGCAGGGATGCCACGGACACCTTGATCCAACGCTCCTCCAACTCGGCTACCAAATATCAGCTTCAACAGCATGCCAGGGCTGCAGCTGTCAATGTATCAATAATCACACTGCATGGCAGTCACCTTGTTAAAGGTAATTGCTAGTTAAACAGGTGATGGGTGTTGAATATCCCATCTAAACAGAATAAAAAAGATAGGGCTGGGACACTTTGTGTGGAAGCTACTTGAAGTCAGTAGCGTTGAGGAGTTAACTTGAAAATAAACCAGCTTGAACCAGTCTGGATTAATTCTTCTATTACAACCTCTTATTGTGTGTAACATGGTAGCAGAGGATGAACAATCAGCTCTGCTGATTGATTGCTGCATATGAAGATTTTTATCTCATTCCTGACGGAAAAGTGTACTGTTGTTAACAATTTAAGTTACGGAATGGCGGAAGGACAGTGCAAGCTCGCAAGACTATCCACCAATCCTTTCTGACTTTGAACATTATCAGCAATGGAAGGCTGAAGTTGAAACGTGGACCCGGGTTACTTCAGTACCCTGGATGAAGCCACGAATGGCTTTGGCGTTATCACTACCAGCCAAAAGAAAGATAATGAGTAAGGTATTTTCAGAATGGAAAGTGGATGATTTGGATTATGAAGAGGTTTTGAACCTTCTGTTATCCTTTTTATAAAGCTTATCAAAAAATTGTGAGTTATTGGTAGTGTACGAAGCTTGGATGATCTTTGATATGCTTAGGAAATCAGATGATCAGTCCATTGAAGAATACATCAGGGATTTTGATAACTGCTACAGGAGACTACAGAGACTTGAACTTGAAATTCCAGAATTGATATTGGCATTTAAATTACTGGACTGTGCTTACATTTCCCACATTGATAGTCGATATAGTTGATAGATCAACCAAATATTAGACAAAGTTTCCAATATGAAGATGGGGTTAATGAAAAGAGGCCTGAAAATGGTCTTAACCCGAGCCAATTTGAAAGCCTGGACAAAAAGCATGCCTCGGACGGTGACTGTAAAAAAATACACAGGGGATGGTTAATCAATATTTTTGGTGTGATTCCCAGTATCATTATGTGATGAACTGCCAACTGAGAAGGAATCGCGTTTTTGAAGTGACCCACAAGACAGGTTCAATTGGAACTGAAAATGACGATAGTGACTGCCATGATGGAATTGTATTGATCACAGAGTTTGAATCTGGTGTATTCCTTCAGCTGTGCAGTTCTGGACAGTGGTTGCATTTCTGTGGTGTGTGGCTATCTGGAGCCTTTCAATGAGGAAGACCGGCAGAAGGTCAATGAGTATGAAAGCTCTACTTGCTTCTGGTTCGGAAGGATGACAATACATTAACATCCTCCAAACAGGTGGTCCTCCCTTGTGAGATAGAAGGGATCAATCTGTTTATCAGTACTGATGTGGTTTCTAGCAAGATACCACTATTGTTAAGACACTCTGTGATGAAGAAGGCTCAGATGACGCTACTTATGAAGAATGATAGAGCAGTCATGTTTGGAAAAAATGTGGATCTACATTTTACTCAGTCAGGCTATTACTGCTTGCCACTAAGGAAGCCAAAGATTTCTCATCAAAAAGTTCATGGAGTTTTGTTAACTGCTGAGAATGAGAAATTGGTGGGCAAGAAGATTATTATTTAGAAATTACATTGACAGTTTGTACATCCAGTGCCACAGAAACTGAAAACTCTGCTTCAAGATGCAGGAGTGGTTGATAAATGATACGATGACCTTACTGAACATATCACTGCTTAGTGAGAAATTTGTCTTAAATATCGCAAGGCACCACCGCATCTTGTTGTGAGCTTGCCACTAGCCAGGGGGTTTAACGATGCAGTGGCAATGGACTTGAAAGTTCGTGACAAGGATAGGGGTTTTTTTTTTAAACTAAACTTCATAGACATGGCAACCAAATTTAATCTATCCACTGTAATACATAATAAAGGCAAAAGAACCATTGTCAATAAGGACATGGAGAACTGGATAGGATCAAGGTTAGGAACACCAACAAAGTTCCTCATAGATAATGGTGGGGAGTTCACCAATGAGGAATTTCGAGATATGTGTGAAAATTTAAACATCATAGCTAGGCACACTGCAGCTGAGAGCCCATTTAGTAATGGTCTTTGCAAAAGAAACCATGCGGCAATAGACAACATGTTACATAAAATATTGGCTGATCAACCAGATTGTAAATTGCAAACAGCGCTAGCATGGGTGCATGCAAAGAACTCTTTGCAAATGGTTGCGGGGGGGGGTGGTGGTGGGGTGCAGGGGGGATACAGTCCATACCAGTTGGTGTGCAGAAGAAATCCGAAGTTGCTTTCAGTGTGATTGGATGCTCTTCCTACAGCAGGCAGAAAAGCTTTCATTAAAGTTGAAGTGTCGGAGAAAATTTGGAGAGCCCTACGGCACCGCATAAAACCATCAGGGATGCAGTTCAGACAAGGAGACATGCTATATTATGAAAGGGAAGGCCGGAAGAGTGGAAAGGACCTGGTAAGGTAATAGGGCGTGATGGGAAAGAAAGCGGGCATCAATCAAACTGTTATGGTACATTCTTCACAGTTCATTGGTACTGACTATACCTTTACAGGTTCTGAACAGGACATAGAAGGGCAGGAGACAAGACCCATGAATTGGCAAACCAAGACAAAGATGTGGAATCCCAGAAAGTCTAGTATGGGTTTTGACAGTGGACCAGAAAGTTGTCGTGACCCTAGGAAAAAAAAAATCACAGACTAGTGAACGGGGTTCTGCTCGCATGGGAGAAAGATCATTAATAGTAGTCCAGAAAGGGAAAGGAATGTGAGTAGAGGCCATAGCTTAACAAGAACAAGGGTTAGAGACTAAGCTAGGGATCTCAATGAAGTAGAAGCCCTTATGACCAAAAATAAGCTGATAAACGAAGCCAAACGGAAAGAGTTAGAAAGTAGGAAGGAATTCAGGGTATATTCTGAAATACCCGACGGTACAGCCAGCTTTATCTCACAGATGGATCTGTGCAGAAAAGATACTCCCAGACAGCACATATAAAGGCCAAAGCAAGATTAGTAGCCCAAGGATTTGAAGAGAGACTAGGGGATCAGGATATTAGAGTGGACTTGCCTACTGTGAGGAAAGTGAGTTTGAAGATTTTTTTTTTAAGCTATTTTGGCATCTTATTCCTGGGAGTGCAAATCAATTGATATAAAGATGACATTTTTACAGGGGCAGGAATTTCAAAGAGAAATTTTTTTGAAACCGCCCAAAGAAACTGGTGATGTAGAAGGAAAGCTATGGAAATTGAACAAGTGTGTTTATGGGTTGAATGATGTGTCAAGAGTATGGTATTTTTCCATGAGGTCTGTCTTGTTGAAAACACGTTGCATTCAGTTAAAGGCAGACCCCGCGGTGTTCTACTGGTACCATAAGGAGAACCTAGCCGGAATCTTTATCATGCATGTTGATGACTTCCTGTCTCTGCATAATTTGAAGAATGGGTAATTGGGAAGATAAAGAAGGAATTCAAGGTTGGAAGTCAGGCTTCAGGGGCCTTTAAGTACATAGGTTTAAGCAGAGCACATTAGGAGCGATATTGAATCAACCATCTTATCTAGAAAATGTTAATTATATCCCAATAACTTGGGTTAAATCCTTACAAAAAGAGGATCCTGCTACCAAGGAAGAAACGGAACAGTTGAGAAGTTCGATTGGACAGTTGAACTGCTGGTGCACTCAGGCTAGGCTTGATGCAAGTTATGATATGTTGGAGCTGAGTACCATGATGAAATATACTACAGTTGAGGAAGTTGTGAGAGCAAATAAAATGCTAAAAAAAAATTAAATTCAGAGAGATGTGTGCTCAAGTTTCTAGCCAGGGGATTTGGTCATTTTTAGTGATGTCTCATATGCCAATTTTCCAGATAAGTACACTAACACAGCAAGGTTTATCATGTTCTTGGTGGGAAAGAATGTTGCCCGCTGGCTTGGGAGGCCAAAAAAATAAAAAGGATAGTGAAAAGTACCTTAGCTGCTGAAACGCTGGCCTTAGTAAAAGCATTAGATAGGGGTGTTTACTTATCCAATATACAGATAGAAATAGTATATAAGCGGCAATGTGAAAAAAGTTTACCCATATGTTATGTTGGTAACTGGTCACTGTGGGATAATGTTCATTCAACGAAAAGTGCTGCAGCCTCTTCAGATGCTACGGTCACTGGCAGGGAGGGCGGAGGAGCTGCTACCATCATGCAAAGTGCCCTGAGAGGAGCCTGCAGAGATGTCAGGCACCAACGTGTGGTTATCCTGGACCTGCCTGATCACCATTGATGGACGGACACCTAGCTGGGATACTGGGTGCCTCATCCATCTCCTACACAGACAATGACCACCTGAGGTCAGTGCCTGTGAGAGGGCTTGCAGGTCCGAGCACAGCCCTAGGAAACTCTAATTCTGTTCCTGGAACTGCTTCTCCATGAGAGTCACCACTCTTTCTCAATAGAGGAGGTAGTGCACTTGGCCATGATGATCAACACTGTTGCTGCTCCGCATGAACTCCTCCATCATGGAGACCATGGCACACACACCCTCATGGTTCTCTGCCAGATGCTCCCGGAAATCTCTCTGGTCATCCAACATCTGCCGCTTAATGGACAACTCTAGCGGCTCATCACCAGCCTTCACCTGAGCATCGTCCTGGTCCCCAGCAGTCCTCTGACTGCCAGTGCCCTGGGCACTCTGCTTCCGCCTGCACCTCAAGTGAGTGTGAAGTGCCCTCATCAATATGCACCAACATACTAGCCTCCAATATTATGCCCAAGGTGTTGGTATCTGTGCTGGTGCCTGCTTTAGAGAGCAGGTGTGGCGTATGCGCAACAGAGTCTTGGTGTTCCCCGGTGTCAGGGGTGGACCTTCGGGGTCTGCAGATGGGATGCCTGCTGGCAAACCTACAAGGGAGAACAAGGACATGTCATTAGTTAAAGTCATCACACTGTCACAGTGCATGCCAGGCACCCTGGTGAAAACATGCAAACCTACATCATGGTGCCATTGTCTCCCAATGATCAATTGGGACTCCAGTTTTGAGGCTCACATCAAAGAAGAGACTACAATAAAATGGTTGCACAAACCGAAAGTCTCACCTCTGTGCACTGCACCTTACCTTTGGCACCCCCAGCTCTCCACGACTGGTTGCGCAGGGTGTGTGTCGGCTTTTGAGCTCTAGGGCATCTTGCTCATATCTGGAAAGGATTAGGAGACTAGTCTGCTGTTCTGTGGCTTTTCAGTATTATGTGGGTCATCTCTTACTGAAACAGAGGAGCATTGATTAGTCCACTCTGTACCTGCAGCGCTATTGCAGCCTGGCCAGCCCCAGCTGAGGAGCACCTGGAAGGGCACATCCAGGTCGTGGGCCTTGAGCTGCAAGGCACTCAGTCCAAGCAGCCAGGGCTCACCCCCTTGGCCAGCTCCAGTGCCATTGACAGTTAGCACTCACGACTCTAGCACCCCTGAGGTTCATAGGGGGATGGCCAGACCTTAACACTTCTGCACACTGATCCATGGCAACATGGTACTCACCCTTCCTGAGTGCAGCAGGTCATTGAAGCTCTTCCGGCACTGGACCCAGTTGTGACCCACCACACCTGCTGCTCACCTGGGCTGCCACCTCCTCCCATGCCCTCTTGGTGAGGTGCGGTGGCCTCTTCCTCTCATCTCTGGGGGCAAGGATGTCCCCTCCTACAGCCACCTCCTCCAGGAAAGCGGCACGGGGGTGGTGGGGGGGGGGGGGGGGGGGGGGGGGGGGGGGCGGCGAGTGCCTACCCGACCTGCCCTCCCGCCTGCCGTGTCCAGCCACACTCAACTCCATTGTGAAAGTATAGGAGACATTCTTCCGTTGCAGCCTTCCAGGGGCGCTTTTAAACCGGTCACCAGGTTGCCATTGGACCCAATGGCCAACAGGCCCCCGGCCCTGCGTGGCCCTTCCCGGCCCGTGCGGAACTGTGTTTCATGCTGGGTGGGCCTTACTTAACCCGCCAGCGTGAAATTACAGTCAGGGCCCGATCTCCAGCGGTGGACCGCTTTGCAGCCATTCCCAGGCCCATCGTCCACGCTTGGCCAACAACCTCAAAATCCTGCCCATTAAAATGGGAATGCTGGATATTGAAACAATTGCTGCCACAGACAATCTTACCCAAAATATTTTAGAAAGTGGGTGATGTATTTCGGGCCAGGCTGCAGCCGCTGCAGAGACTTTTTGATAAGCTTCTTTTCTCTGCTGAAAGTTGAGAGCTGCTACTCTCTCCTTCTCTCTCTCTTTTGGAGCAAGTGTATTACCTGACAAACCAACATCACAAAATGTACCAGCGAACTGAGATCTCGTAATAATTGCAACATCCTCTACATCTGACCACATCCACGTAACGTTAGGCTGCAACATTTAAAAATCTACATCTCAGGGACAATCAAAGGACTCTTAACTGCATATTATTTTTCATTGGAGTCTAACTTCCTTTATTTCTGATGTGGGTGTGTGTGTACATGCTCATGCGAATGATTGCATCAGGGCCAAATGCTTGACGTCACATTGTTATTATTTTTCTTGGGTTTAGTGCTTAATAAATTTGCTGTTTGTGACTGCCTTATTTAATTGGCTCCTTATTACTCACAGCTTAAATAGTTAAAGACATTCTGATTTGGAAAAGGCATATCCCCATGAAAAAAGAAACTTTAACCTTTGTTATGACCAACTGAGGAGGTTGAATAGAGGGAAGTCAGTTCACTCCTTCTCACCTGCTCATAACAAAATGAAGAACTTTCTCCTGCTCTAAGTATTTTACATTTACTGTAAAGCCCTGCCATTTGTAGAGATTACATTCCAGCAAATTCTTGAAAAGAGCAAAATCATGAACAGCGAACATACTTTATAATGGGAATGAATTAAATCGGTTCCAGCCATCCCAAACTTTCAATCTTAATCGGGTTTTTTCTCTCACTGAGTGACTTTCCTATACTGAAGGCACCAGCTGATCCTTTTGCTATTACATACTTTTCTTTACGTACTTACATACTATTACATACTTTTCTTTCTCTGATCCAGTTCCCCCCTCCCCTTCCTCCTTATTTATTTTCTTGTTTATTGTTCATGATAGAAAACTGAAAGCAAAAAGCACAGTCTGAGCCCCGAGCCGATTCCTTTCACTCTGCCATTTCACGGAGAAAGCTGAGAAAGCGGGGTTTAAAGGACCAGGCCTCTCTCTTTCCAAGTTATTGACAACATCACAGTATTGTCCAGCATGGAGGTGGCTCACCACCTGTAATCCTGGCATTTAAATCCCTTACTCACCTCCCCAACATTTAACTATGGCCGAATGCCGGGGTCCTGTCTGTCCAGTGGCCCTTTTAAAGCCTCTCTCTCTAATCAGTGCTCTCTTCTCACCACACCCAGCTCAGGGTGGTGTTGTTTAAAAAGTCGCTGCTTGTTGTTCTCTTGCTGGTTGCTGTTGTGCAAGTGACAGTCAGGAGGATTGAAGTTGCTGCTGATGCTGGCCCTCTCTCTCACACTCCGTCCCTTTCCTGTTTGGACGAGGGCGAGAAGCTGCCACTACAACAGGGACCCTCATTGGTTGCCAGGCTCGAGCAAGAGCTGAGAGCAACCAAAGAGACAGACTCTAACAACTGGGAGAAACATACACTGGCCAGGATTTTCCGTGCCTGCTGGTGTCGGGCGTGTTTGTTGGTGTGAGTGGACAATATGGTGCGATCGGTTTCAAGACAGGGTGAAAGCAGTGTTTGCGATTGTCCGCTCAGCCCGCCGATAGGCAACGGGAACCTCACTGTCATACATCAGTATATTATTATTACACCTATTTTCTATTATTGGGGAATCGTTTCCCACCTCCCCCCATCTCCTGGATCGTCCGCCCACGTCGGCAGGAAAGCACAACGGTGTAGAACACAGCTTGACAGTTGTAATGTGCAGCAGTCAAGAGTTATTGCCAGGGCTTTACTTACACCGCGGACATCTAGGAGAAGGTGCTGGAGCCTGACACCAATGGCACACTGGAGGATCGCCCGTGGATGCTGGGTGCATTCTCATGGACATGGCTCTGCTGGAAAGTTACCATTGATTCTCACAATGGGTGATGATTGATGGGGTGGGAGGCAGAGGGCTGGGATCAGCTAGGAGAGGAGGTGTGGGGGATGGAATGAAGGTGTCAGGATGGGGATGGGGGGGAGGAGAAGAGAGAGAGAGAGAGAGAGAGAGAGAGAGAGAGAGAGAGAGAAGACTGCAACTGGGGAGTTAGGTGTAAAGGGGGGTGGAAGGTGCAAGGGAAGGACTGCGGAGAGGGGAGGATGTCCAGAGGGAGGAAGGGGTGCAAAGGGGGTAAGGGGCTCCGGGGAGGAAGAGGGGCAGAGAGGGGAGGGTGTCCAGGGGCAGTAAAAGGGTGCAGAAAAGGGAGGGTGTCCATGGATTAGGACGGTCTGCAGGGAGGGGAGGGAGTAAGGGTTGGGAAAGAAATAAGAGTGGAGGAAGGAATCAGGAAGTGGGTAGGAGTAAGGCTGGAGGAAGAAAACAGGCTAGAGGAAGGAGTCAAGAGCTTGGGGGCCGGGGGGGGGGGGTGCGGGGGAGAGGAGGGGGAAATACTTAGTGGGGAGGGAGTCCGGGAGGTGATCTGAGGCCTGGGTGGGGGGAGGGAGGGTGGGTGGGGTGGTGGTGTGGGGAGGAGAAGGGGTGCCGGGAGGGGGAAGGACTGTGAAGGTAAGGTGGGGTGTTGCGGGGGTGGGTGGAGAAGAGAGGTTCCAGGGGTGAAGAGGGTCTGGGGTGGGGTGTGTGCTCTGGGGGATGGAGGGGGATGTGCACGGGAGAGGCTAGGTTAGTACATGTCTGCCTCCTGGGGAGCGAACTGCTCAGGGCATTGAGATGAGTGTGAAACATGAAAGATCTGCATGTGAGAGTGCTTGCACGAGGCTCCGATAGGCCCTGGCACACACACTTTTCCCTCCAGAATTGCTCGTGAGCTGGCTGCTCCCTCTGCGGTGACGGGTCTTCCGGGCTGCTTATTTCCACCTCATCATTGGAGAAGAAGTCCTTTTGGCTTCTGATGAAGACGTGGATGGAGCTGAGGGACTGGCTGGCTGAGGGTGTTGGTCCCTTGGCAGAGCTCCCTGTGAACTGAAGTAGAGATAATGAGTGCATTGCAGCAGAGTCAAAAACCAGAGAGTGAGCACTGACAGGTTGCTTTCAGGTAGGGATGATGTGGTGCACGATTCCGAAGTTGGTGTTCACCACCGACCGCAAAGTTGCCTCAGGATCCACATCCTCACCAGTCAACGTGATGACACGCTCCTCAAAGTGAGCGAGGGGCCTAATGTGTGCCACTCCACCCCTGGTCCGGGACCTCTTCCTGCTGATGCAAGCAGTCTTCTCCTGCATGAAAACGGATGAGAGAGTGTGAGCAGGACACATGGCACTGTGTGGAATGTTTGTGTGGTGAGCGGTACCATGGACAGGGACGAGGACATGAAATTGAGAGGATCTGAGCGTGATGGAGATGTGAGGGTGTGTGTGAACGTGAGGTGTGTTGTCCCTTGAGGTGTGAGATCCCTGTGGATGTGTGATGGGTTTGTGAGCGTGTGAGTTGAGAGTGATGAGAAGAGTGAGTTACCCTGGCAGAACAGATGAGACTCTTCACACTGTCGTAGCATTGGGTGTGACTGTCATCTTTTGTAGGGCATTGGCACTAATCACCGCCTCCCAAGCCTGGTTGGTAACACCACTGCCCAACCTGTGGCCGGAGCTGGGGTAGTGGACATCGTGGCGGGCCTCCACAGCATCCAAAAGGCATTCCAGTGACTTGTCGCTATACCTGGGGGCCGCAGACATTTTGCCTTTTGTGGACATCTCCCCTGTAGTAGCTGTAGTCTGGAAGCACTGAGATGTGTGCACATGGCTGCACTTTACATTTGGCACCCCACTTGATGAAGCAGCATAAAAATGATGTGTTTCCCAGGAATGCATAAAAAACGTGGTGGGATTGGGAGATGGTATGAAAACCCACCATTGCGGCTGGCGGGTAAAACATCATTTTACCTGCCCATTGCCACACTTAAACAATGGGCGAAATCCTCCCAGATTTGCATTATCTAACCTTCTCTTCCTCACAAAAACATCTCTATATAAAACGTATGTGTATTGTTATGACCAGTCCTTGGATGAGGTGCCCCCAGTTTGTTATGATCCCAGGTGAGATAACCCAAATTGTTAACTTCCTTAACGCGACCCCAATTTTGTTTTGCTACCAGGTGAGGAGGAATGAGCTGGCTCCCCCTTATTCAACCCTCTCAGTTGGTCACAAAAGGTTAAGTTAAAAAGATCCCTTCCCCCAGGGATACCTTTCCCCAGCCCAAATGTATTTATGTTTTAGAAGGAGCCAATCTAACCAGGCTTGAGTCAAAGAAAGAGTAAGCTTATTAGTTACTAAAAACCCGAGGAAAAAAAAATAATAAAAATGCAACACAAATACACACAGATCAGAATTTCAGCCCGAAAATTAAAGCTGAAAAGATATGAAATCAGTCTTTGGCTTTTCTGTGAGTAGATGGTGAAATGTTACGGCCATTAAGTTGAGTGATTCCGGTAGAGCTGGCTTTAGCAGTTGATTTGGAGACACTTGGTTCTGCAGGCTAGCTGAAGAAGTTGTCCTGTTTCCTTTCTAACTGTGGCTTTGCTGACTTGCCTCCAGCCAGAGAGAGACAGAAACCTTTACCTGAAAGCTGCAGGGATGTCTAGTTGATGTTCTTCTGCTGCCTTTCACAGCACACTCTAGAACAACAGAACTAGAACACACAGATCAGGTTTGGAGCTGACTTTACAACCCATTCCCTTGTGTATTCCTGGAAGTGAAAAATCAAACATGCCTTTCGCCCAGAATCAGCTTTCTTTCAACTCAAACCATTTCCACATTCTGAGATATAACTCAACTGGAGGTGGTTTCTGCTGAGATGAGCTAATCAGTCTTCATTGTCTCCACAACCACAGGAGATTAAAGTTCAATCTTTTGCATTGCATCTCTTCCTTTCAAGTGTCCATCTGAAGTAGGCCTTGATACCTTTTTTGTGTGTGACATTCCATGTTTGCTGGACTGGTCAGTCGAGTGTAATCCACATAGGAAGTGGTTACTTTATATTCTCAGCCAGCTTTTGCTTGCATGCCTCTTTTTCTTTTTTAAAAAAAATGCTTTCCTTTAAAAAGTTCAATATGTCCGTAAGTTCGAGCTGTGATCCGCTGTCATGACAGCATACACAGCTAACCGGCATCATTTTTCTCTCCCTATCAGCATCACACAATGCGGAGAGAACTGGCTTGTTACAAGAACTCATTGTTTTTAGTTTGCTTAAATCACAGTTAGGTGGTGAAGATTTGGGTCCACAAAAGACGATTATGTGCACAAGGAGTTTCGTGTGGGTAAATGAAGCCAGGAAAGAAGCAAACTGCAGGACTTTACTGTGACCTTTAAATTTATGGCCCCTCATTCTTGAACTTTCAACCAGGGGAAACATTCTGTTTTCATCTACCCTGGCACAACCTTTCATTATTTATAACATTTCTATTATATCACCACAGGATCTACATTTTTGTAACAAAAATAATAGGTTTTCTTCACATGTGTATTTCCACATACCAGGCAGCTACCTAATGAATCTGCTTTGTCTTTCACTAAAGCCTCAATATCCTTCCTGTCATGTTGAGCCAATATTCCACACAGCACTCTAGCTGAGCTCTGATTAAGACTTTGCACTGGCTCATTATTATCTGTTGATTTATATGTTCATGTTTTATACCTCTTGAGATAAAACCTAGAATTCTATTAGCTCTTTTAAACAACTTTATCCACCTGAAATGTTGCTTTTAATGTTCTCTGTACATATTCCTCAAAGTCCCTCTGTTTCTTTCACACACTGAACCTACTTCCATTCAAAGTATATTTAAAGTTGCTATTTTCCATATCAAAATGTACCACCTCACACTTAGTACAGTGAATTTCTTCTGTCACTTTTTAGTCCATTCCCTCATCTTTTCAACATCCGTCGCAGTTTCCTTTGATCTTTTGATGAATGAACAATGCCTCCTAATCATCTGCAAATGTTGATAACACTTCTTCTAGGCCCATGTCCAGATCATTGATTTACACAGTGAGCAGAAGTAGCCCCAGAACTGAACCCTGAGGAATACCACTGTCCACTTCCAACTACTCAATCAATTCGCAAATATAAATATTAAACTCATTCCAACAACTATCGCTGTACTCCCACCATTCACAATCTGATGAACTATATGGGCAGGTAATTACAATAGTCCACAAAGAATCATAGGCATAAAAGCAAAATACTACGGATGCTGGAAATCTGAAACAAAAACAAAAATAGCTGGCAAAACTCAGCAGGCCTGACAGCATCTGCAGAGAGGAACAAATGCTGTCAGCAGGTCTGAGTTTTTTCCAAGAATCATAGGCATCTCTCTTCATTAGAGAGAGAATTGGTTGTATAGCTTGAGCGGCAGCACTTCACATCAAGCATTGTGAGGTGAGGACACAGGCCTCCACGAACTACCACAGCCAATACAAGAATTGAACCCTATGTCATTGGTGTTATTTTGCTCTATGCTCTAGCCAGTTGAGCTAATATCCAGACTCAATGCTTCACACCCAGGAAAGTAAGCTGAAGCTGGGAATGTTAAGCTTAGCACCATATAACTCTCACCTATTCTCTGGTCCAATCTTTGTTATCATGTATGCATAAAGAGCACACATAGTGATGTGAATGTAACATAGCCAAACAAGCAGACTGCAACTCCAGGCCCCAGATTACCCTTTCCCCTTCCCCCATAGCTGCCCCAGCCTTCACGTTTCACTACTCCCCTGAGCTGTTTACTTTTGTATTGAAGATTAGAAGTAGGGGTTAAAGTAAATTTTAAAGAAATATGAAAAGTAAATTAAAACAAAATACAAATAATTAGGAGATAATAGAGCCTGGTTATGTTTAAATTTCTGCTTAAAAACATATTACAAATTATATTTAAGATTTTTGATTGTCTGAAGTCAGCCATTTTATAAAATATGCAAAATTAGCGAAGAACTCTTTGTAACACAAAATAATGGTGCTCAGCAAAATATGTCTGCCATAATACAGCAGTCAGGGAAGCAATGATGGCGGTAATAGGAAATACTAGCTCTTATAAAAATGCGACATGAAATGATATTAATGGAATAAAACCCTGAAACATGTGCACAATATCTGGGAATATGTTTGGATGATGTAATTGTAACTGATCTTGTGTTCACAAAGCCGTCCAAACCCCTTGAGCATGTTAAAGCTTTGTAACATTCCTCAATCTCCGTTTTTCTCTGTGTAACCTTCTCTACCTTGTGTGTTTGAGCTAGTGCATGTCAATTAACTTTTTCTCATGCTCCTGTACTTGCTTCTTAGTGGAAGTATTACTTGTAAACACTCAGACCCAGTATTAAAATGTTCTTTTCATTTGTGAGTCGCTCAGTAAGCAACAATTGCAGCAATCCCAAAGCAACTGCTCTACTTGGAACTTGAGCACTGCAGGAGATTCCCAGGAGGACAGCAGGAACACTTTAGGGATATCTGCAAGCCAGCATTGAAGAGATCAAACATCCTCACCAACTCATGCCAGTCCTTGGCTTGTGACTGACCAGAATGGAGAAGTTTCTTTCGGGAAGGCACCAAACACATTGAACGACTTCGTCAGCGACATGCAGAGGCAAAGTTGAGGCATCAGGGACATTGCACAATCCTCCAAGCACCTCATATGACTGAACCTTCAAGCAACACCTGCCCCGCATTTGGCCGAGCCTGTAGATCACACATTGGACTTATCAACCATCTCATAACACATCAAACTGGAATGTCACCCTCATTCCCGAGGAAATGCCTCAGAAGGAGAAGAGGCACAAATGGAGCCAGAATTTACTTCAGCACCTTTCACATCCTATTTCCCATTTAAAATTGATACTAAGATATCAGAGATAGCAGAAGAAGTCCATAAAAGGGAAGTCTTGATGAAATCAGAGTTATGGCGATTTCATCGAATTTGCCATTGCTGCAAATTTTGGAAGAGACCATGAGCGGAACCGTCCCAGATTTGCACTAAGTGTGATAGCAGACGGGGGAAACAATGGCTTCTCACACTCTATCATCCTAAACCTGCTGTATTAATTATGCATTCCCAGGAAACATGCTGTTTCCATGGTGGGCGGGTTCTCATTCGCCCGCCACGCCATCAGTTTGCTGCTTCATCAGGCCAGGCTCCATGTTTAAAGTGCAGCTGCTCACACCTCAGTGCTTCCAGCCTATTACTGCTACATAGAAGGCATGTCCCCGAAAGGCAAGACGACCCCCCAGGTTCAATGATGTCTGCCATGATGCCCACCATGATGCCCTCTACCCCTCTATGGCTACAGGATGGGCAGCAACATCACCAATCCACTTGGGAGGCAGTGGTCAGTACCATTGCCTTCAAAAGAGAACAGCCACCTGCAGTGCTGAAAGAGGATGAATGATCTCCTATGTTCTGCCAGGGTAAGTCACTCTTCTCATCACTCTCAACTCACACACTCAAACTCATCACAAATCCACAGGGATCTTACTCATTGCCAGTTCAAGGGACAACATCATTCACTCTCTCTCACACACCTTCATTGTCCTCATCCCATCCATGGGACCACTCACCACCCACACATGCCAGGCATACTTATCTGGCCAGGCAGGCATCCAGCTTACACTCTCTCTGCCTCTATTTATGCAGGACAAGCATGAGGAAGACACAACAAGAACTTTGAAAACAGAGCCATCCGGCTGGCTGGTGAGGATCTGGACCATTCCATTGCTGATGGTAAGGTCTATCAAGTGAGGATCCAGCAGTGCAACATCCAACAGACAACCATGTTGTGAGTGATATGTCCTGTTTCACAGGCCACTGCTATGCACTAATTATCTTTCCTTGCTTTTGCAGGCACATCTGGGAATAGCCAAGGGAGTCCACAACCCAGGGCCTCTAATCAAACCCCAAGGGAAGTTCAGAAGAGGAATCCACTGAAGCCCTCCCTGAAGTCCCGTCACAGTGCTCATCCATACCCTCCACCAATGCAGAGACACACACCTCGGTGGGACCTAGCTTTAGAGTAGCCTTGGGAACACAATCTGGTGAGCACATCGCACTTTCTGATCCACAGCAGGCAGAGGCCAAGACTTCCCAGATGTCCGGCACTTGGAGGACTACTGCAGGCCAGAAATTTGCCAAGTCCAAATCAGATGACAAGTCTCTGGACTCAGTCGCATCACAGCTGCAAAGGCAAGCTCAGGAACATCAGGAAAGGATGTCCGCTGCACTCCTCCGATTGCAAGGCACGATGGAGGAGTCCGTCCACCTTCAGGCTGAGGTGATAGCGCTGGCATGTCAACACTGGTAGGATACTGGCCACCATGGAGACCTTGGTCCAGGATGTCAATCCTGCGCTGCCACGCAGGCTGAACTCCATCTCCAATGCCATAGTTGGCCTCCAACAGTGTGTATGTGAGAGGGGTGTGGGGCAACCCGATCTCATTCCAGCTTTCCCTTCTCCTCATGGAGTCAGCCTGGGACCCTCTGGCACCCATAGGGAGGAGGATCAGCAGGTGTACCCAACTCCCACCCTGGGCCATCCATCCAGGTAACTCAGGAAGTATCCGGCCCATCAGGATCCCCTCTTATTATGACCTCAGCAGCTCCATCTCCACAAACCAAGGAGGGTGCCACTGCCATACAGCAGGACCTGAAAGCAGGCCAGGTCTCAGGCCTCCAGATGACACCCGCCATGGTCATCACAGACAACGGCATAGCAGTCAACAGGGTGCCTCCACCTCTGCTATGGATCTCTGGGGAGCACCAGGACATAGCAGCAGGGTTAGGAAAATTAAGAAGATGTAACTCTTTTGAGTCAAAACAATTAAACTAAATTAACAAAATTAGGATAAATCAAGCACAGCTCCTAATTCAGGTCAGCTGTAAAACTAAGGACAAAATTTAAAAGGAAACTTACAAACTTTAAACCAAAATGTGACTAAAGGGGTCAATAAAACATCCCAGTCCCCGCAGTGCCCACCGAGCATGGGAGGCCTCGAGAGTGCTAAGAAGATGTAACTCTTTCGAGTTAAAACCAATTAAACCAAATTTACAAAAGTGGGATAAATCAGGCACAGCCCCTAATTCAGGTCAGCTGTAAAACCCAGGACAAAGTTTAAAGGAAACTTACAACTTTAAACCAATTTTACAGCCTAGACAGGGTGTTAATCACTTGTACATATTGTTCACTATTATAAGTAAACTCCCAAGATTCTCTCTCTGCCTATGGTTCCTTGTTCTGATCAGCAGTGTTCATGTCACTCAGATGTAAAACCTTTCTGCACAAGATAAAGGTGGGTGTCTCAGTCCAGACCCACTTCCTTGTGCTTTGTGGAGACCCCAGACCAAAGTGATTGTCCAGCCTTACACTCACTAGACATATTACTGATGCCTGCACCTCGATGGTGCTCTTCATTGCTGCCAGAATGTAGTGGGCCCGTGTCAGAGTTCTGTCGTTCTCTGTGTGGCTCAGCACCTTTAATGTGGGGCTGGCCCCCATCTCTTCAGCATCTGCAACCAGTGATGCTGTGGTCCTGAAGAGGTCAGGTGCTGAAGGCTGACAAAGGATCAGGTGCATTTAAAGTTTCAAGACTGCATCTCCATGATATGACCCTGATCAATGAGCGCAAGAGGGCTGCCCTCAGACAAAAAGGGGTCAGACATTCTCAGAGGCTATGTGAATATCTATGGAGTGTCCTCACTGCATGTCATCATCATCCTCCTGGAATCAAGCGACTATCAGGACCTCCAGTGCATCTGAATGATGGGAGCATTCTCACAGAGGCTATGAGCGCTGTCATAAGCCAGGCTGGAGTCAAACATTCATAAGTGCAATGTGAGGATCCACAGTGTCTCCTCACTGCACATTATCATCATCCTCCACAAATGTAGCAACTATGAGGGCCACCTGAGCGTGCTATCCTCACCTGGCCAGTGCGAGGGCCTCATCAGTGCCTTCGAGGACCTCCTCATCCTCATCACCACTGGCGTCCACTTCACTGGAGGACACCTTGAGCTCCTGAATCGCCTCCTCAGCCAGCTCATCTCCCTGTTGCAGGGCCAGGTTGTAAAGGGTGCAGCAGGCAATGACGATGCTTGACACCCTCTGTGGTCGCATACCAGCTGCACATTCAGTGAATGAAAGCCCTTGCAGTTGATATCATTGACCCCTTATTGCAACGGAGACCTGAGCACCACGTGAGTGCAGTCAATCGCACCCTACACTTGTGGGAAACCTGAGATCAGGGCAAATCCAATCACTCTTGCATCCTGGCTCTCCTGGGTCCTGGGCAAAATACACAAAGTTGTGTGCCCACGTGAAGATGGCATCCACGACCTCATGGATGCATTTGTTGGTAGAGGCTTGTGATATCTCAGAGGTCACTTGCGGAGCTCTGAAAGGAGCCACTGGCACAAAATATTGAGCGGGCGCTGCAGTCACTTTCACAGTCACAGGCAGTGAATACTCTTCATGTCCCTGTGGCACCAAATCCTGTGACCGAGCAGTTCCCTAGACATGCACTGTCTTCAGTGACACTAGTTGTCAGTCATCTGCAGGAATGAAAGGTGGCATTTGTAGATCCTGCATCTAGCACGGCGCCAACCAGCGATAGCTCGCTGTGGCACTTCAGCAGCAGATGTGGGAGTCCCAGCCACCCCTTCTTCATGAGGGTGCCGCTCCTCCCTCTGCACAGCCAGGCACCTCTGTTGCTCTCTTCTCTGTCATCTCTGCTCTCTGTATGCCACAAGGCACACAGCTAGTTCACCAGGCTCCATGCTCCAGGTATATTCCTCCTGTAGGAGAGATGTGTGGGTTACCATGGGTGTACTAAGAACCTCTATTTGTTAAGTCTGAAGGCCTCTTACCGCATCACAGAGAGTGCTGGCATCCACTTGGATGTCCACAGATTAGTGCACTGCATGGCTGCCTGAAACACCACCCAACTCCACCTGACCGATTGGCAGCACTGGACAACATGCTGTGCACTCAGCTCAATCATTCTCCTACCCCACACTGCAAGGTTGCACTGTTAGCTTAGACCATGGGGAGACTGGTCCAAACCTGAATGATGACATTGCAAGTGGCTGTGAGCAACCCCACCAGTGACTGGTCCGTGACCAGTTTTAGCAAGGAGATTGTACAACTTGCCCAGTCATACAACTGTTCTCAGTCCACCAAAACACTCGCTAGTTTGCAGTCTGTGCCTAAGGGGTGAAAAGCTCTGAAACTTGGTGGCACTTTCATGCCTCTGCATTGCTGGAGTGGGCAGATATGTTAGAGGCCCACCTCCAATCGTATCAATGTGGCTGCGTCTGAACTGTCTCAGTTGCAGAGGAATGGTCACTTTATTCAAGGTTTCCCCTAATGCTTGGCCACTTCCCTCCCCACCACCCCGCATGTGTTTGTGCACTACTTTCAACCGCAGAGCAGCTCTTGCACCCCATTCCAACGTGCCTCAACATTGAAGTCCTTGAGCACTGCTCAATGTTACTGTGCACTCACTTCCACGTTCTCCTCAAAGTGCAGCCCGCCACGTGCACACTTTATATAAGCTGTTGTGAAACAGGTCGGCGTGCTCGGACGATCCAGCAAGGGAGGATGATTCTGGTGGTGGGTTGGGCTTATAATGATATGCAGATGTATTACAATGCGGTTCCTGAAGTTCAATGGCAGGGATCGCTGCCGGCCATCGAAGGGCTGAGCGGACGATCGCAAACTGGTTTCACAACGTCGTGAAAATAATTTCTGGCCTTCTCACCAAATTGTCCGCTTACGCCCCATGGCTGGAAATTTCTTCGAGGCTGCTCCCACTCTGCTGTACCTGTGATGGAAACCTTAACAATGTTATCACTCCCCTCCTTAACAGGACCACGTTCGAGACCTCTGTCTCTTCTTCAACCCCAACCAGAAAATCAAGCAGTGTAAAACAGGCTGCTAACTCACTTCAAGCCCTATTCGGGCTACTGCCATTGTTCAATTTCATCCCCAAAAGATCCATAACATGTTATGTGGAAGTATAGGAAGTTCTCTTTACACCCTGCCTAATATCCACCTGCGTTCAAACCATCCAATACTGAATCACTGGTATTCATCTCATCTTTTTAAAAAGTTGTTCTCATGAATTGAACACTGGCAGAGGTTCCCTTCCCAAACCTAGAAGTCAGTTGTAGCAATATATCCCGGTCCTGGTTGAGAAAGGTTGATTATCTTCTTACAAGAAAGAAAAACTTCACACCCATCCTAATCAAGCTCAATGCATCAAACAGTGTCCATTTAATTACATTATATAGAAGTGCAGAAGACCAAATTCTTACAAACTGTTATGACCAGGTGAGAAGGAGTGAACTGGCTCCCCTCGATTAAACCTCCTCTGTTTTTGGGAGGATATGTCTTTCCTGAATCAGAATGTGTTTAACTATTTACACAGTGAGAAATAAAGGACTCATCAATAAGGTTTTTTTGAGGTAGATTTCTCGTAAAGTTGCCTTTTGAACCAGATGGTCCACTTGTTCCAAAAGAGAGAGAGAGCACAGCATTCAGCCTGTTTCTTCTGCTGAAGTTTTTCTTGCAATCTCTCTGCAGCCTGGCCTGTTTTACATCACTCATTAAGTATTTCCTAGGAGTTTTGGGTGGCTCTGTTGGTGGTAAAAGTAACGGTGAAGCAAACAGTACTCAGCATTATTTGTGTGGAAATCAGATATCAATTTCTGGTTACCATAAATGTGCACTAAATGTGGAAAGCCAGAAGTTGTTATCTGGGATGCAACTTTTCTCCAAACTTGCACTACATCAGCATCAAGCTGTCTGGCTCCCTGTTCAAATACAATGAATGACATGAAGTACCTGTAGGTGCCTCAGAGATGCAGACTAAACTCACCTGAAATAGTTAGGGGGCTCCATTCCAGTATAAGTACCCCTAGATTAGTGCAATAAGTCTTCTCTCTGCCAAAATAATCTCTCTGACACTAAAAATTAACTTTTATGAAAATGGGGTCTATTTCCTTCAACTTTCAATTACTGCTGGGGAGTTTTAAATAATTTTAGAAAAAACTAAAACCTATTAAAAACTGTTTTCTTTCTGTTTCTTTTATTTCTCTCTTTCTTAAACTATTTTTCTTTCCCTGGCTTGATTCTACTTTCATTGACATTGAATTCAATTTTCTAACTGACATTTCCTTGTTCAGAACCCCTTGTTTAAATCCCAAAAACAGGTGGATTGAAGTCAGGTGAGATGTTAAAATTTTTAAAATCTCAACACCACCCCATCCCACTACATGTAGGTTTAACAGAGATGGGCCGGGGCCGTGAAGTAAGCCTGCTTCCAGGATCAGGGTTAGGTATTTAAATATTATAATAAGGCCAATCCCACACATTTAACCTTTTTAACATGATTAACCCTGGCTGGCCTGGTTTCCCAGGCCTCAGGAAACCCAGCAGCTCAAGGGAGGTGAGGATAGCTTCAAGGAGAAGATTAATTCCTCTTACAGTGCTGCCTATCGGCTAGATGGGGCAGAAATGCTCCCCTCCTTCCCCACCAAGTTCAACTTCTTCCCTAGATGGGGCAGGAATGCTTCCCTCCTTCCCCACCAAGTTTAACTTCTTCCCTAGGATCAGGCTCAGACTCCTATCAAACCCTCTTCCCTCCCTCATCCAAACTTTTCTACAATCAGGAATCAATATTCCACCCTCCAATGCTGGCAGGGATCTGAACCCCAACGCTCCCGGGGATCAGAATCCCAGGGTCAGCGACCAGAATCACCCCGCCCCAACTCCACCCACCAGCCCTATTCTCCCACTAGTGGCCGTCAGCTCCTTACCTGCTCCAGAGTTCTCACTGTTTGACTGGAAATCAGGCCGGGAATCTGGTGATACAGAAGTCACACACTGAAGAATCAAAATTCCACAACATTCAGGGAGTACCAGACATCCACGTTTCCCAACCAAAGCAATACCTCCTACCTCCACCCAGCCACTTCCCAAACTTGTCCCTGTTAATATTAGAGCCTGTAGGTCTTAGTAAGGATTCTTCAATCTGATTGGTTAAGGAGATAGACAATTGCTTGTCCTGATCACACAGATTGTAGGTGCAGATTGCTGTCAAGGGTGCTGCACCTTTTGGATAGTTGGTTAACAGTTAGTTCCAATGAAAATGCCCATAAAAAGTCTTTGGACAATTGCAATTGTAATGAACAGCTGGTGTCATTCATTCAATGCTGCCCACCAGTTAACTCTATCTGCTATAAATAGAGAAGCACACAGGCATTTAGAAGACTAAATTGTTTATGTAAGAGTGTGCAGCTTCACTTGTACATGCATACAGCTGAGTTTGAGATTATGCTGGAGTCTACTATTTTATTTTCAATCATTCTTTATTCAGTCCAGTTCTACGGATTCACTGTTTCTTATTATGCTTGTGTGTTTTTTTTCTCTCTCTAATGCATCTGTGTTGAAAAATATGTCATTTATCAATCCCTTCAGTGGAATGGCTACAAAAAATGAAAACCAAGCCTGTTGTTAGTTTTCCCTTTGCATCTCTGTGTGAATATACAAAGTGTTGCTGCTTTCATCCTGAGGCAGGATATTAAAATTCTACTCCACTACTGCTCTCAGCAATACTCACTGCATATTCACTCAGAAAATTAATCTGTCCTAGGGAACAGTTCAGACCTTCTCACACCAACCAGAAGGTATTGGGTGTAATATTGCTTTTGGTGACTGCCTCCTTTAGCTTTACATCTCTCATGAAGAAGGAATGGAAGCTGAAATATTAAGCAAAGGGAAAATGCAATGTCTATGTACACTTCAACTTGCACTGACTTTCTTTCACACAACTGAAACAGGCATTACTTGCAGTACTTTGTAAATTTCTTCTTTTCACTTCTACAAGGAGTTGAGCTGCCATATGGTTGTATTATATTGTGGGCTCCAGGGTGTGTGAGTGAATACTGAAATTGATTCTGGGTACAGTTGAATTTAAGTGAACAGAGTTACTGTGGTGATGGGATCACATGAAACACTATCAAAGTGTAAATTGTGCTGAGTGGCCATATGCTACTGAATAAATTGTAGTCTCTACTTTCAAGCGATTTCTAAAAGCAGAGATATTTGTCAAGCAAAAAAAACTGGAATAAAACAGTGTGAAAGTGTAGTAGACTGGATTACCAGGGCTTAAGTGTCATTTAACTTCAAAGTTGATGTTAATGTTTTTTCTGCATTTTAGTTTCTTGCTATCTTTGCACAGCATTATTGGTACTGAATCCATACCAAGAATTCTGGTACATTGATGGTAAAAGAGCAACATAAATCTCCTAGTGTGGCATAGAGGTGTAAGGGAGATTACCTTCCAGTCAAAAGGCTGAAAAATTAATTCACATTGTTATTTAGGCACAGGGGTCACAGTTCACAACCTGCCAATGCCCGTTGAGGTAGAAATAGACAGTACACAAATTTGATGGTGCCACATCATTTACCTGATCATCACAAAGGGCTGAGCATCTGCCACACTGCTAGCTGCCTCTGCGCTCAGCAAGCAGCCAAGCAGTGTGGGTTAATTGCATGTGGTGCAGCCAGTCTTCTGTTCTTAAAGGCAATCTGTCCCTCTTAATCTGCACTAAAATACAGAGTGCTGCTGAATACTATTACTGTAATTCTAGACAAGGAAATGGAACACCAGGGCAGAGAGAGAGTTCCTGTGTTATAGATGCAGTGCTGGAGATCCTAGTGGTGGAGGGTGCTAAGAGGCCCTCAAGGGATTGAGAGCAAGTGGCCAGTGCGGTCAATTTCCAGCGCCTAGTTCTGAGGACCTGGCAGCAGTGCCACAAGAGGTTTAACGACCTTACGTGGTGGATAAGGGCAGTGAATGCATCTTCACGTGACATCTCCTAAGCACTGCTCCACCAGCATCTCACATTAGTCCGTGCACCACACTCCCATCTCTCAGCTAGCAGCACTTCCAGGCACTCAGCACTCACACCTAACATCCTGATACTCCATCTCACTTTCACATGCCTATCAATGCTGTCAGCCTCACAGCACCCTCTCACCTCCAGCTATTCAGCAATGGAAGGTGGTTCACCCAAACAAATGCTACACAATCACTGGCATTCTGCCTCTTCTCTCTTGCAGGACAGTAGAAGGGATCAGGACAGAACCGGTGGAGACAAGGATGCCTGTATCTCCTGAGCTCTGTGGAGGAGATGACTCTCAGAGACCATGGTATCTGGCATCGCTGAGAACTTATGCCCCTTTTCAACTCCCAGCTCACCATCATCCCCCTTTCTGGCATGCTGAGCAAGGTGTGATCATGGATCCCATGCTTCCCATCCTCCCCTTTCCATCACCCCTACTTCCCCTTTGATTTTCTGATATCAGGCACCCAAGAACTGCTGCCCGCCCAATCATAGCAACAGCAGGTGCTGGATTTTGCCCTTGGTGTGCGGGATTAGCGAGGGCAGGCGGGGACAGTCGGGAAGCCCCTCGTGATCGGCAGCACACTGATTTTATGTTGGTGGGCCAATTAAGACCCGCCCAGTGTGAAACATGGCTTGTGAATGAGCGAGAAGGGGCAATGATGTCACCGGGTCCAATGGTGACCCGGCGGCCGATTCAAGAGTGGCCTCAGCAGCCCATGGAAGGACGTTGAACTCTGCACAATGGAGTCCATTGGGGGGAAACGCCAGACAGGAGGGCAGGTCAGCGGGGCAGTCGGCCTGGCGTTTTTCAGACGAGTGTCTCGCAGCCCTCCTAGAGGAGGTGGCAGCGAGGAGAGAAAGCCTTGTCCCCAGGGAGAGGAGGAGGAGGAGCCCCCCCCCCCCCCCCCCCACTCAGCTCACCAAAAAGGCCTGGGAGGAGGTGGCATCCAGGGTCAGCAGCCACGATGTGGTGAGGTGAACATGGGTGCAGTGCCAGAAGCGTTTTAATGATCTCCTGCGGACGGGAAGGGTGAGGACCATGTTGGCATGGATCACTTTGCAGAACAGGTAAGAGCTGCCCATTCCCCCATGGACCTGGATGTGTTAGAGTATGAGCGGCAAATGTCAATGAGGCAGGATCTGGCCAAGGGGGTGAGCCTTGGCTGCTTGGACTGAGTGCCTTGCAGCTCCAGGGTTACGAATCGGCTGAGCCCTGTGAGATTTTCCTCAGGTGGGGTTGGCCAGTCTGCAATGACGCTGCAGGTAGAGAGTGGACTAATCAATGCTCCTCTGTCCTTTCAGGAGAAAACATCCCGTAACAATGTTGAGAGGTCACAGACTGGCCGGGTACCTCACACCTCCTCATCCTCACGCGATACGAGCAGGAGGCCTTGGAACTGGAGAGGTGGCATGTACCTCGGTCAAGCGGCCATGGTGAGGTTGGGGTGCCAGAGGAAGTTAAGAGTCCATTCACACTGAGGTGAGAATGTGGGTTATTGCAACCATTCCACCGTAGTCTCTATACTTATGTGAGTCTGGAACCTGGAAACCCCATTGATAATCGAAAGATGAGGGCACCATGATGCATATCTGTGTCTCACCAGGGAACCTGGCATGCACAGTGACAGAGTCATGACTTAAACCAATGAAATGTCCTTCTTCTCCCTTTTTGGCTCACCAGCAGGAGGTCATCATGAGGAGCATGAAGGTCCACCCCGACCCCAGAGGACCACCATGCTCACCAGTCACTTGCGTCACACCTTCTCGGTCAAGCAGATACCAGTGCAGATATCAGCATCTCAGTGGGCATAACATCGCCATCTAGAATCTAGGTGCACATTGGTGAGGGCACTTCACAGTCGCTTAAGGTGCAGGTGGAGGCGGAGAGTGCCCAGGGTGCCTGCAGTTATTGGACTGCTAAGAACCAGGGCAATGCTCAGTCGATGACTGATGATGTGCCTCTGGAGTCATCCCTGAGTCAGCAGATGCTGGAAATCCAGCGGGGGGTGCAGGAGGATCTGGCGGAGATACATGAGGGAATGCGTGCCATGGTCTCCGTTGTGGAGGAGTCCCTGCGGAGCATAAGCACTGCATTGACCTTCATGGCCGAGCACAATGCCTCCTCCATGGAGTTAGTGGTGACTCTCACAGAGAGGCTCCTCCAGGGACTCAATCAGGGGCCCCTAGGGATGCGCTTGGACCTGCAAGCCCTCACGCCGGCAATGACCTCAGCTGGTCAGTGTCAGTATGGGAGATGGATTGGGCACCCAGTATCCCAGCTAGGTGCCCATCTATCAGCGATGAGAAGGGAGGTCCAAAGCGACCTCACGTTGGTGCACAAGCATCATCTTTTCAGGCTCCTCTCAGGGCACTCTGGATGACAGCAGCAGCTCCTCCGCTCCTCTGCCAGTGTCCATGGCATCTGATGAGGCTGCGGCGACTGGGGAGATGCCAGCTGTTTCACTGGCTGCTCCCTCCCAGACAGGGCCAGCATAGGCTCCACAGGTCACCTGCCAAGATCATCAATGCCATCAGGACAGCAGAGTGAGCAGGCTGTCTCCAATGCTGGTGCCAGTGAGGGGGGAGCACCTAGACGTAGCACCCACAAGTGAAAACTTAAAGCACCTTAAGCACAACACGGAGATAAAAACAAAAAAACTGCGGATGCTGGAAATCCAAAACAAAAACAGAATTACCTGGAAAAACTCAGCAGGTCTGGCAGCATCGGCGGAGAAGAAAAGAGTTGACGTTTCGAGTCCTCATGACCCTTCGACAGAACTTGAGTTCGAGTCCAGGAAAGAGCTGAAATATAAGCTGGTTTAAGGTGTGTGTGTGGGGGGCGGAGAGATAGAGAGACAGAGAGGTGGAGGGGGTTGGTGTGGTTGTAGCGACAAACAAGCAGTGATAGAAGCAGATCATCAAAAGATGTCAACAACAATAGTACAATAGAACACATAGGTGTTAAAGTTAAAGTTGGTGATATTATCTAAACGAATGTGCTAATTAAGAATGGATGGTAGGGCACTCAAGGTATAGCTCTAGTGGGTTTTTTTTTTTATTTTATATAATGGAAATAGGTGGGAAAAGGAAAATCTTTATAATTTATTACACGGCCTTATCATGGGTGATAGTTTGTTCCTCCATTTTTCTTTACATTTCTTTAATGGTGTGATTGAAAGCAATGGTTAATGTTAATTTCAGCAATGTTTGACATTCACAAGTAAATAAGATGATATTTTGTGAATTGTCTTCTGTTATGTTTCATTTGTTCTGTAAGTGTAGGGTAGGCCTTGATGTTATGATAGACGCATGTCTCCTGAAACCTTATTGCAAAGACACATAGTGTATGTTGTTGACCAATGAAATGGTCCTGTCAGGGATCGAGTATGGATCTTGCAGCCCTGGCATGTGGTGGTGGCGTTGAATCTAAGTGTTCTGGGTGCCCCTGCCTCCCTGGAGGTTACCCTGGTCAGTGTCCATGCCCTCAATGTTCTCCTCACCGTGCTTGTCCTCATACTCACTACTGGACTCATCATCTGTTGCCTGTATAGCTGCGTCAAGATCCTCTTCCTCTACTGTGTCCCCCTTTGCCAGAGCAAGATTGCGGAGAGTGCAGCATGCAACTACTATCACTGACACCCGCTCTGGAGGGTATTGCAGTGCGTCTCCTGAGCAGTCCAGGCATTGGAAGCACATCTTGAGAAGACCTATGGTTCTCTCTACCACGGCCCTTGTGGAGGCCTGGCTCCTATTGTATCACTGCTCGGCCTCTGTTCTTTGGTGGCGGAGAGGCATCATGAGTGACCTTTTGAAGGGATAGCCCTTGTCATCTAGCAGCCATCCATCCATCGGGCTGGAGCACTGAAGACCTGGGAGTGTCTGAGGATGTAAGCATCATGGGAGCTGCCTGGATACCTTGAACAGACTTGCAGAATCTGCATCCTGTGATCACACATTATCTGCACATTCATGGAGTGGAAGCCCTTCCTGTTGACAAAGGCACCGGGCTCACCTGCTGGCACCTTGATGACCACGTGTGTGCAGTCTTTTCCACCCTGGATGCAGGGGAACCCAGCAATCACTGCAAAGCCTCTGGCTCGCTCAGCCTGGCGGGCCTCATCCATATGGTAATGAATGAAAGTCAACATCTGCCTCTACAGAGCTTCTGTCACTAGTTTTACGCAATTGTGGACAGCTGATTGGGACACTCCACACAGATCTCCCACTGAGCACTGAAAAGAGCCAGAGGCATAAAAGGTGAGGGCCTCTGTGATCTTCAGCGCCACTGGCATGGGGTGTCCAGCCACACAGTCAGAGCTGATCTCAGGGCAGATTCTCTGACAAATGGAGGTCATTGTCTCCCTTGAGAGATGGAGCCTCCTTTAGCATTGCACCTCGGACATATTGAGGTAGCTGCATTACTGCCTGTAAACCCTGGCAGCAGGATAATGGCATCTTCTGTGGCCCCTTCCGCCTTGGACTTCCTGTTGGCCCTGCGCCCCTTGTGCCTGTGTGTCTCCTCCCACAGGTCGCTCCCCTTGAAGCTGAATAGGAACACCCAGCCTCCTTTCCCTTCTGGCACTCTCTTCCTCTTCAGAGGAGGTGCCTCCAATGGAGACCACAATCCCCATTAACAAGGTAAGGGAAGGCTGCCTGATACCTGGAAGGGTCAATGTGGTGTGAATCCTCCAGGGGCCTGGAAAACAACACTGAGTCCTGAACTGAAGCCTCAAAATTCTCTGAATGCAGCTCTGAAGCGAGATGGAGCTGTCCTGTTCACAGAAGCAACCAGCAGCAAGTGAAGTGCTAAACTCCTCACTAATCGCTTTGGCAAGGGTCGCTGATCCCTCTTATCCCACCCGTGGATGAGGTTTGGATAATTGCAATCTGTCCGCCAGCCCGTTTTGCCCGTGCGACGGCCTATAACTCCCATGGGCTATGTAAAGTCAGAGACAATTGGTGTCTCAAGGGCCTTAACTGGCCACTTAATTAATGGTGGGTGTGCCTCTGTCTCCATCACACGCCCACCTAACGAAATATCGCGAGAGTGCACGTTGACATCGGCATGCTCAGCCGACATTAACATGCTTTATTTAAAGCTCGATCAGGTCGGACGCGCGCTTGCCCGCCAGAAGGAGGAAGGAGAACAACAGCACTGATGAAGAGGGTCCAATACTTGTTTTGACACCAGCTCAGATATTGGCTGGTGCTGCACGTACTTTGGAGGCTGATCCAGAGTTGGGATCAGCACGTGTTGAGTCACTGAGTACATGTGGGCTCCAGCCAAACCATTCCTGATCCTCATTATCAGAACTAGCGTGTGCCCGCTGTACAAAATGAAAATCATTTAAGACTACATATGCTTGGGGTTCAGTATATTACTATCATTTGTCTTTGTCACTATAGCTCAGTTGGTTGTACTCTCACCTTGGAATCAGAAGGTTGTGGGTTTAAACTTCACTCAACGACCTGAACACACAGCTTTAGGGCTGTACTGCATTGTAAGAAGTGACAGTCCCTGATTAAAATGATAAACCAAATCTACCAGTTCAAGTGAATATCAACGATGCCACAGAGTATTCAAAGAAGAACAGGGAGATCATGCAACCAACAGTCATCCATAGACCAAAATAGATCAGCTGATCATTTATTTAATTTGCTGTTTAGGGATAGTCCTATGTATGCACAAGCTGCCATATTAGCTTCTATAACAATCGTGGTTACACTTCAAAAGTTATCCATTTGTGGTGAAGTATTTTCAATACACGAAGGATGCTGTACAAAAGCAAGTCCTTTATTTTTTGCATCTTTGCTTCAGATATTTAGGGGAGGCAATGGCCTAGTGGTATTGTCACTGGATTAGTAATCCAGGATAATGCTCTGGGGACCTGGGTTTGAATCTCATCCATGGCAGATAGTGGAATTTGAATTCAATAAAAATCTGGAATTAAAAAGTCTAATGATGACCATGAAACCATTGTTCATTGTTGTAAAAACCTATCTGGTTCACTAATGTCCTTTAGGGAAGGAAATCTGCTGTCCTTACCTGGTCTGGCCTACATGTGACTCCAGACCCACAGCCATGTGGTTGACTCTTAAATGCCCTCTGAACAAAATCAAAGTCAACTAGGGATGGGCAATAAATGCTGGCACAGCCAGTGAAGCCCAAACCCTGTGAATGAAAAAATATATTTGTTTCCAGGAAAGCTAATTTACCTATGTAGCTTTGGCAGACACACTGGGAGTTGGCAAAAAGGTGTGACAATTTGCATTTGGTCCATGGATGACTGTCGGGAAATAAAGAAGACAAACAAGTCAATCTTATTTGTGCGGCACCACCAATATACACAGTCACATGTATATCCACACCCATCTGCACAAAGAATGAAACTCTTGTCAGAAATTCAAGTCATTAATCAACAGTATTGGGATGGTGTCATGCTGTGCTGCTTTGCACAATGCATGCACACACTAAAAAGCTTAACTGAATACACTTAATTCCAGCCCACACTTGAAAAGGGATCACACCGCCCATTGTAAAACTACAACATTGTGAATTTGAGCTGCTATATGTCATTGCTGAGATTAATCTAGTTCAATAACTAAAACTTTTGCATAATTCAGCATCTTTATATGAGGACTATTTTCTAGCAAGTAAGATGTGTTCGGGCAGCGAAGATCTCAAGATAATGCAAAGATTATTCTCCACATTTAGATGTGGACCTGCACCATCACAAGTTTCACTGAATGTTGTCAATGAAACTGGCTCAGAACTATTGAAAACGTTGGAAACACTCAGCAGGTCAGGCAGCATATGTGAAGAGAGCAACGCAGGATTAATGTTTAAGCTTGATAATCTTTTCTCAGAAACTATTTGAGGTTCAAAAATATTGGTTTTCTTTAAACTATCCACTTGTAGTACTTCTCTTAATGGTCTACAAAAATTTGAAGCATTTGAGGGTCCTGGTGCATCTTTAGATCCATAGCCTGCAGCATTCTTAGAGCCTAGAACATCAACAGTAATTTCCCAATGGCTCATTACTAGGTTTGTAACATGTTTAGTTACAATTACTACATGATTCAGGAAGGGGGATGGAGCATTGTGGCTGGGAAAGACTGAAAAATACTATGGAAAATATACCTTAAACACTATCAGCAGCAGTGGCAGTAACAGCAACAACAAAATGAGCTATTTCTGCATTTTTAATGTAGAACATAGCTCCTATTCAGGAGGGGAGAGAAAATATACAAGAGACTTTAAGGGACCAGACTAGCACCGACTTTCATGGGTAGATCAAAGGTACGGTACAGTTTCAGATACATGTGACAATTGTAGAAATAAGGGCAATAATAATAGTAACATAAATTTAGATAGCACCTTTAAAATAATGGGCTGAAACTTCCAAGGAGTGGCAAATGCCATCGGATTGCCATTCCACTCCTACTTTCTTACCATATGCCGCAGCACCGCATCGCTGGCCCAGACTTCCAAACCAGGCCTCTTCAGAAATGCAGAGTGTACTGTTCTTGGAGTCCTTCCTCATAGTGCAAGATCGTCAGGGGAAACCAAGCCACCCCTTTTTTACAGCACTAGCTGCTGCATTTTGTTAAGTCTTCATTCACTAAAACAGTGAAAGGCTTTGGAGAATTTAAATAGCTTTCAGTGTATTAGTGAAAGAGTGTGAGTGAGGTAAGTGGGTAGGATGTTAGAGTGGCAGAGTGGGTAAGGTGGCAGGCTGGGTAGGGTGGCAGGGTGGGTAGGGTAGTGAGGTTGGGGGTGGAGTCAGAGGGTCAGGAGGAGTCCGAGGATCCAGCAGGAATCAGAGGTTCAGGCAGGAGTCAGAGAGTCAGGCAGGAGTCAGAGGGTCAGGGGGCTGTCAGAAGGTCGGGAGCAGTCAGAGAGTCAGGGGGTAGTCAGAGAGTTGAGAGGGGAGTCGGAGGGTCAGCGGGATGGGGGAGTTGATGGGTCGGGGGCATCTGAGGGTCCGGGGACAGTCAGAGGGTCAGGGGGTAGTCAGAGGGTTGGGAGGGGAGTTCGAGGATGGGGGGGGGGAGTTGTAGGGTTGGGGGAGTGTGTCAGGAGTCAAGGGAGCTTCGAAGCGTTGGGGGTATCATTTGTGGGGTGTTGGAGGGTCTGGGGGCAGTCGGAGAGTCGGGGTGGATCAGAGGGTTGAGGGAGTTGTAGGGTCTGGGGGGAGTAAGGGGAGGAGAGTCGGAAGATTGGGGCGGAGTTGGAGAGTGAGTGGGGAGTCAAAGCATCAGGGGTAAGTCAGAGGTTCAAGATGGGGTCAGAGGTCAAGGGGGAGTCAGGAACGGAGTCAGGCAGGGATCAATGGGAGATAGTGGGAGGGTGGGGCCAGTTGTATAGTTACACAGTGTATATACACGATTGTTTTCTGTCTAATATTTCCTGTGTAACTCTCCAGTTAAGTAAGTCAGAACCATCCAAAGTTTCCAAGTCTAACTCAGAGCTGGTGACTTTTTCGGACGGTCCTGGGGAGCAGGGGAATTGCCCATCAGAAGCTCAAAATTCTGCGGCATTTCCTACGGAGTCCTTACAATGGGACTTCCTCGGGGTCCCATAGCACATCCTCAGGGGTATGTCCATTCTCCAATCACCCGGAGACTGGAAGATCTGAGCCAATAAAACTTCCCAATGCATTTCAAAGGATAATACCAAGCAGGACTTGACACTAAACCTCATGAGGAGTTGTTATGGTAAGTAATGGAAAGCTTGGTCAAAGAGGCAGGTTTGAAGGAGAGTCTTAAAGGATGAGAGAGAAGTTGAGCGGCAGAGAGTTAATTGAATAGCATGGAGGCTACAGCACAGAAACAGACCATTCAGCCCAATTGACCAAAGGCATTATCTGGTGCTTTACACCCTCCATGAGCCTCCCCTCATCCTTCTTCATCTAAGCATATCAGCATATCCTTTGATTCCTTTCTTCTTCATGTGCTTGTCTAAATCCCCTTAAATGCATCGACTTCCCTCCAAATGGTTGAGGGAGGGATTTCCAGAGCTTAAGACACAGGCAGCAGAGGGTATGGCCTACAATTATAGAGGGATGAAAATCATAGATGCATAGGTATAGGGTGTCTTTCAGCTGAGGCTCAGGCAGTAGCATTCTTGCCACTAAGCCATAACGATCTTGGTTCAAGTGCTACTTCAGGGCTTGGACACAAAAGTTAAGGCTGACATGGAAGTGCAGGGTATACTGTGCTGTCTTTCAGATGAGACATTAAATTGAGGACCTGCTCAGATGCATGTAAAAGACCCCCTGGCACTATTTTGAAGATGAGGAGGGGAGTTATCCTTGCTGTCCTGGCCAATATTTATCCCTCAATTAACATTCCAAAAACAGATTATCTGGTTGTTATCACATTGCTGTTTGTGAGATTTTGCTGTGTGACATTTCCTACATGACAACAGTAACCATACTTCAAAAGTACTTCTTTGGCTGTAAAATGCTTTGAGAGGTCTGTTGGTCATGAAAAACACTGTATAAATGCAAGTATTTCTATAAGTTGGCTAATGTTAAAACTTACTGCAATGTTACTACCAATATTGTATGAATGTTTTTTATTTGTTCATGGGATGTGGGCATCACTGGCCAAGCTAGCATTTATTGTCCATCCCGATCTGCCCTTGAGAAAGATGGTGGTGAGCTTCCTTCTTGAACCATAGTAATCCACTTGGTGCTAAATACAACCACAATGCTGTTAGGGAAGGAATTCCAGCATTTTGCCCCAGCACTAATGAACGAAAACTGATACACTGTAGATGTTGATGTATAAGTCAACGTTTAAAGTCTCCAAAAATCATTCCAAAAACAGGGAACAACTTTATATGCTGAGTATGAGATGTGAATTGTGATGTGGGTGTAAGTGATTGCCATTTTGAAATGTGAAAAACAAACACTGGTAATTAATATTAAATGAATCTGGCACAGTTTATTGAATAAATCAATGGTACAAAGATACCCTTAACCACAATTAAAGCATTTTAAAACCTGTCAAGTTCATTGTCTTCCACATTCAATGCAAAGAGATCAGCAAATTCATTCTGAGACATTTTTGGCTGGCATCATCATAAGGATCCTAGTCTGGATCAGATGTGGCAATATCGGTTTCAGAATCATCCCTCCACAACAAATCACCTTCCTTTCCATTCATTGAATTGGATATTCCATACTTTTTGAACGATCTGATGACAGTTTGTGCATTAATAGCATCCTACGATTTGATGAAGAAACCACACAAAACATCAAGCGGAGCAGCATGCATATATCCACTCTTTTGGTTTTTTTCTTCTTCCTGTCCCATTTGGCACACACATGATCCTTGAATGCCTTGTTGAGATATGTATCCAAAGGTTGAACTAAGGGCATTAGGTCCTCTGGTATAACTGCAATGTTGGTGTTATTTCTTCGCAGGTGCCCCCTTGATCTTAATCATTGTATGGGATCTAAACATGCCCAACACTAATAAGCTGCATTCTTTATGTAGGCCAACGAGACACATATTCCACACATTATCAATCCATAACTTCACTCAATTCTCATCCATCCAACCGTTGTCATGGACATGCACAAAATCTCATGCAGGACTCTTGATTTTCAGAATGACTTTATGTTTGAAAATTACCATAGGCTCTATACTTTGTTCTGTCAGCTACACAGATTAGTACAACTGTGAATCTTGTCTTCTCATGTCCTGCGGTTTTTGAACCTTTCCACTCCACAGTTCATTTGCTGGACATGTCGAAATTCATCGGTCGATCAGCCATGTTGTTGATGTGGCAAAATGGATATTTGTGTTCTAGCCGCTGTCTGATGATGAATTGCTGGAATCTGGTGATTTTGGCATCGAGGTCTTTTGGTGTTCTCTGAGCAACCTTGGTCTTTTGCCGCAACTTGATACGCCAACTACCTGTTGCTCTGAAATCTTTGCTGGACTCGGGGTTTGATTTGGCCCACTTAAGCATTTCTGGTGAAGCTGGGCAGAATAATACGGGGGTGGGAGGGTGTGCACGCGACACGCCCCCTGGAAAGCACGTCAGCGTGGAGCTGACGTTCTCTATGCTGACCCAACACGCAGCAATAAAGCACCACAGGGCAGACCAACAAGAGTGAGACTTCCACCCATCAGTCCCGGTAGCGCCAGGAAGGCATCAGTGACTGTTGCCAGTACTGCAGAAGGAAAAGAAGACCAAGGGTCATGGATCCCGGGAGCTGGTACATCCAGGTTCTTAGGCTGGGAGGATTAGATAGAGGGGCTGCGGGGAGGGGGTGAGTTTAAGGTGGAAAGTATGTTGGAAGGAAGGGGGTGTTCGACCTGAGGAGGACTGCCCTGCGATCAGCCAAGGGCAGTCCCCAAACAGTGATCCCCCCTCCCTTCCCTTTAAATATTTAAGTTTAAAAAACGGGCTTCCAGCTCCCACCCTGCTGCCCACACCAAATGGTTTATCGCATAGGCTGCGTATTATCAAGGTCAGTTGATTTGATAACAAGCCAAATTTACCCTAAATCATTCAATTAAGTATAGCAGGCAGGCTGCTGATTTCAGTGCCTACTTGCTCCCCGTGTAGGGTGGAGAACTCGGGGGAGGGTGGGATGGGCACCCACCCCATTTTATGTTCCCCACCCCCCCCACGGGAAACATGCCCACCGGGGGTATGTAAAATTCAGCTCGATGTAACTATTGTAGCGATTTTCAAGGACCCAATCCGATACATGCTTCTCAAGGTAAGGCCAGTGTCTGGACCCTCTTCTCAAAGCTCATTTGGGCATCTTCTTCAGGACGGATTCCTTCTTCTTCAATTCTTGCACTAGCCTTTCACTAACACCAGCTTCCCTCGCTGCAGCACAGTTATTTAGGAGAAGTTATGGCTTTCAGCTTGAATAGAGCTTTGCAGCTCATTTGTTTTTTTGGAAGACTCATTCCTCTTCATCGTTCACCATGGAGGGCCCATTGTGTGGACTTGTCTTAAACTCCCACGCATCTTTGCAAGACAGCCCATATCACCTTAACAAGCCCTTGCACCCAGTTGTAAGGTAAATAGAACATGCACTTGTGGGGTGAAAAATTGAGGCTGACTATTAATCCAAGTATAGCATGTCGTGGCTGACTTAGACTGAGAATATGCAAAAACACGATTTTTGGGGCTAGAAAAATGGGCTCATCTTATACATTGGGTCAACCTACAAGCTGCGATCGACAGTATTTCCAAGTTAAGACAGTGCATGATTTCAGGAAGAAGTTGCAGGGGATGGTATTCCCATATGTCTGCAAAGTCAGGCGGTAAATTAATCACCACAGGATACACAGCCTCTGGCCTACTTCTGTATACTCTTTATTTATTTGTCTCGTTTAGTTAAATTTCTAGTCAGTGGTGACCCCCAGGATATTAATGGCAAAGGTAATCCTGTTGAAAGTCAAGGACAGCTGGTTACACTCTCTTTTGTTGGAGATGGTCATTGACTGGCACTTGTATGGCGCGAATGTTACTTACCACTTATCAACCCAAGCCTGAGTATTGTTTAGGTCTTGCTGTTTGCAGGCATGAACTAATTCGGTATCTCAGGAGTACAAGTGGAACTGAACTGTGGAGTCATCAGCAAACATCCCTGGTTCTGACCTTAAAATGGACGTAAGATCATCGATGAAACAGCTAAAGATGGTTAGGCCTTCAACACTGCCCTGAGATACCCCTGCAACAATGTCAAAGGTTGAGATTGTTGAGACATCAGAATTTTCGGGTAGTTAGATGAGGAAAATGGCCAGATCTGAACTATGGAACTCATGTCCAACTAAATCAAGTCCTTAAACTGCACTTTATTTGCTTGTTGATTCTCCTGACATTTGAGTGGAGCTGCCAAATATGGTGAGTGTACATAATAAAGAGGAACAGTACTGTGAGGGCATTTTAAATGATGGGAAATTTGCAAATAGTTAGCAGTGTTAGTATGTTAATTCAAAGTAGAATTACTGAATTGAAAGTCAACCTTCATTACACTTATAAGGAACCCATTGATTAAGTACTTAAGCATGTGCTTAAATAAGACATTGATTTAAAGAGGCTGGATAGAGAATTTGTCTGATCTAATTAGAAATATTTCTTTATTCAGCCTGTGTTTGCAGAGTAGTTAATTTCTCAATTGAATTTTAATACTTTGAAAATACTTTAAAATTAAACTGCTAAACTGATTGTTTAACAGTGTTGCCTAGCTGATAGATTGATTCCAATGGGTGTCAAGCGTGAGAGAAGTATAGTTTAGACTATTGTGGAGATGACTGGGGTTTCGGCTGCTGGCTGGAGAGCCAGCAAAGCTCCAGCTTCACGTATTTTAGGGAATTCCTGCTGCATCTTGTGCCACTCAGGCAAGCAGTCTGCCTTCCCCCGGGATCAAGGACCCCGGGGAAGAAATCCCACCCGCTAGAGTTGTCAGCCATTCAGGGGCTGACACTTCTTTTTTACTCTGCAGCGCCACTGAAGATCAGGTGGCTGCTGCCAGTATTACATCCACCAAGGTCTCAGATCTAAGAGTGACTCAGGCACAGGCAAGTGGGGAGGGGAGGGGAGAGGAGGCGAGGGGAGGGGAGGCAAGGGGAGGGGCTTGCAAAGTAAGGTTTGTGGGGTAGTGAGGCGAGAGAGGTTGGCAACAAATGCAGGAGGCAGAGGCAGGAATGTGGTGGCTGCCTGATGAAATGCCCTCCCTGTAGTATATTGAAAATTACATGTACATTTTGTTCACTTGAAGCTATCATACACACCTGTACCAGCAGAGGGAGTCTACAACAAGAAAAATAAAAAGGAAGCCATTGTTTGCTCATATAGTTACAAATTCTTGGTGTTGGGCTATTTATGCCCCAAGAACACCACAATAATGACAAGGATGATGTAAAATAAGAAGCATTGCTTCCAGATATGAATCTTTTTGGAGGGTTTTTCCTACTTTCTACAGAGAAGACAGCATTTTAAGTTGCAGATAGAGACACACATTCAGGCTGTGTTAAATGCACATATGCTTGGATCTAGCAAACAGGGAAGCTTGCATGGCATATGTATACACACTGACTTTGCAAAAATAATCCTCCTGATCAAAAAAAATCATCATTGCAGAGAAGTTTCATCATTATGTTGCTGATTAAAATGGAATTGCCAGTGTCCAATCTACCACCTCTTGATGTGCATTTGGAGCCATCATCTGTATTCTCACATTGGAAAAAACAGCAGCGCCATTTCAAAGACAAAAGGTAAAAGGCTGTGAAGAATTGGAAAATATTTTTTAAACATTTACACCTGAGCAAAATGTCTATGACTCAGCTAAAAATGTACTAACAACTTATTTCACACCAAAGAAAAATGCAATATACAAAATAATTGTCTTCCGCACACCAAGCATGAAGCAAACAAGACAATTGACTAACGTTGCACATGTTTGAGACAACTAGAAAGCAAATGTGAGTTTGGTGATGTTGAACATGTTGAACGGGAAATCAAAACTAAAATAATCTAAGTTTGGCTCCCTAGCAACTATGTCAAAAAACAGTTGAAAAAGACAGAAAGCTGTCAGAGCTGTTGGAGTTAGCAAGGTCGCTATCACTTTCAGAGTCCAGAATGACTGAAGCTAAGGCTGCCAAAAGCAACTACCAAACTCCAAGTTTAACTATTGTGAACACTGTTCATCACTCACACTCCAGGAAACCACCTGCAAAGCAACAACAGCAGTCTCACAATCAGAGTTGTGACTTGTCTAAACAATGTTCCCATGTGGTAGTGCTTACCCACACTAGACAGAGTGTTCTGCTACTGGCAAACAAAGTAAAGCCTGTGGAAAACCCAACCACTTTGCTCATGTTTGTCACTCAGTAAAATCAACCACTAAGACCAATACCAACAGAATGCATACCACAGCAAAAGGGTGAGAGAACGTAGCCAATGTAGAGGTGGGTGACCCTGAACATACTTTTGTGCTCTCTTTCAGACACAGAGAACAGCCACATGTGGCAGTGACCATTGGCTGTTTGGGTGTAGATGTTCTCATAGATACAGGAGCACCTGCCAATGTCTTGGGAGGCAAGATGTTCAACAAATGTCAGGATTGCCCCATTCTCTACCAACCAGGGAATACAAATATTTTCACTTACAATAATGACAAGCCACTGAAAATTCTCAGGACTTTTGAAATGTCAATCTCTCTCAAAGACACCAGAACAAACATTGTATTTCATGTCATATCTGGAGAATGTGACAGGCTTGTCAGTTTCTACACAGCAACAGATCTGCACAGGACTACCATCACATATGTGATCCCTACACATATCAATAACATTCTTGAATTGTGTGCTAACTGCTTCACTGGTATCAGCAAACTGAAAGATGTTACATGCAAGCTGCATATAGATCCCGATGAGCCCCCAGTTGCGCATCAACAGCGACAAGTACCATTTCATGTCAGGAAGCAGACTGAGAAGGAACTACTGCATCCACTTAACCTTAGCATTATTGAGAAAGTTGGAGATGAGCCTACCCCTTGGGTCTCACCAATAAAAATTGCCAAGAAAGCCAAGAGTGAGAACGAGATTAGAATCTGTGTTGATATGCGGTCACCAATCCAAGCCATAAAGCAAGAAAGACACTTGACATCAGCAATTCATGACAACATTGAGAAAAAGCATGATCCAAAACACTTTGCCGAACTTAACCTCAATGCAGGCTACCATCAAAGTATTCTCCACTCACATCGGACTTTTTTGATGCAAGAGGCTCAACTTTGGAGTCAGTTCAGCAGCTGAGGTATCTCAGCACATGATTCAATCTGCATTTCAAAGGCTTGAAGGCATGCTGAACATCAGTAATAACATTCTTATCTACAGCCACACTGAAAGTGAATTCAAGATATGCCTGCATGTATAATTAAAACATCTTAGAGAGTGTTACCTCACCTTGAACAAAGACAAGTGTTTGTTCAATGAAAGCAAAATCAAATTCTTCGGCTATGCGTTCAGAGGTGAAGAAATATCAACTGGTCCATGGAAAGTTGAAGCCATTGCAAATGCTGCAGATCCTAAAAATGTATAGGAAATGTAGAGTCTGCTAGGACTCATCATATACTCTATTCATCATCCATTCCTGACCTCACTACCTATCTGGCCCCCTCACGCAACCTGACAAAAGAGACCACTAAGTAGGAGCAGACTAGATCACACAAACAGACTGTACACCAGATCAAACAGTCAGCAAGTTGCACTAATGCCTATTTCAACACTGAGAAAACCACCCAGCTAGTTGTGGATGCATGCCTGGTTAGCTTAGGTGCATTTCTCATGCAAAAAGACAAGGTGAGGAACCCTATCAATTGCTGCAATGGCAAGCCGATTACTAACACCTGTACAGCAATGTTATTCACAAACAGAGTGAAGTGCTCTCAATCACATGGGGCATCTTACACTTTCATCTCATTTGTATGGAAACAAGTTTGAAGTCATAACCAATCATAGACCACTAGTAACAAAAACAGAACTACCTGGAAAAACTCAGCAGGTCTGGCAGCATCGGCGGAGAAGAAAAGAGTTGACGTTTCGAGTCCTCATGACCCTTCGACAGAACTTGAGTTCGAGTCCAGGAAAGAGCTGAAATATAAGCTGGTTTAAGGTGTGTGTGTGGGGGGCGGAGAGATAGAGAGACAGAGAGGTGGAGGGGGTTGGTGTGGTTGTAGCGACAAACAAGCAGTGATAGAAGCAGATCATCAAAAGATGTCAACAACAATAGTACAATAGAACACATAGGTGTTAAAGTTAAAGTTGGTGATATTATCTAAACGAATGTGCTAATTAAGAATGGATGGTAGGGCACTCAAGGTATAGCTCTAGTGGGTTTTTTTTTTTATTTTATATAATGGAAATAGGTGGGAAAAGGAAAATCTTTATAATTTATTGGGAAAAAAAAGAAGGGGGAAACAGAAAGGGGGTGGGGATGGGGGAGGGGACTCACGACCTAAAGTTGTTGAATTCAATATTCAGTCCGGAAGGCTGTAAAGTCCCTAGTCGGAAGATGAGGTGTTGTTCCTCCAGTTTGCGTTGGGCTTCACTGGAACAATGCAGCAAGCCAAGGACAGACATGTGGGCAAGAGAGCAGGGTGGAGTGTTAAAATGGCAAGCGACAGGGAGGTTTGGGTCATTCTTGCGGACAGACCGCAGGTGTTCTGCAAAGCGGTCGCCCAGTTTACGTTTGGTCTCTCCAATGTAGAGGAGACCACATTGGGAGCAACGAATGCAGTAGACTAAGTTGGGGGAAATGCAAGTGAAATGCTGCTTCACTTGAAAGGAGTGTTTGGGTCCTTGGACGGTGAGGAGAGAGGAAGTGAAGGGGCAGGTGTTGCATCTTTTGCGTGGGCAAGGGGTTGTGCCATAGGAGGGGGTTGAGGAGTAGGGGGTGATGGAGGAGTGGACCAGGGTGTCCCGGAGGGAGCGATCCCTACGGAATGCCGATAAGGGGGGTGAAGGGAAGATGTGTTTGGTAGTGGCATCATGCTGGAGTTGGCGGAAATGGCGGAGGATGATCCTTTGAATGCGGAGGCTGGTGGGGTGATAAGTGAGGACAAGGGGGACCCTATCATGTTTCTGGGAGGGAGGAGAAGGAGTGAGGGCGGATGCGCGGGAGATGGGCCGGACACGGTTGAGGGCCCTGTCAACGACCGTGGGTGGAAAACCTCGGTTAAGGAAGAAGGAGGACATGTCAGAGGAACTGTTTTTGAATGTAGCATCATCGGAACAGATGCGACGGAGGCGAAGGAACTGAGAGAATGGGATGGAGTCCTTACAGGAAGTGGGGTGTGAGGAGCTGTAGTCGAGATAGCTGTGGGTGTCGGTGGGTTTGTAATGGATATTGGTGGACAGTCTATCACCAGAGATTGAGACAGAGAGGTCAAGGAAGGGAAGGGAAGTGTCAGAGATGGACCACGTGAAAATGATGGAGGGGTGGAGATTGGAAGCAAAATTAATAAATTTTTCCAAGTCCTGACGAGAGCATGAAGCAGCACCAAAGTAATCATCGATGTACCGGAGAAAGAGTTGTGGAAGGGGGCCGGAGTAGGACTGCAACAAGGAATGTTCCACATACCCCATAAAGAGACAGGCATAGCTGGGGCCCATGCGGGTACCCATAGCCACACCTTTTATTTGGAGGAAGTGAGAGGAGTTGAAGGAGAAATTGTTCAGCGTGAGAACAAGTTCAGCCAGACGGAGGAGAGTAGTGGTGGATGGGGATTGTTCGGGCCTCTGTTCGAGGAAGAAGCTAAGGGCCCTCAGACCATCCTGGTGGGGGATGGAGGTGTAGAGGGATTGGACGTCCATGGTGAAGAGGAAGCGGTAGGGGCCAGGGAACTGGAAATTGTTGATGTGACGTAAGGTGTCAGAGGAATCACGGATGTAGGTGGGAAGGGACTGGACAAGGGGAGAGAGAAGGGAGTCAAGATAACGAGAAATGAGTTCTGTGGGGCAGGAGCAAGCTGAGACGATCGGTCTACCGGGGCAGTTCTGTTTGTGGATTTTGGGTAGGAGATAGAAGCGGGCCGTCCGAGGTTGGGCAACTATCAGGTTGGAAGCTGTGGGAGGGAGATCCCCAGAGGAGATGAGGTCAGTGACAGTCCTGGAAACAGTGGCTTGATGTTCAGTGGTGGGGTCATGGTCCAGGGAGAGGTAGGAGGAAGTGTCTGCGAGTTGACGCTCAGCCTCCGCGTGGTAGAGGTCAGTGCGCCAGACAACAACAGCACCACCCTTGTCAGCAGGTTTGATGACAATGTCAGGGTTGGACCTGAGAGAATGGAGTGCAGTAAGTTCAGAGAGAGACAGGTTAGAATGGGTGAGAGGAGCAGAGAAATTGAGACGACTAATGTCGCGCCGACAGTTCTCAATGAAAAGATCGAGAGAAGGTAAGAATCCAGAGGGAGGGGTCCAGGTGGAGGGAGAATATTGAAGATGGGTAAAAGGATCCGTTGAACTGGGAGAGGACTCCTGCCCAAAGAAGTGAGCCCGGAGACGAAGACGGCGGAAGAAGAGTTCAGTATCATGCCGAGCCCGAAATTCATTGAGGTGAGGGCGTAAGGGTATGAAACTAAATCCTTTGCTGAGCACTGAACGTTCAGCATCGGAGAGGGGAAGGTCAGGGGGTATAGTGAATACACGGCTGGGGTTGGGATTGGAAGATGGGGTGGGGACGGAGGGACAGGCAGGGGTGGAGGGTCCTAGATGGGTGTTGGTGTCGATGAGTTGTTGGAGCTTGCGTTCCTTAGCACTTGAGAGAAACAGAAAAAGTTTCTTGTTGAGGCGTCGGATGAGCCGAAGAATAAAATGAAACTGGGGGCACGCGCAGCTTTGAAAAAGGGTACGGCGGTGCTGCTGGAGGGAGAGGTCGAGTGTGTTCATATGGCGGCGCATGGCACTGAGAGTGGATTTCAGAATGTGACGGGAACAGCAGTCCGAGAAACGTTTTATGTCCCGGAGATACCTGTAATCCTGGGTGGGTTCGAAACATGAGGGGTGGAATTTCAGTTGAAATCCATGTGGGGTAAGTCGGAGACGGAGACAGTCACTGAGAAAGGAGATATGGCTGTGAAAGCGGGTTTTAGTAAACACCTTGTCAAACACTAGGAGAGAAATGGAAAGCAATGAAGGTGAACAAGGCAACAGAGAAATCCGGAAATCTTGTCGCAGAGAGGAACAGAACTTCTTCAAGGAGGTAGGCATTTCTTGAAGAGCAGTGGCAGTCAATTAAACTAGTAAGCTTGTTCAACAATCCAAGTAGCCAACCAGCTACTTGAATAAAGTGTTGGACACTCAAACTACAAGAATACCCATTCCATGTTGCATATCAGCCAACCAAGCTCAACCAAGTGGACTATCTTTTGCAATATCTGTTGCCAACAGTCAGTCCTACTAGTTGTGAGGAAAATGTTGCCGAACACATCTTTACTACATAAGCCTAAATGTCACTAAAACTAGCTGACATCAAAGTGGCAACAAAACAAGATGAGCCATTACAACTATGTATGACAGCTACAGAATCACGAAACTGGGAAGGCGTGATCAAAAGAGAGTCTACAACTGAAATTGCTCACACTCCTACAAGGTCTTCACAATGCTCGAAATGAGCTCACTGTTCCAACCACATCTGACCTTGTGTTACATAATAACTGCATTGTCATTCCACAATCATTGAGGGATGTGTTGTCAACACAGCACATAAAAGCCACCAGGGAATTGTCAAAATCCCCAACAGCTACTTAGGGAAAAGGTATGTGGTTGCCAGGAATTGGCAAAACATGGTAGAACACAAAATCAGTTAGTGTTTGCTATGTCAAGCAACCACAATGTCAAATCTTTGTGATCCTCTCAAGATGTCTGAACTATCTCCAGGACCATGGATTGAGGTTAGCGTTGCTTTTGCAGATTTGCCCACTGATGTACACCTGCTTGGTGGCACTGATGGCTACAGCAGATTCCTAATCGTGGAGATAGTTACATCAACTTCAATGAAGGCAGTCATCCCAAAGCTTGACCAGAGTTTTGCCTTGTTTGAAATCCCTCAAATGGCGACAAGTGACAGTGGACCCCCATTCAGGTGCAGCAGGCGGTAAGGAAGGCAAATGGTATGTTGGCCTTCATAGCCAGAGGATTCAAGTACAGGAGCAGGGATGTCTTGCTGCAGTTATACAGGGCTTTAGTGAGACCACACCTGGAATATTGTGTGCAGTTTTGGTCTCCTTATTTGAGGAAGGATATACTTGCTATAGAGGGACTGCAGCAAAGGTTTACCAGACTGATTCCTGGGATGGCGGGACTGACATATGAGGACAGATTAAGTTGGTTAGGATTGTATTCGCTGGAGTTCAGAAGAATGAGGGGGGATCTCATAGAAGCCTAGAAAATTCTAACAGGACTAGACAGGGTAGATGTAGGAAGGATGTTCCTGATGGTGGGGGAGTCCAGAACTAGGGGTCACTGTCTGAGGATATGGGGTAGACCATTTAGGACTGAGATGAGGAGAAATTTCTTCACCCAGAGAGTGGTGAGCCTGTGGAATTCGTTACCACAGAAAATAGTTGAGGCCAAAATATTGTATGTTTTCAAGAAGGAATTAGATATAGCTCTTGGGGCAAAAAGGATCAAAGGATAAGAGAAGAAAGTGGGAGCAGGCTATTGAGTTGGATGATCAGCCATGATCATGATGAATGGCGGAGCAGGCTCGAAGGGCCGATTGGCCTACTCCTGCTCCTAGTTTCTATGATTCTATTCAACAGCGATGAGTTCAGTAAATTTGCAAACTATCAGTAATTGAAAGATCACACCCCCTTGGCCAAGAGCTAATGCAAAAGTTGAGAGATTTATGCATACCTTGAAAAAAGTGACACATAAAGCTACAACTGAGAGTCAGTCATGGAAGCAAGAGCTATTTCGCTTTCATCTCAATTACAGAGTGACTGCTCACTATTGGAAAGCCTCCAGCTACACTCATCTTTGCACATCCTATGTGCACACATCTTCCTGAGCTACCCTGCAGAGCTAATAATCAACATATACGTGAACAAGGTCAAGAACGGAATAACCGAATGAGAGTTACTGCAGAGCAAAACCTAAAATTTCAAGCTACACTGCTAAAACCAGGAGATAAAGTGCTTATGAAATGTGATGATCATTTTCAAAAGCAAACAACCCTAAATGACATCTAACCATTAGTTGTGATCAACACAAAAGAGTCAGTGATCACTGCTGAGCGTGGTTCACAAATCATTACACGAAATATGTCATTCTTCGAAGCATTGAAAATACCATTCGTAAGCATTGAATCTGATTCCAACATTGACTTCACAGATGAAGAACATGAGTTGATTGATGTGAGATGATATCCTACTTGTGAGAGAAAATATCCACCATGTTATGTGATTAAGTTATGAAGTGAACTGTTTTCACTTGGTGAACAAATCTCTCATCTCATTGTATACAGCTGAGTGCGTTGCTAAATTAATACTAAGGTTAGAGTATTTAAGAAGTTGAATGTTCATGTTAAGTTTAAGCTTATTGGCCCAGATCTTCCGATCTCTGGATAGTTTGAGATCAGACGTACCCCAGAAGATGCGCTACAGGACTCTTGGAAGCCCCGATATGCTGACTCCGTGGGAATTGTCCAGGAAGTTTGAACATCTGATAGGCAATTTCCCTGCTCCTGGGATCCTTTGAAAAAGTCTCCAACACTGAGTTCGAGTCAGAGATTTCAGAGTTCCGACTTACTTACCTGAATAGTTACCCAGGAGATATTAGACTGAAAAATCCGAGTTTAAGTTTGACACCAAGCTATGTAATGAGATATTGGGACAGCAACCAGTTTGTTTTAAGGACCATCATAAAAGAGAAAAGAGTAAGAAAGGGGTAAAGAGACAGAGACACTTACAGAGAGAATTTCATTACAGAGGGAACCATTTTAAAGCTTACACCAATTCAGCACTAACTGGATTTGAATTGGCAAACTCGATCAGAGATGCTAAGAAGATGACTGGTATGGAAAATTAAATTGTCACACTGACCCAGTTTGAAACTCTTCTGTCACTGAACTTAAGATATATGTCAACACCTTTAATTATGCCATACATGGTCTGAGAGACCTTGATGGGCAGTGTATTTCAGAAAACTAGACGGTGAACTTCCATGGCAATTCTCCCACTGAACTGCTGTAATAACAGCAGAAGGCATGTGGATAAGATGGCATACTACCATTTATGACTTTTTTCCTGGGGATTTGCAGCCCTTCCACTGAAGTGTTGTATGATTTTATGATCTAATAAATTTCCTGGACAATGAGGAAATAGCACGGGATTGGGACTAATTAGGTAGCTCATTCAGAGAGCCAGTACAGATACTGCAATCCAAATGGCCTTCTGTGCTATAAGATTCTATGATGTTATGATTAAAAAAGAGAATCCCCATGAAAATTTGCCATCTAGAAATCTATGTTCATTCAGTTCATTCAGCTCACTCCTTGCCATAGACCAAGCACAATTTGCAGCATTATGGATTTCACCCACTTTCATTTAATATTTTAACCTTCATAGCCTGTCATAAGATAACAATGACAAACTTCACTTTGACAGGCACTAAAATTCTTACACCCTCTCCCACCTTAAAGTATAATAAAGGTCTCTAAACCATTTTAGTCATCATACTTTGGATAAATGTAGGAGTACAGCTTTAAGAATAATCCTGTATTGTAAGATCACATGATCTGTGTAAACCAATGTGTTAGCAGCACGGGGAACCTCCAGTAGAGGGAGTTCTTCTTTAGTTATAGAGTTTGATGCATACGGGTAGTTGCTACGGCTGTCTTGTAAGAAAAGTTGTCTGGAAGATCAACTCTATAACAAACTGGTGACGAGAATAAATCAGATTCGGTGCAATACCTCGCCCAGCGATTGTGAGTATCAAAGTTCATTAAAAAGAAAAGAATATATGCGCATCCGAAATGTGACAGTTTGACAGAATCGATCCCTTTGAGCTAGCCACAGATGACTGGTCTCAATTATAAAGAACATCTTGTGTTCTACTTTCAAGTCAATGAAATCATGGGGAAGGAAAAGAGGAGAGTGATCCTCCTGAGTATTTGTAGGAGCAAGACCTACAGTTTAATTCAAAGCCTGACAGCCCTCAGTGACCAAGATTTGAAGACTTTCAGCGAATTAGTAGACCTCGTTAAGGGACATTTTCAACCCAAGCACTCAGTCACAATGCAGAGGTTCAGGTTCAATTCACAAAAATTAGCCCTGGGGCAGATCAATGCTACCTCCATGGTGAAATTAAAACAGTTAATGGAATATAGTGATTTCGGTGAAACCCTGAATGACATGCTTAGGGATTGTTTTGTAAGTGGCGTGCAAGAGGATGCTATTCAGCAAAGATTGCTGGCTGAAGTGAATCTTGATTTTAAGAAAGCATTAGAAATAATGCTGGCTGTAAGGGATTCACAAGCTATTGAAGGGGCGCAAAATGGCGCCGTTCTCCTAGTTGGGTGGGAACAGTCAGCTGAAAGTGGCGCAAAAAGCCGGGACTCGGCCACAAAGTGGGAAACAGCCCCCGTTAACCAAAAAATGAGAGGAAACAGCTTAGCTGCAAAATCGAAAACTAATTTTTATCGACCTGGAAACAATCATTCTCCTAGCAATTGGCAATTTTAAAAAATAGAGTGTTATTTTTGTCACAGAAGTGAACACATATTGTAACAGCGCAACACGATATTTAAACAGGCTTCCAAACACAATCAAAGTCCAATGAAGTATATAGTTGAAAACATACACAGGCAAAGAAATCCAGATAAAAGGTATCACCAGAGCAACAGTCTATCATAGACGCAAAGCCACACATCTACACATGATGGTGATAGAAGGTCGAGGATCAAGCCTTCTAGGTTGAAATTGGTTGAGGGAAATTAACCTTTATTGGCCAGTGAGATTTCAAAAAGAAGCTGGCAGAGTTCCTGACTTGAATAAGGAATAAGGCAAGGTACTTCAGAAAGAGCCTGGAGGGTCCAAGGACTGCAACATGATGAGAAAAGAATGCGTTAGCATTCAGCAACCTGAAGATATGAAGACTGTCTTAAACAATGAATGGAAGAACAGCAGAAGAAACTCAAGGAGACTCTGCTGAATGACAGAATTCAAGATTACGTGAGTGAGCTTCGCAAAGAAAAGGAAAACCTGTTGAAAGACATTCACACACTATTAGGATCCCTCAGGTCAAAGTTTGTACCTCTAAAAAGTTATGAAGAGAAACAGGAAGAAGTTAACATCTCCCTGAACAAACTGAATAACCAGTTGGCAGAGAAGACACAGCAATGTTCAAGTTTACAGGAGGAAACCAACAGATACAAGATGGAGAAAGAAGAGCTGAAGAATCAGCTAAATGAAGCTAAAGAGGCTTTAAAAGCAAATGTCATAGAACGTTCCAAGATATGAGTAGACAATGAAATCATGGGAGCTCAACTACTGAACTAAGACAAGTTGAGATTGCATCTGAGAGAAGGCTGGCTGATGGTGAAGTCAAAGAGAAGGCCAAGACTAAATTCTGTGGTAGAAAGAAGACAAAAAGGAAGAAGGTTCCAAAAAGACAATAAAATGAGGTCTGGTAGCACTTTAAACATTTGAAGGAGGCAATAAGCAAATTCTTGAACTGTACTTACTTTTATAGCATTCCAGTCCCTCAAAATGGGTTGTAGGGTGATGATGCTGAAGATAAAATCAAAGTGGTACAAGTTACTTCCAAGATCTTATCTGGAAAGGATTCTGGCCACTGTAGAGCTGCTAAAAGCACAAAAGAAAACACTACAACAGGAGCAACACCTGCAGAATTACTGATGAGGTGCTATCTTTGGACAAGACTAAGCCTAATACTTCCCAATTTGGAGGGGAAGGTGAAGAAAAGCCAAGGGAACCAAAAAGTGACTCATGGTTTGCATAGTTGTGAGTGACAATTTACTGTTGGAGAAGAAGTGTAAGTGAAGAATTTTGGTGGAGGACCAAAGTGGTTACCTGGTAAAGTAAGCTCAGTAACCAGACCATTGTTGTACCAAGTGGAAGTGGAGGGCTGAATCACCCGTAAGCATGTGCACCATTTAAGAAAAAGGGAGATACCCCAACAAAATGATGTTCCACCTGTAACCAGTGGTTCCTGTTGACGTTGCTTAACTAAGGACTGACATTTCTGATATATCCGAAGGAGTGTAAGACACTGAACTGCATGTGCCTAATGAGGTACCTGATGTTAATGCGGTTCCAAAGAATGTGTTTCCTACAAAAGAATCTGAAGCTGTGGAGCTGCAACATTCCACATGGATCAGGAAACCACCTGAAAAACTGAACTTGTAATTTCATGATGTGTGCAAATATTGTAATTTCATGAGATAACTATCCTTGTAAATACAAGATGTACAGAAAAGTTAAAGGGAGAGAAATGTAGTAATGATAGTTTGGATAAACATAGGACTATAGCTTTAAGAATAATCCTGTGTTGTAAGATCACATGATCTGTGTAAACCAATGTGTTAGCAGCGTGGGGAACCTCTAGTAGAGGGAGTTCTTCTTTAATTGTAGAGTTTGATGCACACATATATTTGCTGCTATGTCTTGTAGAAAAAGTTAATGTGTCCACTAAGAAAAGTTGTCTGGAAGGTCAACTCTATAACAGCCATGAAACTTTTCCCAATGTTTAAATGAACTCCCTTCTAGTCCAGTGCCGATTCTAAAAACAATTAATACATACATTTCTATAGTGCCTTTCATTACCTTGGGACTTCTCAGAGCACTTTACAGCATCGAAGTACTTTTGAAGAGGAGTCACTGTTGCAGTGTACCTCAGCACAAAGTCCATTTCCTCCATTCACTTATCCATTATTCATATATGTTCATCATATATTCATCACATTTTCATATTCAAAACAACTGCTCAATTAATATAGTCTTTCCACAGCCCAATTCTAAAACTTGAGATCATAGCTCTGATGGTAATTAACTTCCCGAGATCCCAATTAAGAGAGAAAGTTGCTGCATGACAGCAGAGAAATTTCCATCTTATGAGCACTGATTGAGATAGAAGCAAGCCAATTCACACTTGTTGTTTGGATAGCTGGCCTTAAGAGGAATCCAACATACTGCGACAGAAGATAAAAGGTAATATAGTTTTTATGAGTTTTGACATTTTGATAGATCAGCATGAGCAATGTGTCGATAATGACACTAGCCTGGTTAATTTACATTTTAATAGAAGCTTTCCCACAAATGTATATCAATAGAAATAGTTGATATTTGCATGAACATAAGGAATTTATTCAAACAGCTAACATAATCTATGTGCAAAGATTGCACACTGGAGTTTGGTAGGCCATAGAAATGAAAGCACTAGATTCCACTCATAGAGTATGTTCACATCTTCTTGAATTCCTGTTTTTTCAGCTCTGCTGTGCTTTGCTGACACTACTGTTTAATGAAAGTTGTTTGACACCATAATGTTTACTGAGGGCTAACAAAAATGGACTGAAACCAGGTAAAGGATAATGAACCCCCGTAATGGATTCTACAATTTCTGTCAATAACAATTTGCATCTATCTAGTGTATGTTACAGGTGCTTCACGGACAAAATTTGACACCGAGCCATATAAGGGTATATTGGGGCAGGCAACGAAAATCTTGGTCAAAGAGATATGTTTTAAGGAAGATATTAAAGGAGAAAAGAGTAAGAGGAGGGGCAAAGAGACAGAGAAGCTTACAGAGAGGATTGCATGTCCAAGGGAATCATTTTGAAGCTTACACCAATTCAGCACTAACTGGGCTTCAATTGACAAACTCGATCAGAGACACCACAAAGGTGATTGGTACAGTGCCTTCATTACCATAGTGATGAAGACAAACATTTGTTAATTTGGCTTATTATAAACAAAAATTTTCAAGTGACAATTAGTCACACACTGTACATGCTCCAGTGCCACAAGAAGTTGTGCTCGTGCTGAAGTTCTTGGACTCTTCACTTGTGATGGGTTTTCTAGGCTGCTTATTTCCAGCTCTTCAGTGGAGAAAGTGTTGTTTTTGTTTATTTATTTCTGGGATGTGGGTTTTGCTGGCTAGACCAGCATTTATTGCCCATCCCTAATTTCCCTTGAGAAGGTGGTGGCGAGCTGCCTTCTTGACACACTGCAGTACACCCACAGTGCTGTTAGGGAGGGAGTTTCAGGATTTTGACCCAGCAACAGTGAAGGAAAGCTGATAAATTTCCAAGTCAGGATGGTGAGTGGCTTGGAGGGAAACTTCCACATGGTGGTGTTCCCATGTGTCTGCTGCCCTTGTCCTTCCAGATAGTGGTGGTCATGGGTTTGGAAGATGCTGCCTAAGGAGCCTTGGTGAACTTCTGCAATGCACCTTGTAGATGGTATGCACTGCTGCCACTGTTCATCGGTGGTAGAGGGAGTGAAAGTTTATGGAAGGGGTGCCAAACAAGCAGGGTGCTTTATCCTGGATGGTGTCAAGCTTCTTGAGTGTTGTTGGAGCTGCAGTCATCCAGGCAAGTGAAAAGTATTCCATCACACTCCTGACTTATGCCTTGTAGATGGTGGACAGGCTTTGGGGAGTCAGGAGGTGAGTTACTCGCTGCAGGATTCCTAGCCGCTGACCTGCTCTTATAGCCATAGGATTAATATGGCTATTCCAGTTCAGTTTCTGGTCAATAGTAACCCCCAGGATTTGATTGTGGGGGATTCAGTGATGGTAATGCCATTGAATGTCAAGGGGTTACAGTTAGATTCTCTCTTGTTGGAGATGGTCAATGCCTGGCACTTAAGTGGTTTGAATGTTAATTGCCACTTGTCAGCCTAAGCCTGGATATTGTCCAGGTCTTCCTACATTTGGAGATGGACTGCCTCAGTATCTGAGGAGTCACCAATATCATAGAGTCATAGAGGCCTACAGCACAGAAGGCGGCCCTTCGGCCCATCAAGTCTGTGCCGGTCAAACAAATACCTAACTATTCTAATCTCATTTTCCAGCACTAGGCCCATAGCTTTGTATGCCATGGCATCACAAGAACACATCCAAATACTTCTTAAATGTTATGAAGGTTTCTGCCTCTACCAACCTTTCAGGCAGTGAGTTCCAGATTCCCACCAGCCTCTGGGTGGAAAAATTCTTCCTCACATCCCCTCTAAACCTCCTGCCCCTTACCTTAAATCTATGCCCCCTCATTACTGATCCCTCCACCAAGGGAAAATGTGCCTTCCTGTCTACCCTATCTAAGCCCCTCATAATTTTATATACCTCATTCATGTCTCCCCTCAATCTCCTCTGCTCCAGGGAAAATAACCCCAGTCTATCCAATCTCTCCTCATAACTAAAACCCTCCAGCCCAGGCACCATCCTGGTAAATCACCTCTGCACACTCTCTAGTGCAATCACATCCTTCCTATAATGTGGGTTTCAGAACTGCACGCAATATTCTAGCTGTGGCCTAATCAGCATTTTATACAGTTCCAGTATAACCTCCCTGCTCTTATATTCTATGCCTCGGCTAATAAAGGCAAGTATCCCAAATGCCTTCTTAACCACCTTATCTACATGTCCTGCTACCTTAAGGGACTGGTGGACATGTACACCAAGGCCCCTCTGATCCTCGGTACTTCCCAAGGTCCTACCATTCATCGTATATCCCCGTGCCTTGTTTGTCCTGCCCAAGTGCATCACTTCACACTTATCCACATTAAATTCCATTTGCCACTGATCAGCCCACCTGACCAGCCCATCTATATCCCCCTGTAATCTAAAGCTATCCACCTCACTATTTGCCATCCCACCAATTTTCGTGTCATCCACGAACTTACTGATCAACCCTCCTACATTCAAGTCTAAATCGTTTACATATACCACAAACAGCAAGGGACCCAACACCGATCCCTGTGCAACCTCACTGGACACAGGCATCCAGTCACAAAAACACCCCTTAACCATCTCCCTCTGCTTCCTGCAACTCAGCCAATTCTGTATCCAATTTGCCAAATTGCCTTGGATCCCATGGGGTCCTACCTTTATTATCAGTCTCCCATGCAGGACCTTATCAAAAGCCTTGCTGAAATCCAAGTAGACTACGTCAAATGCATCACCCTCATCTACACACCTGGTCACCTCTTCGAAAAATTCAATCAAATTGGTCAGACATGACCTCCTCTTAACAAAACCATGCTGACTGTCCTTAATGATGCTGAACCTTGTGCAATCTGCAATCATTAGTGAACATCCCCACTTCTGACCTTATGATGGAAGGAAGGTCATTGATGAAGCAGCTTAACATGGTTGGGCCTAAGACACTACCCTGATGAATTCTTCACTGTGTCCTCTTCACTGCAGGGGAGGACATGGATGGGTCTTACCCACTGGCTGGCTGAGGGTGTTGGTGGCCTGGCAGAGGCCCCTGTGAACCAAACTAGAGTTAATCAGTGCATGGCTGCAGAGTCAAAAGCAGGAGAGAGAACTCTCACAGTTGCATCGAGAGAGGGATGATGTGGTGCACCATCCCCATGTGGGTGTTCAACACCGACCTTACCGTCACTGCTGGCATGGTCCACATCCTCACCAGTTTACGCAATGGCTGCTCCTCAAAGTGAGTGAGGGGCCTAATGTGGGCCACTCTGACCAACTCCCCACCCCTGGTCTGGAAACTCCTCCTGCTATTGTGAGCAAGCTTCTCCTGCATGAAAACAAATAGAGAGCATGTGAGCAGGATGCATGGCACTGCATGGAATGTTTGTGTGGCTAGAGGAGACATTGACGGGACAAGGACACAAGCTCCAGGCGATCTGAGTCTGATGGAGACATGAGGGTGTGTGTGAAAGTTAGTGGTGTTGCCCCTTGAGTGTGAGATCCATGTGGATGTGTGATGGGTTTGTGAATGTGTGAGTTGAAAGTGATGAGGTAGTTGCCTTATCCTGGATGAGAATGGATGAGAGCATTCATCCTCTTCCTGTACTGGATGGCTGACCTCCTGTGTGCTCTGTTGGCGCTGACCACCGCTGCCACCGCCTCTGGGTTGGACTGGTGACTCTAATGAACTTCCTGTGGCCAGAGTGGGGATAGACAAAATGGTGGCACCTTTCCACTGAATCCAGCAGGCACCCTAGAGAGGCGTCACTAAATTTGGAGTCTGCCACCTTTTTTGCTTTCGGGGCCATCTGTTGCCTGGAGCAGTCCTGGTCTGTGGACATGACATAGGCATGCACTCTGTTGTGCATTAAATATGGCGCCCAGAGTGTTTCCCGTGAATGCATTATTAATGAGGCGGGAAGTGTCAGGAATGGGACAATGCAGTGCAAAAACCTGCCATTGCAGCTGATGGAAAAAGTGATTATTTTCCTGGCCACTACTACACTGCATGCAAATCTGGGATGATTCCACCCTTCATACTTAGCCCTGCCTGTTGTGTTGAATGGTTCAATTGTTCTGTTTGATTATGTTTGCCTGGTAACTGATCTATTGCTTGATCACTTGCTTGATTGCTTAAGCCTAGGTGGCGCAGGGAGTTAAAGCAAACAGGAGCTTCTAGAGAGGAACTTGGCTGAATTTTACAGCCCCTGGCCAGAAGTTTTTTGGCGAGGGGGGTGCATATAAAATATAACAGGTGGTTAGTCCATATGGGGGGTGGGTAAGGCACCCACTAATCCATTTTTCAGTCTATTGAGGTCCTTAATTGGCCAATTGATGGCCATTTGAGGACTTCAATCCACCTGCACTGCCATACTATGCTGTGTATTGGAAGGCAGGTGAAAGTCAGATGGCCACTTTTTCATCAAAGTTGGTTAATAGATGGGAAGGAAGTAGGGTTTATGATTTGGTGGGGTGCCCTGTGCATGTATCCTCCAAAAACCATTCCACTCAGCCCCCTCGCTCTCCTCCATAGGGTGCCCAATTCTTCCCCCCCCAGAATGCCCAGCACTTATCTGGATCTGATGTCCATGGCAATTCTTTGTGGGCCTGCTAGCAGTTCCAATAGCACCCACTACTGAGTTCTGGTGCTGCTGGGACTGCAAGAGATGCCAGCCAATCAGATTGACTAGCAGCTCTCGAGAGTGGGACTTCCTTCCAGTGAGACAAGGAAGTCTAACTCCCAGCTTGCTAAGGCCACCCACAGCATGTTATCTTTGTGGGGTAGTGTAGTGATTGTAAGTAAAACCATTTCTCTTGTTTTAAGGGTTGTACGAATGAATCAACCCTAAACGTGGGTAATCTTAGGGCCAGAGTTTTCTAGTTGTGGACCTGGTTCAAGGATGTAACTTCCTCAGAAGCTATGTAAATAAAGTTAACTGTTTCAAGGAAGAAACCTATCCGGTATACCAAATTTGTTACAATTGGCAACGAGGATAAATAGCTCCAACGCTGCACCTCACCTCCTGATTCTGAGTACATCAATTATTAAGGAAAGAAAGAAAAATATACTCTCCAGCCATGCCACTCTTTGGCAGAATTGACCTTTATGACTCGTCCATGGAAGACTGGAGCCAGTACATAGAGCGCTTAGATTTTTATTTCATGACGAATGAAATAACAGCAGAGGAGAAGCAAAAAGCAAATCTTTTAAGTGACTGTGGTACAAGACATATAACCTCATCTGTAGTCTGATGGCCCCAAACGCACCCAATTCTAAATCTTTTAATGAGCCTGGTAGACCTCGTGAAAACACATTTTCAGCCGAAGCCTTCAGTGATTATGCAAAGATTAAAGTTCAACTCCAGAGTAAGGGCCCCAGGTGAGCCCATTGCAACTTATATCGTGAAGTTGAAAGAGTTGACTGAGCACTGGGATTTCGTAGATACACTCAGTGACATGTTGCAAGGTTGTTTTGTTTGCAGCGCTGATTACTTGCAGAAGTTAATATTGATCTGAAGCAGGCCATGGAAATAGCGCTAGCAATGGAGAATGCTGAGAGGGACTTGCAGGCTTTGCAGAGTGTGCAACATGGCACCGTTTTTCAGTTGGGGCAGGAACCTACCGCCAGGCGTGGCGTGAAAACCAGGGAGACAACTGCAAAGTGGGAAACAGTCTTCACTGCTGAAAAAAACAAAAAAGCATACTGGAAGCATCTCACCAGCGATTCAGAAATTAATTTGTAACCAATGTGGGGGTAACCATATACCAGAAACCTGCAGATTAAAAGAGGCAGAATGCTACTTCTGTCACAAAAAAGGTATGTTATGAGGCAATACAGGGCAAAATCTAGATCGCCAGTCAGTCAGCAGGCCAAGATAACTGAACCAGAAGCTGCCAATACTGATATCTATTCCCTATACAATGCCAAAGCAGTAAAGACTGAACCAATCACTGTCACCCTTCAAGTGAATGGGAAGCTTCCAGTCATGGAGGTTGACATGGGAGCCTAGACCACAGTGGTGGGATAACACACATTTAAATACCTAAGTGAAGGTACCCAACCACTGAATCTGGAGCAAACCACAGCCCAGCAGAAGGCATATATAGAAGAGTCAATACAGGTAAAGGGCAGTAACTGTGTCCTAAAGGAAACAAACAGTCCAGATTATTGTAACAGGTGAAGGGCCTAGTCTTCTGGGCTGCGATTGGTTAAAAGAAATTAAGCTCAACTGATCTGAAATATTTTTTCAAGTTAGAACAGGGGGAATTCCTAAGCTGTTAAAGAAGTATGACAGCTTATTTCGTGACAAATTGGGAAAGATAAAATGCCCAAAAGCAAAAAAAAAATGTAGATTCAGAGGCAACAGGTCCTTAAGGCCAGACCTGTGCCTTACACCCTAAAGGAGAAGGTGCATGCAGGATTGTGCCACTTAGAGAAGCTAGACGTCATCCAGCCAGTCCAATTTTCAGAATGGGCAGCGCCCATAGTCCCTGTGATGAAATCAGATCAAACTATCCGCATCTGCGGATATTACAAATTAACTGTGAACAAGGCTGTTAAATCAGACAAAAGTCCAATCCTGAGGATTGAAGGTTTGTACGCTAAACTTGCTAGAGGAAAATCCTACACCAAACTGGACATGAGCCATGCACACCAACAGCTAGAGCTGGAGAGGACATCTAGGGGGTATGTAACAATCAACACACACAAGGGCCTGTACCAATATACCCTTTGGTGTATCATCTCCCCATGTGTACCTGGATGACATCCTGATCATAGGATTATTGGAAGCCAAACATTTGGCCAACCTAGGTGAGATTTTAAGAAGATTTTTGGAGGCCGGCGTACGATTGATAAAAGGGAAGTGTACTTTCCAAGTGACTGAAGTCACTTATCTGGATCATCGAGTGGATGCCCAAAGGTTGCATCCAGTAAAGGAGAAAGTCAGGGCAACCAAGGAGGTGCCGTCTCTTTCCAGTGTCACTGAACTCAAGTCTTTTTTAGACATGATCAAATATTACGGTTGCTTTTTGCCAAATTTGTCAATAATGTTAGCCCCTTTACACTTATTATTGAAGAAGAACCAAAGATTGTCATGGAAGGTGCAAACAAGAAGAAGCCTTCATAAAAATCAAAAAGCTATTACACTCATCATGTCTGTTAGTACATTATGATCCATCAAAAGAATTAATATTAACCTGCAATATATCTCCCTATGGTATCAGAGCTGTGTTGTCACACAGGAGGGAAGATGGTTCCGAAAGGCCAATAGGCTATGTCTCCAGAACCCTCTCTGCGGCCGAGAAGGGTTAATCACAACTTGAAGAAGAAGTTTTATCTGTAATATTTGGAGTAAAAAAATTCCATCAACATTTATATGGTCGACATTTTACCATAGTGTTGGATCATAAGCCACTAGTGGGTTTATTAAGTGAAGATAAAACAATTCTACTGATAGCCTCTGCCAGAATTCAACGATGGGCCTTGATTTTGTCAGCTTATGAATACACCTTTATGCACTGTCCAAGTGTGCATTTAGCAAACGTAGACGCCCTCAGTCATCCTCCATTGCCAGATAGCATCGTACTTACTCCAGTGCCACAGGAAGTTGTCCTTGTGTTGAATTTCCTGGACTCCTCACCGGTCTGCGCAAAAAAAATAAAGAATTGGACAATCCAGGACCTAATTTTATCAAAAATGAGAGACCAGGTATTGCAAGAATGGTCGAATGTACCAGTCTCTGAAGAGATAAAACTATTCTATGCCCGTAAAACAGAGTTAAAGTTGTCAAGATGAAACCAATATTGTGGGGATCAAGAGTCACCGTCCCTTCACAAGGAAGAGAACCACTCTTGACAGAACTTCATAATGCGCATCCAGGCATTTTGAAGATGAAGATGCTTGCACGAAGCTATGTCTGGTAGCCAGGTAGAGACAGTGATATAGAAAAAATGGTTAAACACTGTCTCCAGTGTCAACAACAACAGAAGTTGTCTGTTTCAGTTACACTGCATGCGTGGGAGTGATCTGGTCGACCCTGGGTTAGACTACATATTGAATATGTAGATCCATTTTTAGGCAGCATGTTTTTATTGATCATCAACGTGCATTCTAAGTGGGTGGATGTATATGAAGTTAGATCACCGACATTGTGTGCAATTATTGAAAAACTGCACCAATATTTCAGTGTACATGGCCTCTAAAAAGTGACAGTGGGGATTTAATAGTAGATAATAAGGAAGTGGTGGAAGGAATGAACAAATATTTTGCTTCTGTGTTCACTATAGAGGATACAAAAAACATTCCAATAATAGCTGCAAATCAGGAGGTGAAAGGGAGAGAGGAACTTGATGAAATTGAAATCACTAAGGAAATGGTACTGAGCAAATTGATGGAGCTGTGGGCTGGCAAGTCTCCAGGTCATGATGGACTACGCCCCACAGTCTTAAAAGAGTTGGTTAATGAGGTAGTTGATGCGCTGGTGTTAGTTTTCCAAAATCCGCTAGATACTGGAAAGGTTCCATCGGACTGGAAAGTAGCAAATATAAATAGAGATTCAAGAAGGGAAGGAGGCAGAAAACAGGAAACTATAGGCCAGTTAGCTTGACCTCTGTCATGGGGAAGTTGTAAGAACCGATCATTAAGGAGGTTATAGCTGGGCACTTAAAAAAGCTCAAGGCAACCAGGAAGAGTCAGCATGGTTTTATGAAAGGAAAATCATGTTTAATCAATTTATCGGAATTTTTTGAAGGAGTAATATATGCAGTGGATAGAGAGCCTGTAAACGTGCTGTACTTGGATTTCCAGAAGGCATTTGATAACGTGCCATATCAGACACTATTACAGAAAATAAATGTATAAGGTATAGGGGGTAACATATTAGCATGGATAGAAGATTGACTGGCTGGCAGAAAGCAGAGAGTATGCATAAATGGTCTTTTTTGGATTGGCAGGATGTGACGAGTAGAGTCCCACAGTACAGGGGTCTGTACTGGGGCTCAACTTTTTACGATTTACGATTTACATCAATGACTTAGATGAGGGGAGCGAAGACATGGTAGCTAAATTTGCAGATGACACAAAGATAGGTAGGAAAGTATATCATGAAGATGACATGAGGAGGCTGCAGATGGATATAGATAGTTTGAGTGAGTAGGCAAAGATCTGGCAAATGGAGTTTAATGTGGGAAAATGTGAAGTTGTTTACTTTGGCAGGAAGAATGAAAAGCAAAGTATTACTTAAATGGAGAACGGCTGCATAATTCTGAGGTGCAGAGGGATCTAGGTATTCTGGCACATGAGTCACAAAAAGTTATTATGCAGGTACAGCAAGTAATTAAGAAGGCTAATGGAATGCTATCCTTTATCATGAGAAGTATAGAACATAAACATAAGGATGTTATGCTTCAGTTATACAGGGCATTGCTGAGACCGCACCTTGAATACTGTGTGCAGTTTTGGTCTCTTTATTTAAGGAAGGATGTAAATACATTGGAGGCCGTTCAAAAGAAGTTTACTAGAATGATACCTGGAATGAATGGGTTGTTTTATGTGGAAAAGTTGGACAGATTAGGTTTGTTTCCACTTGAGTTTAGAATTTGATTGAAGTATACAAGATCCTGAACAGCCTTGACAAGGTGGGTGTTGAAAGGATGTTTCCTCTTCTGAGTGAGTCAAGGACTAGGGAGCACTGTTTTAAAATTAGGGGTCGCCCTTTTAGGATGGAGATGAGGAAAAATTTTTTTCTCTCAGAGGGTTGTGCGACTTTGGAACTCACTGCCTCAGAAGATGGTGGAGGCAGAGCCATTGAATATTTTTAAGGCTGAGGTCCTTGTTCGGCAAGGGGATCAAAGGTTATCAGGGTTAGAAGGGAATCTGGAAATCGAAACACAAAAAGATCAGCCATGATCTTATTGAATGGCAGAGCAGGCTCGAGTGGCCGAATGGTCTACTCCTGTTCCTATTATGTTCTTATGTTCTTATGGCCTACCAGAAGTCATTGTTTCAGATAAGGGTACTGCTTTCACTAGTACGGAATTTCAGAGATTCATGAGTTTAAATGAGATTAAACTTATTAAAACAGCACCATATCATCCCCCATCCAATGGGTTAGCAGAAAGAGCACCTCAAATCTTCAAAACAGGAATGAGGAAGTTATCCGAAGGAATGTTAGAAACTGGAATTTCATGGTTTCTTCTCTATCGTACGACTCCTCATGCAACTGCAGATTCAACACCGTCTGAATTACTGATGAAATGGCGCCTTCGTACAAGGTTGAGTCTGGTGTTTCCAAACTTACAGGGGAAGGTGGAGAAGAACCAGAGTAGTCAGAAACTGAATCATGATATTCATAGTAAAGCTCAAAAATTTACAGTGGGAGAGACAGTTTTCATACGAAATTTTGGAACTGGACCTAGTTGGGTTCCGGGTATAATTGTCTCTGAAACTGGACCTTTGTCATACTAAGTAGAAGTAGAAAATCAGGTCGTTTGAAAACATGTCGATCATCTAATGAGTAGAGAGACACTCCAACAACCAGGTATTCCATCTGAAATTGATGTCGAACCTTTAATCCCAGAGGTGCCAGATCAACCAAGAATAGGCATACCTGATATCTCTATTAAATTTAATAATTGTCTAAGGATGTCCCTGATGCTGCAGTTTCTGATCATGTTGATCCAGTGGGAGAATCTCAAGTCATAGAACCACATCGCTCTAACCGAATTAGAAAACCACCTCAGAGACTTAATCTATCATCAAATGACTGTGGGTATATACGTGTGTTATTGGTTATTAACGTTATGTATGTTATGTTAAAAATGTTATGTGTATATTTGTTATATATGTACATACATATGTTATGGATTAAGATATTCTTGTAAATAAGAAATGTAAAAAAATTAAAGGGGCAGGAATGTAGTTATTACAAGATAAACCTTTCCTACTGTTTTAGGGTTACATGATTTTACAGATGAATTAGTCCTAAGCATGGGTACTCTAAGGGCAGAGTTTTCTAGTTGTGGACTTGGTTCAAGCATGTAGTTTCTTCAAGAGTTCTGTAATTAAAGTTAACTGTTTCAAATAAGAAACCTGTCCAGTACATCAAGTTTATTACAGGCAGCCTTTCATAAAGTTGGTCGGTTTGCAACTGGTTTTTCTAATGGGGTGCCGGGGGGTGCGGAGGAGCAATGCAGCCCCACCCCAACCCCCATAAAATTCAGCCCTTAAGATGTGAAAATGTGTGGAGTCATCATGTAATTGTTGAGATTTTTTGAAGTACTGTAAATAAACTTGTTGTAGTCTTAGAACTAGTGTCATCTCTTCATTGCTCTGAGATAAATTAGATATATAAAACAAAGAATAAACTGGTGAATACATAATACCACCCATTCATGCACAAAAACACTGAGCAGGTGCGTTCACTGGGTTGCAGTCAGGAGAGGGAACCTTGGATGTTTTATCCCTATTTGTAGACAAGTGGCACAGAAGTTAATTGCAACTTGCTGCTATACACACTTAGACCATCTTAGACTTTCTGTAGCACCAGAGTTATGCCCCATTCCTTGCAAATTTGGGTCTACCATTAATACCTTCGCCAATCCAGTGGCATTAGTTGCTGGAGTGGTCACTGAGCGCTGCTTTTATGTTCTGCCATGGACTACCGCTGATCTGTCCATCCACCATGTAGAAGAGATAGCAGCTAGATGGTGTACCTCGTGGCCTCCCTTGTCTCCCATTGAGCACGTGAGGCTGCACCTGCCTTATGTACTGTATACATCTATGCCCCGAACACCACCTGATGTGCAATGTGACTGAACACAACCACTCATGCTATAGAGCTCATTTAAATTTAGTCTTTGAAGTGGGAATGTTGGGTTTTCTATCTGGCTTCCTCTGAGCCTTCGGGCATGGTTGGCCAGTTGCTCCTTTTCCATGTTTTATTTCCTTATACCTCCTGGACTGTGGAAACCCTAGAATCACTGGATGTGCTGCTTAACAATGTTCTTGTTGTCCCTGTGGTGGATGGAGTAGATCAGCAAATTCTTTTAGGCCAGGAGAAGCTCTAGACTATGTACAACTTGGTCAATGACTTCTGCTGCTGCCTGACCTGAGCTAAGAAAGAACTGTGTTGCATCCCACTGATCTCGTCTTTCGTGAGGTGCTTGTCAATAAGCTACTCTGTATCCAAATAATTCTCTATTAAAATGGCATTCCTCATTTTGTGGCTCCTTCTTAACCAAACTACTCTAGTTAATCTCTCACCAAGGGTCCTTCTGTCATCAACCTCAGTCACCAAATGCTTTGCCATTTATGTAATGGCAGTCCTTCACTAGGCTGCCATGTTGTATCATAGGAGCAGAGCAGGCCATTCAGCCCCTTGAGCCTGTTCTGTCATTGAATTCTGCCTGAATTTTTCCTGCCTCGGGCGGGCTCAGCAGGAGAGGGCGGTGGCAGTTGCGGAGCTGACTGCTGCCCACGATCAGCTCCGCACCGCCATTTTACGTGGGCGGGCCAACTAAGGCCCACCCAGCGTAAAACATGAGTGGTGTGCAGGTGGGGGAGGGCCGGGGGGGAGGAGGGAGAGTCAGGGCCAGTGCTCTTTCATGGAGCCGCCTCAGGGAGATTGAAGCAGTTTCTAAAAACATTTTTACAGAAATTAAAAACTTAATGAAACCTGTCCCCTCTTGTGACTGTGTCACATGACATGGGACATGTTTTTATTTTTCATATAAATTTTTTATTTAAGCAGTGAAAGCTTTAGGAAACCTCATCCCGCTCGTGGATGAGGTTTCCTAAAGAACATGTAGGCCGTTTGGCCTTTTCACCTGCCCGCCAACGTTAAGGTTGGATGGGCAGTGTGAACAATGACAGTAGTTAATTCATTAATGGCTTGAATAGGCCTATCAGTTATCGGCCAGCGCACAGCTGACTGTGGTGCGCGCCCGCGAACAAAACATCGCGAGACAATGCGAAGACGACAGGACGTATGCCTGACATCATCGCACGTCATTTTATGCGCCAATGTGTTGGGCCCACCCCTGCACGCCAACTGAAAAATCCTGGCCAATGAGATTGTGGCTATATTAACTTCATCCACCTGCCTTGACGCGTTACCTTTTTATGCCCTTGTCTAGCAAAAATCTATCAATCTCAGCTTTAAGAAAATGTGTTGGATTTTACGCTCTCCCACTAGTGGGTTTGTAGGTGGGGTGGTTCAATAAATCCACCAGGTGGACTTCCTGCCCACCTGATCCTGACCTGTCTGAGATTTTACACGTGAGTGGAGGTGTCAGGTGGCCTGCGCACACTTGGCCCTTAAGTAGCCAATTAATTGGGCACTTAAGGGTCTCATCCCACCCCTGCTAGTGTGTGGGGGGTTGCGGGGGTGGGGGGGAGATCCACATCATGTGGGCAGTGAGGCAGCTTTAGCTGTATGAGTTGGTGTCAGGCAAGTGGGATTAATCCCCTTTGCGGGTCCCCTCTCCCAATTGGAGACATCTGCCCCAAGGTCAAACTTCCTCTTTAACCTTGCCCCAGACCCCAGAACCTAGGGCCCTGACTCCTCACCCCTCTCATGGGGCCTGCCACCCTGGCAGGCCCGAGCAATACCCCAGACTTGCCTCTGAGTCCAGGCTCCTTTTCATCAGGGCTTATTGTAATCCCAGTAGTGGCCACATCTCCCACCTGGCACTACTGGGTCTGCCGGCAGCTCTCTGAGGTCAGACTTTCTCTCAAGATAGGGGCAGAGGTCTTGCCTTAAAGCAAGTGCCATAAGCAGTTAACACTGCTCCAGTTGCTGTGGGGCAGCTGTCAGTATGGTGAGTGGGATCACCACCAGCTTTTTAGCTGGTACTGGGGTGGGGGAGGGGATGGATGCAGACTAAGGTGCCCTGTAAAATCCAGCCCAATGAATTGAGCTAGCACCTACTGCTTTTTGTGGGAATACACATTAACCGGTAAGATATTAAATATGTAGAGGATTAGAGGCACATTGGAGCACATGCCCATAGATCCCTGAAATTAGAAGAACAGGTAGATAAGGTGATTAAGAAGGCAAAAGAATGGTTTTCTTTATTAGCCGAGGTGTAGAACATAAGAGCGGAGATGTAATGGTAGAACTACATAAAACACAAGTTAGGCCACAGCTACAGTATTACGTATAGTTCTGGTCACTGCATTACAGGAGGAATATGACCACATTAGAGAAAGCACAAAGGAGATTTACGCGGATGGTGCCAGGAATGGGGAATTTTAGCTACGCGGAAAGATTGGAAGGACGGGGTTGTTTTCTTTGGAACAAAGAGGACTGAGGGGAGATTTAATCGAGCCATATAAAATTACGAGGGGCCTAGTTCGAGTGGATAGAAAGGATCTACTTCCTGCAGCAGAGAGGACAACAAGGATTAGTGGAGAGTTGAGAAGCTTTTTTTCCCATAGAGTGGTGGATGTCTGGAACTCACTGCCTGAAAGGACAGAAGAGGCAAAACCCTCGTTGTATTTAAAAAATATTTGGATATGCTCTTGAAGTGCCATAACCTACATGGCCATGGCTCAAGTGCTGGAAGCTGGCACTGACTGGATGGGATGAATGGTCTCCTGCTGTGCTGTAAATATTCTATGAGCAGGATTTAATGGTTGGCGAACCCATGGGAAACCCCATTAGTTCTGTGGGGGAATCCCTGTGGAATTAAGAGCCCATCAAACACTTAACTGGCCACTGTTGGGCCTCCCCGGCCAGGGATTGAGGATGCCAGGGGCAGAAATTGCCCACTGAGAGCTGCTGAACAATCAGAGCCCAGAAGCTCCTCGCTGCTGTCAGCGCCATAGGGAGCAGTACCAACTGCCATTAATGCACCCACCAGAGACCCAGGGTCAAGCAAGGACCCCGGGCCAAAGATGAGTGGGGGGGGGAGGGAGTGGGAATGGGGGTTATGGGGTGAGGGTCATGGGAGGGGTAGGCAGGGGCATTAGAGGCTAGGACAGGGGGTTGGTTTCCAACGTGCCTGACAATGAGGAACCCCTGCCAGCCCCTGGGGAGGCCACTGCTTGTGGTCTTCGGGAGGCATAGGAGAGCCATGTGGCTTCCATTAAATCGGTAGGATCAGTGATAATTAATTGGTTCATTAATGAGTCCACTTGACATCCCACTGCTGGCGGCTGGTATTCCTGCATCGGGCCCTTCCCACCCCTAACTTAATTGGAGGCAGTTTTTCTGTGCTGGGATTCTGATGCAGGTAGCACCCCCAATTCTCCTGGCACTGCACTACCACCACCACCACTATCATGCTCACTCTGGCAGCCATCAGTAAATTCCACACTATGTTTCTACTTCTACCATCTTTAGCATGAAGTTAGATGGTAGCAGTGAATAAAAAGGCGGAATTTAATGGATAATGCTCAAATTTTAAGGTACTAACCCCTTGCCTTAGATCCCCCACCAGCAAAGTTTCTCCCTTTTTGCCTCACCAATTCTTTTCAAAACCCTAAATTCTTCAAGCAAATCACCCCTTAACTTTCTATATTCCAGGGAATACAATCTAGTTTACATATCTCTCCTCATAATCTAACACTTGGAACCCTGGGAACAGTTTGGTGAAACTGTGCTGCACTCTTTTCAAGGCCAATATATTTTTTCTGAAGTGGGATTCCCAGAGCCACACACAATTCCAAATGTGGTCTAACCACCACATGCTCCCCTTTGCTGCCACCTAGTTTTAAAGGTTAACTTTCTATTTGCCATTTTGATTATATTTGTGGCTGCCTACTACATTTTTGTCATCTGTGTACATGGACTCTATAATCTCTTTGGATCTACACTGTTCATAGCTCTGCACCATTTAAGTAAGATTCTGAGCTATCATTTTTGGTCCAAAATAGATGATCTCACACTTCCCTGTGTTGAAATCCATCTTCCACAGTTTCACCCACTCAGTTAATCTGTCAATGCCTTTTTGTAATTTTATGCTCCTGTCTACACTTTATACTATATCACCAACCTTTGTGTCATCTACAAACTTGAATATATGGTTGTCTATTGCATTGTCTAAGACAATAATAAATATAGTGCATAGTTGAGGCCCCAGCACAGGTCCTTGTGGGTACTTCTAGGCATTTCCTTCCACTTTGTGTACATACCCATTACTGCTCCCTGGATTGAATTTTACCAGCCCCTTAGGGACAGGCTGCAGGCGACAAGGCTGAGAAGATAGGGCAGGACGTCTTCCTGCTGACATGCAATTCTGCCAATAGGGGGAAGGGAAAGCTGGCAGATTTACTGGCCACTGCAATCCCCATTGAATTAGTTAAGTAGCCAGTTGAAGACCTCTTCCTGCCTCTGCAAACATTTTGTCAATGGCTGGGAGCATCAGCAGGTAAACCAAAGCTTCCTACCGGATTCCAGTGTTGGGAGCCTCCTTTCTGGGCACTCTTTGGTTTAATGAAGTCCCCCCACTACTGATGGTCATCCCCACAGCAACAGTCTTCAGTGACCACCCCCACCCTCGCTAGGGCATCCCTCCCTGGCGCCGTTGGCCCCAGAGCCAATTACCCAACTTTAGGATGCACGGCCATTAACATGCCCTCTTCCTCCAGGCATAGCCCCAGCAGTGGCCACTGCTAGTGGTGGTGCTGTGAGGCAGTTGAGCTGCTGACCCCCTGATTCACACGACAACTCTTGGGGGCGGGCTGATATATAATAGGGGGATGGCAACCTCAGCGGCAGCCTCCTAATTGGCTACCACCAGCAATATTCGGTGCCAGGTGCTGCTCAAAGGGGGTCGATTCCACTTTTGGCCCTGGTGGTGGGACTTCTGCCACCTCTGTGAATTTCAGCCTCTGTCCCTACTGTCTAATAAATCTTCTGACCACATCAATAATATGCCTTCAATTAACATTAGCTAATTGTATCTAAAGTGAAACCTTATCGAATTATGAATGTTCATCTCAGTCCTGCTACATTTGTGCTACCCACAGTAGTTGAGTGGTGATTATGGGTCTCTCCGCCCACATCTGCAGTTACTGCTTAACTGCCTCATGCTGCCTCCCAATTTACATTGCTAGATTTTTAGGATGTCAACAGTAGTTTGGGATGGAGCCTGCTCAACATTTTAAACACCCAATTTCCTATTCTTCAGATCACTGATGTTATCTGCCCCCTTACCATCTTTGCACAAGGTTCATGGAGCAACAGTCTCACTGAGCAGGTGGTCCATGGAACAACATGAGGCATCTGGTCTCACATCTGTACAATAGCTTAGCTATGCCCACAAACTAAAAGCTGATCTGTTCCTCACGGTTTTTAGCCACGTCTACCACCTCTCTTTGAGTTAAGTAGTCATTTCTGTATAAGTGCTGTGGGATTCTCTCTCAAATTACTGTCTTTTTGTCTCTACTCTTCACACTTTAGTAACTTACTTTCTAAGACCATAGTCCATAATAGCAATATGACTAGCAGAAGAAAGCTTTGTGAACACTTCATCACATTGTGACATTGCAAGTGGCCCATTCACTTCTGCTCCACTTTTGACTGCCTAATCATTCAAATGCCCTGATAAAACTCAACATTCTCACCAGTTTTAAAATTTGGAGTAAACTTTGATTTCATAGGTGATTCTAGTTCCACACATATCCCAGATTTACTTCCTGTGCAGGGTTCTCTGCTAGTTTGAGAACATGACATCACGCATTCTCCATCTCACTGATTTCAAACCCATGTTGTTGTCTCTCTTCATTACATTTTGGCTCTTCTTCCCATTTGTATTGTTCCTCTTCCTGTCAATGTTACTCACCTCTATTTGACACTCATTCTGTTTTAGCTGAAAGTCTGGCCGCAATTTTTCGCCCCCATTGGCATCAGGTATCGTGGAGGGTAGGGGAGGGGGGAGGTGTGGGGAAGTTGCTATTCAGAGGAAGGGGCAGAAATCAGTTTCATGCTGGCATGAAATCACAGTGGTTTCATCTGATGGTGTCCGCCATGGCTGATTGTGAATCCCACCGGAAGTCGGCGTGAACCCGATTTGCATCCTGCTGATGGGATGCAAAGTTAGGCCCAACTGGAATTGTACCCCCATGCCTGATTAACTGTTACACCAGCAGGGTAACACAGCAGCCCAGAACACATCTGGACAAGCGTGATATGCAGAAGTGGGGACTTACCTTTAGGGCCTTATTCAGATCATGGACATCCGAGGAGAAGAAAATGCTGGAGCTCTACAGCTACCAGACCCTGGAGGAACATGTTCATCGCATGTTGGATGGACCTTCACACACATGGCTCCACAATGAAGCTGCTCTCGCAAGGTGGGAGGTCCCCATGCAACAGCTTCGACTTCACTGATGCTTCGGACCTTCATGGACTTCACCATGGGCTCGCACCATCTTCCATAGTCTCCACTGGTGCTTTCAGGCCTGCTTCAGAACTTCACGGGCTCCGCCATAGGCTGGTGTGGATGATCGGTGAAGGTGGGTGTTACAGAATTGATTTTTCAGGCAACTTTTCTTGATAGAAACATTAAACTTTATTTACAAGACAGCAGCTCAGCTACACGTGTGCATCTAATTCTATAACTAAAGAAGAACTCCCCCCTCGAGGTTCCCCATGCTACAAACTGATTGGTTTACACAGATCATGTGATCTTAGAGCACAGGATTATTCTTAAAGTTACAGTCCTACGTTTTACCAAAGCTATAATCACTACATTCCTCCCCTTTTAACTTTTCTGTACATTTTGTATTTACAAGGGTGTTTATCTCATGACGTTACAATGTTTACACAGGTCATGAAATTGTAAATTCATTCTTTCAGGTGGTCTCCTGATCCATGTGGAACATTGTAGTTCCACAACTTCCAATTCTTTGGCAGGAACCAGAATCTCTGGGACCACAATAACATCAGGTACCTAATTAGGCACAGATAGTTCAGTGTCTGGTACCTCATTAACATCAAGTACTTCATTAGGCACAGGCAGTTCAGTGTCATCCACTCTGACAGAGACATCTGGCATGTCTATCCATGTGTGAACGACTTCAACAGGAACGACAGGTTCAACACTGGTTACAGGTGGAACATCATTTTGTTGGGGTATCTCCCTTCTTAAATAATCCACATGCTTGTGGGTGATCCAGCCCTCCACTTCTACGTGGTACAACAATGGTCTGGTCAAAGAGCTTACTTTACCAGGTAACCACTTCGGTCCTCCACCTAAATTCCTTACATATGCTGCTTCTCCAAAAGTAAATTGTCGCTCATGACTATGCAAATCATGAGTTACTTTTTGGTACCATTGACCTTTCTCCACCTGCCCCTCCAAATTGGGAAGTATTAGACTTAGTCTTGTCCGAAGATAGCAGTAACACTGTGGGTATTGCACCTGTCGTAGTGTGGGGGATTGTTCTGTAGTAAAACAGGATACGAGAAAGTTTAGTTTCCAATGATTCACCTGTCAACTTTTTCATTCCCACCTTAAAAGCTTGTACTGCTCTTTCTGCCAATCCGTAAGATGATGGATGGTATGGTGTAGTCTTCACATGGTTGATACCATTTAGGCTAACAAATCTTTGAAATTAAGTGCTAGTAAACATAATACCATTATCTGAGACGATTACTTCTGGCAATCCATGGATAGAAACGCTTCGGCTTAGTTTTCCTATAGCAGCACCTGATATTGGCAACTTAACCTCATATATGTCTAACCACTTGGAATGAGCATCTATAATCAGTAGAAACATGGTTCCAAGAAAAGGACCAATGTAATCTATGTGCAATCTCACCCAGGGCCTACCAGGCCACTCCCACGGGTTTAATATGACTGCCACCAGCAACTTCTGTCGCTGTTGGCATTGCACACATTGCTTAACCACCTTCTCAATATCGCCACCCATTCCTGGCCACCAAAGATAACTTCACACAATCAGCTTCGTTCTCGAGATTCCAGGGTGGGCACTGTGCAACTCTACTTAGAGTGGTTCCCTTCCTTGTGAAGGAACTAATACTCATGCACCCCATAATAGGATACCATCTTGACTGCTCATTTTGTGTCTAGTTGAAAAACGGCTTCAGTTCATCAAGGACTGGTTCCTGGGACCATCCATTTATCACCTGGTCTCTCACTTGAGACAGGACTGGATCACAATTCATCTAGTTTCTTATCTGCCTAGCACAGACTGGTGAGGAATCTAGGAAATTCATCGCTACTACGATCTCTTGGGGAATTGGGACATGCTTATTGCTCTCTTGCAAAGGAAGGTGACGTAGGGCTTTGGCATTGGCTATATGAATCCCTGGTCTATGCACAAAAGTGTATTCATATGCCGCTAATTAAGGGCCCATCTCTGAATTTTTGCAGAAGCTATGGGAGGTAAAGCCTTTTCCTCATTAAACAGATCCAAGAGTGGTTTGTGGTCTGATACTGTTGTGAAGTGTCGCCCATGCAAATATTTTGGAATTCTTTTTACACCAAAAATAGTCGATCTGAGAATATCCTTTCTCGTCTGTAGAAAGTGTCTTAGATACATAGCCTATCAGCCTCTCTGCACCATCATCCATCTTGTGAGATAGTACTGCTCCCACTCTATTGGGGGACCAACTCCATAGGTTAACACCAATTTCTCTGTCGGGTCGCAGTGCATTAACAAATTTGAAGAACACAAGAGCTCTTGCACCTTCATGTGGGCTTCTTCTTGGGTTGACTTCCAAACCCAATGTTTTTTTTCAGCAGTGAATGTAGAGGGGTTAGAACTGTTGGTAAATTTGGTGGAAACTGCCCATAATAATTTACCATCCCTAAAAAAGATTTAATTTCAGAGATGTTCTTAGGTGCAGGTGCCTCTCGAATAGCTTTAACCTTCTCTTCAACAGGGTGTAACCCTTGGGCATCTACCCAGTGGCCCAAATAAATAACTTCATTTGCCTGAAAAGTACATTTTTCCTTCTATAGGCACACTCCTGCTTCTAAAAGTTGTTTCAAAACTTCCTCCAGATTAGCCAAGTGTTCCATTTCCGTGAATCCAGTTGATTAGTACATTGTCCAGGTAGACCACAACTCAAGGTAGTCCTTGTAGCAAGCTCTCCATTGTCCTCTGGAAAATGGCACAGGACGAAGAAACCCTTTGTAGGTGTTTATGGTCACAAATTCTTTTGAGGCATAATCCAGTTCCGGTTGCCGACATATGTAACTCATCTCTAGTTTTGCACATACATTGTCCCTCCTGCTAGTTTATCATAGAGGTCTTCAATCTTGGGAATAGGGTCCTCTAGTATTCTGAGGTGTAATATACCTTTAAGATAAATGTTGTAATTGAAGATCACATGATCTGAGTATCCAATGACAGAGTAGCATGGGCTACCTCTGTAGAGTCATCTTGAGTTGGAGTCTGAAAAGTAAGGATAGAGTTTTGAGCTGTAAGCACACAAGTGTAACTGCTGAGCTCCTTTTGTAAATAAACAACATGTGTTTACTCTAACAATGATCTACTGATGTTCTGTACAGATTTGAAACATTAACTTTGTTTTTCTCTCTCCACAGATGCTGTCAGACCTGTTGAGTTTTTCCAGCATTTTCTGTTTTTATTTCAGATTTCCAGCATCTGCAGTTTTTTGCTTCTATACTGTTGTTCTATGTCTTGGTACCAACTTGGTCACCCTGATACAAGTATGCAACCCGGATCCCTTAGACCCAACAAACTAAAGGGCACATGATCAAGCAGATACCTGTCCAATTTGGCTGCTTTGTTGACCATTAGCTTATAGTCTGCATGGATCCAGACTGTCTGATCCAGTTTTAGATGCAGCCCACTCAGAGAAACGAACCATTTTTATGACACCCAGCCCCTCTAGCCAGTTCAAATCAGCGTCAACCTTCTCTCTCAAAGCATTTGGCATCGGTCTTGGTTTTCAAGAAGTGAAGAGTTGCTTCTGAGCCCTTTAAACCTTGGCCTGTAGGACTTTGATTTCCCCCAGTTCATCCTGGAAGACAGTGCCATTTTTTTTAGCAGCTTAGGCAGCCCACCTACTTGCAACTGGAAGATTTTGGACCAGTTTAATTTAATTTCTTTCAACCTAGAAGACTTGGTCCTTCACCTTCTACCACTACCACTGGTAGTTGTGCTGTTTTGTATGTATAATAAACAGGTACATTGGTAATACCCTTTACTTGGATTTCTTCGCCCGTATAATTTTTCATCTTGGCAGAAGTCTGTTCCAAATTTAACTTCTGAGCACCTTTATTTAAAGATCTGAAAGCGTGTTCTCCTGCTAGAGTAGAAGAAGCACCAGTGTCTACTTCCATTTATAAGGGTTTTCCATTCACCTGTAAAGTGCCAGTGCTTGGCTCTGTCTTCCCAGATTTCACATTGAACAAGGAATAAATGTCAGAATTGGTTGTTTCTGGTTCTTCTACATTATATAGTTCATTTGACTTTGTGTGTTGCCTGGAAGCCTATTTTTCATCCCGCTTTGCAATGTTTCAATATGTGCCCTCTTTTGTGACCAAAATAGCACTCTACCTCTTTAAATTGGTAACCTTTAGAAGTATGATTGTTTCCATGTTGATAACAATTAGTTTTTGAACTTGCTGCTGAGCTGTTTCCTCTAAGTTTTCGGTTAGCGGGGGTTGTTTCCCGCTTCATGGCGGAGTCCTGGCTTTTCACGCCATTTTTGGTCAACCATCCCTGCCCAACTAGGAGAACGGCACCACTTTGTGCACCTTGAATCGTTTGTGAATCCCTTACAGCGCTTTCCATCACAAGCGCCATTTCTAACACTTTCTTAATATCAAGATCCATTTCAGCCAGCAATCTTTGCTGAATAGTATCATCTTTCACACCACAGACCAAACAATCTCAGGGCATATCATTCAGGGTTTCACCAACATCACACCATTCCATTAGCTGTTTTAATTTTGCCGCTTAGGTAGCTTAGGTAGCCCCGGCTCCGCCGGGGCTTTATTCCATGGATTGAACTTGAACCTCTGCATTGAGGGTTTGGGTTGAAAATGTCCCTTAACGAGGTCTACTAATTCATTGAAGATCTTTGAATCAGGGGCACTAGGGGTCGTCAAGCTTTGAATTAAACTGTAGGTCTTGCTCCCACAAATGCTCAGAAGAATCGCTCTCCTCTTTTCCTCCCCTGTGATTTTGTTGGCTTGAAAGTAAAACCTAAGACTCTATATAGTGATAAGAATCACCCGTGGCTGGTTCAAAGGGATCATTCTGCCAGACTGTGGCACTTCGGATGAGTATATCTTCCTTTCTTTTTAATTATCTTAGGTACTCACAATCGCTGGGCGAGGGACAGCATCGGATCTGATTTATCCTCATTGCCAGTTTGTCATAGAGTTGATTTTCCAAGCAACTTATCTTGGTGGAAACCTTGAACTTTATTTACAAGACAGCAGCAGCAGCTACATGTGTGCATCTAACTCTATAACTAAAGAAGAACTCCCTCCTTGAGGTTCCTCACGCTACAAACTGATTGGTTTACACAGATCATGTGATCTTAGGGCACAAGATTTTTCTTAAAGTTACAGTCCTATGTTTATCAAAGCTATAATCACTACATTCTTCCCCTTTTAACTTTTCTGTACATTTTGTATTTACAAGGGTGTTTATCTTATGACATTACAATGTTTACACATAACAGCTACATGCGTGCATCTAACTCTATAACTAAAGAAGAACTCCCTCCGAGAGGTACTCCACGCTACAAACTGATTGGTTTACACTATTCACATGATGTTACAACACAGGATGTTTCTTAAACTTACAGTCCTACGTTTATCAAAACTATAATTACTGCAATGGCGGGTGCAGGAGAGGAAGGTCTAGGTATTAATAGGAGGAAGGTGTACTGGGGGAGGGTGAGATTGGGGGGTGCGGGGTGAAGGTGTTGGGGGGGTGAGGTTGGGAGGGGGAATGAGTTTGGCCAGGGGAAGAGGGAGTACAGGGGGAGTAGGGAGTTTGGTGGAGGAGGGTGAAATGGGGAAGAATGCTGCAAGTACGGAAGTAGGCGTAAGGGGGGAGGAAGGTGTAAAGGAGGGAGTTCAGAGGGGGGAAAGTGTCTGGAGGGAGGAGGAAGTTCAAACGAGGTCTGGAGGGGGAGGAGGTACAGGGGGAGGACGGGATGGGGTGGAGGAAGGAGTAAGGGTGGAGGAGGGAGTATGTGGTGCCAGGAGTAAACGAGGGTTGGAATATCCAAGCAAAAGTGCAAGGGAGGTGTCGGTGGAGTCAATGTCCTCCTGGGGGAGTAAACTCAGGGTGGGCATGGTAGGAGGGAATGGTGAGTGTGAGAGGGGGCAGAGGGAGTCGGTAAAGTGGGAGAGTGAGGTGCATTGGTACTGGTAGAAGGGGTAGCAAGGGTGGTTGGTGGGGACACGGAGGCAAACACAGACTCTGGGGATGGGAAGGAGGAGGTTCGATGAGGTCAATATGGATGGGGTGGGATTTTCATGAAGATAGGAACTGTACACATACAAAGCCCTGGACGTTTGTGATGGAGAAGGGTTTGGGTTTTAGGGTAACGGTTTGGAGGTCAAAGGTGATACGGGGGGTCGACTGTGACAGCGGAAAGGACATGGGTGACTGGGGGAGGGGAAAAGACAGGACAGTTTATGAAAAAATCTGATTACAACATGTATTTCAAGTTGCCCCAATCTCTCCTGCTGGTTGGGACCTTCCCAAGTGGAAACCTTCTACCGCTGGCTTTCCCATGGACTAAAACAATGACAATGAGGTCATACCATTAAATTCTCATGTTCCCAGGATTTGCAGGCTTCCCTCCAGAAACCACGAATCCCTGCCTCTCTTAAATAATGGAGCCCATGTTTCTCTTCTTAATCCTGTTTCACCGATAGAGATCAAAGGATTTTTCAACACAATGGTGAAGAGGCATTGTCCAGTTATTTCAATAAACTAACGAATTGTTTATTGTCTATCCTCTGGGGAGAAATAGGGTGTTCAGGAAGCAGTTTCCCCCAACTGAGTCTCAACAAGGGACAATGCATGAGATACCTGCACTTCACTAAAAATGTCCTCGCTGTTAGCACAGCTACATGCAGCAATCATTCAAATAAACAAAGTTACTGCATTTCCTGAGTCATGCATTAGAATCCCCATGCTCATTTTCAGAGACTATCCAATTTCATCAACCATTGTACTTCCAAGAAGACAACCTTAGCCATTGAAGAAGATTTTTTCTGTCATGGGCTCAATCTTGGGAATTGAAGCTTTGTCTCTCAAGAGCATGTTATTGAACGAGTCGTGTCTGTCATCAGAACAGTCTTGGGAATTAAAGTCGTGTCCCTCATGAGTACATGCTGAGAATTGGCTCTGCATCTTCGAGATAATAAATGAAAAGAATAACATCACCAGCCATTCTTTGCTCGATATATTCAAATCTTGGTATTTCACACTCATTTATCACATTTTTTTAAGGTAGCAGTCCTCTATTTAATTTAAATTTAATTTTTATTGAATTTCTTGAGAACAAAATGAGTATAGATGTATTTCCCTGAAAGTTCACATTCAGTCATTTGGGAGAAAAGGGAATTAACTGATAGAATCACAGCCACCCATGTTCACTGGGTATGTGATACAGAAAGGAAAAAAAATGCCTTGCATTAGCATAGTTCCATTTAATTACAAATAGCATGGCTTAAACATACTAAACAATGCAGACTGGATTCAAGAAAAGCCCGAGTGTCAGAACAGTGGTTATTTTCTCCCATTTCTTGACGTTATCAAGTGGGTAGTCTGTCAGTCAAATTCACATGAGTCCTGGGAGTTAAAATTGTTTGGGACTCAGGCTGGCTACATCAGGAGTGTTTGCCACTTGCCCTGCCTCCCACCTGTCTGATTTCTGCTCCAAATTAAAATTGGACTTATGGGTTGCTTTTATGTTTTCCTTTGCAGTCTGTTTAAACCCTCATGATTTATCAAGGATGTCTGGAATTTATGTAAATTATAATTAATACTGTCTTTCCATGCACATTATTGCTAATATTAATGGCAGTTAAAAAAAGCGACAATAATTGTTTTAAATTAAACAGCTATTAAATAGCAGCTTTAATCTTCTGGAGTAGACTTTCCTTTTGACCGGTGATAGTAGGTTCCACACGAGACACATTATGTTTCAAATTTACAACTTTTAAAAGGGAGACCTGCTGACTCAGTTGGCTAGGTGGTTGGTGTGTGGATCAAATTAATAGCAACAGCACAGGGTTGAACCCCATTCTGGCTGAGGTAGACTTAGGACCTGCCTCCTCACCCGGCCTATCAAAAAATTGTGGCACTTCTCCATGGTTTGGCAAAAAATTGCCAAGAACCTGTCTTCAGGCAGTGAACTCAAGAAGAATGAGAAGAAAAAGAAGAAATTGTAAGAATAAAATTCCAATGAGAGAACTTTGTGTGTTCGGGGTTATCTTCCATGGTGAATAGCAATATACACTTCGTCATGGGTTTAGAAAACTGTCTTTTAAATCCAATGCCTTTGAAGGATGAAAAACATAAAACGCATATGTTCATAACTCAAGCTTAGAGGAAATGTCAGCGAGTAACTGATCTGCAGCACAAAATATGGCCAGCGTTCTGCTGAGTGATGACTTGCTTTCCTTCTGCCTCAATAAGCTACTTTTGTTTGTCCCCAACTTTATTCAGCATTTCACTCAAATTTGATAATTAAAAAGGGGGTCAGGGTCTCCCTGGGCTATATACATGTAGACACTAGATAACAAGAAAAAGGACAAAGGGTCTCCATGGACTATATACATTTAGACAGAAAAAGAGATTAAATTCAGCACTTCCTCTTTCATGAGAAGGTATTTTCTTCATTAATTTATGGGCAGAATTTGGCATCGGCATGAGGGGGAAGGCCCAACACGCTGACTCGTAAAATGATGCACGATGACGTCAGGCATGTGTTCCGAGGTCACCGCGCAGTATCGCGATATTTCGGAGGGCAGGTGCTATGAGTTCTGAGGCGCGTCCGCCATTAATTAACGGGCCAGTTAAGGCCCTTGAGGCTGTAATACACAGCGATTTTTTGCAGGCTGTGCAATTTTCAGTGCATCGCACGTGCACAACGGGCAGGCGGGTAGGCAACATTTTCAAAAATGTCATCCATGTGCGGGATAAGAGGGGTGAGTAGGCCCGCTGATGCGAGTTGTTAGCACTTTAGTTTTTAAACTTACTGCTACTTGCTTGTGTGAACAGGACAGCTTCAATTCTCTTCAGAGCTGCTTTGACAGAAAGAACAGGCTTCAGTTGAGAACTCTGGAGGAATCATAACACTTGGGGCCTTGCAAGTATCAGACAGCTTATCCTTACCCTGGGAACTGGGATTGTGATCTCTGCTGGAGGCACCTCCTCTGAGGAGGAAGAGAGGGCCAAAAGGGCGAGGAGGCCAGGAGTCCATACTCAGCCTCCAGGGGAGCCACCTCTGGGAGGACAGGCGCAGGCACCAGGAGAGGGGTGGGGGGGAGCCAACAGGAAGTGCAAGGCAGAAGACGCCACTATCCTGCTGCCAGGGTATACAATGCAGCAATGCAGCTGCCTCTATATGCCTGAGGTGCAGTGCCGAAGGAGGCTCTTTCTCTCAAGGGAGACAGTCAACTATATCTGTCAGATGATAGGCCCTGTGATCAGCTCTAACTGTGTGGGTGGACACCCCATGCCAGTGGTGCTGAAGGTCCCAGTTGCCCTCAACTTTTATGCCTCCAGCTCTTTCCAGGGATCGGTAAATGATCTTTGTGGAGGCTCCCAATCAACTGGCCTCAGTTGTGTCAAGCCGGTGATAGACGCTCTGTTCAGGCGTGCATTGACTTTCATTCAATACGGCTTGGACGAGGCCAGCCAAGCAGAGCGAGCCAGAGGCTTTGCAGCAATTCCTGGGCTCCCCCATGTCCAGGATGCCATAGGCTGCACACATGTAGCCATCTAGGCACCAGCGGGTGAGCCCGGTGCCTTCGACAACAGGAAGGGCTTCCACTCCATGAACGTGCAGATAGTATGTGATCACAGGATGCAGATTCTGCAAGTCCATGCAAGGTACCCAGGAAGCTCCCTTGATACCTACTTCCTGAGACACTCCCAGGTGCTGGGGCTATTCAGTGCTCCAGCCCGGCTAGATGGATGGCTGGTGGGTGACAAGGGCTATCCCCTCAGAAGGTGGCTCATGATGCCTCTCCACCATCCAAGAACAGAGGCTGAGCAGTAGTACAATAGGAGCCACACCTCCACAAGGGCCGTAGTAAAGAGAACCATAGGTCTTTTGAAGATGCATTTCCGATGCCTGGACTGCAATACCCCCCAGATCATGTGTCACTGATAGTGGTTGCATGCTGCATCCTCCACAATCTGACACTGGAAAGGGGGGATGCAGTGGAGGAGGAAGATGTGGACACAGATGCTCTGGCTGCAGACAATGAGTCCAGTAATGAGTCCGAGGATGAGCACGCTCAGGAGAACACTGAAGGGATAGATGCCAACCTGGGCAACCTCCAGGGAGGCAGGGACATCCGGGAGACTTTGATCCAACGCTCCTTCAGCTTGTGTATCAAAGATGAACCTCCAACAGATGCCAGGGCTGCAGGCTCCGTGCTCGATTCTTGGGAGCAATATTGCCTGGATAGGAACATTAACTGAAGCTCAATGACAAACAAGTCACTCATAACATCATGGGTCCCCCTTCACCTGCAGAACTAATGAATCACCCAGAGGCTTGTTGAGAACCAAAGCATTTAATGATTGCATACTTGCATACAGAAATCAAAGTCCATTAAAATGTGTTCAGCAGCACACCTACATAAAAACAGCTGAAACGAGGGTCAAAAGAAAACCACCAATGATAAGCCCATGGTGTGCCTAAGATGATTTATGTTTATGTTTGTGGGTGCTATGTCTAGGTGCTCCCCCCTCGCTGGCATCGGCATTGGAGACAGCCTGTACACTCTGCTGTCCTGTTGGCCTTGATGCCCTCGGCGGGCATCCTCTGGCCCGTGGAGCCTGTGCTGGCCCCGACTGAGAGGGAGCAGCCAGTGGCAGCTTCATCAGATGTAACGGTCACTGGCAGAGGAGAGGAGGAGCTGCTGCCCTTAACCAAAGCACCCTGAGAGAAGCCTGCAGAGACAACCGGCAGCTCGTGCGCCAACGTGAGGTCGCTTTGGACCTCCCTGCTCACCATTGATGGATGGGCACCTAGCTGGGATACTGGGTGCCCAATCCATCTCCCACACTGACACTGACCACCTGAGGTCAATGCCACGTTGAAGGCTTACAGGTCCGAGCGCAACACCAGGAATCCCTGATTGTTCTCCTGAAGGAGCCTCTCCTTGAGAGTTGCCACTCTTTCCATGGAGGAATTATTGCACTCGGCCATGAGGGTGATTGCATTGCTCATGTTCTGCATGGACTCCTCCACAATGGAGACCATGGCACACATTCCCTCATGAATCTCCACCAGATCCTCCCGCACATCCTGCTGGACTTCCAACATCTGCTGCCTCAGGAACGACTCCAGACGCTCATCAACAGCCACTGACTGAGCATGATCCTGGCCCCCAGCAGTCCTCCAACTGCTGGCTTCCTGGGCACTCTCTGCCTCCACCTGCACCTCAAGCGAGTGTCAAGCGCCCTCACCACTATGCACCGAGATACTAACCAACAATCTTATTTCCACCAAGGTGCTGGTATCTGCGCTGGTGCCTGCCTGGCTGAGAGGGCGTGATGCTGGTGTGTTAATGTCTTCTGTGCCCTCAGGGGTCAGTGATGGTCCCTCTGCTTCCTGAGACCGGGCATGCCCTGGAGAGGCTAAAAGGAAAAACAAGGACCTTTGATTAGTTGAAGTCGTTACACTGTTATTGTGCATGCCTGGCACCCGGATCAGGATGTGCTCCTTCTTCCAATCAATGGGAAATCCATGAGGGATGCTGACATCAACACACAATATTTCTGTAAGTTCAGTAGTCTAGTTAAAAGGTTGGTAAGGTAACTGACTCAGCTTACTGTGCGACAGTTAACTGTCAGTCACCTGAAGCCTGATAATGACCTGAATAGGGGTTCATTACTATTTGAAGCTTAACTAACGGCGAGTAAAGTCAGCTCTATTTTAAGAAAGGGGCTATCTGGAAGCACGCTACAGTGTGCTTGCACATGAACAGGAGAGCGAGCACAACCTGAGTGGGGCACAGCCAGTGGTGCAGAGTGGGAATTCGGTGCATAGGGGATGAGGTGCTCTTTGCATTTTTTCCTTGCTATCCAACTTCTTAAACCTTCAGAGTGTGCTGCAGCAGTAAAGGCTACAAGGGAAAGGAATCACTGGTAAGTAGTGGGTATGATATTTACTACTTTAACCGCTTATCGTTTAAGGTCTTTTTGAGATTTACAGTTTGCATACTCTGCAGTAATGAGGATCAGGAAAGAAGGGCCCTAGAGTAATTGACTTAAAAGATTTAATTTAAAGGGATAGGTCATGGCAGGAGCGCTCAAAGCCATGGTGCGCTCCTCGTGCTCCATGTGGGAAACTGAGGACATTTCCAGTGCTCAGGACCAGCTTGTGTGCAGGAAGTGTGTCCAGCTGCAGTTCCTGGAAGCTCGGGTTTCAGAGCTGGAACGGCGGCTGGGGACAGTGTGGAGAATCCACGAGTCTGAGAGCATCATGGATAGCACGTTTAGAGAGGTGGTAACACCGCAGATGAAGGGACTTGAGGAAGGAAGAGAATGGGTGACCACCAGGTAGTCCAAGAGAAACAGGCAGGTAGTTCAGGAGTCCCCTGGGGTCCTGCTCACAAATCGGTATTCCATTTTGGAGGCTGATGAGGGCGTTGGTTCCTCCAGAGAATGCAGACAGAGCCAAGCTTTTGGCACCACAAGCAGCCTGTCTGTACAGGAGGGGAGGAAGGGAGGAAGAGCAATAGTAAAAGGGGATTCTATGGTCAGGGGAACAGATAGGCACTACTGTGGCCGTCAACGTGACTCCAGGATGGTATGTTGCCTCCCTGGTGCCAGGCCCTTGGATGTCACTGAACGGCTGCAGGGCATCCTGAAGGGGGAGGGTGATAAGGCAGAGGTCATGGTACATGTTTGTACCAATGACATAGGGAGAAAGGGATGAGGTCTTGCATCAAGAATTCAGGGAGTTAGGCAGTAGACTAAAAAGCAAAATCTCTTGGGCTGTAATCTCTGGATTATTCCCAGTGCCACATGCTAGCAAGCTTAGAAATAGGAGAATAGCACAGATGAATATGTGGATTAAAAGTTGGTGCAGGAGGGAGGGTTTTAGATTCCTGGATCAATGGGACCATTTCTGGGGAATGTGGGACCTGTACAAGTGGGATGGTCTACATCTGAACCAGAGTGGGACTAACATCCTTGTGGGCGGGTTTGCTAGTGCTGTTGGGAGGAGCTTAAACAGATTTGGCAGGGGGAGGGGACACAGAATGTTAGCAGAATAAGGACACATCATAATACAGTAAAACAATCAAGTTAGAGGGAGTACAGATGCAATAAGCTTCAAGAGAGTAAGGCAAGGCTGGATGGCCTCTATTTTAATGCCAGGAGTATTACACCAGATGAGTTAAGGGTGAGGATTAACATGTGGAATTGTGATATAGAAGCCATCACTGAGAAGTGGTTGAGGGAAGGGCAGGATTGGCAGCTCAACATTCCGGGATATAGAATCTTCAGGCGAGACAGGGGAGGGGGTAAAAGAGGAGGAGGTGTTGCATTATTAGTTAAGGATTCAGTTACTGCAGTAAGGAGAGATGATATCTTGGTGGGAGCATCGAATGAAGCTTTGTGGGTAGAACTGAGGAATAAAAAAGGGGCAACCACATTATTAGGAGTTTATTGTAGACCCCCAGATAGTCAGCGGGAAATTGAAGAGCAAATATGTGCATAATTTGTGGAGGTGTGTAAAAACAATAACAATAATTATATTAGGTGATTTCAACTTTCCCAACATTAATTGGGATAGAATAGTGTTAAGAGCTTGGAAGGAGTGGATTTCTTGAAATGTGTACAGGAGAACTTTTTTGGTCAATATATAGAGGGTCCAACAAGGGACAGCGCAGTGCTGGACCTAATTCTGGGGAATGAAGCTGGACAAGTGGCTGAGGTGGTGGTGGGTGAGCATTTTAGCGATAGCGACCACAACATGGTACAGGTTAAGTTTGTTATGGACAAAGAAATCGACAAGTTGCAAAAAATTGTTTTGGATTGGGGGAGAGTGGATTTTAGTAAAATAAGGCAGGATCTGACCAAGGTAGACTGGGAACAGTTACTTGTGGGGAAATCTACAAAGGAACAGTGGGGGATGTTCAAAAAGAAAATGGGAATGGTACAGGCTCAACATGTTCCCTCTAGGGTGATAGGAAGGAGTGACAAGCCCAGAGAACCATGGATGGCCAGAGATATTCAGATTATGATGAGAAGGAAAAGAGAGGCTTTTAGCAGGTACAAGGGAAGCAAATCAGCGGAGGCATTAGTAGAGTACAGACAGTGCAGGGTGGAGCTTAAGAAAGCAATTAGGAGAGCAAAGAGGGGATATGAGAAAGCTCTGGCTGGTAAAAGTAGGGAAAATCCCAAGATATTCTATAAGTATATCAATGGGAAGAGGATAACCAGGAAAAGAGGGACCAAGGGGGCAATCTATGGGTGAAGCCAGAGGACATCGCTAGAGTGTTGAATGAATACTTCACCCAAGAGAATGAGGATGAAGGTATCGAACTCGGGGACAGAGACTGCGAGGTTCTTAAGCAAATTGATATAAGGAGTGACAAGGTTTTGGAGGTGTTGGCAGGCTTAAAAGTGGACAAATCTCCAGGTCCAGATGATTTGTGTCCCAGGCTGCTGAGGGAGGCAAAGGAGGAGATCGCAGGGCTTTTGACCCAAATTTTTAATTCCTCTCTGGCCACGATGGGATGTGCCAGAGGACTGGAGAACAGCTAATATGGTTCCACTATTTAAGAAGAGTTGTAGAGATAAGTCAATGCTTATCTGAACTGCAGGCCAGTGAGTCTCACGTCAGTGGTAGGGAAACTATTGGAGAAATTTCTGAAGGAGAGTATCTATCTCCACTTGGAGAGGCAAGGTTTGATCAAGGATAGTCAGCATGGCTTTGTCAGAGGGAGGTGATGCCTAACAAATTTGACTGAATTTTTTGAGGAGGTGACCAGGTGTGTAGATGAGGGCAGTGCAGTTGATGTAGTTTATATGGATTTCAGCAAAGCCTTTGACAAGGTCCCACATGGGAGATTTATAAAGAAGGCAAAGGCACATGGAATACAGGGTAATTTGATAAGGTGGATTTAAAATTGGCTTAGTTGTAGGAGGCAGAGGGTGATGACGGAAGGATGCTTTAGTGACTGGAAGCCAGTATCCAGAGGCATACCACAGGGATCTGTGCTGGGTCCCCTATTATTTGTCATTTATATAAACGACATAGATGATGTAGGGGGGTAGGATTAGTAAGTTTGTGGATGACATAAAGATTGGCCGGGTGGTTAACAGTGAGGTTGAGTGTCTTGGGCTACAGGAAGTTATAGACGGGATGGTCAAATGGGAAGATAATTGGCAGATGGAATTTAACCCTGAAAATTGTGAGGTGATACACTTTGGAAGGAGTAATTTGACAAGGAAGTATTCAATGAATGACATGGCACTAGGAAGTTCTGAGGAACAAAGGAACCTTGGCGTGTGTGTCCATAGATCTCTGAAGGCAGAGGGGCATGTTAGTGGGGTGGTGAAAAAGGCATATGGGACACTTGCCTTTTTCAATTGAGGCATAGATTACAAAAGTAGGGAGGTAATGTTGGAGTTGTATAGAACCTTGGTGAGGCCACAGCTGGAGTACTGTGTACAGTTCTGGTCGCCACATTATAGGAAGGATGTGATTGCACTGGAGAGGGTGCAGAGAAGATTCACCAGGATGTTGCCTGGGATGAAACATTTAAGTTATGAAGAGAGTTTGGATAGACTTGGGTTGTTTTCGTTGGAGCAGAGTAGACTGGGGGGGGCGACCTGATCAGGGTGTACAAGATTATGAGGGGTACGGACAGGGTGGATAGGGAGCAGCTGTTCCCCTTAGTTGAAGGGTCAGTCACGAGGGGACATAAGTTCAAGGTGAGGGGCAGGAGGTTTAGGGGGGATGTGAGGAAAAACTTTTTTACCCAGAAGTTGATGACGGTCTGGAATGCGCTGCCTGGGAGGGTGGTGGAGGCGGGTTGCCTCACATCCTTTAAAAAGTACCTGGATAAGCACTTGGCATGTCATAACAGTCAAGACTATGGGCCTTGTAAATGGGATTAGGTAGGTAGGTCAGGTGTTTCTCACGTGTCGGTGCAGACTCGATGGGCCGAAGAGCCTCTACTGCTCTGTGATTCTGTGTTTCTGTGTGATTCAGTTAATAGTGGAATGTATGCACTCACAGACATTGTGACCTCAGTGCATGGCACTCTGACCTCCCAATGACACCCCAACCTCGCTGCAGCTGATTGACCTGAGCGCATGGCGCCTCTCCAGCTCAAGTTCCTCCTGCTTGTATCTGGCGATGATGAGAAGATGGGGCTGCCCTCCATCAGTCCACAGCCACTCTGTGTTATTGTGGGCTGCCTTCTCCTGAAAGGAGAGAGGACCATTGATTAGTCCACCCTGTACCTGCATTGCCATTGCAGCCTGGCCACCCCCACCTGAGTGAAACATTGCAGAGCGCATCCGATTCGTGACCCTGGAGCCGACATACACTCAGTCCAAGCAGCCAGTGCTGACCCCCTTGCCCAGATGCTGCCTCCATCACATTTGCCTCTCACACTAAGACCTTCCAAACCCACGAGCACCACCAACTAGAACGACAAGGGCAGCAGATGGATGGCTGCACCACCACCTGGAAGTTCCCCAGTGAGTCACTCAGCATCCTGACTTTGAAATGTTTCTCCACTCCAGCACTGTCGCTAGGTCCAGATCCTGGGACTTGCCCCCTAACAGCACTGTGGGAGTACCTGCACCACATGCAGCGGATACAGAAGGCAGCTCAGCACCACCCTCTTAGAGGCAACCAGGGATGGGCAATAAATACTGGCCCACCCAGCGAAGGCCACATCCTGTGAATGAATGAATACAGAAACAACATTCTGAGTTGGGGGTAGTGCCAACCTAACTGCTGTGCTAAGTGACCCATGCCAACAAGGGACTCGCCCTTCCCAATTGCAAGAAGTCATTAAACTGCTTGCAGCACTGCACCCAGGCGCGTCTCACCACATGGTAGAAGCTGACCCTTTCTGCCACCTCCTCCCAGGCGTGCTTCATCATATGGGAGGGCCTCATTCTCCTGTCCCTTGGCACTATGACATCACGCTGTGCCGCCACTTCCTCGAGGAGTGCAGAGAGGCACTCATCTGAAAATCTCAGGGCACACTGCCCTCCTGCCTGGCCTGCTCTCTGACAGCGCTGTCTGGCATCCTCCTGTGTAACATCGGTAGCAACCTTTGGAAGGCTGCCTGCACCGTTTTTGAATGGGCCGCCGGGTCGCCACCGGACCCAGCGTTCATTGGACTCCCGCCGCCGCCTACTTCTTCCCGCTGTTCTCGGGAGCCGCGAATCAAATTGGGTGGGCCTTAATTGGCCCGCCCGTGTTAAACGGCTGTGCAGAGCCGATCGCGCGCAGTGATCAGCTTCGCGCCCACCCATGCCCAATCCTGCCCAGCCCACCCGCCATCAGTAAGACCCTAGCCCCATGCTGTGATTTGACGTCTCACCAGATGCTTTTTTTTCCCAATATCTAGCAGAAAAGTTATCTTGCATAAGCATGTGTGAGCCAAGATATAACCTGGGTGAACATTAGATGTGCTTATTGGGCAGAATGCTCCCCCCATCGGGGAGGTTGTGCGGGGGCGGGCGAGAGCGGGCACGAACCCAATCGGCTCCCCCGATCAGACCTGCGCCACCATTTTATGTGGGCGGGCCAATTAAGGCCCAGCCAGCGTGACGTGCACCCAGAAGTGCTGAGCACTCCCTGTGTGGGTAGGGAGGGATTCCCTGAGTTAGGGCCTGCACTCTTTCACGCATGCGCACAAAATAGCGCACAAATCTCCAAGTCACAGAGGTGCCTCAGGGAGATTAGTTTACGTTTTAAACATCTAAATAAAGAAATTAAAGGCTTTTAAAACATGTCCCCTCATGTGACAGTGTCACATGAGCTGGGACATGTCAGTGAATTTTTAAAAAATTTTTTATTGAATTTTTAAACACGTCATGAAATAATGGGAGCTGATGAAATGAGAGAGGAGGTTATGGAGTCTTTGACCACAATTTTAAGTCCCTCTTAGAGATACAAGTTGTGTCAGGGAATTGAAGGTTGGCCAATATAACACCTCTATTCAAGAGAGACCATTGAATTAAGGTAACTAAAGAACAGTTGGTCCCACACTATTTGTGGGAACATTAGATTCCATAATGTGAGGAAAAAAATGAATGAACCTTTAGAAAGCATGAGTTAACTGACAGCATACAGTGCAGAGTTATTAAAGTCAAGTCATGTTTGACAATTTTAATAGAGCTCTTTGAATGAGAACTAAAAACTATTACAAAGATAAAGTTTAAATTGTCTGTCATGGTTATTATTTGTTCATGGCAAACCAAGCAGCCACTTTCAATTTACTTCTGGTTTCCTGAAGGCAACTAGTAATTGTGCACTCCAGCTTGCATTTGGAGCACAACTGGTCTTATCATCCACCATCATCCTAGAGAGCAAGGACAAGATACCATTTCTTTACTCAATGATAAGCTACCTCCTCAAAAAACCCACTGCTTCCCCCTATTTTAAAATCTCTAGATTAAGACCACCTATGTTGATGCCTCAACAGACAGCTCTTCTTCCTCCTTCCCAGGTGCCAACCACTTCACAACCCCAACCTATCATAGCCATGAACCCCTGTCTCTCCCATATACCAACTACCATGTCCAACATTTATTTCATGTCTCCATGACACCACCCACCTTCTAAACAATGATTGCAATGCCATTAATGGCTTTATCTATTCAACAGTGATGATCTTAGTCTCAAAACCACTTTTATCATAAAAATAGCACACACTTGATTAGTCCATCCTTTCCGCCCATCGTTCAGTCTCTAACTCTGTTATTCTTGTTCAAGGTCTTTATAAATGTATCAGCTGTGGCTCAGTGGTAGCACTCCACCACCTGAATCAGCAGGTTGTGAGTTCAAGTCCTATAGTTCTGAGGCTTGAGCACAAAATTCAGGCTGATACTTCAATGCAGTGCAGAAGGCATACAGCACTGCTGGAAGTGCTATCCCTTGGATGAGGCATTAAACTGAAACCCCATCTGCCCTATCAAGTGAAAGATGTCATTATGGCATATTCCCAATCCTTTCTTTATATTTGCTCATGTGAGTGTCACTGGCAAGGTCGGCATTTTTTGCCAATCCCTAATTGCCTTTGAGAAGGTGGTGGTAAGTTGCCTTCTTGAATTGCTGCAGTCCATATGGTGTATGTACACCCACAGTGCTGTATTTAACTTGCGATTGTTCAATAAATGAAACCACAGTATCAAGGGAAAACATTTCCTCGATGTGATTTGTGTAAATTGTAAATGTAATCTTTATAAAGGACTTCAGAATTTTATTACATATTACCCATAAAGAAAATTTCCCTCACAGGGTACCACCGTTAGGCCTCAGGTGGCATGTAGCTGGAGGGGAGAAGCTTTTGAAAAACCATTTGGTCTTCTGCTCTTCAAGTCAGTATAATTGGTAACTGTGAAGGCAGAAAAATAAAATCAAACTCATGACAGTCTTTGATTAATGAGTCACAGTACACAGTTAAGACAATCACTCTCACACGCCAAGGACGGCGTTGGGAGGATTAAAAAAAAATTTAAACACTGATAATTTTTATAAACCTTGTGGAATTTCCATTCTGTCAGCTGAAGGTGGGAATCATTTCTGATGATGCGTTGAGGGTGAAATTATAGCATTGAGCATTTAGAAAAAGCAAATTAGTACCTCGCTGTGGTAGTAGCAGTTAAACACAGACTGCTGTCTTATCATTTATTCATGGTATATTAGCTAGTAATTTAATGCCAACTGAAAAGGCTGTCAGTGCATTCTCAGAGATAAATGATACACAATTATCCTGTCCCCAGAGAGAGCTCCACCGCTGATCAGCAAATCCTACACGAGGCAAACATGGCGAGGAGGAATAGACGCACCACTCCTTCTCTGTCACACTGGCCAAGATTACTGGGAATCTGAAAGGATCACTTTTCAACCATTTCCTATCTTCAAAGAGCCAGCTGATGTTACTCATCATCTCCTGATTGAAACAATAGTTGAGATAAAAGTGATTGGATTGTGTGTTAATTTCTGTGTCTTTTTCTCTTGAATGTCAGACAGGATTTCTCTGTTGCTGAATGCCATGCTTTGTAAGGCAATAAGTCCAGACTGTAATGGAGTCATAATACTGATTAACTCCCTCAGTGCTGAATTTCTACAAACCGTTAATCAGAAGGTTTTATCGCTATACAATTAGAGAAAGACTTTTCTTTAAATTTGCAACACTCAGCAAAGCTCTAGAAAGGATATTTAGCTGAATATCCTACCATGTACTCTAATTGCTCAATGCTACCACTCTTACAACTCCCTGTGGAGCATTAGACTGAAAGCTGATTGTTAATTCCCATCTGGCACTCGATGGGCCACTTTGGGCGATAATTAGGGTTTGTCAGGTGGGTGTGAATTTAGGCTTCGATGTTTGAATCTCAAATATTTGCAAAAGGAAAGATAAAATCCAAACTTAAAGCTGAACATTAAAGCAACAGTACAAAAACAGAATTACCTGGAAAAACTCAGCAGGTCTGACAGCATCGGCGGAGAAGAAAAGAGTTAACGTTTCGAGTCCTCATGACCCTTCAACAGAGTTAACGTTTCGAGTCCTCATGATCCTTCAACAGAACTGAAGTTCTGTTGAAGGGTCATGAGGACTCGAAACGTTAACTCTTTTCTTCTCCGCCGATGCTGCCAGACCTGCTGAGTTTTTCCAGGTAATTCTGCTTTTGTTTTGGATTTCCAGCTTCCACAGTTTTTTTGTTTTTATTATTAAAGCAACAGTACATGGCTCAAAATAAGAGCAATAATCCATGCTGCTAAACTTGCATAAGGTTAAAGAACATTCTGACTTATACTAAAATCAGGGAAAATAAACAACGGTACTGTGATTTCTACATTTCTGCAATTCTGGCCACTCGAGCATCCCCAATTTTCTTTGCTCCAACATTGTAGGCTAGGCTTTCTGCCTAGCCCATAAGTTCAAGAATTCCCACCCTAAACCTCCTTGCTTCTCTACCTCTGTCTCCTCCTTTAAGATTCTCTTAAAGCTTATTCCTTTGACCAAGCTTTTGGTCACCTGTATTAATATTTCCTTATGTTGCTCAATGATAAATTTGATTGAAAATGGCTCCTGTAACGCACCTTTGGACATTTTGTCATGTTAAAGGTGCTTCATAATGCAAGTTGTTGTTTATAGGGTTATAGACCATTGAATGTAACTTTTAGGAAATCACCTCATACATGATGCACTAGGCTGCTAGCCATCAAATAGATCATATCAACAAAATCCACATACATCACAAGACAAGGATGGACATTGCCTCCAGGAGGCCAATTAACCCCCTGCTTAACTAGAGTTCAGACAGAAGAATCACCTTCACAAAGCTACTTAAATGAATTGCTACAGCTCTTTCACTGAACATACAGCAACTGAGCAGGACAACCACATCGGAATTCACCCATGACATGTTATATCTGCCAGGTCACATTCCTCCCACTCCCTGACACACATACACTGAAGTATGAGGAATGGCGCAGATAAACCACCAATGCCAACATTGTCAGATGTCTCGTTCAATTAAATAGAAATTTCAGACTGAGGGAATGCAAATACCTCTCTCTGTCTCTCTCCATCGGCCTCTGTCTCTGATTCCCTGCATTTCCATGTGCACAAAACATTCTTTGCCTGGGGTTAAAACCACATGGTGAGTTTTTCATAACAAAGTTATTATTGCATTTGTACGTGATTCCTTTGGCTGTTATCTTAATGATAGCATAAACTTGTTCATCTTCATTAAAACACCAGGCATTTTTAAAATGAACACATTAAAATGCTCATTATTAAATACTGCCCAGTGAAATTTCAACCCCAGAGAAAGAAGTGGTGCTAACCAAAACAGAAAGGGAAACTTTGATGCAGAGGTACAGAGAAAATACCAAATATTATTACCATCAATTGTGCTATCCCCAGGTCTTGGAGAAGAGACATAGGCTGGTGAGCGAGCCAGAGACATGCAATGGAAATTTTAAAAATTCACTACTTTAACATAGGTAGAATTCTACTAGATGTTCTACTATGTGTAACTGAACAGATAGAGCAAAGTAATCAAAATTATAGGAGAAAAAATAAAATCAAAATACTGCGGATGCTGGAAATCTGAAATAAAAACAAAAATAGCTGGAAAAGCTCAGCAGGTCTGACAGCATCTGTGGAGAGGATGACAGAGTTAATGTTTCGAGTCCATATGACTCTTCATCAGAACATTTTCCTTCATCCCTCTTCCTGCTGGGGGTGAGACTGGATGTGAGCGTGGTTTGAAAATAGCATGGTCAGATGGCGTGTTTGTCTACTGATGCCTCCGTGGCATGCTGGAATATTTAAAGGGAGAGCAGGGATGAGGCTAGCTGGCAGCCCGCAGGCCTCTGATTACGTCCCGCTCATTGAAGAGCCTGTTAAAAGCTGGAGAAGGACAGAATCAAATTTTCAACGCTAATAACAGGAAACTGGACGGTCTGAGGCACATTGACGCACAGCTGTCAGGAGCATAGCGGAGAGCCATTGTTGAATATGGCTGCCGATTTAAAGTCTTGTGGAAGAAAAGATAGTCAACTGAGGCGATCATCAATGGCACAAAGTTGCCATTTCTTGAACAGTACAGATTAAGTACATGAGGAGTGCAAGTTTGGGCACTTGTTTGGGCCATGAGGCTGCTGGCTGTCCGCTCTCCTGTCTGATTGTTTCCTCCATGTAATGGCAAGCTCAGTCGTGCATGCCCAGCCACGGCTGCCCTCTGCCTTTGAAAAACACCCATCAGGGCTCGTTCCTACCTCCAGGCAGCTCCTGGTGCAACTAATTAAACATTAAATTCGTCTCCAGCCCAATTAGGTCCGCTGAGGCTACAGGAGGATGCAAGATCAGAACTGTGACAGAAAGGGACGAAATTAAAAAACAGATGCTTAATGATCAAGAAAATGAAAAAACAAATCAGCCAGGATGTCTGGACTTCAACAATTGAAGTTGCCTTTATGGAGGAGACTGTACTGCATTGGTCTATAACAATTTTTTGAATTTAGGGCCAATGAATATCACACCTTAGTGTCTGTAACACTCAAGGGAGATCAGCACACTTTCTTTGTACTGCCTGGGATATAACTGTGAAGCAATCTAAAACCATTAGAAGGATACAACCTCACACATTAAAGTTCAGATTACCAGGGGAGAGATACTTCAAAATCATTGAAGCTGGCCTAAAACCCATAAATAAAGATGACATGCAAAGCCACACTCAACCCCACAGCATCACACAAGGCTTTTATACAGCTTGAGGCCAGTGCATTGTGTAGAACTGTAACATGGGTTCTATTTTCAATAATCGTAAAGATTCTTTTTAAGAGCATGTTTGCTGCACAAGATGAGAGATGACAGGTTAGAAAGTGAATTTTACACTTCATGCCAAGGGACAACAAAGGATGGCACTGGCATACGCTTCAGTTCTCTCTGCTGTGAGCTTAGCCTTGCTGCTCAGATAAAAGGGTCCTGGATAATAGTTGATCACTCATTAAATGTGGGTGAGAATTATGAGTATATGAAACGCATATAGGATTACAGGTTGTTTTCAAAAATTGTTGAGTGCAAGAAATTCTCGGACTATGAAAAGATGTAGTGCAACAGTAGGGGAGCCCCTGGGTCATTTGTCTATGATCATGGGCAGGGAGATAGGCTGAAAGTCTGCAGGAAAAACAATTGGAGTCCATAACAAAAATAAAAATACCTGGAAAAACTCAGCAGGTCTGGCAGCATCTGCGCAGAAGAGCACAGTTAACGTTTCGAGTCCAAATGACCCTTCAACAGAACTAAGTAAAAATAGAAAAAGGTGAAATATAAGCTGGTTTAAGGGGGGGGACAGGTAGAGCTGGATAGAAGGCCAATGGTAGATGGAGGTAGCCAAAAGATGTCATAGACAAAAAGGACCAAGAGGTGTCGAAAGTGGTGATATTATCTAAGGAATGTGCTAATTAAGGGTAGAAAGCAAGACAAGCAAGGCGGGTGGGTTGGAGTGAAGGGACAGGATCGAAATAGGCTAAAAGGCAGAGATAAAACAATGGATGAAAATACATTTAAAAGTAATGGAAATAGGTGGGAAAAGAAAAATCTATATAAGTTATTGGGAAAAAAAGGGAGATCGGAAAGGGGGTGGGAATGGAGGAGAGAGTTCATGATCTAAAATTGTTGAACTCAATATTCAGTCCGGAAGGCTGTAAAGTGCCTAGTCGGAAGATGAGGTGCTGTTCCTCCAGTTTGTGTTGAGCTTCACTGGAACAATGCAGCAGGCCAAGGCATGAGAGCAGGATGGTGTGTTGAAATGGCAAGCGACAGGGATGTCTGGGTAATGCTTGTGGACAGACCAAAGGTGTTCTGCAAAGCGGTCACACAGTCTGCATTTGGTCTCTCCAATGTAGAGGAAACCGCATTGGGAGCAACGAATGCAGTCGACTAAATTGAGGGAAGTGCAAGTGAAATGCTGCTTCAGTTGATAGGAGTGTTTGGGCCCTTGGACGGTGAGGAAAGGGGAAGTAAAGGGGCAGGTGTTGCACCTTCTGCAGTTGCATGGAAAGGTGCCATGGGAGGGGTTGAGGTGTTGGGGGTGATGGAGGAGTGGACCAGGGTGTCCCGGAGGGAATGATCCCTGTGGTATGCCACCAGCGGGGGTGAAGGGAAGATGTGTTTGGTGGTGGCATCATGCTGGAGTTGGCAGAAATGGAGGAGGATGATCCTTTGAATGTGGAGGCTGGTGGGGTGATAAGGGGACAAGGGGGACCCTATCATGGTTCTGGGAGGGAGAGGAAGGTGTGAGGGCGGATGCGCGGGAGATGGGCCGGACACGGTTGAGGGCCCTGTCAGCCACTGTGGGTGGAAAACCTCGGTTTAGGAAGAAGGAGGACATGTCAGAGAAACTGTTTTTGAAAGTGGCATCATCAGAACAGATGCAACGGAGGCTAAGGAACTGAGAGAATGGGATGGAGTCCTTACAGGAAGCGGGGTGTGAGGAGCTGTAGTCGAGGTAGCTGTGGGAGTCGGTAGGCTTGTAATGAATATTTGTGGACAGCCTATCACCAGAGATTGAGACAGAGAGGTCAAGGAAGGGAAGGGAAGTGTCAGAGATGGACCATGTGAAAATGATAGAGGGGTGGAAATTGGAAGCAAAATTAATACATTTTTCCAGGTCCAGACGAGAGCATGAAGCAGCACCGAAGTAATCATTGATGTACCGGATAAAGAGCTGTGGGAGGGGGCCGGAATAGGACTGGAACAAGGAATATTCCACATATCCCATAAAGAGTCAGGCAAAACTGGGGCCCATGTGGGAACCCATAGCCACACCTTTTATTTGGAGGAAGAAATGATGGAATCCATCATTTGTCGACCTGGAACACCTAGACACAATGCGAGGAAGCAAGGAAGTTATGACAGACATTTATAAAACATTGGTTCGGCGTCAACTGGAACATTGTTTCCATTTCTTGGCAGCATACATTAGGAATGATGTGAAAGTTTTAGGGATGAATAGTCCGGGGGCTGGATGGTCCCCACCAGCCCCCGCCCACCCCTCTGGACACCAACGGTGACATGGAGTTGATATGCTCCGTGCTAACATGCCCTACAGCCATAAAGCGCTGCGGGGCAGACTAATGAGGGCCGAGTGACACCATCGTCCCTCATTAGGGCAGATGCCCCACTCTCTGGCACTGCTGGCCAATCCGATAGGCCGGCAGCCCCATCCATCCCGGCAGCACCAAGAAGGCATCAGTGAGTGCTGCTGGTGAAGAAAGGGCCCCAAGACCTTGGATGCTCGGAGCAGGAAAGTCCAGGTTCTTGGGCCAGGAGGGTTTGAGTAGATTAGGTGGAAAGGCAGGGAAGGGAGCAGGTAGGAAGGAAAGTAGGGGTTTTCAACCCAATGGGGCTGCCCCGTAATCAGCAAAGGGCAGCTCCTGAAGAGCAACACCTACCCCTTCCTACCCACCCTTTAATCACTTCAGGTCAAAAAACATTCCTGCCCTGCTGCCCAAACCAAACATTTTATGGTGTGGGCAGCATATTATCAGGGTCAATTGGCATAATAACAAGCCTAATTGACCCTTAATGGCAAGCGAGCTGTCAATTTTGGTGCCTGACGGCCCCCCTCCCCTGCCATATTATGGGGGTGAGCTTGGGTGTGGCTGGGAAGGTGGTGAGGTGGGGACCTGGGTGGGCACCCGCACCCCACCCCCAGGGCAGTGGAGGCAGATTCAATAATAGCTTTCAAGAGGGAATTGGATAAGCACTCGAAGAGAAAATTGTCAAGGTCACAGAAAAGGGCAGGGGTCAAGGACTTGCTAAATTGCTCCTACAGAGAGCTTGCATGGACCCAACAGGCCAAATAGCCTCCTCTGTCCTGTTACCATTCTGTAATTCTATGATTGAGAACTGTATGTTCGATTCCTGATAGCCAGGCAGTGACAGATAGAACTGGAGCCTAATCTTTATTCAGTTATAAGCTTTTATTTACAGAGACTGACATTATAAAATACACTGTTTCAGTCTGCTCCTCTCTACAGAGCATAAATGAATCCGAGTTTATGTCCACCACCTGAATACAATTAAACACTCAATTAGCATGTAATTATCACCAGGGCTGTGAGAACTATCAGCAGAGTCCACGGGAAAAATCGTCCCAGATTTGCACAATGCAGTGGGGAAAATTACATTTTATCCGTCGGCTGCTCACACCATATCATCCCAATCCCACTGCATTAATTATGCATTCCTGGGAAACACATAATTTCCATGGCGGGCAGGCTATCATTCGCCTGCCACACCATCACACCAGACGCCATATTTAAATTGCAGCCGTGGGCACGGCTCTCTGTGCTTCCAGCCCACTTTCATAAACAATTTTCTCCCATCAGTGGTTCATCCTTCTCATCGAGTCCTTTTTGACCGGGATAAATTTTTGCTGAGCTTTATGAAATATCTACTTAAATGTCTGCCGCTGCTCATCCATTCATCTTCACTTTAGTCTATTTTCCCAGCCCGCTTTAGACAACTTACTTCATACCTCTTTAATTGCCCTTATTTAAGTTGAGGACACTGGAAGGTGGGGGAACATCATGCAGAGCTGTTGGAAGCCCTCAACAGAATGGCACGCGAGTCAGAGGATCCCTCCCACCTGCTCTCTGTTGAAGTGGTGCCCACATGTGCATGTATGGAGGTCTCCATGGGGAGGATGGTGGATGCCATGGACACCCTGGTCCAGCAGAACACGGAGATGTGTGCAGACCTGCACTCCATCATAGGTGAGTTCCTGCAGTGGTGACACGAGAGGGAAATGGGGCATTTTGCGTCCCTCCAGGTGCTCCTTCCCCTCATGGTGTCAGGCCGGGGCCTCCGTGCATCAAAGGGGGAAGGAGAGGCAGCTGTACACCCCTGGGTCATCCACTCAGTAATCTCGGAGGCTGTCCTGTCCCTCCGAGTCCCCTTTGCCTGTGACCCCCCTCAACCTTGTCCTCTGTCACCGCAGAGGGGGCAGCTGGCCCACAGGAGGGCAACCAGAGCAAGCCAGGGCCCCCCAAGGCCTCAGCTCTCCAGAGGACACATACCAAAGGCATCAGAGGCAACAGGGCCAACCACTGCATAGGCTGTCCCTGCCCTTGCTGCGGATGTCAGGGCAGCACCTAGAAGTCTAAAAGTCTAAAGCGTTCAAAAATTAAATTCTGATCAGTTGGTTGCATGTGTGAACACATTTTGTCACTTTACAATCTGGAAATATATGCACTTTCACTGAATAATGGTAATGGTGTCTTTCAACTTCATTGACAAGATTCACAAGTGCTCCCTCTGCAATCCCCCCATAACTAGCAGTTCAGCTTCATGCAGCCAGACCACGAGTGATTCTGGAGGGAGAAGTGTGTGTGTGTGCGTGTGTGTGTATGTGTGCGTGCGCGTGTGCATGTGTGTGTGTGTGTGTGTGTGTGTGTGTGTGTGTGTGTCAGGGCCTTTTGGGCCTCGAGCAAGTTCTCTCCCACGTACACGGTTCCTTCCCGTATAACATCATCTCAATGTCCTGAGCATTTTCAATGCTGCCTGCTGGGAACCACTTTCAACTGACCATCTGAGTTCACCTGCATCTCCGCCCACCCACTAATCACAGTCATGCAGCTCCTGATCTCACCTACCAAGACTCTCGCTTCACTTTCAATTTAGCCAGCATGGTGGTGATGCAGTTTTTCTTTCATTCCCCTGGCCTTTCCTCTCCCCCAGTCACCCATTTCCTTTCCCCCATCATTGTTGACCCCCCAGCATCAATTTCCACTTCCCCTCCATCACCTACCAGGCACTTTTGGGGATGCCCAGGTGAACGTGCACATTCCCTTCCTTCCCAAAAATTCCACCCCCATCCACACTAACCTACCTGACCTCCTCCTTCCCACCCCCAGGGTCCGTGTCTGCCTCCAAGTCTCCACCAACCACCCTCGCCATCCTCCTACCAATACTATCACACCCTTACCCTCCCACCCGACCGCCTCACTCTGCCCTTGGTCATTCTTACCATTCCCTCGTATGATATCCACCCTCAGTTTGCTCTCTAGGAGGCAGTCATGGATTCATCAGAGCCCGCCCCTGCATGTTCACCTCAGTATCCCCTCTCCGGGCTCCTTCCCCCATCAGAACCTCTATCCCCCCTCCCCAGGACCCCTTCCCCCCTTGAGACCCCTTCCCGCCCCCCAGACCTCCCACCTTAGCCCTTCCCCTCACCCACCCAGGAAGCCCCCTACCTTAGTCCTTCTCCCTTTCTTACTCTTTCAGACACACTTACTTCTTCTGCCACCCTTAGTCCTTCCCCATTCCCAACTCCTTCCTCCAGCTTCATTTCTTCCTCCAGCCTTACTCCTTGCCCCATCCTGACTCCTTCAGACACCCTTACTGCTTCCCCCACCCTTACTCCTTCTCGCTCCCCAACTTCCTCCTGCACCTTTACTTCTTCCTACCCCTGGAGTCCCTCTCCTCTCCACACTCCTTCTCCCCCCACCCCTCCCATCCCCCACAGACTCCATCCTCCCCCCAGATTCCCTCCCCTTTCCCCTTTCCCCATTCCTTCCTACCCACAGACTCCTTCCGCCCCCGGGACTCCCTCCTCTCTCAGTACTCCTTCCTGCTCCTGGACTCCTTCCCCTCTCAGTACTCCTTCCTGCCCCTGGACTCCTTCCCCTCTCCACAGTCCTTCCCCCCTTTGAACTCTTTCCCTTACACCTTCCACCTCTCCTTACATCTACCCCCCAGTTGCAGTCATCTTCCCCATTACTGCCTCCTCCCCACCGTAGTCCCTCCCACCCCTCCCAACCTCCTCCCCAACACCTTCATTCTCCCCTCCCAACCTCACCCCCCCTCAACACCTCTTCCTCCAGTTGATCCTGGATCTTCCACCAACACCACCACCACCCCCCCACCACCCTTCCACCACCACCCCGATGCCCCCCCCAACCCCCCCCCACCCGCCCCCACCCCTCCCCCCACCGCCCCCATGGAACATCTTCCTCTCCCAAACACAGTTGGACCTTCCTCTCTACCCCCTTGACCATCATCTGTTGTGAGCAGACCCTCAACAGTGACTTTCCAGCTTTTGTGAGCTGCTTCGCAGCGGAGCCATGTCTATGAGAATCCACCCAGCATGCCATGGATGTTCCACCAGAATCCCGTTGCTACTAGGCTGCAACATCCCCTGCTCCTCAGGTGAGCAAGGGCCTGGTGGTAAGTCCTGACTTCTGCACGTCACAGTTGTCAAGACGTGTTCTGCACCAGGTGTGTTTTCCCGCCTACCTGGGCGGATGATCCAGTGTAGGGGGGATGATTCCGGTTGGCTGGCCTTATAATGATATGCAGATGTATTACAATGAGGTTCACGGCGGGAAAAACGGGCGCCCCTCGACGGGCTGAGTTTGAAGTGGGCGGACACTCTTCCCTCAACATGACTGGTGCGAACTTGGACATGAGGCTGGAACCTGGCAGCTGTCCTGGTGCAGGAGTGTGTTGCAATGGCTGCAGAGTTTCAGCACCAAAAACTTTTATTAATATCCTTTTTATCATTTAGCAATGCTATTCATCCGCTATGTGAGCCATTACAATCTGACAGCTGAGTAATCTCTTTTTAAAACCTTCCTCTGGGTTACTGGCAGTACATTTCATTCTGAAGATATTCTTGTTTTCTATCACTACATAAAATGTCACAGCAACATAAAATGTCAGATTTCATTGCCATCAGATGTTAATCTAACGTGTCAATACAAAAACAGCAAAAAAAAAGTCATGGATTTCAGCCAATGAAAGTTTGCTTTACTGTTCGGTGTCCAAATCACAGTTGGAGATCAAGATAGTAATGCAGAGGGATAGTTTTGCAGTCAGACGTGCTCACTGAAGCTCCTATGTTCTGCAGCTAACAGTGACAGGATGTGGGATTGAATGAATCCTCACAAAGGCGAATTGCCAATCTCAATGATCTCACTCCAAGTGTAAGCCATTTCCTGCCACACAGGAGCCAAGTGAACACTGGATTCACTCCTGATCGATCAGCTCAGAGTGGCATTGCAGAGTTGCTGAATGAGGTTGTTTGCCCACTCTCTTGGCCAGAGCTGGTATTTGTGGCAGGGAGAACATAAAGAGGCTAAGGTAATGAAAAGCAATTGGCTTTAGAAAAAGAAAAATGTTGGCATGAGGTCTGATGGGGTAGTGCCATTTTTGGAAAACGGAGCAATAATACTTGTTAAAATTGAAATTCATTGTAAAGAAGTTGGAAAGGTCGATTTGGCAATCAATGCAAGTAATGAAGCTCTAGGGTGTACCAATCCTGTCCCAACAGATGTCTGCGCTATCTCATTTATTCAAAGAATCAGGGAGGCACAGTCCCATCATATCAGCACTCATCAAGCACTCAACTCCAGGAGAAAAATAAAGAGTGTCTGGAGGAGCACCAGGTGATGTTTCAAGCACCAGTGAAGCGGATCATGTGGACATAGCAGCAGATACCTAAAGACAAAAGGAAGCATGGGTTGGGTCCACTCAAGCATCTATTGATGGGCTCATGGATTTACAGGGGCTGGATACTGAGCTTATTTTAACAGAAGTTCTCCTCCCAGCTGGTTGAGAGTTTCTGAGTTCCCTAAACAGATTGTCAAAGAAAATACAGAAATTTCAACATCTGTGCAAGTACTCAAAAGTTTCAAATGAACGTCAATTTTAGGGCATATTGAAGACAGCTGCCAAAGAAGGAATGGCCATTTCAATGCAGGAATTCTCTGGCAGATCAGGTGGAAATCCTGGAGAGAAAGGTGAGCAGACAGTTTTTCTGCTGTTCTGGATTTTCTGCTGAAGTTAAAGCTGAAGGTTGGGAGAATTCCCAGGAAAAATCTACCCCATTGTGCCCTTCACTATTGAGGCCTTGGGCTGTAACTTAGAAGAGGTTCTAACTTCTGTGCGCACATGGCTCTGGGATGGTTTGGGATCTTCTTAATGGCAGGCTTCATGCTCTTTAGTGGTTCCAAAGGTCAGTCGCACATTGATCACTGGTCATTTACAAAGGTCAGCCTCCTGCTGGGGCATGGCAGGAGGAGAGAGGTAGATGTGGACTCTGCTCCCTGAAAGACCCAACTCTTCTGGCTGGAGAGAATTCTGACTGGAATGATGATGTTGTGCTCAACGCAGCAAACCTGTATAATGTTTAAGAGTGATGCAGTAGGACACTCCTTGATTTGCCCAGGCATCATAAGGGTTGCTTCAATATCCTGCCGGAATATTTCACAAGAGATTGGAAAAAGGCTGTGTATTCCTTCACTGTTAATGTTGGGCTTCTGGACTGGTATCAATAGCCAGTGCTTCCAGTTCTTTCGACCTGCTCCTTCAAATAGCTGTAGCACTGTCAACAGACAAAGGTAGGAGCATCATGACTGCTCCCAGGATATTCTGCAGTTAGCTATAGTATTTGGCTGTGGCAATGATCAGAACTAATCTGCCTGTTGATGGCAACATGGGTTCCAACAATTACACTCTTGGGAATCCAGTTATCTGGTAGAAATGCTGAGCTTTTACCATTTATCTTTCCTGCTTTCCATTGGGACAGTCACAAACCTGCCACCCGTGGCCAATGAGGCAGCAGCATACAGACCACTGATTATTTTGATATATGTCACCGGTGAGTAGTTTGAAGTGAGCTGGGTGCTTAAATTTCAACACAATGTTGACTTTCATGAAAACAGGCAGGGCATATGTTTTGCTGGATTGTAACTGAAGGCCAAGCTCTAATAGAAGGCATAACTCAGTGACTGGCCCCCTTTTAAATCTTGGATAGTGAAGGAGAGCCTCCTCCAACCCCATGTAGTTAATTGTGCCTGTCCCTGGGCTGCCTCCATGTTCCAATGGTATAATCTTACTTGCCTTTCCTCTCTGTAGATCTTCCTCTTGCTTCCTCAAATCCAGACAGCCATTGGCAGGACAGTTAAAATGATCATCCTGAATTCTCAAATCCCTCCATGTTAACACCCCTCTCTCCACCTGTAACCTCCTCCAATCCTGCAATGCTCCTCCAATCCTAGCCTCACATGCATTCCCATTGGTGGGAACCCTTACTTGCTTAAACCCTAAGCTCTGGAATTTCCTCCTGCAAACTTCTCAATCTCTTTACCTGATCTCTCTGTCCTCCTTTAAGATGCCCTTTAAAATACCCTGCCCTGCCAACTGCCTGAGGCTGAACCAGACCATTCCAATTTTGCTGTTGTAGTTGATCCCGAGTTGAGCTTCTGACCACATATCTGCACCATCACCAAGACTAGCTACTTCCACCTCTGTGACATTGCTTAACTCTGCTCATCTGCTGCTGAAGTCCTCATCCATGCCTTTTTTACCTCTAGACTTGACTATTCTAACACTTTCCTGATCAACCTCTCATCCTCCATAAAATCTAGCTTATCCAAAACTCTACTATCCCATTCATCCATCACCTCTGCGCTCACTGACTTACAGCCTGGCAATCCAATTTTAAAATTCTCATATTTCGATCCTTGGTTTCAAATCCCTTCATGACCTTGCCCTTCCTTGCAATGCTACAAAACAGCACAGCAATTCCACAGTGGAACCACTTTGCATTAATTAATTACTATCATTTTTAAAAGGCCAATGAGCGGCCAATGAAGCTAGTGCACACGCAAAATAGTGCCTCAAAACATTTAAACACATGTTCTTCAAGAGAACTGCTCCTCTGCAATCCCCTCCAGCCCTACAGCCACCCAAGATGTCTGCTAATTCTGGCCTCTTGCGTATTCCTGATTTTCATTGCTCCACCACTGGGGCCATGCTTTCAGCTGTCTAGGCCTTAAGCTCTGGAATTCTCTCCTTAAACTTTCCTCCCTCTCTAACTCTCTCTCTTCCAACACATCTTAAAGTCTACCTCTTTGTCCTAACAGTTCAATATCAAACTTTGCTTGATAATGCTCCTGTATCACGCCTTGGGACTTTTTACTACCTTAATGGCATTATTGTAAATGCCAGTTGTTGCTCACTAGCAGTGTTGCGGTGGAAGGTGTGCACCATGAGGGGTGCTGGATTGCGCAACAAGCAAAATGAAACACTAGTTATTGAGTACAAAGGTCAGTTAGTCCAGAAGCCAGAATTCAAGCTCTTCAGATACAAACTCAGGAGCCTAGCTTTAAGCAGCAGAATCCTTCAATGACAAGCTCTCTGCTTTCCAGAAGCAGGATTTTCCAGTCCTGCCTACAGGCAGGTTTTACCAGTGCCGTTGAAGTCAATGGACTTTTGGCTGGCTCACTGCCATGCTGGGGCCAGAAAATCCCAGTAAGCAGGGGCATCATGAGTCATCTGTGATACTGCAAAACAGCACAGCAATTCCAGAATGGAACCACTTTGCATTAATTAATATCAATTTTGAAAGACCAATAAGGCTAGTGCACACACAAAATGCTGCCTCAAAACATTCAAACACATGTGCTCTAAGAGAATGGGAGCTGTGCACCGATGCCTATTTCCTGATTCCACAGGCCATGTTGCCACTTACTCCAGGTCTGGGGATGCTGCTGAAACACACCTCCAAAGAATTATCTCTTCAATAAGACAAAAGCAGCCTGCTTGTTTGGCACCCCATCCACAACCTTAAACATTCACTCTGTCCACCACATGCTCACCATGGCAGCAGTATGTACCATCTACCAAGATGCACTGCAGCAACTCACCAAACCTCCTTAGGCAGCACCTTCCAAACCCGCAACCTCTACCACCTAGAAGCTCAAGGGCACCGAATGCATAGGAACACCAATATCTGCAGGTGCCAAGCCACACACCATCCTGACTTGGAGCTATATCATTGTTCCTTCACTGTCACTGGGTCAAAATTCTGGAACTCCCTTCCTAACAGCACTGTGGGTGTACCTACACCACCCGGACTGCAGTGGTTCAAGAAGGCAGCTCACCACCACCTTCTCAAACAATTAGGAATGGGCAATAACTACTGGCCTAGCCAGCAATCTTCACATTCCACAAACGAATGACAAAGAACAATTCATTTGACCGTTGTATGCATTATTTTGATAGAATATATTTAGAATGCTAAATCAGCATTCTCTTATTGACAGTTTCACAAGAGTTCTCAGGGTCTTACTGCCTAACTCTTTCAGGGGGCACTCAAGGTTAGTTATATGGTGTGCTGGGAACAACTGGGTGAAAGAAAATGATTAAAACACAGAAGCCAGACTTTTAAGCTGTAGAGCAGGCTGCAATACATGTAAAAATTAAATGTAATGATATGTATAATTAGGCCTGTTTTGGCATGTTTCACTTTATATACATTAAATAGATTTTGTTTAAATCAGGTATTTTAAGGACCCTTGGTTAGGCTGCTGCACAGCCTGAAAAACTAGTGGGCAGTGCAACCTCCATCTAGTTTTAACAGTTTTCCTAAAATTGGTGTATGACCCTCATTTCAATATTGAAGTGAAGCCTGCACTGCATTCAGACAGGTGCCAGGGTGCCATAAAAATAACCCTTACAATTTAGCAGTGACCTGAAAGCACATGAAAATTAGACATGGGTGTGTTGTACCCCTGTAAATTGAACACATTGATGTTGAGTTTAGGCCCAGTTGAGATGAGAATCATTTACCTAATTAAATCCTAAACTTTGCCCGTTGATGAATTGTTTAGAAATAGGGGCTGCATATTCATTCAGTTAGTCACTCACTGTTTCCTCCTCAGTTACCAGCTCATATCCATATAGGCTTTCAAGCTATTAGTATCAGTAGGATATGCATAGAGTAATGACAGATTCAAATCTGTAATATAGAGAAATAGGGTGTATGGCATCTTAAAAGCAAGTATTTGTAACTGTCAACAGAAAGGAAGCAGAATAAAAATGATCACTGGAAATTAGTGTAAAGGTTGCTTCACTTGAACCATTACTAACAGCCAGAGTTCATGCTCGAGTAGGTTAGGCTAATGTCTGGCATAGAGAACTTCAAACTGATTAAATTGGCTATCGCCGTCCCTTATTTAAACACAAAGCCTATTCAACATCATTGAACAGCACCATATCTGAGGGCAGTTTTGAGCTCAGAAATCTTCCTCACTGGGATCTGAAAAGAAACCCTTGCTTAGAATTCCTAATATCAGAGTACAGAGCCTTTCATCCCTTCTGTCTGAACTTGATTGAAATCTGAAGCCCTAAAGGAGAGTGTCTAACTTACTGCATTATCATCAGCAAAAGGGAATTTTCTCCCCCACTGTCTGAATTGGATTAAGCTACAGGTCTCAGGCAGAAAGGACCAATGCCTAGTTCAGTGAAATAACATCAGAAAAGCTAAAACTTCATGTCCTCTTTTTAAATTGGATTATAACTTAGACCCTTGAGTAGAATATATAGCTTGGCACCATTTTCATTGAAAGAAACTGCTTTGAAAACTTGCTGCTTCCCAGACTACATTCCTTTCTGAATAAAATTTGCCCTTTTTATAGTCACAGGTTAGTTTTGATAGTCGATGGATCAAAAGTGATGCAAAAAAAAAGGCAGTTACCAACCTGACAGTCAAGGCCTTTCTACACGGCCACTGCCAATAGTCCAGTGGTTTGAGTCTGGAGGTTTAGGAAGATGGGTTCACCATGGTTTATTGCTTGCATAGATAATATCTCTTGTTCCACTCCAGTTGTGTGCAATTGAAGTTCTGTAGCAAAACCCTGGTTCCTCAAGTAGAAGTCAATGGCCAGCCTGAATTCTCTGCCTATCTTAGGCAGGGTTGAGTTCTTTCACTGAACATAAGAACATAAGAAATAGGAACAGGAGTAGTCCATTCGGCCCTTCGAGCCTGCTCCGCCACTCATTAAGATCATGGCCGATCTCCTTATGTTTCGATTTCCACATTCCTATCTAACCCCGATAACCTTTGGATAATTCTCCCTTTCTGCTCCAAAAATGGGCCTTATTAAATGTTCTTATCAGTTCCAAGACATCACTGCAAGAGTTCCTCAGGGTGCTGTCTTCAGCCCAACTATCTTCAGCAGCAATGACCTTCCTTCCATCATAAAGTCAGAAGTGGGGATGTTCGCTGATGGTTGCACAATATTCAGCACCATTCATAACTCCTCAGATACTGAAGCAGTTCATGTCCAAATGCAGCAAGACCTGGACAATATTCAGGCTTGGGCTGACAAGTGGAAAGTAACATTCGTGCCACACAAGTGCCAGGCAGTAACCATCACCAACAAGAGAAAATCTAACCATCGCACTTGATATTCAACGGCACTACCATCGCTGAATCCCCCACTATCAACATCCTGGGGGTTACCATTGACCAGAAACTGAACTGGACTAGCTATATAAATACTACAAGAGCAGGTCAGAGGCTAGCAATCCTGCAGTGAGTAACTCACTTCCTGACCATCCAAAATCTGTCCACCAACTACAAGGCACAAGTCAGGAGTTGGATGGAATACTTTCCACTTACCTGGATGAGTGCAGCTCCAACAACACTCAAGAAGCTTGTTACCATCCAGAACAAAGCAGCCCACTTGATTGTCACCCCTCCCACTAACATTCACTCCCTCCACCACTGACAAACAGTGGCAGCAGTGTGTACCATCTACAAGATGCATTGCAGAAACTCATCAATGCTCCTCAGGCAGCAACTTCCAAACCCACGACCACTATCATCTTAAAGGACAAGGGCAGCAAATAGATGGGAACACCACCACTTGGAAGTTCCCCTCCAAGTCACTCACCATCATGACTTGGAAATATATTGCCATTCCTTCACTGTCACTGGATCAAAATCCTGGATCTCCCTCCCAACCAGCACTGTGGGTGTACGTACACCACATGGACTGCAGCTGTTCAAGAAGGCAGCTCACCCCCACCTCCTCAAGGGCAATTAAGAATGGGCAATAAAAGCTGGCTGAGCCAGCGATGCCCACATCCCGTAAATGAATTTTTAAAAACTTTACCATCCTCCTACCCCAAACAGCCACTTGAATCACAGCATGTACCCCAGGTGTTCCTATCTTGGTGTCAACAGTCTGCTTTTCATGGGTCTTCCCCTGACCTTACAAACTTTAGTGTGATCATTGGTGGCATACATCCGCTGAGATAAATCAACCACGTGCATATTTTCAGGTCTGTTATTTATTGATGCCCAGTTGTTTTGTTTTCTTTTATGTTGTATTTAGGACAATATGAATCTAATTTTCTGATTGTTCCTGTACACACAGAATCTTACAGCACAAAAGGAAGCCATTTGGTCCAGCATGCTTGTGCCAGCCCTTCGAAAGAGCAACCCAATTAGCCCCGCTCTCCTGTTCCTTTCCCTATAGCCTTGCAAAGTTCTCCCCTCCAAATATTTATTCAAATTTATCCATATTTTATTGCTGGCTAGTTGGTAGCAGTGTGTTGTTTATAAATCAAGATTACAAATATACAATTAAACAAATCTGGTTAACTGGGATCACATTGGAAATTCTATCAGGTAGAGTAACATTCAGTCAGATTGCTATGAACCTTTATTATCAACTCTAGGGCATCACCCATGGTGCAGGCTGTCAACAGTTTCTCTTCATCCATAGCTAGGGCATAAATCTTTTCTTCAACAATGTCAAAGTGGATTCCCTTCTGGATAGTGATGTTATTAAGAATTCAGCAAGTTGCAGATAAATTGGAATTTATGTTCAGCTCATCCTCCAAGGCAGTGCCAGACCGATCAAAGCCTGAATCACTTTCTCAGCGACTCAAGAGTTTGTTTTACAATAAGCTTTGCATATGAGAGTGTCTATGGCCTGCTAGCATTTGGGCACATGGCCAATGATCATTGCCTGTGGCTTCAAATCTATACACAGAGCCCAACAAACAAGTTGTTAACATTCAAGGTACACAAGAGATTTTCTCTGTTCACTATTTGCAGTGAAATCATTAATATATTCTTTATATGAAAATTTTTGATTTTCGTACAAAATAGCAAACAGGTAAGAATTCCCCTTAAAATCAAATAAGGCTACAGGAGTCATTTGTTGACACCTCAGCCCTGCTTTATGCAAGGTATAGCTGTACATTGTGGTTTGACATATCATCGAAATCTGACTACCAGCCTGTCAAGATTGTGTGGACAATGACAGCGCTCCAAGATCCCTGCACTAAACAAAGTCACGCATAGGCCTGCCAATTGGTCAATTTGCCAAGTCCTGTGGTGATAGAGAATTGGCGATGGAGACAAGGCTGTGAACCTGGGAATCCCTAGTCAAGAATTTGCAAACGGGCGTCAGATATATGAAAGTCAGTGGACACCTATGGCGGGATAGAGGTGTCTTTGGACATTACTATCTGTGTCCTAAAAATAGTCTGTCCCACTTTCCCTTAGTTGGGAAACTGCACTATGCAGGATTACCAACTTTTTGGTAAAGAAAGGAAAGTCTAAATTTTGTAACCTGGAATGTTAGAACTCCAATGGATAACCTCAAGAGTGACCGTCTGGAAAGAAGAACTGCAGTCTTATCATGTGAGCTATCAAGACTCCAAACTAACTTCACTGCCCTTGGTGAGACTCACAAGCCTGGAGAGGAACCATTGGAAAAACCAGGATGAGAAAAGACAATGCAAATTATATCCTCCTGCCAAAAAGTGTGCTCAGCATGGCCTCATTAGAACAAACACCCTCTTCTGCCAGAAGGACAAATATAAAACCATCCTAGGTCAAAGCATTGACACCTCCTGGTTTGGGCCAAAGATCAGAATGATGCCTGTATCACCTGATCCATGTGGGGGGACTGATGGCTGCTGGACTGATCATTGATTTGTTCAATTAATGACAAACATCACTGAGCACCAAGCCATCCCAAGGCCCAAAAACCCTAGAGGAAGATGATCAATGTCTCAGCTCTACAACAGCCCAACCGAAGAGAGGGATTTTAAGTGAAGCTCACGGCCAAGCAGGAAAATCTTTACACAACCAATTCAGTCTCAGAACAGTGGGATCAAATAAAGTCAGCTGTACTAGACCATTGGGTTTGAGTATTGTCTTCACCAGGACTGCTTCGACAAAAATTATTCTTAAATATCTGGCCTTTAGAACAAAGGCATGCAGCCATCATTGTCTGCCAGAACAACTCAGGGTCACTATTCAAGAAGGCAGCACACTGGTTTAAGTGTTGAAATCCATCTAGGTGGAAAACTCTTTAACCTCAGTCATCTCCACGCCAAAACTAAACTGACCACCAAACACCCACATGATCTACTGCAGTGTTGTTGCCCACTCTGAGCCAGGTTTGCAGTCCAATTTTGACCTCTTCCCATCTGCATACAAGAAACTTGGCCTGTCCTTGAATAATGTAAAAGGAGAACTTATGTATCAGCCCACACCTGGTCAACTGACTATTGCATCTCCCATACATGTTGAAGGAGAGACGGTTGAGCATTTCCTATACCTCAGCAGCCACCTGTCTCAAAAGGTCACTATTGATGAGGAGATCAAACACCAGATCAGCTGTACCAATTCACTGAGCATTTGACCTATATGGGCAGAATTTTGCCCTGGTTGAGCCAGCTCGGTGGGGGCCAGTGGGCACAGGCCAACCGCCGCCCGCAATTGGGGCACGACCATGATTTTATGCTGGCGGGCCAATTAAGACCCACCCAGCGTGAAACGGAGCTGCTGCGCTGCCTGTGTGGGGGCGGGGAGAACAGCAAGCGTGCAAGCTCTCTATAAAATGAGCAGGGATATGTTAGGAATTAGTTTGAAATTTCTTTTTTAAATCACTGAACGAAACCTCATCTGGCCCATGGATGAGGTTTTGCAAAAAATCCGAAGGTTGCTTGGCCTTTTCGCCTGCCCGCCAACCGTAAGGTTGGATGGGCAGCAAAAAATTTAATTCAGTTGGTACTTTAATGGCCTTAAAAGGCCTGTTAACTGTCAGCAGGCGCGCTGCCGACTCCCACACGCGCCCGCCAACTGAAATATTGCGCGATGACATCGGGACGCTCAACCGACGTCATCACGCATCATTTTATGCTTGTTCGGGTCAGGTGTGTGCCTGCCCAATGAGCAGAATATTCTATGAGACTCCAACAAGTCAACAAAAGCCCTAATGTACAGAGCAATTGGTGTCACCACACTCCTGTACTGCAGTGAGATCTGGAATCTGTATCAACAACACATAAGAGCACTAAAGAAATTCCATCAGCAATGCCTCTGCTGCATCCACCGGATTCAATGGGAGGACCGTTGAATAAACCCTCATGTCCTTCTTGAAACCAGGTACATAAGCACCCAGGAAAAACTCCTGAAAAATCAACTTTGTTGGACTGACCACCATGTCCATACGATCGAAAACTGTCTCCCCCACCAGATCCTGTTCTCTCAAATGCCAACGTTCCGGGGAGGACAAAGAAAATGCTTCAAAGACACTCTGAAATTCTCCTTGAAGCGCAAAAGCATTGACCTTAATGACTGGTAGAGTTGATATCAATTGTTCAGGATGGTGACAAATTGCTCATAAATTTCTGCATCATATTTTGAGTCCCAGTGCTTTAATGATGAGGCAGAGCAGCAGCAGAGAAAGGGAAAAAAGGAAGAAAATCCTGCACTCTGGATCCCAATGCCTCATGGATGAGTGCAGCTCCTACAACACTCAAGAAACACAACACAATCCAGGACAAAACAGCCTGCTTGATTGGCATCCCATCCAACACCTTGAACATTCACTCTCTCCATCACCAGCATACGGTAGCAGCAGTACCATTTAAAGAAGCACTGCAGCAACTCACCAAGGCTCCTTCAACAGCACCTTCCAAACCCATGACCTCTACCAACTAGAAGGACAAGGGCAGCAGAAGCATGGGAACACCCTAACCTGCAAATTCCCCTCCGAACCACACACCATCCTGATTTGGAACTGTATCAGTGTTCCTTCATTGTCATTGGGCCAAAAAACTGGAACTCCCTTCCTAAAAGCACTGTGGGTGTACCTACACTAGATGGATTGCAGCAGTTCAAGAAAGTGGCTCACCACCAACTTGTCAAGGGCATTCAGGAATGAGGAACAAACACTGGCCCTGCTGTAGTCATATTTGAGAGGGTGGAACTGCCAGCACCTATTCACTTCTTCAATCTTTTGACAAGGTGCACTGGGTTTGATGGCTATGCAGTTACTCTGAGACCAAGTTATTCCCATTTGACCCTTTGCCTGCCATGTCCTGAGTACTGGGCACCCTTGCAGAATGACCAGTGATCTGTACGTGAGCAGATGATTGGGATGTGAATCCTGCCATCTCGCTTCTCTTGAGCTGTTTCCCGAACAAGTCAAATTGGCCGTGATTATCTGCAAAAGTTGGTGGCCATAAGCCCAGTCATAATGCCCTAAAAGAGATTGTGTTTGGTCTTGATTTCGTCGTCCTCAGACTTCCTGCAACTGACCATCAATTTGCCACATGCTCCATAGGTGAGAAAGGATCTCCCTGTCAGATCCTTCCTACATGCCAGGAGTCTCACTCCCTCTGCACATTGTCCTCAAGGTGGCTCTGGTGGGGAAGGGACTGTTGAATGTGCCTTTGCAAAGAAGGCATGGTGAAAGATGCAGTAGTTTTTGTCAAGGTTCATCCCAAGCAGTTCCATGACACAGGGCTCTGTGCTCTACAGGCTGTTCCCAGGGGGACACACACCGAGACAAACATCAACTGCGGCTGGAGGATTATGATACCTCGGTGAGATATGCTCTTTGGTCTGCCCGAAACTTGTTGGTCTTCCAGTGCAAAGAGTTGTCCCTGACCAAGTGTTGCAGACTGGCACATTCCAAGGTCCAGAACTATGTGCTGAGGGACGCACTAAAGCTTGGGGCAGCCGCATCAAAGGCGCAATGAGGAAAGGTCGCTGTCTAAGACCTTTCAGTCAGAGTGCACAGAGGGGCTGGGAATTGTATAGACCCCTTAGGTTGTATGACTCACATTGCATGTATGCAGTGAACATCACATGTATCACAATTTTATTGAAGCACCTCAGAGTGCAATATGATCTAAGTAGATAATATAAATATCATTGCACTGTCTGACTGTAATGATCATGTTGAAATGTCTGTAATGTTTATTTGTCGTATTGAAACGCCTCATGATCTATGTGGAAAACTTGAATTCGACTGTATATTTTATGATCGCCATTTTGAAATGTTTTGTAATGTTCTTTCAGATATTTTATGAATAAAGCAAAAATAAACCAAAATAACGTGCTCCATGGGACAAGACTGAGACTTTCTCTCATTGCTGCTAGCTGGAGCTGTCCTATTTTGGTGATAGTACAATAATAATTTAATAATTTAGTGCCCCAGGTGTCATCCATGGGCTCACTAGTCACATTTTCACCTCTGCTTCACAAGGTTATAGGTTCAGGTGCCACTCCAGAGAATTGGGCACATAATGCAGAGTAACACTTCACACTTCAGTGCAGTACTACAGAGATGCTGCACTGTCAGAGGTCCAGTCTTACAGGTGAGATGATATACAGAGGCCCCACCTGCCCACTCGAGGTGGTGTATAAGATCTGCTGACACTATTCAAAGAAGACAAGGGGCATTTTCTGCAGAGCCCTGGCTAGTATTTATCTCTCAACCCAACACCACTAAAACTGTTTACCTGATTATTGACTCATTATTGTTCGTGGAGCCTTAAAGCACAAATTGCTGCATTTTTGACGTTACAACAGAGGCTACACTTCAATTAAAAGAACTACACTGGTTCTGAAGTACTTTGGGATACCCTGATCTCAGGAAAGGCACGATATGAATGCAAGTTCTTTCTTTCTTGGGTTGCAGGCTATTCACATTTAAACACGGAAAAAATCAATAGTTGATTTAGGCCACTGAATTATATATTCATGGATACAATCTACCACATGCAGACTACACTGGATAAAAGTTTTGTAAGGTGGCTATTTCTCATCAGTTCAAGAAAAATTGATAAACATGCCAAATCCAAAGTGCCAACCATGCTCTTGTCAATAAATCCAGAGAGTAATGATGTTTTGACCAATATCATCTTGGAAAAATCCCATGGATAAAGCAAATTGCTGCTCTGGTTTTTTTCAACCACAGGAAGAGCACCTTGAGTCATTAGTGAAATGCAAAGCTTGCATTTGGTGTCTTTCTGTCATGATATTCCTGATTAGCTGGCACAATGCTCCACAGATCGTGAGCAGAATTTCCCATGCCTGTTGGAGTTGGGTGCGTTCAGTGGCGTGAGCGGACAATATGGCGAGAAAGCCAAAAATCGGTTTTGCAATGTCATGAAACCAGTTTGCCATCATCCATTCTGCCCATCAATGGCGGGCTTCATTTCCCGCCATCGGATGTTGGGAGCTTCATTGTAATACATCTGCGTATCATTATAAGTCTAGCCCGCCAGAATCATCCTCCCATGTTAGATCACCTGAGCACGTCGGCATGCAATCACAACAGCATATATAAGGCATGCAGTTGGCGGGCTGCACGTCGAGGGAAACTTGGAGGTGAAGTTACAATAATGTTGTGCAGCCCTTGCGAGGGTCGCTTGTTGGGCTTCAAGGTTGAGGCGCCACGCATCCCGGCAAGGGCACAGACAAGTTGCTTTTTCCCAGCTGGCTGACAGTGCAGTGCCCGAGCAAGGGCTGCCCTGTGGTTGAGGCGACTTGGGGTGGGGGGCAAGTGTTGCACTATGGTTGATGGTCGTGCACAAGTATAGGGAGGGAAGCGGCCACGCATTAGGGAAAACCTTGTATAAAGTGACCATTCCTCTGCAGCTGAGACAGTTCAGGTGCAGCCACATTGACATGCTTGGAGTCGGGCCTCTAGCTTATCTGCCCACTCAAGCAACGCAGAGGCATGAAAATGCCACCAATTGCTTCAGTGCTTTTCACCCCTTGGGCACAGGTTGCAAACTAATGAGCAATTTAGTGGACTGCAGAACGGTTGGACAACTGGGCACCTTGCACAATCTTCTTGCGAAAGCTAGCCTTGGAGCCGTCACCGGTGGAGGCACTCACAGCTCCTTACAATATCATCATCCTGGTTTGGACCAGTCTCCCAGATGGTTCAAGCTAACAGTGTGGCCTTGCAGGGTGGGTTAAGAGAATGCCTGTGCCTGAGCTGAGAGCACAGCATGCAGTCCAATGGGCAAAGCTGCTGCCAATTCGTCAAGTGGAGTTGGGCAGAGGTGGGTGGGGTTTTGGACAGCCATCTAAGTGGAGGCCAGCACTGTCTGGGATGCATTATGGGGCATTCAGACTTAACCAAGAGAGGTTCTTAGAACACTGAAGCTAACCCATGCATGTCTCTTTCATCCAGCAGGAGGAGTACATCAGGAGCATGGAGACTGGTGAACTAGCTGTATGCCTTGTGGCATACAGAGAGTTGAGACGAAGGAGAAGAGAGTGACGGAGGTGCCTTGCTGGGTAAAGGGAGGAGCAGTACCTTCAGGAAGAAAGGACGGCTGGGACTACTACACATGCCGCTGAAGAGCCACAGCAAGCTGTCGCTGTTCGGTGCCTATCTAGAAACAGGGTCCATAGATGCCACCTTTCATTCCTGCCAATTCAGTGTCGTCAAAGACTGCGCATGTCTAGAGAGCTGGTCAGTCACATCTGCCAACTGCTGCAGGATTTGGTGCCACAGGGACGTGGAGGGCATCCACTGCTCGTGGCCATGAAAGTGACAATGGCATTCAATTTCTATGCCAGTGGCTCCTTTCAGGGCTCCAGAGGTGACCTCTGTGGGGCATCACAAGCCTCCACCCATAAATGCATCCATAAGGTCACGGATGACCTTTTCGCGAAGGCACACAACTTTTGCATTTCACCCAGGACCAGGAAAGCCAAGATGCAAAAGCACTGGGATTTGCCCAGATTTCAGGTTTCCCACAGGTGCAGGTTGCCATCGACTGCACTCATGTGGTGCTCAGATTTCTGTTGCAACAAGTGGTCAACTATGTCAACCGACTTCCGTTCGCTGAATGTTCAGCTGGTCTGTGACCACCACAAATGCATCCGGCAGGTCTGTGCATGGTTCCAAGTTAGTATCCATGACTCCTCCATTCTCAGTTGGTCTCAGATCCCTGACGTCTTCCAGGGCCCACAGAGGCTGCAGGGACAGATCCTCAGGGACAAGGGCTACCCACAGAGGCCATGGCAGATGGCACCATTATGGCGGCCTCAGACTACAGCAGGCTCATGCTGCAACTCATACCTTGGTGGAGCAAACCATTGGGATGTTGAAAATAAGGTTTCAGTGCCTGGATGGGTCTGCTGTTGTACTGCTATACAATCCACAGAGGGTGTCACGCATCTTCGTCGCCTGCTGCACCCTTTACCACCTGGTGCTGCAACGAGGAGAGGAGCTGGCTGAGGAGGAGATGGAGGAGCTGGACATCCCTGATGAGGAGGCCGTCGATGGAGATGAGGGTGAGGAGGTACTCGAAGGTGATGATGATTGTGATGAGGCCCACGCACTGGCCAAAAGAGGCAGGCACACTTTGGAGGTCCTTATAGCTGCTAGATTTGTGAATGATGATGACAACATGCAGTGAGGACATTCTATTGATCTCCGCATAGTCTCTGAGAATGTCTGACTCCTGTCTATCAGTGCTCTGTGATGAGGGTCAAATCATGGAGACACAGCCGTGAAACATTAAATGCACTGATCCTTTGTCCGCCATCAGTACCTGAGCCCTTCAGGAGCACAGCATCATTGGTCATGGATGCTGATGAGATGGGGGCCAACCCCAGTTCAAAGGTGCTGAGAGCACACAGAGAGAATGAAAGAACTCTGTGACACCTGCCCACTACATTCTGGCAGCAATAATAGGCACCATCGAGGTGCAGGCATTAGTGATTTCTCCAGGCAGTGAGAGGCCAGACCATCGCTTTGGCCTGAAGGCTGAACAAAGCACAAGGAAGAGGTCCTGGACTGAGACACCTGCCTTTATCTTGTGAGGGAAGGAAGGTTTTACATCTGAGCGACATGAACACTGCTGATCAGAACAAGGAGCCAAAGGCAAGGAGACATTCTTGGGAGTTTATTGACAATAGTGAACATTATGTACAAGTGATTAACACCTATGCCCAGGTTGTGCAACTGCATCTTCTTAACCTTCTGAACCCTGTCACTACTTCTTGGTTTTCCCCCAACATCCACAGTGGAGGTGGAGGCAGCCTGCTGACTGCTACACCCTGTCTGTGATGACTTTGATGGGTGTTTTCTGGAGGGCCGAGACCTGCAGGGCCCCAGCCTGCTTTCGGGATCCTGCTATGTGGCAGTGGCACCCTCCTCGGCCTGTGGAGCTGGAGCCACTGGGGTCACAGGAAGAGGGGTAAAGGACATCACAGTGGGATTCCGCTGCATTCAAAAGGCACCTGAGCGATGTGTCATTAAACCAGTCTTCTTGCCTTTCGGGGTCATGTCTTCTTTGCATCAATCCTTGTCTGGAAGCACTGACAGATGTTCGCCCTGCTGCACTTTAAATATGTAATGAAGTGACGAAGTGTTGGTGTGGTAGGTGAATGAGAGCCCACTCACCATCCAAAATGTTGTGTTTCCCAGGGATGCACTATTAATGAGGTAGGTTTGGAACAATATGGCATGAAAAGCCACCATTGCGGCCAGCAGGTAAAATGTCCTTCTTCCCGCCCGCTACCTCATTTAGTGCAAATGTAGGACGATTCCACCCACCGTCTTCTAATTTTCTCTTGGCACATATACTCTTCAACAGATCTTACTTTCCTAAACCTCTCTGTGCTCTTCCCTTCTATCATCTTCCCTTCTCCTCTACAGAGAGAACGATGGATCTTTGAGGCTTTGTGAACAGACAAACAAGATGTAGTTGGTCCATTTAAAGAAAAAAATTCGCAATATTTTGAATGATTTAGAGTGATAATGGAAAATGAATTTCAAGCGATCTGTCCATTAATTATTTATTAAAGTCAGCAAATTCTTTCTGGTGAGTCAGATGTTACCATCTTGCAATGAAAAGGAGTGAAAAGAAATTTTCAGTAAAAAGAATTTGGAAACAAGTAGTAGAACCTGCAAACGTCATGAAATATGGGGCAGAATTTTATTCCCACGGTGGGATTTTAAGGCCCGGCCGAAGTCAATGTCCAGGATTTTCTGTTTGGCAGGGTGAGGGGGAGCAGGAGCGGGACAGGGCGCAGAACTGATCGCTGCCCGCGATTGGGTCTGTTCCGCCATTTTACGCGGGTGGGCCAATTAAGGCCCACCCAGCATATATGCTGAATCCCATGGATAGCGGAAGTGTGCGGGCTGCAGCGGGCATGCACAGCCTGCTGGGTCCAATGGCGAGTCGGCAGTCTGTTCTGTAGGCTGCTCACAATGGCCAGTTCTAGGCCGTACCAGAGGGGTTCGGGTGTGCAGGCCAGGCTGCAGGGTAGGCCAGAGGAGCAGGCCAGGCTGTAGGGTAGGCCAGAGGAGCAGACCAGGCTGCAGGGTAGGCCAGAGGAGCAGGCCAGGCTGTAGGGTAGGCCAGAGGAGCAGGCCAGGCTGCAGGGTAAGCCAGAGGAGGAGGCCAGGCTGTAGGGTAGGCCAGAGGAGTAGGCCAGGCTGCAGTGTAGGCCTGCGGGGTATGCCAAAGCACCCCTCATTTTTCTGATGAGGAGGTGGCAGCACGGCAGGAGGTGTTAGTCCCCCAGAATGGGAGGAGGAGGCCCCCCCGCCCCCAACATTATGAAACATGCCTGGGAGGAGGTGGTGAAGGCGGTGAGCTCCACAACCTGGATCCAGTATTGCAAGTGCTTCAACGATTTGTTGCGCTCAGGCAGGGTGAGTACCATGTTGGCATTGGGCATTTAACCCAGCAGGTCAGCTTACCCTCTGAGGCCACCCCTCACCCCCCACTCCCCCACCACCCCCCCCCCACCCCCCCCGCCAACGTCTTACTGTCGTCGCTGCATTGAATCATTTGGGACATTTTTCCTTTGCTGGGTGGCCAAGCAGATAGTGCCCATGCTGAGGTCAGCCTGAGTGGGTCATGAGGAGATGAGTTCTCCCCCACACCAGGTGTTGTTCTTAGTCGCACATGTCTAGTTTGGGGGCAACCTGGAGGAGATGCAGCTAGGCACATACACAAAACTCCTACATGTCCTATTCAGGGTGATGAGATGGTGGAAGGGGAGCCTCAAGGTGTCATGACAAAGAACCATCTGCCGTCCCCTATGCTGCACGTGGTTTGCGCCTCCTTGCTATGGGATGAAATACCATGCGGTTCCTAATGTAATGTATGCAGCATGTGTCCAAGGGGCAGTTGGGGGTGGGTGTGGGTGGGGGGTCGGGGGGTGGGGTGGTGGGTAGCAGGCCTCACATCTTGATCTGAGTGATCAGCAGCAGCGGGGAGAGGAAGCGCTGGAGGCCTGTTATGCCTCACTCTGGTTGGCTTGGGCCATGCACGAACAGAGTCCATGTGCAATTTGCCCTAATGAATGGTCTTCTCTCTTTTTCAGGAGGAGAATGCTCATAATGCATCCGAGCATGCAAGGACTGGAGGGGACCAAGCACAGCTCTCCAATATTAAGCTGTTTCGAACAGGAGGCCATTGAACTGGAGAGGCACCAGGCACCCAGGTCTACTGGTGTTGGTGAGGTTGGGGTGGCATGGTCAGGTATTTAAGGCCAACAGTGAGGTCCGCGTTGTCCTCCCAACAGCCTTGTCCGAGCGCCACGTGTCCTCCATGGAGAGAATGGCAACTCTCTTGGGCTTCCTGGGGATGGCCTCTGACCAGCAAGCCCTCACATCGGCAATGAGCTCAGCTGGTCTTTGCCAGTGCGGGAGATGGTGTGGGCACAAAGCTTCCCAGCTTGTGGCCCATCCATCCACGGTGAGCAGGGAGGTCCGTGACGACCTCACATTGGCACAGCAGCTGCCCATCGTCTCTGCGGACTCCTCTCAGGGCACTCAAGGTGAGAGCACCAGCTCCTCCACCCCTTCCCCAGTGACCATCGCATCCAGTGAGGCTGCAACAAATGGGGAGATGCCAGCTGTGGAACTGGCTGCTCCCTCCCAGGTGGGGGCAACACAGGCTCCACAGGCCAGAGGACGAGCGCCAAGGTCATCGGGGCCAACAGGACAGCAGAGTCAGCAAGCTGGCTCAGCTCCAAGCGATGGGGCAGCACCAAGACGTAGCACCCGTAAACGAAAGCATAAGGCACAGTAGGCACGCCACGGGTTTTTCACTGGTACTTTTGAGTTGGCCCGAGAGTTGATCCTTATGATTTATTTTTGATTATTTACACTAGTGTTTAAGAATTGTGAGAATTTCTGAATCACACATTAAATGCCAGATGTGTGACCATGGCTGAGGTGCCTCGTTTCTTCTGCATGTGTATGTTTAAGAAAAGTGTCATGAGTGCTTCCTTGGACATTCAACTTTATGTACAAGACCCTTGGTTCCTGCTAATGACCTGGCAGATTTTGCACTCAGGTGTTGACTGTTGATGCGCCAGGCAAGTCTGGTCCTGGAGGTCCGTCTGTGTTGTGCTAGCTGAAGGTTCGTTGGATAAAAGCATCCAGGGTGTCCCTGCCTCCTTGGAGTAGTCCCGGGTCAGTGTCTACCCCCTCAGCATTCCCCTGTGCATGTTCATCCTTGAACTCACTGCTGGACTCATCATGTGCAGCCCCAGCCACTGCCTCAACGTCTTCATCATCCACTGTGTCTCCCCTTTCCAGCGCAAGATTGTGGAGAGTGCAGCATGCTACCACTATCACTGAGACACAATCTGAGGGTACTGGAGTGCGCCCCCTGAGCAGTCCAGGCATTGAAAGCGCATCTTAAGAAGACCGATGGCTCTCTCCACCACAGCCCTTGTGGAGGCGTGGCTCCTATTGTACCACTGCTCAGTTTCTGTTCTTGGACGGCGGAGAGGCGTCAAGAGCCATCTTCTGAGGGGATAGCCCTTGTCACCCAGCAGCCATCCATCAAGCCGAGCCACAGCACTGAAGAGCCTCCGCACCTGGGAGTGCCTGAGGGTGTAGGCGTCATGGGAGCTTCCTGTGCACCTTGCACAGACTTGCAGAATCCACATCCTGTGATCACACATTATCTGCACATTCATGGAGTGGAAGCACTTCCTGTTGACGAAGGCACCGGGCTCACCTGCTGGTGCCTTGATGGCCACATGTGTACAGTCTATTGCATCCTGGATGTGGGGGAAGCCAGCAATGGCTGCAAAGCCTCTGGCTCGCTGTGCCTGGTTTGCCTGGTCCCAGTGGAAGTGGATGAAGGTCAGTGCCCGTCTGAACAGAACGCCTGTAACCTGCTTCACACAAGTGAGGACAGCTGATTGGGAGACACCACTAAGAGCATCCACCGAGCCCTGGAAAGAGCCAGATGCATAGAAGCTGAAGGCAGCTGTGACTTCAGAGCCGTAGGCATGGGGTGTCCACCCACACAGTTAGGAGAGATCTCAGGACCAATCATCTGACAGATATAGTTGACTATCTCCCTTGACAGTTGGAGCCTCCTTTGGCACTGTACCTCAGACATTGTGAGGTTACTGCTTCTCCGCCTGTATAACCTGGCAGCAGGTTAGTGGCATCTTCTGTGGCCCCTTCCACCTTGGACTACCTCTTGACGTTGCACTCCTTGTGCCTGCGCCTGTCTTCCCAGAGGTGGCTCCCCTGGAGGCTGAATGTGCACTTCTGGCCTCCTCCTCCTTCTAGCCCTCCCTTCCTCCTCAGAGGAGCTGCCTTCAGTGGAGAGTTCAGCTCCCATTCGCAGACTAAGGGAAGGCTTCCTGAAAGCTACAAGCCTGCAAAAGGTTCCTCACTGCAAAATGCTGACCTGAAGGTTAAAAGTCCAGAAAAATTTTTTGAAGTATTGCAGATCACACAGGCAAGTTTAAAATAATTTCTCCAATAAATACTTCACAAAGCAGATTCATGACCCTACTGAGCCCTCTTATACCGCCCGTGGATGAGGTTAATAAAAAAGTCTCTTACCCGCCTGCCTGTTGTGCCTGTGCGCCGATCCGAAGATCGCACGAGCACTGAAAAATCGCCATCGATTGGTGCCTCAAGGGCTTTAAGTGGCCCGTTAATCAATGGCGGGTACGCGTCAGACTTCATCGCGTGCCCGTCCAGCGAAATATCGCGATGACGTCGGGATGCTCGCCCAATACCACCGCATATCGTCTTATGCGCGGACGTGCAGGACCCCCTCCACCACCGCCCCCCCACCCCCGCACATCGAACAGAAAATTCTGCCCAATGGCCAGAAACTTACCTGTGTCGGGCAGGCTGGGCGGGAGCAGGCAGTGGCGGGCGCGGAGCCAATTGCCGCCCGCGATCGGCAGCACGCCACCATTGCACATGGACAGGCCAATTAAGGCCCACCCAGCATGATGCATGGCCGTTTGCGCTCAGCGTTACCTTTGCGGGCGGGGGTGGGGTGGGGAGGAGGGAGAATTGGGGCCTGCCGAAAGAGCGCAGCCATCTCCCTGAGGCACAGAGCCGCCTCGGGTATATTAAGTTGATTTTAAAATAATTAAACAAAGCATTTAAAAAGTTATCTAAACATGTCCCCTCAGGTGACAGTGTCACATGAGGTAGGACATGTTTTCATATTTCGGGAAATTTTTAAATTTATTTAATAAAACTTTCAGGAAACCTCATCCCGCCCACGGATGAGGTTTCCTGAAAAATGCGAAGGCCGCTTGGGCTCTTCGCCTGCCCCCCCACCCCGCCTACCTTGAGGTTGGACGGGCAGCACTGTTAATTGGGCTCAATTCATTTCCTAATGGACTTAATCGGCCTTTGACAGTTCGGCGAGCGCACAGCTGCCTCCAGCGCGCACCCGCCGGACGAAGGATCTAAATGACGCACGATGACGTTGGGACAAATGCCCGGCATCATCTGGTGTCATTCTGCAGGTCGGTGTGTCAGACCCACCCCCGCACACCGACAGCAATATTCTGGCCAGTGGAATTTTGAATGTCTCGCCGCACTTTACGGCCCCACCCCCGCCGTAACGGGGCCGTAAAATTCCGTCCATGAATATTTCGCTTCCGAAATAAAGAGGGGCTCATGCTCCTTCGAGGCTTTAGCAGTACCCTGTTGTAAATTCTGCAGACACCCCAGGGAAACAGAAAAATAGCCATTTCTGCTTTTCCTTCCCGGAGGTACATGCCTGATGCCAGCGTAGGAGGCTAGTCAAGCTCCCACAGAATTACCACCCAATACTACTTTTCTTACGGTAAGACCATAAGACATAGGAGCAGAAATTAGGCCATTCGGCCCATCAAGTCTGCTCCGCCATTTAATCATGGCTGATAAGTTTCTCAACCCCACTCTCCCTCCTTCTCCCCGTAACCTTTGATCCCCTTACCAATCAAGAACCTATTGATCTCGGTCTTAAATACACTCAATGACCTGGCCTCCACAGCCTTCTGTGGCAATGAATTCCATAGATTCGCCACTCTCTGGCTACTCACTGGAGGTCAATGATAAATACCATGGTTACATAACTAAATGCCGGTGTCTAACATAGGGGAGAACCTCTTTCTTGTTCATTTGTTTAAGGTATGATACTTAGTAGCGAAAGCCAAAAAATGTATGAGTTTTATTTCATTTTATTTCATTTGCATCATCCTCCCCTGACCAAAATATTGCTGCAACAATTTATTTAAATAAAAATGTGCGGTCCAACACTTCATATACAAACTTTTTTTTGAATCTGGCTCCAAACTTGAATAAAGGTGCCGTCCTGTCAGAAGATTTAAAAATGAATAGGTAGTTGCTTTTCATTACAGATGAAGTAAAGCCAGCTGTTATAACCAGTTGGAATACATTATAATATACAATTGTTCCATTTTGAAATTCAGCATTGTTTAATGTCCGGTTGTGCCATACACTTGCAACTAAAGCCTGATGTGTAATTATTTACGTAGATGGCAAAATGATAACGCCAGGAACAAATAACCCGACATTATTTAACCCTTTAAGGAGAAGAGATTGTTGTTGCCCTCTACTCAGGCTAATATGGAACCCAGTCACAGAAGAAACCAGTTCAATATGCTAACTCATGAAACAGTTACTGTTTTTATAAATTCATTTTTATGCGAGCATCACTGGCAAGGCCAGCATTTATTGCCACCCCTAATTGCCTTAGATTTTGACCCAGTGACAGTGAAAGAACAGCGATATAGTTCTAAGTCAGGATTGTGTGAGGCTTGGAGGGGAACTTTCAGGTGGTGGTGTTCCCATGCATCTTCTGCCCTTGTCCTTCTAAGTGGTAGAGGTCACAGGTTTGGAAAGTGCTGTTGAAGGAACCTTGGTGAGCTGCTGCAGGGCATCTTGTAGATAGCACACACTGCTTCCACTGTGCATCAGTGATGAAAGGAATGATTGTTTAGTACTGGATGAGGTGCCGATTAAGCAGGTTGCTTTGTCTTGGATGGTGTCAAGCTTCTTGAGTGTTGTTGGAGCTGCACATTTCTAGGCAAGTGGAGGGCATTCCATCACACTCCTGACAATACTTTGTAGATGGTGGACAGGATTTGGGAAATCAGGTGAGCTACTCACCACAAAACTCCCAGCCTCTGTCCTGCTCTTGTAGTCACGGTATTTATGTAACAGTATCACAGTTCAGTTTTTGGGCAGTGGTAACACCCAGAATGTTAATGATGGGCTACTCAGTGATGGTAATGCTGTTGAATGTCAAATGGGTAGATGGTTAGATTCCCTCTTGTGGAGATGGCATCTGCCTGTCACATGTTGTTTTTTATTCATTCATGGGATGTGAGCTTCACTGACTGGGACAGCATTTATTGCCCATTCCTAGTGGCTCTTGAGAAGGTGATGGTGATCTTCCTTCTTGAACCGCTGCAGTCCATGTGCTGTAGGTACACACACAGTGCTGTTAGGAAGAAAGTTCCAGGGTTCTGACCCAGCGACAGTAAAGGAATGGCGATATATTTCCAAGTCAGGATGGTGAGTGACTTGGAGGGGAACTTCCATGTAGTGGAGCTCCCATCTATCTGTTGCCCTTGTCCTTCTAGATGGCAGTGGTTGTGGGTTTGGAAGGTGCTGTCTAAGGATCCTTGGTGGATTCCTGCAGGGCATCCTGTAGATAGTACACACTACTGCTACTGTGCGTTGGTGGTGGAGGGAGTGAATGTTTGTGGATGTGGTGCCAATCAAGTGGGCTGCTATGTTCTGGACAGTGTCAAACTTCTTGAGTGTTTGGGAGCTGCACTCGTCCAAGCAAGTGGGGAGTATTCCATCGCACTCCTGACTTGTGCCCTGTAGATGGTGGACAGGCTTTGTGGAGTCAGGAGGTGAGTTACATGTCACAGGATTCCTAGCCTCTGACCTGATCTTGTAGCCACAGTATTTATATGGCCAGTTTCAGGTCAATGGTAACCCCCAGGATGTTGATAGTGGGGGATTCAGTGATGGTTGGATTCTCTCTTGTTGGAGATGGTCGTTGCCAGGCAATTGTGGCGTGAATGTCACTTACCACTTGTCAGCCCAAGCCTGAATATTGTCCAGGTCTTGCTGCATTTGGACAGCGACTGCTTCAGTATTTGAGGAGCCACGAATGGTGCTGAACACTGTGCAATCATCAGAAAATATCCCCACTTCTGACCTTATGATGGAAGTAAGGTCATTGATGAAGCAGCTGAAGATGGTTGGGTCGAGGACACTACCCTGAGGAACTCCTACAGTGATATCTTGGAGCTGAGTTGACTGACATCCAACAACCACAACCATCTTCCCTTGTGCTAGGAATTACTCCAACCAGTGGAGAATTTTCCCCCTGATTCCCATTCACTCCAGTTTTGCTAGGGCTCCTTGATGCCACACTCGGTCAAATGTGGCCGTCATGTCAAGGGCAGTCATACTCACCTCACCTCGGGAGTTGAGCTCTTTTGTCCATGCTTGAACCAAGGCTGTAATGAGGTCAGGAGCTGTGTGACCCTGTAGTACCCCAAACTGAGCGTCAATGAGCAGGTTATTGCTAAGCAAGCACCACTTGATAGCACTGTTGATGGACCCTTCCATTACTTTACTGATGATGGAGAGTAGACTGATGGGGCAGTAATTGGCCAGGTTGGATTTGTCCTGCTTTTGTATGCAGGACTTACCTGGGCAATTTTCCACATAGCCAGGTAAATGCAATTAAAGAGAATAATTTTTCCACGATAAAAATTGAACCTTAATTCTACGTGTGAAAGAATAATGTTCTAACCTACTGCATCTCCTACCTTCCTCATTATATTCCACACATCCCCTGAGATGGCAGGAGTGTATTCTGGTGAGTTGCACTAGTCTTTGTGTGATTTAATTTGTTATAGTTAATGCCCAAATGCAAAATCATTTTAATACTTGCTGCTGAAAACTGCTGAAAAGTTTTAATTTAAAATGCCTTTGACACAAGAGGTTAAAATGGAAATATATAAATATTGACATCATTTTCAGTGCTCTCATTAGAAAGGAAGAATTCCGAGGGTGGGGGTGACATACAATCGATCGAAGTGTCTCCTGCTAAGGAGAGGAACGCAGTCTAGTGTTCCAGCTGGTAATTGTTATACGTGCTGGAAGTACACGTGAAGACAGAACACCCCTGCACATTGCCCAGACCGCACATGAAAGATGTGCCCTTTGATAAGGTACTGGGGAGAAAATGGGGGAAAGAAGATAAATTGAAGGGAAAAAATGGAGGCCGAAAGTAGAAGTAAAAAGGCATTTCACTTCCTTTTGTCACTCCCACATGTTTAGTGCTAATTTTTATATGTATACACTGTAAACATGAAAAATAGTTCAATCAAAAACTCATATTTGAAAATAGTAGCTGATATGATGGCGGTGAAGAGATTAATTTGACCATCATTTTCGATAGGTACAATAATCACATAGGTATATATTATGCAAAATTGTGTATAGGCCCTGCACAAATGGTACATAATTCCCATGTGAAAGGAAACAAAAAAAGACTTGCATTTATTATCAGTGCTTTTCTTGATCTCAAGAATTCCCAATGTGCCTTACAATCAATGAGGGTCTTATGAAGTGTACTGTAGTCACTTTAGTAATGTAAGAAATTATGGAATATGTAGAGGTGTTAGTTTAATAGAAACATGCCAAAATATGAACATATGAATTAGGAACAGGAGTAAGCCACTCCGGCCCTTATAGCCTGCTCTGCCATCCAATAAGTCCCTAGCTGATCTGACTGTAACCTTATCTCCACATTCCCACATATCCTCAATAACCTTTCACCCCCTTGCTCATCGAGAATATATCTAGCTCTGTCTTTCTGTCTTAAAACTATTCAAAGACTCTGCTTCCATTGCCTTTTGAACGAGTAAGTTTCAAAGACTCATGACTCTCTGAGAGAAAAAGAATTTCTCCTCATCTCTGTCTTAAGTGAGTGACTCCTTATTTTTAAAGCATGACCCTTAGTTCTAGATTCTCCCGCAAGAGGGAATATCCTCTCCACTTCTACTATGTGAAGACCCCTCAGGATCTTAAAGGTTTCAATCAAGCCACCTCTTACTCTTCTAAAGTCCAATGGATACAAGCCTAGCTGTCCAACCTTTCCTCATAAAACAACCCACTAGTTCCAGGCATTAGCCTAGAAAACGTTCTTTAAATGTCTTTTAAATTTATATCCTTCCTTAATTAAGGATACCAATACTGTACACAGCACTCCAGACGTGGTCACACAGTGCCCTGTACAACTGAGGCATAACTTTGCTACTTTTATATCTAATTCCGCTAGCAATAAATGATAATAGTCTATTAGCTTTCCTAATTACTTGTTGTACCTGCATACTAACCTTTTGTGATTCATCACTAGGACACTCAGAACCCTCTGAATCTCAGAGCTCTGCAATCTCTCACCATTTAGATAATATGCTTCTTTTATATTCTTCCTGCCAAAATGGGCAGTTTCACATTTGCCCACATTATACTCCGTTTGCCAGATTTTTGCCCACTCACTTAACCTATCCATGTCCCCTTGTAGCCTCCTTATGTCCTCTTCAAACCTTACTTTCCTACCTAACTATGTGGCATCAGCAAATTTCACAACAATACCTTTGATCCCTTCACCCAGGTCAATTATATAAATTGTAGAAAGTTGAGGCCCCAGTATTGACCCCTGTGGCACACCACTCATTACATCTTGCCAATCAGAAAAAGACCCATTTATGCCTACTCTCTGTTTGCTGTTAGCTGGCCAATCTTCTATTCATACCAATATGTTACCCCCGACACCAGGAGCAGAATTTTGGCCTTGGTGGGTGGGCTCGGTGGGGCTGGGCGGGGGCGGTCAGGAAGCTGACCACCGCCCGCGACCGGCAGAGCACCACGATTTCATGTCGGCGGGCCAATTAAGGCCCGCCCAGCATGAAACGTGAGCAGCAGAGCTCAGCACAGCCTGTGTGTAGGCGGGGAGGTGGGCGAGCGGGCCAAGCGCGAACTTCACACACGTACGCAAGTGAACGCTTCATAATGCGCCTCAGGGAGATGAAGAGATATAAAAAAAGATAAAGAAAATAAAGATGGATAAAACATGTCCCCTCATGACTCTGTCACATGAGCAGGGACATGTTGTTAATTCAATTGTAAAACTTTTATTTAATTTTTATTTGCTTTAGGAAACTTCATCCTGCCTATGGATGAGGTTTCCAAAAAAATGCAAAGGCCGCTTCGGCGAAAAATTTAGTTTAATTGATTATTTAATGGCCTTAACAGGCCTTTTAACTGTCGGCGGGCACGCTGCTGACTCCAGTGCGTGTCCGCCGACCGAAATCGTGTGATTGCTCGTTGACATTGGCACACTTGGCCAATGTCAACGCGTGTCATTTCACACTCGACAGGTCAGGCGTGCGCCCATACGCCAAGCAAAGATTTCTGCCCTGGGGCTTTTACTTTCCACAATAACTTTTGATGTGGTACCTTATCTAACACCTTCTGGAAATCTAAGTACAGTAATCCATCAGTTCCCCTTTATTCACAGGACATGCAACTGTTTCAAAGAACTTCAATAACTTGGTTAAACATAATCTCTCCTTCACAAAGCCATGCTGACTCTGCCTGATTACTTTGAATTTTTCTAAGTGCTCCACCATAACACCTTTAATAATAGCTTCAAACATTTTCCCTACGAAAGATGTTAAGCTAACTGGCCTGGAGTTTCCTGCTTTCTGTCTCCCTCCTTTTTTGAATAAAGGAGTTACATTTGCTATTTTCCAATCTAGTGGAATCTTCCCCAAATCTAGGGCATTTTTGAAAATTAAAGCCAACGTATCAACTATCTCACTAGCCACTTCTTTTAATACCCTCGGTTGAAGTCCATCAGGACCTGGAGACTTGTTAGCCTGCAGCCCCAATAATTTGCCCAATACCACTTCCCTGGTGATTGTAATTTTCCAGAGTTCCTCTGTCCCCTCCATTTCCTGTTGTATAGCTATTTCATGGATATTACTTGTATCCTCCACAGTGGAGACGGATACAAGATACTTGTTTAATTCATCTGCCATCACCTATTTTCCATTATCAATTCCCCAGAATCAGTTTCTATAGGACCAATACTCACTTTGTTATTTAAATATCAATAAAAACTCTTACTATCCATCTTTATATTTCTAGCCAGCTTTCTCTCATACTCTAATGTATCTCCCCCTTATTAATCTTTTTGTCATTCTTTGCTGTTCTTTATATTCTGTCCAATCTTCTAACCTGCCATTCATCCTTGTTCAATTGTAAGCTTTATCTTTAAGTTTGAAACTGCCTTTAACTTTTTTAGTTAATCACAGATGGTGGGTCCTCCCCTTGGAATTTTTCTTTCACATTGGAATGTATCTATTCTGTGTATTCTGAAATTTCCCTTTCACTGTTGGCCACTGCATCTCTATTGATCTATCCCTTAACCTCATTTTCTAGTACACTTTAGCTAGCTCTGCTTTCATGACCACATAATTGCCCTTATTTAAGTTTAAAATAATAGTCTTGGACCCACTCTTCTCTCACTCAAACTAATGTAAAATTCAATCATATTATTATTACTAGCACTACATATTAGTATTACATAATACTACAAATTACTGCTACTTAGGGGTACATTCACTATGAGATTTTCAAGTAATCCTATCTCATTGCATAATACCAGGTCTAGCATAGCCTGCTCTCTGGTTGCCCCAGAAGCTATCGAGAAAACATTCTATGAACTCCTCACTTACAATACCTTTGCCCATCTAAAGATTAAAATCCCCCATGTAGGTGTTGTAAGATTTCAAGCCTCAATGCTCTTAGGATTACTATTCTATCATCAAATACCTGTAAATCATCGATCACTGTCAGATGTGCTCTCTGTTTGAAATAAGACTAAGTAGTATATATGTTGGCCATCCTCTCATGCAAGATTCCCTGATCTGCTTAAATTTTTGGGCCTCATTGATTTCTTTCAATCTTTATGTAGTTACTGGCAATGTATGAACTGTCATTATAGCAAATTTCTTGACTTCTTCCACAAATTCAATAACGCATTTTTCTGGATTCTCTGTTTCAAAGCGTGGTAATTCATCTGTTGTGCTCTGTTGTTTCCCTGAGCATATACCATATGAGTATCAAACCTCATCAATCTTAATTTAAACCTTTGAACTCTTGATGGCATTGCTGCAAGCTCTTTCGAATTCAATAGTGTGACTAAAGGTTTATGGTCTGTTTCTATCGTAATGTGGAGACCTAAGCGTAGTCAACAAATTTCTCACATGCCCACTTGACTGCTAGTGCGTCTCTGCATCTGTTAAATGACCGTGATGCGTAATAGACCTGTCTGTGTTTTCCATCTCTTTGTATCTGAAAAAGCGCTGTGTGCAATCCTGTAGGGGATGCATCTGCTGCTATTGTCGTAGATAATTCCATATTGTAATGTGCTAATATCTCTGATGACATCATCCCCTCCTTGATTTTTTGGAATGATTTCTAATGCGCTTCTTCCCAACAGGATTCATTTATTGGCGTAACAATTTGCAGAGTAGCTCATTGAGCTCTGTTAAGACTTTTTGTTTGGAGACGTTGCCTCTTGATTCACCATTCCCATGAACCTTTGTAACTCTGTTATTTTATGTGGGGCTGCAAATGTTTTTATGACTCTGGTCTTAAGTGGATCTGTTATTCCTGATGCACTCACTCGTGACTAAGAAGCTTGATCGGTGGCTGTAAAAATTTGAACTTACTTATAAGTGTCTATCCTGCCTCTTGTAGTCTTCTCAACACTCTTCTCACTCTCATGTCATGCTCAGCTTGAGTGGACCCATGTATCAACACATTATCCATGTGGTGAGCAATGCTGTGTAAGCCTTCTAAAAGACTTGACGTAACCTGTTAAAACAGAATCTTCCAACTGGTGTTATGAAAGCTGTGAGAAGCTTGGACTCCTCTTCTAGTGGTTTTTGCCAGAATCCACTGTTAGCATCTAATTTAGAGAATATTCAGCTCTTTCCTAATTTAGATAAACTCTCATCCACTAATACCATTGGATGGACCTCTCTTTTCACAGCTTTGTTGAGTTGTGTGAGATCAACACATATTCTTAAACAACCATTTGGCTTTGGAACCAGTGCCATCCCTGAGCACCAACACCTTGCCTCTTTTATGGGTGAAATGATTCCTTGTCTTATCAATGAGTTGACCTCTTTCCTTACTGCTGGAAGTAAAGTGTGTGGAACCTTTCTGGTGATATATTGGTGCAGCCAGCCAGCCAGCCTTGCCCTTTCTTTCCCACTCTTCAAGTGAAAATCACAGGGTTTTTTTGTAATTTATAAGGATGAAAGTCTGCACTTAGTCATTTACATGCTGTTTGCAAAGAAACCAGTCCAACAGGCTTTCTTGAACTTTAAACACAAAGGGGCCAGTTTTCATTGAGCTAAAAAGTCACCCAAATAAGTTATAAAGATATTTTTTAAAAAGGTAAACTGACGTCCTGATCCACCCCACCCCCCCCCCCACCCCCCCCTACCCCCCAACACACAGACACACACAAGTATGCAAAATGACAAGTTATAGAGTAGGATGTTGCTTTTGGGCCAAATCTGAGATTCAATGATAAAAGATGAAAAATAGAGAGTTCACTGTTTAGGAGTCCTTTGCTGCATCTGTGGCTGAGGCAGAATTTTTTCCACAGTAGTCTTGCAATTTCAGTGGAGTTGAAGTCGATGTAAACTTCAATTTCTGGAGGTAGCCTCTTTTTTTTTAAACGTAATCCGCCTTTTCCAAAAGTTGATAATGCACTTAATGTTCCTTTTGATGGAATTTCTGTATCTCTGTGCTGGCTATCAAACTGTAATAGAGATAGGGTCTTGAATTTGAGAGCAAGAAGGGAAAAAGAAATAAGTTGGAATCACCCAGATTTGTACTAAGTAAAACAACATTTCATCCATTGGCCGTAATGGAGGCTTTTCATGCTGTATCATCCCAAACCCACTACATTCATTACGTATCCCTGGGAAACACACCACTTCCATGGCGGGCAGGCTCTCATTCATCCACCATGCCATTACTTTGCTACTTCATTATGCCAGGCGTCGCATTTAAACTGCAATCACATGCACATCTCTCAATGCTCCCAGCCCAGGAATGTCGCATGAAAGACAAGATGGCCCACAAAGGCAAAAAGACTGCACCCCCCCCCCTCCCCCCGCTTCAGTGATGCATCCTTCGAGCATTTTTTCAACGCCATGGAGGGCTGCCATGATGTCCTCTATTTCCACTGTGGTTGCAGGATGTGCAGCAACATCACCAATCCAGCATGGGAGGCAGTGGCAGCGGTGGTCAGTGCCAATGCCCTGCAAAAGAGGACAGCCACCTTGTGCCGCTATAGAACGAATGTCTCATCCGTTCCGCCAGGGTAACTGACTCTTCTCATCACTCTCAACTCACACACTCACAAATCCATCAGACATCCACAGGGATCTCACACCTCAAGGGTCAACACCACTAACTCTCATTCACACCCTCACATCTCCATCAGGCTCATATCCTCTTGAGCTCGCGTCCTCATCCTGTCCATGACTCCGCTCACCACACAAACATTTCACGCATTGCCATATGTTCTGCTCGCACTCTCTTCTTCTGTTTCCATGCAAGAGAAGCCTGCTCACATCGGTAGGAAGAGGTTTTAGACCGGTAGTGGAGCGGCCCACATTAGGCCTCTCACTCACTTTGAGGAGCGTGCCTTCACGCTGAATGATGAGGATGTGAACTGTGCCTGTGGTGACAGTGAGGTCAGCAGTGAACACCCTGGTGAGGATTCTGCAGCACATCATCCCTCTCTCAATTCAAATGTGAGTTCTCTCTCTCCTGCTTTTGAGACTGCTGCCATGCACTAATTATCTCTACTTTGGTCCACAGGGAGCTCTGCCAAGTGACCGGCCCCCTCAGCCAACCAGTGTCTTAGTCCCACATCCTCACCTCCAGCCAACAGTACACCTCCTCCATTGAAGGGCTTGAAATAGCAGCCTGGAAAATCCATCACAGCACTTACCCAAATGCTCCACCAACTCAGAGGTGCACACCTCAGTGGGACCTAGATCTAGGGCAGGCTCAGGTTCACAGTCTAGTGGTCACCCCACAGATGGGTGTCCGCAGCAGGAGGAGGCAGGTTCAGCCAAGCTCTATTGCACTTGGGGGACTGCAGGGGAAGAGACATCTGTGAGATGACAAGCCTCTGGATTTGGCCTTTCAACTCATCCTGGGGAGTCAGTAGAAGGCGTGGGAACATCACGCAGTGCTGTTGGAAGCCCTCAACAGAATGACACACGAGTCAGAGGAGCGCATCCGCCAGCACTCTGATGAAGTGGTGCCTACATGTGTGTGTATGGTGGTCTCCATGGGAAGGATGGCAGACGCCATGGAGACCCTGGTCCTGCAGAATGCAGAGGTGTGTGCAGGCTGCACTCTATCACAGGAACCATGGGTGAGTTCCTGCAGTGGCAATGTGAGAGGGAAATGGGGCACCTTGACATCCCTCCAGGTGCTCCTTCCCCTCAAGGAGTCAGGGCTGTACCTCTGGACACCCGAAGCGGGGAGGAGCAGCAGCTGGACACCCCTGGGTCATCCACTCAGGAATCTCAGAGGCTGTCCTCTCCCTCCAAGTCCTCTTTGCCTTTGACCCTCCCAACCTCGTCCACTGTCACCGGAGTGGGAGCAGCTGGCCAATGAGTGATTCCTGGAGGGAGAAGTGTGAGTGGGACAGGGCCATTCAGAGCCTCGTGCAAGCATTCTCTCATGCACACGGATTCTTCATGTATCTCACTCCCCTCAATGTCCTGAGCATTTTCAATGCTGTCTGCTGGGGTTCACTTTTAGTTGTCCATCTGAGCTGACCTGCATCTCCACCCACCCAATGATCACACTTCCATACAGCACCTGATCTTGCCCACCACAACTGTCGTTTCACTTTCATTTTAGACAGCTTTGTCTTGATTTGATTTCTCGTGCATTCCTGTATCTTTTTCTCTCCTCCAGTCACCCATTTCCTTTCCCCCATCACTGTTGACCATCTGGCATCACCTTCCAGCTCCCCTCGCGACCTACCAGCCATGACCTTTTTTCTTCAGGGATGTCCAAGTGAACATGCACATTCCCTTCCTTCCCAAAAATCCCACCTCCACCCGCCTTCACTTCCCCGACCTTGCCCTTCCCACCCCCAGCTCCAAGTCCCCACAAACCACCCTCGCCGTCCCTTCAATTGTTACTGTCGAAATCTCACCCTCCCACCCTACTGCCTCTCTGCCCACTGTCACTCCCCATTTGGAACCGCTTCCCCCCTTGGAACCGCTTCCCTCCTCAAAACCCCTTTCCCCCCCTTGGAACTCCTTCCCCCTTGGAACCCCTTCCCCCCACTGGACTCCCTGCTCTTGATCCACTCTCAACCCCAGACTACACCCCTGCTTAGTCCTTCTCACTTCCTGACTCCTTCAGACACCCTTACTTCTTCCACCAGCCTTACATCTTCCTCCACCATTAGTGATTCCCCTTTCCTGACTCTTTCCACCACCCTTTCTTCTTCCTCCAGACTTACTCCTTCCCCTCTCTGCACTCCTTTCTGCCCTCAAACTCCTTTCCTTACACCTTCCACTCCCCTTATACCTACCTCCCCAGTTGACGTCTTCTACTCTGTTATGCCGCTGTTCCCCCATACTCCCTCCCCCCTCTAAACTCCCCCCTGACATCTTCATTCCCCCTCCCAACCTCACCACATCCTGACACTTCTTCCTCTACCAGTCGATCCTAGGTCTTCCTCTCTGACCACCCGGTACATCTTCCTCTCCCAAACACAGCTGGACCTTCCTCTCCATCCTCTCAACCATCATCCATTTTGAGCAGATCCTTAACGGTGACTTTCCAACTTCCATGAGCTGCTTCGCAGCAGAGCCGTATCCATGAGAATCCACCCGGCATGCAATAAACGTTCCTCAAGTGTGTAATTGCTATCAGGCTCCAGCATCTTCTGCTCCTTGGATGTCCACTGTTGTGGCTCAGCAATTGGTAAAGGCTGAGTTGTTTAAATCCCAGGGGGAAACTTGAACAAATGTCATGACCTGTATTTTTGATTTGGTATGTTTGAGGTGCAGTTCTGAATTCAGGAATAAGACCTCAATTTTTTTTTTTAAATATGAAACTAAGTTAAACATTTATTAATTTAACAACAAATTAAACATATACAAATGTCTACAAATTAGTACTATAATAACTTTTAAACAAATCTCCAAATTAATCACTCCCAGGTAAATCTTCACCAAGGCAACAGTAAGCCATAGACTTTAAACAGACACCAGGTAAAGCACAATTGACCTTACGAATTCAAAATAAGGTTTCTTTCAATTTGGTTCATTTGCATTCACAGTTGTAGGCTTACAGGCTGGATAGATCTTAAATGCCTCTGACTCACACACAACTCCTTTCTGTTTATACCTAGCTTCTCCTTTGAATGTAATTTTTCCATTGTATTACTAAGTTTTTACCTTCCTTAACAATAAAAAGTACTTGGATGTGCACTTGTGATGCCATGGCATACAAGGCTATGGGCCTAACACCAGAAAATGGGATTAGAATAGTTAGGTACTTGTTTGACCAGTGCAGACCTGATGGGCCGAAAGGCCTTTTTCTGTGCTGTGAACTGCTATGACTCTAATCCTTTCATTCCACAAATTTTATTAGTAATAGAAACCCATTGCTTGGAGTCTCTCAACTAAGTGTAAGACTTTGCCCATTCTTTTGAATGGTTTACTCAACAAATGCAAATTGCACTTTACCTTTTAACTTCCTTATGTTTGCCTAACTAACATCTCAAACTATTATACATCAAAGCTGGCTTTAATCCAATTAAGATACACAGGCACACACATAGACACAGACTCTACTATAATTCCAATTTAAAAATAATTTCCAATAACATTATAAACATTAATATCTCTTCATGACAACCCCTCCCTTTTGAAAAATGAACCTTTATAATTTTAAAAGATGACTTAATTTCTAATAACCCACCTTACACTATCTTCTATACTTATTACACTATTACATTGCCAGATGCATGCATTAACATAACGATATATGTACAAATCCATGGTATCAGCAGAAATCATTCCAGTTCAGTTAACATGTCCAATTTTCCCTTTAAGCTTCAAACTCTTGATAATGCAAACAGATTTTCTCTACCAGCAACATGTCTAATCTGTAGATTAAATGGTTGCAATAATCAGCTCCACCTGAAAAGTCTTGCAATTTTGTCTTGAAATTTGTCAAAAACTTCAAAGGATTGTGGCCTATATAAACAATTGTTTCTGATTAATTGTTTGCAACATAAATTTCAAAATGCTGCAATGCTAACACCGAACCCAAGGTCTCTTTTTCAATCATTGAATATCTTTTCTTTTGTACATTCAGCTTCCGTGAAAAATACTCCATGGGTCTTTCAATTCTAGTGTCATCTTCTTGTAACAGTATGACCTGAATGCCTATCTCACTTGCATCAAGGGTCAACTTAAATAGTTTGGCATAATTGGGTACTGCAAAAACTGGTGTAGTAGTTAATACAGCTTTCAAACTGTCAAACTGTCAAAGTGACTGCTGACACTCCAGTGTCCATTGAAACTTATTGTTCTTTTTTAATAGTTCAGTCAGTGGAGCAACCACACTGCTAAAATTTGGTACAAATTTCTGGTAAAACCCACTCATGCCCAGAAACCTCAAAACTTCTCATTTTGTTGTGGGCATTGGAAAATCCATGGTAGCCTTGACTTTCACATCTCTTGGAGCCACCTTAACATGTGCAATAGTGTGGTCTAGATATGTAACTTGTGCATTTGCACATTCACTTTTAGCCAAGTTCATCACCAAATTAGCTTCTTGTAATATAGAAAATAATTATTCCAGACGCTGTAAATGCTCATCCCACATCTGACTGAAAACTATCAGATCATCAATATAAACAGCACAATTGCTTAGACCTGCAATTACTTTGTTTGTCTGTCTTTGAAATGTCACAGGCATATTCTTCATACCAAATGGCATGACCTTAAACTGACATAGTCCATTTGGTGTCACAAAAGTCGATATCTTCTTTGCTCTTTCCGACATGGTACCTGCCAATATCCTTTTAGCAAGTCAATCTTTGTGATAAATTTAGATCATCGCACTTTCTCAATATAATCCACCAACTGTGGTATAGGATATGAATCCGCTTTTGTCACCACATTCACCTTTCGATCATCCACGTATAGTCTTCGAGTTCCATCCTGTTTCGGTGCCAGTACAATAGGCGAACTCCAGTTACTGTAATTAGACTCAATGATATCATTTTGGAGCATGAGATCAATTTTTTTATGTACTTGTGATAACTTTGTTGGATTTAGTCTATAAGGATGTTGCCTTATTGAGGATGAAACTTGTACAGGCACATCATGTATAGCTAAATCTGCCTTCCCCAACTTATTCCCACAAATTGCTTTGTATGACTGTAATAGCTTTTCCAAATCACTTTGATACTTGTTTGGAAGATAACTCAATATTACATTTAAATTTTCAAGCATCCCATCATTATCCAATTTGATAAGAGGAAAATCAATTTCGGAGCCCTTCACATCTATTTCTTTCTGATCATCCCCCATCACTGATACCCTTTTTTGTTCCTCTTCCCTGTCAAAGTACTTCTTAAGCATATTTGCATGACATACCCTCTGCTTCTTTATTCTATCTGGTGTATTTATTAAATAATATACTTCACTCAATCTCTTTTCAACCCTGTAAGGTCCACTAAACCTTGCATTTAATGAATCACCTAGTACTGGTAACAGAACTAGCACTTTCTCTCCAGAAACAAAACAGTGAGCTGCCGCTTTCTTGTCTGCCTTCATTTTCATTACTTGCTGTGACATCTTTAAATGTTCCCTAGCCAACTCATATGTTCTGTTCAATCTTTCCCTGAAATTCAATACATAATCCAGGAGAACCGTTTTTGAATTTTGACCCACCAATTAATCAAAATCAATTTCAGTGGTCCCTTACCTCATGATCATAAATTAGTTCAAAAGGGCTAAAACCAGTCGATGCAATAGGAGCATCTCTAGTAGTAAATAGCAAGAATGTAACTCCCCATATCCCAATCCTGTGGATAATCCTGACAGTACACTATCATTGTACTTTTTAAAGTTTGATGCCACTTTTCCAAAGCCCCTTGTGACTCCAGATGATAAGCTGTTGATTTAAATTGTTTTATCCACAAACTGTCATTATTTCCTTAAACAGCTGTGACACAAAATTTGTACCCTGATCTGATTGTATTTCTTTAGGTAAACCATGTCTTATAAAAACTTTAGTCAACTTTTCCACAATCTTCTTAGTTTGTAATATTTCTTAAAGGTATCGCTTCAGGAAACCTGGTAGACACATTCATTATTGTCAGAAAGTACTGTTTTCCACTTTTAGTCTTAAGGAGGGGTCCTACACAATCAATTGTGTTCCTAGTAAAAAGTTCTTCAAATGCTGGTATTGGGATTAAAGGTGCCGGCTTAATCACTGCTTGGGGTTTCCCTGTTACCTGACATGTGAGACATGTTCTACAGAATTTGACTACATCCCTATCTAATCCCGGCCAAAAAAGTACTTCTGTATCTTTTCCTGTGTCTTTCTAATTCTTAAATGCCCCCCATTGGAATTTCATGAGAAATTCTCAGAATCTCATTCCTATATGGGATAACAATCTAATGTATCAATCACCCTGCCCACCGACACCATCCAGTTTTCATTTGCTGAGACATAATCCAACCTCTATTTTCTCATTAAAATATCACCTTAAGGTAATAACATACTGGAATACATTTTGATTCTGTTTCTGAGTAATCTGCCTGAAATAACTGTTTTAATTGCAAATCATTTTTCTGTAACTCCACTCACCTCCTTGAGTTAAACACTTCAGCTGAATTGTCCTTAGTCTTTCCTTCTGAACAATGATATCAAACACAATGCCAGCTAAATGGATTTCAACACCTTCTTCTTACCTTTGAACTGCCTGCCCTTCTTGTTTTTCTTGTTTCAACCCATGTCCCTGTGATCTCATTATCACACAATCTGGAAACAATCCAGGATGCTCCTTCTGTAAGACCTCTGTTGATAACACTTCCACAGGCTCCTCAATTACCATAGGCATCATCCACATTTGTGATCCAGCTATATAATTTCCCAAAATAAATTGAACTTCAGCAATGGGCAATTTTGCCACCACTCCAACAATAACTTCACCTGCCTTCCATTTACTCTTTAAAGTTGCCTTCCAAAATGGAATAGATTTAGCATCTCCATGAATCCCATTTATTATCACCTGTTCTTGAAATACTCCTTCTGAACAACAAATATCACTATCCCACAACATTAAGGATTGACTAGCCCCTTTTTCTCTTAAAATGCTAACATCTTTACCTACTCAACCTTGTACACATGGAAAGACTTTCCCTTCACACAAAAAGTCTTCAAACATTTCTGCAATTTGCCCCTCAGAATTCTCTTGGGTAAACTGTGAAAACTTTCCCACTTCTTTACTTATCACTGATTCTCCCTGTTTTACTTGTACACAAATCTTTGGTTTCTCCTGTGCCTGGACCTCAGAACCCACAGTACTTTTATTTCCAGAACTTTTCTGCATCCCAATAATTTCAACACATTTTCCCTGCAATTTCCAACACAATGACTTCATGTGCCCCACTTTATTACAATGAAAACACTTCAATTTCTGAATGTCGCTTCTACCCTCAGCACCTTCCATTTTATTCTGAGAAAAAATTTCCTGGAAATTTCCAGCTACTCCTTCTCTTCCCTGACTACCTACCTTCCTTTCACTTTCTATCCTTTTCTGATTTAGAGGGTGATGAGAAAAAGGTTTAGCTTTATGAACTAACTCATAATCATCAGCTTTCTCTGCTGCTTGTCTTACCAATCAACCCTCTGTTCCTCCACATGAGTTCTCACTACCGAAGGGGTTGAGTCTTTAAATTCTTCCAAAAGAATAACTTACCTAAGAGCTGCATATGTTGTCTGAATTTTTAATGTCCGAATCCACTGGTCAAAATTTCTGTTTTACTCTCTCAAACTCTCAGGCTGTTTTCTCACATTCCTAAATTTCTGCCTGTATGCTTCAGGAATCAACTCATATGCACTCAAAATAGCCTTTTTCACCACATCATAATTCATCGATATCTCTTCAGATAGTGAAGCATATGCATTATGTGCTCTACCCACAAACTTAGACTGTAATAATAATGTCCAGTTTTCCCATGGCCATTTCATCTGTTTAGTTAGCTTCTCAAATGAAATTAAGAATGCTTCGATATATTTTTCTCCAAACTTTGCAAGAGCTTGTACAAATTTAAATATCTCCCCAATGAGGTCCTTCCTCACCTCTTGGTGTCTATTTTTTATCTGCCAACATTCTCAGTTGAATTTCTCTCTCTCTCTCTCTTTCTCTTTCCTTCTTCTCTATCTTCACAATTTCTAACTTTTAACAAATCCCTAAATTAATCACTCCCAGGTAAATCTTCACCAAGGCAACAGTAACCCATAGACTTTAAACAGACACCAGGCAAAGTACATTTGAACTTACAAATTTAAAATGAGGTTCCTTTCAATTTGGTTCCTTTGCAGACACAGTTGTAGGCTTTCAAGCTGGTTAGATCTGACTCACACACAAACTCCTTCCAGTTTATACCTAGCTTCCCCTTTGAATGTAAATTTTCCATTGTATTACTAGGTTTTTAAATTTTACCTTCCCTAACAATAATCCTTTCATTCCACCAATTTTATTAGTAATATAAACACATTGGGCAGAATATTGCCATTGGCATGTGGGGGCGGGCCTGACATGCTGACACATAAAATGATGCATGATGACATCAGGCGTGTAACCTGATGTCATCGTGCACCATTAAAAAAGCAATTACAGTTGTTAACAACGCTGCCCATCCAATCTTAATGATGGTGGGCAGGTGAAGAGCCCAAGCGGCCTTTGTGTTTTTCAGGAAACCTCATCCACAGGCAGGATGAGGTTTCCTGAAGCTGGTATAAAATAAATAAATACATTTTCTTGACTTTACAAACATGTCCCAGTGCATGTGACACTGTAACATGAGGGGGCATGTTTAGCTAAATTTTTACTTTATTTATTTAAAAGTTTTGTCACCCATTCAATCTCCCTGCAGCAGCTCGGTGCCTCAGGGAGATAGCTGCACTTTTTTTGCGCATGGCCTGACTCTCCCTTCTCCCCCGGCCCGCACAGGTAGTGCTGAGCGCTACTGGCAGCGCATTACGCTTGGCGGGCCTTAATTGACTCACCTGCATAAAATGGCGGCAAGCAGCTGATCGTGGGCGGCAATCAGCTCCACACCCACCCCTGCCTGCTCCCGCCCACCCACCCGCCATAGGTAAAATTCTACCCATTGCTTGGCATCTTCCAGCTAAGTGCAAGATTTTACCCATTCTTTTGAATGGCTTATTCAACAAATGCAAATTGCACATTACCTTTTAACTTCTTTATGTTTGTCTAATTAACATCTCAAACTACCATACATCAAAGCACCCAGGCTGGCTTTAATCCAATTTTAAAATAATTTCTAATAACATTATGGACACTAATACCTCTTCATGACATCCACAATGTAGGCGAGGCCCTGGCAGTGAGTCCCGACTTCTGCACGTCACACTTGTCAAGGCGTGTTCTGCATGAGCAATCATGCCAACATGGGCGGATGGTCCAGCGGGGGGGAGAGTGGGGGAAATATTCCAGTGGGCTGGCCTTATAATGATATGCAGATGTATTACAATGAGGTTCCTGACATCCAATGGCGGGGAACACGGCCCACCATCAACAGGCTGAGCGGATGATCGCAAACTGGTTTCACGACACCGTGGAACCGATTTTTGGCTTTCTCATCATATTGTCCGCTCATGCCACCAAGCACACCCGACGCCAGCGGGCAGCAGGCGATTCCACCCATGGTGTTAGTGCTCCATTGGCAGATTTCCTGCACTCTCATTTTAGCAGCTTGGGTGTTGTAATAAAAGATATTTTAAATTGGTTGTTCTAGTCACATGATCTCTGTCCCCATAGCGATTTCAGAAGATAATTCATTAACTCATGTCCCGACAGACTGTGGCTATTGATTTATGGCCTAGGTGATTAGTTTCCTTAATATCCCAGTGATTAACTCCTAAATGATCTATCCTCCATCTTGATGAGATAGGAAGGACACTTCTATCTAGCCATTGTCCTGGGAGACTTCCTGTCTCCGCTTGAAAGGTAGCTTTACAAAAATGCAAATGGTAAGAGCCCTACAGTTTCAGTTCATCCTTTGAGGTAGTTCTTGACATCTGCAGGTGTGAAATTCTGTCGGATGATGCTTTGGCATGTCGTAATAGTAATCCATATTGGAACCTTCCAGAAACTGGTCAACTTATAACACCAGATGTCAGGTGACTTCTGGCAACCATAGTAAGTCGATGTCTTTTCTTGATTTTTAAAGCAGTTCAATGTATATTTGATCAGCCAATGAAATGAAAGATTAATATCACACATGCACATGTCGCATTATCGTGACGATATAAGCATATTGGTTTCACTTCTGGGCTTAGTGTTGTACAATGCACTGTTCTCAGCTTTCCCAATCCTGTAAACAACTTTGGGAATTATGCTCTGAAATCTCCTGATTTACCTTCACTGTTCTTTATTTCTTCTATTCTGCGAATTAGATTAAATTCCATACATGCCTTTCTATGAATGAACAACTCTGACCTTGAAATAAGTACAATACTTCAGTAACTACTTTCTCTCTGTGCTTTAAAGTAGTTGTTAGTTCTCCCAGAACCTTCAGCTCAGTCCCAGCTGGCTCAAGTAGCTTTTTGCAGGATGGTTGAAGAACCCTCTTGTTTAATCTTGGTTCAGAGGCTGAAAGAACTGAAACTGCTGTTCCAGCATCTAATTTAAAGTATGTCCTGTGACCTTCTGCCAGGGCCTCTGCACTCCAATAGTTTCTGCTTACTTCTTTAATCCCTTCTGAGGGTATCTCAATGTCTTGTGAATCTTCAATTTCATGGGCCCAGTTTCCTTTCAAAACTTTTTCTTTATGAGTGTTCTTCCAATTTTTTTCTACCACGACTTGCTGCCTGAAAATGCCCCATCCTTTTGCACCAATGGCATTGCACATCTTTGGTGGAACAATTCCCACAGCCATGCCTTTCTCTTCTGCACCAGCTATAGCTGGCCAGGGATGTCATTAATTGCTTTTCATGCTTCATGTGTCTCCTTCCCTCTATTTTCCTTTCTTTAATCTCTGACAAATTCAGCTGTATCTGTTACTTTGGGATTTGTGCTGATTCTCTCTCTCCTCTGACTACCAATCGGTTCTACCTCCTGATCTCGGCTTGGCTACTTTTATGAATCACCTTCGTCAGCATCAAGCCTTCCCCTGACTCCAACTTATTTGATAATGCATGATCCATTACTCCAACAGCTATTCTGACACAAATTAGCTGCATTTTCATATTACTGTATTCACAAAGATAAAAGCAAAAAACTGCGGATGCTGGAAATCCAAAACAAAACAAAAATAAAAATACCTGGAAAAACTCAGCAGGTCTGACAGCATCTGCGAAGAGGAACACGGTTAACATTTTGAGTCCATGTGACTCTTCAACAGAACTAAGGAAAAATAGAAAAGAGGTGAAATATAAGCTGGTTTAAAGGCGGGGTGGGACAGGTAGAGCTGGATAGAGGGCCAGTGATAGGTGGAGATTGCCAAAAGATGTCATAAACAAAAGGACAAAGAAGTGTTGCTGGTGGCAATATTATCTAAGAAATGTGCTAGTAGGTGACATTAAGGGTACAAAGCAGGATGAGCAAGGTACAGATAGCCCTAGTGGGGGTGGGGTGGGGGGAGGGGATCAAAATAGGCTAAAAGGTTGAGATAAAACAATGGATGGAAATACATTTAAAAATTACGGAAATAGGTGGGAAAAGAAAAATATGATTGCTTCGGTGCTGCTTCATGCTCTCATTTGAACCTGGAAAAAATTATTAATTTTGCTTCCAATTTCCAGCCCTCCATCATTTTCACATGGTCCATCTCTGACACTTCCCTTCCCTTCCTTGACCTCTCTGTCTCAATTTCTGGTGATAGACTGTCCACCAATATTCATTACAAGCCTATTGACTCCCACAACCACCTTGACTACAGCTCCTCACACCCCGCTTCCTGTAAGGACTCCATCCCATTCTCTCAGATCCTTCGCCTCCGTCGCATCTGTTCTGATGATGCCACTTTCAAAAACAGTTCCTCTAACATGTCTTCCTTCTTCCTTAACTGAGGTTTTCCACCCACGGTGGTTGACAGGGCCCTCAACCGTGTCCGGTCCATCTCCCACGCCTCTGCCCTCACACCTTCTTCTCCCTCCCATAACCATGATAGGGTCCCCCTTGTCCTCTCTTATCACCCCACCAGCCTCTGCATTCAAAGGATCATCCTCCGCCATTTCCGCCAACTCCAGCATGATGCCACCACCAAATACATCTTCCCTTCACCCCCCCGCCCCGGCAGCATTCCGCAGGGATTGTTCCTTCCGGGACACCCTGGTCCACACCTCCATCACCCCCTACACCTCAACCCCCTCCCACGGCACCTACCCATGCAACCGCAGAAGGTGTAACTCCTGCCTCTTTACTTCCCCTCTCCTCACCTTCCAAGAGCCCAAACACTCCTTTCAAGTGAAGCAGCATTTCACTTGCACTTCCCTCAATTTAGTCCACTGCATTCGCTGCTCCCAATGCGGTTTCCTCTACATTGGAGAGACCAAACGCAGACTGGGTGACAGCTTTGCGGAACACCTTCAGTCTGTCCACAAGCATGACCCAGACCTCCCTGTCGCTTGCCATTTCAACATTCCACCCTGCTCTCATGCCCACATGTCCGTCCTTGGCTTGCTGCATTGTTCCAGTGAAGCTCAACGCAAACTGGAGGAACAGCACCTCATCTTCTGACTAGGCATTTTACAGCCTTCCAGACTGAACATTGAGTTCAACAATTTTAGATCAGGAACTCTCTCCTCCATCCCCCCCCCCCCGCCGCCAACCCCACCCGGCCCTTTCCAATCCCCCTTTTTCCAATAATTTATATATATTTTTCTTTTCCCACCTATTTCCATTATTTTTAAATGTATTTCCATCCATTGTTTTATCTGTTTTAGCCTATTTCGATCCCTTCCCTCCAGCCCACCCCCACTAGGGCTATCTGTACCTTGCTCATCCTGCTTCCTACTCCTAATGTCACTTATTAGCACATTTCTTAGATAATATCACCACCTTTAACACCTCTTTGTCCTTTTGTCTATGACATCTTTTTTTTAGAAATCTCCACCTAACACTGGCCCTCTATCCAGCTTTACCTGTCCCACCCCCCATCCCCCTTAAACCATCTTATATTTCACCTCTCTTCTATTTTTCCTTAGTTCTGTTGAAGAGTCATATGGACTCGAAATGTTAACTGTGTTCCTCTCCGCAGATGCTGTCAGACCTGCTGAGTTTTTCCTGGTATTTTTATTTTTGTTTTTGGTTACTGTATTCACAATCTTCTGCGAACCAGTACAATCATTAAGAAATGCGTTGATGCTTTCCCTATGTCTCTGGATGCGTTTATTGAACTATGCACATTCCATGATGGTGTTCTTACGAAGATTGAAATGTGTCTCCAAGGAAGTGACATATATTTATGATGGAGAGTCTAGGAGAAACAGAATGGAAAGAATCTAATGTAAGGGAGTGTTCTCATAACTGTAGATATGTTGCAATAAAGTTAGAGTATGACTTTAACGTATGTGGCTTTAGCTTCATCCATACGCAGGGTAACTAAAATCTCGTCCACACAATAGCCCGTTGCGTACAAAAGTGTACTGACCCGTTAACAATCTGGTTTCACTGTGTGACCCGATGCGGTGCAAAATTGAGCAAATCTCTTTTACCACTTTCGTCACAGTTCAATCTAATTTAGGCCTGCAAGTTTCTCAAAGCACTCAATAGAGGTAAAGCTTTTTCTAGTGCCATCCTCTTATCGCTTGCCACTATATATTATTGAATTATTGGGTTGGAATAGTTTCAATAAGAAGTCCTGAAGACTTTTAGGTACAAACACTCTAACTTTATTGTAACATATCTACAGCTATGAGAACACTCCCTTACACTAGTTTCTTTCCATGCTGTTTCTCCTAGACTCTCCATCACAAGTATATGTCAGTTTCTTCTATGGCAGCACGAACTATTGCAGTTAACCCTTAATGGGACTTAGTCTGACATACTCCATTATACTATAGTTTGCTTTTCCAGCTCTGCAGCTGTATTAGGGTAGACCTGCTTGCTGTTTTAGTCCTTCATTTTTCAATTCACCTCATTAAAAATTTGGAAACCAAAACAATTTACATTTGTGTAAAAGCCTTGATTAGTTTGGATGTTACTCATTCACATTTGCTTGCTAAGGCAACACCCACAAGGTACAAGGTCACATGCAGCTGTCTATCCATGCAGTCCATCTGCAGCTAAGTAAAGGAATATTATGATTTTTGAGGAAATAACACAGCTGATCTGAAGAGACTCCTGGAGCCATCACTAACTCAAACTCACTTGCCTCAGACTGCTGATTATGATCAGTTGTCAGCATGCCTGCTTTGGAAGAACTGCATCTGATCCAGAAATGAAGGAAGCACTGACAGCTGCAAAACAAGGGATATGTTAAGGGCATGTGAGTATACTTACTTTTAACAGAGATCTCACAGCCTCACTGACTCAGTGAAGATCACCTTTTGCCTTTTATTACAGGCGTTGGATGCAGCAGAATTCCCAGTTGAATAAGAAAGAAGTTTATTTAGCTATAAATTGGTCAGACAAAACATGAAGGGGGCGATATTAATCCTACCACCTCAGTAGAAATCAAAGAATCAACAATTAAAATTGCCCAGGTTATTTACTGCCAGAAAGCCATTAGGAAGTCACCATTCTGTATTTCAAACTGCAACACTGCGCAAGTGGCAATGATACCTGTCTGAAGCCTGTGCAACACTTAACATATGAATGGTGGGTTCCTCTGATGCCAACAGGTCCCAAGTATTGGTGGACAAGGGTGACAGATAAATAAGCCATAGTTCAGGAATATAGTTATAACGTTTCCAAGAATTTGATATATTAGCTCTTGTACAGCCCATGTCAATGTAGCCTGTTTTAACTCAGATTTTTTTTTAATTGGCTCCTGAGTTTTAGGCAACAATAGAAGACCTCATTTATTGCCCATCCCTTGTTACTCTGAGAAGATGCTAGTGATTGACTTTCTACTGATTATTTTTCTTATATTACTGAAGATCTTTCTGGGGTACTTCAGAGGCATTTGGTCATTCAGGCTGTGTGGACTAGAGCCATTTGCAGGCCAGACTGCATAGGTGCAGCCTTTCCCTTCCCTCTGGGACATTAGTGAACGAGTTGCATTTTACAACAATCCCGCAGGTTTCATGGTTGTCTTCTTGGATACTAGCCTGTAAATTTTTACCATGGCCAGTGATGTTCTCCAGCCTTTGCCCTTGTCATGTCCTCCATTCCATGAAAATCTCCCCACCATTATTCTAACGTTCTCCCATATTCTCCACTGTCCGAGATGTGAACAATCTCTTTGGCCATGAGCCACTAATACTACATTGCCCTGTCATAATAATTGGAAACAATTTGGTGAGAAACTGAAAAGGCCAATTGTGTGATACATTTATTTTGAACATTCATTTTTCAAAGAGTTAAACCTTGTGAAAAGAGGTCAGGCATCTCCCAGCCTCCACATAGGAAGCAGAAGTAAATGCTCCCAGACTGGCTACAGCTATCGATCGGTTCCTGCACAGAGATGTCAAGAACATAGACAGCCCATTTTCAAAGGGTCACCTGGTTCCTTCCTTCGGACAGAAACAGGTTTGAGTATCATTTACTATTGGAAATGGATGCACTCAGACCTGCTTGCCCCTCAGCATCTCCTTCTCAGTAGCTCCCACTGCAAAGCCAAGACAAATTGGACAGTAACTGTACTCGGAACAGTGGTCATATCCTGCAGGGCAGCCCAGCTGAATTCATGACTGTTCTAAATGGAAGTGGATGGCTGATACTGTCTGCAGAATGGTTCAGCGCAGAGATATTAAACAATTCTTAATCTGAATCAGCCTCTGAGTTCATTAACTTTCCCTCCCCCATTTTGTAGAAGTTAAAATAAAATCTAAGAGGAAACCACTGGAGGCTCACAGGAATAAACAGAAATTATCCCAGTGTCAAAGTGACAGTGAGGAAATAGGAGTGATTTATGGGTAAATAGAAAATGTTCTCACAATAAATTTAAATGTCAGTTCTGATGAAGGCTCACACCCGGGACACTAGTTTTTGATGCTGTCTGACTTGCTGTCAATTTCCTGCATGTTCTGTCTTGATTTGAGAAAGGATAGAAGCAGATATTCAGTGGGTCAGGAGGAGCTGTTGGTGTGTTGGTAAACAAGCTCATTAAGTTATATGCAAGTTAATGGGAACTGACCATGTTTGCGCAAATTCATTTTATCCGAACCCTGAACAGTAAGGGAGGAAAGACACTTGCATTAACTCACATGTCTGCAGCTGCATTTTATGGTGGTCCTTATCTATTAATTAATCTGGTATTGCATTATAATCCCATTATGAGTATCAAGCTACATTATTGAAATAAATGGATGCTCATTAGTGCAATAGTGAGACGATATTGGCTCAGAAAATCTAGATGTAGAATCAGTCTGGGTGGAGCTTAGAAGCAACAAGGGGCAGAAAACATTAATGGGAGTTGTCTATAGGCTTCCAAACAGTGGTGGTATGGTAGGGGATGGCATTAAACAGGAAATTGGAGATGTATATAACAAGGGTGCTATAATAATCATGGATGACTTTAATCTACATATAGAATAAGCAAACCTATTTAGCAATAATACTGTGGCAGATAAATTCCTGGACTGTGTACAAGGTTTTTTTAGGCCAACATTGAGGAACCAACTAGGGAACAGACTATCCTAGGTTTGGTATTGTGCAATGAGAAGAGGTTAATTAATAATCTTGCTATGTGGGGTCCTTCAGGGAACAGCGACCATAATATAATAGAATTCTTCATTTAGGAAGGAAACTGAAGTAGTCTGATCCAAAACTAGGTCCTAAATCTAACCGAAGGAAATGACAAAGGTGTGAGTTGGCTAAGATAGGTTGGGGAACTTCATTAAAAGGCATGACAGTAGATAGGCAATGGCTAAAATTTACCCAGAAGGAAAAAACAGTAAAAACTGGGAAATAAGAGTACTGTTCCAAAATATTTTTTCCTTTTGGGTAAGAAATGAATGTATGCATTTCAACAGTTATACATGCCTTTCTGGCACAAAAACACAACAGGAAAAGCAGCCCAACAGTGGCTAATAAAAGAAATTATAGATAGTGTTAGATCCAAAGAGGAGTCATATGAAGCTGCTAGAAAAAGTAGCAAGCCTGAGGCTTGGGAGCAGTTTAGACTTCAGCATAGGAGGACCAAGAGATTGGTTAAGAAGGGAAAAATAGAGTACGAGAGTAAACTTGCAAGGAACATAAAAGTGAACCGTAAAAGCTTCTAAAAGCTTGTGAAAAGAAAAAAATTAATGAAGACAAATATAGATCTCTTACAGTCCAAAACAGGAGAATTTGTAATAGGGAACAAGGAAATGGCAGAGCAATTAAACAACTACTTTAATACTGTCTTTATGGAAGAAGACACAAATAACCAGAAATACTAGGGAACCAAAGGTCTAGTGAGCAGGAGGAATTGAAGGAATTTTGTATTACTAAAAAATACTGCTGGAGAAATTAATGGGACTGAAAGCTGATAAATCCCCAGGGCCTGACAATCTACATCCCAGGGTACTAAAGGAGGTGGCCATGGAAATAGTGGATGCATTGGTTATTATCTTTCAAAATCCTGTAGATTCTTGAATGGTCCTGGTAGATTTGAGAGTGGTAAATGTAACCCCACTATTTAAATAAAGGAGGAAGGGAGAAGACAGTGAATTACAGACCGGCTAGCCTAACATCAGTAGTAGATAAAATGCTAGTCTATTATAAAGTATGTGATAACAGGACACTTAGAAAATATCAGTGGGATTAGACGAAGTCAACATGGATTAATGAAAGGGAAATTATGTTTGACTGGGATTTTTTGAGGGCATAAATAGTAGAATAGGAGAACCCACGGATGTGGTGCATTTGGATTTTCAAAAAGCTTTTGATAAAGTCCCATATAAGAGGTTAATGTGCACAATTAAAGCACATGGGACTGGGGTTAATATATTGGCATGGATTGAGAATTGGTTAACAGAAAGGAAACAGAGTAGGAATAAATGCGTCCTTCTCAGAGTGGCAGGCAGTGACTAGTGGGTACCGCAGGGATCAGTACTTGGGCCCCAGCTATTCACAATATATATCAATGATTTGGATGAGGGAACCAAATGTAATATCTCCAAGTTTGCTGATGGCACGAAACTTGGTGGGAACATAATGGTGAGGAGGATGTTAAAAGGCTTTGAGGAGATTTAGACAAGTTGAGTGAGTGGACAAATATATGGCAGATGCAGTATAACGTGGATAAATGTGAAGTTATCCAATTCAGTAGGAAAAACAGAATGGCAGAGTATTATTTAAATGGTGATAGATTGGGAAATGTTGATGTACAAAGGGACCTGGGTGTCCTTGTACATCAATCATTGAAAGCAAGCATGCAGGTGCAGCAAGCAGTTAAGCAGGCAAATGATATGTTGGCCTTCATTGTGAGAGAACTTGAGTACAGAGCAAAGATGTCTTGCTGCAGCTGTACAGGGCTTTGCTGAGACCACACCATGAGTATTGTAGGCAGTTTTGGCCTCCTTATCTCAGAAAAGATATACTTGCCATAGAGGGAGTGCAACGAAGGTTCACCAGACTGATTCCTGGGATGGCAGGGTGTCGTATGAAGAAAGATTGGGCCAACTAGGCCTGTATTCACTGGAGCTTAGAAGAATGACAAGAGATCTCATTGAAACTTATGAAATTCTGACAGGGCGGGACTGACCGGATGAAGGGATAATGGTTCCTCTAGCTGGGGTGTCAGAACAAAGGGTCACAGTCTCAGGATATGGAGTAGGCCATTTAGGGCTGAGATGAGGAGAAACTTCTTCACTCAGAGGGTGGTGAACCTGTAGAATTCTCTACCACTGAAGGCTGTGGAGGCCAAGTCGTTGAATATATTTAAGAAGGGAATAGCTTTCTAGACTCTAAAGGCACCAAGTGGTATAGGGAGAGAGCGGGAGTATGGCGTTGAGACAGAGGATCATCTATGGTCATGATGAATGGCGGAGCAGACTCAAAGGGCTGAATGACCTACTCCTGCTCCTATTTTCTATGTTTCTGTAGTTATAATTTAATTGATTAACATCTCACAATAAACCAGGAAAGCTTATGATCTTGATTTACATAATGATTTGACTGTCATAAGATTACCTATGAATCATTTTATGAAGTTTTAGTTTGCTTTTTGCAACTAAAATGGTTTCAGTGAGTGATGGCACTGTTGCACGTTTCAATATATGTGGGGCCAGTGCAATCGCTAGGTAAACTAGGCAATGCCTAGAATGGCAAAAATTTTTATAGGGGCAGGGAGGAGGAATGAACTATTCATGAAACTACAAAAGTAAACAAACAGGCTTCAGCAGAGGGAATGAATGATATACACCTACTGATATACATCTGGCATACACTGACATACATATAGGGCAGAATTTTCTCTTTGTCATGTGGGGGCAGGCCCGCACACTGACATGTAAATTGACGCACGGTGATATCGAGTGTGCGCCCCGACATCACCGCACGTCATTTTATGCATCGGCGAGCAGGGGTGAAAATTCTGCCCCATGTATTTACATTGCAGTCTTTCTCAAAATTTCAGATTATATTCCTCATTATGTTTATGTGAGTTTTACAAATTTGCACATCTATATGACTATTCCAAAACTGTGAACCAGTAAATAAGATCAATGAGCTTAACGTAATCTAGCCCACTCTATCGTAATGTTTATTGATTGTGTAGATTGTGCATAAAATCATCTAGTAACTGTTTCAGAACACAGTATGACATCATGTGAGCCATATTACACATTATAATGTGCATTTCTTCTAGTACATAGCCTGTGAAAAATGTAGAACAATGTAAATGTACAATCGGTATCATCATATTCTCCTTTTTCATGTAATTATAAATGAAGAATTCCTATTCATACTAATGCACAATATTAAATTTTAATTTTGGGAGGGTGCGCAAGGCTGAATGTTCGCCCACAGTGCCTAATACTCTTGCACCAGCCCTGATAATATGTACTCTTATTTTCAAAAGTTTTGACAAGAGACACTATTCTTTTTCTTGTAGGAATTGTCCTCATCAGATGACAGCGCCTCTTTAAGTAGCCACATTTTATCTCTTTGGACATTATCCTAAGTACAAAATATACATACTTACTTTCCCTTCCCTCAATCTCCTCAAAACTCTACTCTTTCAAACTGTAGCAATAGCCAGCAACTTGTTCCAAGTGCCTGCACTTGAATGAAAATGGTGCACAAGAGTGGCCTCACTCTCTACTTTCTCTCTAAGGAAATTCCTCTCCGTGTCTCCCCAGGCAATCTGTTTAAAGTCATGAATAATCCTCCTTAGACACTGTTTTGGGGAGGAACTCGGCTCTACGCATTATAATTGTATACCAAAATTTGGTGCCTCCAGGCTGCCCATGGCCAGCACCACTTTCCAAAGGGTCTTCTAAATTGGACAGCAGGAACTGTTAAGTACTTGTTCAAAGATACACACAGCAGTTGGCATTTTCTCCTGCATGGCAATGTGCAAAATAATTGGAAATAATAAACACTGACTGCAATCTTAATGTTAATTAGTTCTCATTAAAGCCTGTGGCTGCTAGCTGATTACAAAGGTGTTATGATACACAACACAACAGTAGATATAATTTGCTGGTGTAAATATTGTTGATGTATAAATTCTAGCCAAATATTAAAAATTGAACAGAAGGTATAGATTGAGTATAGTGAATCAGGCAAACATCTTGTGGTTTACTTGCGTAAACAAGTCTAATTTAGACAGCAAGTAACATAGGTGATGTGCTGTCGATAAAAGTGCAGAATTCTGTTGACTGTTACAATTTGTTTTAAAGGTTGGAGAACATCAAATTAAATATCCATTGTATAGCAAAGGAGGGTGATACTAGATAAAAGAAAGGAGTTGATTGAGGAAGGTAAAGGGACTGAGAGGTGGGTTCAGTTGAAGAAGTGCTTCATAATGACAGCTTTGAAGAGAAGAGGCATGCATACCTATTGTGCTGCTGAATGGACACCTGGCATCGACCTAGGCACCGAAAATGACAAAGCCACATATTGTCCGGTCGACTCTGCAAAGTCCTCATCACTAACATCTGGGGCTTGTGCCCAAATTGGGAGAGCTGTCCCAAAGACTGGTCAAGCAACAGCCCTCCATAGCGAATCATTCTTTACAGCTAAGGTCCCAGACTCCTCCATCACCATCTTTGGGTATGTCCTGTCCCATTGGCAGGACAGTATTTAGATGAGCACTTGAAAAGTATTTTGATGAGCACTTGAAATGCCATAGCATACAGGGCTATGGGTCAAGTGGTGGAAAATGGGATTAGAATTGATAGGTGTTTGATGGCTGGCATGGACAGAATGGGCCAAAGGGCCTGTTTCTGTGCTGTATAACTCTATGACTCTATGACAGACCCACTAGAGGTGATTGCACAGTGGTAGACTGTGGCCCTAGGAATTCTCAAATTGATTCCAGGCCTCATGAAGTCTCAGTGCAACAGATCAAACATGGGCAAGGAAACTTCCCAAACCATGATCTCTACCACTTAGAAGGACAAGGGCAGCAGTTGCTTGGGAACACCACCCTCTACACTCAAGAAGCCTGACACTGCCCAAGACAAAGCAGCCTGCTTGATTGTCACTACATTCACAAACATTCACTCCCTCCACCATTGATGAACAGTAGCAGAAGTGTGCACAATCTACAAGATGCACTGTTGGAATTCACTAAGGCTTCTTCGACAGCACCTTCCAAACCCACGACCACTACCATCTAGAAGGACAAAGGCAGCAGATAGATGGGAGCACTACCACTTGGAAGTTCCCCTCCAAGTCACTCACCATCCTGACTTGGAAATATATTGCCTTCACTGTCGCTGGGTCAAAATCCTGGAACTTCCTTCCTAACAGCACTATGGGTGTACCTACACCACATGGATTGCAGCGGTTTAAGAAGGCAGCTCACCACCACCTACTCAGGGGCAATTAGAATGAGCAATAAGTGCTGGCTTAGCCAGCAATGTCCATGTTCTGTGAAAGAGTAAAAAAAATCTCCTGTCTATTACTGTCCACTGTCCCCTTGTAAATGATGAATCAGTGCTCCTCCATATTGAACACATCTGGAAGGAACACTGAGGATAGGAAAGGTGCAGAATTGTCTCTGGAATGGGGAGCTTTGTTCACCATAAAAGAATGGTTCAATAACACCATTACTGGCAGAGCTGGCTGAGTCCTGAAAGACACATCTGTCAGACTGGACTTGCATTGGTGGTGACACAACCAATGTTACGAATATCTAGGTCACGATTCATGTATTTTAGAATATAACTTCTAGTTTTAGGAATTAAAATTTAACTATAGAAAATGGGATAAATTAAACCAAGCTTGGAGCCTATTACCCTTAAAAGGTTGGGGCCAGGTTGTCTTGGGTTAATAGCTAGAAAAGTAAAATCATAAAACAGCAGATGGATTTACTTTGCTAAAGAACTTCTGACATCAATGCTTGCAGTAATGGCAGTCCAGAGAGATGTTTGTGTTTTGTAAATTAGAGTTAAATTAGTTTAAAAGCATTTAGTGAACCCTGAAAGGTTGTAAAACCCATTTGCTTCATCAAATCAAAGAAGAAATTGTAAATGAGGGATAATTAACCTAAAGGTCAATTTGAGAACATCCCAGAACATGTTAAATTCTTTTGGAGGTGTGTGGAGCTTAGAGAAGTTGTCTGGTTTGAATTTATCTGGGCCTTTTTGCTGAGAGAATAAATAGCAGTTTGGACCTTATGTGGCTTGCAGCTCACTAAGAGATAGTCAAAGTAAAAGATAGCTAGCTAGACCTGCATTTTAAGCAGAACAAAAACAAATGTCACACTTCACTCTGTGGAAGGCAGGTAAGGCTTGGTTTCAGTTTGAATTTTGTGAGGGAACACAACCTGTTTGAAATTAGTGGTCTTCCACAGAGTCCTCTGGGAAAGAAAGTCACAAGCAGGTTAGTTTGGAGGCATTAAAAATAATTAGAACAAGAGACTGAGACATCCACAGTAACGAGATGGCAAATGGAAGTTTTACTTCTGAAAATAGCTGGAGCTGAGGAGAATTAAAGATAGTTTCCAGAAGACTGTGGCCACTTATGGTCCCTAGAGAAGTAAATAACTTTAAAATTGATGTGATTTTATAAAAGAGTTCTTGGGGGAAGTAAGAAGTAGACATGAGTGCATAACATATGTAGTTATATAGCAAATTGTTAAGTCAATAGTGCTTGTTTTGTTTAAGTTTTTTCTATACAATAGTGTTTTTTGTATATAAAGAAAAATTAAATCTTGTGGTGTAGTTTTATTGGTTAAAACGAGACAAAGCAAATGATAAGGCTGAAACATTTGCTACAATATTCAGCCAGAAGTGCCGAGTGGATGATCCATCTCAGCCTCCTCCAGAGGTCCCCAGCATCACAGATGCCAGTTTTCAGCCAATTCGATTCACTCCACGTCATATCAAGAAACGGCTGAAGGCATTGGACACTGTAAACGCTATGGGCCCTGACAATATTCCGGCAATAGTACTGAAGCCTTGCAATTGACTAAGGTTAGGTTAATAGGATTAGCAGAAAAGTTGAAGTTAGAGTTAAAAGCAGGGACTAAAAAAGCAGAAGTAGTGAATATTTTAGCACAGCATTTGGAATTGGAAGAAGGAAAATTTAATCCAGATATCAATTCAGTTGAATTGGCTAGAATTCAGCTGCAGATGAAATAGCTTGAGATAGAAAGAGAAAAATAAATTAAAAAACTTGAAAGAGAAAAAAGAAAAAAGAAAGATGCAAAAGCTTGAACTTGAACTCTAGAGTGAGAAGTTAGCAAGAAAGGAAAGAGGTAAGAAAAGTGACAAAGAGCTTCAAAGAGAGAAAGGAATCAGACATTATGAACTGACTAAGGAAAAGCTTAGGTTATGGGATGAAAGAAGAGACAGCAGTTCAGATCATGAGTCGAGTCCCACTCAGCGTTTTGGTTTGACTAAGAACCATCACCTAGTGCCAAAATTCACTGAGGATAAAGTTCACAAATCTATAGAATCACAGAATTGTTATATTGCAGAAGGAGACCATTCAGCCCATCATGTCTGCGCTGGTTCTCTAAATGAGCAACTCACCTAGTACCATTCCCTTACCTTCTACCCATAACTCTGCATATTCTTCCTCTTCAGGTAGCAATCTAATTCTGTTTTGATTCCTTGATTGAACCTCTCAGGCAGTGCATTCCAGACCTTAACAACTTGCAGTGTAAAAAGGTTTTGCCTCATGTCACCTTTGCTTCTTTTTGCATCTTTTGCCAATTACTTTAAGTCTGTGCCCTCTTGTTCTTCATCCTTTCACTAATGGAAACAGTTTATCCCTATCTACCCTGACCAGATGTCTCATGATTTTGAATATCCCTATCAAATCTCCTGTCAACCTTCTTTTCTCGAAGGAAAACTGTCCCAACTTTTCCATTCTATCTTTGTAACTGATATTCCTCATCCCTGAAACCATTTTTGTGAATTTTCACTGCACTCTCGAGTATGCCTTCACATCCTTCTTAAAGTGTGTTGATAGATATTGGCCTGTAACTTCCAAGCTCCCCAGTGTCGGATTTGGGGGCTACCCCAAAGATCACTGGGAAATCCCTCTGGGAAGTTCCGAGGTAAGGGTTTGCAATGCAAATGCCAAAAGTGCACAATTGCGCTGCACTGGAACAATCCAAAAATGTGTTTAAATCACAAACTTCAGATGGTTCTGTTGAGGTTATACCAATAGCTACTCAGAAAAGTTAGAATTAAAACCTCTTCTAACTACTGAGTGACTATTGTAAAGACCCACACCGATCCTCTGGGTATACTCCACACCCCCAACACCACCGCCCTCCCAACATGGGACTCCCCCATCCCTTGACCTGCGACACTCCCAACCTCCTGACCTCCAACACATCCCTGAATTCCCTGACCTCTGACCGCCCCGACCTCCGACACCCCACCCCACCCCCGACCCCCGACATCCCCCACCCCACACCCACCTTACCTCCAATGCTCACAGCCCTCTAGACTTCCGATCGACCCCCCCCCCCACCACTTCCCCCCGGACATCCAACTGACCTCAACTCCCACCCTGGAACTCAACGACTACACCCCCCCACCCCACAATTCTGGACCTCCTTTCAACCCCTCCAGACTGCTCCCGGACAAACCCCCACCAAACAGATCCTAAGCACTTACTTTAGACACTTACATTCTCCCTGGCCTGTCAATTTCCCTAGCCCTTTAAACTTACCTACTTTATGGCAGCAAGTGCCATAGAAAAGTGGGTGTAGCCTCCTTGAATCCATTGGAGCTACACTTCGCTGGGGCCTGAGAGAATTCTTTTGACACAGGCCCCAAGCAGCTCCAGTGAATGGAAGTGTCCAACCTAATTTTCAAGACCAGATAAGTCAGTATTTATTTCTTCTAATCCCTGCAGGCCAGCACTTTCTGATGCTTGTCGGATGTTATGGCACGTTATGTTTCATTTGAACAAGTTGTTATAAAACTAGGATGGCCAAAAGACAGATGGACTCTTATTTTGTAGACATGTTAATTGGCAAGGCAATGGATGTTTATTCAAATCTTTTAGCACAGTATTCTTTAAATTATGTCTCTTGATCTACCATTACTCGATTCAATGAGTGCTAGCAAAACTGAAGTCAATGGCAATCAGGGGGAAAACTTTCCACATGTTGGAGTCTTAGCCAGCACAAAAGAAAATTGTTGTGATTGCTGGAGGTCAATCATTTCAGCCCCAGGACATTGCTGCAGGAGTTCCTCAGGGTCTAACTATCATCAGCACTTCATTAGTGACCTTTGCTCCAACATCGGGTCAGAAGTGAGATGTTCGCTGGTGATTGCAGGGTTGAATACCATTTACAACTCCTCAGATAATAAAGTAGTCTGTGCCCATATGGAGAAAGACCTGGGAAACGTTCAGGCTTGAGCTGATAGGAGGTAAGTAACATTTGTGCCACACAAGTGACAGACAATGGCCACAAGTTCATAAAACGTAGGAGCAGAAGTAGGCCATTTGGCACATTGAGATCATGGCTGATCTGATAATCCTCAACTTCATTTTCCTGCCTTTTCCCCATAACCCTTGATTCCCTTACTGATTAAAAATCTGTCTATCTCAACCTTGAATAGACTTAACGTCCCAGCCTCTATAGCCCTCTGCGGTAAAGAATTCCACAGATTCACCACACTCTGAGAGAAGAAATTCCTCTTCATCTCTGTTTTAAATGGACGACCCCTTACTTTGAGGTTATGCCTTCTGGTCCTAGTCTGTCCCACAAGGGTAAACAACCTCTTAGCGTCCACTCTGTCAAGACCTCTAAGAATTTTATATGCTTCAATAAGGTTGCCTCTCATTATTCTAAACTCCAATGAGTATTGACCCAACCTACTCAACCTCTCCTTATAAGAAAATTCCTCCACACTCGGGACCAATCCAGTGAACCTTCTCTGGACTGCCTCCAATGCCAGTATATCTTTCTCTAGATAAGGAGACCAAAATTGTTCACAGTATTCTAGCTGTGGTCCAACTAGTGCCTTGCATAGTTTTAGCAAGACTTCCCTATTTTTATATTCCATTCCCTTTGAAATAAAGGCCAACATTCTATTTGCCTTCCCGATTACCTGCTGAACTTGTATGCTAGCTTTTTGTGATTTGTGCAAGAGGACCCCAAAATCCCTCTGCAACTTTTTTCAGTCTTTCTCCATTTAAATAATATTCAGTTCCTCTATTCTTCCCGCCAAAGTGCATAACCTCACATTTTCCCACATTATATTCCATTTGCCAAGTTTTTGCCCATTCAATTAACCTGTCCACATCCCTCTGTAGACTCTTTGTGTCATCCTCACCACTTGCCTTTCCACCTAATTTTGTGTCATCTGCAAACTTGGCAATAGCACATTCACTTACCTTATCCAAGTCATTAATATATATTGTTAATAATTGTGGCCCCAGCACTGATCCCTGTGGCACTCCACTAGTTACAGGTTACCATCCTGAAAATGCCCCCCTTATCCCAACTCTCTGTCTTCTATTAGTTAGCCAACCCTCTATTCATGCTAATATAATACCCCCAGTGCCATGGGCTTTTATATTTTTAAGTAGCCTTATGTGCGGTACCTTATCAAATGCTTTTTGGAAATCCAAATATATTACATCTACTGGTTCCCTTTTATCTATCCTGCTTGTTACTTCCTCAAAGAATTCTAATACATTTGTCAGGCATGATTTCTCCTTCATGAAGCCATGCTGACTCTGCTTGAATATATTATGCATTTCTAAATGCTCTGCTTTTACATCCTTTATAATAGACTCTAACATTTTCCCAGTGCTGGATGTAAAGCTAACTGGCCCATAGTTACCTGTCTTTTGTCTCCCTTCCTTTTTGAATAAGGGTGTTATATTGGTAGTTTTCCAATCCTCTGGGACTTTTCCAGAATAAAAGGATTCTTGAAAGATTATCACCAGAGCATCCATTATCTCTGTAGCTACTTCCTTTAAAATCCTAGGATGCAACCCATTAGGCCCAGGGGACTTATCGGCCTTTAGCCCCATCAGTTTCCCTATTTTTTTTTCTCCAGCGATAGTTATTGTATTTATTTCCTCCCCACCTTTTGCCCCTTGATTATTTAGTATTTTTGGAATGCCGTTAATGTCTCCTACTGTGAAGGCTGATGCAAAGTATTCATTCAACTCCTCTGCCATTTTCCTGGTTCCCCATTATTATTTCCCCAGCCTCATTATCTAAGGGGTCCTTGTTCATTTGGGCTTCTCTCTTCCTTTTTATGTATTTAAAGAAGCTCTTACTGTTCGCTTTTATATTACTTGCTAGTTTACCCTCAAAGTTTATTTCCGCCCTCTTTATTGTTTTTTGGCCATCTTCTGTTGGTTTTTAAAACTTTCCCAATCCTCTGACTTACCACTAATTTTTACCACATTGTGCATTTTCTCTTTCACTTTGATACAATCCTTAACTTCCTTGGTTAACCATGGTTGGTTTATCCCCTTCCTCGTATCCTTCTTCCTCACTGGGATATATCTTTGTTGTGAGTCATGAACTATTTTCTTAAATGTCTGCCATTGTTCAACAACCATCTTTTCTGCTAAACTCCTCTCCCAGTCCACTCCAGCCAACTCTGCCCTCATACCTTTTTAATTGCTCTTATTTAAGTTTAGCACAGTTGTTTCCGACTCAAGTTTCTCGCTAAAGTCTACCATGTTATTGTCACTGTTTCCTATTAGATTTTTTACTCTGAGATAATTTATTAAACCTGCCTCATTACATATAACTGGATCCAAAATAGTCTGACCCCAGTTGGATCCACAGCACATTATTCTAGGAAACTGTCCCGAATACACTCTATGAATTCTTGCTTGTGTCTACCTCTGCCAATTTGATTTTCCTAATCTACATGAAGATTAAAGTCACCCATGATTAATGTACTGCCTTTTTTACATGCTCCCATTATCTCCTGATTTATTCACTGTCCTTTAGTATAGCTGCTGTTAGGGGGCCTATGGACTACTCCCACCAGTGTCTTCTTCCCCCTGTTATTTCTTACCTTCACCCATACGGATCCTACATTTTCCAATCCAAGATCATTTCTTGCTATCGTACTTATTCCATCTCATACTAACAAAGCTACTTTTTCCTTCCTGCCTGTTCTTTCGAAAGGTCACATACCCCTGAATATTTAGTTCCCAGCTTTGATCTCCTTGTAACCATGTCTCCGTAATGGCTATAAGATCAGACCCATTAACCTCTATTTGTGCCTTTAATTCATTTATTTTGTTCTGAATACTGCGTGTGTTTAAGTAAAGAGCCATTAATTTTGCCTTTTTACCAGTTTTCCCATTTTGACCATATTTGCTGCTGATTTTTATGTTGTCCCTTCCTGTCACACTCTGGGTATCATTACCTAAATAGCTGCCCTACAAAGCTACCATACCCTTTTGCTTTTTAAGCCTATGTATCCCCTATCCAGAACCCTCCCAGCCCCTATTTAGTTTAAAACCCTCTCTACAACCCGAGTAAGTCAATTCACCAGGATACAGGTCCCAGAACGGTTCAAGTGAAGATCATCCCACGGAACAGCTCCCTCCTACCCCAGTATTGGTGCCAGTGCCCCATGAACTGAAACTCATTTCTCCCACACCAGTCTTTGAGCCACATATTTAACTCCTTGACTTTGTTTACCCCATGCCAGTTTCCCCGTGGCTCAGGTAGTAATCCCGAGATTATTACCATGGTGTTTCTGCTTTGTAACTTAGCTCCTAACTGTTCAAATTCTTTCAGCAGAACCTCCTTTCTAGCTCTATCAATGTCATTGGTACCAACATGGATGACGACAACTGGGTCCCTCCCCTCCCACTCCAAGGTCCTCTCCAGCCCTGAGGAGATGTCCTTAATCCTGGCACCGGGCAGGCAACACATCCTTTGGGTCTCACATTGATGGCTGCAGAGAACAGTATCTAACCCCCTAATTATACTGCTCCCCATCACTACTACATCCTATTCCTCCACCCTCTTGAATGGCTCCCTGTACCATGCTGGACCATCTGCAACAAGAGAGAACCTAACCATCTTCCCTTGACGTTCAATGATATTACCATCACTGAATCCCCCCTCCTATGGATTACAATTGATCAAAAACCTAACTGAACTAGCAATATAAACATTGTGACTTCAAGAGCACATTGGAGGCTGGAAATGCTGCAGAGGTATGTAACCTCCTGACTCCCCAGAGCCTGTCCACCATTTCCAAGGCACAAGACAGGAATGTGATGGAATACTCTCTGCTTGCCCGGATAATGTCAGCTGGGATAAAGCAGCACTATTAATTGGCACCCCATCCAGCACCTTAAACATTCGCTCCCTCCATCACCGCTGCACAATGGCAGCAGTGCCTATCATCAAGATACATTGCAGTAACTTGTCAAGGCTCATTTGACAGCATCTTCCAAACACTCAACCTTTACCACCTTGAACGACAAGGGCAAAAGACTCATGGGAACACAAGAACCTGCATGTTACCCTCCAAGTCACACGCCATCCTGACTTGGAACTATATTGCCACTCTTTCACTGTTGCTGGGTCAAAATCCCAGATCCTCTCCCTAACAGCATATGAACATATTTACGAACATACGAAATAGAAGCAGAAGTCAGCCATTTGGCCTCTCGAGCCTACTCCACCATTCAATAAGCTAATGGCTGATCTGTTTGTGTTTCAAATTCCACATCCCCATCTGGTAACCTTTGATTCCCTTGCCTAACAAGAATCTATCTACCTCCACCTTAAAAATATTCAGTGACACCACTCCACCACCTTCAGAGGCCAAGAGTTCCAAAGTCACACAACCCTCTGAGAGAAAAAAATTCTGACCTCTGTCCTAAAAGGGCAACCCCTAATTTTAAAACAGTGCCCCCTAGTTCTGGACTCACCACAAGAGGAAACATCCTTTCCATGTCCACCTTATCAATACCGTTCAGGATCTTATATACTTCAATCAAGTCAGCCCTCACTCTTCTAAACTCCAGTGGAAACAAATTCAGTCATTCTAACCTTTCCTCATAAGACAACCTGCTCATTCCAGGTAGCAACCTCCTCTGAACCACCTCCAATGCATTTATAACCTTCCTTAAATTAAGGAGACCAAAACTGCACATGGTATTCGAGGTGTGGCCTCACCTGTATAACTGAAACATAACATCCTTACTTTTATGTCCATTTCCTCTCATAATAAAGGGTAGTATTCCATTAGCCTTCTAATTGATTTGCTGTACCTGCATACTAACTTTTGTGACTCATGCACTAGAATACCTAGATCACTCTGCACCTTGGAATTCTGCAGCTGTTCTCTGTTTAAGTAATACTCTGCTTTTTTATTTTCCCTACCAAAGTGAACAACTTCACATTTTCCCACATTATACTCCATCTGCCAGATTTTTTCCCACTCAATCAACCTAGCGTTATTTGCCTGTAACTTGCTTATTCCTCTTCACAACATACTTTCCTACCTATCTTTGTGTATCTGTAAATTTAATTACTATGCCTTCACTCCCTTCATGTAAGTCGTTGATATAAATTTTAATAAGTTGAGGCCCCAGCACAGACCCCTGTGAGACTCCACTCCAAACAGAAAAGGACCCATTTAGGCATATACACTCTGTTTTCTGCCAGCCAGCCAATCCTCTATCCATGTTAATATGTTACCCCCTACACCATGAGCTTTTATTTTCTGCAATAACCTTTGATGTGGCACCTTATCAAATGCCTTCTGGAAATTGAAGTACAGCACATCTGCAGGCTCCCATTTATTCACTGCGCATGTTACTCCTTCAAAGAGCTATAATAAATTGGTTAAACATGATTTTCCTTTCACAAAACCATGTTGATTCTTCCCGATTGCCTTGAGTTTCTCTAAGTGCCTAGCTATAATCTCCTTAATGATTGATTCTAACAACTTCCACATGAAAGATGTCAAGCCTATAGTTTCCTGTTTTCTGACCCCCTCCCTTCTTGAATACCGGGGTTATATTTGCTATTTTCTAGTCTGATGGAACCATTCCAGAATTTATTGAACTTTGGAAAATTAACATTTCCGCATCTACTACCTCATTAGTCACTTCTTTTAAGACCCTAGGATGAAATACATCAGGACCTGGAGACTTGTCAGCCTGCAGCTCCATCAATTTGCTCAGCCCCACTTCCCTAGTGATTGTAATTTCACCAGGCTCCTCTCTCCCACTTCCTGATTTACAGCTACTACTGGAATGTCTTTTGTATCCTCTATAGTGAAGACAGAGGCAGAACATTTGTTCATTTCATCTGCTGCTTCCTTATGATCTACTATTAACTCCCCACTCACTCCCTAGAGGACCAACACTCATTTTACTTACTCTTTTCCTTTTTAAATACCTGTAGAAACTCTTGCTATCCATTTTTGTATTTCTAGCTAGCTTTCTCTCATACTGTAATTTCTCTCTCCTGATTAACCGTTTAGTCATTCTCTTTGGTTCTTTATATTCTGACCTATCATCTGACCTGCCGCTCATCTTTGCACAGTTATATGCTTTTTCCTTAAGTTTGATGCTTTCCTTAACTTCTATTGTTAACTACCGATGATGAGTCCTCCTCTTAGAATTTTCTTTATATTAGGGATATCCTTACTCTGAATATTCTGAAATATCCCCTTAAATGTCTGCCACTGCTTCTCTATTGATCTATCCCCTAGCCTAGTTTCCCAGTTCACTTTAGCAAGTGCAGCTTTCATGCCCACATAGTTGCCCTTATTTAAGTTTAAAATGCTAGTCTTAGACCCACACTTCTCCCTTCCAAACAGGATATAATATTCAATCATATTGTGGTCACTGCTACCTGGGGCGCCTTCACTCTGAGGTCTTAATTAATCCTGTCAAATTACATAATACCAAATCTAATATAACCTGCTCTCAGGTTGGTTCCAGAACATGCTGCTCTAAGAAACTATCTCAAAAGCATTCTATGAACTCTTCATCTAGGCTACCACTGCCAATCTGATTTTTCTATTTTATATGTAGATTAAAATCACCCATGATTACTGCCCTCCCTTTATCACAGGCACTCAATATATCTTCTTGTATACTTTGCCCTACATTGTGGTTACTGTTGGGGGTCTGTAGACCACTCCCACTAGTGACTTCTTTCCTCTGCTATTCCTCATGCCCGCCCTGTGGGTGTACCTACACCATATGTACTACAGTGGTTCAAGAAGACAGCTCACCCCAACCTTCTCAAGGGCAATTAGTGATGGACAATAAATGCTGGCCTAGCCAGTAACACTAAACAAATAAAAAATAACTTTTTTATGAATCCGAGGAAAAAATTTATGCTGCATTAAAATGCCAGCACTTCCCTTTCTAAGTGCATTTTAAAAAAACAGTGAGCTGCAATTTGTAGCATGAGGGGGAAGCAGTGGCATATTGGTATTGTTGCTGACTAGTAATCCAGAGATTCAGGGTAACGTGCTAAGGACCTGGGTTCGAATCCCATCACGGCAGATGATAACATTTGAATTCAATAAAATTTGGAATTAAAAGTCTAATGATGACCATGAAACCATTGTTGATTGTCGTAAAAACCCATTTGGTTCACTAATGTCCTTTAGGGAAGGAAATCTGCCATCCTTACCTGGTCTGGTCTATGTGTGACTCCAGACCCACAGCAACTGACTCTTAAGTTACCTCTGAAATGACCAAGCAAGCCACTCAGTTGTATCAAACCACTAAAAAGTATCAAAGGAATGAAATCAGATGGAACACCCGGCAGCGACCTAGGTACTGGAAACGACAACAGCAAACTCAGCCCTGTCAACCCTGCAAAGTCTGCCTTACTAACATCTGGGGGTTTGTGTCAAAATTGGAACATCTGTCTCACAGACTAGTCAAGCAACAGTCTGAGGTGGTCATACTCATGGAATCATAACTTACAGACGATGTCCCAGACACCACCGTCACCATCCCTAGGTATGTCCCATTCCACTGGCAGGACAGACCCAGCATAGGTGACAGCACAGTCGTAGACAGTCGGGAGGCAGTTGCCCTGAGAGACCTCAACATTGACTCTGGACCCTATGAAGTCTCATGGCATCAGATCAAACAGGAGCATGGAAACTTCCTGCTGACTACCATGTACCACCCTCCCTCAGCTGATGAATCAGTGCTCCTCCATGTTGAACACCACTTGGAAGAAACATTGAGGGTGCCAAGGGCACAGAATGTACTCTGGGTGGGGAACTTCAATGTCCACCACCAAGAGTGGCTCAGTAGCACCACTACTGACAGAGCTGGCCTAGTCATAAATGACATAGCTGCTAGGCTGGGTCTGCAGCAGTTGGTGAGGGAACCAACAAGAGGGAAAAATTCTTGACCTCATCCTCATCAACCTGCCTGCCGCAGATGCATCTATTCATGACAGGATCGGTAGGACTGATCACCGCACAGTCCTTGTGGAGACAATGTCCTGCCTTGACACTGAGAATACCCTCCATCATGTTGTGTGGCACTACCACCTAAATGAGATAGATTTCGAGCATATCTAGCAACTCAAGACTGGGTAACCATCATCAGCAGCAGAACTGTACTCAACCACAATCTGTAACTTCATGGCCCAGCATATCCCCCATTTTACCATTACCACCAAGACAGGGGATCATTCCTGGTTCAATGAAGAGTCAAGGGGGGGTATGCCAGGAGCAGCACCAGGCATACCTAAAAATGCGGTGTCAACCTGGTGAAGCTACAACACATGACTGCTTGCATGCAAAACAGCATAAGCAGCAAGTGATAGACAGAACTAAGCGATTCCACAGCCAATGGATTAGATCTGAGCTCTGCAGTCCTGCCACATCCAGACGTGAATGGTGGTGGACAATTAAAAACTCACTGGAGAAGGAGATTCCAATATCGCCATCCTCAATGTTGGAGGAGCCCAGAACAGCAATACAAAAGATAAGGCTGAAGCATTTGCTACAATCTTCAGCCAGAAATACCGAATGGATGATCTATCTTGGCCGCTTCCAGAAGTCCCCAGCATCACAGATGCCAGTCTTCAGTCAATTCGACTCACTACACGTGATATCAAGAAACAGCTGAAGGCATTGGTTATTGTAAAGGCTATGGGCCCTGACAACATTCCGATAGTCGTACTGAAGACTTGTACTCCAGAACTTGCCATCCCCTAACCAAGCTGTTCCAGTACAGCTACAACACTGGCATCAACCCAGCAATGTGGAAAATTGTTCAGGTATGTCAGCTTCACAAGAGTAGTACAAATCCAACCTGGCCAAATACCACCCTATCAGCCTACTCTCCATCGTCAGCAAAATGATGAAATGGGTCATCAATAATGCTATCAAGCAGCCTTTGCTTGGCAATAACCTGCTCAATGACGTTCAGTTTGGGTTCTGCCAGGGCAACTCAGCTCTTGGCCTCATTGCAGCTTTGATTCAAACATGGACAAGAGAGCTGAACTTAAGAGATGATGGGAGTGTAACTGCCCTTGACATCAAGGCAGCATGTGGCACCAAGGAACCCAAGCAAAACCTTAGGAGTCAATGGGAATAAGGGGGGAAAGGCTCCACTTGTTGGAGTCATACCTAGCACAAAGGAAGATGGCTATGGTTGTTGGAAATCAGTCACCTCAGCTCCAGGACATCGCTGCAGGAGTTCCTCAGGGTAATGTCCTCGGCCCAACTATCTTCAGCAGCTTCATCAATGACCCTCCCTCCATCGCAACATCAGAAGTAGGAATGTTCACGGATGATTACACAATGTTCAGCACCATTCACAACTCCTCAGATACTAATGCAGTCCATGTCCAAATGCAGCAAGACCTGGACAACATTCAGGCTTGGGCTGACAATTGGCAAGTAACATTCATGCAACACAAGTGCCAGGCAATGACCATCTCCAACAAGAAAGAATCTAACCATTGCCCCTTGACATTCATTGGCATTGCCATTACTGAATCCCCCACTATCAACATCCTGGGGGTTACCATTGACCTGAAACTGAACTGAACTAGGCATGTAAATACTGTGGCTACAAGAGCAGGTCAGAGGCTAGGAACCCTGCAGCGAGTAACTCATCTCCTGACTCTCCAAAGCCCATCCACAATCTACAATGCACAAGTCAGGGGTGTAATGGATGAGTGTAGCTCCAACAACACCCAAGAAGCTTGACTCCATCCAAGACAAAGCAACCCACTTGATTGGCATCACATCCACAAACATTCACTCCCTCCACCACCAACACACAGTAGCAGCAGTGTGTACCATCTACATGATGCACTTCAGAAACTCACCGAGGCTCCTTAGGTAGCACCTTCCAAGCCCATGACCACTACCATCTAGAAGGACAAGGGCAGGAGATAGATGGGAACACCACCACCCGTAAGTTCCACTTCAAGCCACTCACCATCCTGACTTGGAAATATACTGCCGTTCCTTCACTGCTGCTGGGTCAAAATCCTGAAACTCCCTCCCTAACAACATTGTGTGTGTACCTACACCACATGGGCTGCAGTGGTTCAGGAAAGCAGCTTACCATCACCTTCTCAAGGGCAATTACGGATGGGCAATAATTGCTGGCCTAGCCAGAGAAGCACACATCCCTTCAATTAATATTTTTTTTTTAAATTGAGATTTAACCAGTATTGCCAGAGCAAGATTTTGTTGACTTATGAAATTTCTTATATATTAACTAAAGATTAACAAAGCTGATTTGAAGAGTTTAATAAACCATCCAAATAGAAATGGGACATACAAAGGACTGTTTTCACATGTTACTGTAACTTTCAAAAAGCTGGAAGCAGTCAATTAACTGAAATGGCCACATGATTTGAGAACACATCCTTGATTATCAACAATTTTGTTTCCAGTCCATGTAATTGAACATACATGCGAACATATCAGTTAAGCTATTTGGCTTCTCAAGTCCACTCTGTCATTTGATAAAATCATGGCTGATCTGTTTGTGGCTAACTCTATCTACTTTCCTGTCTACCCCCATGCCTTTTGATTTTGTCAATTAAGAATTATCACTATGGGCTAACTGAACCAGGAAAGGCAGCTGTCCACAGTTGCTCAGCTGATGGAAGTTCCCACATGTCAAAAGGAAGAAATTTTGGTTGGAATGGTAACTTTGATTGGAAGCTTGACAGACTTTTTTTTGCATGCACAGAGTTAAAGGGAGAGTTCAGAGAACATTCTTCCTCTTTCTTTTTCTCTTTTACATGCACAACTACCTACTGAGGTTCATGTTCTGCTTGCATTAGCAGAAAACATAACCAGTTAGCCAAGGATCTGCGATATTTAACCTGGAACAGCACCAGAGGGGAATTTTTATTGTTTTATATGCCCCAACATACCCCAATTCCTTACAGTTAAACATTGGGATGACCAAAGACATTATCCTCAGCCAACAATACAAATATACAATCTTACTAAACATGCAATCCACATCCCTTCTATCGCAATTACCCACTTCCACCTTTGTAACATTGCCTGCCTCAACACTACCTCTGCTGCTGAAACTCTCTGTCATCTCTAGATTTGATTATCCCATTGCTCACCTGGCCAGGTTTCTTTCCTCTTAACCTTCAGCACATCCATTTGCTGCCTTTATCCAATCCCACACTGAGTCCAGCACACCCATTGCCCAATCCCTTGTTGACCTACTTTGGCTTTGAGTCACCCAATATCTCCAACTTAAAATTCCCATTCCTGTATTTAAAACACTTCAATGCCTTGCTGTCCTTTATCTCCTCCAGCCCTTGAGAACTACATCTCTTGTGCTTCTGTGTCACATACGTATTCCTGTGACTCTGCATCCATTTACACGGATCATTTATTGGTCCATGACCGATGTTTTTTTCTACAATAAAAGGACCTATGTAATTGAAAGTTTTTGTTGTAGAAAACTTTAATCTGTTCATTCATTTATTTTATGTTGAAATGTTTTGTTGTATTCCCTAATGTACTTCTTAGTTAATCTTTTACAAAGGCAGGTAAATGCATGTAGAAGCATGATTGTACATTACATGGTATACGCAATACAGGTGCTGTATAAGGATTCCTGGATCGCCCTATCATTTGACTCTCTATTTTCCTATCAGTGACATTTCGTTCATGCTTTCACAAATATCGGGCGGGGTTTTGTGTGCCCCCACTGGGCATGTTTTCAGCAATGGCGAGGCACATAATATATCCCAGGTGGCCAGCCTACCATCTTCCCGCCCAACCCGAGCTGACCCCCAGAATATGCTAAGTGGCTGGGTGTCAAAATCGGCAGCCTGCCCATCATTTAGGCTTTCTAGAAACCCTATTGACTGAGGCAAGATGCTACCCATGCCATAATACAGTTGCTGTAGACAGGTGGGTTGAAGTGGACAGGCTGTTTTTTGAGGCCTAAGTAAAAAACATATGGGAAGGAATGGGGCACCTCATTCAGAGGTATGCATTGAGGGCACACCGCCCACCCTGTTCCTCCTGCCTGCCCTCCAAAACCAAGCACCCCCAACCTATCCCCCACTTCCCTGGGCTCTCGGATCCATCCCCGTCTTAAAAGCCTGCTTACCTGGTTCCTACAACCATCTATCATCTGTGTGCTCCTCCTTGCAGTTCTGGCAGTACCCACTACTGAGCTCTGGCACTGCTGGGACTGCTAGAGCTGTGGACAATCAGATTGGCCAGCAGTTATCAAGGGTACAACTTCCACCCACTAAGGGGCAGAGGTCCCTCCATTACCTTGTTTAGCCCTCCTCAAGCATATTATGGCTACAGGGTGAGCTTCTTTCCGACATGTCAGCTGCTGGCCAACTTTCCTTCCAGGGCAGGCAAGCAGTCAGCCCCTCACTCTCCCCCCTTACCACTGCAACCCCCCCACCGCCCCACTCCTCCACAACCCCCTCCGCCCATCCCACCTCTGGTAAAATCCAGCCCGGGGTTTTTCATACTGCTCCACCTTCTTCTTACTGTCTGAAAGTTATCTTTTCTTTAATCTATTATAGTTCCCTCCTGTTTTATAGTTATATATTCTATTAATGTCTCTTGATTTTCCAGCTCAACACAGCCTGCATTCATCACTTTGAAACACAAGTCCGACATCTGACAACATCACCGTCAAGTGACACCCTATTTTCATTTATGGCTTCATCAGTATCTCTACCAGCCTATTATTTCCCCAGCATTGTCTGTGACACAAGACAGTTAACCAACATCTTCTCCCTTGTATTATCTTCTGTTGCATTTGGCCAAATTTAAAGTCTTATTTTCTACATCAATCACTCTGCTATAACAAGCAAGGGTAAATGTCCCCTTCACATAAGTTATAGAAATATAGGAAATCAGGTACAGTCACCTATTCTGCCATTCAATGAGATTATGCTGATCAGAGATCTAGCACCATAAACCCGCCTTTGCCCTTTGACATATTTTGTTAACCAAAGGCCTTAGGTATAAGGATCTCAAATTTAAAAGTAACAATTGATTTAGCATCAATTACCATTTGTGGAAGAGAGTTCCAAACTTCTACCATCCTGTATGTGTGTGAACTTTCCTGATACTCGCCAACCAGCAGAAATAGTTTCTCTCTATCTACCCTATCTTTTCCACTTACTATCTTGAAAATTTCAATCAAATTGCCCCTTAACCTTCTAAATTCCAGGGAATACATCCCTAATTTGTGTAATCTCCCTTTGTAATTTAAACCCTGGAGTCCAGGGTATCATTATAATAAATCTACATTGCACTCCTTCCAAGGTCATTATATCCTTCCCAAGGTGTTGTGCCCAGAATTGCTCACAGTACTCTAGATGCAGTCTAATCAGGTCTCCATATAGCTGAAGCATGATGTGCACTCTTTTGTATGCTAACTCATAGGATATAAAGCCCAGTGATCCAATTGCTTTTTTGATTATTTTCTGCGCCCATTTTAATGACCCATCTACATGCACTTCCAAGTTTCTTTGGACTTCAGCTGTTTCTAGGTTTTCACATTGAGAAAGTGGCCTGTTCTTTCCTTTTTTGGTCCAAAGTGTAACCTCACATTTGCGTACATTGAAATCTGTTCATCACAGTTTTGCCCGTTTAATTAATCTATCAATATCTCTTTGTAATTTTATGTTTCTATCTGCACTGCTTACGATGCCGCCATGCTTTATGTTATCAGAAAATTGGGTTATGTGGCTTTCTATCCTGTCATCTAGGTTATTAATAAATATGGTGACGAATTAAGGCCCCAACTCAGATCCTGCCAATTCGAGTCTCTTTCTCCTGCCACTCAGCCAATTTCCTAACCAAGGCATTAATTTGCCCTAAATTCATGATCCATGAATTTTAACTTTAGCTAATAGTCTCTCGTGAGGAACTTTATCAAATGCCATCTTGAAGAGAAAATAAATGACCACCATAGGCATCCCTCAGTACTCTACTTTGGTCACCTCTTCAAAAAATTCAATCAGCTCATCAGTTGTGACCTGCCTTTTACAAACCCATGCTAGCTCTTTTTGATCAGCTGAATATTTTCATGGTGTTCAGTCACCCTATCCTTAATTATAGACAACAGATGTTAGGCTAACTAGTTTATAATTTCCTGGATTCCCTCTGTCGCCTTTCTTAAATAGCAGAGTGGCAAGCACAATTTTCCAACCTAAAGGAACGGTTCCTGAATTCAGAAAATCTTGGCACAACCTGAGGCGTGAAATCACTATATAATTGCAAGTTTTTTTTCTTTATGTCAATTTCACCCTCTTTTAATTTCTTTGACATATCAGTTTTAAAATGAAATATAAAGCCAGTTTTTCTGTAACACTGCATGTTACAATTATGTCTGGATTAGTAACATCGTGATGTGTTTTTTCTTGTTTCCATTCATTCTCTCACTGATCAGCTTCTGTCCAGTTTAACCTTGATGCAGTGAAATCACAATGAAATCGTATGACACAAAATTCCAATTATGTAAAAGTTGCCAATAGGAAATCTCATAGAATGATGACTGTGATAAGCCAAAATTCTGGACTGGTGACTCCAGATTAGCTGAACTTGTCTATGCTTGACATATGACCAGCCAGAGTAGAATTAGACCACGCAAGAACACAAAATCATGGTGGGCAACCCATCATTTGACAGCGAGATCTCCCTGTGAAAGCACATGCAAAACCTACGCGTATGGCTAAACCTGTGAGATAGCTAAAAGTGTTGGCAATCCCAGAGGAAGTGAAGTTGATACAATAAGTGGAAAACAGTGGTGCAAAGTGAAAAGCGGGCATTGTGAAGGAGCAGGAGATTCCACCATTGAGTTTGTCCACCATTACGAAACATGAGGTGAACATCTTGGAACAGTTCAACAAGCAAGCATTCTCCGCAGCAAGGAAGGGGATGAGAAAGGCTGCTTACCTTGACGCCACAAAGGCTGTATAGATGCTCCGCGATTTCGTGCTGTAGCACAAAAGCACCAAAAACATGTTTGACCTCACTGAAGACATAATGTATGGTATCACACACATCTAAAGGCAGCACACTAAGCAGAAAAAGATTGGAGAGTTTTTCCGGAGCTAACTCCTGACATTCTTCCATGCAAAAAAAGCTCCAGCATTTTACAAGGTCAGGCCATTGTAAGGCGTTAACAAATTGAATAAAGACTTTTTTACACATAAAATTTGCTTTACTGTGTTTTCATTTGGCACTTGAATATGTAGTTTGTGACATAGACCTTGTTTGTAGGCATATTGGGTCACATAGTGATGCATTAGGTAATAGGCCTCCTTGGCTATCACAAAGCTTCGGTTAACATCCCTTGGGATTCGACTCAGTGGAGTTTTACTGCAATTCTATCATTTTATCCTTTTGTAATTTTGATACGTGATCACATTGCAATATCTGTTTGACATGCAGACCTTGTTTATCCAAAATATAGAGAGAATTGGAAAATGTAATCTGCAGTCAACTTTGGAATAAATTGAAAGATGGAGGGCAAGATTTAAAAATTGTGAACTGCAGCTTTGCTGCCAGCATAGGTTCTTGTGCAACATTAAACAAGAAACCAAATTAAAACTGATTCTGCATGACCAAGCAATAGAGTTTACTCTAAGGCCCTGCACCTCTAATAGGCCTATGTGGCTCTCTGCCTCGCAGCTCAGTGCCACCAGGTACTTTCCTTGCTCTTACTGCTACAGTTTATTTAAGGAAACAATTTCAGTTGCTGAGAACACTAGATAGCTGAGCGAAGGTAACTCGAAACCGAGAAACAATTCAGCATGTGACACTGGCATGCATGCAAAATAACAAATACGAACTCAAAGGAATTAGTCATGCAAAACTGTGTCACTTAGTATTTTATGCCAGATCCTGAATGTGACTGAGTTGTCCTCACTAACTGTGACTGAGGATTGTTAAGTTTGTATATGTATCACTGCTTTGTGGAATAGGATGAAGATCAAGTCAAACTATGGGGTTATCTCAAGCGAACATGCACGTAATAGTTGTGCAAAATAAAGAAAAAGAGAGATTTGTATATATATGGCACCTTTTTACGATCTTGGGACAGTCCAAAGTATTTCACAGCCAATGAAGTACTTTTTTGAAGTGAAGTCACTATTGTAACGTATGAAATGTAGCAGCTAACTTGCACACAGCAAGTTCCAACAAACAGCAATGTGATAATGATCAAATAATTGCTTTTAGTGATATTGATTTTGCATAAATGTTACCTGGATACTGGGAAATAATTCCCTTGCTCTTCTTTAAAACAGTGCCAGGGGAATTTTACACCCACCACGAAGATCGGATGTGGCTTTGGGCCTGGATTTTACGTTTGCAAATCAGGGCTGCTACACTCCTGCGCATGCCTAAAATTCAACATCCTGATGTTGGGTTTGCTATTGCTATTGGTGTCATTTTTAAATAACTCATTAACAAGCATTTAAACTTGTTTACAAGCCAATTGACTGGAATAAAATGTTGCCCATGTTATAATGCAGTGTGTGCATATGGGAAGCACAGGAATTGGGAGGTCCATGTTTTTTCATGAACTGCTGAAAAGGCAGGTTTAAAGGCTGCGAGTGGGACTATGGCAGACTTTAGAAGAAGAGCCCGCTGCTGAAGCTGGGCTAATTAATGTGGGTAATTTTGTTTTTCATTATATTTCAACTTGCATTTGAGCATTCCCTCAGTGAAGGGAGAAATAAAGGAAATGCTCCAATCAACATTGAGCAGTACAGCGCTTGTGCTGTACATCGCTGTCCCCTATCGGAACGACCCATTATGCTGCAGGTACCTCTTCCAGGGAGGAGGAGAGGAGGAGCAGGAGGAGGAGGAGGGCAGTGGTCCAGGGATAGGTATTCCATGAGGCACCAGCAAGGTGGGCAAACTGTTGCCAAGCAAAGGGGTGTGGAGGGGAGGCAGCAACATCAGGCAGGCAGAGGTAGGCAAAGGCGTAACCCTGCCAATCAAGTCTACAGAGCTAGGATATCTTATGTGCAGTAGTCAGACACTTTGGCCAGGATTTCTCCTACGTGACTGTGTCACATGAGTGGGGACATGTTTTTATATTTATGAAAATTAATTAATTAATTTAATAAAAGCTCCAGGAAAACTCATCCCACTTGTGGATGAGGTTTCCTGAAAAACGCGAAGGCCGCTTGGGCTTTCCACTTGCCCGTCAACATTAAGGTTGGACGGGCAGTGTTCTCAAGTGGTTCAATTGATTACTTAATGGCCTCAATAGGCTGTTTACATTTCAGCGGATGCACGGCCAACTCTGGCGCATGCCCGCTGTACAAAATATTTCAATGGCAGATGATGATGTCGGGATGTACGCCCATCGTCATCGCGCATCATTTTATGCGCCAGCGTGTCAGGCCCGCCCCTGTACGCCAACCGGAAGATTCTGCCCTGTGTCTCTCAAGGGAAGCAGTCATATCTCATGTGGCATGTTTTCTGGTGAGATAGCTTCCAATGTGTGGGTGGCCTTGAAAGTCATTATGGCATTGAACTTCCTCACCTCCGGGTCATTCCAGGCAACTTGTGGGGCCTTGGTGGTATTACCCAGCTTGCAGTCCATCTCTGCTTTAAGGGGTTCACGGATGCCATGTTAAGTGTGCCCATCTGTGCATCACCTTCACATGTAACTATGCCAGTCAAGCAGAAAGAGCCAGAGGCTTTGCAGCCATGGTTGGATTTCCAAGGGTTCAAAGGGTAATTGATTGCACCCATGTTGCAGTAAAAGCTCCAGCTGGACAGCCAGGGACATTCACAAAACAGGGAAGGACATAACTCCATCAACATGTAGATTGTGTGTGATCACAAAGAATAACGCAGGCGTGTGCACATTATCGGTGCATTAGTCACAATGCAGACATCCTTAGGCAGTCCCATGTGCCAGAGATGTTCACCAGCCCAGAACCTTAGGATGGCTGGCTGTTCAGTGTTAAAGTAAACCCTCGACTGAGATGGCCGATGACACCAGTGAGGAATCCACTGAAGAGTCTGAAAGGATGTATAATGATAGCCACACATTGACCAAAGCCATAATTGAGCAGATCATTGCTCAAATTGTGCTTCAGATGTCTGGACAGATCAGGTGATGGTCTACAATAAGCAGCTGTGAGTGTGTTGCTTATGGTCATTGTCTGCTGTACATTGCACAATCTGGCGCCCCAGAGAGGGAAAGCCCTGGCAGAGGAGGGTTTGATGGAGACATCCCCATCCTCTGTGACAAGTCCAATGAAGAGGAGGATAAGCCATGCCAAGCAGCTGTGCAGTCAGTCCACAAGGTGGCTGGATGCCCAGAAGACAAGAAATTCTCTTATACTCAGAAGATTCCAATGGCAAGTTTTCTCCAGCACAGTAACACCTTCGTGGCCCTTAGCACTTTCTCCTGTTATCGCCCTCTCATGAAAACCAAAGTCATGTAAGGGCTGTGTGAGTCACCAAATAATGTCGAGCAGAGGAACCCACGTGAACACAAAACAGCAGCTAATATACTCAATTCAAAAGAGTCGTATTACTTACAGAAAATGCACAAATACAGCCGGTGAATCATGTGAAAAGAAAACTCTTCTACATACACCAGAGACAATGTTCAAATTTCACAAATACAAAGAACACCTGTGTGCAGCCACATGTGGCCAATGTGGGATTTTCCTGAAGCTTGTCCGGGTGCTGCGGCATGGTGCTCCCCCCCCCCTCACTGCAGCCGTGCTGAGAGACAGGCTGCTGACCATTATGCCCTCTCGCCTCAGATGACTTCTGCAGCCATCCTCTGGTCACCTGAGGCCGTGAGCGCTCCGGTGTGGTGGGAGTCTCCTGCCTAGTGGCAGTAGGCTCAACCATTGCTGCGGCACTCAGAGACATCTCTGCCAGTGGCGGAGGGATGGAGGAGAATCTGTCCCCATCGGAAGCACCCTGAGAGGTGCCCCTCCCCCTTCCCCAAATGACATCAGCAGCTACTCATCTGCCACCAGGAGGTCCATTTGGCCTTCCCTGCTTTCCTCAGAGGGGCCAGGACTTGGATGTGACTCCAGGCTCCTCATCCCCCTCTTGCTCTGGGTCTGGGCCCCGGAGCTCAAAGGCAAGGGCCAGAATTTTTTGGAACTGTTGGCATCAGGTGTCATGGCGGGCAGTTTGGGGATTGGGACGATAAGACGAGAAGGTCAAAATTCAGCTTCACATCGTCATGAAGCCATTTTGTGATCGTCCGCTCTGCCTGTCAATGGCAGGCCCTGCGTTTTTTGCTGCCGCGCGTCAGGAGCCTAATTTCAATACTTCAGCATCTCATTATAAGCCCTGCTCACTGGACTCATCCCTCCCCCCAGGCTGGATCGTCTGGGCACATCAGCGTGATTCCATGCCAACTTGTTTCACAACTGTGCGTAAGTGACGTGCACCTGCCCGAGCTGCACTTCACTCAGGATTTTGAGGTTTATTTGCCTACCTTGCTTGGGGCAGCACTTGCAGCCATCAGCACCAGGCTTCACAGCACCACATCACTTTTAGGGAGTCTCATGGGCAGGTTTCCACCTACCAGACCAGCCAAAAGGTAGGGGTGGCTTTTCAATGGCTGCAGGACCAGGCCTTGCTTGGGGAAGAGGAAGAAGTGGCCACAGGCAAGGGAAGAGGCTGCTGGGGAAAGTTGGTATCCCAGGGTGTATGCGGGGGCACAAGTTGATCTGTGCAAGTGGCCTCAAGATGATGAGGGCTAACTCCTCTGAGTCTCCAGAGAAGATGAGGGCAGATGGTGTTGTGAAGGTTTGTGTGAGAGAATGAGTGGTGATGTCCCTTGAGCTGGCAGTGAGTGAGATGCCAGTGAATGAGCGATGACCTTGTGAGTGTGTGAGTTTAGAGTAATAAGATGGTTGCCTTACCCTGGTGGCACAGATGAGATCATTCATCTGTTTTCTGCACTGGATGGCCGACCTCCTTTGTGCAGCTTTGGCATTGACCACCTCTGCCACTGCCTCCCAGGCCAGAGTGGGGGTAGGGGACATCACAGTGGGCCTCCAAGGTGTCCAGAAAGTGTCCCCGGGATGCGTCACTGAATTGACAGGCTGTAGTCTTCTTGGCTTTTGGGGCCATGTCTTCACCGTTGTTCTCCTGGGCTGCATACAGCTGCAGTTTAAATGTGGCGCTCTGCATGAGGAAGCGGCAAGGTAACGGTGTGGTGGGCAAATCAGATGCCGCCCTCCAGCAAGGCAGTGGGTTTGCCGTGGCTGTATATTAATGATGCAGGAATGGGATGATACAATGTGAAAACCCATCATTGCGGCCGGTGGGTAAAAACGACTATTTCCCTGCCCGCTCCTGCACAGGGATGATTCCACCCAAGGTGATGGAACACAGGTCAGAAGGCATATCCGTATCCCATCAGTAATCTGCTGGACTTGGCCTCCATGACAGTCTCCAGTCTCTCAATGGAGGAAGCCATGTGTACTGTTGAGTGGATGACTACAGGGCTCATGGACTGCGTGGACTGCTCCAATGTCCATGCGACTGCGTGCAACCGCTCTGGAATCTCTGCCACATCTCCACAAACATTGTGCTAGACGTCCAGCATCTGCTGGCTGATAGACAACTCCAGAGGCTCATCACCAGACTGGGGCTCAGCATCGAGGTCGCTCCAGCACTCCTCTGTGTGTGTATCCCTTATAACCAAGCTATGCATGCCATCAAGGTCCGTGTATCTGCACTGGTGCTAGGTACGGAGCAAGGATATGACACTGCACCCTCTGAGGCTTCCCCTTCCGCCTCAGAGTTTAATGTTGATCCCTTGTGGCTATTGCTTGCAGCTGCAAATGTTTTGCTTGTGGGGGAAATGAAAGGAAGGAGTATTAGGGGCATCATTATTATCATTTGAGGTTTGAAGGCACACTTCCTAAAAGCAAACATATGGTAACCAGCGTTTGAACTTTACACCCTTCATGATAGAAACACACCCTTCTCCTCAGATTCTGCAATCCACCAAAATTAAAAGCCATCAGTGCTTCATTCCCACCTGCTTCCCCAGTTTTCAACACCCTTGCTACCCCTCACACCAACCCCTTCAGCACAGTTTGCAGGAATTATAGATATGTGCCCTTGAAATCTCACTACCCCAGGGCCTTCCTCCAACCTCACCTTGACCAATGGCTTGGCTCTAATCATTGGTGGCCAACTCCAGGGCCTCCTCCTCAATGGGTGTCAAGATGGCCACGTTTGACATGCTACCTCTGGTCCTGTTCCTCTCTTGGGCATTGTGTATCCTCTTCTCCTGCAAATAAAGGGGGAAATTGTAATGATTATGCTATGCCACAATCATGCCTTCAAATGTGAGGACAGCATCTACTTTGTCAGTGGCCAACATTTCTCAATGCCTTTTGCCAACTAACAGGTGTTGCTGCTCACCACACACCACCCCCACCTCCCTAAACCCCAATGCCAGGCATTGGTATGCCTGCATCATGCCATCAGCAGCATTCAAATGTTCTTTCTTCCCTGGCAAAGGTCCTGAATTCTCCAAAGCTATCTGTATTGAGATACACATTTAAAATCAAGCTCTTAGCTCTGCAATAGTTCACTGGATTTTAAATTCTTCCTCAGGAACAACTTCAGCCTCCAAAGAATGCTTTATAGTTCAGCTGCCATAGTCCCAAGCCAGGTGTGTGCTTAAAGGGGTGTCGAGACTGACTTTTGGTTCACGGCCTGCTCTCTCTCTCTCCTCGGAGGCCTTCTGATTGCCAATTGGTCATGCTGACCAGCCTTCCTGCACGTAGTTGTCCAGCTTCCAGCTGGGGAAGCATTAATTGTGTTATGACCAGCCCCCAGGCAAGGTCTCCCAATTTGTTAACTTACCATGGGACTCCAATTTTGTTATGCTCTCAGTTGAGGAGGAATGGGCTGGCTCCCCTTTTTTATTAATCTTATTTGTTGGTTGCAACAAGGTTAATTTAAAAAGGATCCTTCCCTCCGTAGATATTTTTTCTCAATGTAAATGTATTTATGTTTTAGAAGGAGTCAATTTAACCAGGCTTTCTTGTGTCAAAGTAAGAGTAAGCTTATTAGTGTCTAAAAACCCAGGGAAAATAATAAAATCACAACACACATATACATGGATTAGAAATGAGAAGTTAAGGGTCCAAATAAAAGTTTTTAAAAATACCGATCAGTCTTTGGCTTATCCAATGTTGTGGATGTTAAGTTGGATGATTCCAGTAGAGTTGACTTTGGCAGTTTCGGAATGGGTTTGGAGGCACTTAGTTCTGCAGGTTGGCTGAAGAAGCTGTCCTGTTTCCTTTTTGCTTATGGCTTCTGCTGACCTGCCCCCAGCAACAGAAAGAAAGAGAGAGACTTTGCCTGCAACTGTAGGGGTGGTTAGTTGGCCTTCTTGTGCTGTCACTCTCACAGCACACCAGCACACTAGCACACTGCATTGCTCTGCAGCTAGATATATAACCCATTTTTTCCCTGTGTATTTCTGTAGGGGAAAAAAAAACAAGCCTTATGTCCAGAATCTGTTTCCTTTGATCTCTGACCATTTTACACATTCTGAGATATGAATCAACAGGAAATGGATTCTAATGACTGCTGAGATGTGGTAATCAGTCTTTTGTCTCTGCAACCATAGGAGATTAAAGTTCAGTCTCTTACATCTTTTCTATCTTCCTTTTAAGTGTCTCTGCTTAAAGAAGGCCATGACACTTTTCGCGTGCAACGTTCCATGTTCTCTCATGGCAGGCCGGTCAGTATAATCCACATAGGAATTTTCCAGGAGTGGTTACTTTACATTATCAGCCATCTTTTGCTCAGTGTCCTTGCTTGTATTTCTTTAAATACACACATATCTTTCTTAAAAAGTTCAATATGCCCCTAAGCAATTTGTGGCTGTAATCAACTTTTCATTACAATTGGCTGCTAAATGCATTATTGGACATCTTTCAAAGGTGAGGGTGAGAGTTGGAGATCCATGCACTTCCGGGGTGGGCATCTACCCATTGTCGAGCAGCGTAAAATTCAGCCCTTTGTTCACTAACTCATCCAAGTGACGGCACCTCCAACAGTGCAGCATTCCCTGAACTAGAGTGTCAGCTAATATTTTTGTGCTTCAGTCTGTGGAGTGGTCTCTGAACCTGAAAGTGCTAACAACTGAACATATGAACAAATGAATTAGGAGGCAGAGTAGGCCCTTTGAGCCTGCTCCGCTATTCAATAAGATCATGGCTGATCTGATTGTGACCTGAACCCCACATTCCCACCCATCCCTGATAATCTTTCACTGCCTCCCCCACCCCCCACCAATGTTTATCAAGAATCTATCTAGCTCTGTCTTAAAAATATTCAAAGATTCTGCTCCCACCGCTTTTTCAGTAAGAGAGTTCCAAAGACTCACAACCCTTCAAGAGAAAAAAATTCTCATCTCCGTCCGAAATGGGCAACCCCTGATTTTTATACAGTGGCCCCTGGTTCTCCCACAAGAGGAAACAACCTCTCTACATCGATCCTGTCAAGACCCCTCAGGATCTTGAGCCAGAGCTGACAATTACATGTACATATGCTCCCAATCAGTGATACCCTTTTCACTGGATTGAGTGAAATAAAGGGGAAGCTGCTCTTGCACAGCAGTAGCACTGAAGTCACAATTGCTTCTGTTTATAAAGCTACCCTTTTATCATTTATAACGCATTGTTACACAACTGCTCATTTACTGTGGTTGGGGCAGGTGATTTGTGGTGGTGCAACAAGCCCCTCACGTTTCTACAGATGCATGGACCACAAATTGCAGTTTTGCATTATAAAGTCCTCGAGGCAATGCAAATGTCAATTTCTAAACCGGTCTCAGCAATAACACATCACTTGTCACAATGAATAACTTAGCTTAAGCATAAATCAGGGTTCTTTTTTTGTTTGCCTTGATAGAGTAACGGTTTATTATCCATTAAACAGAAGGTTTTTTTTAAACAATCTAATAATCAAATTATATTCTTAAAGTCTGAAAAGTTTGAAATTCAAGGAGTTTTTTTTTAAATTTTGATTAATTGTCTTAACCTTTCACCAAATGCTGTCCATGCAGCTGAGATACTGTATTACAACTGCTATTCATCTCAATTACAAACACACACATTCAGGCAGATGGGATGTTGCTAAAGTCAATTCCTCACAACTCTCATTGAAATGCACCCACTAGACACAGTGTCAGGCTCTGAAATTCTTAAGTTGTCTTCTTATAGAATTGTACAGAGACAGGCCTAGAACTGCAGAAAAGCATGTAGCTCAAAAGTTCAATGACTGATGGTAATGAAATGGCTGTGTAAATATGTCTGACAAAGAAAAGAGGCTTCAGGCATCTTTTGCGGTTTTTTTCTGAATGAAAATGAGGAAAAGAGAAAATATCCTAACATTGTGTTATATGATGGTTTGACAGCAGCATTTATGCATCTGGTTGCTAAGGTAGATCTTAATTTTAAAATCCTTGTGCCTCAGTGCAGCCCAGAACTGCACTGGAAACCCAATGAAATCAGTTCTCAGAAGGTTTAAGGATTCAATTACTGAAGCATTATTATTTCAATAGCTGTTCCAATTCCATTACAACTGACTCACTACTGACACATGAGATTTTTTTAATTCTCAAAGCACAGAACATCAAAAATGACTGTGAAGCCTTTTCAAAACTAGTCACTTACAGAGAAAAGAAGGTAGAAATGCCTTTAAGGCAAAAAACGCAGGATATTTTCAAATGTACATGCATTTAATCTGTTGGGATATTACGTGGAATAATTTAGTGGAAGGGTTAAAAGGACACAATAATTAGTAAATGGAATGAACTGGTGAGATGAGCACTGTGGAAGAGCATCATAAGAGCTGGTTACTGAGGGTTAAAAGAATTCTGTCATCACAAAAATCGGTAATGTCGCACTGTCAATACCCTGGCAGTCACTACCAAGTAGAATGTAATCAATATTGTGTCATATTCAAGTTTCTGGAAGATACAGGCTTTAAGCCTCAAGCTTTAATGGAAAATTCCCACTAATTTAGCATGAAATGTTCTGATAAACTTGCAAAAGGAGGGCCTGCCTATCTCTGTCTCTTTGTAGAACCTTCATTGCCCAAGGGTTGCTAATTATGGCCTGTGCCATGATATCCCTATGGGGTAAGGCGAGGCGCTGAGCCTCCTTCAGCCAATTGAACCCACACTGTTGACTCTATTCTGCACCATGCTCTGGCCACCTGAGCTAACAGCCCTACACTCTGTCATGGTCAAAACAATTGATTTGTGGTTTTTTGGAAAACAATCAATAGAATTGCTCCTTATGATCTTCAAATCCATTTATATTCAGAATAGAATTTAACATATTCAAACATTGGAAGTGGCAGGTCTAATTAGAAATGTTTGGAGTTGCAAAACAAAATTCTCCAAATGTTAATAAAGATCCAAGAATACAATGTGATAAAAATAAAATTGATTATTTGACTCTGGTCATGGTATTTCTATCTTCAGGGTCATTGATGTTACTATTGGATACTCAATATAGAAGAGTTCAGTTACCCAGTGCTAACATATCTCTTGTTCAATTTCCCAATATAGATAGATAAATTAGAAAAAATTTAAAAAGATAAAAATTAACTGTGGATTATTTTCCGGTACTTAACCAATGGATTCTGAACCCCAACTGGGGGACCCAAAGGATCACCTCAAATTGGGCCTTGGACCTCATTGCCATCATTTGGACATTTCTGTCATTGTGCTTTCAGAGGCAGCTTGCCTATTGCCACCATTCCAACGTTGAGGTCCCTGCCTCGCGGGTAATGACCCTCAGCAATATCCTGGGAAGGGGACTAGGTTTGGAGAACAACAGAATGGTAGTCATTGTGGGCCAGCAGCAGTCTCAGGATTGCTGTTCTATGAGCCAGTTCTCTGTCGCTTTAACTTCCATATCTATGCTGCAGTTCCTTTAATGTTATAAACCATCCCAAGGCAAGTCACAGGAGCATAAAGCAAACAAAAATATCATTTCAATAACTTTGCAACTGTTCCCTGTTATACCCCCAGGAACCATTGGAAGTACAAGCCCAGCTAATTGGTTTTCGCTGGTCGAATTGCACAACTGATTGGCTCTGAAAGAACATCTGGCATTCTTGTGTTTCATCAAGTGATCAAAGGCACTTTGGGGAGATTTCTTTGCCATATACATTAAGTGATTAAGATGCAATTTTTAGGCTGAAATGCCAATTGAGCCTGCGTTTAGCACAAGACGCCATCTTGGTAAAGGAGTTGAAGCTGGTCCGAAGAGAGCCACTTGGATACTTGCTTATCAGCTAATTGCCAATTAGAATGCCTGCTACTAGGGGTCTTGGATTTCTGAGGAGGAATCTTTGGTATTGCAACAAAAATATCAGAGTTATAGCTTACCAAACATTTGTTCGCCCAATCTTGAAGTATGCAAATTGCCTGTGGGATCCTTATATGGTGAGGGGTAAATTAGAAGTGATCCAATGATTTGCTACATGATTCTGCATGAATTGGTATGGGAAATGCACCAGTGTCACATCCTTGATCAAAGATCTGGGATAGAAATCACAACAGCAAAGGAGGAAGAAAAATAAATGGACCATGCCCTATAAAATATGGAATGGACTGATGGGAATTGACAGAAACAAGTACTTGATGCCCTTTGGCAATGACAAAACATGAGGTATCCATTTACATAAACTACAAAGACCATTTGTTTCCAAGACAGTGTATCCACAATCTTTCTTCCCTGGGAAAATCCCACAATGGAACAAGCTGTCAGAGGAAAGAGTGAAAGCCCCATTGTTACATTATTTCCATTTAAAAGTTTTCATTATTAGGACTACCATCTCAGCAGGTCATGCCTGGTGTAGCTCCTGCTACTCAAATAAATATTGGCAGAATTTGAATATTAGTCTGTGATGTCGACACAACTAAAGCAGAAGAAGAGACAACACAGCATTAAAGCGGCTGGCACTTCAAAAGAAATGCTTTACTCCAGCTCCTATTTCTCATGTTCTTATGTTCCAACAGCCTCGCTAACAGCGACCAGCAAACAGGACATGGATGTTGAATTCAAGCAACTACTTAAAGGGATCCTCATCATTTGATGGTCAGTGGTGCTGCAGAAATGAAGGTGACCTACTTCCTTTCTCTTTCACTCCATGACCACAGGATGCTGTGATTCTGTGAAGCAACAGAGAATCAGTGGCGGACAGACAAAGGCCATTTAAGGGCCTCATCCCGCTGCCACTGGTATTTACCCAGTGGCAGGTAGGGTCTTGCCATGTGGGAACCTAAAAAGCAAACACTGTTGGAGTTGCTTGCAGGCTTTCAGCGGGTGTGGGGTGGAGGCGTGTCCTCATTATCAGACATTGAGTGCCTGATCGAGGCATCAGTCATTGGGAAGGGGGAGGGGACATTGAAAACCAACCCCTTGCTCTTGCTGCTGACCCCCTTCCATGTGTCCCCAACCATGATCCCTCTCCTGACATCACCCAGCTGTTCCTTGAGTCCCTTGGTGATCCTGAGCTTCGGGGGATGCATTATTGGCAGCAGCCATGGCTTCTCTGGTGGCGCTGCTGATCAATGAACAGGTGCCAGATTCTGATTGGCCAGCAGCTCTAAGGGCAGGAGAGGCAGAGATTACCTAGGGTCTTACATCCCAGGGAAGGCCTGCCACTGCCCACCTAAGTGACTAAGTGGCACTTAATTCAATGTGCCTTCCCAAAAGGATGAAACACTGGGACTATTCACACAGCAAGTCGTTAGGGTTTGGAATGCACTGCCTGGAAGTGTGGTGGAGGCAGGTTCAATTAGGACATTCAAGAGGGCATTGGATGATTATTCAAATAGAAACAATGTGCAGGGTTACGGGGAAAAGGCAGGAGATTGGCACTAAGTTAACATGTTCAGAGAGCAGGTGTAGACATAATGGGCCAAATGGCCTCCTTCTACACCATAACAATTCTGTGATTCTGTGACACAGAGGGGGGTCAAAAGTCAGCCACATTGCTGTGGGTCTGCAGTCACAGGTAGACCATGTAAGGACAGCAGATTTACTTTTATAAAGGATTTTAGAATACCAGCTCACCACCACCTTCTCAAGGGCAATTAGGGATGGGCAATAGATGCTGGCCTAGTCAACGAAGCCCACATCCTGTAAATGAATAAAAACAAAAGATGAATTTTTGGTTAATTAACTGAATTCAAGTTCCTCAGCTGCTATGATGGGACTTGAACTCACACCCCTAGATCATTAGTTTAGGCCTAATGGATTAGCTAGTCTAAGAACTTAGCCACTACTCTACCATACTCTACCGGGCACTAAATGGTCAAGTTCTGATATGGTAAATGTACAAAATTATGTTGTGCATAGCCTTTCATTCAAGATTAACATTTTCAAAATGTTGACAAAGTTATGCAATAAGTCAGATTATACAAGTTAAGCTGCAAAACTAAATAATGAATTATAGGCTGTAATCACCTGACTGTTTTTCTATAGGATGGGAGCAGGCAGATTTTAGACAATATGAAATGTACTTATATAGCTAAATATGACATAATTGAATATTGTGACTCTTTCACTTTAGTAGGCATTCTCTAATAGGTGATAGGTTTATAATGTAACACAATCCAAGGAGTACACATAGTTGAGTTGGAGCAAGAGGGGCATTCTGCAGAATAATTAAACAAGGTGCACAAACTGTAATATTAAATGAGTAACGTCCCCTCTCTCAGTACCCACAAAAATAATAGGACAGGGGGACATACCTCCTTAATAAGATGGTGTAGCGATTGAAGCATAGACTGAACAATGTCCAGTGAATAAAGGAAGGTAGAAGGAAGAGCCTCTTTAATAAATAGTGTGGAAACTTTAATATAAAATGATTGATATTCATTCTAACATGGCAAGACAGTTTAGTTTATGGAATGACATTCTCTGGACACTGTTGGGAATAGAAATATTCCAGTCATGGACCTTATTTCTTCTGGTAAAATGATTTAAGTGACTCCACAGGATATTTTGGCTCCTACGTTTTTTCAGCACACGAGAGCTATGTATATATTTGATAAGAATGTGGTCAGGTTACCCTCAACCAAGAGTACTATGTAATATCCACTGCATGAATTGCAAATTGAGGAATTTTGGGAATGGAAAAGTAGAACCACAATTCAGCAATTGTATAACATTTGGTAGAGTCATTGGAATAGAAATTAGACTTCCTGGTGCTTATTTTACAGCCATAAAACAGTGGAATGATTTTTAGGATCAAAGTCCTGCACAGCAAGAATGCCTGAATGACATCCAACCAGATATTGGGTAGGGACTTTTTCTGACCTTTCTGGTAAAAGAGGTTTCACGCCCCTTACATGCATGAGGGGCCTAATTTAGACGACCCCTTGCTGAATTTGATTCTGATGTGTATAAAGAATCAGAAGAAGTAGGAGTGCTCCCCCTCACCCTCCCTCATTTCATAGCACTTGGTGTCACCCCTGCATTGCTGCTCCACCCCTCTGCAAAATTTAACTTAGTGCTGCTGCCAGTGACTGAAGCAGGCTACAGTCATCTATGTAAAATGGATGAGCTGCCTGTGGATGTATGACTGGAGCCAGCAGCTCATTCAAATGCTGTAAATGACGCCAGTGGCCTAACTTCAGGCTGGCCTTGGGCCTCTCAGTTTGAGCAGGGACTGATGGCACATCACTGAGTGTGTACTAAAGCGGGCCCTAACCAATTTATACACCTGTACTTTGTAGTTTGCAATTTAATCACTTGGTGGAACATTGAATTAGGAAGCAACTGCTTGATCTAGAGTAGTTATCATGCTCTTTAAATTTAAGATCCCAGTCAGGAACGAACATCAAAGTAGCTAATCATCAATTTTTAAAGTTGGATCTGACAAAAATAATTCACCTAAAAATGTTCCTTTTTTGTGCACTAAGCTAGTGAATTTTATGGCTCTCATTCTTAACTAAAAATCTCTCATTACTTTCTCCTGCATGTTCAATTGCTATGATTTATAATCTGTGACCATTAATTATCATTGACTATCGTACAATCTTTGTGAACTCGTATTAAATGATGTTTGAACATTTCAAACTAACTACAATTATTCTAACATAATTTATTAATAGTGATAGTTATGGAATATGAAATAAATGGAAATGAGATTCTAAACTTCAGTTCTAAATTTAATTGGCACAAGGTAAAGCAACTTTCTGAATACATACTGTGATAAATTAATGACCAGTATCCTGAGGGTGCAGGAAATAAAAGTACTGGAAACATTGAAGCTTATATAGTTTGAATTTGAAATTGGCAGACACAGGGCTGGAGCCAATTAGATAGTGTGATAGATAATCCTAGGCACGGGCATTGTCGACTTTGTGATGTCTATTCATTTGAATAATTGTTGTGTGCAGCCAGCGCTAACTGTGCTGTTTATTAGCTGCACACATCAGCATGGGACCCAAAATAATAACTTACAAGCATCTCATCAAATGAACCTGCATCCCCTAAAGGGACAATGTATTGTGGCTGGAACAGGTGCTGGCAGGAAATGAACTTGACCTGGGAAGCAATGATGAATGGCACAGCATGGAAGAAAGCAGGTGCCCAGGCCTCAAACATTGCACTGAAGGCCTTGGCAGAGGAGGTGGAAAGTGAGAGAGTTGTTCTGTACTCAGACACGTGAAGAAAGGTAGTCATAGCAGAAACATAGAAACATCAAATAGAAGCAGGAGTAGGTCATTTGGCCCTTCGAGCCTGCTCCGCCATTTAATATGATCATGGCTGATCCTTTATCTCAATGCCATATTCCCACTCTCTCCCCAAACCCTTTGATGCCTTTAAAGTCTAGAGATCCGTCTATTCCCTTCTTAAATATATTCAGTGACTTGGCCTCCACAGCCTTCTATGATAGAGAATTCCACAGGTTCACCACCCTCTCAGTGAAGAAGTTTTTCCTCATCTCAGTCCTAAATGGCCTACCACATTTCCTGAGATTGTGACCCCTTACCCTAGAGCTCCCAGCCAGAGGAGACATCATCCCTGCATTCAGTCTGTTCAGCCCTGTCAAAACTTTATACATTTCAATGAGATCTCCTTTCATTCTTCTAAACTCCACTGAATACAGGCCTAGTCAGCCCAACCTCTTCTCATACGACTTGCCTGTCATCCCAGGAATCAGTCTGGTGAATCTTTGCTGGACTCCCTCTATAGCAAGCATTTCCTTTCTTAGGTAAGGAGAACAAAACTTCACATAATGTTCCAAGTGTGATCTCACTAAGGCCCTTAGATCAGCTTGGAGGTCAATGCCAAGGGTTTAACTCAGAAGACCTGTTGCAGTGCATCAAGAAAAGAGGCATCTTCAAATACAGTTGTCATACCAACTGCATCACTAGCTTCACACAATGCACAAATCACCACAACCCCATCACCCACCTACCAACAATACCTATCAATCAGTAGCTATCAGTCTCTTTCAATTAATCTCAATATTAAGAGGTCCTTTGGCTCAGTGGGTAGCACTCCTGCCTCTGAACTGGGTTCAAGTCCTACTCCACGACTTGATAGCCATGGAAGGGCCATTCATGACACAGTTCAACAGGTTGATAATCAACCTACTAATTTTTCCGTCTCTTCCCCAGTATTCCCCAAAGGGAAAAGTGTGCAAAACAAAAAAAAAAATCAATCTCAATTTCTATCAATCTACCAATCAGGACTCATACCTAACATTCATAGCTTCCCCTCACCCTCACACACTTACCGCTGCTGCAAACCTCACACGCACATCTCTGCGGACAGAATAGTTAGGGGGATAGATACAGTTCTCTGCAGCCAAGCACATTGGTCCCGAAGGTTGTGCTGCCTGCCTGGTGCCAGGGTAAAGGACATCCCTTCTGAGCTGGAGAGGAAACTGAGGTGGGTGTCGGGAAGGATCAAGTTGTTGTGACGCATGTGGGTATCAGCACAATAGGTAGGATTAAGAAAGAGATTCTGCTGAGGGGATATAAGCAGTTTGAGGCAAAATGAAAAAGAAGAACTACAAAGATAATAATCTCTGGACCATGAGCAAACTGGCATAGGGCAAGTAAGATCAGAGAGTTGAATGCCTGGTTCAAAGATTGGTGTTGACGGATGCCATCTTGTGTGATTTCACGCCCGATCGGGTTGGGCGCAGGCCTGTCCAATCAACGTAAAACTCAGCCCCAGAAATTGGCCACCAAAACGTGATTTAAAATAGGGAAGGAAATAGGGGAAAAAAATAGAATATGCGAGTGAACAGGAATATGAAACAGAATCTATGAATATGTAAAAAATAAATGTTAGTCCCTCAGAAGCAAAGATGGGAGAAATGATCATGGGGAATAAGGGAATGGCAGAAACATTAAACAAATATTTTGTGTCTGGCTTCACAGTAGAAGACACAAGTTACATACCAGAAATAAAGGTCATCAGAGTGAGGAAATTAAGTTAATTAATATCAGCAGAGAAAAAGTACAGGAGAAACTCAGGGGACTAACATCTGACAAATCTACAGGACTTGACGGCTTACATCCTAGGTTTCTAAAAGAGATAACTGCAGAGATATTGAATGCGTGGTTATGACTTTCCAAAATTCCCTGGATTCTGGAACGATCCCAGTAGGTTGGAAGTTAGAAAATGCAACACCACTATTCAAGAAAGGAGGGAGAGAAAATGGAACTACACTCCATATGCCTGACATCAGAAATCAGGAAAGTGCTGGTATCTATAATTAAAGTAGTCTTAACAATACACTTAGAAAAGTATCGTATGATTAGAACAAGTCAACATAGTTTCACAAAAGGAAAATCCTGTTTGAAAAAATTATGTCAGCTTTTGAAGATGTAACTAATAGAGCAGAACTTTCCCCCCGTTGGTGGGGGGAGTTTAAGAGCGGGCGCGCGAAGATGTACCTCCAATCGGCGCCCCGATCGGGGGCATGCCGCCATTTTACGTGGTGGGCCAATTAAGGCCCGCCCAATGTGGTGCCTGCACAGAAGCGCTAAGCACTCCCTTTGCAGGCGGGGGTGGGGGGGGGGGGGGGCGGATTCCCTGAGCTGAGAGCTCACTCATCTCCCTGAGGCTAAGTGCAGCCTCGGGGAGATCAGCTCTACAATAAAAAATCTGAAAAATAGAAAAAAAAATTCCTGACAAGTCCCCTCATGTGACGCTGTCACCTGAGTTGATGCATCTCTATAATTTTTAAAAAACCCTTTAATTAAATTTTTTACAACCTACATGAAATCTCATCCCGCCCATGGATGAGGTTTCATGCTTTTTCGATTTCCCTCTAGGGCTCCCAGCCTGCCTGCCAACCTTAAGGCTGAATGGGCAGATCCATTAATTACTTTAATGACTCTGTCAACGGCCTCAATTGGCCATTGTCAGGTCAGCGAGCCCACAGCTGATTCTACTGAGTCCCCGCCTACCTGAAAGTTTAAATGGGGTGGGTAGACTTCGGGAGTTCCGCCCAACGTCATCCCGCGTCATTTTACGCGTCGGCAAGCGGGCCCCACCCCCCCCTGCTCACCGACCAGGAAATCCTGGCCATAGGATAGATAAAGTAAAATCAGTAGATGTAGGGTATCTGGATTTCCAAAAGGCATTTGATAAGGTGGCACACATAAGTTAATAGGCAAGATAAGGGTTCATGGAGTTGGGGTGTCATATTAGTATGGATAGAGGATTGATTGATGGACAGGAAGCAGAGAGTAGGTATAAACAGGGCATTTTCAAGTTGGCAGGATGTGACTAGTAGAGTGCCGCAGGGATGTGCTGGGGCCTCAGCTATTTACAATCTATATTAATAACTTAGATGAAAATAAAGGGAGTAATGTATCTACGTTTGTTGACAACACAAAGCTAGGTGGAAAGATAAGCTGTGAGGAGGACACAAAGAGGCTGCAAAGAGGTATAGACAAGTTAAGTGAATCAGCAATAAAGTGGCAGATTGAATCTAATGTGGGGACGTGTGGTTGTAAGAATGATAAAGCAAAACATTTTTGAAAAGGTGAAACTGACCAACAGGTGAAATGTTAATGTTCAGAGAAACTTGGATGTACTCGTATGAGGATCACAGAAAGTTAGCATTCAGGTATAGCATGCAATTAGGAAGGCAAATGATATTTTGACCTTTATTGCAAAGGGATTGGAGTATAATTTTACGGGGCTTTGGTGAGACCACACCTGGAATATTGTGTGTAATTTTGGTCCCCATATTTATGGATGGATATATTTGCATTTGAGGCAGTACAGTGAAGATTCATTAGATTGGTCCCTGGATGAGAGTATTTTCCAATGATGAGAGATTTAATAAATTGAGTTTGCATCCTCTGGAGTTTAGAAGAATTCAAAGTGATGTCATTGAAGTATTCAAGATTATGAAGGGGCTTGACAGGGTAGATACTGAGACATTGTTTCATCCTGGCTGGGGAATTTAGAAGAAGGAGGCACAGTTTCTTTGGAATTCTCTACCCCAGGGGGTTGCAGATGTGTTAGCATTAAATTTAACTCAATAGAGAAATTTTTGGCCTCTCAAGGAATCAAGGGATACGGGGAGTGGGTGAGAAAGTGGAGTTGCAGCCAAAGATTAACCGTAATAATATTGGATTGTGGAGCAGGCTCGATGAACCATATGGCTTTCTCCTGCTCCTATTTCTTATTTTCTTATGTTCTTTGTTTCTCAGTTTACACAAACTTCCAGCTCTTCAACCATGACAACCACAACAGTCAAACAAATTGCACTACACTCACTGACATACTTCCCTCTCTCTTGCAGGACAAGATGACACACAACCAAAAGCATTAGGAGGTAACCATAGTGGGTCAGATGTGCCCGTCTATCCTATCCTAACCCCTATGGGGGACATGCTGCTGGTCATTATTGGGATACCCATTTCTGAGGCCATGGTCAGCCATGGTCTGAAACCATCAAAGATAACTGTATCCTCATACCTGATCCTTCTTCTCTTATCCGACCTCCATCTGATCCCACACTCTCTTCTCATTTATTACTTCTAGATGGCATAAGCATACATCTTACTTTCCCAACCTACCCTCCCCACAACCTTATTGCATTGCTGTTTTCCATTCAGAGGTCCAAAAGGTGTAACCTGACAGACATTGGTGGAACGCCAAGAAGAGAGTGGTAATGAAAAAACAATACCATCACTTGATTCCACACTCACAGCCACTGGCTGAGATATTGACTTTCCGTGCATCTTAGAAGGAAGATCAAAGACAGGATCTGCACATGGAGAGACATGGGACATGAGTGGGCCAAGTTAAGGATCATGCTCATGCAGGCTCACTGGAGGGCATATTAGTTCTGCTGCAGAGGACTTGTATGATCCCTTCAATGGGGAAGCTTAAATAACACTGCTGGGAATGCACACTGAAGTGCTTGATGCATTAGGAAACCTATCAGAAAGCCTGTGATCAACGTCTAGTAGCATGGAAAAGTCCAGCACCAACATGGCACAAGGCTTTGTGAAGACTTGGAGCCTACTCTTTCCAGCATTGGAGTGGTGGCCAACTCCATTCACACACGTGTAGACACCCAAACAGCATTTGATCCAGCTCGTCCTACCATCTCTACCTTTTAGCCTTTTTCAATTCCTTCACCCCACCCCACCCCCACTAGGGCTATCTGTACCTTGCTTGTCCTGCTTTCTACCCTTAATTAGCACATTCCTTTAGATAATATCACCACCTTCAACACCTCTTTGTCCTTTTGTCTGTGACATCTTTTGGTTATCTCCACCTATCACTGGCCTTCTATCCAGTTCTTCTTGTTCCACCACCACCCCCCACCCCTTAAACCAACTTATATTTCACCTCTTTTCTATTTTTTTCTTGGTTCTGTTGAAGAGTCATATGGACTCAAAACGTTAACTGTGTTCCTCCCCGCAGATGCTGCCAGACCTGCTGAGTTTTTCCAGGTATTTTTGTTTTTGTTCAGCATTTGATGTTGCAGCTCTCATTGCAATATTCCATCCAGTGTCTGAGTGCTGCTGTGGAATCTGAGATTGCTTTCATGCAAGGCCGGCTTGTTGTCAATCAAGCTCAAATTGCTGTCATTATGCTTATGGATTACAGCATGCAAGGGGCCTGCAGGGTGTCACAGCGGCTCAACAAGCTGCCTGCCAACAGATTACGAGGGTTGCTGAGATGCCATTCAGGGGAACTGACAATGGCTCCGTGAATCACAAGCCCACTGCCCTCTCTCAAGAAGACAGCATTGGCCCTTTCACTCCTGCTATTTTTGCCAGTGCAATTTCTGTTAGCTGTTATCCAGCCAGCCTGGATTGCTGCCACCCATGCCGAGATGGTACAGTCCACAGCCAGGCTTTCTATGGCCAAAACGGTATAAGGTCATCTTCAGCCTCCACCAATGAAAACCATAGCTTTGCACCAGTCATGCTGCAGCCACTGAGGTAGCACTGCATAGGAACACTAAGGCGAGAATTTTCTCGTCGGCGTGTGGAGCCACATGCTGATGCGTAAAATGACACGTGGTGACATCAAGTGAGGGTCCCGACGTCACCACGCACCATTGCGATATTTAGGCGGGCAGGCACGCGATGTTAGAACCATAGAAGCATAGAAAAGTTACAGCACAGAAGGAGGCCATTCGGCCCATCTTGTTCATGCCAGCACGAGGACACCCAGGTGCCCTTTCTAATCCCACCTTCCTGCACCCGGCCCATAGCCCTGCAGCTAACAGCACTTCAGGTGCAGATCCAGGTACTTTTTAAAAGAGTTTAAAGTTTCTGCCTCTACCATCAACTTGAGCAGCACATTCCAAACACCCACTACCCTCTGCGTAAAAAAGCTCTTCCTCATGTACCCCCTACACCTTCTGTCACTTATCTTGAATCTATGTCCCCTGGTTCTAGAATTCTCCATCAAGGGAAACAGTATTATCCTGTCCACTCTATCTATTCCCCTCATAATTTTGTACACCTCAATCAAGTTCTCCGATGTGCGCCAGCTATTAATTAATCATCCACTTAAGGCCCTTGAGGCAGCAATTGTCTGCTATTTTTCGGGGCCCGTGCAATCTTCAAGATGCCGCATGGGTGCAACAGGCAGGTGGGTAGTAACCTCATCCATGGGCGAGATAAGAGGGATGAGTGGGGTCGCAAATGTTATTTGTCAGATGTTTAATGCTTACAGTCACTGATAGTTGCCTGCATGAGCAGGAATACTTCAAAACTCTTCACAGCTGCTTGGACAGGAGTAACAGCCTTCAGCTCAGGACTCCACAGGAAAGATCATTTTTGGGGCCTTGCTGGTTTCAGGAAGCCTTCCCTTAGCCTGGGAATGGGAATTGTGCTATCCATTGGAGGCACCTCGTCTGAGGAGGAAGGGAGGGCCAGAAGGGGAGGAGGCCAGGAGTCCACATTCAGCCTCCAGGGGAGCCACCTTTGGGAGGACAGGCGCAAGGCAGAAAGGGTGCAGGACCAACAGGAAGTCCAAGGTGGAAGGGACCACAGAAGATGCCAGTATCCTGCTGCCAGGGCAAACAGGTTGCAAAGCAGCTACCTTAATATGTCTGAGGTGCAGTGCCGAAGGAGGCTCTATCTCTCAAGGGAGACAGTCACCTCCATCTGTCAAGTGATAGGCCTTGAGATCTGCACCAAGTGTGGATCGGGACCCCATGCCAGTGGTGCTGAAGGTCACAGCTGTCCTCAACTTCTACGCCTCCAGCTCTTTCCAGGGGTCGGTGGGTGATCTTTGCAGAGTCTCCCAGTCAGCTGTCCACACTTGTGTCAAACAGGCACCAGACGCTCTGTTCAGGCGTGCATTGACTTTCATTCACTACCATTGGGACCAGGCAAGATAAACACAGCGAGCCAGAGGCTTCGTGGCCATTGCTGGCTTCCCCCACATCCAGCGTGCTATAGACTGTACACATGTGGCCATCAAGGCGCCAGCAGGTGAGCTCAGTGCCTTCGTCAACAGGAAGGGCTTCCACTCCATGAACATGCAGATAGTGTGTGATCACAGGATGCTGATTCTACAAGTCTGTGCAAGGTACCCAGGCAGCTCCCACGCTTACATTCTCAGACACTCCCAGGTGCTGGGGCTCTTCAGTGCTCCAGCCTGGTTGGATGGATGACTACTGGGTGACAAGGGCTATTCCCTCAGAAGATGGCTCATGACGCCTCTCCGCCATTCAAGAACAGAAGCTGAGTAGCGCTACAATATGTGCCACACCTCCACAAGGGCTGTGGCAGAGAGAGCCATTGGTCTTCTCAAAATGAGCTTCCGATGTCTGGACTGTTCAGGGGGTGACTCCAATACCCCCCAGATCGTGTGTCGCTGATAGTGGTTGCATACTGCACTCTCCACAATCTGGTGCTGCAAAGGGGCGATGCAGTGGACGATGAAGATGTAGACGCAGTTGCTCCGGCTGCACAGGATGAGTCCAGCAGTGAGTCCGAGGATGAGCATGCACAGGAGAATGCTGAGGGGGTAGATGCTGACCTGGGCATACTGCAGGGAGGCAGGGACACCTGGGAGGCTTTAATTCAACGTATCTTCAGCTAGCACACCACAGATGGACCTCCAACACAAGCCACGGCTGCAGGCTCCATACTCATATCGGGCCTGTGTAGGAACATTAACTAAGGGCCTGTCAATAAAGCTCCATGTCAAATAACTCTCTCATAATATCATGGCTCCCTGTCCACCTGCAGAAGTAAGGAGTTACCCTGAGCCATGCTCACATACCAAAATTTAATGATTTTACAGAATGAAGTTCAGAAATAAATAATTACAAAGGTGTTACACATCACACCAAGTGGTCATGAACTAATAGCGGGGCAACATAAAACCATCAGTGAGAAACCCGTGGTGTGCCGAAGGTGCTTTAAGTTTACACTTGCGGGTGCTCCCCCCTCACTGGCACTGGCTGCTCAGACAGCCTGCTCATTGTGCTGTCCCGTTGGCCTCAATGACCTTGGCAGCCATCCTCCGGCCCATGGGGTCTTTGCCGGCTGCACCTGGGAGAGAGCGGCCGGTTCCCTCGGCCTGGCCTGCCCTCCAGCAGCCCTCTGGTGAGCCCTTCTACTGGCCATTGTGATCAGCCTTTCCAAGTCTGTCAGCGTTACATTTAAACCGGCTGCCGGGTGGCCACTGGACCCGGCGGTCATTGCACTCCCACCGCTGCCTACCCACTCCCACTATCCTCAGCAGTCACACATAAGGCCCTCCCGCGTAAAACGGCAGTGCGGACCCAATCGCGGGTGGCGATCGGCTCCGCGCCCGCTCCCGACCAGCCCGCCTGACATGGGGAAAACTCTCCCCTAAGTTACTCAATGGAATGAATAAGGTTGATTTGTTGATTTTTGTATTCAATATGGCATGATTTCATTTAGCGACTTTGGAGTGTTTATTTTGTGATGACTTTCATTCTTGCATCATTGGCAGATGGACATTGTGATGGTCAGCGAGCCTAGGAAAGGGAATATTGGGCTGTTGGTGAATATGTATAGGCACTGTCCCCACCGAAATGGGGCTGTAAAATTCTGCCCTATGAGTTAGTTCATAAAGCTAAACCTTTTTTCACTACCCTTTCAAATCAGAGAAAGATAGAAATTGGGAAGGTGGAAGGAAGGTGGGTAGTCAAGGGAGAGAAGGAGTAGCTGAAAATTCCCAGGGAGTTTTTTCTGAGAATAGAAAAGGAAGGTGCTGAGGGTAGAGGTGACATTTGGAAATTGAGGTGTTTTCATTGTAATAAAGCTGGAAACACAAAGTCAGTGTGCTAGAAATTGCAGGGAAAACCTGTTGGAATTATAGGGGTGCAGAAAAGTACTGGAAGTAAAAGTACTGTGGATTCTGAGGTTCAGGTACAGGAAAAAACAATGGTTTGTGTAAACATAAAACAGGGAGAATCAGTGAAAGGTGGGAATGTGTTCACAATTTAACCAAGAGAATTCAGAGGAGTAGGTTGCAGAAATGTTTAGAGATTGTGTGTGAAGGGAAATTCTTTCCATAGTACATACTATGCTATGTTTGTGGGCATAGGTAAAGATGTTAAAATTTTAAGAGAGACAGGGGCTAATCAATCCTTACTGTTGTAGGATAGTGACATATGCTGTTTAGAGGGAGTATTGCAGGAACAGGATGAGGGTTCATGGAGAAGCTAAACCTATTCCCTTGTGGAAGGTGAATTGAAGAGTAAGTGGAAAACAGGCAAAGTGACTGTTGGAATGGTGGAAAAATTGCCCATTGCAAGAGTTCAATTTATCTTGGGTAATGATATAGCTGGATCATAAATGTGGGTGATGGCTGTGATAGTTGAGCAGCCTGTAGAAGTGTTTTCAACAGAAATCTTGCAGAGGGAGCATCCTGGATTGTTTCTAGATTGTCTGATAACGAGGTCACTGGTTCATAGGTTGAAACAAGAAGAACAGGGAGTTCAAAGGCAGGTAGAAGATGTTGAAGTCTAATTAGCCGGCACTGTGTTTGACAGCATTGTTCAGGAGGAAAAAACAAGAAGACAATTTAGCTGAAGTGTTTAACTCAAGGCAGTTGGTGGAGTTGCAGGAAAAGGATTTTCAAATAAAACATTTATATCAGACAGCTTACTCAGAAACAGAGGCAAAATGTAGTCCAGAATGTTATTACCTCAACGATAAATGAGAAAATGGAGGATGTATCATGTTTCAGCAAATGAAAGACATAGAAAAAAATATAGGAATGAGATTCTGAGGATAGATCATGAAATTCCAATGAAGGGCAATTTACGAATTAGAAAGGCACAGGCAAAGATACAAAAAACATTTATTTTAGCATGGATTGCATAGGGATGTAGTCAAATTCTGTAGAACGTGTCACACATGTCAGGTGAGAGGGAAACCACAAGCAGTGATTAAGCAGGCATCTTTAATTCCAATTCCAGCATTTGAAGAACCTTTTTACGAGAGTCATGATTGATTACATAGGTCCGCTCCCTAAATCCAGAAGTGGAAATCAGTACTTACTGACAATAATGGATGTGTCTACAAGGTTTCCTGAAGCAATACCTTTGAGAAATATTGCAACAAAGAAAATTGTGGAAGAGTTAACTAATTTTTTTTACAAGATATGGTTTACAATACAATCAGATCAGCGTTCAAATTTTATGTCACATCCGTTTAAGGAAGTAATGAAAGGTTTGGGGATAAAACAGTTGAAGTCAACAGCTTATCATCCAGAGTCACAAGGGTCTTTGGCAAGATAGCATCAAACTCCAAGAACGATGATGTGAGCGTACAGTCAGGATTATCCGCAGGATTAGGATGGTGGAATTCCATTCTTGTTATTTGCTATTAGCGATGCTCCTAATGCATCCACTGATTTTAGACCTTTCAAACTAGCTTATGGTCATGAGGTAAGGGGACCACTGAAATTGATTTATGAGAAACTGGTGTGTCAAAATTCAGAAACTACTCTCCTGGATTTTCTTGTCTAATTTCAGAGATTGGACAGAGCATATAAGTTGGTGAGGAACATTTAAAGATATCACAGCAACTGATGAAAATAAAAGAAAGGAAAACTACAGCCTGGAATTTTGTTGCTGGAGAGAAAGTACTAGTTCTGTTCCCTGTACTGGGTGACTCATTAAAGGAAATGTTTAGTGGGCCGTACAGGATTGAAAAGAAACTAAGTGAAGTAAATTATTTAATAAATACTCCAGATTGAAGAAAGAAGCAGCGGGTGTGTCATGTAACTATACTTAAAAAGCACTTTGACAGGGAAGAGGACCAAAAGGAGTGTTAATGGTGGTAGATAGTGAGAAAGAAGTAGAAATGCAGGATTCTGAAATTGATTTTCCTCTAATCAAATTGGATAATAAGGGGATACTTGAAAATTTAAATGTAATATTGAAGTACCTTCCAGACAAGTGTCAAAGTGGTTTGGAAAAGCTATGTGCTCACACAAAGCTATTTGTGGAGATAAGTTGAGGAAGACAGATTTAGCTATACATGATGTGTCTGTGGGAGTTTAATCATCGATAAGGCAATAGCCTTATAGATTAAATCTGGCAAAATTATCACAAATGCAAAAAGAAATTGACTTCATGCTTCAAAATGATATCATTGAGTCTATTTGCAGTAACTGGAGTTCCCCTATTGTGCTGGTACTGGAACTGGATGGAACAGAAGGACTGTATATGGACTATCGATTGGTGAATGTGGTGACAAAAGCGGATTCATATCCTATACCATGGTTAGTAGATTGTATTGAGGGAGTGGGACAATCAAAATTTATCACAAAGATTAACTTGCTAAAAGGATATTGTCAAGTACTGTTATCAAAGAGAGCAAAGGAGATATCAGCTTTTGTGACACTAGATGGACTATATCAGTCTAAGTCATGCCATTTGTTATGAAGAATGCAGCTGCGACATTTCAAAGGCTGATAAACAAGGTAATTGCAGGTCTGAGGAATTGTGCTGTTTATATTGATGACTTGATAGTTTTCAGTCAGTCATTGAAGGAGCATTTACACCATCTGGAAGAATTATTTACTTGATTACAATTTGGTGATGAACTTGGCTAAAAGTGAATTTTCAAAAGCGCAAGTTACATATCTAGGCCATGCCATTGGACATGGTAAGGTGGCTCTGAGAGATGTGAAAGTCTAGGCTACCATGGATTTCCCAGTGCCTACAACAAACGAGAAGTTTTGAGATTTCTGGGCATGAGTGGGTTTTATCGGAAATTTGTACCAAATTTTGCTCCACTGACTGAATTATTTAAAAAAACAAGAAGTTTCAGAATAATAAGGAGTGTCAGAAGGCATTTGACAGTTTGTAAACTGTATTAAATATGACACCAGTCTTCGACAGTACCCAATTACGCCAAACCATTTAAGTTGGCCATTGAAGCAAGCGATATAGGCATCGGGCCGCACTGTTACAAGACGATGACATCTGAATTGAGAAAACAATAGGGTATTTTTCACGGAAGTTGAATGCACAACAAAGAAGATATTCAATGATCGAAAAGGAGACTGGGTTTGATGTTAGCATTGCAGCATTTTGAAATTAATGTTGCAAACTATTCATCAGAAACAATTGTTTATACAGAGCACAATCCTTTAAAGTTTCTGGACAAATTTCGAGAGAGAAGTGCAAGGCTATTCAGATGGAGTTTATTACTGCAACCATTTAATCTACACATTATAAATATTGCTGGATGAGCAAACTTGGTTGCAGATGCTATATCAAGCGTTTGAAACTTTAAGAGAAAATTGGACATTTAACAACCTGGGGCTGAATTTTGCCCTTGGCGGGTGGGCAGGCCCAACCAACTCGACAGCGAGTGGGCAGCCGATCGCCACCGCCAAATCGGGCCCTGCTGCCATTTTATGTGGGTGGGCCAATTAAGGCCCGCCCGGCATGACAGCCAATGGGAAGCACCATGCGCTTCCTGTGCAGGCAAGGGGTGATTCCCCAAATGCAAGAGTGCGCTCTTTCACGCATGTGCACAAAAGAGCGCACACCTCCCTGAGGCTAAGTGTTGCCTCAAATAGATCGCTGAAAGCTTTTCAAAGTTTAAAAATAGAAAAATAAAAAAATCATTAACATGTCCCCCTCATTGTGTGACAATGTCACACAAGATGGGACATGTTAATAAAGTGCATAAAAACTTTATTAAACTGTTTTAAAACCGACATGAAACCTCATCCCGCCAGGGGGATGAGGTTTCGTGTTTTTTCAGAAGCCCACCGGGGTTCCTGGCCTGCCCGCCAACCTTAACGTTGAACAGGCAGGGCAGTTAATTGATTTAACTATCTTGTCAATGGCCTCAATTGGCCATTGAGAGGTCGATGGGCGGACAGCTGATCGCGCTGTCCCCCCATCTTCCTGAATATTTAAATGGGGCAGGATGACGTTGGGTGTTCCACCCGATGTCATCCTGCATCATTTTCACATCGGCTAGCAGGCCCAGCTCCCAGCTCACCGACGGAAAAGTTCAGCCCCTGGACTCTGAACTGGAATGATTTCTGTTGATGCAAAGGATTTGTATATATATTGTTATATTAATGCATGCATCTGGTAATGTAATAGTGTAAGTATGTAGATAAGTACCAGAGATATTTTAAGATGGGTTAATAAAAATGAAGCCGTCTTTTTAAATTATGATGGTCCATTTTTCAATAAGGAGGGAGATGCCAGGAAGATTATGTCCATAATGTTATTGGGATTGATTGTAAAATGGAGTCTGTGTCTATGTGCCTATATGTGTCTGTGTGTGAGACTTAATTAAATTAGAGGCAGCTTTGCTGTAAGCAGAGAAGTTAGGTTTGAAATGTTAATTAGGTAAACATGGGGAAGTTTTAGAACGTGTAGCATAAAGGGGGCATTTTTAAATGAACCAGACTAGATTATTTTCAAAGGGGGAGAGATACGTGTCACCTAGCCAGGTGAAGTTAAGAAACAGTGTGTTTAATTTTCCCAAAGATTACTGGTAAAACTTCGTGCTATGAATGATTTTTATTATCAGAAAGATAAAGTCCAAAGACATTGTGAAACAATGGGAATTTGCATACATAGGGGAAATATGTATAAAGGAGCGAAGGCTGTGTGTAAGGGTAGGCATTTTTAAGATCTAATAAGCGTGAAACACCTTCAGCCTGTTGTACCAAACTGCTGCCTCTAGGGACTGAAGTTAAGAAAACTCACTTTGCATTTGACTGTTCAGGGTATTGTTTACTTTGCCTGGGACTTTTAAAATCTATGTGTTTTACTGTAGCCTTAATGAAGGTGTAACTGGGAATCAAATTAACTAGGGGATTTAAAAATTATTGTAGCAGCAATTTGTAGACAATTGTATGTGCTTAAAATCTTTTCTTTTATTAATAAATGTTTAATTTAGTTTTATGAAAACCTCTTAAGACTCAGTGGTCTTATTATTACTGAGTTTAAAGCTCACATCTCAAAACATATGAAGTGAAAATTATTTGTGACTGTTGTTTCAAGTTTCCCTCTGGGATTTGAACAGCTCAGCATTTACCATCTGATGTGTCATAACACATCCGCACAAAAGAGCACACACACACACACACACACACACAGGAGCATGCACACATACTGACACACACAGGTGCATAAACAAAGATGCACATACAAACACATACGAACATGCACACACAGACACACAAATGAGCATACACACACACACACACACACACACAGAAACATGCACACACACACACCACACAGATGCACAAATGAGCATGCACATCCACACATACACACACGAACATGCACATACACACACACACACAGGAGCATGCACACACACAAAAACTCAAATGAGCATACACACACTTACACACATACACACACACACAAACACACAGATACACGCGCATAAGCAAACATGCGCACACACACTTTGGAGGAGTGGAGTCCATTTCAGTTCTGGTTTAGGGCAGGTGTTGACGTGTGCTGTACACAAAATAATATAAAGGCAGTCAGTGACACCTTGCCACATGGGAAAGCCTTAGTCTTAGTGCAGCCATGTACTTGCTGGCTGAGAAAGAAATATAGTTAGCTCTTATTGAATAGAGGGCCTCAGTGATTTCCCTTATGAAACAGTGGATGGTAAACTGCAAGCTACTACAAATATATCCAGTTCCACCTTAGAAGGAGGCAGAGACCTAAGAGTTTATCTCCACGCTCACCTTCACAGCCACTGGCAATGCAGTCCTCGCCCTGCTCTAAGGTTGCATTTGTGGCTTTGGCAGGTGGCAGATTTCCATGAAGACTTCCTTATTGATGCATTTCCTTCACACGTTATTCCTCACTGAGGTTCATGTAGGAGAATTGCACCTTGAACAGCCTGAATAGATATGGCTTTCTGCTGAGAGTCCTCGTCCTTCACCTCCTTCCTCCTCCAACAGCTTATCCTGCTTTGAGTCAGCTCCGTTTATTCTCCAAGTCACGTTGTATTCTAAGATTAATTCCCTCTAGTATGCCAATACCTGTGCACAACTGGTTTGTGCAGAAGCCTTGAGGTCAGTAAATCCCCTTTAGCACCTGCCCACACCATTTCCTGTAATGCAAACTGAAACAGCAATAGAAAGCACCAGACGCTTGCAGAATCGAAGCAAAAGCCAAAAGAAATCAAATAGCGACCAACCTGTAAGTAGTTGGTAATTCTTTTAAATAGCACTGGACCTTTTCTGTCGCTGAACATGTGTTCAACTGTGCAAGGTCAATAGCTGGAGCATTGAGCTCCAAAATGACATATCTGGTGTCAAATCAGTGTTGCATACTGATTGATGTCATGATCTGCCTGCTCTGAATTAGTTCACCACATGTGCACTACTGCCCTCATCATTATGACCTCCATTGTATCTTTCCCTAACATGTACTTGCACATCACAGACACTATCTTGGAGTTCTAAGGGCACTCACAGCACCTAAGCAACGGATGCTAATGGACCCAAATTCTCATCCATGGCGTTTAATGCCTGCTTAAACTGCATTGGCATTAAATTGCATTTTCTGAAATATTTTGTGTCAATGGACTGAAAATACCAGGTATGCCAATTTTTAGAGGGCATATCCATTATATAAAGTAAGGCATTGTTTTACAGTATGATTTACCCTTGATGTCATCTGTGCTATATGTCAAACTCAGATCTGATCTCAGTATAGTTTTGCACTAAATTCTGTCAGTTTTATTGTGACTCAATGTAATGTGGTGGATTGTTCAGTTATGGCATTTAGTTTTGTTCGAGGCAAAATAGGACGAAAGGGCAATATGATAATAGTGGAGAACGTCAAGAACCTTACTGTCATAAATGTGTAAAGAAACCACATCTTAATTCCCTGGATAAGTCAGAGGGTCAGTTCTTTCACAGATTCGGGATGAGCGATCACTGAACTATGACAAACACGACACCTAATTTGGAGATGCCTTCAGAGATGCCTTCAATGATTCCAACTGTTTTGCCTGTAGCTGTGAACTAAACTACAACCATGAAGTAGTGGTCACTAACTGCTTCTCATCAAGGAGGATGATTTTGCTGGCATTAGCGAGGGAACTACGCCCACTCACACTCAGAGGGTGACTGATGCTCTTTCCAGAAGGATGGTACAAGTGCATTAACTTCGCCAAGAATGCAGTTAAACTATTCATCACACAGCAAAGGTTTTTATGCTATTGTTACCATAGTCAGAGTGCTGGGCTGTACCCAAGTGGAGCTGGAAGTACATCATCTAATTCATACATCATCCTTGACCACTTTATTTCCTAAATTTATAAGTGGTATGTTTGAAAAATGATTCTGTAGAGAACTGCCAAGATAGTTCAAAGCACAACACATTCTTTTCGAATTAATTGTGTTCTCTCAGTTTATTTAGTGCAAGTGACTGCAAGGTTTTCCAGGGGCTATGGTGACCACTGAAAGTATAGCTCATGCTACTTGTAATAAGCTGCAATTGTCAAATGAGTATGACCAAATATGCAAACACATTTGCTTTGTATTAGAACAAATCTTCAGTTTATTCAGACTGAAGATCCTGTGGCTGATGGGCAAATGGTATGAGTCACCTAAAGCCTATTTGTTTTGCTGCATATTATACGTCACAGAATCTTTGGATTATTAGGATTGTCTGAAAGTACATCACAGAAGGATAAAAACGTCTATGGCATGACAATGGAAAAAGGGGAACAGCATTAACAACATGTATATATTTCTGGGAGTTGTTTGTAGGCCTTTAACAGTAGTTGTATGTATAGTGTAGGGCAAAGTATAAATCAGGAAATTAGAAGCATAGGTAATAAGGGTAATACAATAGTCATGGGGAATTTTAATCTTCATATGGATTGGGCAAACCAAATTTGCAGTAATAGTGTTGAGGATATGTTCATAAAATGATATCGGTATGTGGAGGAAGCAACTAGTCAAGGGGTTATTCTGGATCTAGTAACCCGGTCCGTTCTTCCTTTTCAGGTAACAATCCAATTCCCTTCTGAATGTCTTCATTAAACCTGCCTCCACCACAGTCAGCGTATTCCAGATCTTAACCACAGGCTATGTGAAAAGGTTTTTCCTCATGTCGCCATATAACTTCTTTTGCCAATTATCTTAGAACTGTGGCCATTTGTTCTTGAATCTTCCTCCAGTGGGAACATCCATTCCATCCATCCATCTTCATACCACTTCCCCTGGGGTAAGTAAGCTGAGCAGGGCTGACCAGACTCCACTTTCCTCAGTCACAGTGCAACAAACATTCATTAGATTGGTTCCTGGGATGAGGGGAATGTCCTATGAGACAGATTGAGTAGATTAGGCCTATATTCCCTAGAGTTTAGAAGAATGAGAGGTGGTGTAATTGAAACATATAAAATTCTTAAGTACTTGACAGGGTAGATACTGAGAAAATGATTCCTCAGGCTGGGGAATCTCGAGTGCAGGATCACAGTCTCAGAATAAGGGCTTGGCCATAAAGCACTGAGATGAAAACAAATTTCTTCACTCAAAGGGTTGTGAACATCTGGAATTCTCTACCGCAGAGAGCTTTGGAGGCTCAATCATTGAGTATTTTCTAAACAGAGGTCAATAGACTTTTGGACTGAGTAAACTGGAATATGGCGATAGTATACGAAGGTGAAGTTAAGGTAGAAAATCAGCTATGATCTTCTTGAATAATGGACCAGGCCCAAAGGACAAATGGTCTACTCCTACTCCTATTTCCTATTTGTGGGGAGTCCATGAGATGGAAATTTGACTTGTATTGTCATGAAGTGGGTTGGAATCAATTTTTTTTTAGATTCATTCTTGGGATGTGGGCATCACTGGCTAGGCCAGCATTTATTGCCCATCCCTAATTGCTCATGAGAAGGTGGTGGTGAACCATCTTCTCAAACTGTTTGCAGTCCATGTAGGGTTGTAGATGCACCCACAGTGGAATATTTCCTAAAGCAGTTTAACACACCACTTCAAAAGGCAGTTAAACCACATTGCCGTGGGTCTGGAGCCACATTTAGGTCAGACTGGCAGGTTGCCTCCATTGAAGGACATTAGCGAACCAGATGAGTTTTTGCAACTATCAGCTAGTTTCATGATCATTGTTAATGAGGCTAACATGTTATTCTAGTTGTTTTTAAAGTTGAATTTAAATTCACCCAGCTGTCCTAGTGGAATTTGAACTGACATCCTCAGCAGGTTCATCTGGGGGCATTACATTACGCTACCATACCCCCACATTAAATGTAATTTCAGTTAAAAATACCTCTGGTACCAGTGTTTCCACCATCTTTCTATGATTACTGATAGGCTATGTATCACATTCCAGCATAACAGCAAGATTGTCAATTTCTGAGGTACCTGTCTGTACATTATGGTGCCATTTTTATAAAATTGCACAGGTTAGAACATAGTGAGCAACATGCACCCAAACTCCCAATATGTAGTCAGGTAGTAAACTCTGCCAGCAGTGCAGGCAATTAAAGATGGCCCAAAATGCACCCTATTTAATGGGACAGCATCTGTTGTTGTGGAGATATTATTAAAGAATAGCATTGTTGCAAAGCAAAGGAGTGCAGATAGTTTATTATCTAATACTTGCATGTTCCTATTTTGTGGATGAATAAACTAAGATAGGTCGATGGACACTGTTTTGTATTCAAGGCTGAGAAAAATATTCCCTTAAGAAGGGTTTTAAAGCCAAGGAGCTCAGTTTTGCGAAATAAACCTAAGTTTCATTTACAGTTTGTTATAGTTTTATTCATACACAACTCATTCATTTATATGGCTGCCAAAAGTCACATGACCTCGTTGCTAGTTCTTTTTTGTCAACTGACAAATCAATTTTGTTTATTTGTATGTATAACCCATGTGTCCCTTGCACTTCCTTGTGGTGATTTAATACATGTTCCCGCCTGACTTTTGCAATGGCCCTGCATCTGCACGACTAAAATTAGAATGAGTCATATCCAAATACAAATACATTAATTGAGGTCTCAGCTGTATAATTTTTGGCTATCGGTGAACAGAATGACTTGGCTCAGAGAAGATTCATTTGTATTTTGGAGGAAGTGTATGGCCATACATTAAAAAAGAAAGAGTTGCATTTACACAGCATCTCTTATGACCACAGGATGGCCCAACATGCTTTATGAGGTGGGAGGTGGTGGTATAGTGTAAGTATCACTGGATTAGCAATCCAGAGGCCCTGGCTAATGTGCTGCTCACATGGGTTCAAATCCCAGCATGGCAGCTGGTGGAGTTTAAATTCAACTATTAACTCTTGAATCAAGATGGCAACCATGAAACCATTGTCATTAAAACCCATCTGGTTGAGGAATGCCCTTTAGGGAAGGAAATCTGCTGTCCTCACCTGGTCTGGCCTACATGTGACTCTAGACCGACAGCAGTGTGGTTGACTCTTAACTGCCCTCTGTAATCACCTAGCCAGCCAGTCAGTTGTACCAAAGCTGCTATGCAGCCTTAAAAGAATGAAACTGAATGGACAACCCAGCATTGACCAGAAGCGACAACAGCACACACTGTTGACCCTGCAACATCTGGGGGCTTGTGCTAAAATTGGGAGAGCTGTCCCAAAGACTAGCCAAGCAGCAGCCTGGCATAGACATTCTCACAGAATCATATCTTACAATGTCCCACCATCACCATCCCTGGGTATGTCCTGTCCCACCAGCAGGACAGACCCACCAGAGGTGGCGGCACATTGCTATACAGTCAGAAGGGCCCTGGGAGTCCTCAACATTGACTCTGGACCCCATGAAGCCTCATGGAATTAGGTCAAATATGGGCAAGGAAACCTCCTGCTGGTTTCAACCTACTGTTGCCCCCTCAGCCGATGAATCAGTACTCCTCCATGTTGAACACCACTTGAAGGAAGCACTAAGAATGGGGGAATGTACTCTGGGTGGGGGACTTCAATATCCATCACCAAGAGTGGCTCAGTAGCACCACAACAGACCAAGTTGGCTGTGCCTTAAAGGACATAGCTGCTAGAATGGATCTTCAGCAGGTGGTGAGGGCACCAACAAGAGGGAAAAACCTATTTGACCTCGTCCTCACCAATTTATCTCTTGCAGATGCATCTGTCAATAACAGTATTGGTAGGAGTGACCACTGCACAGTCCTTGTGGTGACAAAGTCCCACTTCCACATTGAGGATGCCCCACATCGATTTGTTCGGCACCACCACTGTGCTAAATGGGATAGATTTCAAATAGATCTAGCACCTTAAAACTGGGCATTCATGAAGCTCCGTGGTCTATCAGCAACAGGAAAATCGTGTACAACCTCAATCTGTAACAAAACTCTACCATTACCATCAAGCCGGGAGATCAACCCTGGTTCAATGAAGAGTGCACGGGGGCATGCCAGGGACAGCACCAGGCACACATCAACCAGGCAGCCTGGTGAAGCTACAACACAGGACTACTTGCATGACAAACAGTGGAAGCAGCATACAATAGGCAGAGCCAAGAGAGCCCACAACCAACGGATCAGATCTAAGCTCTACAGTCCTGCCACATCCAGTCATGAATGGTGGTGGACAATTAAACTAACTGGAGACGGCTCCACAAATGCCCCACCTTCAGTGATGGGGGGTGGGGGGCAGGACATCAGTGCAAAAGACAAGGCTAAAGCATTTGCAACAACCTTCAGCCAGAAATGTCGAGTAGATGATCCATCTTGGCCTCTGCCTGAGGTCCCCAGCATCAGAGATGCCAGTCTTCAGCCAATTCAATTCACTTCATGTGATATCAAGAAGTGGCTGAAGGCACTGGATACTGGAAAGGCTATAGGCCCTGACAATATTTGAGCAATAGTACTAAAGACTTGTGCTATGGGGAGGTGATGGCGTAGTAATCCAAAAACTCAGGGTAATGCTCTGGGGAACAGGATTTGAATCCTGCCTTGGCAGATGGTGGAATTTGGATTCAATAAAAAAAATCTGGACTTAAAAATCTAATGATAACCAAGAAACCATTGTCAATTGTTGTTTAAAAACCCAACTGGTTCACAAATCTGCCATCCTTACCTGGTCTGGCCTACATGTGACTCCACTCCCACAGCAATGTGATTGATCCTTAAATTAGGGATGGGGCAGTAAAAGATGGCCTAGCCGGTGATACCCACATCCCATGAATGAACAATAAAAACCTTGCTGTGCCCCTAGTCAAGATGTTCCAGTATAGCTACAACACTGGAATCTACCTGGCAATTGCCCAGGTATATCCTGTCCACAAAAAGAGGGCAAATCCAACCTTGACCAATTACTGCCCCATCAGTCTATTCTCGACCATCAGTAAAGTGATAGAAAGTGTCATCAACAGTGGCACTTATACATCAATAACCTGCTCACTGACGCTCAGTTTGGGTTGTGCCAGGGCCACTCAGCTCCTGACCTCAATACAGTCTTGGTCCAAACATGGACAAAACAGCTTAACTCAAGAGGTGAGACTTGCTGACATTGACATCAAAGCAGCACTTGATGTGGCATCAGAGCCCTAACAAAACTGAAGTTGATGGGAATCAGGTGAAAAATTCTCTACTGGTTGGATTCATACCTAGCACAAAGGAAAATGGATGTGCTTGTTGGAGGTCAGTCATCTCAATCCTAGGACATCACTGCAAGAGTTCCTCAGGGTATTGTCCTAGGCCCAACCATCTTCAGCTGTTTCACCAAGGACCTTCCCTTCATCATAAGGTCAGAAGTGGGAATGTTCGCGGACGATTGCACAATGATCAGCACCATTCACAACTCCTCAGATACTGAAGTAGTCCATGTCCAGATGCAGTAAGACCTGGACAATATGCAGACTTGGATTGATAAGTGGCAAGTAACATTCACACCATACAAGGTCCTGGCAATGACCACCTCCAACAAAAGAGAATCTAACCATCACCCCTTGATATTCAATAGCATTACCACCGCTGAATTCCCCACTACCAGCATCCTGGGGGTTACCAGTGACCAGAACCTGAACTGGACCAGCCATATTGTCATGGTACAGTGGAGCTTAAGTGCTAAGCTGCTCAAATCTCGGAGGGAAACTTTAAATAACTGTTTTTGCAATTTGTATTTTTATTTTGAGATGCATACCTTGAATTCAGTAGTCATAAGTCCACTGATACTTACAGGTTTTTACAAAAATAAATTAAACATTTATTAATAAAATAAATAATTTTGAGCACATGCATAGGTCTACAAATTACTACTATGATAACTCCCCTAATTAATCTAACTCCAAGTTACACCTCCATTAAGGTAACAGTAAAACAAAATAGATTTTAACAGACCCAGGCAAAGCACACAATACCCTGGACAAGGATATTCACAGTGAATTCTCTTAGATACAGTTCCTATAGGCAGCAGCTTGGGACATAGAGGCTGGAGGCTTTTCCCACTTGTTAGATTTTAGAATGCCTTCTCCTTACACATAACCTCATCTTCTTTATGCATGTTTCTCCCTTATTAGTGTAAATCCCATTGTTACGATATGTCTTTGGACTTTACCTTTCCAATAATAAAAAATCTTACATAGTAATTTTATCAGTAAGCTTTGGGAAAAATAAACACACCATTTGGCCTCTTCTGGCTACATGTAACATTTTACCCTCTCTTTTGAAATTCAAACTACTCTGGTTTATTTAAAAATGCAAATTTTCCTTCAAACCTCACAATCTAAACTTTCAGCTTTTCAAATCTAGCTTCTCTTCTGATGCATCAAAGCATCAAAGCTTTTAGACCAGCTGCCTTTAATTCAGTTAAGTCAGTGACACACACACACACACACACACACACACACACACACACACACACACACACACACACACACACACACACACACTATCCAGACCTCACTATTCCTACTTTATAATAAATCCCAATAACATTATGAAAATTATTATAGTTTCATGGCTAAATAAATACTGTGGCTACAAGAGCAGGTCAGAGACTGGGGGCATTCTGCAGAGTGTAAATCATCTCCTGACTCCCCAAAGCCTGTCCACCACCTACAAGGCATCAGTCAAGAGCGTGATAGAACACTCTCCACTTGCCTGGATGAGTGCAGCTCCACCAACACTCAAGAAACTTGACACCATAAAGGACAAAATGGCCCACTTGATTAACACCCCATCCACCACTTTCACTACCTCTACCACTGACACACAGTGGTAGCACTGTATACCATCTACAAGATGCACTGCAGCAACTCACCAGGGGTGCTTCAACAGCACCTTCCAAACCCATGACCTCTACCACCTAGAAGGACAAGGGCAGCAGATACATGGAAACACCACCATCTGCAAGTTCCCCTCCAAGTCACACACCATCCTGACTTGGAACTATATTGCTATTCCTTCACTGTCGCTGGAACAAAATCCTGGAACTCCCTCCCTAACAACATTGCGGGTGTGCCTACCCCACATGGGCTGCAGCGGTTCAAGCAGGCAACTCACCACCACTTTCTCAAGGATAATTGGTGATGGGTAATAAATGCTGGCCTAGCCAGCAATGCCATTATCCTGCGAACAAATAAAAACAAAAGTACTTTTGAAGTATAGTCACTGTTCTAAAGTAGGAAACACGGTGACCAATTTGCATTCAGCAAGCTCCCACAAACAACAATGTGATAATGACCAGATAATCTGCTTTAGTGATGTTAATTGTAACCAGACAAGCAGATCATTGACCTGACAATACTATGTGTATGCTTACTTTGTAGGCATACACTGAATGCTGGCAATGAGCTGACTGGGACGAGGCTCACTTCTCTCTGAACTTTCCTTAGCCAATTACCTGAATGTCCCTCCAGTATTGAACACTCTTTCTTGTTGAGTAGCCTGTCAAGTTAGCCCTATGCCCTTTCTAGTTTTCATTGTTATTTGCTAATGATTGAGAATTCCAATTCACCCATCATGTTTGATGAAAAGCAATGCCTGTTAGAAATCATTGCAACCATCCTATTATGCAATTTGTGACTTACAAATAGTGACATAATGTATTTCCTACTAACCTATCACATTCTTGAAATTAACATGTCCATATGGACTGCAGCAGTTCAAGAAGGCTGCTCACCACCACCTTTTCAAGGGCAATTAGGGATGGACAATAAATGCTGGCCTAGTCAGCAATGCCCACATCCCATGAATGAATAAAAAAATCACATGAACAATTTTAATAGTACTACAGTTCATGGTTACTGATTCTGTCACCTTTATTCCACAAGGCATTGTCGAAGGCATTGTAGAACTGACTTGTATAATCCATAATGAGTAAAATACTCATAAATAAAATACAGCCATTGTCTCAACAGGTCAGAGCTTTACCACATTATTCTTGAGACTCATAAATATATGTTGCGGTTAGGTCATTCTTGACAAGCGTCAAGGTTTCTCTGCACAGATGGCAAGAGGCATGTTTGGCCCAGGAAAAGCATGTCTCACACTGCAACATTGCACTCTGCCCCCCTCTTAAGCCCTTAGAAATATTTGATCGCATCAATTATTGTGTACTGTGAGCGTGCTCCAGAATAATTTAACGTGCTGCCTTGTGCACAATATTACCACTGAAAAGGATGTGTTGAAGAGGCATAGTAACAAGCCAGGCCTCGGGGAGAGAATGATGGTGCACAACCCACTGTGGAACAACTGCCCATGACTGAAGTGACAAGGGTGGTATAAGCACTCATTATGGCAAGGTGATCCAACATCAGAATTGTTGATGGGGTTTCCCAGCCCACCACCAAAACAGTCTGCAGGGAAACATCCTTGGTCTGGACAGCTGCCTTGTGGCCATCTAAAGCTTTGAAGAGTGCTAAATTGGCTGGGGGTGGGCCTTCCACCCCTGGAGGCCTGCCTCCAGTGAAATAACACTCTTCAGAGCATTAAATGGCTGCAAGGCAGCCATCCAGACCAGGGGTGTTTCCTGTGCCTCCGAGAGCTGCCGGACATCTAATTACCTGTCAGCTCTCTGGTTCCAGTGCTATCACTTGGAGTGCTGGCCCTGCTAGGTCTACATCCAGTCCCAGAAAACAAAGGTATGGGAACCAGATGAAGGGCATGCCTGGAGGGCCCTCCATGGGGCCAGTACAGGAGGCCCTAGTGGGGTAGGTGCAAGGGGTGGGGGGACAAAGGATAGGCCAATGGGGGTGGTGAATTTGGGTTAGGCCCCTGATCAAAAAGGGGGCCCGTGGAGGCAGCATTCCCTCCTTTCCCACCCGAGGCCCGAACAGGCTGACCTGCTAGGGTTCCAACCCATCGCCGACCTCCATCCACCAACCAAAAAATTGCAGCCATGGCAATAAGTGGCCATTAAGTGACCACTAATTGGCCACGAGGGCCTCAATTCGGATAACGGGCCATCCTAGGCCCCACCTGCCACCCATAAATTGCGGCGAGGTAGGGGGCAGGCAAGTGGGCGGCCGGAAAGCCACCCACACCCGCGTTTGCCTGGAAGCCTGCCCACATGGAACCATAAAATACTGCCTGTATCATAAAAGGTCAGTGCTCCACTCTATTATATTTCAGCCTCATAAATATATGATGTGGTTGGATCATTCTTGACAAGTGTCAGTGTTTCTCTGCACAGATGGCATGAGGCATGTTTGGCCTAGGAAAAGCACGTCTCAGGTGGCAGCCTTGCATTCTGCTCCCCTTTTAAGTGCTTAGAAATATTTTATTGCATCAATTTCTGTGCACTGTGAGTGTGCAAATTGTAAAACATGCAAGCTCTTGGCACATTAATTCATTCTCTTAATAAGAGAGAGGACATTGCTCACAAATCTACAGATGGCAACATGAGTGACTGACATGCTGTGTGATTGCGGAGCATCACCTACATCACCACAAAAGAGACAAAAATATTGCCAAATAAATAGGATATATATCCGAGGCTGACATGATGCACTGTATGGTGCTCTGGGACTGTATTGAGTTCTAGTTGCTAAGACAGAAAAGGGACATCTAAGTTCTGGAAATGCTGTTAGAGGACTGAGTCTGAAAAAGACTACAAAAACTCAAGCTTGCCAAGCTTGAAATTAGTAAATGAGAGGTGACATTATAGAGCTGCAAGGGGGAATTTTTCCTGGTTCTGAAGTAAATGAGTGGAAGGAAATCAGGCAGGCTCCTTTACACATATGTGTTCCAATCTTCCCAATTTCCTAAAATTCTGGTGTCTGCTGAAGCTGAGTGGTTCAATGCACATGGCATGGACCCAGGAGAACCTCTCCTACAACATGGAACAGGAAAGCTTAATCTAGCTGTACAAAACCGTAACTTCAGTACTAGGAGTCTGAAATAAAAACAGAAAATGCTGGAAAAACTCAGCAGGTCTGGCAGTATCTATGGAAAGAGAAACAGAGTTAATGCTTCGAGTACATATGACTCTTTTGGATGATGAGGGGAGGTGATGGTATAATGGTATTGTCGCTGGACTAGTAATCCAGAGACCCGGGTAATGCTCTGGGGACCCAGGTTTGAACAGCAGATGGTGGAATTTGAATTCAATAAAAAGCTGGAATTAAAAGTCTAATGATGACCATGGAATCATTTTTGATTGTTGCAAAAACCCATCTGGTTCACTAATGCCCTTTAGGGAAGGAAACCTGTCGTCCTTACCTATTCTGGCCTACATGTGACTCCAGACCCACAGCAATGTTGTTGACTCTCAGATGCCCTCTGAAAGGGCCTAGCAAACCACTCAGTCATAACAAACTGCTACAAAGACATAAAAAAGGGATGCAACCAGATGGACCACCCAGCATCGACCTAGGCACCGGAAACAAAAACGGCAATGTCAACCCTGCAAAACCGTCCTTACTAACATCTGGGGGCTAGTGCCAAAATTAGGAGAGCTGTCTCACAGACTAGTGAAGCAACAGACTGACATAGTCATCCTCACAGAATCATACCTTGCAGAAAATGTCCCAGACACCACCATCACCATCCCTGGGTATGTCTTGTCCCACCGGTAGGACAGGTCCAGAATAGGTGGCGGCACAGTGTATACAGTCGGGAGGAAGTTGTTCTGGAAGCCTTCAAAATTGACTCCAGATCCCATGAAGTCTCATGGCATTAGGTCAAACATGGACAAGGAAACCCCCCGCTGACTACCACGTGCCACCCTCCCTCAGCTGATGAATCAGTGCTCCTTCATGGTGAACACCACTTGGAAGAAGTACTGAGGGTGGCAAGGGATGTAGTCAGGGTGGGGGACTTCATTGTCCATCACCAAGAGTAGCTCGGTAGCATGACTACTGACTGAGCTGGCCGAGTCCTAAAAAACGCATCTGCTAGACTGGTTCTCCAGCAGGTGGTGAGGAAACCAACAAGAGGGAAAAACATACTTGACATCATCCTCACCAATCTGTGTGCTGCAAATACATCTGTCCATGACATTATTAGTAGGAGTGAGCATCGCACAGTCCTTGCGGAGACGACGTCCTGCCTTCATATTGAGGATACCCTCTATCATGTTGCTAACCGTGCTAAATGGGATAGATTTTGAACAGATCTAGCAACTCAAGACTGGGCATCCATGAGGTGCTGTGGGCCAGCAGCAGCAGCAGAATTGTACTTGAACACAATCTGTAACCTCATGGCCTGGCATATCCCCCACTCTGCTATTACCATCAAGCCAGGGGATCAAGCCTGGTTCAGTGAAGAATGCAGGAGGGTATGCCAGGAGCAGCACCAGGCACACCTAAAAATGAGGTGTCAATCTGATGAAGCTATAACAGAGGATTACTTGCATGACAAACAGCATAAGCAGCAAGTGATAGAACCAAACGATCCCACAACTAACAGATCAGATCTAAGCTCTGTAGCCCTGCCACATCCAGTTGTGAATGGTGGTGGACAATTAAACAACTTACTGGAGGAGGAGGCTCCACAAATATCCCCTTCCTCAATGGAGGAGCCCAGCACATCTGTGCAAAAAATAAGGCTGAAGCATTTGCTAGAATCTTCACATCCCCTCTAAACCTCCTGCCCCTTACCTTAAATCTATGCCCCCTTGTTATTGATCCCTCCACCAAGGGGAAAAGTTTCTTCCTGTCTACACTATCTATGCCCCTCATAATTTAATACACCTCAATCTTGTCCCCCCTCAGTCTCCTCTGCTCCAGAGGAAATAACCCCAGTCTATCCAATCTCTCCTCATAACTAAAACTCTCCAGCCCAGGCAACATCCTGGTAAATCTCCTCTGTACTCTCTCAAGTGCAATCACATCCTTCCTATAATCCAGATTCCAGAATTACACGCAATACTCTAGCTGTGGCCTAACCAGTGTTTTATACAGTTCCAGCATAACCTCCCTGCTCTTATATTCTATGCCTCAGCTATTAAAGGCAAGTATCCTTTACACCTTCTTAACCACCTTATCTACCTGTCCCGCTACCTTAAGGGAGCAGTGGACATGCACACCAAGGTCCCTCTGATCCTCAGTGCTTCCCAGGGTTCTACCATTCATCGTGTATTCCCGTGCCTTGTTTGTCCTGCCCAAGTGCATCACCTCACATTTATCCGGATTAAATTCCATTTGCCACTGATCAGCCCGTTTGTTCAGCACTATTCACAACTCCTCGGATACTGAAGCAGTCCATGTCCAAATGCAGCAAGAACTGGACAATATGCAGGGTTGGGCTGACAAATGGCAAGTAACATTCACACCACACAAGTGTCAGGCAATGATTATCTTTAACAAGGCACAAGTCAGGAGTGTGATGGAATACTCCCCACTTGCCTGGTTGAGTGCAGCTCCCACAATACTCAAGAAGCTTGACACCATCCAAGACAAAGCAGCCCACTTGAATGGCACCACATCCACAAACATCCACTCCCTCCACCACCAATGCACAGTACCAACAGTGTGCACCATCTACAAGATGCACTGCAGGAATTCTCCAAGGCTCCTTAGACAGCACCTTTCAAACCCACAACCACTACCATCTAGAAGGACAAGGGCAGAAGATAGATGGGAACACCACCATCTAGAAGTTCCCCTCGAAGTCACTCACCACCCTGACTTGGAAATATATCGCTGTTCCTTCACTGTTGCTGGGTCAAAATCCTGGAACTCCCTCCCTAACAACACTGTGGGTGTACCTACACCACTTGGGCTGCAGTGGTTCAAGAAGACAGCTCACCGCCACCTTCCCAAGGGCAACTAGGGGTGGGCAATAAATACTGGCCTAACCAATGAAGCCCATATCCTGTGAATGAATTTTAAAAAATAATATCACCAAGGGGCAGCATCTAGTTCAAAAATATTAGGGGTCCCAAGAATAGATCCTTAAGGATGCAGCAGAGGTAATGATGCATGAAAGGGAAGAGAAGCCATTGATGATGATTCTCTGGCTACAGTTGGATACATAAGAATGTAACCAGCCAGCTGAGTGTAGTTCCATCAAGCTGGATGATGGTGGAGAGGCATTGGAGGAAGTTGATGATGATGGTGTGAGCATGGGAAGCTAGCTATTCAGATAACAGGGAAAGAAATAGGAGGATATGTGGACAGAGTTTGTTGAAGAGGAATGGGGGCAGGCTCACATGGAACATAAATAATGCCATGGAGCAGTTGTCTTGAATGGCCTGTTTCTGATCTGTGCAACCTATGTACTTTTATGAAATCTGTTATGTGCAAATCAAGCAAGACTTGAGTTAACTTGTACTTTTCCCATTTAATGCTGACATGCACAACCTCTGTTTACTCCCGGGGCAATTCAGGGTACAACAACAAAAATTACTCAGCAGGCTAATGTACAATATGATGACAACTTGAAACACAATTACTGAAGTTACATTACTCTCACACACAGAGTGAATCACACCCAGATAGAGTAAAAGCACTTGCCATAAATACATGGGAATATTAGAGGTATATATTTCATAAGAAGAAAACCTCCACGAGTATTCCTGGATGTCAGCATGAAAATAATATTTTGCTGGTTTATTTTAGACTGTCAGTCAATGCAACAATGCTGCATGATTGTGACGAGTGAAGGTTACAATCACACAAATACATAAGATCATAACCTTAAAAGGCAAGGGGTGAAAAAAATGATGCACAATTTCCTTTAAAGATTATGTTCTAGAAGACAGATAGAAAAAACAGAAATTAAGAGAAGAAATGACAAAGGGAGCACAATAGAAATATACAGAAAAACAAGCACACAGGCCCAGAATGCTTCATAGTCCTGCTGACTATATCACTCCTGTTTTGTATTTGAATCGCGAATAGAGAATAACCTTACAAACATGTTTCAATTTACAATTACTAGCATTTGTGGATGGCGGGTGACATGCAGCTGTAATGCTGCTGACCTCTACTGCACCTCAATAGCTTTTACAGCTGAAACATTCAGAGCACAGAGTCACACAGAACAACCTCCTCTATCACTCCAACGGCATAAACATTCAGAGCACAGGGCCATACCAGACAGCCTCCTCTATCACTCCAGTCATACCGTCATTCAGAGCACAGGGCCACGCCAGGGATGGAATTCTTCTAGATTTGCACTAAGTGCGGTAGCGGGCGGGTAAAACAACGTTTCACCCGCCGGTCGCAATGGCAGGCTTTCACACCGTATCGTCAAAAACCCACCACATTATTTATGCGCTCTCGGGAAACACGCCATTTCCATGGCGAGCGGGCTCTTATTCACCCGCCCACCACCGCCCCGTCATTGCATCACGCCGGGCGCCAGCGGCCACGGATAATTCCTCCCCAAATCAAAAGTCCAATGGGTTCACTGTGAAGGCAAGCTAGAAGAAATGGCCCAAATGTCAGCACAAAGGTGGGTCTCTGCTGGGGACCCCGGTTCGGGCGGAGAAGGAGAAATGGGGGAAATGGTGTTCACCAAACCTGGATGAAAACCATAGGCTGATAAAAATTTCCCTTCCGGGTTTCATGTTTTGTAGCTGCTCAGGAGGTATTATGCAGACCGGCATGACACAATAAAACAAGTCAAGTGTTTAAAGGGCCAATGCAGAAAGGGGACTTGGAGGAGCTTGGGAAGTATTTAATGGATTTATGAAAGATGGATTTAAGCTCAGAAAAGTCCCCACCCAGATCAATGATGCTCTCCTTGAATTATTGCTGAGTACAGGCAAGAACAGAATGGACATACCTTCCCCAAGCAATGCTGTTACCAAGAAGTTGTCGATGGAGGTTGTTGGGAGGTGAGTACAAGGAGCAATTTAATGACCTAACCAGCTTAGCAAAAGTGAGTACAATGATGCAAAACCCACCCACCCTCACTCTGACTTATCAAATATGCTCCATCAAATCACTACACACACCCACATAACTTTGAACAGCAACCACTTTCTATGCACTTCCTCACCTCCCCATTTATCCATCCATCATTGCCACTAACCTCAACCTTTATGTAATGTGCTGCATCCATCTGAGCCGTTCTCACTGAAGACGCTCTGTTCATTGGGTGAACACATGATCTTCACTGGCCCTTGTGAAAGTGGGGTGGGGGGAGAGGAAGGTGGTGGGAAAAAAGGTCGAAAATAGAATAAAGGCTGGGGATTAAACAATGAATAAATGAATGAAAATGAAAATAAATAAAAATAAGTGGATAAAAAATAAAAAATATAAAAAAATAAAAATTAAAAATGAATACTGAAAAAAGGGGAGAGAAAAGGTGTGAGGATAGAGGAGAGAGTTCATGGTCTGAAGTTGTTGAACTCAATGTTAAGTCTGGAAGGCTATAAAGTGCCTATTCAGAAGATGAGGTGGTGTTCCTCCAGTTTGCATTGGGCTTCACTGGAACATTGCAGCAGGCCGAGGGCAGACATGTGGGCATGAGAGCAGGATGGTGTGTTGAAATGACAAGCGACAGGAAGGTCTTGCAGACAGACCAAAGGTGTTCTGCAAAGTGGTCACCCAGTCAGCGTTTGGTCTCACCAATGTAGAGGAGGCCGCATTGGGAGCAGCGGATGCAGTAGACCAAAGTGCTGCTTCACCTGAAAGGAGCATTTGGGCCCTTGGACGATGAGTAGGGAGGAGGTAAAGGGATGAGTGTTACACCTTCTGCGATTGCATGGGGAGGTGTTGTGGGAGGGAGATGAGGTGTTGGGGTGATGGAGAAATGGACCAGGGTGTCCCGGAGGGAACGGTCCCTACGGAATGCTGATGGAGGGTGGGGGGGGGGGTGGCGTTGGTGGTTGGTGGGTGAGGGGAAGATGTGTTTGGTGGTGGCATCATGCTGGAGTTGGCGGAAATGGGGGAGGATGACCCTTTGAATAAGGAGGTAGGTGGTGTGAAAAGTGTGGACAAGAGCATCAAGCCTGGCTTGCAAATAAATCCACACAGACCATGAGCAAAGGCACACAGATTTTTGATGCCAACTTGTCTGCTGCCTCAGAAAGGAGGATAGGTGCTTTATCCATGGCCGTATATCATGTCCATGATCTCCACCAAGCTGCTCTCAAACTCAATGGTAGATGTGATGTGACCTGAAGAGGAAGGGTATAATGAAAAGCTGCATGAAAGTGGGAACTCCTTTCAAAGCATTCCCAACTTCTCAACTGTCAGCACACCCTCAGCTAGTACCTGATTTGCTGAATAATTCCCGATAGCTGAATTTGCCCCTCCACAGGTGCAGCTGAAGGGATAATTGGCAGCGACCCCAGGGGTTTCAAAACTAAGAAGGTATAGGTCTTAAGCATCAGGGTAGGGATCTCAGCAGCCTGCCTTTACCTCTGCTTAAACCACACATCCCTTATGCGCCTCTTCGAAGCAATAGGGAGCAAGGGTAAAAGCAATTGTAATTCACTAAGGGCATGTACATGGGTCTTTGACAAAATATTATGCTGTTAAGCTTCCTTGTTTTCTAAGAATACATTAAACTTATTGATTAGCATCACTGCCATATTTTGTCCATTATTCTATTCCAAGAGTTAACTCGCCTTTTCAATTGATTAATGCCTAATGTCAATACATGACAGGACTCATTGGGCGGATGTGCAAGGGGTGAATGTGTGGTCGAAGGACTGTTTAGTGCAAAAGGACAGGGGGTGGGTGTGGGCTGGAGAATTTCAGTTTTAATTTTTTCCTGCGTGAGTCACTATTAACTTTAAGCTGTTAAGGCATCCCAGCTCACCACCACTTTCCCAAGTGCAATTAGGGATGGGCAATAGATGTTGGCCTAGCCAGTGATGCCCACCACCCATGAATGAATAAAAAAATGGCAGCAATGTACACAATTGGTCTGGGGATGGATGTTCTATTGTCATATTGCTTATCACCCTCATCCTCATCCTTCTGCTATTTTTCAATTTCTCCTCATCAGAAGATGCTTGACAAGCGCCTTGGTCATCCTCCACCAGGCAGTTGTATTGTCACTGGACTAGTATTCCAGAGACCCAGGGTAATGCTCTAATCCCGCCATGGCAGATGTTGAAATTTGAATTCAATAAAATTCTGGAATTCAAAGTCTGATGATAACCACAAAACCATTGCCAATTGTTGTAAAAACTCATCTAATGCATTTTAGGGAAGAAAACCTGCCGTCCTTACCTGGTCTGGTCTACATGTGACTCCAGACTCTCAGCAATGTGGTTGACTCTTAAAAATGCCTCCTGAACAAGGGCAATTAGGAATGAGCAATAAATGTTGGCCCAGCCAGTGACACCCATGCCCCATGAATGAATATAAAAAAGACTCGGCAATCCTCCCTGCTCCACAATGTTGTGCAGCTTGCAATACACCATTATTACTCTGGACACCCTCACTGGCAAGTACTGAAGGGCACCTCCAGACGTATCTCTACACCTGAAGCACACCTTCAACATGTCAATAGCTTGTACGATGCAACACCTGTTGGCCGTGTAACTCTCACTATCGTATTCTTGCATCTCAATGTTGAGATTCCTCACGTTGAAGAGCCATGTTTGAAGGGTGTATCCATTGTGTCCTATGAATCAGCCCTCAATGTGGTTTCTCAGTAGGAAGAAATTTGTAATATTGGACTGCTGTAATATAAAGTATTGTGGCAGCTCCCAGGAAATCTGGCACACACCTGCAAGAACACTCATTTAGTGAAATCTCTTACAGTTAACAAAACATCTTGGTGATCTGATGTGCTGGTCCTGTTCTTGTCACTGGGTGGAATTGATAGCATGCTGCATTTGGGGAAGTCAGGCAGAAAAGTGAATCCGGATGCCTGTTCATTCTGGTAATTATCGCCACAGGAGAAGTTGACATAAGAGTCAACTCTATTCTGCTCTCTGCTGTTCTCCACTTCATACATTATCACCACAATAGATTTTAGGATTGAGGTGAGGAAAGAAAGTAAACTTTTATTGGTTAAAGATTGACCATTAGCTGGATATGGGACTTAGAAACTGAAGTGATCAAGTGATGTTTGTAGTTCGAGTAGTGACCTCCCCATCCATAATTAGCTTTAGTCCATGAGGGGCTGTAGACATCTTTCTCTGCTCACTGCAATTCTGTGTGCCACTGTCATTCCTCACTCTATCCAGTTTCTAATGTTGTCTCCCCATCCAGTCCTTCTGGTGTTTCCAGCTATTCCACCTCCTGCTGTTGCCAACACCAGGCTCTTTCCCCGCCTTTTCCACTGGTCATACTTGCTTAATTTCTCTAACTGTACACACAAAATAGTTTGAGGCTGACATAAATAATCAACAGCTAGAATCCCTTGATAGAAGATGGTTGAGGCCAGTTCACTGGATTACTTCAACAAGCAGCAAGATCTTGTAATAATAGGATTGGTAAATGGACCAAAAGGACAACTACATTTGGCAAATCCATATTAGAGCCTACCTTGTGACAGACAGCATCCCATAGTTCTTGAGAGGGTTTATGCAACCAACAGATGGTCAAGGAAAGAAAGCGTGAGTTGAATAGGCATCTTCGTACCTAAGTATTGGGTCTCTCTACTGCTCCTAGTTTACATCCCTATGGGCAGAATTTTTAGCTCGGTTTGCAGGTGCACACCCGACCCACTTAAGCGTAAAATACCGCGTGATGACATCAGGCGAGCATCCCGATGTCATCCCGCGCTTAGGCGATATTTTGGTCAGTCAGCGCGCATAAATGACAGAAGCGTGCCCACCAACAATTAAGAAGGCAATTAAGCCCATTAAAGTTCCAACTGTCCCCGATTTTTCATGGTCCATCCAACCTTACAGTTGGCGGATGGGCAAATCCAGACAGACATTGCATTTTTGATAAAACCTCATCCAAGGGCGAGATGAAGTTTCCGTTATTAAATAAAACAAAATAAAAATGTATGGACAGAATTTACATCATGTGTATGTTCAGGTATCCTCTGCACATTCTCAAGGACTCTCCCATCCTTCTTAAAGTGTGGTGACCAGAACTGGACACAATACTCTGGTTGTGGCCTAACCAGAGCTTTATAAAGGGTCAGTAAAACTTGTCTGCTTTTATACTCAACACCCCTATTTATGTAGCCCAAGATTCGATATTCTTTGCTAACCACTCTCTCAATATGCCTTGCCTCCTTCAAAGATCTATGCACATGAGCCCCAGGTCTCTCCATCTGTGCACAGTCTTTAGAACTGTGCCACTGAGTCTATGTTGCCTCTCCCTAGCCCTCTGCCAAAATGCATCACCTCACACATCTCTGGATTAAGGTCCATCTGCCACTTGTCTGCCCATTCTGCTAGTGCATCTATGTGATATTGCAATCAATTTGCATTCTCACTGTTTGCCATTTCTCCAAGTTAAGTGTCTTCAGCAGATTTGAAAATTTTACTTTATATTCAAAAATGTAATTTATATATATCAAAAACAGTGCTCTTATCATGGACCATTGGGGACACCACTGTTTACCATCCCCCTGTCTGAAAAATAACCATTTACCATGACTTGGCAATGCCAATTTTTTATCCAAGTTAACATTGACCCTCCTATTCCATGAATCTCAATTTTGTTAACCAGCCTTTAATGTGGTACTTTGTCTAAAAATTTCTTAAAATCCATATAGGCAACATCAATTGCATTCTCTTCATCAGCATTCTTTGTTACTTCAAAATAATTCAATTAGTCAAGCACAATCTGCCATTTACAAATCCATGTTGGTTCTCCTTAATTAACTCAAACCTCTCCATGTGGCAGTTAATTTTTTCCCTGATTATTGTTTCTAAAACTTCACTCACCACTAACGTTAAACTGACCAGTCTGTTGTTACGAGGACTGTCCTTACACCTTTTCTTGAATAAGAGTGTCACATTTGCCATTCTCCAATCCTCTGGTAACATATACTTAGAATTTGCTTCTAATGCGCAGAATCAACAGGTTCAGTATGTCTAGTGAGTCATTTGATCTATGCAAACAGGAAAAATTAATATCTAGTATTGGCATCCAAAGTATACAGCATCCAATTGAAATTAATTAACAGTTATTTTATTCTAGGGATGTGGGTAATATTGGCAGTTGCCCAAAAAGCTATTGAAAAGTTCTCTCCTTATACCATCCTTGAGGTGATCATGCTTCCATGGTCATGGTTGGCAAAGAATTCCTGAAGGAAGGAATGAAGGAAGGAAGACTAATGTATGTTCAAGGCAGGATAGCGTGTGATTTGGAGAGTAATGTGGAGGAGATGATATTGATGCTGTCATGTTTCAGTGTATTATGAACCTTCAGTCAATACTTTAAAATCTTGAACACAGTTGAACTATTACAATGCCCACTGCCCACTCCATATCCCTTTGTTTAAGGATGGACCATCAGCAAAAGAAATATAGTATTCCAGCTATCTCATCATTCTGTTTCACTATGGACAAAAGAAACATCAAAACTCACTGTGTGTTAGCTGAATGTGAATGGATTCTATCAACCATCCATTGCATTACAATGGTCCCTATCAAAACTATACTGGTGTCAAGCAACAACAGAGGATGCGTAATCAACACACCACCCCTTTTTCAAACAAGGACTTGGAACTTGTACAAGTTATATGATGAGGAAATCATTTTGTTGTCTGCTTTTAAAATAACAGCAAGAAGCTGTTCTGTAGACAGAGTTCCATCAGAAAGCCATTGAACCAGCTGCAAGCCAGCTAAGCAGCCAAGGTATTACACAGCAATACCTTGAAAGCGGGAGTAGTCCCCCAACATCTTCCAACTTCGACTCCACCTGAGAACCAACCTCCTGGAAATTTGACTACAAGAAGCCTTGCAGTTTACTAAGAATCCTCTGCTTTACAAGACCTTCACTTCAACTAAAGCATCAACTCATCCAAGGCCTGAGACAATCTGAGACAATCGTAGATTGTAATTGTATCATTTTACCTTCATCTGTATCTAATCTTTGCGTGTGTGATAGTGTGAGCGAGGCGAGTGAGAGGCGTTGTGTTTTAAATTCTGAAGTAAGTACGTGTTAATAAATAACATCCCTTATGTTTTAACTCACAAAAAGATTGCTGCTGGAAATTATTTAATTGGGATTCTGAAGGTAAGGAAACACACATCTTTTATATAAAAACATATTGGTCATTGGCAATAAAAAGGAACACATAAATTATGCCCGTAAAACTAGCCTCACCTTTCTCTGTGCTAGAGATCATAAGGGAGAGATGTGCTGTCAGATTAATCTTAGTGAGTTGCTGCTGTGAATATCACAGATGGTACATACAACAGTCACAATGTGCAGGTGATGGAGCAGGTGGATACTGAATCCAATGGCATGAGTAACAAACAAGCAAACAGCTTCCTGGGAGAAGTCGAACTTCTTGATTGTCTTCATTGCTGCACTCAGTCAGACAAGTGGTGAATATTCCACCAGACTGTTGACTTGTGTATGTAGATGGTGGAGGGACTTAAAAGTATCAGTTTGTGGTGAACCACTTGTCATAGGATACACAGTTTCTGCCCACTCTTGCAACTATTTCTCTTTTTTGAGCTGACCATTACTTCGCATTTAGGTGGCACAAGTGTCAACTGCATGTTATGTGGCAAGGTTTATCTCTGATTACAGAATTCCAACCGCCAACCACTCAACCTATTGAAGCAGTTCTTGTATTGTTGGAGAGGACATTCAAAGTATGCAGAGCTGGCAGAATCCCAGGAGGCTGCAGGAGGTGCATCAGCCACCTTATAGGTCTGTGTGCCTGAAACTGGAGCTCAGCAACAAAGGCTCAGCATCAACAGCTGAACCGTAGTCAAAGAGAAAGAAAAGTGACATGGGTGAATTGAAGACCTTTTCCACCTCACTTTATGTATCCCTCAATAAATTATTTCATAAATTACATAACCCGCATTTCAATAATGTAGTCTTGAAGCTATGTGGAAATGTACTGACTTCTTAATTAGTTGATTTCTAAGAACCAGCAATTTCCTTTGATGGTTCAAATGCCTGCAAAATTGTTTGAAATTCCTTTTGTCCTTTCTCCATTGTTTATTTTTGTATCACCTTTGTATCCATTTATAATTAATGAATTAAGAAATATTATGTACCTACATCTCTACAGATGTATCAACCAAATCTTCATCTCCCATGGGTCAGATGAACAGCATGCTATTACAATCTTGGCAGGAAAGGTGTACTTAAAGACAAGGTATGAAGGAGAGTCCTTGGAGAGAGATAGAGAACACACATGAGCATCAAATCATGCAATAGAAGGCAATTTGTCTTATGGCAGTGTTTGCAAAGCTGTCGCACACAAGAGTGACTCATCTGCCACAGTTTACAGGGAAACAGGGGAAGGCTACATGTACTTGTGGTCACATGCTCATTCTGGTAACAACCAAATTCACCAAGGTCAGAAGTACAGCATAAAATGTCTTGCAACATTTTGGAGCCTAGTTATTGCTGCTTGTCACCTTATTTTCTTTGATGTGATTCATGCAGCAGTTGTTCTCCACACCATGCCAGAACGCTGTCATTTAGATCTACACAGATTTAGCTGAAGATCATTTGAGGGGAATGGCGATGCATTACTGGGTGTCACTGCATCTAATGTGTCAGTACATTTTAATGGCAGGCTGCGGAAGGCATCTCAACTGAAGATTTCTTTCAGAGCTCTTCACATAGTGGTGCTTAAGATGCATGGTAAAGGTTCAGTAAAAGAAACTCATATCCAGACGTCCTAAAGTTTTATTGTTTTATGTTTGTACTCACAGATCATTCTTTAAAATAATTTGTTTTACTATCACAGATTGCATTACTTTAATGCACTTAACATTTACTGCGCAAAAGGGTATCAATAGTGGTACGGTGAATAAAAATTCATGCACATTTTAAACAGTGTCAAGTTAAATAACATTAAAGCTGTTGAATCACAGAATATTACAGTGCAGAAATGGGCCTTTTGATCTTAAGTGTTATATATCAGAATACCATTGCTCATTTTCCCACACCTTCTGCTGACTCTCTAGGATGAGTTGGAAGGCCGAATCCAGAGGCTCGTCATCATGCAGAGCTGTTGGAAGAGAGTGGAACGTGAGTCGGAGGAGTACATCCGCCTGCTCTCTGATGAAGTGGTGCCCACATGTCCGCGTATGGAGCTCCCTGTGGGAAGGATGTCAGATGTCATGGAGACTCTAGTCCAGCAGAACACAGTGATGTGCGCAGAACCACACTCCATCGTGTTAGCCATGGGTGAGTTGATGCAGATATCCCCACAGGTGCTCCTTCCCCTCAAGGACTCAGGCAGGGCCATCAGGCATCCGAAGGGAGGTGGAACGGCAGCCGGACACTCCTGGGTCATCCACTCAGGAATCTCAGAGGCTGCCCTTTCCCTCTGATCCACTTTGCCTGTGGCACCCTCAACCACATCCTCTTTGACCGCAGAGGGAGCAGCTGGTTCACAGGAGGACAGCCAGAGCAAGCCAGGGCACCCAAGGCCTTGACTGTCTAAAGCACCCATGCTGAAATCATCAGAAGCAACCAGGCCAACCATTGCATAGGCTATTTCCACTCCTACTGCAGATGTCAGGGCAGCACCAGAAGTCTAAACTGTTCAAAAGTTAAGAAATTCTGATCATAATTGGTTGCACGGTGAACACGTTTTGTCACCTTATAATTGGAAAATATATGCACTTTCACTGAATAATGTGTAATGATGTCCTTCAGCTTCATTTACAGGTTTCGCAAGTCCTCCCCTGCATTCCACCCCTCCCCCCACCACCCCCACCACCCCCACCACCCCCACCAGCAGTTCAGCTGCATGAAGCCAGCCCACAAGTGATTCTGGAGAGAGAAGTGTGTGTGTGTATCAGAGCCCTTCGGAGCCTCGTGCAAGCACTCTCCCACGCACACAGATCCTTCCCACATCACACTGATCTCAACGATCTGAGCATTTTCAATGCTTCCTGCTGGGGTTCGCTTTTAGTTGTCCAACTGAGCTGACCTGCCTCTCTGCCCACCCGCTGATCACACTCCTATGCAGCACCTGTTCCTGTCAACCAGGGCCCTGGTTTCAGTTCCGATTTAGCGATCATAGTGTGCCTAACATTTTTCTTCAGGTCCCCCATGCTCTTGCCTCCCCAATCACCCATATCCTTTCTCCCATCACTCTCGAACCCCCTGGCGTCACCTCCCACCTCCCTACCATGACCTACCAGCCATAACCCTTTTCTTTCGGGGATGTCCAGGTGAACGTTCCCTTCTTTCATGAAAATCCCACCCACATCCAATTAACGGTCCCGACATCCTCCTTCCCATCCCCAGGGTCAGTGCCTGCCTCTGAGTCCCCACCAACCACCCTCGCCATCCATTCTGCCAATACCGTTGCACACTCATCCTCTCACTCTACCACCTCAATAACCCCCCTGGAATCCTTCCTCCCCCTGGACTCTTTCCCCTCTCTGGATTCCTTCCTCCCCTGCCCCCACCCTGGACTATCCCCAACGTTGGAACTCCTTCCCCCCAATCAGGCCCACCCCCCCCACCCTGGACTCCCAATCCAGCCCGTCCCCTACCCCCACCCTGGACTCCCCCCTTAGTCTTTCCCCTTTCCTGATTACTTTCCTCCAGCCTTACTCCTTCCACCACCCTCATTCCTTCCCCTCTCCAGACTTCTCCCTCCACCTTTATTTCTTGCTGCATCCTTATTCCTTCGCCCTTCCTGACTCCTTCCTCCACGCTTAATTCTTCCTCCACCCTTACTCCTTCCCCTCTCCCCACTCCTTTCCTTCTTCACCCTGGACTCCTTCCCCTCTGTTATGGCACAGCCAATGGCAAATGCTGGATTGTTCAAATTCCAAAGGGAAACTTGAAACAACTGCCACAACTCGTTTGGCAATTTGTATAAATTTCAAGATGTGTGCCTTGAATTTAAGACCACCCAAGTCTTATATACAAAACTAGATTAAACTTTTATTAATAAGAGAAATTAATTTAAATACATACATAGCTCTACAAATTACAACTATGATAACTTTTAAATCCCCTGTTCAATCTAACTCCCAGTTACTCTTTCCTTAAGGGAACAATAAAACACATAGATTTTAACAGGCCCAGGCAAAGAAACATGATACCCTGAATAAGTCGAATTCAAGTTTTCTTAACTTCAGTTCTTTGAAAACAGAGGGTTGAGGCATAGATGCTGAAGGCTTTTCACACTTGTAAGATCTTAAAATGCCTACCCTTACACACAGCCTTCGCTCCTTTATATATATTTTCCTCTTTGAATGCAATTTCCCATTGTTTTACTATGTCTTTGGACTTTATCTTCCTGATAATAAAAACCTCTCATAACACTAAGTCTTACCAGTAATTGTTGGGAAAAATAAACAGACTGCTTCTGAACTTCATGTAGCTGGGTGACACATTTCACCCCTCCTTTGAAAACAATCCAGTCTGGTTTATTTCAAAATGCAAATGTCCTTTTATCTTAGTCTAAACTTCCACCATGTTTACCATGTTTACATCAAAATCTTCAGACCAGCTGCTTTTAATCCAATTAAGTCTCACACAAACACACACACTTTGACACGTCCCACTACTACTCTATTTTACAATAATTTCCAATAAGATTATGAGAATCATTATATCTTCCTGACATCCCCCTCCTTATTAAAAAATAAACCGTCATAATTTAAAAAGATGACTTCATTTTTATTAACCCATCTTATACTATTTCCTATACTAATCTATATACTTACACTATTACATTACCAGATACATATATTAACATAACAAAACATATACAAATCCATCACACCAATCATTCCAGTTCAGAGTTTAGGTTTTTAAATGTCCAATTTTCCCTTAAGGCTTCAAACTCTTGATAAAGCATCTGCAATCAGATTTTCTCATCCAGCAACATGTATAATCTGTACTTTAAATGGTTGCAACAATAAACTCCATCTGAATAGCATTGCACTTCTGTCTCAAAATTTGTCCAGAAACTTTAAACAATTGTGATCTGTTTAAACAACTGTTTCTGACGAATTGTTTGCAACATTAATTTCAAAATGCTGCAACGCTAGCACCAAACCCAAAGTCTCGTTTTTGATTGTTGAACATCTTCTCTATTGTACATTCAACTTCTGTGCAATATACCATGCCAGTTTTTCAATTCCAGTATCATTGTCTTATAACAGTATGGCCCCAATGCCTATATCATTGGTGTCAATGGTCAACTTAAATTGCTTGCTATAATTGGGTACTGTCAAAACTGGTGTCATAGTTAACACAGTTTTCAAACTGTCAAATGCCTTCTGACACTCCAGTATCCATTGAAACTTCTTATCTTTTTTAGTAGTTGAGCCAGTGGAGCAACCACACTGCTAAAATTTGGTACAAATTTCTGATAAACCCCACTCATGCCCAGAAATCTTTAAACTTCTCATTGTGTTATATGCTCTGGGAAATACATGACAGCATTGTCTTTCACATCTCTCGGAGCCATCTTACCATGTCCAATGGTATGGCCTAGATATGTAACTTGCGCTTTTGCAAATTCACTTTTAGTCAAGTTCATCACCAAATTAGCAAATTATAATCGAGTAAATGATTCTTCCAACTGTTGTAAATGCTCGTCCCACGTAGGATTGAAAACTATCAGATCATCAATATAAACAGCACAATTGCTTAGATCTGCAATTACTTTGTTTGTCAGTCTTTGAAATGTCACAGGTGCATTCTTCATACCAATGGCATGACTTTAAACTGATATAGTCCATCTGGTGTTACAAAAGCTGATATCTCCTTTGCTTTCTCCGCTAACGTTACTTGCCAATATCCTTTTAGCAAGTCAATCTTTATGATAAATTTTGATTGTCCTACTTTCTCAAAGCAATCTTCTAAATGTGGCATAGGATATGAACCCACTAATGTCACCGCATTCACCTATTAATAGTCCACACACAGGGGGGGAATTTTCCACCCGTCAGGGGGCGCTGAGCAGGAGCAGGTGCAGGCAGGCTTGCAGCCAATCGCAGCCCGCAATCAACTGCATGCAGTCATTTTACATGGGTGGGCCAATTAAGGCCCACCAGGCGTGACACGCACCCAGAAGCGCTGAGCACTCCCCAGGTGGGCACCAGGCTGCCTCAGGGAGTTTAATTTCATTGTGAAAAATTTAAGTTAAAAAAAAAGAAATTTTATTTAGACATGCCCCCTCATGTGAAAATGTCACATGAGCTAGGACATGTTAATCAATTTTAATTAAAAAGTTTATTTGATTTATAAATCTTTGATGAAACCTCATCCCACCCTTGGATGAGGTTTGATGATAAATGCAAAGGCCAGCTGAGCTGTTAACCTTAAGGTTGGATGAGCAGCTCTGTTAACCCTTTTAATTAGTTTTTAAATGGCCTTAACAGGCCTTTGACAGTTCAGCGGGTGTGCAGCCGACTCCGGTGCGCGCGTGCCGAACTAAAGATAGGAATGCCAACCCAAAGATTCTAGCCACAGCCTTCGTGTTCCATCTGGTTTTGGTACCAGTATAATAGGTGAACTCCAGTTACTGCAACTAGACTCAATTATATAATTTTGAAGCACAAATTCAATTCCTTTCTGTATTGTGATAACTTTGCTGTATTTAGTCTATAAGGGTGTAGCTTTAGCAAAGCTGAATCTTCTGCACATACATCATGTATAACTAAATTCATTGTTTCCAGCTTATTTCCACAAATATCTTTGTGTAATTGCAATAGCTTTTCCAAATTACTTTGACACTTGTCGGGAAGATAATTCAATGCTACATTTAAATTTTCAAGTACCCCCTCATTATCCAATTTGATTAGAGGAAAATCAACTTCAGAATCTTGCATTTCTACTTCTTACTCATTATCTACCACCGCTTAAAACTCCTTTTGGTGCTCTTCTCTGTCAAAGTACTTTTTAGGCATATTTACATGACACACCCTCTGCTTCCTTCTTCAATCTGGAATATATATTAAATAATTTACTTCACTCAGTTTCTTTTCAATCCTGTAAGACCCACTAAACCTTACCTTTAATAAGTCACCCAGTACTGGTAACAGAACTAGCACTTTCTCTCCAGCAACAAAATTCCAGGCTGTAGCTTTCCTGTCTGTTTTAACTTTCATCACGTGTTGTGATATCTTTAAATGTTCTCTAGCCAACTCACATGTTCTGTCCAATCCCTATCTGAAGTTTGATATGTAATCCAGGAGAGTAGTTTCTGAATTTTGACCCACCAATTTCTCATAACTTAATTTCAGCGGTCCCCTTATCTCATGACCATAGACTTGTTCGAAAGGACTAAAACCAGTTGATGCATTAGGAGAACCCTTAATAGCAAATAACAAGAATGGAATTCCTCTAACCCAATCATGTAGGCAATCCTGACAGTACACTCTTATATAGTTTTTAGAGTTTGATACCATCTTTCCAAAGCCCCTAGTGACACAGAATGATAAGCAATTGACTTCAACTGTTTTATTCCCAAACTGTTCATCACTTCCTTAAACAGCAGTGACATAAAATTTGAACCCTGATCTGATTGTATTTCCTTAGGTAAACCATACCTTATAAAAAATTTAGTTAACTCTTCCACAATCTTCTTTGTTGTAATGTTTCTCAGAGGTATTGCTTCAGGAAAGTTGGTAGGCACATCCATTGTTGTCAGTAAGTACTAATTTCCACTTTTAGGATCTTGCACAATCAGTCATGACCCTAGTAAAAGGTTCTTCAAATGCTGGAATTGGAATTAAAGGTGCTGGCTTAATCACTGCTTGTGGTTTCCCTATCACCTGAGATGTGTGACATACTCTACAGAATTTGACTACATCCCAAAGCAATCCAGGCCAAAAAAAAAATGTTTTTGTATCTTTGCCTGTGTCTTTCTAATTCCTAAATTGTCCCCCACTGGAATTTCATGAGCCATCCTTAGAATCTCATTTCTATGTCCAAGTGGTAGTGCAATCTGATGCATCTCCCTCCAGCTTTCATTTGCTGAAATATGATAAAGCCTCCAAGTTCTCATTAAAATATTGCCCTAAAGGGGTGGAGCCTGCTCACCCCCGCATAAAGTGATGTGTGATGATGTCAGGCGGAACTCCCAACATCACCGCACCCCATTTAAATTTTCAAGTAGGCGGGAGCACAGCAAAATCAGCTGACCTGTAAATAGCCAATTGAGGCCACTGACAGAGTCAATTAAGTAATTAAAGGACCTGCCCATCCAACCTTACAGTTGGTGGGCAGGCCAGGAGCCCCAGTGTGAATTAGAAAAAGCATGAAATATCATCCACGGGCAGGATGAGGTTTCACATAGGTTTTTAAAAATTTTAATGAAGTTGTTGTAAAAATTATGGACATGTCCCAACACATGTGACATTGTCACATGAGGGGATATGTTAGGGAAATTTTATTTTTCTATTTTTAGGTTTTTAACATTTAGAGCTGATGTCCCTGAGGCTGCACTTAGCCTCAGGGAGATGCATGCGCTCTTTCATGTGTATGCGCGAAAGAGCGCACTCTCGATTTTGGGATTCCCCCCCCCCCACCCCATCCCCCCGGCCCACACAGGGAGCACATAGCGCTTCTGTGCGAACATCACGCTGGGTAGGCCTTAATTGGCCCGCCCATGTAAAATGGCACCGCACCCCCAGTTGGGGACGCCGATCGGAAGTGCACCTGTGTGTGTCTGCCCTTCAACTTCGCCCCCGACGGGGGGAAATTTCAGCCCCATATGTCTCCTCATGGCTCAATCTTTGACCTTCATGTGGTAGGAAAGAGGTCCTTTTGTTGCACTTGTTTCACCTAACAACCATGTTGGTCTTCACTAAATTGTCACATGAGGGGGACATGTTAGGGAATTTTCTTTTCTATTCTTAATCTTTTTAAAAGTGTAGGTGATCTCCCTGAGGCAGCACTTAGCCTCAGGGAGTTGTGCACTCTTGCTTTTGGGGAATCCACCCCCCCACCCCCGCCTGAACAGGAAGTGCATTGCGCTTCCTGCCGGACGTCACACTGGGTGGGCCTTAATTGGCCCACCCATGTAAAATGGCGGCGGGGCCCACTTCTCTGGCGGCGATTGGCTCCCCACCCTCCAGAGATTGGGTGGGGCCCGACAGGCAGAAAATTCTGCCCAGCTCGTGTGACAGCATCTGTGGAGAAAAAGACAGAGTTAACACTTCGAGTCCGTACTGCTGAGTGTTTCCAGCATTTTTTGTTTTTGTTTGCATGCTATTGCCTTCATTTTGGAAATTCCGGGATGTGCACTGTGAAGATCAGATAACAATGGCTTTTGGAGGAACAATTTTGTCAGTAAGTACTGATTTCCATTTTTACTCTTAGGGAAGGGTCCTACACAATCAATCATGACCCTAGTAAAAGGTTCTTCTTTTGGAGGCACAATTACTTGAGCTCCCCTCAATAAGATACCTTCTTGGCCGATTATCTCGCACCTTCTCTGGAAATGCAGTTTCATTTCATCAGATTCTTGTTTTTGTGACCGACCATGAAGAATTTAATTTCACACTTTGGATAAGACTGGGTCTCAATTTGTCCAGTCTTTAATTTGTTTAGCACATTTCAGTGATGAGTCCAGGAAGTACAATAACAAAATTAATTCTTGAGGAATTGGAACATCCTCATATTTTACTAGCATGGGCAAATGGCTGAGTGCACCTACGTTTCCAATTTGACTTCAGGTCAATGAATGAAAGTATACTTATACATTGCCAAGATCAATGGCCATCTTTGTACTCTTACTGAGGCTCTAGGGGTATAGCCTTGTCTTCGCTGAGTGATCCTAATAATGTCTTGTTAAGAAATTAAAATGATGACTGTGTACATATTGATGAAACTTCTTAACAGCGAAAATGATTGCCAGGCCTTCTTTTTCAATTGAAAGTACCTTTTTTCTGCAGTGCTGAGTGTTCTCATTCAGTCTCATGGTTACATGGATAGACTCTGTTCTTCCTACCTTTAAATTATATAACGAATAGCTATCAGAATCTATTACTTCAGGCTTTTCAATGCTGTTAATCTCATTGGGTTTTTGCTTTTGTCTGAAAGTCTGCCTGATTCTATCTTTACAATGTCTCATGGGGTGTCCATTTCGATGACAGAAAAAACATTCAATCTTTTTAAACTGTAATTCATTACAAGGATGTCTGCTTTCACCTCTATTCCCATTATGCCATGTTTTTGCTGCTAACTTATCTCTTTTGATTTGTCCACTAGCGGTGGCTGCTTCCCACTTCTGAGTAAAACCTTGTGCTTTTGCACTCTTCTTGGCTGAGGCTCCCTGCCCAACATGGAGGATGGCGCCATTTTGCACTCCTCGTATGGCTTCTGAGTCTCGTACTGCACGTTCCATTGCCAGAGCGATTTCCAATGCCTACTGGAAATCTAAATTTGTTTCAGACTGTAATCGCTTCTGAATCGCATTTTCGTTTATATTGCACACCAAACGATCTCTAAGCATATCGTTGATAGATGTACCAAACTTGCAATATTCAGTTAATTGTTTGAGACTTTCCACATAACAAGCAACTGTCTCCCCCATGGCTCTATTCCTTTGGTTAAATTTGAACCATTGTGTCATCACCAACAGCTTGGGCTTGTACTGATTCTTCACAAGGTTCACTAAGTCAACAAAACTTTTTGAATCTGGGGCACTGGGCGCCAACAGATTTTGAATTATTGCACATGTCCTACTCCCACACATGGGCAAAAGGTTCGCGTGCCTCTTCTCCTCCTCCACAATGTTGTTTGCCTGGAAGAAGAACTCGAGGTATTCAACATAGTGAGACCAGTTGTCCGAGATTGGATCAAAAGGCTCCACTGTCCCAAATTGCGGCATGCTCTGAGGGGATTACTTCGACGATCAGGAAGGAAATTTTTCTTTACTCACAACTACCGTGCGAGGTACAGCCTGATTTTGGTTCTTCTGGTTTCCTTCATTCTTTCTTGCTTTTTTACCTCATATTTTCTTGCTTCTTACTCTTATCGCCATTTTGTTAGATCCAGTGCCCTTGGTTTGTTGGGGCTAAAGGATCCAGGTTGCACACTTGTTTTGGGGCGGCTGAGTTGGTACAGAGACAGAGAAGATCTGTAGGCCATTCTTAGAAGAAACACAATCTGTTTATTTACAAAAGGAACTCAACAGCTACACTTGTGCGCTTACAATTCAAAACTCTGTCTTCTCTCTTCAAACTCTAACTCAAGACTTCTGTCCAGAGGTAGTCTGAGCTATTCTGCTATTGGGTATCAAGATCATATGATCTTGCATTACAACACTTGTCTTAAAGGTATATTACACATCAGATTACTACGGATCTCCACACCTTCTCTCTGCCTTTGAACTTCCTGCTCGTCTTGTTTTAACCTATGAGCCTGTGATCTTATCACACAATCTGGAAACAATCCAGGATACTCTCTCTGCAATATTTCTGTTGAAAACACTTCTACAACATGCTCAACTACCATAGGCATCACCCACATTTGTAATCCAGCTATATCATTACCCAAGATAAATTGAACTCCTGCAATGGGCAATTTTTCCCCCAGCCCAACAATCACCTCACCTGTTTCCCACTTACTCTTTAAATTTACCTTCCACAAGGGAATAGTTTTAGCATCTTCATAAGCCCCATTTATTATCATCTGTCCCTGCAATACTCCTTCTAAATAACAAACGTCCCTATCCCACATTAAAGATTAACTAGCCCCTGTCTCTCTTAAAAAAAAATTAACCTCTTTACCTATTCCACCCTGCACACATGAAAAAGCTTTCCCTTCACACAAAAAATCTTTAAACATTTCTGCAACCTGCTCCTCAGAATTCCCTTAGGTAATTTGTGAACACATTCCCACCTTTTTAACCTATCACTGATTCTTTCTGTTTTATCTGTACACAAACCATCATTTTTTCCTGTGCCTGAACCTCAGAACCCACAGTACCTTTACTTCCAGAACTTTTCTATACACCTATAATTCCAACAGATTTCCCTGCAATTCCTAGCACACTGACTTAGTGTGTCTAACTTTATTAAAATGAAAACATCTCAATTTTTGAATGTCACTTACACGCTCAGCACCTTCCTTTTAATTATGAAAAAAAATTCCTATAAATTTCCACCTACTCCTTCCTTTCCCTGACTACCCACCTTCCTTTCACCTTCTCACTTTCCATCCTTTTCTCCTTTAAAGGGGTGATGTAGAAGAGGTTTAGCTCTATGCACTAACTCATAATCATCAACTATCCCTACTGCTTGTCTTACCATTTCAACCCTCTGCTTCTTCACGTGAATTCCCACCACTGAAGGGATTGAATCTTTAAATTCTTCCAAAAGAATTACCTCTCTAAGAGCTGCATATGTTGTCTCTATCTTTAATGCCCATATCTGCCAGTCAAAATTATTTTGTTTCACTCTTTCAAACTCAAAATAAGTTTGCACGGGCTGTTTTCTCATATTCTACATTTCTGCCTGTGTGCCTCAGGAGCCCACCTATATGCACTCAAAATAGCCTTTTGTAACCACCTCATAAATCATTGACATTTCCTCAGACAGTGAAGCATAAACCATATGTGCTCTACCCACCAGCCTGGATTGTAACAACAATGTCCAGTTTTCCTGTTGCCATTTCACCTGTTTAGTTAGCTTCTCAAATGGAATAAAGAATGCTTCAACACCTATTTCCTCAAACTTTGTAAGAGTTTGTACAAATCTAAACATCTCTCACTGGGTTTTAGGTTAAAGGTTTTTTCCTCATCAGAACTTTCCTAAGAACCAGATGTCTCCTTTTGAAAATCCAACTTTTTAAGCCAATATTCTCTGTCTCTTTTCTTAATTCTCTCTCCCATTGCTCACTTTTTCCTCTGGAGATCAAGTTTTTACATTTCCATTTCTTTTTGAAATAATCCCTCTTTTTCCCTTTCTTTTTCTTCTGCCTCTAGTTCCCATTTTTTCATTCCAGCTCTTTTTCCTTTTCATTTGACTCCAATTCAAGTTTGCTTAGTTCCTTTGCTTGTTCAAATCCAAGCCTCTTCATTTCCAACTGAAATCTCACTACCTCCAACTGTGACTCAGTAGTGTCAGGTATCACTTCCAACTTTAAATGCTGAGCTAAACCTTCAATTATATCTGCTTTCTTAGCCCATGTAGGTAACCCCAATTGTAATTTATCTGCCAGTTCCAGTAACTTAACTTTAGTTCCCTTTTTTTAAACCAACCTAAGTTATAACTTCAACTCCCAGACAAGTCTGAATTTAAAATTCTTCTCATACACATAACTTTAAGATTCACCAACTCCAACCCAATCAAGGAATTTTATATATATCCCAGACGATCCCCCAGCCATGCTATGGCACAGCCGATGGCAAATGCTGAGTTTTTCAAATTCCAAAGGGAAACTTGAAACAACTGCCACAACTCACTTTGCAATTTGTATAAATTTGAATTCAATCATAATAAGACCACCAAGTTTTATAGGTTTTTATAAACCTAGATTAAACTTTTATTAATAGGATTTTAAATACACACATAGCTCTACAATTTACTACTATGATGACTTCTAAATCCCCTAATCAATCTAACTCCCAGTTACACTTTCCTTAAGGCAACAGTAAGGCACATAGATTTTAAAAGACACAGGCAAAGAAACATGACACCCTGAGCAAATTGAATTCAAAGTGAGTTTTCTTAGCTTTAGTTCTTTGAAAACAAAGGCTTAAGGTATAGATGCTGAAGGCTTTTCACGCTTGTAAGGTCTTAAAATGCCTATCCTTACACACAGCTTTCGCTCCTTTGTATATATTTTCCCCTTTGAATGCAAATTCCCATTGTTTCACCATGTCTTTGCTCTTTATCTTCCTGATAATAAAAACCCCTCGTAGTACTAAGTTTTACCAGTAATCTTTGGGAAAAATAAACACACTGTTTCTAAACTTCACCTAACTAAGTGACACATTTCACCCTTCCTTTGAAAACAATCCAGTCTGGTTTATTTAAAAATGCAAATGTCCTTTTATCTTACATTCTAAACTTCCCCCATGTTTACCATGTTTACATAAAAGCCTTCAGACCAACTGCTTTTAATCTAATTAAGTCTGTCACACACACATACACACACGTAGACACATCCCACTATTACTCTATTTTACAATGAATTCCAATAACATTATTAAAATTATTTTATCTTCTTGACACCCTCTCCAGACTCCTTCCTCCCCCAGACTCCTTCCCCTCTCTGGACTTCTTTCCCCCTCTGAACTCCTTCCCTTACACCTTCCTCCCCCCTTACATCTACCTCTACAGTTGCCATCTTCTCCCCGGCTACCCCCTCCTCTCTCTGTGGTCCCTCCCCCTCCCAACCTCACCCACCTGGCATCTTCTACTCCCCCTCCCAACCTCACCCGCCCCTGACACCTTTGTTCCCTCCCCCCACAACCTCACCTCCCCCCCCCCCACCCAACACACCTTCCTCTCCCACCTACCGGTATATCTTCCTCTCCCAAACACAGCTGGATCTTCCTCTCCACCCCTTTGACGATCATCCATTGTAAGCAGACCTTCAATGGTGACTTTCCACCTTCTGTGAGCTGCTTCACAGTGGGACCATATCCATGAGAATCCACCCAGCTTTCAATGGACCTTCCTCTGGAGTCCATTTGCTGTCAGGCTCCAGCATCTTCTGCTCCTCAGATGTCTGCAAAGTGACCAAGGGCCTGATGGTAAGTCCCGACTTCTGCACGTCACACTTGTCAAGACGTGTTCTGCACTAGCGTATTCTCCCACCACCGTGGGCCGATGATCCAGCGTGGGGAAAGATTCCGGCAAGCTGGGCTTATAATGATATTCAGGTGTATTACAATGAGGCTCCCACCATCCGATGGTGGGAAGTGTGGTCTGCCATTGGCGGGCAGAGTGGACGATTGCAAACTGGTTTCACGGCACTCTGAAACCAATTTTTGGCCCTCTCACCAAATTGTCCGCTCATACCATCAAACACACCCGACACCACTCTTCTGCTTATTCTGCTCATAGAAAGAGATAAAGGATAAGGTTGTAGACATCTCTAAGTCTCCTTCTGTTCTTTTCCCTCTCTTCTAGCAACATTAAGACCACTTGTGATACTGCAGTTCCTAAAAATCAGCAGGTAATCCAAAACAGTGCATTCTTGCAAAACATTGGCATTAGATAAAATCTCAGGGCTATTTAACTCTTAAAATGCATAATCTCTCAAAATGTCCGCAAAAGCTGATATTCTTACAATATGTTGAGTTTTGACAATCAGAGCGTTGTTGACAAATGAATCTGTTTATAGGCAGAGTTTGCTGTGAGGTGATTTTCCTGTAGAAAGTGGATTGCTAAATGCCGTTAATTTTACAATTTAAGCTACATCGGCTAGTCACCTATTAAATCAATGCAATCATAAGTAGTAATTTAAAATATTTGATAGTTGCTTAAAAGCAAGTGTATTGAAGATTACAACAATGTACCAGTTACTCATTCCCTATAATTGTATAAATCACAGCAGATTTATATTTAACTAAAAAATTATGTAATATGTCTATGTTTCAATATGACAGCATTGAAGATATTAAACCTTATCTTAAATGTAAGATTTAGTACAGAAAATGGCAGTTTGCCTTAACTTAGTCTGATATGTCCCCTATAATTGAATTAATTGGTGGTTTAGTCACCACGCAGCAATCCATTATGATGGAGTGCAATTCCATGTTAAAAATACAGGTATTTGTGTTAAGTTTTGCATTATTGTCAGTGGAAAGGCCATTGTTTTTAACTTGACAGTGCATTACTATGCACATAATTGTAGAATGATAAAGAACAGAAGGGGACTATTCAGACCATTGTGCCAGTGCCTGCATTTTGGTAGAGTTATCCAATTAGCCTCACTCACCTGTGCTTTCCCTGTGGCCCTATATTTCTTTTTCCTTCACTATTTATCCAATTCTCTTTTGAATGATACAATTGGATCTACTTCCTCCGCCCTTTCAGACAATGCATTCCAGATGACAACAACTCACATCTTCAAAAAAAAAGGATTCCGCATGTTGCCTTTGTTTGTTTCTTGCCCATCACCTTAACCCTGTGTCCTCTGGCTACCAATCTTCCTGTCACTGGAACCAGTCTTGCTTTATTTACTCTATAAAAAATGTTCAAGATTTTTAACACCACTATCAAACTCCCCCTTAACTTTCCCTGCTCTCAGGAGAATGTCTCCAACTTCTCAGTCTCTTCACAACCAAAGTACCTCATCCCTGGTACCAATGGAATAAATTTCTTCTTCACCCTCTCCAAGGCCTTGACATCCCTTCTAGAGTGTGGTGACTAAAATTGGACACAATACTCCAGCTGAGGTCTATAATAAAAAGTTTAATATAACTTCTATTCCCTTTGTACTCAGCTCCCCTAATAATAAAGACAAGAATCCCATATGCTTTTTGTAACAGTCTTTTCAACTTGTCCTTTCACCTTCAAAGATTGGTGTATGTACACCCACAGATCTCTCCGTGTTCCTGCACCCTCTTTAAAATTGTTCCATTAGCCATTTGTCATTCTTCATCCTCCTCTGCATTAAATTTTAACTGTCTACTCATTTTACCAATCTATCTATCCTGAGGTCTGTTGCTGTCCTCCTCATTGTTTAATACATTTCAGAGTTTCATGTCATCTGCAAACTTTGAAATCATACCCAAGTCTAGGTCATTAACATATGTCAAAAAGAGCAGTAGTCCTAATGCCAACCCTTGGGGAAGACGTTGAATACCTTCCTCCAGTCTGAAAAACAATCATGACTCTGCTTTCTGCCCCTTAGCCAGTTTTGTATCCATGCTGCCACTGTCCCTCTAACCCCAAAGGCTTTAACTAATGCTAATTTTATTAGCTTATAATTTTCCAAATGCCTGTTTATTTTATACCGGACTATTGTCTCTCAATGTTTCCCCACTACTGACTTTAGGCTGACTGACCTGTAATGTTGGGTTTACCTTTCTCCCCTAGTCTAACATTTGCCTAACATTTTCTAGTCCCTTAGCACCACCCCCATATCCAAAGAAGGTTGGAAGTTTGTGGCCAGAACCTCTGATTTCCATCCCTACTTCCCTCAATAACTTAAATGCATTCCATCCAGACTGGATGACTGTCACTTTGAGGACTGCCAATCTTTTAAGTCTGTCTCCTTCATCTATTATTATCCTATCTAATATCGCTATTGTCTCCTCCATTACTGTTACATATGCAGCAGCCTCTTCTCTAGTGAAGATAGATGCAAAGTATCTATTTAATAACTCAGTCACGCTCTCCACATTATTCCACAAGAATTTCTCTTTTTTGGTCCCTCCTTCTTTGACAGACTCCTATTGAGCATTCCAAAATAACTGATATAAATTATTACTGGCCAATCTTTCATGCTATTGCACATGTGAACTCAAGAACAACTGTGAAGCAGGATTATCAGGTGGGAGATAATTGTATAAGACTTTGTGCAGTTTATATTGTAAGGAACATATCTTTTTATTTCTGTTGAATTGTTGTAAAGGACATATCTTTTTATTTTCTGTTGAACTGTGGTAAAATTACAATGGCTGCAGTTGAAAGACATGTTCACTGGAATAGAATAAGAGATTTGTACAATGTTGCAGTCCTGGAACAGATTGTGCCTGAAAGATAGGATTGTGCCAGAAAGGAGTCCTAGACCAAGGGAGCTGCCTGACAACAGCATTTTAATTGGCTCCTGACCAGGTGACCAGATATCATGTGAATGCAGCAGAATAGGTCCTAGCCTGAAAGGAACAAGACCCAAAACCTCTTTCTCCTGTGTGTGGAAGATTCCAGTAATTCCACAACAATAGCTAGCTGTTTTTTTTTCTCCTCCTATCTCTATAACCTGCTTTCTCTCTCTCTCTCTGAAAACCCCTGTCAAGAGACAATTAGAGACATTGAAAGGCAAGTGCTCAACCAGTGAACTACAGACTGAAAGTGCTGGAAGACCACCATGTGTCATCAACAAGAAATTAAAGGAGTTTGGAACACATTGATCAAAATCAACCCTTCGAATCCTGTACTCTGGATTGGTGCTACTGAATTGTTTTATCCGGCCCTTAAAATCCTTGTTTTGTGTGTCTGTGTGTGTGTGTGTGTGTCTATGTGTGTGTGTCTGTTTGTGTGTGTGTGTGTGTGTCTGTGTGTCTGTGTGTGTGTCTGTGTGTGTGTGTGTGTGTCTGTGTGTCTGTGTCTGTGTGTGTGTGTGTCTGTATGTGTGTGTATCTGTGTGTGTGTGTGTGTGTGTCTGTGTGTGTGTGTCTGTTGTGTGTGTCTGTATGTGTGTGTGCATAGGGGTTTAAGAAGGGGGAGAATTGAAGTTATAGTGTTAGAAATTAGCAGTTCATATTTCTTTCTTTTTCCACTGGTTAATGACAGTTTGTTCAATGAACAGTTATTTACTTTTAGGTTTACAAACCTGGTGCATGTGTTCTGTTAACCTAAATTAAACAATTCGGTAGAATTGGGGCAATCTGGTGGTTTGGTCAAACTTTTCATATTTGTCGTGGCTCAGGGACCAGTGGGGCTTGATATTACAGCACACTATCCCCACTGAGACGTGACAACATGTTAAGTTCATACATTCTTACTTTTAAGTAATATTTTAATTTTATACAATTCTTGACACTTAAATAGCAAATCTTACAGCAATTTAGGAAGAAGACAAATATAGTTCATCAAAATTCCTTTGAGTGCAGACTAAAGAGTTACAATGCTCCCTCTGGTGGGAGAGTGTAACTACAGTGTGACCATTTTACATTATCAGTTTCCATTTCATATATATAGTCATATAAATTTATGATAGGAAAAATTGACAGTAAAATGTAATAGAAACCTAAGAACAGGTTGGTTGAAATTTTAAAGACAGGAAGTTCATGGTGATATGGGATTCATAATACTTATGGAGAAAAATTTGCAGGACTACAGGAAAAGGACATGGGAGTGGGACTCAAAGAGCTGACAGAGACATGATGAGCTGAATGGCCTTCTTCTGTGCTCTATCATTCTATGATTCTACATTATTATAGATAAAATCCAGCTACAAACAAAAAAATGATACAATCCCAAAAGGTTGAAGCTTCATCTATCTAAATGTTTGTGATCCAGGAACATTATTAGCTTCTGTAATCTTGTCATTTTTCAGAAATTTCCCAATGGGAAATTATCATATCTGTAGTCTTGGTAGATTTAAAAAGCTACATAGATCTCACAACTGTGCATGAGCAAAAACATTTGTGGGTACAGTTACAGGCATTCTTAAGCCTCTATTTTAACTCAGGGCATGAAATTAGTATGTGGTGATGAAGTCCAGCACTAAGCAGTGTTAACATTGCACTGACTTATCAACCTTTAGCTTCCACAACCAAGACACCTCTGTTGAGGGCTGTGAAATTCATGACTGAACAACATCAGTCAGTATGTAGTACAATCTATCAAGTATGTCTATCAGGTAAATAACACATTGTTTGACAGTGCCAACACCCTCATCCTTTTTCTGAAGAAAGGATAACATCAACAGGAGAAGGCAGTTCATGTTTTCAAGATGGCTGGATTCCCCAAGGCTCAAAGTGAAACCCATGTGATGTATGGACACCTTGCAATAATGATATGGCATTAATCTACAACAAGAGATTGCATTCTATTAATGCTCAAGTTATATGAACATGTACGTGTACATACGAACATGCGAATTAGGAGTAGGAGTTGGCCATTCGGCCTCTCAAGCCTGCTCCTCCATTCAATGAGATCATGGCTGATCTGATTGTGGCCTCAACTCCACTTTCCTTCCTACTCACTCTGCCCTGTGACTCCCTTGTCAATTGAGAATCTATCTAATTCAGCCTTAAAAACATTCAATGACCCTGCCTCCACCGCTCTCTGGAGAAGAGAGTTCCGCAGGCTCACAACCCTCTGAGCGAAAAAAAATTCCCCTCATCTCTGTTTCAAATGGGAGACCCCTTATTTTTAAACTGTGTCCCCCTCCCTCCTGAAAATTTGGACAGAATTCTGTGCGTAACAGTGTTAACTTGCACTTGGGTGCGATACTCTGCATTCCAAAGTAATCTTTTAGTAATCATTAGACATCTGAAAGCGCTCGAGTGAAGTCACTGACCTGAAATGAATTCACACAGCACTCAAACCGCATCAAGTGCAAACATTTATTTGCCTACAGACATTCAGCTGACATCTTTGGTCTTCAAATGACATGGAATGATGCCAAATCAGCTCTCAGCTAACTTCAACTGTGTTCATGGCAAGTACCTTACGGCTGTTTAAGCTCTCACGGGTAGAAATGTTGAGGTGTTGGAACTTTAGCTAAGCCCTGCAGTGTTGTTTAAGTGTGTATGGGGAGATAGTGGCATAGTGGTAATGTCACTGAACCAGCAATCCAGACTATTAGCCAGATCCAGCTAACGCTCTGGAGACATGGGTTGAAATCCTACCGTGGCAGATGGTGGAATTTAAAGCTAGTCTCAGTAATAGCAACCGTGAAAGTATAATTGATTGTTGTAAAAACCCATCTGGTTCACTAATGCCCTTTAGGGAAGGAAATCTGTCATTCTTACCTGGTCTGGCCTATGTGTGACTCCAGACGCACAGCAATGTGATTGACTCTTAACTGCCTTCTGAAATAGCTGAGCAAGCCACTCAGTTCAAGGGCAATTCGGAATGGGCAACAAATACTGGCCTTGCCGGCATTATCCACAGCCCATGAAAAAATAAATAATAAAAAATTTGGAAATTTAACTAAGTCCCTGCAGAGCGGTTTAAGTGCAGGAATTAGCAATTATTATGGGCCAGCCTCCACATGTCTACCTCCCAATTTCCAGTGACATGGAAATGTACCCACCAAACCTTTGAGATACCCCCATCCTCCCCTACTATCCCCCAATGACCAGCCAAGCACCACACCCCCCTCACTCCCCAACCCACATGGGCCCACTGATGTTGGGCCCGACCAGAGTGACGTCAGAGGCCTGCTCAAACATATGCAGCCTGTGTGGCACCTTTTAAGAGCAAGATAAGTTTTGGACTGTGGAAATTGAGAGGGAAACAGAGACAGAAAGAGAGAGAAGGAAAGACAAAGAAAGAAAAAGAGAGAAGGTGAGAGAGAAAGAGAGACAAAGAGGTAGGGGGAGACAGAGATAGAGGGTGGAATTTTCTGTGCTCACTGGCGTCAGGCAGCAGTGCGGGTATGAGTGGACAATATCGCAGGAAACCAAAAATCGCTTTCACGCCATCGTGAAGCACATTTGCAACTGTCCACTCTGCCCATCAATGGTGGGCCATGTTCTCCCACCGCCACACGTTGGGAACTTCACTGTAATACATCTGCATATCTTTATAAGCCTAGCCCACCAGAACCATACCCCCCACATCAAAATTACTTCTCACACTGGTGGTAAAACACACTGGCGCAGAACACATTTTGACAAGTGTGCCATGCAGAAGTCGGACATACCGCCAGGGCATTTTACCCATCACAGACATCCGAGGAGCAGAAGATGCTGGGGCCTTGCAACAACGGGGCCCTGGAGGAACGTCCATCTCACGCAGGGTCAATCCTCATGGTCATGGCTTCACCATGAAGCAGCTCACAGATGGTGGAAAATCATTGTTGAGGGTCTGCCTTGGGGTTTCTGTCTTTTGGTCATGGCCTGCAACAGATGATCATCGAGGGGGTGGAGAGTAAGGTCCAGCTGCGAGTGGGAGAGGAAGATGTGCTGGGTGATGGGGGGAGGGGCGGGCGAATGAGAGAGGAATGTTTAGATTTCACTGAGAGAGGAAAGTGTGTCAGTGGGGGGTGAGGTTGGGAGGGGGGAACGAAGGTGTCAGGTGGGGGTGAGGTTGGGAGGAATGAAGGTGAAAGGGGGTGAGGATGGAGGGGGGTCGGTGTACAGAGCGGACGAGAAGGTAATGGGGGAGAATATGGCAACTGGGGAGGCAAGTGTAAGGGTGGAGTAAGTTGTCAGAGAAGTAGTCCAGAGGGAGGAAGGAGTCAAGAAGGAGGAAGGAGTTCAGGGGGAGGAAGGAGTCTGGGGGGAGGAAGTAGTAAGGCTAGAAGAGGAAGTAAGGGTGGAGGTAGGAGTCAGGATGAGGAAGGAGTTAGCGGGGGAGGAGCAGTCCAGGGTGTGGGGGGAGGAGTCCATGGGGTGGAAGGAGTTCCAAGGGGTGAAGGAGTTCCGAGGGGGAAGAGAGTTCCATGGGGGGATATCCAGGTAAGCAAGCAAGGGATGGATCTGTGGGGTCGATGACTGCCTCCTTGGGCGTGAAATAAGGGTGGGCATGGTAGGAGGGAATGGTGAGAATGAGAGAGGGCAGAGTGAGCCGGAATGGTGAGGGTGTGATGGTATAGGTAGATGGGTCGGCGAGGGTGGTTTGTGGGGACTCAGAAGCAGACATGGATCCTGGGGGTGGAAAAGAGGAGGTTGGGAGGGTAATGAGGATGGGGGTAGGATTTTTGGGAAGGTAAGGAAAGTGCACGTTCACGTGGACATCCGCGTAAGGAGAGGTTTCCGGCTGGTAGGTGACATTGGGGAGGCAGAAAGTGATGCCGGGGTGGTCGACAGTGATGGGGGAAAGGACATGGGTGACTGGGGAAGGGGAAAGGATGGGGTTGCTGAAGAAGAATGTTAAACGCGCCATGTTTGCAAATCCGAAAGTGAATGGAGGCTTATGGTGAGCGGGAACAGGTGCTGCATGGGAGTGAGTGCAGTGAGTGGGCGGAGAGGCAGGTCAACTACGGTGGTCAACTGAAAGCGAACCCCAGCAGGCAGCATGGAAAATGCTCTGGAGATTGAGATGAGTGTGATGGGGGAAGGATCCGTGTACATGGGAGACTTGCACAAGACTCAGAAAGGTCCTGCCACACACTCGGTGGTCTCTCCATAATCACTCGTGGACCGGCTGCATGCAGCTGAACTGCTAGTTGGGGGGGCCGGGGTGGGGGTGCATAGGGAGGCCTCACAAAGCCTGTCAATGAAGCTGAAAGACACCATTACACATTATTCAGTGAAAGTGAATATATTTTCCAATTATAAGGTGACAAAATGTGTTCACCCGTGCAACCAACTGTTATCAGAAGTTCTTTACTTTTCCAGGCCTACCACTTATAGGTGCTGCCCTGACATCTGCAGCAGGGGTGGAACCAGCCTGTGCAATGGTTGGCCCTGTTGCCTCTGATGACTGGCGTGGGTCCCCTGGTGAGCCGAGGCCTTGGTGGCCCAGTTTGGTTTGCTGTTCTCCAGTGGGCCAGCTGCTCCCTCTGCCATGACAGAGGACATGGTTGAGGGGGTCACAGGCAAAGGGGACTCGGAGAGAATGGATAGCCTCTGAGATTCCTGAGTGGATGACCCAGGCGTGTCCAGCTGCCGCTTCTCCTCCCTTCAGGTGCATGTGGGTCCCGGCCTGACTCCTTGAGGGGAAGGAGCACCTGGAGGAACTTCAAGGTGCCCCGTTTCCCTCCCGTGTTGACACTGCAGGAACTCACCCATGGCTCCCGCAATGGAGTGCAGGTCTGTGCACGTTTCTGCGTTCTTCTGGATCAGGGTCTCCACGGCATCTGCCATCCTTGCCATGGAGACCTCCATATGCGCACATGTTGGCACCACTGTATCAGAGAGCAGCGAACGCCCTCCTCCAGCTCGTGTTCCACTCTGTTGAGGGCTTCCAGCAGCCCTGCTTGATGTTCCCCGGCTGTGACTCTCCAGGATGAGTTGGAAAGCTGAATCCAGAGGCCCATCATCTGACTTGGACCTCACAGGTGCCTCTTCCTCAGCAGTCTTTCGAGTGCCTGGGAGCTCAGCTGAACCTGCCTCCTCAAACTAGCAGGGAGAGGTCCCAGACTCGGGGGAGGAGTGGCCCACGTTAGACCCTTCAGTCAATTTGAGGAGCACGCCATCGCGCTGCCTGGTCAGGATGTGGATTGTGCCTGCGGCAACAATGAGGTCGGCAGCAGATACCCACGTGAGTATCCTGCACCCCAACATCCCTCTCTCAGCACAAGTGCGAATGCTGTCTCTCCTGTTTCTAACTCTGTTGTCATGCATTAATTATCTCTACTTTGGTTCAAAGGGAGCTCTGCCAAGCGACCAGCACTCTCAGCAAGCCAGTCCCTCAGCTCCATCCATGTCCTCACCTCCAGCCAAGAGGACACTAAATCAGGGAGCTGCAGTCTTCTTGCCTTTCAGAACCATGTCTTCTGTGCAGGAGTCCTGGGTTGGAAGTACTGAGAGGTGTGTGTGAGGGCGTACATTAAATATGGCGCCAGACTTGAGGAATCAGCGAGGTGATGATGTGGTGGGCGAATGAGAGCTCGCCACCCCCATCGAAATGGAATGCATGATTAATGAGGAGGGTTTGAGACGTTACGGTGTGAAAAGCTGCCATTGCGACCAGCGTGTAAAATCTTATTTTTTCCCATCCGCTACCGCACTTAGTGCAAATCTGGGATGATTCCACCCATAGAGAGGAGTGGGGGGGAGACAGACAGAGATAGTGAGGCAGAGAGAGAGAGACTGAGAGAGAAAAACAGAAGGAGAGGGAGACATAGAGAGAGAGAGAGAGAGAGATAGTGACAGAGAAAGACACACAGAGAGGCTGAAGGTCTGTGAGAGCAGGCAGGAGAGAGGAGATGGGGGGAGGAAGAAGAGCAAGACTGTAGGGGATTGGGGAGAGGCTGGTGGGGGAAGAGGTTTGAGGAAGGGTGGAAGAGAGCCGAGGCTTGAAGTGGGTCATGTAGGCCCAAGACTTGAAGGGGTGTTGGGGTTAGGCCGTGAGACTAGGGTGGGGCCTGACATCACAGGTCTAAGGGGGAGGGGAAGGGTCCAGGCTAAGAGAGCTGGATGCTGGGTGCTGTCGACTTATGACAGGGGAAGTGGGATCCGGGAAAACTGAAGGGGGTGGTATACTGCAAGATTGTGGTTTTTAGCCATGCATTGGGTGGGATATTATTTCCATTAAGATTTCTTTATACCCATTGGGCCGTAACTTCCTCGGAGTGGTGATCAGCATCAAATTGCCACTCCGTGCCCAATTACCTGTGTGGATTTTCTTCCATGCCTGTCTCAACCAGCCATCCAACTCAGGCTGGGTGAGATCCAAGCAGCACAGTTGTCTTCAAGGCCCCCCCACCCCACCTCCGCCAAAAAATATGATGCTAGGGGTGCTCAGAAGACGTGGCACATAATATTTTTACCTTTTCTGATCTTTCCCCTTCAAGCATTAACTGCTGGGATGAGTGGTTTTCTTGGGCAGTAGCAGGGCCTGGATGTTGGAGAGGACCCTGCTCTGGGCTATGGCGATTTCGCCTGGCAGCTTGTCGAGGTCCTCACCATTGCTGATGGTGAGCTGCAGTTGGTGGAGGCTGATGCAGATCTTAGTGTTGTCCCGGGCCACATAGCCTGTCAGCTCCTGGATCTCAGTGATCAGGTACTCAAGAGCATTGGCCAAATAGATAGGGCTGTTAAGAAGGAAGTTCCAGGATTTTGACTCGGCGACAGGGAAGGAACGGCAATATAGTTGAAAGTAAGGGTGGTGAGTGGCTTGGAGAGGAACTTGCAGGCAGTGGTGTTCCCATTCATCTGCTGCCCTTGTCTTTCTAGATGGTAGAGGTCATGGGTTTGGAAAGTACTGTCGAGGAGCCTTGGTGAGTTGCGAGCTTTCTTATTTTGTTATATACTTATAAATTTAACTCCACTGCACTGTTGCTTCTCAATGATGCCTCATTTACTTTGTTACTTATATTGTTAACTATTCCTTTATCCCGCCACCTCCCCCACCTCTGGCGTAGCATCCCTTGTTTTCCCCCAGAGTTGGGGACCCTGGTACAGTCGGTGGACCAGAGGCATTGGAGAATGATTAGGGGAATGCGGTAACATGCCAGCAGAAATGGAACAGGTGAGGGAAGTTCTTGGGAAAAATTAGAAAAATAAGCAGTAAGATATGTTTATTTTTTTTTCATAATAACATGTAGGAAGTTGCATTGATATCTTCCCGGGTTGCTTTGATGCCTAATGATTGCGTTTAATGCCTATAATGCCTGATGATCACTTTCGAACACAAATGATCACTTCCACAAAGCTAACAAGCAAGATACAAGTGCTTCCAAGATCTGCCCACTCACTTAACCTATGTGTCCCTTTGCAGACTCCTTATGCCCTTTTCACCAACTTACTCTCCTACCTATCTTGGTGTTATATGCGATCATCAGAACTGCATCATGCAGGTAAATGCCAGGTTTTGTGGAAGTTGCCAAGAATCATTTTTCTTACACTAGTCTGCAGCTCCACCAGCCTTTCAAGATTATTCTACCATAAATATAGATTGTTGGAGATCAGTGATACTCTCTGTGCCTCTGGTTGGTGACTCTAGCACAAAATGCTAGAGCACGAGCTGAAAGAAAATGTAATGAGTCGTATGCCTCTCCCAGCAGCCAAATAGATCACATTGTTAGATGGCTGAAGCACTGATTCTTCTGTCTGGATAAGTCCAAAGGCTTTTGCCGTAAAGCCCCAAAATATGGAAATTATTGCTGCATGCTGAACAATTTTTCTGCAGGTTCACTCCTAGGTGGTGAAATCAGTGCTTATGACTTGAGCCGGGCAGCATGAGATTTTCCTATGTCTATTTTCCTGGATAATGCCTGATCACAGCACAACTCTATCCCCACCCCTAACAGCACTTCAAACACCTACATGTCCTGAGCCACATGTTCTTCCACCAATCATAAGTGTTTAGTCGTGTACCAATTCTCCTTTTCATCCAATCACACACTCACTGATTGCTACTGCCCTCACAACAGGTACTAACAGCTTTCTGCTTTTATGTTGTAGCAACTGCTGAGCATTTCACTCCTCTGCAAACTGCTTTCTCATTTCGCAACAGATTCACTTTCTAGCACATGACCACCTCCCCATTGTGTTCACAACTTGATGCTTCTCCCCCTCAGCGTGCTTTCAATGTGAAGTTGACCCTCACGTCTACATAATCTTTTGCAAAAGCCACTCATTAATTCTTTCACTCTGCTTTCCTCAGGGCAAGCTGGCTCAAAATAACCAGGAGATGATTAGATGTGGATGGTATCCAGGCCCTCATGCAGATGGAGGAGAAAGTCATACAAATACATCAGGACAGAAAAGGCAGGGAGTATCAGTGGGGACAAGGCTACTGGCTGAGCTCAGTGAGCTGTCTGCCTCCTATTTGTAGCAGTTGTGATGTGATGTGCATGCACATTTAAGGACAAGTATCTTAAAATTCTGTCAATCATTCTATACCTCAACAGGATATGATGTATTGTTCCCATGACTTGCAGTCAGTCAACAAGCAGCAAGGTGGAGATCATACTTAGCCTCCTAACAAATCTATCCATATAAAGGGTGGGGCACTGGGACCATCCAGTCCTGCTGATAATCAATGGGCTTTTGGCTGGGAAGGGAAATCCTGGCCATAGTCTTATCTACAAATAAAGAACCCACATTATTGTTTCACCAACCCTTGTGTGTGATTGGTACATTTGGTTGGTTGAAGAAGAAGAAGAATGTAACAGTATACTTTCTCTTTGCTCAAGCAATCACTTGTGCAGACAGATTGACAATGGCTGCAGCATCACCCCAGGCCTGGATTCAATACTGGAAGTGTTTCAATGACCTGATTCAGACAGCAAGGGAGGTCTTCCTATCTCTAGTTTTCTCCATTCCACCTAACCACATCACTTCTCCCATCCCTGCCAGCATGCTAAACACTTCCCACCCCAACACCCGCTCCCATGTTTGTTCATCATTTACATTTCATTCCAATCTCACACTCACGCATTGCTGCCCTCACAACAGGCACTAATAGCTGGTGGGATATAGTGCTGATACACTATAGTAACCTGCTGCAATCTGGCTTTTCCATGCCATGCTGACACCTTTTCTCTAGGCTTATCTGCAGACCTGCAGCCTGCAGAACAACACTGTGAGTAGTATAACCCCCCCTAAAGAAACACTGAAACCTGTTCTATCCCTCTGTGCAAGCACAGAAATCAACATCATTGCATTGGAGGTGACATGGTGGGCTCTGTGCTTCTTGAATCACATAACACAAGTTAGCAGAAGCACAGGGTTAGTGGAAAAGGCAGCCCAGGAGATGTCTCACTAGAGATAATCTTGGTTTATAGATCCACAATACTGACCTGGAGGGCCCAACCTTCAAGAGAAAATTCCTTTCTGCACATGCATGGGGTATTGGAAAACCTTCCTTGGATCTGTCTCACCATGTATGATAGTGCAGATTAGTTTGCTTTAAGCTTGTGTGATGTTCTGCCGCAGGGTCTCAGCATTCTACCATCTACACATGGAGCATGTGGTCACCCCTATGGCTGCTGCAGTCAGGCTCTCACACCAGAAAACTGTGTAATTTGCTCTTCCAGCATTATTGAAGCTCAAACTAGTGCCATTCTGGCTCTGGGCAGCACCATCTCCACCACCTGTGGAAGGATCTGGGCTTACAGGCACCTCAGTTATGTCCCTGCCCTCCTGATGATCATGTGGAGCAGTGCATTATGAGAGGGCACCTATTTACCTCTTCAGGATGGCAGCATATCAGCTCCCTCAACACCCCCACAATCTATGCTCACGATGATGTTAGCTTCAGGGTAGCAGTAGAGATGCTGCAGCCATCAACTGAGCACTCTCAGGCCCGAGCTCCTAGAGGTTGGTGACCAGCATTTGAAGAACCCTCTTCTGAAGGTTAATAGCCCTCCACCACCCATGCTGAAGCCACTGGGATAGCATTCCATAGGAATGATAGGAAAGGTGCATAAGAGAAACTCTTCAGGTTTATGTGTGTGAAAATATCCTGTAAGGAACTGCACTGTTATGTGAGGAGGGAAATTTGAAAGGTCAGCCAAACTAGCCTGTCCTCGTGCAGCTTCTACCAGAGTATACCACTGATAAAGGCTTAGAAGAACATAATCAGCTTAATGGGGAGAATTTTACCAACTGCCGAAGATGATGCACAATCTCTAAAACAATCATTTTCCACTCGATACAATTACAATACATGGCCAGATGCAGTTTAAAGAAAATCCTGATGCTGTACACGAATTCACACCCCACTATGAGAGTGGCCTTGCCAAGGTCAGATTCCAGCCATTTCATATGATAGAATATATCTCTACAAGAAATCATTTCAGTTAGGGGAGTGCAATGCTAAGGACTGTTTTCTTAACCCTTGATATCGCGTCCAATTTTAAATTGGGGGTTAACATCAATTACCATGGATGGCCCATCACCACCCTATTAACATAAGAGTAACACAATACCCAACAAAAAATAGGACAGTATTACCAGCAGGGTAACAGCCCTGGATAGTTGAACAATTCAGGGAGAGGAAATTAAAAATAAATGAAGTAAAAGTTCAGGAAAGTTATTGGATTCAATTCTCTTTTTCCCTCAGTAAATGAAGCATTAATATTATGGGTCACATTTTGGTTGATTCGATGCAGTCGGCACTTGCACGATGGCAAGACTGGGATAGGAAAAGTTTAATCAGTTTAAATATAGCAGCAGCCGGCTGAAGATTGCAAGTCCCTGGTGACTAACGCTGGAGAGAATGCCGTGAGTTGTACAGCTGCTATGTACTGAATAGAAAAGGAAAAGAGCGTAATTAAGCAATAAACTGAAGCGCCTCAGGAGGGCAAATGAGAAAAAATTCTCCCAGGCAACCAAACAAACAACTTTTAACTTTGAAGTGTCTTTAATCATTCATCTGTCTGTGTATGCATGCTTGTTTCTCTCTGTCTGCATGTAATATTAGAGGTCAGTCTGCATGATGTTGGGAATATCTGCATCTGTATATATGTGTTTATTTGTGTCTTCACATATGCTTACACATACATATTTATTCCTGTGAATCAGTACACAACTGTATTTGCATCTGTTTATGTATGTTGCCCTCTGTACATGTATGTGCCTGTGTGGTTGTGTGCCTTTTCTTTTAGCTACAGCTAATTCAGGAATCTAGAAAAGGGACATAGGGATTTAGAACAGAGAGCAGCATTTCTGTTTGTGTGGAGGGTTGTGAGACTGTAAAATGCACCAAAAGAGCCTGGCCCTGATTTTGGCCATGATGGAGATGCTCTCTGTTGTGGTGAAAATCCTGGAAATGGCATAAAATTCCAAGCCTCACCCCCAAACTCAGCATTTCCCATCTTCATGGGGGCAGGACTGGAGTTTAAATCACCCGTTGCCTCCACTAAAGTGGGATTTTGGAATGCTAGGAGTGTGAAACCCAGAGTGTGCAAATTAGAACAAGTAAGAGGCAGTCTGAACTTGGTGGTTTCATTTGGATAGCCAGGGTACCCCTTAAAAATAGAGGTAAGCTACCGCTTTCTACAGGGCTCTGGATACCTTTTGGAGAGGTAAGATACCTTTTGGGATACTTAAAATTTAACATGATTATGCACTTTTTGCACACAAAATCACTGGAATTGTCAAGCTGTAAAAGAACTGTCTGGCTGTCAAGGAACAGTAAAGGAACTGTCCAGATGTCAATGAACAGTCTAGGAAGTGTCAAAGCTGTCAAAGTTGTCAAGGAAGTGTCCAAGGGTACTAAGTGAATTGGCATGGAGGGCGTAAGAGTGAAGAGTTGTGGGTGGGGGACAGGGGTTGACATTGGGGTGTGAGGGGCTATGGGGTTGGGTTGAGGAGCATGGGCTGGCATAGGAGTAGAGGAGCCATGGGGATTTGGTAGATGGGCATGGATTGGCATAGGGTGTATGAGGAGCCATGGGGGGGTCGGTGCAGAGCATGGGTTGGCATAGGTTTGCATGGATGAGGCATAGGGAGTGTGTGGGGAACGGAGGATGAGGGGTGAGACCTGGAGGGATATTTCTCATTTTAATCTTTTATTTATTTCCGCTCAGCCTGCCTCTGCACCCAGCAGCTTCCACACTCATCCCTGGGGTCGCCCACCCCCTAATAAAATTTCAGCCCACCCCCTACCCTGACTAAAATTCTGACCTGCTGAGGGTCATGGTTAAAGGTTGGGTTCACTGAGCCAGGGCCTTAGTGTTTAAAGCAGAAATTATTTTAATATTTATGAATTTTTTAGATAGTTGGTTGACAAAAAGGGGAATAAAGAGATATGGGAATAGGACAGTTGCTCATGTGAAGGATAAATACTAAACCTGGACCTGTTTCCCTGCTGCTAGTTTCTATTTAATTTTGAGTGCATTGGGGAATTCTAATCCAAAAAAGCCAATCACCAACCGCTGACTTCCGTCTTTAACTTCAGCAAAGTGTGGTTGAATGCAAGAAGTCCCACGGAGAGATGGGTTCCCAATTATAATATGTGAAAGGTGTTTTAACTGGACTTTTGCAACCTCCTGAAAGAAGACCTCATGTCAGAAGGAATTTTCTGACTTAACAGCAAAACCATGAACTTGTTTTCATAACGACTGATCAATTTAAAATATATTAACGTCACGGGGAGAATTTTCTCCCTGACAGGTGGGCCGGTCAGGGGCGGAGCCGATCGCCGCACACAATCAGCTGCTCGCCACCGTTTTGCGTGGGCGGGCCAATTAAGGCCAGCCCAGTGTGACATCCTCCCAGAAGCGCTCAGCACTACATGTGCGGGTGGGGGGAGGAGGGAGAGTGGGGGCCTGTGGTCTTTTGCGTATGCGCGCAGTAGAGTGCCGAAATCTCGCTGAGGCACGGAGCTGCCTCAGGGAGATTAATTTCATAATGTGAATTTTAAATAAAGGCTAAAAAAAAATCATTTACACATGTCCCCTCATATGACAGCGTCACATGAGCTGGGACCTGTTTTTCAAATGTTCCAAAAATATTTATTAATGTTATAAACCCTTTATGAAACCTCATCCCGCCCGTGGATGAGGTCCCTTGAAAAATGAGAAGGCCGCCTAGGCACTTTGCCTGCCCGGCACCCTTAAGATTGGACGGGCAGCTTTCTCAATTGGGTTAATTGTTTGATTAATGGCCTTAACAGGCCTTTGACAGTTCGGCGTGGCGCAGCCGACTCCGGTGCGTGCCCACCGAACGGAAGATCAGAATGATGTGCGGTGACATCAGGGCACACGCCTGACATCACCATGCGTCATTTTATGCATCAGCGTGCGGAGCCTGCCCTCGCATGCTGAACAGAGGATTCTGCCCATTAGATTCTTGATGATCACAGCGGCTGCCAGATATTTGTTTCTGACTATAAAAGAGTTAATTCACAAGAATAGGATTGAACCAACAAGTTTACTTCCCTTTAGAAAAAATATAACAAGGTGATTATGGTCCATCCAATGGAGAGAGTGCAGAAGAGGTTTACAAGAATGATTCCAGGGATGAGGAACTTCAGTTATGAGCTATGATTGGAGAGGTCAGGACTGTTCTCCTTGGAGAGAAAAAGGCTGAGAGGAACTTTGATAGAGATGTTCAAAATCATGAGGGACTTGACAGAGTAGATAGGGAGAAGCTATTCCGGCTCGTAAAAGGATCAAGAGCGAGAGGGCACAGATTTAAGGTGATTTGCAAAAGAAGCAAGTGTGAAGTGAGAAAAAACTTTAACACAGAACAAGTGGTTCAGATCAGGAATGCACTGCCTGGAAACATGGTGGAGGCAGGTTCAACAGGGCATTAGATGATTATGTGAATAGAAACAATGTGGTATGGGTAAAGGCAGGGCAATGGCACTAGGTCATAATGCTCATTTGGAGAGCCAGTACAGACATGATGGGCCGAATGGCCTACTTCTGTGCTGTTAGGTTTCTGTGATTCTGTGAAGAAGAATATTAGTTTATCAACTGATATTTTTCTAAATGGAAAGAGTTAGAACTTCGACATTAGGTGCATTGTTCGCATTCATTCACCAATATTAATATTGCAGTGGCACTTAAGCATTCAAAATTGCTAGTTTGGTTGTGCCTAACTGTTGTGCAATGGAGGTGGCACAGCTTTGGGCTGAATTTATCAGGCACCGGAGTCTCTGCCTCCGTTCCCAGCAAAAAAGTCAGAGATGAGCCCATCCCTGCTTCCGCGGCTCACCTGCAGGGATCTAATATTCGGAGCGTTCTTAATTGGTTTAAGATGGGACTTCCGCCCTCATCTGGCAGACAGTCCTACCTCAGAGGCCAAACAGCTGGAGCCAGAGCTGGAGTGAATGGTAAGTGCGGGTGCCGTATCACCAACCCCTAGTTAGAAGGTCCCAACGAGATGGCAGGGACAGGGCTGTGGAGGGCCTGGGTAGACAGGCCAGGGGAGAAGGGGAATTATCCTGGGGGAACCTCTGATGGATCTTGGGGCCTGTAAAGGAGGCAACCCCTCTTGCCTGCCACCAGCCCACACAGTGAAAACTATCAAGCTGGGCACTTGGCATGGGCTTCCACCCCTGGTTAAATCCCAGCGGTGGTAGGATGAAGCCATTAAGGGCTTCAACTGGCCCACGTGTAGGTGGGCCGCAATTTTGCCTGATACTGAGGCCCTTGTACTATACCAGTTCTGAAATCCATGCAGTCTGCTAAACAGTGAACCCACAAGAAATTCTCTGACTCCCTGATATCAATTGTTTAAAGTTTTGCAAAATTTCCTCTCAATTTGTGTAAATAGGTCAATTTTCTTTAAAATAAAGGAACAGGAACTCATTGATAATGTTTCCATAACCATGCAAGGATTAAATAGACAGTGTTTATCAAGGGTCTAAGAATACATGAAGGGCTAAATATCTGTCATGTGCCTAACCCTAAACCTCAGATAAAATTGCAGCAGGGGTAGAGATGACTGGGTTGGCAGCGGGCACAGCGTCCATGGCATTTTATCAGCCCACCCATCTCCACAACTGTCACCAGAGGGCCATAAAACCCAAACCCTTGTTATGCTTTATGCATCTCAGGCTGCTTGTCCATTCATCAGCCCTAGAGCAGGTCCTAGCTCAAGCCTCAACATGAAATTCTTGAGCCAATTAGCAGGGAAGGGAGTTGCTGAACTGCTTTTCCTGTTGCCTTTGGTGCAATTTTTATCTTTAGAATAGTAAATACCATCTCCTTGGTGAACTCAAACCAGGGTTAATGAGCCCCGTTCTCCTTTTATGACTGGGAAGTATTTGTCCTCGTTGGAAATAAGCACCCATGTTGGATGTCACCAGGTATTCGGAGTTAATTCTTGAGCCCCAGCATTTTAGCTCAGTGGCACAAATACTACCACTGTGCTAGCCGTCAATCTGTCTGGTTCTGAGTGTCCTGTTCAATGTTAACCCAGTATTGGAGACCACATTATGGTCTCCACTCCCTGGGGCCCTCGTAATGTGCCAGCTTTGAAATCAGTTTATCCTGCTGAACAGAGAATCCATGAGAAATTCTTTCTCCCTCTCTCTCTGATATCAATTGTTTATAGCTTTGCAAAATGTTCTCTCAATTTGTGTAAAAAGACCATTTTTCTCTAAAATAAAGGAGACATGGATCATTGATAATGTTTCCAGAACCATGCAAGGATTAAGTAAACAGTGTTTTGAAGGGCCTTAGAAAACATGAAGGGCTAAATATCTGTCAACTGCCTCAGTGACATAACCCACTGCTTGTTGTACAGCAAATGAATGGCGTCTGGAGCACTCATGTGCATCATTAAAGGACAGTTGTGTCCATTTGATTATTGCACCTAAATTGAAAATCTAAATACGCTATCCTAGAAGTAGATTTGCTCCAGAGAGCAAACTACTGCAGGCACATTAATCTTATCCCATTTTATAAGCAAACTACAGGACCAGAAAGTCCTGCTGACAGGCTGTTGTTAAATCGTCTTACACAGTTAAAGAGCCCAGACTTCAAAGAGATTTACATAAACTATTCTTCCCTTTCCCTTCTGCCCCTATGGGTGGTTGTTAAGCTGTGTGACCATTTCCAATCTTGTCAAATTTTCAGCCTAAAATTAGTCACAACCTTAAGGGATTTTTGTAAGATGGAGCCTACCCAGCTTAAATGAATCAGTGAAATGAAGTTTGAGTGATTTTGCTTCTTAGACTCACAGACGCTTACAGCACAGAAGGAGGCCATTCAGCCCACAGTGCCCACACCAGTCAACAACAATCTGACTACACTAATCCCATTTTTCAGCGCTTGGCCTATAGCTCTGGAAGCTATGGCAATGCAAGTGAATGTCTAAATACTTCTTAAATGTTACGAGAGTTTCTGACTCAACGACCCTTTCAATCAGTGAGTTCCAGACTCCCACCACCCTCTGGGTGAAAAAAATTCTCCTCAACTTCCCTCTTAGCCTTCTACCTCTTACCTTAAATCTATGCCCCTGGTTATTGATCCCTCTACTAATGGCAAAAGTGCCTTCCTATCCACCCTATCCATGTCCCACATAATATTATACACCTCTATCAGGTTCCCTCTCAACCTTTGCTGCTCCAAGGAAAACAACCCTAGCTTATCCAATCTTTTCTCATAGCTCAGACACTCCAGCCCAGGCAGCATCCTGGTAAATCTCCTCTGCACCCTCTCCAGAGCACTTACATCCTTCCTATAATGTGGTGACCAGAACTGCACACAGTACTCCAGTTGAGACTTAACCAGCGTTTTATACAGTTCCAGCATAACCTCCCTGCTCTTGTATTCTATGCCTCGGCTAATAAAGGCAAATATGCCTCCTTAACCACCTTATCTACCTGCCCTGCTACCTTCAGGGATCTGTGGATATGCACACCAAGGTCCCTCTGATCTTCAGTACTTTCCAGGGTCCTACCATTCATGGTGTAATCCGTTGCCTTACTAGCCCTCCCCAAGTGCATTACCTCACACTTTTCCAGGTTGAATTCCATTTGCCACAGCTCTTGCCACCTGACCAGTCCATTGATATCCTGAAATTTATGGCTATCCTCCACACTATTTACCACCCTACCAATTTTTGTGTCATCGGCAAACTTCTTGATCATACCATTTACATTTAAGTCCAAATCATTTATGTACACCACAAACAGCAAGGGCCCCAGCACCGAGACCTGCAGAGCCCCACTGGAAACAGACTTCTAGTCACAGAAACATCCCTCTACCATCACCCTCTGCTTCCTGCCTCAGCCAATTTTGGATCCAACATGCCATTTTGCCTTGGATCCCATGGGCTCTTACTTTCTTGACCAATCTGCCATGAGGGATCTTATCAAAAGCCTTGCTAAAGTCCATGTATACCACATTTAATGCATTACCCTCATTAACGCTCCTGGTTACCTCAAAGAATTCAATCAAATTTGTCCTTAACAAATCCATGTTGACTATCCCTGATTAATCTGTATCTCTTCAAGTGCAGATATATTCTGTCCCTCAGAAATCTTTCTAGTAACTTACCCACCACTGAGGTTAGGCTGACTGGCCTGTAATTTTGTGGTCTCTCCCTTCCTCCCTTTTATAATAATGGGACAACGTTAGCAGTCCTCCAGTCTTCTGACACCTCATCTGTGGCCAGGGAAGATTTGAAAATTACTGCCAGGGCCCCGATATCTCTTCCCTTGTGTCCTTCAACAGCTTGGGATACATCTCATCTGGGCCTGCAGATTTATCCACTTTTAATGCTGCTAAACCCGCTTGTACCTCCTCTCTCTATATATTAATTTCCTCTAATATTTCACAGTCCTCCACCCTGATATCTATACCTGCATTGTCCTTTTCCCTTGTGGAAACTGATGCAAAGTATTCATTGAGGACTGTACCCACGTCTTCCGGGTCCACATACAGATTACCTCTATGGTCCCTATTCTTTCCCTAAGTATTCTCTTGCTTTTTATATATTTAAAAAATCTCTTCGGGTTTCCTTCATTCTACCCACCAATGTTTTCTCATGCACTCTCTTAGCTTTCCTAATTTCCTTTTTAAGTTCCCCCCTGCAATTTTTAATTCTGGTTACCTCTGTAGGGACTCTGCCTTATTGAGCCCTAGGCACCTGCTATAAACTTCTCTTTTTTTCTTAATCCTAACTTTTATGTCCCTTGACATACAGGGTTTTCCAGACTTGAGTCCCTCCCTTGTCTTTGCCCTGTACTCTTGCTATATCTTCCTTGAATGCCTCCCATTGCTCTGACACAGTTTTATCTGCAAGTAGCTGCTCCCAGTCCACCTGGGCCAAATCATATCTCATCTTAGTAAAATTAGCCTTTCCCCAGTTTAGAACTCTTATTCCCGGCCCAACCTTATCCTTTTCCATAACTATCCTAAATCTAACTGAATTTTGGTCACTATCTCCAAAATGCTCCCCTACTGATACACCTTCCATCTGCCTGGGCTCATTTCCGAATATTAGGTCTAGAACTATCCCCTCCCTTGCTGGGCTTTCTATGTATTGGCTAAAAAAGATCCCCAGGATGCAACTTAAGAATTTTGCTCCTTATTAATATAAATTTATCGAATTGTTTTTCTAAAGTTTGTCCGAATACACAACATGTCATAAACTGTATCTTAATCTCTTGACCTATTTTAGATTAACTAATTAAATATTTTGGATGAAATTTGCTCTGAAATGCATTACCTTCTGCTAATGACTGGCTCAAACCTTGCCAAAGGCAGATATGCTCAATTCACTGAATAAACCAACAGCCAGTTGCAATTTGTAGAGAGCATTTAGTTTGCAGTCACATATCTTTAGTGTTGCTGAGAAGTGAGAACTGTGTGTGAACAGGCCAACAGTAGTTCAGTTCAATCTCTGGATCGGACTATAGAAACCCCATCTCCAGATAGTTGGCAACCCAGCCTGGAGATCTGAGAACTCAGTGTTCTCTTCTATACTTCGTGTCCTAAAGGGCAAAAAACCAGCAAGGAAAGAGGGGAAAACAATTTGACTAATAGATCAACTCATCACCGATTCACTTTTTGCTGATAATATTTAGGCATTCAGCACAATTTACAACTCCTCCAATAATGAAGCAATCCATTCTAACAGGACCAGAATAAGATTCAGGCCTGTGAGTGCCAGGCAATGTCCATCTGCAACAAGATAAAGTCCCAGTCATCACCCTCTGACTTTTAGAACCACCATCGCTGAAACTCCCACTGTCACTATCCCCATGGCCGCCTTTGATTGGACGCAATGCAATGGTTACAAGTGCAAGGCAGACGTTGGGTACTCTGTGATGAGTGGTTTACTTCCTGTCCCTTCAAGGACTTGCCACTACAATGCTTGAGTCAGGAGTGTGATAGGATAGTCACCACTCACCTGGATGGGCACAACCATAACAACATGCAAGAAGGCTGCTACCATCCAAGACAAAGTAGTCTGCTTGAACAGTAATCCTGCTACTGAACTCAATATCCATTCTGTCCACCACCAATGTATTGTGGCTGCAGTATGTATTCTGTTACGGACAGGGGCATGAGAGAACTAAAACCCTTGCACCTTTTCCTTTTATGCCCATAATCAGTGTATTTTGAAAAGGAAGATGTGTGTGTTTCTTTAAATAACAGCAGCAAACTTTTGTGAGTTTAAATACAGAGGATCATTTATTCATGCATTCACCCCAAAAGTCTAATCACCATGCCACTCACACACACACACACACACACACACACACACACACACAAGAAAGATGCAGTTCCAAAGAACAGTGCACTTTTACAAGCTGTAAATAAAAGAACAGTTCAAAGCTCAGGTATTGGTCTTGTCATAGGAAAACAGTCATTGTGGACCCATTGAAGACAGTGGTTTCACTCTGGAAAGGTAATTTAGGTGGTTTCAATAGCTGGAATTGTATGTTAAGAATATTGAAAGGTTCCCTTGAAGAGATGTATGTTCAGAAGGTTGTGAGGTTAGTTACTTACAGGGCAGAATTCTCACGTTGGTGTGGAGGGGCGGGCCCCACACTCAAGAACGTAAAATGACGCATGGTGACGTTGGACATCACTGCGTGCCATCGCGATATTTCGTTTGGCAGGCGCGTGATGTTCTCTGATGCGCGCCCTCCATTAATTAATGGCCACTTAAGCCCCTTGAGGTGCCAATGGACTGCGATTTTTCAGGACCCGTGCAATCTTCAGGTTGGTACACATGCACAATGGGCAGGCGGGTAGGACACATTTGTATCAACCTTACCCACGCATGGGATCCGAGGGCTCAGTGGGGTTGTGAGTGTGCTCTGTTAAATATTGATGTTCCAAAGTTACTGATACTTGCCTGTGTGATCTGCAATACTTCAAAACGCATACCAGCTGCTTGGTCTGGACTCAACCTTCAGGTCAGTACTCTGCAGTGAGGAATCTTTTTTGGGCCTGCATGTTTCATGGAGCCTCCCCTAAGCCTGGGAATGGGAGCTGAACTCTCCACTGGAGGCACCTCCTCTGAGGAGGAAGGGAGGGTTAGAAGGAGGAGGAGGCTAGGAGTGCACATTCAGCCACCAGGGGAGCCACAGTTGGGAGGTCAGGTGCAGGCGCAAAGGGTGCACAGCCAAGAGGTAGTCTGATGCAGAAGGGGCCACAGAAGATGCCACTATCCTACTGCCAGGGTATACAGGTGACGAAGCAGCTACCTCAATAGTCTGAGGTGCAGTGCCGAAGGAGGCTCCGTCTCTCAAGGGAGACAGTCAAATATATCTGTCAGATGATAGGACCTGAGATCTCCTCTAACTGCGTGGGTGGACAACCCATGCCAGTGGCTCGAAAGGTCACAGCTGCCCTCAACTTCTATGCCTTTGGCTCCTTCCAGGGCTCGGTGGGTGATCTTTACAATGTCTCCCAATCAGCTGTCCACACTTGTGTCAAGCAGGTTACACATGCTCTGTTCAGGCATACATTGACCTTCGTCCTCTGCCTTTGGGACCAGGCAAACCAGACTCAGTGAGCCAGAGGCTTTGCAGCCATTTGCTGGCTTCCCCCGCATCCAGGGTGCTATAGACTGTACACATGTGGCCATCAAAGCGCCAGCAGGTGATCCCGGTGCCTTCGTCAACATGAAGGGCTTCCATTCCATTAATGTGCAGATAGTGTGTGATCACAGGATGCAGATTCTACAAGTCTGTGCAAGGTACCCAGGCAGCTCCCACAACACCTACGTCCTCAGACACTCCCAGGTGCTGGGTCTCTTCAGTGCTCCAGCTCAGCTGGATGGGTGACTGTTGAGTGACAAGGGCTATCCCCTCAGAGGGTGGCTCATGACACCTCTCCGCCATCCAAGAACAGAAGCTGACCAGCGGTACAATAGGAGCCAGGGCACCACAAGGGCTGTGGTGGAGGGGGCTATCGGTCTTCTCTAGATGCACTTCCAATGCCTGGACTGCTCAGGGGGCGCACTCCAGTAACCCCCAGATCGTGGGTCGCTGATGGTGGTTGCTGTGCCCCCCATTATCTTGCACTGGAAAGGCAGGGGGCTCTGTGGATGATGAAGACATAAACGGAGTGGCTGTGGCTGCACACGGTGAATCCAGCAGTGAGTCATGCACAGGGAAATGCTGAGGGGGTAGACACTGACCCGGGCATACTCCAGGGAGGCAGGGACACACGGGAAGCTTTAATTGAATGAACATTCAGCTAGCACACCGCATATGGATTTCCAGGACAACCCTGGGCTGTAGGCTCAATATTCGAGACCTAAGTGCAAAATCTGCCTGGTTAGGAACATTAACTAATGTCCTTGTCAATAAAGCTGAATGTCCCACAAAGCACACATCACATTATAGGAATTCATCCACCTGCAGAACAAAAGAGGCACCCTCAGCCATGGTGAAATGTCTGAATTTGTTATTGCAACCGAAGAAACTTAATGAAACAAAATGAAAAATGTGTTAAAAATCACACGAACTCATAAAGGCCTAATTGTGGGCCAATACAAGAGCACCAATGATAAACCCTTAGTGTGCTTAAGGTGCCTTATGTTTACCTTTTCGGGTGCTACATCTTGGTGCTGACCCCTCGCTGGGAGTGGTATCTGAAACAGCCTGCTGACTCTGCTGTCCTGTTGGCCTCAGTGACCTTGGCGGTTGTCCTCTGGCCTGTGGAGCCTGGGCTGGCCCCACCTGGGAGGGAGCTGTCAGTTCCACGCTGGCATCTCCCCAGTTGTTGCAGCCTCACTGGAAGCAATGTTCACTGGCAGAGGGGTGGAGGAGCTGCCGCCCTCACCCGGAAAGACCTGAGAGGAGCTCGCAGCGATGACAGACAGCTGCTACACCGATGTGAGGTTGCTTCGGATCTCCCTGCTCACCGTGGATGGATGGGCACTGAGCTGGGAAACTTGGTGCCCAGATCATCTCCCATACTGGCACTGACCAGCTGAGGTCAGTGCTGATGTGAGGGCTTGCTGGTCTGAGCGCATCCCCAGGAAGCCCTGATGGGTCTCCTGGAGGAGCCTCTCCACCAGAGTCGCCACTCTCTCCATGGAGGACGCACGGCGCTCGGACATGAGACTCATTGCTTCAGCGACAGTCCACGTAGACTCCTCCACCACGGAGACCAAGCCAAGCACTGACTCATGTATCTCCCCCAGATGCTCCCGCACACCCAACTGCATTTCCTGCAGCTGCTGCATTGCGGACAACTCCAGAGGCACATCATCAGGCATCAACTGAGCATATGCCTGGTCCCCTGCAGTCCTCCGACTGCTGGCACCATGGGCACTCTCTGTCTCTGCCAGCTCCTCCAGTGACTGTGAAGTGCCCTCACCGCTGTGACCCAGGACACAAGCCAATGTTCTAATTCCCAACGAGGTGCTAGTATCTGCGTTTGTGCCTGCCTGGCAGGGATGGTATGATGCTGGCGAGACTTCAGGGCCCTCAGGTGTGAGAGGGGAACTCTGCTGCTCCTCCTTCTGGCCCTGCTCCGATGATGCTGAAATGAAGAACAAGGACATTGGATCAGTTAACATAGAGACAATGTCAATGTGCATCCCTGTCCCCCAGATCATTAAGCGCTCACCCTTCCATAAGCAATGGTCAAGCCATGTTGCAAACTTCAATCACTGAACATTCAGCACTGCCATGGCTGCTGAGAGAACAATGGTGACCTCACTGCTGGGCAAACATACCTGCCTGTGGCACCCCAGCCTCATTGACACCGGTGGACCTGGGCACATGGTGCCTCTCCAAATCTAGGGCCTCCTGCTTGAAGCGGCTGAGAATCGCCAACTGTGCTGGCCCTCCGCCAGTCCCTACCCGCTCGGCGGCATTATGTGCATTCTTCTCCTGAAAAGGAGAGAAGAGCATTGATTAGTGCTAATTGTACCTGGACTCTTTTCGCGAATGGCCCACCCCAACCAGAGTGGGAGATTGCAGGGCTTCAGTGTTTCCTCATCCAGCTGCTTCCAAACACTCAGACAAAGATGCTAGGCCTGTCCGCACCCCCACCCCACCCGCTTGGCCAAACGCTTCCTACATCACATCAGGCACCACACAGCCTAACCTTCCATAGCAAGAAGGTACAAGCACGAGAAATGCATAGGGCAGCAAGTGGTTCGGTGCCACACCATCTTGAAGCTCCCCTCCCAGCATGTCACCACCCTGACTTTGAAGTGTCCTGCAGCTCCTCCAGGTTGCCCCCAAAACAGTCATGTGGGTCTCAATGTACCACATGCTGCGGGGCAGAACCCATCTCTTCACCACCCTCTCAGGGTGACCCCAGCACAGGCAATATCTGCTGGCCCACCCAGCGAAGGACACATGGCGTCAATGATTCAATACAGTCACTACACTCAGACTTGGGGATGTAGGGTGGCACCAGGGTGGAAAACCTACCTGCTGGGTTAAGTGACCAATGCCAACATGATACTCACCCTTCCTGAGCGCAACAGGTCATTGAAGCGCCTGTGACACTGGATCCAGGTGCGCCGCACCACGTCGTGGGATCTCACCACCTCTGTCACCTCCTCCCAGGCACGTTTGGTCATGTGGGGGGGAGGCCTCCTCCTCCCGTCCTGGGGAACCAGGACCTCCCACTGTGCTGCCACCTCCCCAAGGAGGCCAGCAAGGCAATCATCGGAAAAACGAGGGGCACAATGCCCCCCTGCCTTACCCTCCTGCCTGGGCTGCTCACCAGCAGTGCCCTGGGGAGCCCTTCCACTGGCCATGATTCATGGCCTTGGAAAGGCTGCAGCAACTTTTTAAAACAGGCCGCCGGGTCACCATTGAACCTGGTGGTCATTGCAGGTGCCTTAATTGGCCCGCCCATGTAAAATGGCGGCGCGGACCCGATTGCGGGCAGCAATCAGGTCCGCGGCTGCCCACACCCGCTCCCATTTTGCCACCCACTGCCAGAGAGAAAATTCAGCCCATAGACTTTTTTCTTAGCAGGAGTAGACTTGAAATAGGAATCAAGCTGGGCGATGTTTAAGGTGTAACAGTCTCCAAGTTTAAATGGACAGGTGTTACTGCCTTTCCCTGCAGCTGGGGTATTCTGCCATGGGTGTTCTTTGCAGGCTACCTAGTTTCTCCCTAATTCTTCGAATGATAAAACTTGTTATCTGAAGACACTTAGAGTCATATGATCAACTGTTCTTGTCTACCCAGAATGCTTTGGAAGTTCAAAGCCACTGCTACACAATGGTAGATAGATGATGGCCATTCACATCTACTTGTGATTAATTGGTTTTCTACAGTTCTCTTTTGTTAAATTTTGAACTTGGGTACATGCCCTAGAGGAGTGTTGGCGACCGTGGACTTTTGTGGTGGTCCATGGTTATGCTTGGCAAGGTAGTGCAGTGGTTTGCTGTTGCCTTCTGCAGATGGCTGACTGGGAAACTCTCCTGCTTTTGCCACCTTCCATAGGTGCATCAGAAGGATTTACAGGATTTACAGGTTGATACACAACCTGCTTTGGCTGTGTTATGAACACATCTTCCATGGCCGGCAGTGGGACTCAAACTCAGAACTTCTGTCTCAGAGGTAAGGATGCTACCCACTATGTGACATGACCTCCTACCACAAGCAATAACAGGTATAAATTTTGCAGATGGGTTCTGTCTGGGTATGCCCATACAAGGGTGGGTAGGGGGGGTGTGGGGGGCACCTAAGGTTATGCAATTAAGAACTTTCTGAAGGCTTAAGATACTTCTGAGACTATGCAAAAATTTCAGAAGTAACCTGACCATTGGCAGCCACCTCAGTAGCCTGTTTAGGGTCCAAGTTTAAAGAAAAAACAGTTCCAGAAAATTATATGCTGAATGCAGCCCATGTTTAAGATAATGATAGGACATGCCTTCACTGGGCATGGCAATTATCTATACAGGCACTGCAGCAACTCGCCAAGCTTGCTTCAATGGCATTTCCCTCCCCGGTGACCTCTGTTACTCAGATGGGCAAGAGCAGCATGATGATTGAACACTATCACCTTCAACTTGCCCTCCAATTCACACCCTACTCTGGCTTGGACATGTTTCTTCAGCGTTGCCCGGTCAAAATTCTGACATTCCTTATCTAACACATTCATTGGAGCATCATTACTACAAGGAATGCAATGATTGAAGGAGAAGACTAACCACCATCTACTCAAATCATAGGCCTAGAAGCTTTACTTTCATTTTTGGAAAAATGCTAGAAAGTATATGAGGGAGCATCTTGATGAGCGTCAGCCAATCTGAGACAGTCAATATAGTGTTAGGAGTTAGGTGGTCATACAGCCAACGAGTCATTTACAGCGCAGAAGGAGGCCATTTGGCCCATCAAGTCCATGCCAGATCCCTGCAGAGCAACCACTCAATCTCAATCCCCCACTGGATCCCCATAGCCTTGAAAATGTATTTCCTTCAAGTGTTCTCAATAGGGTAATCCAGTCATTCCCATTGCTTCATTCTATTCCTGTAGGGCTTTGGAAGTTTATTTCCTTCAAGTGCCCTTTCAACTTCCTTTTGAAATCATTGATTGTTTCTGTTTCCACCATCCCCATGGGCAGAAATTTCTAGGTTATTACCACTGACGGCACAAATAATTTCTTCCTCATATTGCCCCGCATCTCTTACCCAAAGCCCTGAATCTGTGGCTCCTAGTCCTTTTGTCATCAGATAATGGGAAGACTTTTTCCTTGTCTACCTTATCTAAGCCCGTCATAATCTTGCACACCTCTATAAAATTTCCCCTCATCTCCTTTGCTCCAGGGAGAACAGCCCCAGCCTTTTCAACCTAACCTTGTGCTGGATTAATTCAATGAACTTCCTTGAGAAGGTGATATAACTGGTGGATAGGGGAGAGACAGTGGATGTCTTTTTTACCTGGATTTCAGGAAAGCATTTAATACTGCCCCACATAATAAACTAATACAGAAGGTATCACATGGAAAAGATGGGAATGTATTAAAAATATATTGGCACCTGGTTCATTGGTACACTACAATGAGTAGTGGTGCATGGGAAGGAAACTGATTGCCAGTTAAGTGCCAATGGTTCATTGCTAGGGTCCCTTTTTTGAGTGAAATTAATTGAGCCCCAAGTATTCAAATTTGCAATGTGCAAAGTGGAGCCTTATCTCAGAAAAAGTGTAGCTATCTTATAAAACATAAAAACATAAGAAATAGGAGCAGGAGTAGGCCATTCGGCCCCTCAAGCCTGCCCAGCCATTCAATAAGATCAAGGCTGATCTGCGCCAGGCCTCAACTCCTCTTTCGTGCCAGCTCCTCATAGCCCTCAACTCCCTGATATTTCAAAAATCTATCTACCTCCTCTTTAAATACTTTCACTGATCTAGCCTCCACAACTCTCTGCAGTAGAGAATTCCAAACACTCACTACCCTCTGAGAGAATAAATTCCTTGGCATCTTAGTTTTAATTGATTGTCCCCTTATCCTGTAACTATATCCCTAAGTTCAAGATTCCCCCAATAGTGGAAATATTTTCTCAACATCAACCCTGTCAAGCCCCTCAGAATCTTATATGTTTCAATAAGATCACCCCTCATTCTTCTAAACTCTAGTGAATAAATAGCTAACCTGTTTAGCCGTTCTTGATAATTCAACACCTTCATCCTAGGAATCAGCCTATATGGGGATCGAAACTGTACACAGTACTCCATGTGCAGCCTCACTAACACCCTGTACAGTTGTAACAAGACTTCCCTATTTTTAAACTCCAACCGCCTAGCAATACAGGCCAAAATTCAATTTGTCTTCTTAATTACTTGGTGCACCTGCATGCTAACTTTTTGCATTTCATGTGCAAGAATGCGCAGATCCCTCTACGCTGCACTTTTTTTGGAGTCTCTCTCCATTTAAATAATAGTCTGCCTTTTGATTCTTCCTTCCAAAGTGCATGACCTCACACTTTCCTACATTAAGCTGCATCTGCCAAGTTTTTGTTCACTCACTCAACCTATCTATACCCCCTTCCAGATTCCTTATGTCCTCATCACGACATGCCCTCCCACCTATTTTTGTAGCGTCAGCAAATTTGGATATATTACACTCTGCCCCCTCCTGCAAGTCATTAATATAGATAGAAAATAATTGAGGTCCTAGGACTGACCCTTAAGGCACTCCACTAGTTATGCCTTTCCAACCTGATAAAGACCCATTAATCCCAACTATCTCTGTTCTGTGTGTTAACCAATCCTTAATCCATACTAATACATTACCCCCAATACAGTGAGCTCCTATCTTGTGCACTAACTTTTATGCGGCACCTTTCAGAATACCGTCTGGAAATCCAAAAGCATTACATCTACCAGTTCCCCTTTGTCAACTCTGCTTGTTGTATCCTCAAAGAACTCTAGCAAATTTGTCAAACACAATTTCCCTTTCATAAGACCATGTTGACTCTGTTTGATTGTATTAAGCTTTTCTAGGTGCTATTTCTCCCTTCATAATGGACTCTATCCTTTTCCCAATGACAGATGTTCAGCAAACTGGCCTATAGTTTCCTGCTTTTTGTCTCCCTCCCTTCTTGAACAGGGGCATCACATTAGCAGTTTACCAATCTGCTGGGACCCTCCCGGAATCCAGTGAGCTCTGGAATATTTTGACCAATGCCTCCACTATCTCTGCAGCCACTTCTTTTAAAACCCTTAGATGCAGGCTGTCAGGTCATGGCAGCTTGTCTACCTTTAGTCCCATTAGTTTGTCAATCGTACACCTGCAAGCCTACACTGAAGGTCAATGGAGCTAGCAATTATGTTGGACCCAATGTCAACAATGAAACCCAACTTGGTGCATGTGCTGATTGACTTCCATGAGAACTAGCACCTATGAAGGCAAATTATTTGTTCTTTCACAGGATGTTGGCATTCCTGGCTAGGCCAGCATTATTACCCATCCCTAATTGCCTTTGAAAAGGTGGTGGTGAGCCACCTTCTTAAACCGCTGAAGTCCATGTGGTGTAAATACCTCCACAGTGCTGTTAGGGAGGGAGTTACAGAATTTTAAGCCAGCGACAGTGAAAGAACAGCAATGTATTTCCAAGTCAGGATGGTGTCTGACTTGGAAGGGAAATTGCAGATGGTGGTGTTCCCATCCATCATCTGCCCTTGAAATTCTAGGTGGGGTTTGGAAGGTGCTGTGCAAGGAGCCTTGGTGAGTTGCTGCAGTGCATCTTGCAGATGATAAGTACTGCTGCCACAGTGCGTCAATGGCAGAAGGAGTCAATGTTTAAGGTGGTGGATGGAGTACCAATCAAGCAGGCTGCTTTGTCCTGGACGGTGTCAAGCTTCTTGAGTGTTGTTGGAGCTGCACTCATCCAAGCAAGTGGAGAGCATTCCATCACACTCCTAATTTGTGCCTTGTAGATGGTAGACAGGGTTTGTGGAATCAAGGGGCGAGTTTCTGTCCGAAGAATTCCCAGCTTCCAACCTGCTCTTGCAGCCACAGTATTTATTTGGTTGGTCCAGTTCAGCTTCTGGCCAATGGTAACTTCCAGGATGTTGATAGTGCAAGATTCCACGATGGCAATGCTATTGAATGTCAAGGGACAATGGTTAGGTTCTCTCTTGCTGGAGATGGTCATTGCTTGGCAGTTGCGTGGCGCAAATACTACCTGCCACTTGCCAACACCCACCTGAATATTGTCCAGGTCTTGCTGCATTTGGACATGGCCTGCTTCAGTATCTGAGGAATCATGAATGGTGCGGAACATTGTGCACTCACCAGTGAACATCCCCACTTCTGACCTTATGATGGAAGGAAGGTCATTGATGAAGCAGCTGAAAATGGTTGGGCTGAGGACACTACCCTGAGCAACTCTTACAGTGATGTCCTGGGACTAAGATAATTGTCTTCCAACAACCACAACTATCTTCCTTTGTGCTAGGTATGACTCCAACCAGTGAAGTTTACCCCGGTTCTCATTGACTCTAGTTTTACTAGGATTCCTTGATGCCACACTCACTCCACGATCCAAAATGCTAACAGATTTTCCTCTTTTCATCTGTCTTTTTTCTTTAGATGCACTATGAAACCAATCACATTATTTGAGTTAAAAAGAAGCAAGGTACTATGGATGCTGGAAATCGGAAATAAAAAGCAAAAGTACAGGCCAGACAGCATCTGTCGAGAGAGAACCAGAGTTAAGGTTTCAGGTTGTTCACTTTTTAATCAGGGCTGGAAAAAGTTAGAGATATAACAGGTTTTCAACAAATAGAGACGTGGAAAAAGTGGGGGAAGAAAGGAAAGAACAGAAGTGAAGACCTGTGATAGGATGGAAAACAGGAGTGAGAAAAGGGATGATGGTTCAAGGCACAAGGAGATAGTAATACGACACGTAAATAAACCAAATATGTGTGCAGAGAGGCATAAGTAGGAATATCAAAATCATCACCAACAGCTGCCTTACAAAAAAATGGAAGCAGAGGTTATGATCTGAAATTGTTGAACTCAGTGTTGAGCCCGTTTGGCTGTAAAGTGCCAAAAAGAATGACAAATGGTCACCAAACTGAAAATGTGCAGGGTTATGGGGAGAATGGCACTAAGTGAATTGCTCATTCAGAGAGCAGGTGCTGAAATGATGGGCTGAATGGACTCCTCCTGCACTGTCGTAATTCTGTGATCCTCTTAACTCTGATTTCTCTCTCCACAGATGCTGCCTGGCCCACTTACCATTTCCAGCAGCTCTGTTTTAATCACAATGTTTGAGTCTCTGAATTGTGAAAAAATAATAAACTGAGCTAAAACCACACAGCCTATCAGCATAGAACACCGAGCACACAACTTCATTTCCTGTCAGGAAAACAGCCACCAGTTAGCCAAATTGTAAGTGTAAGTTTGAACTCTCATTAGATAGTCATGAGGTATGAAAACCTCTTCCCAAGCAGTATGGCAAGCAGCATAACTAGCTGTAAAATCTGATTGGCACACAAACCTGTCTCATATGGGGTGTTTTGAGAAGCTGAATATTTAGACTCTGATTTGATTATCTGGGACCCAATCACAGCAGGCACCAAACTCTGGCTATGAGCCTGTGTTCAAATCTATTTTTGTCCATCACATTTAATCATGGAATACTTGATCCAGTCCCTCTTGTGGAAAGTTCTGGCAAAGAGGCATGCCCACAGTGAATCTACACTGGTTGTAGAGTGTCTGTAGGAATGTAAACATAGGCTGAAGCCATTCTTCTTTTTTTTATTATTCATTCATGGAATGTGCACTTCACTGGCTGGGCCAGCGTTTATTGCCCATCCCTGGTTGCCCTTGAGAAGGTGGTAGCGAGCTACCTTCTTTAACCACTGCAGTCCCTTTGGTGTAGGTACACCCACAGTGCTAGTTGTTAGGCTTTCTCCCACATCATCACTGACAGAAAGCAAAGCAATTGAATTTGCTAACAAAGCACTGGGGTTTATTTTCAGGGGTGTAGAATTCAAAAGTAGTGAAGTTATGTTACACATGTACAGGACGCTGCTCAGGCCATGCCTTTGAGTGACCCAGTTCTGCTCTCCAAACTATAAAAATGAAATAGAAGCACTGGAGAGAGAAATAAGATTTACAAGAATTGTATCAGAACTGGGAGATTACAGCTATTGGGAATGATTGAACAAATTAAGTCATTTTTCTTTCGAAAAGAGAAAACTTAAAGGTGACTGTAACAATTGTAATCATAAACCATTTCTTACTGTTATGGGGATCATGTGACTGTATAGATGAATCAGCCCTAAGCGCGGGGAACCTTAGGGGCGGAGATTTTTAGCCTTGGCCTTGGAACAAATATGTAGCCTCATCTGGAGTCTGTAAATAAAGTTTACTGTTTCTTATAAGAAACTCGCCCTGCATTCCAAGTTTATTACAATTGGCGACGAGGATAAATAATGCTGGTGCAGCACCTCACCTCGTGACTGTGAGTTTTCCGATATTTTACGGGAAGAAAGAAAAGAAGGATACTCACCTGCAATGCCTCTCTTGGACAGAATTGACCAAATACGACTCATCCATCGAGGACTGGAGTAAACACATTCTACTTTGTAGCTAACAAAATAACAGCAGAGGAGAAACAGAAGGCAATTCCCCTAAATGTCTGTGGGAGCAAAACGTATAAGCTAATCCTTAACTTGACAGCTCCAAACGTGCCAAATTCCAGGCCTTTCACCAAGCTAGTAGACCTCGTGAAGGGACATTTTCAATCTAAACCCTCAGTGATCAGGCAAAAATTCAGGTTTAACTCTTGAGTAAGGGCCCCCAATGAGTCGATTGTACATTGCGAAGTTAAAATAGTTAATGGAGCAGTGTGACTTCAGTGACACTTTAAGTGATATGTTGTGAGATTCTTTGGTTTGCAGTATAAAAAAATAACACCATTCAGCGCCGTTTGCTAGCAGAAACTGAGATAGACCTGAAGCGCGCCATGGAGATAACGCTAGCAATGGAGTGTGCTGAGAGGGAGTCACAGGCTCTGCAGAGTTGTAATATGGTGCCATTCTGCAGCTGGGGCAGGAACCTACTGCCAGGCGTGGCGTGAAGACCAGGGAGACAACTGCGAAGCGGGACACAGTCCGTACCACTAGAAAAATTTAAAAAATACTGAAAGCAGCTCACCAGTAACCCAGAAGTTAAACACTACCATTGTGGGGGAAATCATGCACCCAAAGTCTGTAGATTTACAAAGGCAGAATACCACTAGTGCCACAAAAAAGGGCATGTTGTTAAACAGTGCAAGGCTAAATCAGCCATTCAGACAACAGGTCAAGTTAAATGAAGTGCACAAGATAGATGAGCCAGAAGTTACTGGGGCTGACGTTTATTCCCTACACAATCTGAAGGCCAGGAAGACTGAGCCAATCACTGTTACACTTCAAGTAAATGGAAAGCCTACGCTCATGGAGGTTGACACAGCAGCATCGACAACAGTGCTGGGAGAACACATCTTTAAATACCCCAAAGAAGATACCCAGCCATTGAGTTTGGAGAAAACTGCTGCTCAATGAAAAACATATACAGGAGAAGCAACACAGTTGAAAGGCATCACCTCTGTACCTGTATCATACAGGCAACAGACAACCAATAATTGTTGTAACAGGAGAAGGACCTAATCTTCTGGGCTGTGATTGGTTGAAACAGATCAAACTAAACTGGTCAGAAGTTTTTCAGGTCAGGACAGGAGGAATTCCAGAGTTGCTGAACAAGTATGACAGGGTATTCTGAGATGAGTTGAGGGAAATCAAAGATCTACAAGTTAAAATATATGTGCACATTTCAAGCAAAGAAAATTATTTGGTTCATTGAGTGGGTGCCCAAGGATTGCATCCATTAGAGGAGAATGTCATGGAGCTCAAGTCTTTTTTGGGTGTAGTAAATTATTACGGTCAATTCTTACCTAATCTATTGACAGCGTTAGCCCTTTTGCACTGATTATTGAAAAAGAACCATAGATGGTCCTGGAAGGCACAACAAGAGGAAGCCTTCACAAAAGTTAAGGAGCTTTTACGCTCATCGTGTCTGCTAGTGCACTATGACCTGTCTAAGGAATTGATAATCACTTGTGAGGCATCTGCCTACAGAGTGGAAGCAGTATTGTCACACAAGATGGAGGATGGATCTGAAAGACCAATAGGATATGTATTCAGAACCCTTTCTGCAGCTGAGAAGAGGGTTTATCTATCATTTTTGGAGTAAAGAAGTTCCATTAATATTTGTACAGGCGGCACTTCACCATAGTGTCAGATCACAAACCACTGTTAAAGTTGTTTAGTGAAGAAAAGGTAATCCCACCGATAGACTCTGCTAGAATTCAAAGGTAGGCTTTAACTTTGTCGGCATACAAGTACACGTCTATGTCCCCTCCGGGTATGCATATAGCAAATGCAGATGCCCTCAGTCACCTCCCTTTGCCCAATAGATTACACACATTCCAGTACCTCAAGAGATAGAACTTCTGCTGAATTTCCTGGACTCCTCATCAGTCTGCATGAGACAGATAAAGAATTGGGCAAATCAGGATCCAATTTTAGCAAGAGTCCATGAACATGTATCACATGGATGGTCAAATGCACAAGTCACAGAAGAATAAAACCATCCTTTGTACGTGGATCTGAACTGAGTTGTCAAGATGGTATCTTGTTATGGGGAGCAAGAGACATTATCCCTGTGCAAGGAATGAGCTATTATTGGAAGAACTTCAGAGTGTGCATCCTAATATTTCGAAAATTAAGATGATCGCATAACGTTATATCTGGTGACCAGGTATAGACTGTGAAATAGAAAAAATGGTGAAACACTGTCTCCAATGCCAGCAACAGCAGAAATTGCCCATTTCAGCTTCACTGCATCCATGGGACTGGTCTGGTCGAGCCTGGGTTAGACTACATATAGACTTTGCAGGTCCATTTCCAGGTACCAAGTTTCTGATGATTATCAGTGCACATTCAAAGTGGATGGATGTGTTTGAAGTGATACCTGCAAACATTGAAAAACTGTGCCAGAGTTTCAGTGTTCATGGTTTACCTGAAGTTATTGTGTCAGACAATGGTACAATTTTCACTAGCACTAAATTCTAAATATTTATGAACCTATATGGGATTAAACACATCAGCTCAGCACCGTATCATCCCTCGTCCAATGGATTAGCAGAAAGAGCAGTGCAAACCTTTAAAACAGGCATGAAGAAACTATCAGGGGGAACGGTAGAAATGCACAACTCCTCATGTGACCACTGGTTTGACACTTTCAGAATTGTTAATGAAGCGCCAACTTCATGCAAGATTGAGTCCAGTATCCCCTAATTTAGAGGGGAGGGTGGAGAGAAAACAGAGTAGTCAGAAAGTGATCATGACGCTCACAGTAAAGATTGAGAATTTACTGTGGGAGAGACAGTTTTTGCACGAAATTTTGCAACTGGACCGAGATGGGTCCCTGGTACAGTCGTCTCTGAAACTGGACCTTTATCTTATGAAGTAGAAGTGGAAAACAGGATTGTTAGGAAACATGTGGATCATCTCAGAAGTCAAGAAAATCCTCCGACAACCTATTAATCCACCTGAAATCGAAGTCAAAACTTTGCCCCCTGAGGTGCCAGATCTTCAAAGAATAGACATACCTGATGTCTCTTTTGAACTAAATACTTCTGAACTGTCATTGCTTAAGGATGTCACTGATGCTGCAGTTTCAAGTCGATCCAATAGAAGAACCTCCAGTTGTAGAGTTGTGTTGCTCTACCCGAACCCAAAAACCTCCTCAAAGGCTAAAAGTGGAATCATCCAAGATTTGCATTAAGTGAGGTAGTGGGCGGGTAGAACGACATTTTATCTGCTAGCCGTGATGGCGGGTTTTCACACCATATTGCCCCAAACCCATTGCATTACTTATGCCTTCCCAGGAACCACAGTTTTTTGATAGCGGGCTGGCTCTCATTCGCATACCACAGCATCACCTCGCCACTTCATCAAGCCAGGTGCCATATTTAAAGTCCAGCCACGCTCGGAGCTTCCAACCCAAGACTGCAGCAAAGAAGACATGGCCCCAAAAGGCAAGAAGGCTGCATCCCTCAGGTGGCTTTTGGATGCCGTGGAAGTCTGCTGTGATGTCCTCTACCCCCACTCTGGCTGCAGGAGGGGCAGCAACAATACCACTCTGGCTTGGTAGGCAGTGGCAGTGGTGATCAGTGCCACTGCTGCACAGAAGAGATTGGCCATCCAATGTAGATAAAGGATGAATGATCACATCTGTGTAGCCAGGGTAAGGCAACCATCTCATCACTCTAAACTCACACACTCAAGCCCATCACACGTTCACTGGCATCTCACTCACTGCCAGCTCAAGGGACATCACTACCTATTCTCACACACATACCCTCACATGTCCATCTCCTCCGGAGACTGCCTCTTCAGCCCTCACCATCTTGAGGCCACTTGCACAGATGAACATGTGTCCCCCACATACACCCTGGGTTACCCTCCTTCCCCAGTACAGTCCTCGTCCTGCAGCCTCTTCCCTTGCCTGAGGCCATTTCTGCCCCTTCCCCAAGCAATTCCTAGCCCTGTCGCCATTGAAAAGCTACCCACATATGGCTGATTTGGTAGGTAGAGACCTGCCATGGGCCCCCCTAAAAGTGATGAGGTTCTGTCTATGAAGCCTGGCGCTGGTGACTGCGAATGTTGACTGAAGCAAGGCAGGTAAACAAACCTCGAAGTCCCAAGTGAAGTGCAGCCTGCCAAGTGCCTGTTGCTTATATGGTGTTGTGAAACACATCGGCGTGCTTTCACACCAACGTGGGCGGACGATCCAGCAGGGAGGGATGAGTCTGGCAGGTGGGCCTTATAATGATATGCTGATGTATTAAAATGCGGTTCCCAAGTCCAATGGCGGGAAACGCAGCCCGCCAATGGCAGGCTGAGCGGACGATCGCAAATTGGTTTCACGCCATCCTGAAACCAATCTTGCCACATTGTCCACTCACACCATCGAACACGCCCAACACCAGTGGGCAAGGAAAATCTCAGCCCAAATTTGTAATGGCAAGAGCTATATATAATTGTGTATACTAAGGGTTAAGATGTTTTTGTAACTAAGAGAGTAAAACAAAATCAAAGAGAGAGGAATGTAATAATTGTAAGTTAAACCATTTCTCACTGTTATGGGGATCATGTGACTGTATAGACGAATCAACCCCAAGCACGGGGAATCTTAGGGATGGACCTTTTTAGCCTTGGTCTTGGAACAAGCATGTGGCCTCATCAGAAGTTTACTGTTTCTTATGAGAAACTACCCTTGCATTCCAAGTTTATTACACTGACATGATAGAAGTCTTTAAGTTGGGTCAAAATCCTGGAACCCCTTCCTACAGCACTGTGGGTGCACCTACACTACATGGACTGCAGCAGTTCAAGAAGGCACCTCACCACCACATCCTCAAGGGCAACTAGGGATGGACAATAAATGCTGGCCCAGCCAGCGGAGTCCTCATCCCATGAATGAATTTTTTAAAAATTATGGGAGTTATAGCTAATTTAGTTTAAAAACATTCAGTGAATCCTGAAAGATTACATCATCATGGAGATATGTGAATCTTAATAAGGTTCTCTGGTTTAAATTTATCTGGGTGTCCTACAGCAGAAGAAGAGGCTCCAAAGTGAAAAGGTGATCCTGTTAGCAGCTCCAGGCATTTAGGCCTCAGAGAAGCCCTGGGAGCCATTCAGTGCAACTGAGAGTTGCGGTTTGGACCTCATGAGGTATGCAGAACACAGAGAAGCCCTGGGAGATGTTTCATGCAGTTAGGGCTCTGAGAAATCCTGGGGAGCTGAAAAGGTGGCAGAAAGTCACTGGTTCCATGCTGGGCAGTTAAGGCTCAGAGAAGCCCTGGGAGCCATTTATAGCTTGGTGCAACTGGGACACTGGAGTTCAGAGAAACCCATGGGCAGTGCCAGCTTAGTGAGGTTAGCAGTCTGTGAAAGAGTTGAAAGTGTGCCAGTAATTAGAGGCAGGAGTGAATCCTGTGGAATGCAGTCTTAGGAGAAGAAATTGAACCATTCGGAATGGAGCTGTCATTGAGGTACTCTGACTCGGAGCAGCTTTCAAGGGAATTCAGAGACTAAATCTTCTAAAGTGAAGAGTTGAAATCCCCCATGAAGGACAAAGAATTTTAATGAGAGATTGTGACACATAGTGGTCACCGATGTCTGAGTGAGTTGCTGAGAAGACCATGGGATCTGTTTTGGTTGCATCTGCCATTTACTGTGCAATATGTTGTGTTCAGCTACAGTTTTCCTGTTAATTCATATTTACCTCATGTTAATTCTGGACGTTAGAATATAAGATAGGTATTATAGGTTGTTTCATTTTTCTGACTTTGTATGGCACCATTTATTTTGTTTGTTTAAAACCATGGAATTTTGTGGCTTTATTCTCTAAGCGGATAACTGGGATTTCAAACTTTGCCCACTTTAAACAAAAGGTTACTACTCCCTAACCAGATGGTAAGAGAAACTGCAGGCTCTTGCAGGATTTTGAATCCACAGAAAAATACGGATGTTGGGATTTGTTTGAGGTAAGGCTGATAAAGTATTTATTGTGAATTTTACTACCCTTAATGAAAAAAAGAATGGATTTGTCAGTTGCTATGACCTTTCTGGAGAGGAAAGATTTATCCCTGAGTAATTTGCAACAATTAACCAAGGTTAGATTAATTGCATTAGCAGAAAAGTTGGAGATAAAAGTAGGGGCTAAGAAAGCAGACAAAGTTGAGGTAATAGCAGAGCAATTTGAAATTGGAAGACGGAAAAGTTAATCCAGATAGCAATTCAGTTGAGTTGGCTAGAATTCAATTGCAGATGAAGCAACTTGAAATAGGTAGCGAAAAGCAAAAACTCAAACTCAAAAAAGGAAATGAAAATTGAACTTTAAATAACAAAATAAAGAAAAATGCAAAAGCATGCACTTGAACTCCAAGAGCGAAGTTAGCAAGCGAGGAAAGAGATAAGGAAAGAGACATAGAGCTTCAAACAGAGAAATAAATCATACAATATGAACTGGCTAATGAATAACTTATGTTATGGGGTGAAAGGGTGTCCAATAGTTCAGATGATGAGACCCACTCCAAGCTTTGATCCCGGGTGAATGCACAAAGTTGTGTCCCATGGAGAAGATGGCATCCGTGACCTCATGGATGCATTTGCGGGTAGCGGATTTTGAAATACCACCGAGGTCACCTGTGGAGCTCTGAAAGGAGCCATTGGCATAAAAATTGAGTGTCCTGGTCACTTTCACAGCTGCTGGCGGGATGGCCTTTTAATTATATGCTGATTTATTACAATTAGCTCCCCACTGACGGATGTTGGGAAACATGGCCCACCGTCGGCGGACTGAGTGAACAATCGCAACTTGCCTTCACACCATCGTGAAGCAGGTCATGTCACATTTTCTACACAAGCCACTTATCATGCCTGCCACCAGCAGGCTCAGAAAATTCCGCCCTTTGTTTCTAATGTAAAGGAAGCAGCAATTTTGGCAGATAGGTATGATATATCATATAGGCAGCTAGGGGCAGTAGATCTCCATTTGTAAACCCACAAGGCAGTTGGAGGGATAGAAAAGTCTAGCTTTAGGGAGGAGACAAAAGCCGTTCCAGTCAATGGAAATTATAGTATAGAGAATAAAAGTGAGGTAAAGAAACAAGTATACTTATATTGACTTAAGACAGGGCACATAAAATCAAATTATTGGAAACGGAATGGTAAGCCAGCGGCTGTAATAGGGATGCTTAAGGAGTCTTCAGGAAAGGTTGTACCAGAAAAGGAAATGGGTATTAAGTCAGCAGGACTGTTGCAGGTGATAGGAATTTCCATAGAGTAAGCTGCACCAGAAAGTGAAGATTGTGAGAACCCATTGCACCTAATGTTTTTACTTGGGAATAGATAGGGACGCAAAGGATTATAACGGTTTTATACTTGAAGGGGAAGTTACTCCAATTTTGTCTAAGAAAGAGTTTAGAAAGATTGTTATCCTGAGAGATACTGGTTTGGCTCATAGTTTATTGTTAGCAAATGATTTAGACTTTTCTTCAGAATGTAGAATCAGAATGTGTTAGTACAGGGTATTGATGGGAAGTGCGTGTCTTTCTCATTGCATAAAGTAAATTTAAATTGTGCCTATTGACAAACCTGAGCTCCAGGGAAAATATTGCTTGACTGACAGCTCTGGTGTCTGATATATACTGTCAATTGTACAATGTTTATTTACATAAGATAAAGAGGTTTTAAGAGCTTGCAGTTTTAGCTATTGATACTTTAAAGGGTCTGGATGATTGACACTTTTATTGGGCTGTAGTGAAAAGGAGTTTTTTTTTAAGAAAATGGGAAGTTCTCAATAAATGATTGTTTGTTATGACACAGCAGGTGATATGTGCCAGGCAGTCCCAAATCCACAAGGGAAACTTGGTTCCAAAGTCACAATGGTTTTGCAATTTGTATTTATTATGGGAAGATTGAGCACTGAAATCAGAAGCAATGAGTCCACTAAGACCTTTAGAATTTTAAAGTTTTAAATTAAAATATTTATTAACAAAAGGAAAAGATGTCAAACATATACATAATATTCTAGTTACCTAATACTATAGTAAGTGCTAAAATTCCTACTTACCCTGACTCCCAAACATACCCCCTTGTAGGGCAACAGTCCAAAATGGATTTTAAAACTAGAAAAAACAGGCCAGCACAGTTATCACTTTTAAGGGCTGGATGCAGCAGACTCATGCAGACATGGCTAGAGGCCTTTCTGAAGCTGTTTCTCAAGCTTCTGCTAGATGTCACAGAACCTCTTTCTATAGCTTTTCATTCTCCTGTATATACGTTTTCTCTCTTAATCTGTAAATTCTATTGTCCCATATGTCTTTGGAAATATACTTTCCCATAGTACAAAACTTTTCATGGTGCTAATATTGTCAGTAACCTTTGGGAAAAATAAACAACTGCTTGGCCTAGCTTATCTGACTAAATGTAAATATCCTACTATCTCTTTGAAACTCAAACTGCCCCAATTTATCTAAAAATGCAAATTCTCCTCCCAGCTTACACTCTAAGACTTCAGCCATGTTCAGATGTTTAGCATTTCAAACCCCTCTCTACCTAAATTCTTTTAATACTTCCAAACCTCCAAACCAGCTTTCTCCAAATCAATTAAATCACACACACAAATACAGACACAGACACACACACACACACACACACACACATACACATATAAACTATCCGAACCCCACTATTAACCTACTTCTACAATAAATCACAATAATGTTATGAGAATTATTATACCTTTGTAACATGTTTTATTAACTTTTTCACCCATATTATTGTCTCTATTGTGTTCATTGGCTCGATACAATGTAAAGTATGTGAAGTGGAATGAAAGTGCCATTACATGGCATGGGGAGGGCATGGGGGGCATTAGGGTTGTTTGGGTACATACCTTGGAATAGGGGACATGAGGGGACATATGAGGTGGATGGGAGGGCATACCTTAGCATGGGGGTCATGAAGAGGCATAGCGGGTGGGTGAAGGGGACATGAAGTAGCATGGATGGAGCATGGAGAGTGTGTAAGGGGTGAGGACTGGAGGGCCTTTCTGTTCTTATTATAATTGGGACAAGTTCCAAAGCACCAAGGCCTCTAGGGCTTTTAAACAGCCTGCCTCCATACCTGGCTGCTCTTGTGGCTGCCTCCGAAATTTTCCCTGGTGCTCAGACTTGACTATAGCCCTCACCTGCCCACCCATACCACCACCACCGCACCCCCCCCCACCCCCACTCCCCCCACCACCACCCCCCCCAACCCCCCAACCCCCCGCCAACCCTGGCCCCACCAAAAATTCAAACCTTTATGCGTGGCCTACTGGGAACTCTGTGTCTCCACAGCACAAATGTTAGTCAGGTTGCCTCACTGGGAGCAGCTGATGGTACGTCCAGGAATGTATGGTTAGAATGGCCAATGAGAAGGTGAGAAGTTGGTGGAGGGGGGGGGGGGGGGTGGGCAGGGATTTGCCATGGTTATTGCAATGACTGTGGAGATGTTTATAAAGATAGCCTTCAAAAAATGCACCTTTATATGTTGTTCACTGAAGAATCCTCAGCAGAGCAGGTGCAATGCCTGTCCAGTGTCACAGAGGGTGCCTCGGATGGGGTAGATAAGGCCCTCACAATCATTCACAATTTTATGCCCGTGGCAGATCCCGACTGTAGATCATTTTTTTTTATCCATTCACGGAATGTGGGCTTCGCTGGCTGGGCCAGCATTTATTGCCCATCCCTAGTTGCGCTTGAGAAGATGGTGGTGAGCTGCCTTCTTGAACCGCTGCAGTCCATGTGATGTAGGTATGCCTAGTGCTGTTAGGAAGGGAGTTCCAAGGTTTTGACCCAGTGATAGTGAAGGAATGGCAATATATTTCCAAGTCAGGATGGTGTGTGACTTGGAGGGGAACTTCCAGGTTGTGGTGTTCCCATCTATCTGCTGGCTTTGTCCTTCTAGATAGTAGTGATTGTGGGTGCTGTCTGAGGAACATTTGTGAATTCCTGCAGTGCATCTTATAGATGGTATACATTGCTTCTACTATGCGTTGGTGGAGGAGGGAATGAATGTTTGTAGATATGGTGCCAATCAAGTGGGCTGCTTTGTCCCGGACAGTGTTGAACTTCTTGAGCGTGGTGGGAGCTGCACTCATCCAGGAAGTGGGGGGTATTCCATCACACTCCTGATTTGTGCCTTGTAGGTGGTGAATAGGCTTTGGGGAGTCAGGAGGTGAGTCACTCATCGCACGATTCCTAGCGCCTCTGACCTGCTATTGTAGCCACAGTATTTATATGGCTAGTCCAGTTCATTTCTGGTCAATGGTAACCCCTAGGATGTTGATAATGGGGGATTCAGTGATGGTAATGCGATTGAATGTCAAGGGGCAATGGTTGGATTCTCTCTTGTTGGAGATGGTCATTGCCTGGCATTTGTGTGGCATGAACATTACTTGCCACTTGTCCGCTCAAGCCTGGATATTGTCCAGCTCTTGTTGCATTTGGACACGGACTGCTTCAGTATCTGAGGAGTCACAAATGGTGCTGAACATGATGCAATCGTCAGCGAACATCTCCACTTCTGACCTTATGATGGAAGGAAGCTCATTGATGAAGCATCTGAAGACGATTGGGCCAAGGATACAACCCTGAGGAACTCTTGCAGTGATGTCCTGGAGCTGAGCTGACTGACCTCCAACAATCACAACCATCTTCCTTTGTGCTAGGTATGACTTCAGCCAGGGGAGAGATTCCCCCTGGTCCTCATTGACTCCAGTTTTGCTAGGGCTCCTTGATGCCACACTCAGTCAAATGTGGCCTTGATATCAAGGGCAGTAACTCTCACCTCACCTCAGGAGTTCAGTCCTTTTGTCCATGTTTGAACCAAGGCTGTAATGAGGTCAGGAGCTGAGTGGGTTGGTAATTGGCCAGGTTGAATTTGTCATGCTTTCTATGTACAGGACATACCTGGGCAATTTTCCACATAGCCGGGTAAATGCCAGTGTTGTAGCTGTACTGGAACAACTTGGCCAGGGGCACAGCAAGTTCTGGAGCAATCTTGCAGCACTGTTACCTAAATATTTTCAGGTCCCATATCCTTTGCACTATCCAAAGCCTTCAGCCATTTTTTGATATCACATGAAGTGAATCGAATTGGCTGAAGACTGGCATCAGTGATGCTGGGGACCTCTGGAGGAGGCCGAGATGGATCATCAACTCAGCACTTCTGGCTGAAGATTACAGCAAATGTTTCAGCCTTATCTTTTGCGTTGATGTGCTGGGTTCCCCCATCATTGAGGATGGGGATATTTGTGGAGCCTTCTCCTCCAGTGGGTTGTTTAATTGTTCACCAGCATTCACGACTGGATGTGGCAGGACAGCAGATCTTAGATCAGATTCATTGCTTAGCTCTGTCTATCACTTGCTGTTTGTGCTGTTTGGCACATAAGTCGTCCTGTGTTATAGCTTCACCAGGTTGACACCTTGTTTTTAGGTATGCCTGTGCTGCTCCTGGCATGCCCGCCTGCACTCTTCTTTGAACCAGGGTCGATCCCCTGGCTGGATGGTAACGGTAGAGTGGGGGATATGCCAGGCCATGAGGTTACAGATTGTGTTCGAGTACAATTCTGCTGCTGCTGATGGTCCATAGCGCCTCATGGATGCCCAGTCTTGAGTTGTTAGATCTGTTCGAAATCCATCGCTTTGAGCACGGTGGTAGTGCCACACAACACGACACAGTGTGAACTGGTCACAGTGTCCCTATGGAACGTCTGTCTGTCAGTATGGTTGGGGCACATGGGTCTGGTTTTCCACTCTGACCTTCATGATGCTCCTCTGTTGCCCCTCCTTTTCCTTCCTCCAGAGAACACAAGTAGAGCAGGAATGAAATTGGGAAATAATCTATGCCAATTTTATAAAGGTATTCATAATGCTGCAGTACCAGAATAGATACTACAATATATGTCAGCTGTGGCTCAGTAGTAGCACACTCGCACTGAGCACAAAATCTAATCTGACACCCCAGTACAGTACTGAGGGAGAGCTGCAATGTCAGAGGCACCATCTTATGGATGAAATGCTAAACCGAGGTCCACTCTGCCCTCTCAGGTGTATGGAACTGATACCATGGCACATTTTGAAGAATCACAGAATTGTTACGGTGTAGAAGGAGGCCATTTGGCCCATCATGTCTGCACCAGCTCTTTGAGCATTTTAACTTAGTGCCAATCTCCTGCCCTCCCTCTGTAACCCTGCACATTGTTTCTATTTAAATTATCATCTCTTGCATGCCTCAGTTGAACCTGCCTCCACCACACTCCTAGGTAGTGTATTCAAAACTCTAGCTACTCGCTGTATGAAGAAGTTTTTTCTCACCTCATATAGTTCCTTTTGCAAAACACTTTAAAACTATGCCCATTGGTTCTCGATCTGTTTACGAGCGGGAACAGTTTCTCCCTATCTTCTTTGACCAGACACCTCATGATTTTGAAAACTATCAAATCTCCTTTTAGCCTTCTCCTCTCCAAGGAAAACAGTCCCAACTTCTCCAATCTTTCCTCATAACTGAAGTGTCTCATCCCTGGAACCAATCTCATAAACCCTTTCTTCACTTTCTCCAATGTGTTCACATCCTTTCTATAGTGTGGTGCCCAGAACTGTACACAATACAGCTGAGATCTAACAAATGTTTTATATAAGTTTATCATAACCTCCCTGCTCCTGTTCTCTATGCCCATATTAATGAGGCCTAGAATCCTGTATGCTTTAGAAACAGCTCTCTCTACCTGTCCTGCCACCTTTACTGACTTATGTGCATGTACACCCAGCCCTCTCTGGTCCTGCACACCCTTGAGAATAGTACCGTTTAATTTATATTGTCTTTCCATGTTCTTTGTACCAAAGTGCATCACCTCACACTTCTTCATATTGAACTTCATCTGCAACCTATCTGCCCACCCCACCAATATGTCAATGTCTTTTTGAAGTTCTACATTGTCCTCCTCACTGTTTACAACTTTTGCAAGTTTTGTGTCATCTGCAAACTTTGAAATTGTCCCCTGCACACCAAGGTCTAGCTCATTAATATATATCAGGAAAATCAAGGGTCTCCAAACCAGCCCTGGGGAATTCCACTACAACCCTTCTTCCAGCCCGAAAAATACCCATTAACCATTACTCTCTGTTTCCTATCCCTCAGCCAATTTTGTATCCATGTTGCTATGGTCCCTTTTATTCCATGACCTATAACTTTCCTCATAAGTCTGTTGTGTGGCACTGTATTGAATGCCTTTTGGAAGTCCATGTACACCATATCAATGGCCTTGCCCTCATCAACCATCTCTGTTACCTCTTCAAAAAACTCCAACAAGTTAGTTAGGCATGATTTTCCTTTAACAAATCCATGCTGACTCATGCAAATCAATCTACATTTTTCCATGTGACTATTAATTCTATCCCAAATAATTGTCTCTAGAATTTTCCTCACCACTGAAGTTAAACTGACTGGTCTATAATTGCAGGGCAGATTTTTACAACCTTTATCAAACAAGGATGTAATGTTTGCAATTCTCCAGTCCTCTGGCACCTCCCCCAAATCCAGGGAACATTGAAAGATTATTGCCAGTGCCTCTGCAAATTCCACTCTCACTTCTTTCAATATTCTTGGATGCATCTCATCTGGTCCTGGTGCCCTACCAACTTTAAATACTGACAGCATATCCAATACCTCCTCCTTATCAATTTTAAACACTTCTAGTGACTCTTCTGTCACCATGGCTTGGGCTGCATATGCCTCGTAGGTAAAGACAGATGCAAAGTATTCATATAACACCTCAGCCATGCCTCTTGCCTCTATGCGTAAACCCTTTTTTAGTTCCTAATTGGCCCTATTCCTCCTTTTACCGCTTTTTTACTATTGATGTGCTTATAGAATACTTTGAGATTTCCTTTTATGTTAGCTGCCAGTCTTTTCTCATAATCCCTCTTTGCTTCTCGTATTTGCTTTTTCACATCCCATCTGAACCTTCTGTATACAGCTTGGTTCTCAATTGTATTTGCTACCTGACACCGGTCGTAAGCACACTTTTACTTCTTTAACTTAATTTCTATCTCCTTTATCAGCCAGGGAGCTCTGGAATTGTTTGTCCTACCTTTCCCTTTTGAGCGAACATACTTTGACCATGCCCAAACCATCTCCTCTTTGAAGGTACTTCAAAAGAGAACTAAGGAGTTTTGCCCAATGTCCTGGCCAATGTTTATCCTTGAACCAACATAATTAAAACCAAATTATCTGATCATTCTTGCATTGCTGTTTATGCTTTCGGCCACGCTTCATACATTATAGAAGTACTTAATTGATTGTGAAGCACTTATAGAGCCATTCATGAAACAGAAAGAGGCCATTCATCCCATCAAGTACATACCGGATCCCCATGGAGCAATCCAATCAGCCCCACTTCCCTGTTTGATCTCCATAGCCCTGCAGGTTTTTGCCCATCAAGTACCCCTCCAACTTCATTTGAGATTATTATTTGTCTCTGCTTCTCCTGCCCTCACTGGCTGCGAGTTCCAGGTCATTATCATTCACTGCATAAAAAAAGGTCTTCTTCAAATCCTCCCTGTATCTCTTGCCCAAAACCTTAAATCTGTGTCTCCTAACCTTGCACCACCAACTAATGGGAAGAGTTTTTCCTTGCCTACCTTATCTAAGCCAGTCATAATCTTGTACACCTCCATCAAATCTCCCTTCAATATCTTTGGCTCCAAAGAGAACAACACCAGCTTCTCCAACCTAATCTTGAATCACCCAAACTATTCTGGTAAATCTCTCTGCACCCTTTTAAGGACCTTCATATCTTTCCTAAAGTGTCATTATCAAAACCATACAGTACTCTAGTTGGGGCCTAAACAGAGCTTTATATAAGTTCAGCATAACGTACCTACTTTTGGACTTAATGCCTCTTTATGAAGCCTAAGACCCCATATGCTCTGCTAACTACTCTCTCAATGTTTTCTGCCATCTTCAAACATCAATGCACATGCACCCCCAGGTCCCTTGTTGGCCAGATAAAATGCAAGTTCAAAAATCGCTGATAAATTAAATGTTTTAAACAACAACAAGCTCCTAAATCTGCTGCAACTAGACTAATTTGGCATGGATAAGGAATCAAGTCTGGGATCATTCTGCTCTGTACATTCCAGTGTCATACCACACATATAGATACAGGGCTATGAGGATTTTTGATGTGCTTCAATCTGCAAGACTTGGCAATCCAGAAGAGCATTTGGGTGCAAATTTCAGACAAAGGGGTTTGTGCTGTAGCGATGAAAGGTTAGATGAATGGCCTCCCTCTGTGCCTTAAGTGACTCTATGACTCCAAGACAATATGATAATCTGTATTAGGAGAAATAACCTGGTGAATGACCAGCTAATTTGAAATTGGTTTAATTAAAAGGCAGCTTTCCTGATATGGCATCTGTGATGAGCAGAAAATGAGTGGCACCACCAGCCAAACAAGAGCCATTACAAATGATGGCTGTAATCCAAATCTACACCCCATTGTTAACTTACAATTAAAATTCATGCTCAAATTTCCATAATGTAATGTACCAGGATGAATTTGGACAAGTTGGGGAAGAAATGGTGCTCTGCAGCGCCTGGTGTTTAGGCTCCATGCCTAAACGTTTGAAAATGGAGTCCAAGATGCATCCAAATGCTTCCTGAGTATTGTACCGGACACCAGCTTGTTAGATACACATGTTCCTGACAACTGCCAGCAGCATGAAGAGCAGGCAGTGCCACCCATCAGGGTGCAATGCCAGCAGTGCCATTTTTGAACACCAGACTCCTGCCTATGCCCAGTCTTAACCTTACACAGCTGAATATGATATGAACAGTGCTACTTAAAGACACCTTGAACTAGTTAAAAATTAGTTACAGGATTATTTTTTTGTCTGCTGTAATTGTATGTCTTTTGTAGCTTTCTTATACGTGCTTAAAGTTTGAATCATTTACAGGGAATGGATTGGCTTGTGCTGAAATGTTTTTTGTTCAATGGTGAAATGGTTATGGTGAAATAATTTCCTCCCCAACATGAGTGGCCTGGTGGTGCTTCCTCTTGGAAATGCAGATTGGGAGAATGATGAGAGGCCAGGCAGAACTGGACAAGCTTTCAGAAGAGGGAGGAGGAGAGGGGGGAAATGAGCTCTCAGCAATAAGCTATTGCTACTGAGGGCCTATAGATAGTGATTCACTTACTTTAACTTTAAGTGAGGACCAATGCTTCAGAAACCTTCATTTTACTAAAGAGATCGAGACCGAAGTCTGCACTGCAACTGCAACCCCCAAAGCAGTCCAAGGACTGCATTTTCTCTGGCTCTCAAGGTGACCAGGGCTCTTAGGTTTTATGCATCTGGCGGCTTCCAGGCTGCTACCTGAAATATAAGCACCATCTCACAGTTTGCAGTGCACTGTTGAATGAAGGAGACCATGGACTACACACTGGGCAGAATCGTCCACTCCCATTTGTAGCGGGTGTCATAGCGGCTGGGAGCAGAGAATGTCAGGAGTTTGCAAAAATTAGTTTTACATTGTCGTAAAACCAGTTTGCGATTGCCTGCTCCACTGCCAGTGGTGGGCTGCGTATCCTGCTGCCGCATGTCGGGAACCTCATTTCAATATTTTAGCATCTCATAATAAGCCCTGCTTGCTGGAATCATCTCCCCACGCTGGATCATGCTGTTACATCAGCGGGATTACACACCAACATGTTTTACAATCATACATGAGCAACTTGCACCTGGTGAGCTGCACTTTGCTCAGGATTTTGAGGTTTGTGCGCCTACCTTGCTTCGGGCAGCACATGCAGTCATTGGCGCCAGACTTTGCAGGTAGCACCACATCACTTTTAGGGGGGCTCACGGGCAGCTGTAAGGCGGGGGTGGCTTTTCAATGGCTGCAGGGCTAAGGCTTGCTTGGGGAAGAAGGAGAAGTGGCCTCAGGCAAGGGAAGGTGTTGCAGGCCAAGAGCAGTGCTGGGAAAGGAGGGTATCGCAGCGTGAATGTGGAGCACATGTTGATCTGTGCAATTGGCTTCAAGAGGGCTGAGGAGGCGAGGCCTGAGGAGGCAGTCTCCAGAGCAGATGAAGTCAGATGAAGGTGTGAAGGCGTGTGTGAGAGAGTGAGTGGTGATATCCCTTGAGCTGGCAGTGAGTGAGATGCCAGTGATTGTGTGATGGGCTTGTGTGTATGTGAGTTTAGAGTGATAAGATGGTTGCCTTATCCCGGTGGCCCGGATGAGATCATTCGTCCTCTGTCTGCATTGGATGGCCAAACTCTTCAGTGCAGCATTGGCACTGACCACCACTGCCATCGCCTACCAAGCTGGAGTGGTGAGATTGCTGGACCTCTTGTGGCCAGACTGGGGTTGGAGGACATCACGGCGGGCCTCCAAGAGGCATCCCAGTCAATGAAACTGAAGTCTTTTTGGTTTTGAGGGCCAAGTCTTCACTGGAACAATCCTGGGCTGCAAGCACTGAGAACTGTATGCGTGGCTGCAGTTTAAATATGACACCCGGAGTGAAGAAACAGTGAGGTAATGGCATGGCGGTGATTCAGAGGCCGGCCGCCAGCGAATCAGCGTGTTTCCTGGGGTTGCATAATAATGGGGCTGGCAGCGGATGATATGAAGCAAAGGCCTGCCATTGTAACCAGTGGGTAAAACAGATTATTTCACATGAGTTACTGCACTTAGTGCAATTCTGGGACAATTCTGCCCAGGGATTCAGCTTCATCACATTCCCTCCTGCCAAGCAGGCAGTGCAAATACATGGTTTTGTAGATTGTAAGTTTCCCCGTACTTCAGTGTATCATTGACTGCACACAAATCACCTTGTTTGTGCCTCACCTTCCAACCCGCAACCTCTACCACCTAGAAGGACAACGGCAGCAAATGCATGGGAACACCAGCGCCTGCAAGTTCCCCTCCAAGCCACACATGATCCTGACTTGGAAATATATTGCAGTTTCTTCACTGTCTCTGGGTCAAAATCCTGGAACTCCCTCCTTAACAGCATTGTGGGTGCACCTACACCACATGGACTGCAGCGGCTCAAGTAGGCAGCTCACCAGCACCTTCTCAAGGGCAAATAGGGAAGGGCAATAAATGCTGGCCTAGTCAAAGGCTGGCTATTGGCTGACAAATTCTATCCACACATGCCATGCCTCACAGCTCAGGCACACATGCATAGCAAGCCTACAATGAGAGCCATGCTGCCACAAGGAACATTCTAGAGCAAACCATCAGCATCCTCAAGCTTAGCTTCCACTGCCTGGAGTTCTCTAGAGGAACTCTGTCGATATCAGCTGAATGGGTATTGAGATCTGTGGTTGCACAGCCTGGCCACCATGTGTGAACAGCTCCGTCACCACCTATCAGGTCAGAAGCTGAGGAATTGGACTATGAGGAAGTGGAAGTGGAAGGGGAGGACAGGATAGGGAAGAAGAGTGTAATCTTGAGTAGGTCTAGGCTTAGAAAGCCCAGCTTCAGACTTCAGCATCTCAGATCGGGTTGCAGCAGTCTGAGCTGGCTCACTGCTAGGAACCGGCAAGAGCACAGACTGGGTGGCAGGGGTGTGAGCATGAACCCTGTCATCCTGAGAGAGGAAAGCAATTTTGTGCCCTATGGAGCTACTGCCACTTTCCCAGAGCAGCGCCTCATCAATCCCACTGATCTGAAGGAGAACAGATTGATGGATGGCTGTGATGCCCTGAAAACTGCTTCAAACAGTGGATTGCAGGACCATGGTTAAGGCAATCTGAGCTTCCACTGCAGCACTTAGACCATTGATGGAAGTTGATTGTATTGCAATGGACGCCATCAGTTGCTACATCACGGTGGGTTCCAAAGGTGTTCTGATGGAGGTGGCCACCAGGTTCATATTGGAATGGATGTGCTCCAAAATCTGTGCAATAGTTTGTGCCAAGTTGGTGCCGGTCTCCTGCGTGTCCCCTGACATTGAGCACAAGCTTTCTGGCAGGATGGCAGCATACCAGGCCTTTGGCTGTGTACATAGTCCTCTGCTTAACGTTACCCGTGACAATAAATTGTCATGTGGCAATGCAGAACATGACATTCTCATTGCTTGCAGTAAATAAACATACCTGATATTTGTTTGATTTCAAAATTTCTTCAGTGTTCTCACCTAATACAATAGGCCTCTTTACTGTAATTGTGTGGGTTAATATGAGGCATGTATCTAACAAGGTCTGTGCTTGGTAGTGTCAGCTGTGGTGCAGTTGGTAGCACTCTCACTCTCACTTCTAAGCCAGGACTTGAGTACAAAAATCAAGACTTACACTCTAGTATAGTGCTGACTACATGCTGCACTGTTGGAGATGCTTTCTTTCAGAAGAAGCATTAACCTGAGGCCTCATCTGCCTACCAGGGTGAATGTAAAAGGTTGCATGACACTATTTCGAAGAAGAGCAGGGGAGTTATTCTTGGTATCCTGGCCAATATTTATCCCTCAATCAACATCACAAAAATAAATTATCTGATCATTTGCGCATTGCTGTTTGTGGGAGTTTGCTAAGTGCAAATTGGCTGCCATGTTTACTACATTACAACAGTTAATACGCTTCAAAAATACTTAACTGGCTGTAAAGTGCTTTGTGATGTGTGGTCGTGAAAAACGCTATATAAATGCAAAGCCTTTCTTTTCTTTTCTGCTATCTTGGAAGCTAATGATAGTTGGGCTTAGCCTTGTGGTTGAATAGTCTGACATTCACTTGAGTCTAGCAAAACAATGTCATGGAGTCTCAGCTGTAAAAGTTTATAGGCTCACATGGGAGGTATGTATATTGTGGAATCCATACAGCATTTCCCCTGGGGTTACTATTAGGGAAATACTTGGGCAAATATGAAGTGCTCACAGTTTTCCTTTGTTACTTCATTTAAGCATCTTCACCGAGTCTGTACTATGTGACCATAATGGCCTGAGGCACATTGTGAACTTTGAAAGTGCAAAATTTAGAGCTGTCAAATTTACTCTCTGGGAAAAAGGAAGTAATAGCTTTCCAAAAGAGATTGTCAATGGATGTAATGAGCCAATTAGCAGCAAATGGGAATAAAATGATGGAAATGCATTAGAGCTCAGAGCAGGCAATCAGTGAAACCAACAGACCCCATTATTTTTGGCATGAGGTAGTCACTGGCTGGTTTGCTCCAGACAAGAAATCTGCCCACCATCCTCATGATAAGAAAGAGGTTGAAAATTATCCAATTATTCATTAGGGAATAGCGATGGGAGAAGCTGTAGTTGGTTGACTTTTTAGAAAAACTGCTTATGTTTTGAGGCCTATAAAGCCTTATGGGAAAATCTTATAACTACAGTTTTAGAACAGCCTTATTGTACTTCAGCTATAAACTCGGGCCTAAGATTTTACTGTTGTAGGCTTCAGTGACTTAGAATCTGGGGCTGACCCACTGGCTGTGAAAAAGGGGTAGCAATACGCCTGTAACGTTAATAAATCGCACCACAACAGTGAATTGTTATTTATTTGTTTTACAACGAAAACAATGCAATGGTTACATATTTGCCGAGTAACATTGTGAGAACAAAGATGGATCAAATTTGATGTGAAGAATTGTGAAGTACCGCACATAAGGAAAAATGGCCTCCAAAAATTATATTGAAATAGTTAAGGATGAAGTGGAAAGAATCTCAGCTTTCCGAGCAAAATAAGCTCCTTTTTTTGCTGCCACACACTTTATCATTGTGATGTCTCGCTATTTGTACCCAATGCTGTTCAGGCTTCTTTCACTTGTTGTACAAATCTCTCTTTCTCTGTCTATTCTTTCTCTGTGAGTCTCTCTATCTTTCTCCATGGCTCTAACACATGTTCTTTATTGAGCTACAACGTATCTCTCCATTATGTATTTTAAACCCCAAGATATGGAGCCAAGACGGCAGCCACTACATATCAGACCGGCTTTTGCAGTCAGCAGCAACATTCCACTGACATCAAGTGAATCTCCAAGTGAACCCACTGCGACCTGGAATTTCAGCTGCCTTGAGGGAGGACTCCCTTCCAGCGAAGGTTGCAACGAGGTCCAGCATCGCAGGGTGGCTTGGGCACACGGCAGGATGTTGTGAACATGGCTTATGGTCACTGCACCACCAAAGCTGAATAAGAAAGGCCGCTGCAATAAAATAGCGTTGGAAGATCCCATTAAAAAAGATGTTGGAAAATCACATTTTTAAGAAACATAAATTAAAATACAAACATATCTTTGCAAAGCACAATAATTTTGATCAGACAAAAATTTGAGAAATCATGCTAAAAAGTCATAGATATTATTTTTTCAACAAGATTTAGTAGATTTTTGAAAGATTTCAAGTCAAGAAATGTTTAAATAATCAGTCCATTTTAACTTCAAAAATGGCATGGCCTCATTAAGTATTTGTGAATTGAAAGAAGACCCCTCATGCCTAATAGTACAGGTGTAAAATTTGAAAATGTCATTACTTCAAAATTAGTGAACAATTAATGGCAAATTCATACTGGTTCCTTACTAGGAGATTGTAGTAGCTCAGAGGTAGCATTGTTTGTTGTCCCAATGCAATTTTCAGACTAACCACTATAGCGTGCATGCATGCACTCCAGATATTGTGAGGTCTCTCCAATGATCAGTAGTAGTTAAAGCTGAACCAGTCACTGCTACTGGCACTGCATAATCCAATCTATTGAATTGGAGGTAGATAGCAGGTTCAAATGGACAGAGAAAGTGATGCACTGGCAGCTCAGACTGGAAAAGGAAGGTTGATTTGGGAGGAAGCTATGGGCCAGGCCTGGATTTGGTACATGGGAAGCATCAGACAAAGGGAGCTGAGAAGAGAGAGGTCTGCTGGGGAGGACTGCGAGGAGGAGTCTGAAATACATTAGGGATGGGCAGCCATTGGGAGAAGATGTGGCTCTCAAGAGCAGGAACAGAGATCAGGGTCACTAAAAGAGTTCAAAGCATCTGAAGACTAGGGGAAAAGAGGCTGCAACAACCAAGAGAAGGATAGATAACCCCTTTTTTTAACAGCTGTCAAAATCTTGCATTGTTGAGAAGAGTATCAACCTTTCGTTAATTAATAAAACACTTTCAGCTTGGAGTTTCAGGAGCCAGAGAGTTATCATGTTAGGTGGGAACAGAGAGTGAGGCTGAGGCCAGTAGGCATTACTAGGAACATATGGTTGGGGATGGGGTGGGAGGATGTTAGCAGTGGACAAATGACAAACAGCTTTCTGCACCACTGACCACATTCTCAAGTGTTGAGAAACATTAAAGAGGATTGAAATGAACTGACCACAAGTCAACTAAGTGGATCCATTCTAAAACTTTTGTGGGAAGGCCAAGGTTCAAAGATCCCAACTCTGTAACAAAGTAACATGCCAGAACAAAGCTCCAGAGGGAAAGGAAACCTGTCTCAGGGAAAGTTATCTGACAGTTTTATAAATGAGATGGGTATGTTTTACATTTTGTTCTGAAATTTTGATATAGGAAGTGACTTGACTGGGCAATTAACAAGTAAGGTTAGTAACAATGGTCGTTCAAATAAGTGCTTCTGTTTTGCCAGCATTATTAGTTGTATTTGCTTGCTTGTATTTCGTGAATGGAGTTCTTTTTAAAGCAAGTTCTCCTTTTATACATTGTGACCCCAAAATTTCTGAGCACAGGTCAGCTCTCTTGCATCATAAGTGGTATGGAAGAGTGGGAATCTGGGGTGGGACCCACTTTACCTCTTTTTATTACTGAAGAGAGAAATTCTGTTTCTTGTATTCTCCTACTCCCTCTCACCACCACCTCTCACCCCAGCTGCTGACATCATTAGGGGAGGCAAGACTGCTTGGGTGATGTTACCCATAAGAACGTCACTAGCGTTGACCCTTTTGGCCCCAATCTATGGTTCACCAGCATGAAGCAGACACAATAACACTCCAAAAACAAATGCTGCCAGAAATAAGGCCTGAAATATTGATTCATATATTTCAACTATTAAATTTTCTATTTTCGAAAAAAAACTTGCAATTCTTTGCCCAGCTTAGTTGAGTTCCATTATCAGAGAAACATTGGGTCACAGTGTCATTATGGCACAGAAAGAACTAGCCACTCGGTCCATCCATTCCAGACTGGTCTCTGTAAAACAATCCAGTCAGTCCCATTATCCCCACACTATCCCCATAGTCCTGCAACTTTATTTCCCTCAAGTAGCCAGCTTTGTTTTTATTCATTCATGGGATGTGGGCTTCACAAGCTGGGCCAGCATTTATTGCCCATCTCTAAATGCCCTTGAGAAGGTGGTGCTGAGCTGCCTTCTTGAACTGTTGCAATCCAAGTGGTGTAGGTACATCCACAGTGCTGTTAGGAAGGGAGTTCCAGGGCTTTGACCCAGTGACAGTGAAGGAACGGCGATCTATTTCAAAGTCAGCATGGTGAGTGATTTGGAGGGGAACTTCCAGGTGGTGGTGTTCCCAACTATTCGCTGTCCTTGTCCTTCTAAATGGTAGTGGTCGTGGGTTTGGAAGGTGCTGTCTAAGGAGCCTTGGTAAATTCCTGCAGTGCATCTTGTAGATGGTACACACTGCTGCCGCTGTGCATTGATGATGGAGGGAGTGAATGTTTGTGGAGTGGTGGCAATCAAGCAGGCTGCTTTGTCCTGGATGGTCTCAAGCTTCTCAAATGTTGTGGGAGCTGCTCTCAACAAGGCAACTGGGGAGTATTCCATCACACTCCTGACTTGTGCCTTGTAGATGGTGGACAGGCTTTGGGGAGTCAGGAGGTGATGACATCACAGGATTTCTAGCTACTGACCTGCTCTTGTAGCCACAGTATTTCTATGGCAAGCCCAGCTCAGTTTCTGGTCAATGGTAAGCCCCAGGATGTTGATAGTGGGGGATTCAGTGATTGTAATGTCATTGAACATCAAGCAGCGATGGTTAGCGTGGTAATTTAAGGTGCAATACACCTTTAAGAGAGTGTGAGCAGATTGACCATGTGACTGTATTACCCAATTGCTGTGTAGCGTGGGCTACAATGTTAGTCAGTAGGTTAGAATAGGGCCTGGTCTGAGAAGCACACATGTTTTAGTGCTCTGTTACTTGTGTAAATAAACAGCATGTGCTTCATCTTGCATTGGTCTCTGCATCTGCAGTATATTGTTTACAAATTCACTCACCAGTAGATAGGTGTGCAACCTATATGTTCGCTGAGCAAAGCAACCTGACAGAAGGAACATAACAACTGGCGATGAGGCAAAACACAACCAGTCAACGACACCAAGGAAAGCCGCAGAAATTAAACAGAAGTAAATCAGCCATGCCTTGCAAGGCAATTGTAAGTACAGCCTTCATCATAGTCATTGAAGTTATGTCCCTCCAATATGCCACAGTTTGACCATATCGCACCGTTTGATCAGACCGTTGATGACTGGTCACATTATAATTGTTCTTTTTGGCCAAAGACATACTGGGGGAGGAGAAGTGGTGAGCGATCCTCTTATCAACGTGTGGCAGTAAAACATACGGCCTAATTTGTATTCTAACAGCACAAAACACCCCAGATTCCAACAGCTTTGATGAGTTGGTAAATCTTGTGAAAAGCCACTTTCAGCTGAAATCCTCTTTAACAACGCAGCGTTTTAAATTCAATTTGAGGCGTGGCGCCCCTGGAGAGACAGTCGCTTGCTACGTAGCAGCCTTAAAACAACTGACAGAGCACTGAGAGTTTGGGACATCGATTAACGGCATGTTAAGATGCCGATTGGTATGTGGGATTAATGAAGACGCCATTCAAAAAAGGTCGTTATTAGAAATGAACTTAGACTCAGCAAGGTGCTGGAGTTGGTGCTCACAATGGAAAGTGCAGTCAGGGATTCAGAAGAAATCAAGGGAGCACAAAATGATGCCGTCCTTCGCATCAGGAGGGAAGCACTGGTTCCGCTGAGCTCTTTAACAGACCATTAACAGACCAATGAAAAACAATGGTTTAACTGAGAACGTTCACAATAATAACGGCAGAAATGGAACCAGACAGCCTGCAAGTGAACGACAAATTAAAAGGATCGCGAGTGTTTTGCCTGCCATCATAATGGGCACATCTTGCGATAGCGTAAAGACATATTAAAACAAAACTTTAAACAAAAAATTAGAAATCACGAAATCCACATAATAGGGGAACCAGAAGAAACAGAGTCAGATATTCGCTCATTACAAAACTTAAAAATGGTTAAAACAGATCCAATTTACATGACAGTGAAAGTCAACGGGAAACCCTTCCGAATGAGGTGGATACAGGCGCATCCAGAACAGTTATAGGGGAACACACGTTTAAGTGTCTGAATGGAGGAGACAACTCTTAAATCTGGAAAATTTAGGCGCTAAATTAAAGTGTATACTGGTGAAGACATACGAGTAAGAGGTTTATGCAAGGTTCTAGTACAGTATGGAAATCAGTCTGTTAATTTACCCCTGATAATGGTATCAGGGGAGGGTCAAAGGCTACTTGGTCAGAAATAAAGTTGGAGTGAACCGAGATTTTTCAACTCAGAATGAAGCATCTGCAAGAACTATTACAGAAATATGCCTCCATTTTCAGGGAAGAGCTTGGGAAGATTCAGGGGTTGCAAGCTAAAATCCACGTGGATCCTGGGAAAACCCTCAGATTCTTGATGGCGAAACCAGTACTCTATGCATTAAGAGAAAAAGTTGATGTCGAATTGGACAGCTTGGAAAGGTTGGGAGTCTTACAACCTGTACAATCTTCTCAATGGGCAGTGCCCATAGTTCCAGCACTAAAGCCTGACCAGAGTGTGCGAATATACGAAGACCACAAGTTGGCTGTTGACAAAGTGGCCAGACTTGACAGGCATCCTACACTGAAAATTAATGTATTATACTCCAAGCTGGCAGGGGGAATCACATATATGAAACTTGACATGAGCTACACTTACCAGCAAGTCAAGTTAGAAAACGTCTCTCGGAATTTTGTGACTATCAACACGCATAGGGGGTTATACCAATATACCAGGTTACCCTTCAGCGTCTCATCGGCTTGTGGCGTTTTCCAACGGACTATGGAAATATTACTTCAAGGTCTGCCCCATGTGGTGGTTTATCTCGATGATGTCCTAGTACAGGACTACCTGATGAAGAGCACCTGGCTAACCTGGAAGCATTTCTCACAAGCCGGAGTACATTTGAAAAGAGAAAAATGTACCTTCCAAGCAAAAGTAGCGAATTACCTGAGTCATAAGGTCGACTCGCAGGGCCTTCACGCAATAGAAGACAAGGTGAGAGCAACTCGTGAGGAGCCAGCACTGAAAAACACCATAGAACTCAAGTCCTTCCTGGGAATGGTTAACTATTATGGCTGTTTTCTCCCAAATTTGTCGACAGTACTGGGTCCATTAAACAGGTTACTCAAGAAAATCCACAGGTGGACTTGGCAAGCTCCACAATAACAGGCTTTTATGACAGTAAAGCTTCATTCATCGGCCCTGATGATACACTTTGACTCAAAGAAAGAATTAATTTTGACCTGCAATGCACCCCCTAACAGAGCAAAAGCAGTACTCTCCCACAGGAAGGCAGGTGGTTCCGAACGGCCCATTGGTTACATCCCAAGAACACTCAGTGTTGAAGAATGAAGGAATGAAGACACTCACAAATAGAGAAAGAAGGCTTATCCATTTGTCATGAAGTTCCACCAATACACCCATGGTCACCATTTATCATTGTATCTGATCACAAGCCACTATTAAGCTTGTTCAGGGAAGATAAGACAAATACCCCCAATTGTCTCTCTGCACATGCAAAGATGAGCATTGGTTCTAGCTGCTTACGGATATACTTTTCTCCACTAGCCAGGAAGCCAGATTGCAAATGCCGATGCACTGAACCAATTACTTCTAAACGACAGCAATGTGAACGTCCCAATTCCTCCAGAACTTGTTTTGTTATGAAACTTTCTGGATTCATCATAAGTACCTGCCAAACAAATAAGAGAGTGGACAAGCCACAATCCAGTTTTAGCTCATGTCAGGGAACAAGTCTTACGAGGATGGTCTAACGTGCCAAAGCCTGACGAAATGAAATCCTATCTTAATAGGAGATACAAGCTCACCTGCCAGGATAGCATCTTACTGTGGGGAGCGAGAATCATTGTGCCTCCAAGAGGAAGACTGTCATTATTGACCAAATTGCATAGTGCTCACCCCGGCATCTCCAGACTGAAAATGTTGACGCGCAGCTACTTATTGTGGCCAGGGATGGACACAGAAATCGAAAACTTAGTCAAGAGCTGCATACAGTGCCAACAGGTACAGAAATTGCCCCCCTTCTGCTTCACTGCATCCCTGGGAATGGCCAAGAAGGCCATGGGTCCGCCTCCACGTGGACTATTTGAGGCCTTTTTTGGTCACAATGTTCCTCTTAATTATAGACGCTCACTCGAAGTGAATGGATGTATACGAGATGAGACCACCAACATCTGACCCCAAAATAGCCAAATTGCGTAAGAGTTTTGCAATACACAGGTTACCAGAGATAATAGCATCTGATAATGGAACGGCATTCGCCAGCGGGGAATTACAAAGAGCCAAAAGTCTCAATGGCATAACACATGTTAAGACCTTGTCATACCACCCTGCATCCAATGGTTTAGCCAAGAGGGCAGTACAGACCTTCAAGTCCGGAATTAAAAAACTGGATGGAGACTCTATTGCAACTAAACTATCACATTTCTTACTCACCTATAGGACTACTCCACACATGACCACCAGTATTGCCCCTGCGAAGTTATTGATGAAGTGACGCCTCAGAATACGTTTGAGCCTCATGAGACTGAATTTTGGGGGGAGGGTAGAGAGAAGTCAGGAGGCCCAGAAAATTGGACATGATTACCACAGTCATGAAAAACACTTCACTGTTGGAGATACAGTTTTTGCAAAGAACTTTGGCGATGGGCCCAAATGGCTATCAGGTGAAGTTAATGCAGCGACAGGACCCCTTTCCTATTACATCTCAGTTGAAGGTTGAATAATTAGGAGGCTCGTAGATCACCTCAGGAAAAGGGAAACCGATCTACAAGAAAGAATGCACCGAGGATTCCCATTGAAGTCTACACCACTTGTGGAAGGTACTCCAATTGTTTTGGAAGTGCCTGTAGGATCCGTTGAGCCTGAGAGAGTCAACAGAACAAACTTACAAGTTCCTACTGGAGACCCTGGTGGACAGATAACTCCTGAAAGGGCGGCCTCAAATAAGCCATCCAAGGTCGTAGAACTGCAACATTCGACACATTTGAAGAAGCCTCCAGAGAGACGGAATTTGTAACTAATTTATTTATGTAAATAGTTGATATATTGTAAAGCTTGTAAGTTGAACTTTTGAGTAAAGGGGGAGGGATGTGGTAATCTGAGGTGCAATACACCTTTAAGAGAACGTGAGCAGATTGACCACATACTTGCAATGCCCAATTGCTGTGTAGCACGGGCTACAATGTTAATCAGAAGTTTAGAATAGGGTCTGGTTTGAGAAGCTCACAGGTATTAGCGCTCTGTTGTGTTAATAAACAGAATGTGCTTCATCTTATATTGGTCTCTGCGTCTGCAGTATATTGTTTACCAACTCATTCACTAGTAGATAGGTGTGCAACCGTGTTCGCTGGGCAAAGCAACCCGACAGAAGGAACATAACAGTTAGATTCTCTCTTGTTGGAAATGGTCATTGCCTGGCATATGTGTGGCACGAATGTTACTTGCCGCTTGTAAGCCCAAGCCTTGTGCAGGTCTTGCTGCATTTGGACATGGACTGCTTCAGTATCTGAGGAGTCGCAAATGGAGCTGAACATGGTGCAATCATCAACGAACATCCCCACTTCTAACCTTATGATGGAAGGAAGGTCATTGATGAAGCAGCTGAAGATGGTTGGGCCTACGACACTACCCTGAGGAACTCCTGCAGTGATGTCCTGGAACTAACATGACTGACCTCCAACAACCACAACCATCTTCCTTTGTGCTAGGTATGACGCCAACCAGCGGAGAGGTTTCCACCTGACTCCCATTGACTCCAGTTTTGCTAGGGCTCCTTGGTGCCACACTCGGTCAAATGCAGCTTTGATGTCAAAGGCAGTCATTCTCACTTCACCTTGGGAGTTCAGCTCTTTTGTCCAAGGTTGTAATGAAGTCAGAGCTGAGTGGCCCTGGCAGAACCCAAACTGTGCGTCAGTGAGCAGGTTACTGCTAAGCAAGTGCTGCTTGACAGCACTGTCGCTGACCCCTTCCATTACTGATGATGGAGAGTAGACTGATGGGGCAGTAATTGGACGGATTGGATTTGTCCTGCTTCTTGTGTACAGGACATACCTGGGCAATTTTCCACATAGCTGGGTAGATGCCAGTGTTGTAGATGTACTGGAACAGTTTGGGTCGGGGCTGACAGGTTCTGGAGCACAAGTCTTCAAACTACTGTTGTTCTCCTTGGCCAAGGGAAATTGAGATTTGATAGATTGTGACAGTTTAGGGAAGGTAGACAAAGAAAATTTGTTCCCATTAGCTGATGATACAAGGACTAGGGGATACATTTTTAAGGTTTTGAGGAAGAAGTGCAGGGGTATATAAGGAAGAACATTTTGCACAATGAGTGGTAATGACCTGTAACTTGCTGCTCACAAGGGGGTGGAAACAGAGACAATGAATGATTTCAAAAGCAGTGTGCCTGTGAGAAATGCATGACTCCAGATGGGGCTGATGCTCAAAGAATACTGAACATAGTAAGAGTGATATCCCCTTCATGAAAAGTGATTCTAAGTCTAGATATTGGGGTAGAGTCAGTCTTCAAACCCAGCAGACCGGCAAGCAGATACCCCACGATGGTCCACTTCCAGAAGTGGATTCCCCCTCCCCCCCACCTCCCCCCAAGGATTTGCACTAGTGGAAATAGTGACTCTCTTTTGATTGGGCTTTTTGGTAGCTTGGCTTAAGCTGATCTGGGAAACCAACAGGATTTTTATTTTTGGGTAGGTCTGAAATGTTTTTAATTCCACCATTTTGAGCAGCTCTGAACCTATTCTGAGACATGTGCCTTTAAAGAGTTCAGAACTGCTCCAGGGGATAGTGGAAAAGTATGCTGCAGTTCTTGAAATGTAAGTGATTTTTATTACCCCCTTTGTTATAAAGAACCTGCTGCTGGCCGTAATGAATGGTGCCAGGATGGTAAAGAGGTGTTCTGTGCAAGACTTTCACAACAACCAGATGTAACTGAATGCCTTCCTGTATGTCAGCAATGAGCACATGGAATTCATATGCTTCCCATTATCGATATATCCAGTTCAAAAATACATTACAAGTTTTGACACATACAGTGCCTTTAAAAACAATTTAGTTACCTCATAAAAATATGCTGTCAAGCCATACTGGAGGGAGGCAGGCTGGTTGCTAGTTCAAAATACACCTCCACATTTATTATTGTTCGTCATCCATCTTCTGCCATCTTAGCACTGTGAGCTCACCTGCACTGTTCAAAGTCAAGATTCAGTGTTGCAATATGTAATGCTGCAGTTCTTATCCTGTTTGTGTTTCTGAATCTGAGCTTTGGCTGGACCTGGCTCACAATTGTAACATAAAAGAGGCCACAATTAGTGAATCTATTGTTGACATTAAATGATGGGTGAAGAGTGAATTAATACTGTCACATGTATTTTAATTTCTTCCAAAATAGCATAATTGAAATCAAATTAGATGAAAACTGCAGCGTAGAAATCTCCCTCTATTCTTCATAATTCTTTTCCAAATGATCACACACTTTAGAATTTTAATAGCATGAATAACATCAGGGATTTTTAAAACATTATGACCATACCACTCTAACTAGACTGCTTTTGAATTGTTGGCCAAGCATTATCACAAAATGAGTTCTTATCTGTCTTATATTCACTTTCCTTTCCTTAAAATTCTCCGGCGAATATACATCCCTTTCCAAGAGCTTGTTTGTGTTCTGTTATATTGAAAGTAAATTGCTTCCAATATATTTTCTTTATAATGCCTACAGTTGACAAATTTTCCCTTATTCACTGGTTCAGATAAGTTTTATTGCGAGATGAGATTCAATGTGTTTTCTGCATGAGGAGCAACATTTTATAGGAATCGGTTAAGTCTGTCTTATCACTCAAAGGAACAATAAAATTCATCCGGCCATAGGCCCATCACATTGCACTGGAATACAGAAAGAGCACTTGAACATGGAACAGCACTGACCGTAAGGTGGTAACAACTAGAGTTCTTCTTAGTTTAAGCAATATATAGATGATTATTAAATCTTCTAATTTTCTTTGCAGTTTTACACTAATTGCTTCTAAACAATTTAGTATATATGGTGCACAGGCATTCTTCAAACACAAATAATTCACACTTTTGATGCATAATAGTGAGTTAATCTTATGTACCATTGCAAAAAGGCTATATAATGCTCCAGTACCACCTTACTCCATTATGTCAAGTAAACTTGCAGCTGTACGCCTTAGCGTGTAATGTTTGGTAATATGCATCTAATGATGGCATCTCTTCCTCATCACAAAGACCCAGTGACCCGTATAAACTGTTCATTTTATACTTCCATTTTTTCTTTTCAATTTCATGAGAATTTTTCATGTTTCCAAAAAGGGTATTGAAACTGAAAAACCATGATTGGGTGTGTTTTGGAGTACATGCTGGAACACGGACCGATGGTCGTAAATTCTTTTCAAGCTTGGAGAAGGTTACTAAGGGTGCACCTGGGGCTCACGCCATATTGGAAAGTCTGGTGATCAGGGGTGGGGTGTCATCTTCACTCCCCATTACCAGAAATAAATGGTCCCCTTTGTAAGGCGAGTACATTGAAAATTAATTTAATGAAGAACAATTTCTCATTAAGGAGATTCAGGCCTACTTCTGCCCCTCTTGCAAGGTATTTCTGATCTTATGAACATACAAAATAGGAGTAGGGCATTCAGCTCCTCGAGCCTGCCCCGCAATTCAATAAGATCATGTCTGATGTGTTTGTGTTTCAAGTTCTACAATCCCTGATAGCCTTTGATTCCCTTGCCTAACAAGAAACTGTCTACCTTTGCCTTAAAAATATTCAGTGACCCCACCTCCACCGCCTTCTGAGGCAGAGAGTTCCAAAGTCACACAAGCCCCTGAGAGAAAAACATTTCTCCTCAGCTCTGTCCTACAAGGAAAAGGAGCGCGAGAGGATCCAGGAGTTGAAGAGAAGCGCAAGAGGAGTCAGGAGTTGAAAAGGAGCACAAGAGGAACTGGGAGTTGAAACAGAACGCGAGAGGAGCAGAGAGTTGAAAAGGAGGGCGAGAGGAGCCGGGAGTTGAAGAGAAGCATAAGAGGAGTCGGGAGTTGAAAAGGAGCTAGGAGAACAGAGATAACTAATGGGGTTCGGTGAGGACGTAACGAGGTGATCCTTTGAGTACCGTGAGTATGGTCGGGTAAGTATTTACTACTTATATAACTTATAGTTTTTAAGTTTTTATTTTGTGGTTCATCGTTTGCAAGGGCTATGTTCTGTAACAACAAAGAGCAGGGAAGAAGGGCCCTAGAATAATTGATATTATTTAATAGTAAGTATCTTACAAGAGCTTAATTTAATTTAAAAGGGTAAGTCATGGCAGGAGAGCTCAAAGCCGTGATGTGCTCCTCATGCTCTATGTGGGAAGCCGGGAACATTTCCAATGCCCGGGGCCAGCATGTGTATGGGAAGTGTCTCCAGCTGCAGCTCCTGGAAGCCCAGGTTTCAGGGCTGGAACAGTGGCTAGGGACACTGTGGAGCATCCGCGAAACAGAGAGCATCATGGATAGCATGTATAGAGAGGTGGTCACACTGCAGGCTAAAAGTCCACAGGCAGGAAGGGAATGGGTGACCACCAGGCAAAGCAAGAGGACTAGGCAGGCAGTGCACGAATCTCCTGTGGCTATTCCCCTGCAAAACAGATATACCGCTTTGGATACTGTTGGGGGGAATGGCCTCTCAGGGGAAAGCAGCAACAGCCATATTCGTTGCACCACAGTTGGCTCTACTGCACAGGGGAGGAGTAAAAAGTGTGGGAATGCAATAGTTATAGGGGATTCAATTGTAAGGGGAATAGATAGGCATTTCTGTGGCCGTAAACGAGACTCCAGGATAGTATGTTGCCTCCCTGGTGCTAGGGTCAAGGATGTCTCATAATGGCTACAGGACATTCTGAAGGGGGAGGGTGAACAGCCAGTGGTCGTGGTACATATTGGTACAAGCGACATAGGTAAAAAAGGGATGAGGTACTAAAAGCAGAATATAGGGAGTTAGGAAGTAAGTTGAAAAGTAGGACATCAAAAGTAGTGATCTCAGGATTACTACCAGTGCCACATGCTAGTCAGAGTAGAAATCGCAGGATATATCGGATGAATACATGGCTGATGGTGTGAGAGGGAGGGTTTTGGATTCCTGGGACATTGGGACCAGTTCTGGGGGAAGTGGGACCAATACAAACTGGACGGGTTACACCAGGGCAGGATGGGGACTGATGTCCTAGGGGGAGTATTTGCTAGAGTGGTTGGGGAGGGTTTAAACTAAAATGGCAGGGGGATGGGAACCTATGCAAGAAGTCAGAGAAAGGGGAATCAAGGGCAAGAAGAAAAGATAGAAAGAGGAATAAGAAAAGTGATAGAGAAATCAAGGGCAAGAATCAAACAGGGCCTCAGTGAAAAATAGTGGGAATGGGACAAGTAATGTTAAAAAGACAAACCTGAATGCTTTGTGCTTTAACACGAGGAGCATTCGCAATAAAGTGGATTAATTAACCGTGCAAATAGATGTAAACAGTTATGGTATAGTCAGGATTACGGAGACATGGCTGGAGGGTGACCAGGAATGGGAACTGAACATCCTCGGCTGTTCAATATTTAGGAACGACAGACAAAAAGGAAACGTTGGTGGAGTCGCCTTGCTGCTTAAAGAGGAAATTAACGCAATTGTGAGGAAAGATATTAGCTCCAACGATATGGAATCTGTGTGGGTAGAGCTGAGAAACACCAAGGGCAAAAAACATTAGTGGGGGTTGTATGTAGACCCCCAAGCTATAGTGGTGATGTTGGAAATGGCATTAAACAGGAAATTAGAGATGCATGCAGTAAAGGAACATCTGTAATTATGGGTGACTTTAATCTGCATATAGATTGGGCAAATTAAATTAGTAACAATACCGTAGAGGAGGAATTCCTGGAGTGTATACGGGATGGTTTTCTGGACCAATACATTGAGAAACCAACTCTAGAACAGGCCATCCTAGACTGGGTATAGTGTAATGAGAAAGGAATAATTGGTAATCGAGTTGTGTGAGGCCCCTTGGGGATGAGCAACCATAATATGATAGAATTCTTCATCAAGATGGAAAGTGACATAGTTGTCTCTGAGACTAGGGTCCAGAATCTTAATAAAGGAAACTATGATGGTATGAGGCGCGAGTTGGCTATGGTAGATTGGGAAACGTTACTTAAAGGGATGACAGCAGATAAGCAATGGCAAATGTTCAAAGAGCACAAGGGTAAACTGCAACAATTGTTTATTCCTGTCTGGCGCACATGTAAAACAGGAAAGGTGGCCAAACCATGGCTTACAAGGGAAGTTAGAGATAGTATTAGATGCAAGGAAGAGGCATACAAATTGGCCAGAAAAAACAACAGACCTGAGGAATGGGAGCACTTTAGAATTCAGCAAAGGAGGACCAAGGGATTGATTAAGAAGGGAAAATAGAGTACGGGAGTAAACTTGCAGGGAACATAAAAACTGACTGTGAAACTTTCTATAGGTATGTGAAGAGAAAAAGATTGGTGAAGATAAATGTAGGTTCCTTACAGTCAGGAACAGGGGAATTTATAATGGGGAACAAAGAAATGGCTGACCAACTAACTATATACTTTGGTTCTGTCTTCACAAAGGAGGACACAAATAACATACCAGAAATGTTGGGGAACACAGGGTTTAGTGAGAGGAAGGAACTGAAAGAAATCAGTATTAGTAGGGAAATGGTGTTGGAGAAATTGATGTGATTGAAGGTTAATAAATCCCCAGGGCCTGATAATCTGCATCCTAAAGTGCTTAAAGAAGTGGCCCTAGAAATAGTGGATGCATTGGTGGTCATTGTCTGACATTCTATAGACTCTGGAACAGTTCCTACAGATTGGAGGGTAGCTAATGCAACCCCACTATTTAAAAAGGGAGGTAGAGAGAAAGCAGGGAATGAGACCAATCAGCCTGATGTCAGTAGTGGGGAAAATTCTGGAGTCCATTATAAAAGATTTAATAGCTGAGCACTTGGAAAACAATGGCAGAATCGGACAGAGTCAGCATGGATTTACGAAAGGGAAATCATGCTTAACAAATCTATGGAATTTTTCAAGAATGTAACTAGTAAAGTTGATGAGGGGAAGCCAGTGGATGTGGTTTATTTGAACTTTAAGAAGGCTTTCGGCAAAGTCCCACATAAGAGATTGGCGTGCAAAATTAAAGCACATAGTGGTAGTATATTGAGATGGATAGAAAACTGGCTGGCAGACAGGAAACAAAGAGTAGGAATAAATGGGTCTTCTTCTGATTGGCAGGCAGTGACTAGGGGGTACCTCAGGGATCAGTGCTGGGACCCCAGCTATTCACAATATATATTAATGATTTAGATGAGGGAATTAAATTTTAAATCTCCAAATGTGCAGATGACACAAAGCTGGGTGGGAGGGTAAGTTGTGAGGAGGATGCAGAGATGCTTCAGTGTGATTTGGACAAGTTGAGTGAGTGGGCAAATGCATGGCAGATGCAGTATAATGTGGATAAATGTGAGGTTATCCACTTTGTTAGCAAAAGCAGGAAGGCAGATTATTATCTGAATGGCTATAAATTGAGAGAGGGGAATATGCAATGAGACCTGGGTGTCCGAGTACACCAGTCGCTGAAGATAAGCATGCAGGTGCAGCAGGCGGTAAAGAAGGCAAATGGTATGTTGGCCTTCATAGCTCGAGGATTCAAGTACAGGAGCAGGGATGTCTTGCTGTAATTATACAGGGCTTTGGTGAGACCACACCTGGAATATTGTGTGCAGTTTTGGTCTCCTTATCTGAAGAAGTATGTTCTTGCTATAGAGGGAGTGCAGCAAAGGTTTACCAGACTGATTCCTGGGATGGCAAGGCTGACATATAAGGAGAGATTGAGTTGGTTAGGATTATATTCACTGGAGTTCAGAAGAATGAGGGGAGATCTCATAGCAACCTAGAAAATTCTAACAGGACTAGACAGGGTAGATGCAGGAAGGATGTTCCCGATGGGGGAATCCAGAACCAGGGGTCACAGTCTGAGGATATAGGGTAGACCATTTAGGACTGAGATGAGGAGAAATTTTTTCACCCAGAGAGTGATGAACATGTGGAATTCATTACCACAGAAAGTAATAGAGACCAAAACATTGTATGTTTTCAAGAAGGAGTTAGATATCGCTCTTGGGGCAAAAGGGATCAAAGGGTATGGGGAGAAAGCGGGAGCAGGCTATTGAGTTGGATGATCAGCCATGATCATAATGAATGGCGCAGCAGGCTCTAAGGGCCTAATGGCCTACTCCTGCTCCTATTTTCTATATCTCTATGTTTCTATGTGACCCCTAATTTTAAAATACTGGTCCCTAGTTCTGGACTCACCCATCCTCAACTACCAAAAGCTGAGAGAAATCCTGGAATAGAGTCCCCACCCAAGCCCTATCTCCTCCTACGTTGATGGCCTTTAAGGGGAGGGAGGGGCCTTTGTGCCACAAGCATCAGGCATCGGGAAATTGAAGACATGTTCAAGTCCCAGCTCCATTCTGGCCATTCCAGCATACTCCCACTGAAGTAATAGCAGTAGCATGGCAGAGGAACCAAGATTTAGGGGGCCAATAATCCTGGTAAAAATTTGTTTTTCTAATATTCATTCTTGGGATGTGAGCATTGTCAGAAAGGCCAACATTTGTTGCCCATCCATAACTGTCCTTGGAACGATGGTGGTGAGTCGCCTTCTTGAGCTGCTGCAGTCCATGAAGTATAGGTACACAAAGTGATGTTAGCGATGGAGTTCACGTTTTTCACCCAACAACAGTGAAGTAATAGTGCCATGTCAGGATGGTGTGTGATTTGGATGGGAACTTGAATGTAGTGGTGTTATATGCATTTGCTGCCCTTATCCTTCTAGGTGGTAGGGATATAATTGCATGACATCTTCTGACTGAAATTCATGGGAAATTTTACCGTTATAAAACAAATCCCAGCAAGCATTTTTCACATTTAATCATTCGGTCAAATTTCTGATTATATAATTAACTGTTTATTTGATAAATTAGCTTGAATGGATCATCTGAAAATAAAAGTACAAATGGGTTGGGGACTGAGACCAGGTCATCTGAAGCAGTAGCTGGCCTCAGACTGATTTACTTCGCTACTCCTGAGAAAAAATATACCAATCATCACTTTGGTAATAAGGCTATTGAAAAACTCCTTGGGTTAAATCACTGGGGGAACCATTTCCATAAAAAAATTGATTGGCGACCAGATAGAGGCAGCTTCTTTTTCCACGTAATATCATTTGGAAGAAAAAAGATACAATTGTAAACCTTGTCCCCTCTTTTCAACTTTCACCCTGCAGTTATGAATCAGAGACAAAAGGATATGTAACCCTTAACATAAGTTGCAGTACTGTGCTTTAGTTTGCTTGTTTGATTAGAAGAGAAGCAGACATCTAAAGAGCATTAATAAGAAGGGCACAGATTGGATAATATCTGATTGAGTAACATCTGAATGAAGTATTGATTATAATGTAGTCTTGTTTAGTGGTTGCATGGTTTATCACGTTAAACGTTTATTCCTTTTATTTTGGGTGGAATATTTGTTTTCCACTCAAAAGTCCAGGAATTGTTTTGAAATTTCTGGTTACAGCAGAGCAATGGGGCGCAGCAGCTTTGCAAAGGCTTGAATTCACGGACACCCAAATAATTTCCTGTGATAGTTCCCTGCTTGTGCTGCAGATTCTTGCACAGTATTGGCATTTAACTCATTATCAGTGCAAACCTGCTGCTTATGTGTGGAGTCTGTAATCATGTTCCTTGTGCTGCGCATTCCATGAATTCATGTCAGCCATTTCAAATGGATGTTAAAGGCCACCAGATTCTTGCATATCGAACACTGATCCCTTAAAACTGTGGCATTCATATCTATTTTCTGTCACATACACGAGGAATGCTTTCCTCCCTTGATTGAATGGGAGAGGAACAAGAATATCAGATGGCACAAAGGTGGACTAGGACAACCGTTCAGGATGCCATCCTCTGTATCGGTAGGTCCAGATCGAGTTACCTGCCAGTGATGTAGAAACGTTGCTTCTGCAAGCTCGGTTAATAGTGAGCAGTTGCAGCATTACAGATCTGCAGCCAACCTCCACCTTAAGGATGGAATTGCTCGTAGCGGTTGAGGTAAATATGGCCCAGAGATTTTACACCTCTGGCTCCTTTGAAACTAGCATGGGAGACATCTGAAAAATCAGCCAATGTATTGCCCAAGGTGATAGGAAACACCTTCATCTTTTTAGCTGTGCCAAAACCATCTCCATCAACACTGAACAGTAACAAAATACATGAGCAAATTTCACTGCATAGGTGGATTTGCCAAAGTAAAGTGGGCCATTACTGAGAATCATGTGGTTGTCATAGGTCCCTAGCAATAATATGCTGAACTACCTGAGCAGGAAGGATGTCTACAGGAAGGGTGTCTACTTCATCAGCCTATAACTCATCAATGACTCACCAAAGCAGATTAGTGATGCAGCAGCAATGCTTTCATCTTCCCCTGTGTTTGTCTGCATTAGTTACAGGTTCTAGTGTAATGTCTTTATTGAACTCAATGTAACATGGCTACCTCCCAGCCCTGTGCCTCAAGGTAGAGGTCACGGCTACAGCAAGCCAGATACGACATGTAGTAATGATTGCATTTCAAAATTTAAACATCCCCATTTTCATGCTGAACAAAAGGCACAAACATTCCCTTTTCCTAACCAACAAAAGACAAATTTACATGTGTTACCATGTGTAACTGTGAGTTGCCCAAGTTACCCACTATACCACAACCGTTCTCATGCATTAATAGGCTGTTCATTAATCTAGTCAGTCTGCACATGCATTGCATACATTGTCGTTAAATCATGCAGGTCACTTATGTGTCGTCACTGGCTGTTCGCCTGGGTGATGTTCCCTCTCTGGGGAGTGTCATTCCCATGATACTTGTTGCTATGGTGACTGTTGTTGCTGTTCCATTTCCGTTGTTGGGGACCAGTGGACCTCTGGGGTGATGGTCATTCTGTACTCTGTGTAGCTGGTGAGATCCCAGCTTTCTGATTGGCCGCTTGCAGTGAAGGGACAAATTCTCGAGTTGTTTATATATGCCTGTGTTTGTTCACTTCCACTGTGTACAATTGAGGTGATAATTGCTCTACGCATGTCCCAAGTTTCCATGTGGGTGGTGACATGGGGTATTGTCACTAGACTAGTATTCAAGGGACCCAGGGCAATGCTCTGGGGACCCAGGTTCAAATCCCAGCACAACAAATGGTGAAATTTGAATTCAATACAAATCTGGAATTAGAAGTCTGGTGATGACCATGAAACCATTGTCAATTGTCGTAAAAATCTATCTGGTTCACTAATGTCCTATAGGGAAGGAAATCTGCCGTCCTTACCTAATCTGGTCTACATGTAACTCCAAACCTACAGCAATGTGTGCGTAACTCTTAAAAAAAAATGCCTTCTGAACAAGGCCAATTAGGGATGGGCAATAAATGCTGGCCTAGCCTTCAATGCCCACACCTCATGACTGAATAAAAAAAAGAATGTTTGTACCCTGTTAGGTTCCCCAATGCTTAACTCTGGCAATGGTTTGGCTGTCTTGTCAAAATGAACTTTGGCATTCTGCTGTTTCACCTTGATTTTTTCACTCACACCTGTTATGACTTCTGGCTTCAGTAGCTTTTTTGTTATTGAAAGAGTAGTTTGGGTGCAAGGTAATTTAAATGTTTAGGCTGGACTATTTTCCATGCCTTCAGTCGGTCTGTTCCTCCAATGTGCCAGATTTACTCTATTTCATGATGATTCCTTTGGCACTTTTCACTCCCACCTCAGACTTTCCATTCAATTGGGAATGGTGTGGAAATGATGTATAGTGTTGAATTTCCCAATCCTTTGTGAAGCAGCTGAATTCTTCACTCGTGAACCCATGAGGGCATTGTCACTCATCACAATGTCTGGAATGCCTTAATGACTGAACTGTGCTTTCAGACATTCAACTATCTCACCAGTCGTCATTGAAGTCAGCTGGTCTAACTCCCAGTAATCAGAATAGTAGTCTAGAGTGATAAGATAATCAGTTCCTGCGAGAGTGAAGAGGTCTACTCCCACTTCATTCTGTCTGGAATTTCAGGGAACATCAGCGGCTGTCTAGTTTTTTTAGCTTGATATTCATTACAAGCACCACACTAGCTGATGTGGTCTTTAATTTCATTGTTCATGTTTGGCCTGTAGATCACTTCTCCTGCCTTCCTCAGGCTCAATTCAATTTCTTGATGGCTTACATGGATGCGCTAAAGCATCCCCCCTCTAACCTCCTTAGTGATGGTGACTCTATTTCCTCTATTTACAAGATGCCATCTTGGGCTGTCATTCGTCTCGGTATGCCCAATATGCTCTTGTGACCACGGGTGTGTCCTTGATGCTCTCAGGCCTTCAATTGGTGCCTTTGTGCTTTTATCACTATTTCTTGCAGTACTTAGGGAATTGCTTCTTGCGTTGAATAGTTTGCTTGATTTGAGCAAGGTGCTTGTCTCTCAGATTCAATGTCTCAGCTGGGTTGATGACTTCCAGACCAAGTCGAGCTGCTGCTTCACAGTGAACCTGGAAGATTTCACATTCTGTTGTAGAATCCTCAGCTTTCTTCATTTGGAATGATGCTCTCAACAGCATGTCAGTGATGTGCATGTTTCCCTTGCTAGCATGTCACGTCCAGATGATATCTCTGTAAGCAAAGTAACATTGTTTGCAGTTGCTTTGGAGCAGATAGTAGCAGTTTGAGAAAAATGCTTTGAAGTGGCATGCGGTCGGATTCCACTGTTATGTTGTCTCTCCCGGGCAGGTATTGATGAAAATGCTCACAAGCAAAAATAATAGCCAGGCACTCTTTCCCAATCTAAGTTTAGCATTTCTCAGTTTGTGTTAATGCTCTGGGTGTAAACGTAACTGTTTGTCCTTGCTGCATTAGGATTGCTCCGAGACCTGTCTCACTGGTGCCACACTGCAAGGTGACTTCATCATTGGCTTCATAGCACTTCAACACTGGCATTGTTGTCACTAGCTGTTTGATTTTAGTGAACTCCGCTTCTCATTCTGTTCCCTAATACCACTGCACATGGTCATGAGCATATGTAATGGTTCACACTCTAATGGCAAATTAAGCAAAAATTTTGCTAAATAGCTCATGAATTCAACAAATCATTGCACCGCTTTCACATCTGTTGGTTGCTGCATCACTGCTACAGCTCTCACCTTGTCAGGATCTAGGTAAAGACCTTTTGCTGTAAGGATATGACCTACTTACTTGACTTCAGGCATCTTCAGTTGCAATTTTTCTTGTTCAGCTTTAGGTTCATCTCTTGAGCTCTCTCCAGCACTTGTATTAAATTCTGATTATGGCAAGCTATGGCTTCTTCCATTGTGCCTCTAGTTGATCATCCACTATGGCTTCCACTCCCTATCTCATGTTGTTTGCATTGATACTCTTCTGTAGCTGTGGAAATGCCAAATGCCATGCGCAGTCATCTGTATTTCCCAAACAGTGTCCAGAATGTCATTAGAAAACTGCTGCTTTCACCCAGCTTCACATGCCAGTAACCATCTTTCGTATCTAGGGTAGTAAAGACCTTTGCCATGGCAAGTTATGGCAAAATTCCTTTGATTGTTGGCATGGCATAATGAGATCTCTACAGCGCCATATTAAGATCCTTTGGGTCTATGCATGCTCTCAGCTTTCCAAGTTGTTTCTCTGCTACCATGCTTCTAATCCAGTCTATAGTAGTTGTTACTTTATTGATTACTGCCTCCTCTTCCAGCTCTTCAATCTTGTTTTTTTAGGCTTGATTTGAGGGCAGCGGGAATGCTTCTTGGCAGATGATGAATTGGTCTTACACTCTCATCTACCTCTGGATGATATTCTCCTGGTAGACATCCCAACCCTGTAAACACATCTTTTTGCTTCTCTAGGATCTGTTCAGCAGTCAGTGGTTTAGTATGCTGTGACACATTATAAATCTCTATTGGCATGTTTAGGGTTACCAATCCAAACGTTAGAATTGCTCCAGCTGAGATGTGTTATTCTTGTGTACCATTAGGATCTTGATTGCCAGACCTTTATTCTTGCCGTTGTATTGGGCTCTCAGCTTAATTTGTCCTCTTGGCATGAAGATCATGCCATCATATAGCCTCAACCTCCTGGTAGACATCCCAACCCTGTAAACACATCTTTGTACTCCTCTAGAATGGTTTCATTTTTGCATCGCCATGTTGAGCCACTTCACACAGGTCTGTGAAGACCATGATGCTGTATGATGTACCAGTGTCTACCTCTATCTGACACTTCACATTCACTTGATGTTCTCCTTCGGCAGTCTTTATTCCATCAGTCACAAACCATTTATCACCTATAGACTTGACGAAACCAACATTTTGTATGGTATATAATGATTCATCAGAATATTCGCCTGATATTTCACCAGTGACCATCTGCATAGTTTTGCTTCTTCTAGCCAAGCACTTGTGTGTGAAATGATTCAGCTTCTTGCAATTAAAACACTGCTTTCCCCACACTGGACAATCCTTTTCCCTTTGTATGATGTCCTCTGCAGTATTTGCATTCTGCACTTTGTCCATGATTGTTTTGCCCTGTCAGCCAGGAATGTGACTCCTGTCCTGTTCTGCCATACATGCGCATGATGGACAACCTCTGCATTTCTGCACATGTCTATCGATTTCTTGAGAGTAAGTTTCTCTTCTCTTAATAGACTTGTTCTCACTGCAGGATCTCTTATTCCTAAGACAATCCCATCTTTAATGAGATCATCTTTTCATTGCACACATACACATGACTATACGAGCCCTGTTGCTGCAGTCACACGCTGATCAATTGATAGTTTTTCACCTTGAGCCCTGGTGTTGAATACATAGCATTCATATATTATGTTCACTTGGGGTTTAAAGTGTGCCTTCAAGGTTTTCAAAATATCCGTCATCTTTTTTTTTTCTGTTCTTTTGAGAAATTTAGGCTGGAATACAATTTGAACAGCTTCTTCCCAACACTGTTAAAAATATTGCTACTTGTGTCAGCTCTGGCTTGTTAATTAAATCTGTTACAATCTCGTAATTATGTCATTGAAAGTGGAAAAAACTGCCAGTTCTGCTGCACATTGCCTTTCATTTCATTTGAGGAGAGAGTGACTATCCTTGACATCAAGCCAATATTTGACAGAGTGTGGCATCAAGGAGCCTAGCATAATTAGAGTCACTGGGAATCAGGGGGAAAACTCTCCACTGGTTGGAGTCAAACCTAGTACAAAGGAAGATGGTTGTGGTTGTTGGAAGTCAATCATCTCAGTTCCGGGACATCACTGCAGGAGTTCTTCAGGGTAGTATCCTTGGCCCAATCGTCTTCAGCTGCTTCATCAATGTCCTTCCTTCCATCATAAGGTCAGAAGTGGGGATGTTTGCTGATGATTGCACAATGTTCAGCACCACTTGCAACTCCTCAGATACTGAAGCAGTCCATGTCCAAATGCAGCAAGACCTGGACAATATCCAGGCTTGGGCTGACAACTGGCAAGTAACATTCAAAACACACAAGTGCCAGGCTGTGATCATCTCCAACAAGAGAAAATCTAACCATCCCCCCTTAACATTGAATGACATTACCATCACATAATCCCCCACTATCAACATCCTGAGGGGGTTATCATTGACCAGAAACAGAACTGGACTAGCCAAATAAATACTGTGGCTACTGGAGCAGGAGGAGAATTTTCTCCCCTTCAGGGGGTTGGGTGGGAGCAGGTGTGGGCAAGGGTGCAGCCATTTTATGTGGGCGGGCCAGTTAAGGCCCGCCCAGCATGACACGCACCCTGAAGCACTCCCTGTGCGGGCAAGGGGAGTAGGCTGAGTCGGGACCTGCACTCTGTCACGCATGCATGTGAAAGACTGCAGAAATCTCCCTGAGATACTGTCACATGAGCCAGGATATGTCTATGAAGTTTTTTGAAATTTTTAAAAAGTTTGAAAACCTTCATGAAACCTCATCCCGCCCGTGGATGAGGTTTCACAGTAAATGCGAAGGCCACCAGGGCTCTTCACTTGCCCGCCAACCTTAAGGTTGGGTGGACAGCTCAGTTAATTATTTTAATTGCTGTTTAAATAGCATTTATAGGCCTTTGACAGTTCAGCGAGCGCGCAGCCGACTCTGGTGCACGCCCGCTGAACTCAAGATCTGAATGACACGTGGTGACATCAGGACACTTGCCCGACATCACCGCGCGTCATTTTACATGTCGGTGAGTGGGGCCCGGCCCCACTCGCCAACTTGAAGATTCTGGCCCAGATCAGAAGCTAGGAATCCTGTGGCGAGTAACTCACTTCCTGACTCCTTAAAGTCTGTCCGCCATCTACAAGGCACAGATCAGGAGTATGATAGAATGGGGTTAGTGCAGCTCCAACACTCCAACACTCAAGAACTTGACACCATCCAAGACAGAGCAACCCGCTTGATTGGCATCCCATCCCATCCACAAACATCCACTCCCTCCACCACCAATGCACAGTAGCAGCAGTGTGTACCATCTACAAGATGCACTGCAGAAACTCACCAAGGCTCCTTAGACAGCACCTTCCAAACCCATGACTGCTACCATCTAGAAGGACAAGGGCAGCAGACACAAGGGAACACCACCTGGAAGTTCCCCTCCAAGCCATTCACCATTCTGACTTGGAAATATATCACCATTCCTTCCCTGTCGCTGGGTCAAAATCCTAGAACTCCCTCCCTAACAGCACTGTGGGTGTACCTACACCACATGGACTACAGTGGTTCAAGAAGGCAACTCACCACCACCTTCTCAAGGGCAACCAGGGATGGGCAACTTATGCTGGCCTAGCCAGCAATGCCTACATCCCATCAATGAGTATGTTTTTTAAATTTTAACAGGAGCAGGAGAGGAAAGTTTACAGCCATAGTGACAATCACCCAATGCTTTTCTAGGAACCTTCACCTTTTTGTTTGTTTTTCCTTGTCAGTGGCTTTCTTCAGAAGCTTTTTGCAGCTCTGAACATTTCTGTATCCCTTTTATATTAGCTATGGCTCCTCTCCAGCTTTTCCAGCATTTTAAAACTCAATCTTAGCTCCACTCCACTTCTGACACCATGTTTAGAATTCAAAGACTAGTTTTCCACCATAATGTCTTTATTGAACTCAATGTAACATGGCTGCTTCCCACCTCTGTCCCTCATGGCCAAGGTCACATGACTATGGCAAACCAGATAGGACATGTACAAGTAAGTGCATTTCAAAACCCAAAAAATATTATTTGCTCGTTTCTTTCTTGTTCTAGCATATAAAGAAGTACCTCAGTCAGCTGTACATTATCAATGTTCTTTATGATGATCTGTACATTGCTATGATGAAAAAAGGTTTTAATGCACTAACATCTGTTAATTGCAAACTCCTTAACTGGATTCTATCCAGAAATACCCAATATCTATACTTCCGTGGGCATATAGTATCTGCTATCATATCTGGTGGGGAGAGAAAACCACAGATAGGATTAAGATAGATAAAAACTAATGTACTTAAATATTGGCAGTACTGAACGTATAAAAGTCACCTGGTCCAGGTGGGTGCATCCTAAATTATCGAAGAGAGTAATGATGGAAATTGCAGAAGCTTTGGCCATATTCTTACAACCTTCGAATTGCGGTGGTACCAGATGACTGAAAGATTGCAAACTCATGTTCAAAAAAACTGGAGGGGGTTAAGTGTGTCAGCTGCAGGCCAGTAAACCTGGTGGTGGGAAAACTACAATCTGAGACAAAATTAATTGATATTTGGTTTAAAAAAATGATTCAATAAATGAAAGTCAGCATGGATTTGTTAAATTTATATCATGTTCGACTAACTTACATAGGAACATAGAAAACAGGAGCAAAAGTAGGTCATTCGGCCCTTCGAGCCTGGTCCACCATTCAGCATGATCATGGCTGATCCTCTACCTCAATACCATGCCCCCGCTCCTCCCCATATCCCTTGACACCTTTAGAGTCTAGAAATCCATTTCCTTCTTAAATATATTTAGAATTCAAAGACTAGTTTTCCACCATAATGTCTTTATTGAACTCAATGTAACATGGCTGCTTCCCACCTCTGTGCCTCATGGCCAAGGTCACATGACCATGGCAACCCAGATAGGACATGTACAAGTAATTGCATTTCAAAACCCCCAAAAAATATTATTTGCTCGTTTCTTTCTTGTTCTGGCCTCCAAAGCCTTCTGTGATAGAGAATTCCACAGGTTCATGGCCCTCTGAGTGAAGAAGCTTCTTGTCTCAGTCCTAAATGGCCTACCCCATATCCTGAGATTGTGACTCCTTGTTCTAGACCCCTAGCCAGAGGAAACATCATCCCTGCATCCAGCCTCTCTGGCCATGTCAGAATTTTATACATTTCAATGAGATCCCCTCTCATTCTTCTAAACTCCAGTGAATACTGGCCTAGTGAACCCAATCTCCTCTCATATAACAATCCTGCCATCCCAGGAATCAGTCTGGTGAACCTTCGTTGCAGTCCCTCTATGGCAAGTGTATCCTTTCTTAGGTAAAAAGACCAAAACTGCACATAATACTCCAGGTGTGGTCTCAGCAAGGCCTGTATAGCTGGCATAAGACATCCTTGCCCCATATTCATATCATCTTGCAATGAAGGTCGATATAACATTTGCCTTCTTAACTGCTTTCTGTACCTGTATGCTTGCTTTCAGTGATTGGTGTACAAGGACACTCAGGTGGTCCCTTTGTACATCAATATTTCCTAATCAATCACTATTTAAATAATACTCTGCCATTCTATTTTTCCTACCAAAGTGGATAACTTCACACTTATCCATATTATACTGCATCTGCTTCAATGAGATCATGCTTATCCATATTATACTGTATTTGCCCACTCACTCAACTTGTCTAAATCACCTTGAAGCCTCTTAACATCCTCCTCACCATTCACATTCCCACCAAGTTTTGTGTTGTCAGCAAACTTGGAAATATTACATTTGGTTTTCTCATCCAAATTATTGACATATATTGTGAACAGCTGGGGCCCAAGCATTGATCCCTGTTGTACCCCACTAATCACTACCTGCCAATCCAAAAAAGACCCTTTTATTTCTACTCTCTGTCCCCTGTCAGCTAGCCAATTCTCAAACCTTGCCAATACATTACCCCCAATCCCAAGTGCTTTAATTTTGCACACTAACCTCTCATGTGGGACTTTATCAAAGCTTTCTGAAAATCCAAATACACCACATCCACTGCTTCCCCCTTATCTATTCTGCTAGTTATGCCCTCAAAAAACTCCAGTAGGTTTGTCAAACATGATTTCCTTTCATAAATCCATGTTGACTTTGTCTAATCCTTTTGATATTTTCTAAGTGTCCTGTTATCACAGTTTTTATAATAGACTCAAGCATATTCCCTACTCCTGGTGTTATGCTGACCAGACTGTAATTCCCTGTTTTCTCCCTCCCTCCTTTTTTAAGCAGTGAGGTTACATTTGCCATCTTCCAATTTGCCAGGATTGTTCCAGAATCTACAGAATTTTGGGAGATAGCAATCAACTCATCTGCTATTTCCATGACCACCTCCTTTAGTACCCTGGGGTGTAGATTATCAGGTCCTGGGGATTTATTGGCTTTCAGTCTCATAATTTCTCCAGCACTATTGTTTTAGCAATACTAATTTCCTTCAATTCCTCCTTCTCACTTGGTTCCTTAGCATTTCTGGTTATTTGTGTCTTCCTCTGTGAAGACAGAACTAAAGTAGTTGTTTAATTGCTCTGTCATTGCCTTGTTCTCTGTTATAAATTCCCCCATTTCGGACTGTAAGGTACCTACATTTGTCTACACTAATCTTTTTATTTTTACATACTTGTGGAAGCTTTTACAGTCCGCTCTTATGTTCCTTGCAAGTTCACTTCATACTCTATTTTTCTCCTTTTGATCAATCTCTTGGCCCTCCTTTGCTGAATTCTAAACTGCTCCCAATCCTCAAGTTTGCTACTTTTTCCAGCAACTTGACATGAGTCCTTTTTGGATCTAATACTATCCTTAATGTCCTTTGTTAGCCATGGGTTGGGCCACTTTTCATGTTGTGTTTTTGCACCAGAAAGGAATCTATAACTGTTGCAATGCCTACATTCTTTACTTAAATGTTCACCATTGTCTATCCACCGTCATGTCTTTTAATGAAGTTGCCCAATCTATATTAGCCAACTCATGCCTCGTACCTTCGTAGTTTCCTTTGTTTAGATTTAGGACCCTAGTTTCAGATTAGACTACTTCACTTTCCATCCTAATGAAGAATTCTATTATATTATGGTCACTGTTGCCTAATGGACCCAACACAAGTTAGTCCCTTGACGTACTGGTCTAAACAAACCATCTTGTACACACTCCAGGAATTCATCCACCACAATATTATTGCCAATTTGGTTTACCCAGTCAATATGTAGATTAAAGTCACCCATAATTATTGTAGCACTTTGTTACATGCATCTCTAATTTCCTGTTTAGTGCCATCCCCTACCTTGCCAGTACTGTTTGGAGGCCTATAGACAACTACCACAAATGTTTTCTACCTTCTTGTTGCTTTTTATTTCCATCCAGACTGATTCTACATCTAGATTTTCTGTGCTAATATCCTCTCTCACTACTGCACTGATTTCAACCTTAACTAGCAATGGCATCCCACCTTCTTTTCTTTTTTGCCTGTCCTTCCTAAAGATTGAGTACCCTTGGATGTTCAGTTCCCAGCCTTGGTCACCCTGCAGCCATGTTTTCATGATCACAATCATTTTGTACCCATTTACATCTATTTGCACTGTTAATTCAACTTCTTAACATTTTTACACATCAGTTTTTTTGTAATTGGCCCTATTTGCTGCTAGTCCTTATTTCCTCTGCCTTCCTATTTTGCTTTCTCCTTTTCTGTTTTTCATTCCTATCTTTGTTTCCTTCTCTTGTGTCTCCCTACTCAGGATCCCATCCCCCTGCCACTCTAGTTTAAATCCTCCCCAACAGTATTAGGCAAATACTGCTACAGGATATTAGTCACAGCCTTGCTGGGGTACAGCCCATCCAGCTTATACAGGTCCCATCTTCCCCAGAATTGGTCCCAATGCCCCAGGAATCTAAATCCCTCCCACCTACTCCATCTCTCCAGCCATGCATTCATCTGGATAGTTTTCTCCTATTCCTAATCTCACTAGTACGTGGCAGTGGGAGTAACCCTGAGATTAATACCTTTGAGGTCCTGTTTTTTAATTTATTTCCTAGCTCCCTACATTCTGCTTTCAGGACCTCATCCTTCTTTTTACCTATGTCGTTGGTACCAATATGGACCATGACCTCTGGCTGTTCATCCTCCCAATACAGAATACCCTGCAGCCGCTCAGTGACACCCTTGATCCCTGGTACCAGGGAGGCAACGTACCATCCTGGTGTCATGTCTGCAGCCGCAGAAACATCTATCCATTCCCCTTACAATAGAATCCCCTGTCATTAATGTGCCCCCATTCGTTTTTCTCCCCATCCTGTGCAGCTGAGCCACTCGTGGTGCCATGGACTGAATTCAATAAAAATCTGGAATTACAAGCCAAATACCATGAAACCATTGTTGATTATTGCAAAAACCCATCTGGTTCACTAATATCCTTTAGGGAAGGAAATTTGCCATCCTCACCTGAAAGCCCATACGTGCAACATGTACAAAATTGCTGGAAAGACTCAGCAGGTCTGACAGTATCTGTGGAGAGAAAGACAATGTTAACGTTTCTAGCCCATATGACTCTTCTTCAGAACAGTGCAACATGTAGGTCTGTCCTACATGTGACTCCAGACCCACAGCAATGTGGTTGACTCTCAACTGCCCTCTGAAATGGCCTAGCAAGCCACCCAGTTCTCAAGGGCAATTAGGGATGGGCAACAAATGCCAGCCTAACCTCCCAGCCCATAAACGAATAAATAAAGTTCATTGCTAAATCAAAGAAAGACTAGACTTTAGACAGAAATTAACCCTTAAAAGCTCCTCTCTCACCAGTATCCAACTTAAGCACTCTAACCCAGCCCAAACTAGCATTACGGTGCAGATTAAATACTTTGATGAAGAAATGGAGAGGTTTGATGAGGATAGAGTGGTTGATGTTGCAAGTATGGGCTTTCAAAAGGTGTTTGATGAAGTACCACAGAATAGACTTGTTAGCAAGACTGAAGCCCATTGCTCAGGGAAAGAAAGCAGACAGCAGTGGTGAATATCGTTTTTCAGATTGGAGGGAAGTATACATTGGTGCCCCCAAGACATGGTATTAGGACCAAAACTCTTTTTGATATATATTAATCACCTGGCCTTGGATATACAGGACAAAATATTACTCCAGTGACTACATCTCAAAGTACTTCATTGGTTTTAAAGTGCTATAGGAAATCCTATGATCACGAAAGGCATTATATTAATATAGGCTCCCCTTTCTTCTTCCTTTATAATTCCAAAGTATGCAGATGACACAAAACTCAGAAATACAGTCAGCAATGAGGAGGATAGTAACAGGCTTCAGGAGGACTTAGACTGGTGAAATGGGCAGGTTCTGGCAAATGAAATTTAATGCAGGGAAATGTGAATTGATACATTTTGGTTGGAAGAATGAGGGGCAGCAAAATAATCTAAAGGGTACTGTTTTAAAGAAGCAATATGTATATTTTTTGGCACATGCTTGACACACCCACGCTAACCAGGAGTGCACTGACTGACATTTTATGGGTTTCGGGCTTCCATAGCAGTGGCCCCAGCAGCACTATTGAGCTCAATTTCATGACCAAGGCATTTTAGACAGACTAAAGTCACCTGTTGAAGGCCCTCCTCAAACAATAATCTCCATTAGGATGTGGACTTTGTGAGTTCCAGAAGCACATCCCTGCAGCTGTACTCCTGATACTGCTCTTCATTCTGAGCACAAGACCCTTCTAGGGCGCTGACACCATTCAGTTGCCTTGGGTTAGGATAATTGGGTAACACCTCCTCTTGAAGATACAGCACACTTCCAGTACATTGCATCTGTCAGGCATTCAGGTAGGGCCCGCAGAGAAAAATCGACTGATCTCTTTATCTGATCGCAAATCGAAAGAAAACACCAATCACTCCCTAAACAGTGTTAAGTAAGAGCAAAAAGAGCAGATAAGATAGGTTACACTATTTTCCTTAATTTAGAGAACCTGTTCTAAAACAAAAGAAGTTCCAAGGATGGATTAATTCTCTTGATTTGGATAATGCACCTGTGAGAAAGCCCTTTTACACAGTGTTACGATCAGGTGAGGAGCAATGGAATAGCTCTCCTCTCTTCTAACTCTTCGTTTGACTGCAATGGGTTTTTTAAAAGGATATGCTTGCCAATTCAGTAAATGTTTAATTGTTCATGTGCTGTGACTGTAAAAGGACAAAAATAGATAGGTTTCCTAGAGTTTTTAAAAAGAAAAGAGGACAGTATTTATTGTACTTAACCTGGTCAAAGTAAAAGAATAAAAATGCTCCAACTTTCATGTACTCACCCACTCGAAGTTCACATGCCCACACCAAAAATTTGCAGGCTGGAAGGATAGGTTAAGTGATTTCTTAAAGCTGAATAAATTTAAAGTTATACGTCTCTCATAGGATGATGACTGGGGTGGATCCAGGCTGAGATCAGTGGTCTTTCTGGTTTTGACACTGAGGCAGTTTAAAGATTTAGATGGATGATTTATCTGTTCTTCTAGAGACAGTAGCTGCTGGGTTAAGCTCTTTAAAAGTCTCTGCCTGTAGCACATGGATAGTCAAACAGCAGACAAGGTTTGAGCTTGCAAAATGGATGGGAGAGAAAGGGAGGCCCACACATGATTCTTGACACTTAGGCATCTTTTCTGCTCCTGGCTCTGGCCTGAAGAAAACAGTTTCTTAAAACACAAAAGAAAGTTAGCTGGCTCGTCACAGGATCCTCTCTCTCTCAGCAACTGGCCAGTTACCCAAATATGGCCATGACTGATGTATTCCAGGTGGATGGTTTCAGCTTGATTATAGCTGGGAAAATTCATTTCTCAGCCAGAGTTCAATGTCTGCTGTGATGACATCTAACATGTAGTCCCCACTCAGATGATCCTCCAGATGGTCTGTGAATGGGTTAGAAGATTATCTCATGCACACTCCTTCAAGGTAGTTATCTCTGCTGAAGTTTTCTAGACAGGTTAGCTCCACTTAATGACCTTGGGATTTGTCATGTACAATAATGCAAATGTTCAGCCACCTTGAATCTGTGGTTTTAAGTCACTGAAATGTTGCCTCAATCTCTTTAACATTCAACTGGTGGTTTTCAGTTAGTAAATATATAAAGTCATTTTCGATATAAAGCATGGCTTCACAACAGCAGAGAACCCTTGGAGTCCTTAATTAGTTTCTGGCTGCAAAGTTGCGCAATAAGTAGGGAGCTCAAGAATGTTAAGAATTTGACTAGTTAATAAGCTTCTCTTAATTTTGCACATCAAGTTGGTGTCCAACAGGGATAAAATGTGCCTTTCCAATTTAATCAAAACTAATTTCCAGAGGCAGCAGGATGGTCTGCCTCCTGGAAAGCAATTCACATGTCTTCAGGACGAAGGAAAATTACGAGTGTTTAGGCCATAGACATCCTAAAAAGCCAATTGCATAGGCTATAGACGGTAAATGGACACAGGTGATGGTCCAGTGGTCAACAGTAATCGTTTCAATAATTCAGATGAATTTTGTGCTTCCTAATTGCTCCACATAAGCAAGGTGAATCATTTCTTTTTTGGGAGCTGCAAAATATTTTGTGTATTCCATACCTCCCTGATCATTTATTCACTCAACTCTCCAATAACTAGGCACAACAGGCACTTTAAACTATACTACAGTGCAGGAAAATCTATACTTCTAACAACAATATACATAATCTAAAGAGTGACAACAGGATCAGCTATAGGTTTGCAACTTGCATTTCAAGCATGCTGCTCTGCACCCCTGCTTAAAATGCATTCTTTTTTTTTATTCATTCACGGGATATGGGCTTCGCTGGCTGGGCCAGCATTTATTGCCCATCCCTAGTTGCCTTGAGAAGAAGATGGTGAGCTGCCTTCTTAAACCAAAAGAGTAAGGAAGGAATTTCCCATGCTCGCTGGTGATGGGCGTGTCCGGCAGCATGAGCGGACAATATGGTGAAAAGACCAGAATTTGGTTTCAAAACATCGTGAAACTAGTTTGCAATCGCCCGCTCTGCCTGTCAATGGCGGGCTGCATTTCCTGCCATTGGACGTCGGGAATCTCATTGTAATAAATCTGCGTATCATTATAAGCCCAGCCCAAGTTGGATTATCTGCCCACGTCAGCGGGAAAACACGTTGCTGCAGAACACATCTTGACAACTGTGGTGCGCAGAAGTCGAGATTTACTGCCAGGGCCTTGTTAACATCGCGGACATCCATGGAGCAGAAGATGCTGCAGCCTGACAGCAATGGGATCCTGGAAGAACGCCCATGGCATGCTGGATGGATTCTCATGGACATGGTTCCACGGCAAAGTAGCTCATGGAAGGTGGAAAGTCAGTGTTGAGGGTCTGCTCACGATGATGATCTTTGAGGGGGTGGAGAGGAAGGAGCAGCTGTGTTTGGGAGAGGAAGATGTACCGGGGGTGGGAGAAGAAGGTAAGTCGGGGGTGTGGGAGATTGGGAAGGGGTAATGAGGTGTCAGGGCTGGTGAGGTTGGGATGGGGGGAATGAAGGTGTCAGGGGTGGCCAAGTTGGGGAGGGGAATGGAGCACAGGGAAGAGGATGTGGTAACCGGGGAGAAGATGGCAACTGGGGAGGTAGATGTAAGTGGGGAGGAAGGCTTAAGGGAAGGAAATCAGAGGAAGGGTAGGAGTCCAGAGAGGAGAATGAATTCAGTGGGAGAAAGGAGCCTGGTGGGGAGGAAAGAGTCCGGAGAGAGGAAGGAGTCCGGAGAGGAGAAGGAGTAAGGGTGGAGAAAGGGGTCAGGAAAGGGGAAGCATTAAGGCTGGAGAAAGAAGTAAAGCTGGAGGAACGTGTAAGGGTGGAGGAAGGAGTCAGGAAGGGGAAGGAGTAAGGCTGGAGGAAGAAGTAAGGGTAGAGAATGAAGTCAGGAAGGGAGAAGAACTAAGTGGAGGGAGGGAATCTGGGGTATGGGGAGTGGGGACGCAGTGGGAAGGAGTGCAAAGGCAAGGGGTGGGGGGTGTCTGGAGGTGTTGGAGGGAAGAAGTTCCAAGAGAGGGAAGGAGTTCCAAGAAGGGGAGTCCAGAGAGGGCAGGGATGTCCAGGTGAACATGCAAGGGAGGGCTCTGATGAGGCCATGACTGCATCCTGGGGAGTGAACTGAGGGTGGGTGCGGTACAAAGGAATGGTGAGAATGACCAAGGGCAGAGTGAGGCGGTAGGGTGGGAGGTTGAGGGTGCGATGGTATCGGTTGAAGGGATGGCAAGGGTAGTTGGTGGGGACCGGGAGGCAGACGCAGACCCTGGAGGGGTGGGAAGGAGGAGGTCAAAGAGTTTAATGTGGATGGGGGTGGGATTTTTGGAAGGAAAGGGACATGCATGTTCACCTGAAGACCCCTGAAAGAAAAGGATTATAGCTTGTAGGTCACGGTGGGGAAGTAGTAGGTGATGCCAAGGGGATAAACAGTGATGGGGGAAAGAAAATGAGGGACTGAGGGATGGGAAAGGACAGGGGACTTGGAGAAAAATGTTAGGCATATCATGCTTGCTAAATTGAAAATAAAATGAGAGTTGTGGTGGGCTAGAACAGGTGCTGCATGGGAGTGTGATTAGTGAGTGGGCGGAGATGCAGTTCAGCTCAGATGGACAACTGAGAGTGAACCCCCAGCAGGCAGCATTGACAATACTCAGGACATTGAGAGGAGTTTGCTGCAGGAAGGATCCATGTGCATAGGAGAGAGCTTGCTCGAGGCTTCAAAAGACCCTGCCCACCCCCCCACCCCTTACCCCCCAACACACACACACACACACACACACACACACTTCTGCCTCCAGAATCACTCATGTGCCAGCTGCATGAAGCTGAACTGCTAGTGGGGGTGATGCAGGGGGAGGACTTGTGAAACCTGTCAATGAAGTTGAAAGACACTATTACACATTATTTAGTGAAAGTGAGTATACTTTCAGATTGCAAAGTGCAAAATGTGTTCACCCTGCAACCAACTGTGATCAGATTTTCTTAACTTTTGAAAACCTTAGACTTCTAGATGCTGCCCTGACATCTGCAGCAGAGGTTGGGACAGCCTGTGAAATGGTTGACCCTGTTGTCTCTAATGGCTTCAGTGTGGGTCCTCTGAAGAGCATAGGCATTGGGGGCCCCAGCTTGCTTTGGCTGTCCTGTGGGCCAGCTGCTGCCTCTGCGGTGTCAGAGGATAAGGTTGAGGGGGTCACAGGCAAAGGTGACTCGGAGGGAGAGGGCAGCCTCTGAGATTCTCGAGTGGATGACCCAGGAATGTCCAGCTGCTGTTCCTCCTCTCTTCAGGTACATGAGGGTCCCAGCCTGACTCCTTGAGGGGAAGGAGCACCTTGGGGGACATTGAGGTGCCCCGTTTCCCTCTTGCATTGCTGCTGCAAGAACTCACAGATGGCTACTGTGGATGGCGTGCAGGTCTGTGTGCATCTCCGCTTTCTGATGGACCAAGGTCTCCATGGCATCGTTCATCCTCCCCATGGAGTCCTCCATACATGCACATGACTTCATCAGAGAGCAGGCGGACACACTCCTCCAACTCACATGTTACTCTGTTGAGGGCATTCAACAGCTCTGTGTGATGTTCCTCCACCTTCTGCAGGATGAGTTGGAAGGCCAAACCCGGAGGCTCACCATCTGACTTAGGCCTCACAGATGCCTTTTCCATAGCAGTCCTCCGAGTGCCAAGGAGCTCAGCTGAGCCTGCCTCCTGCTGCTGTGACACATGTCTGTTTGGTGACCACCAGATTGTGAACCCAAGCCTGGTCTAGATCTCGGTCCCACTGAGGTGTGTGTCTCTGCGCTGTTGGAGGGTATAGGTAAGTGCTGATGGGTCTTCCAGGCTGCTTATTTCCAGCTCTTCAATGGAGGAGGAGTCCTCTTGGCTGGAGGTGAGGACCTGGATGTCGATGGAGCTGAGGGGCTGGTTGGCTGAGGGTGTCAGCTGCTTGATGGTAAATGGGAAACTCTGAATGATGATGGGACCTACATTTACTGATTGGCATTTTCCCATTCTTAAGTTCCACAGTGAGAGAGATTACTTTAAATTAGTCCTAAGGTTGTGTTTTCCTAAAGCAAATAAACATTAAATAAAAACTTTATTTTTAAAAATTAGAAACATGTCCCAATTCATGTGACAGAGTCACATAAGGGGACATGTTTTATTAAATTTCTATTCTCTTCATTTTTTTTTACACACGCTTCAATCTCCTTGAGGTAGCTCCATGCCTCAGGCAGATTGAAGCACTCTTTCTCATACGTGCGCGAGCTGCAGGTTAGACCCAACTCTCCCTCTTCCCCCCCGTCCGCACAGGTAGCGCTCAGTGCTGCCGCTCGCGATCCACACAGGGCGGGCCTTAATTGGCACACCCACGTGAAATTACGGTGCTGAGCCGATCATGGGCAGCGGTCGGCTTCCCGATCACCCCCGACCGCCCCTGTCGAGCCCACCTGCCAAGAACAAAATCTTGCCCCTGTAATCTGTTTTGGTGATGGGAAATGGGAAATAAATATTGGCTGAGACACTGGGGATAACTGCTTTGCTCTGACTAATTATGGGACCTACATTTACTGACTGGCATTTTCCCATTTTTAAGTTCCGCACAGTGAGAGAGATTACTTTAAATGAGTGCTAAGGTTGTGTTTTCCTAAGGAAAATTGGCAAGATTGATTGCAATTGGGATTTAAATAACTGGCTGGATTGGCATCCAATATTCATCAGAAATATGATGATGGTGGAAAGTACACAGTCTGTTGGACCGTGACAGAGAAAAGAATTCTAACCTGTTTTGCCTTTGCAGATTAAGATAATTTTAATTCTTTACAGGTGTTGTAACCATCTGTTGAAAGCAAAATTATAGATGTTTTTGTTTACCACATCCAGTTACAAACCACTGAACCTTAGATTTGCCTCTGCACAAAAGGCAGTTCATTTCCACAATTTGATAGCCTCACTGTTGACAATGTCGTACACATTTAGCAGAGGCTGTTGACAAGTCAGTGAACTTCTCTTCCTAGGTATGGCACAGCGTATGCATTTGAACTGAGTTAAAAAATTACAAGACAAACTCCAAGTGAACAACTTCCTTAATTTCCAATGTACATTTACCCACTGTGCATCCTACTGATGTAGATTCTGACAATACTCACTCTTTTGCAGATATGTAGATCAGTGAATCTTACCAGAAAACTGGCAGAAATCTGTTAGTCATGAGGATTACTTAATGATGCGTGTGACGGGGGTCTGTTAGTCATATGGTTCGTTTGATGCCTGCAGCTAACATATTTAACACCGCCCCTCTGTAATATTCTGACAGCAGATGGACCCTTTTAAACCATTAGCCTTGTATCCATCTCACGCTGAGCACCTACTCAAGGTAATTGTCTACTCTTCTTAAGCAACAGTATCTCTAGCTTTTCCAGTCTCCTAATTTGGCATTCTCTGAAACCCTTATCTGTCAGATCAGCTGTAAAATTCATTGGTCACATTTTGTGCTTGGTAGGTAGACTCGCTCTCCACATGCACTGTACATACCCAATATGTACAAAAACAACATAATGTTCACAAGTTCTGTAGTAAAAGCATCATTGTATATAACATTACTGCCTGTTTACCACATAATGGACTACAGAATCTTAGAATCTTACAGAATAGAAGAATGCCATTTAACCCATTGTGTCCATGTCAACCCCTTACCGCAGCTTTTTCCCCATAGTCCTGCATTACTATGCTGTTGCTAATTTCTCAAATGTGGAGTCAGCCATGATCATAATGAATGGCGGAGCAGGCTCGAAGGGCCGACTGGCTTACTCCTGCTCCTAGTTTCTATGTTTCTATGAGTCTCATTCCTGCAGAATTCAGTAATGAATTCCTAGTTGGATCTTCAGAATATTCTAGAGTCTAAAAATATAGGACACAGAGCCTGGTGACAGAATTATATCAAAGTTATAATATAGAATCGGGCCACTTGTCCTAATCAGTCCATATTGATGTCAATCTTCCAAATGAGCAGTAGTCCTAACCCTACACGCCCATTCTGTTTCTTTATTCCCCTGCCTTCAACAACTTATCCAACGTCGAGATGGTGCTTTCTTCAATTAATAATTATAATTGTAGAATCCACAGCCTCAAGGCCCTTAGTGCAAAAACATTTTGCCTTGCTTTCTGCCCTGAATCTCTTACATTTAATTTGATAACTATTGCTGCTCATTTTAGATCCCTCAACCACCGGTTTGTTTCTAACCAGTCTGTCCCACTCCATACTTTTCGATACCTCCAACAGACCATCTTGTAATTTCCTCTGTTCTGATGCAATTTCCTCTGTTCTAGCAATAAGAGCTACATTACCTTCGTGAAAATGGACACAGGTTTTGAGCATCAATGAAAAAGACATTGGCAGTTTATTTGATAATTCTTTAATTAAAAAAGTAAATAAAGGGTGGTGCATTTTCACATTAAAATAGTGTTCACTACTTATTTACATTGAAATAATAAATGCCACACATTGAGTCAGAATCTCTGACATCACCTTTTTAGTTAATATCAGTTGCACTGACATTCAAAACCATTCCAACCGTCCAAACAGGCTTGTCTTCAAAAGACACCAAGCACATTAAACTGACAATCTTCAAACATTGTGTGATATACCAATGTAGTGAAGAGATTAGCTATGCAGCCAATGCATTGGGCTAACTATGCCCTGCCTACTTGACTGCTCTAATATAAGGATGTTTTGTCTTTGTGTAATTGGACTAACACAAGTTGCAGGATATTTATATTGTCAGCATCAACTTAATCCTCACACACTTCCTTTCTTCACTGTTTCTATTTAGACATTTATTTGCCTGTCCACCACTTTATGGTGAAAAAATGATTTGGATATAGGGCTAGAAGAAATTCTCAGACAATAATAAAATATGAGGCAAGGTTAATAATCTTGGAGATCCAAAGGAGCGAGAAGAAGATAATTGATAAGATGGTACAATAGCCAATAAAATGGTTGATATGATTTAATGTCCGTAAGTGTGAGGTGGTGCATTTAGATAACAAAAAAGGTTTGTGTATGGGAGAAGACACCAGAAAAACAATCAATATTATTGATTGTGCTGGAGGGAACTGGTGCAGGAGGAACAGCACCTCATCTTCTAATTAGGCACTTTGCAGCCTTTCTGACTTAACATTGAGTTCAACAACTTCAGACCATCAACTCTCTCTTCCATCCTCACCCCTTTTTTATCCGTTTTTTCAAAATTCTTTCTTTTTATCCACATTTTTATTTTTATTCATTTATTCATTGTTTTATCCACATTTTTATTCCCCCCTTTATCCCATTTCCCCACCACCACCCCCTATAACACACCGTACCCCTACAAGGGCCATCTGTTACTTGTTCATGTTGCTCTTTTCAGAGTGCTTACCCGTGTTCTGCTATTATCACATTCTGCGCTCTTACCTTTGCCACTGTCAGCACCTTTTTTCACCCTTACCACCATTAACACACCGTTGTCCTTTTGTTCATGACATCTTTGTCAATCTCTCCTTTGTCCCCGCCTATCGTTGGCCTTCTATGCAGCTTCACCTGCTCCACCCACTTTAAACTGTATAAATTTCATCACATTTACTACATCTCTGGAGCTCTGAAGAAGGGTGTCAAAATGTCAATTCTGTCTTTCTCTCCACAGGTGCTGTCAGACCTGCTGAGCAGTTCCAGCATTTTCTGTTTTTCTTTCACATTTCCAGCATCCGCAGCATTTTGCTTTTTAATCAATACTTAACACTGTGTATTTCAAACAGTTTCCTATGACAAAGACATTACAGAAGTAAGAATTGCATTTCATCTGCACGGATAACATCTTTTTATATCTTATCGGCTGAGTGCAATGAATCACTTTTAGGATAAGAAAATTTGTTTACACTGAAGCTGTCATTTGCATTTTACATCAGTACAGTGATACTATCTGAAGAAAGCACATCAGGCACATTGTTGTCTCCCAATGGAGACGGGAAACAGGTCAGGAAACCTGAAAGTGTGATTTTGTTTGGCTGCAAGATCAAATTTTTCTCTGTCTTTCGATTCCGCACTATTTTAGTCTGGACTTTTTGTGGGTCAGTGTGGTGGGTGCAAAACACGCACACACATCTGTTCCTAGGTCACCATTGTGGGGACCATAGGAGAATTGAATTCCCTTCCTCATGTATTTCCTTCCTCAATTTCCTACCTCTCTGTGTGCTGGTGCAGGTTTTGGGAGCCTGAGAAAAGCAACTCCTTGGAGAGTTCATAACCACTTGTAGAAACCTGCTGAGTAATCTGCTGAGAACAACATGAAAGGTAAGTGTTAAATGTTTTGACACTTTCAAATGTCACTCTTAGATGCTATCTTGTAATGTAGATTTGCTCTTAATGCATGATTGATCATAAGCCTCTATCCTGCAAGAGTAAGTTTACTATTTCATTGACCAGCATTGTGAGTGTGATGAGTTGAATTACAATACTTTTCTCATTGGAGCAAGTGCCATAATACATTAAAAACTGTAGAGAAAAGTTCTGGGAAACTCTTCTGTCATGTTTTGGACTGTGATTTAAATGTATAAAGATCTTTTAACTTTGAAAAAAATGGTCTGCCATTGAAAATGGAAAAAGATGCTCCACTCCATCGATTGACAGACAAGTTGGTTTGAAATGGAAATGTAACAGCATCTGTTCTTTCAACTTCAGGGGGTCTGGAGCTGAAAGCTAATGTTTTGAAAGCAGTGGTCATGATGAATGCTTGGCTGAGTTCCAAAAGCTGTGAAGTACTCAGCTGTATTTGCACAGCTTCTTACTGGATTGGTTGACAAGTTGAAGAGTTTGCAATGACATAATATACCTTTGGTGTGGCTCCTGCATATGTAGTTGTTTGTTAAGGCAACTTAATGGCCACTTAAATTTCAGTTTTTTTGCAGTGTCAACGACAAATGTTTGAATGAGATTTTTGTTAAGCTGTTACATTTTGATTTTTTGGATGCGCCCCTTGCTACTTATGGCTCCTGATGACTGTACACGGCAATTGCTGGATGAGTGACCATGGGATAGGATGGGATGCATTCTTCATGCTAGTTAATGCATGTTCAGCTGTGTGAGTTTAAAAGTGATCATTGGCTGGAGTGTGGAGCTCGAAAATGGCAGCACATGCATCAGATCAGTATTCCACACTGACTGGCATCATGATCTGCTTGCTCTGCATATTCCTAGCAGGCATTAATTACTCATACTTTAATAAATTAACCAAAATGGTGAAATGCATAGTTCATAGCAGAAGACTGCACACACCGAGTGGATACCATCTTGATCCTGGAGCAGTACCCAAAGCATGTAAACAACGGGTGCTACTGAGCCCAATTTCACGCCCCACATGTCTTAATGAGGATTTTACAATGTGATTGGCTGAAGAACCAAGTTGTTGCTTTCCCTGCTCATATATGTCAGAGATCCCTGTAGAGGGCACAGCATTGCAAAGGATTTCTAGGAAACTAAAGTTGCCACCTGAAAGCCTGTAAAAAGTCTTTGGTCAGCTGTAAGTGAGATGAGCAATGTCCCTTCAACCTATGTGTCATTAGTCAGGGTCTGTCAGCTCGGTTGGCTAGATGGCCAGAGTGTGGTGCAGAATGATGCCAATCCTGATACAAGCTATGGTAGTCCACGGAGGGCCGCTTCCTTGTTTTGCCCATGTTTAATACAAAATGGTGCCCCTCAAGCTTGTCTCTCTCTAATAGGAAGCAATGCAATGGTCCCTTGTGGACTATGGCTAATGAGCAAATATGATTACCAAGTGTGGTTAACACTGTCCCTTTGGACAGCTCTATGTGTGATGAATGCAGTTCCTTTACTGCTGACTGAAACATCTGGGAATTCTGGGGGGAGTTTTCGCTTGTCTGATCCCTTGAAGGGGATGGAGCAGGACCGCATGAGGGAACATGGAAATTGGGGGTCTCCCCACAAAATGTGCAGTTTTAACTCTACTGCATGTGTGCAAGGTTCTCTTCCGGGAGGCAGCCTAACTAACAGGCTTGGCTTCCAGGCTGGTGGGGAGAAGTCCAGCGGAAGCTGCAGAACCAGGTTGGCCCAAGCCCCAACTGGGTGGGGGTGGGGGGGTGGTTTCAATCCGAGGCATTCTGGGAGTTGGGCAGGGACTTAGGGAGACAATTGGAGGCCTGCTGGGGGGAGATTGGAGGCTGGTGGTGAAGGAGTGGGTGGGGTGGAGGAAATCAGAGACCTCAGTGGGGGAAGATTAGAAGGAGATCAGAAGAGTTGGGATGGTGTCAGTTAGAGGGAGTTGGCCAGGCAGGTACTCTGGATCCAACAGATAAGTAGAAAGGCATTTAACCTCCTGATCCAGCAGCCCCTCACCTCGGTTTAGCTGATGCAATTTCCAAGGCCCAGTAAACCAGAGCTATATTTCAAATGGTGAATGCAAATGAGGCACTCAGCCTCATTATCATATTTAAAGTGCCAACCCCCCGCCTTGGAGCAGATTGGTTGCCTGCTCCCCATGCCCTGAATCAGTTTAAATCAGAAGACTGAGTGGGTTGGAGAGGAATTAGAATTGGGATTCAGACTTTTAACACATTAACACCATCTCTTTACATCCCCCATCCCACACAACCTGACCCAAACTCACCCATTTTTGGTGGTTAAAATTCCCCTCGTTAGGTCCAGTTTGGTTCCTACTGAGCCATAGTGTATTTGATTACCCTTTGCATAACTGCTTAAGGCTTTTCTAACAAGATGTGTTGGACAATAATTACAATGAGTAGGATGTATCAGTAAAATAATATTTAAATCCTAAACATCAGTAACAAAAACATAAACAGTCAATTAACAATCTTGTAATTCTTGCTTGAAGAGAAAGACCTCAATGAATCAGAATTTGTGATGAGTAGTTTTCACTAACTGTTGTGTGTCTTTGAGCATTTTCATAAATGCAGAATGCCTGCCGTTAACTCTATTTGGCTTATACATATCCGGCAGAAAATGTGATCTGTTAAATTGATATCCATTAACAACTCTGCCCTGAGTTAAATTCTTACTAGCACTGGGTGAAAATGGACATTACAAGCACTGTTTTCTTCTTGCACCTCTTAGCTTCTCCTGGAGTTTGCAGAAGCTGTCTCACATGACTTTTCTGCAAGGCAGGAAGCATCAGTCTGTCCCATCGTATCATTAATCAGCTTACTTGATTACATAGAGGCAATTGATAAACAGTGCAGAATTCACTGAAGAATGCTTGATTTACGTACCACTGTAAACAGTTTCTGAAATCAAAAGAAAAAAATGGTTTAAATTCTTAAGCATTCTTCCCAGAATGAGTTGAAAGTCATGTTTCTGTCACATGGACAAATTAAATGATGAAACTGCAGAAGGAAAGCATCCCACACTAGACTTCTTCATAGAGATTTTGCCACCCAAGATCAAAGCCATCACTTGAAGTAGCCCCAGATTCTTTCCTAACAGCCAGTTATTATAATAGCTATTTCTATCATTCAAGCGGAGCATCTTTGTTTGAAGGTTTACATGCTAGTCAGTTCTCAGGCAAAATATGTTGAGATACCCATTAGGCACTATGCCTTTCAACAGTTGAAGCAATCGCAAACTTCAAGTACATCTATCACTACCACAACGGTGAACCTGCATGAGTTAGCATCTTAATGTTTTGAGGTACTAACAAGAAACACCTGATCTGCTTAGGTTTCTGGTCCATAAACCCATGATCACAAGTGGGTCATCTATAGTCTACACTATCATCTCCATGCAACCATTTGTCTCACGTCTCCCACTCCCCCACCAACATGACCCAACACAAGTGTACAAAGAGGAATTTACAGCAATTTGTTTCAAATTCACATATTTGCCTATTTTAAAACTTGCATGAAAATGATGTAGGAGTGATTTCAGTGAACCCAGCAAATGTGGAGCTAGGATTACCATTCCTGCATTGACCACGAGTCAGTGAATGGATCGGGCAGGCAGGCATGACAGCAGCAGCTTATAAAGGGCTGTTTGCTCTATTTGCATATAATTCGCTCCCTAGACTGTGTTGAAGAATAGCTCTGGAAGTTCATTGAGGGAACATTAGGGGAATTGTTACCTTTGAGAGTGACAGTTTTGAAATATTCCTGGAAGAGCTGAAAACAGAGGCGGGTATCCATGGGCAGGATTTTTTGCTTGGCGTGCAGGTGCGCGCCCGGCACACTCGAGCGTGAAATAGCGCTCGATGACATCGGGCGTGTGTCACGATGTCATCGTGCACTCACACAATATTTCGGTCAGCGGACAAGCACGAGAGTCAGAAGCACACCCGCCGCCAATTAAGGGGCCTATTAGGGCCATTAAAGTTGTGATTAATGGAGATTTTTCATTGTCTGTCCAACATTATAGTTGGCGGGCGGGTGAATCGGCCAGGCAGCCTTTGCATTTTTCAGGAAACCTCATCCACGGGTGGGATGAGGTTCCCATTATTAAATTTAAAAAATTAAAATGTATGGTCAGAATGTTCATCTTGCAAACGTTCGGGTGACTGCTTCTGATGCTGGGTATTTTTTCCAGATTTTAAAATCTGTTCTTATTGCATTTAAATTCTTCAGCTCTCTGAGGCAGCTTTCATTCTGCAGTCCCCACGCCAGAGCTGACTTCAGTGCTCGCCCTACTCCTACCCTCACCCCGGCAGCACTGAGCCTTTCAGTGCACGTTTCACGTTGGCTGGCCGTTAATTAGTCAGCCACTGTGAAATCATGGTTGTGGACTGTTCCCCAGCTACTCTCAGGCCTGCCAATCATGCGTGCCTGCCAAACTGAAAACCCTGCCCACATTTGCCCAAGCCACAATGTAGAATGAGCATAGCAAGAGGTGGCTGGATGAAATAAATCTTTCACAATTTTAGGTCATAGGGCTGATGAGAAAGAAATTCTCAGGCCTCAGAAATAATGCTAAAGTAAGGCTGTATACTTACTGTTACCTCAAATTAGGCCTACATTTATGCATGGTGTTCCAAACACAGTGCTGCTCAGGAACAGAACAGGAGGAGCACTTGTCCAACCATTCATACCTGACACCGATATTTCCGTGTTCATTGTATTTAAGGTTGAACTTTGCAGCTGGCATTCCCAAATACTTCTGATGTCATGTTAACACTTGCATGTTGCAGCAACAAGCCAAAGTGCTTCATGGTCTTTAGTCAGCCAATCACGCAAGGTGGGATGAAGGCTGGGAACTCTATGTCCTTTTGAATCCTAAAAGCTGTATGTTTTGTTCTTTTAAAGAAAGCTGCACACAGCCATAGGAAAACAACATCACTTGCGTGCTCAAACTTCCGACAGCCAGATGTCTAAATCCGCTGGTTAACAAAATTTGGAAAAATACTTACTTATCTTTCTAGTTTGTTTCCACAATTCAGTGAATATTAGCACATATGGAGGTAATATAAAAGTTATATACATCCTCATACACTTTAGAACACTGTCCTCCTGATACCTCATGTTGTAAGATGTCTTTAAGGGATATTAGCATGACATCACTAGAAGGGATCCATTCTTAGTTCTACTTTGGCTTCGAGCAGAGCACATACACAGCTCTAAAGCCTGTAAGCTTTATACCTACGTATAACTGTTCTCAAGTGTCTTACTAAATGAACCGACAACACGTTTACCCAATTCTTTATGAGCGAGTGGTGCCTTGTACGTAAATAAGCCAAGGTATTATATCATTATAATTGCATGACACCTCTGACTCTAGTCATGGTGCTGCATTATAAAGGAACCATTGTGCATCTTGAAAGGATATTTGACTTCACTGATGAAGAAAATTAGGCATGCTGTAAAACAAATTGACAATTCACTATCAGCCTGCTTTGCACTTACTGACATTAACCAATTTCATGCAATATTCTTCTCTCCCATTGTCTTCATTCTATTCTTCATGTGGCATACACCATTCCTCATCAAGAAGCTGGGCTAGCAAGCTACAAAGAATGCATGGGAATTGCTTGCATGTCTCCAAAGGATAAATTTAATCAAATCTGTTCTCCCAGGATCCATGCTCAAATAAGCATTATAATGTTGCAAGCATATCTCTGATTCATATTCTTTATCTGCACAGCTCCTTTTGAGAAATGTGATTTTCCCTGAAATATGTATGGAAAGCAACTGGCTTCCACAATAGCACAGTGTGGCTGAAAATATCAATGCATAACCAGTCAGAGGCACAAATACATCCTTCAGTTTATGCTGCAGCATATTGAAGTTCTAATAAACTGCGGTGAGATTAAATAGTCATCAAATTACTGAATCATAGAATCTTATAGCATAGAAGGATGCGATTGAGCCTGCCATATATGAGTGCCAACTCTTTGAAAGCGATCCAATTGGTTCCACTCCCCTGCTTCTTTTTACTACAATTTTTCTTTCTCAACTATTCATCCAATTCCTTTTTTAAAGTTATCATTATATCGGTTGCACCTTCCTTTCAGGCAGTGCATTCCCTTACAGCCAGTTGAGGAAGGATGAGGGCTTCCCCTTTTCCCACTGTTCAGTTGATAGTCACAGGCTTTGCAATTTAAAAGGATGAATGTGCCAATTTAGTGTGCGTAATTCACTGTTTACGTGCCAATTGTAGAGCTCACTGAGACGGGTTTTCTTGAGTTGAAACAAGTAGGGGTTGACTTTAATTGTACTAAATGCTTACCCAGGTAAAGATATTAAAAAGGTTAAAAAAGGCTGTTGCAAAACACACAGACACACAGACACAAAGACATACACACTCATGAAAAGTACAAGATATAAAGTAAAGGAGATTAACTTTGGTCAAATTAAGATTTAATCAGAAAAGATGAAGATATACAGAGTTCACTGGCTCTAAGTACTAGCTGGTCTGCCTGTAGCAATGCAAAAATTTTGGGTCCCAGCTGGTGAAGTTTAAAGTTGTTGCTGCTTTTTCTCCTTTCCTGGAATGCTGCTGTGGAGATTGACGTTTTCTTTAGAATTTCTCTGCCTGCTACTATAGTCTGATATAAGCAAACAGGATCCACACTTCATTGAGTTGAAGAGAGGGAGAGAAGAGGCAAGTAGCTTTCTTCCCTGATGTTGGTGTAAACTTCTCCAAAACAAGCAGGGTCTTTGTAATAAAAGGATTTAAAAAGGTGGTGAGCAGTTTTAGTCACAATATGGCTGGCCATTGATAAGATGGAAGACAATTAACAGTCTGCTCATGATAACAATGTAGATTCCACCAGACAGTCCAAACCACTGAAAGACAATAGAGGGTAATAGGGGTTACCATTAACCAGAAACTGAACTGGACTAGCTATATAAATACTGTGGTTACAAGAGCAGGCCAGGGGCTAGGAATCGTGTGATGAGTAACTCACCTCTTGACTCCCCAAAGCCTGTCCACCAACTACAAGGCACAAGTCAGGAGTGTGATGGAATTCTCCCCACTTGCCTGGATGAGTGCAGCTTTCACAACACTCAAGAAGCTTAACACTGCCCAGGACAAAGCAGCCCACTTTATTGGCACCACATCCACAAACATTCACTCCCTTCATCACCAACGCACAGTGGCAGCAATGTGTACCATCTACAAGATGCATTTCAGGAATTCACCAAGGCTCCTTCAACAGCACTTTCCAAACCCACAACCACTACTAATCTAGAAGGACAAGGGCAGCAGATAGATGGGAACACCACCACCTGGAAGATCCCCTCCAAGACACTCGCCATCCTGACCTGGAAATATATCACCATTCCTTCACTGTCGCTGGGTCAACATCCTGGAAATCCCTCCCTAACAGCACTGTGGGAGTACCTACACCACATGGACTGCAGCGGTTCAAGAAAGCAACTCACCACCACCTTCTCAAGGGCAATCAGGGATGGGCAATAAATGCTGGCCCAGTCAACGAAGGCCACATCCCATGAATGAATTTAAAAAGTGTTGCTTTTTAGCACTTCATTGTGCATAACCAGTTTTGATAGCTCTCTTTGGTTACTGGATCAGGCTCAGAGTCAAGAAGTCTGGGCATTTTGTTCCAGTGTTCTTGGAGTAACCCTTGACATTTGCGGTTGTGAAGTTCACCAGGCGGATTGTCTGGACATGTCTATTTGCAATCCAATTTGAAAGCTTTCAGAGTCTTGACCAACTGACTGTTGCAGAAAAGTCAGGTGACCTTTGGCCACCTTAAGTCAGTTTTTGCTTTTATCTTTAAAAAGGTTCCGTATTTGAATCCTGCCAAAGCAAATCAGAATTTACTATTTGACATCTAAGCCCCTCCGTAACAATTTCAGATCGTAAAATCATGCTGGGCGGAATTTTACACCTCAGGCGGAGGGGCGACCCAATCAAGTGTAAACTAGCACGAGAAGATGTTGGGCAAGCATCCCAACTTCATCCCACACGCGCACAATCTTCAGGTTGGTGGGCACGTGCAGAAGTCGGAGCTGCGTCTGCCATCAATTAAGAGGCCACTTAGGGCCATTAAAAACCCATTGAACCCGGTTTTACATTGCCTGTGTGATTCTGCGCTCGTCACACAGACAAAATGGGCAGGTGGGCAAAACTTCATCCAAGGGCGGGATAAAAAGGTTCAGAGCATTGCCATTGTGAGTAGTGAGGAATTTAGGAGATAGTTTGCTGCTGGTTGCCTATTTGAACTTGACAGCTTCACCTCAGCTCTGAGCTTCATCCTTAGCATTCCTAGGCTTCATTTCAGGACTTATTGGTGTCTCCAAGGCCCCTGGAGAATATTGACCATGTGGACCCTTCCAGGTATCAGACAGCCTTCCCTTACCCAGGTAATGGGATTGTGCTCTCTGCTGGAGGCACCTCCTCTGAGGAGGAAGAAAGCGGCAGAAGGGAGAGGAGGCCAGGTGTCCCAATGCAGCTTCCAGGGAAGCGACCTGTAGGAGGAGAGGCGCAGGCACAAGGGGTGCAGAGCCAGCAGGTAGCCCAAGGTGGAAAGGGGTGCAGAAAATGCCACTAACTTGCTGCCAGTGTTTACAGGCAGCAATGCAGAGAACTCAGTATGTCCAAGATGCAATGCTGAAGGAAGCTCCATCTATCCTGGGAGACAGTGACCTCCATTTGTCAGATGATTGGGCCTGAGATCAGTTGTGTCAAGCTGGTGACAGAAGCTCTGTTCAGGCAAATAACAACATTTATTCATTTCTGTACAGGCGAGGCCAGCCAGGCTGAGCGAGCCAGAGGCTTTGCAGTGATTGCTGGTTTATCCCTCATCCAGGGTGCAATTGACTGCACACATGTGGCTGTCAAGGGGCCAGTGGGTCAGCCAGGTGCCTTCGCCAACAGGAAGGGATTCTACTCGATGAACGTCCAGATAGTGTGTGACCACAGGTCACAGATTCTGCATGTCTGTGCACGGTACCCTGGCAGCTCCCATGACGCTTATATCTTCAGGCACTCCCAGGTGCCAAGGCTATTCGGTGCTCCAGCCCAACTGGATGGATGGCTGCTGGGTGACAAGGGCTTTCCATTGAAAAGTGGCTTATATCGCCTCTCCGTCACCCAAGAACAGAGGCAGAGTAGCATTATAATAGGAGTCATACCTCCACAAGATTGGTGATAGAGAGAACCATAGGTCTTCTGAAGAAGTGCTTCCAATGCCTGGACCGTTCAGGAGGAGCACTATAACATCTCCAGAGTGAGTGTCACTGATAGTGGTTGCATGTTGCTCTCTCCACAATCTGGCACTGATAAGGAGGGACCCACTGGAGGAAGAGGATCTTAACGCAGCTCCAGAGGCCACAGAGGATGAATCCAGAGGTGAGTCAGAAGAGGAGCACAGCAAGGAGAATGCTGAGGGCGTGGAAGCAAACCTCTGTACCCTTCAGGAATGTAGGGACACCAGGGACGCTTTGATCCAACGCTTCTCAGCTAGACTGCCAAAGACCTGCTTCCACCTTATGCCAGGGCTGCCACTTCCATCCCAGGATGTCTGAAATGACCCTTTTATTTGAACCCAAAGTCCACCAGTGCCTGTGCAATGAAGTTTAGAGCCATTCATGTCCAGCATTATATATTGGCATACCCTGCACCAAAAAAATACAAGGGTGAAGCACACTCAGGACAAAAAGAAAATTTATCTTGTTTTGACAATCCAAAAAAATTAACATCACCTTCTCTAGTGTTAATTCCCAGACCAGAACACATAAACAAAATATTACACTGCAGAAAATTACCTGCGGCCAGTCCCACTTGTGCTCATGGTGCCTTAAATTTACGTTTGTGAGTGCTATGTCTTGGCACCCCCCCTCCTCACTGGCAGCAGCACTGGAGACAGCCTGCTGACCCTGCCGCCTTGTTGGCCTTGATGACCTTAGCAATCATCCTCTGGCCAGTGGAATCTGTGCTGGCCCTGCCTGGGAGGGACTAGCCAGTGCCACGGCTGGCATCTCCCCAGATATCACAGCCTCGTCAGATGTTACAGTCACTGACAGAGGGGCGGAGGAGCTGCTGCCATCATCCGGAACACCCTGAGAGGAGCCCGCAGAGACGACAGGCAGCTTGTGTGCCAATGTGAGGTTGTTCTGGACCTCCCTGCTCACCATTGATGGGCAGGTACCTAGCTGGGATACTGGGTACCTCATCCATCTCCCACACTGACACTCACCACCTGAGGTCATTCCCTGTGTGAGGACTTGCACATCTGAGTGCAACCCTAGGAAGCCCTGATTCTATCCCTGGAGCTACCTCGCCACGAGAGTTGCTACTTTCTCAATGGAGGAGGCAGTGTGCTCAGCCATGAGGGTCAACACAGTGCTCGCTCTGCATGGACTCATCCACAACAAAGACCATGTAATGCAGACCCTCATGGATCTCTGCCAGACCCTCCTGCGCATCCCACTGGACATCCAGCATCTGCCGCCTAATGGACAACTCTAGAGACTCATCATGTGCCTTCAACTCAGCATTGTCCTGGTCTCCTGGTCCTGGAGCACTGTCTGCCTCCACCTGCACCTCAAGTGAGTGTGAAGTGCCCTCAATGCTGCAGTCGAACATTCTGGCCAAGCATCTAATGCCCACCTGGTATTTGCTGGTATCTGCGCTGGTGCTTGGTTCAGATAGTGGCTGTGATGTAGGTGCCTTTGAAGCCTGGCAGTCCTCTGGCATCAGGGGTGGCTCTTCGGGGTCCTGCGATTGAGTACCTGCTGGTGAATTTAAGGGAGAACAACAATATGTCATTAGTTTAAGTCATCACACTGTCACTGTCCTTGCCAGGCACCCTGGTGAGACAAGGAGATCTGCATCATGGTGCCATTTTCAGTGGGAATCCAGTTTTGAGGCTCCCACCAATGATTAAACTACAGAAGAATGCTTGCACCATCCGAAACTCTCAACTCTGTGCACTGCGAACTTACCATCATCTGACACCCCAGTCTCTTCTCGGCCAGTTGACTGAGGTGCCTGGCGCCTCTCCAGCTCCAAGGCATCCTGCTTGAATCTGCATAGGATTAGGAGGTTTGAGGGTCTCCGCCTGTCCGCGACCTTTTGATGTTGTTATGAGTTGTATTCTCCTGAAAGGAGAGGGGAGCATTGATTAGTCCACTCTCTACCTGCAGCACCATTGCAGCCTGGCCAACCCCAGCTGAGGAACACCTTGAAGAGCACATCTGAATCGTGGCCATCAAGCCACAAGACACTCAGTCCAAGCAGCCAGGGTGTCATTGACAGTTGGCACTCAGACTCTAACACCCCTGAGCTCCACAGGGGGGATGGCCGGAGCTTAACACTTCTCCACACTGATCCATGTCAACACGGTACTCACCCTTCCCGAGCACAGCATGTCATTAAACCTTTTGCGGCACTGCACCCAGGTGCACCGCACAATGTCATGGTGGCTGACCTGCACTGCTATCACCTCCAAAGCTCCAGTTGTTAGGTGCGGCGGCCTCCTCCTTCCATCTCTGGGGCAAGAGTGTCCCTCCTGGCAGCCACATCATCCAGGAAGACCGCGAATCACTCATCTGAAAACCGGGTGGGGGGGTGCTGAGTGCCCACCCGACCTGACCTCATGTCTGGCCAACTCCAGCCGCACTTGATGCCATAACATCAGAGTTCACAGTTTTTACACTGGCCATCAGGTTGCCATTGGACCCGGCGGCTGAAAGGCCCCCAGCCCCACCCGCCCCTTCCCGACCATTGGGAAGACGTGTTTCACGCTGGGCGGGCTTTAATTGGCCATCCAGTGTGAAATCATTGTCGGGGGGCCGAATGTGGGTGGCGGCCCGATTCCCAACCAGTAGCGGGCCCATCGATCATGCCCGCCCACCAAGGGTAAAATTCAGGCCATTGTGTAAAACAATGTTTCCTCATCTTATCTCTGGATTTTTGCTAATTATCTCAAATCTGTCTCCCCCACTTACTGGCCCTCCTGCCAATGGAAATAATTTCTCCATGTCTACTCTATCAAAAATGTTTCATGAATTTGAACATCTCTGTTAAATCTTCTCATAGCCTTCTCTGCTCTAAGAAGAACATTCCCAACTTCTCTAGTCTTTCCACATAACTTAAGTTCTTTAGCTCTGGTACTATTCTAGTAAATCTCCTCTGCGCCATCTCCAAGGCGTGGTTCCCAGAATTGGACATAATGCTCCGACTGAGGCCTAACCAGTGATTTGTAATGGTTTAGCGTAGCTTCCTTGCTTTTGTGCCCTCTGCCTCTATTTATAAAGCTGTGTATGATTTTTTTTAACTCTCTTATTAAATTATCCTGCCAGCTTCAAAGAGACCCCTGGCTGATTAATCGGGGGGCCACAAGCAATATTCAAAGAGGAGGGTGTTGTCCCAGTGCCCTAGCCACATTTTCCCCTCAACCATCACCATCAGTAATAAACAAACTCGTCAATTATCCCATTTTTCTGACTATGGGATCTTGCTAAGTGCAAATCGGCTGTTGCACAGGCCTGCAGGACACAGTGATCACACTTCAGATGCAATTTACTGGACGTGAGGCAATTTGGTTTGCCTGTGATTCCGATGAGGTGCTGTTTAAATACAAGTACTTTATTTTGTATCTTGCATTGTCTTAGTTCTATCCAGTCAGTTGTCCCAAAAGGTTGTGTACGTGTGATTAGAGCGGGTAATCCAAAATAAACAGTTGTTGAATTTGATTCTGGATAGTTTTGACTTGGGAAGCACGACTCATGAAATGGCCGCATGACAACCGTTTATTAATTAGCTCTCAAAAGTTTCTTTAGGTAACAAAGGGCTCTGTCTAGGAGTTGCTGACCTGTAAACTGCTGACATTGCTAGCCTGAATCAGCCCTATGCCTGGTGAATCTGAAGAACAACATGTGGTGTATGTAATTATTGGTATAACTTGTATGTCAACCTTCAAAATAACAAGGTATAACTTTTATTACCCAGTACTACAATGAGAGCATCCTGGCAATAATGCATTCTTGCAAATATTGTCCTCTTAGCAGCTTCTGAAATGATGTTTTAGAAAGTCAACAAAAAACCTAGTACAATGGAACAATTAATCTTTGGTAATAGAATAACAGTTTATGGCTGAATAGAAAGTAACTGTAAACACAATTTGTATAATATGACATTATTTTACAAGTGGAATTCAGGCAGAAGCCCTCAATTTTGTACAGTGCTTAAGGCCAAGTATATCCATAATCCAAGCCTGTGTCTCATATTGGAGGATTACAGAGTATTGAGAGCACTGATTACAGTGAAGTTCACTTCAAGGGGTGACTCTGCCCCTCTAATTGAAGAGGATAGGGGGACGATAGCATTCAGTAGGAAAACAAATCTGAATGAAAGTAAGATTCAGTCCTTTTTGAAAGATAATCTGATCTGCATTCTCTCAGCCATTATAATGTTCCATCTTTTCCCATGACAGTAACATTTTGTGAGATTGAATTATTGTGTTGAGGTGCAAGACGATGGTGAATTAAACTTCTACACCAATCAAGTGGCATTCTTTATCTGTGCTGCTGCAAATGTCATAATAAAAAAGATGTTGCTGACATTTCTGTGTTTGACTTCTGTTCAGAGTAAGATCTGGAAAAATGAATCTTGAGAAGAAAGTCATCTTGTGCTGTCCATCAAAAAGGGACACGGTTGAATTAAAGGTCGCATTTGGTGGTTGTCCTTTGCAACAAACAGGAGGGATCTGGCAGATTGTTAAACCTGATTAAGCATTAGGCAAAAATCAATCTGTATATTCATGAATACTTCAAATCAAGGTGACCCACAACTCAAATGAATGGTGGAAAACATCCCTCTCCAATAGCCAAGCCAAGAATTGCAGCTGAAGAATTCAGCTTTATTTTTGGTGCTATAGGTGCCATTTAGCATCCAAAAAGGTGCCCGTGCCATGCGTGCACACTTCTGGTGTAGGCCACGCCAGATGTTATTTTAGGTAGGCTGGTAGCCTTGACACTTGGAGCACCAGAATTATGTGGAGCAGATTGATTGTGAGGTCAGTCCCAGCCTGTAACGCTGAGTTAACTGTGGCATGTGCCATTCTTGACCTCAATGCTGCAGCTAATGCCCTCTTTTAATCTTGTACAGCTGAACATGTATTCAGCATCAGGAAGGACAATCTGCCCAACCAGCTCTATTTAAAAGGATCATCAACCATTCTCAGGTTAGTTACCGATTGACATCTACTGGCTGCAACTGAGTTAGCAGAAGTGTTTGCTGGTGCGCACTGCCATTTAAAGTTGATGGATTCTTTAGGGAGTGGTGTAGCACGTGGTGAAGGTCTTGGTCCTGACTTCAAAAGTTCTGCTCAGAGTGTTTCCTTCCAGTCATGGGTGCTGTAGCTTCCATTCCCCCTATGATCTGTAGCATGTGGGGAGAATGAACAGGGTTACTCAAAGGTAGAGGGGGAGAAGAGCAGGAGGCCATGTCCACCCAAGGTTTTCAGGGAGAAATGCTTTTAACTGAACAGTCGAGGAACACTGGAGGAACAGTGTGTGTGGTGTCTCTATGTCACTAAGAAACTGCTTGCTCAAATCTGGCACCTGTTGCTGGCAGACCTGTAGCCTTGGAACAAGGTGAGGTTGGCACTGCCAGTATCTGGTAGTAACTGTAGCCTTGGCATTGGGCTACTTTCAGGCTGGAGAAGGCAACATTTCCAGGACCTCCCTATTTGCAGTCCACATCTGTGAAAAGGTGACTGACATGCTGTATGCATGAAAAGGGAATATATTGATCTCTCTCTTTCCAGAGAGAGGCTGATAAAGTGTGCGCTTGGCTTTATCAAGATAGCAGGCTTCACTAACGTGCAGAGTGCCATTGACTATGTGTATGTTGCCTTGTGAGCTCCACATTTAAATTCAGGGAGGTGCCACATCCACAGAGGGTTCCACTCCCTCTATATAGAGCTGGTGCGCAACCATACTCAATGGGTTGTGTAGGTCCAGTATCCTAGCAACAGCAAAGATACCTTTATTCTGCGCCAGTCCACTGTTCCATCAGAATTTAAACCTCCACAACAGAGTAAAGAATTACTACTAAGCAACAAGGGCTACCTACTGACAATCTAGGTGATGGCTCCGGTACACAATCCAAGCACATGTGGGCAGTATGAATAAAATGAAACCCACGCTGCCACACAGGATGTCATCAGATAGACCTTTGAAATGCTTAAGCATGAATGGTATCGTAACACCGCACCAGGTTGCTGCATTGCCTCTATGTGTAATTTCTTGAAAAAAGAGAGAAGAGAAATAGGTAGATATCCTGCTGTTCCTGGCTTCCAGTCACCTCATCCCTCTTGATCCTTCCAATACCTGTACCAGCGATTTCCAAGGTTGCTTCTTCTTTCATTCAAAGTGAGGGCTTGTACGCAGGCTAACTCTTCCCTGATTCTGGCCCTCTCTCCAGTGTTGTGAGCCAGCTTGTCCAGCAGGAAGAATTGGTTGGTTTGCCGTCTCTGTAGAGGATTGTGCAGATGTGTGAGGTTGCCCCACAAAGTGTGCTCACTGAGGGAGAAGCAGCAAGTTGCAAGGACAATCGAGAGGGGTTTGTGTGCAAGAGATTAGCCCCCAGTGTGAAATGTAGCAGAAGCGAAATGCGTTCTAGCTGTTGCTAGATAAAAGCAGAATGTTGTTTGTTCTGAGAACATCAGATGAGTTGGTGATTTGAATAAGACGGGTTAATGCTGTGTCCTATGTTGTAACTGGGGCTGTGGGGGGGAGCGGGACGGGGAGAGAAATATTGCATCATTATCATCACCGGGTAAGGTTACTGAAAATCTTCTGGAACTGTCCTGGAAGTGTTGTTTCCAGTATTGACATTCTCAGGAACCTCCTTGCAGACCCACTGCTGCATCTGCCTGGGCTGCCTTCTGACAATTGTGGACAACAAAACGTGCCTCACCCACCCCACGAAGGCCTGAGCCACTGCATCGCTGAAGCTGATAACCTTTGCAGGAGACATCTACAGAAAGTTACAAAAGCTGTGCTTTTTTTTTGCCAAATCTAATGAAAACCTCAACTTAGGGAGTTCAAGTTCACTTTAAACAGGAATCACCTCCCACAGGAAATCCTGCCCTCAAAATAATGGCCAACCAATGTTACTAATGAACAGTTTATCCGTGAGATTTAAATGACCAACAAAACAAGACCTACCGCTATAGACATCAGACAGACATGCCAGTTGCCCCAATCATCCCCATCCAATTTGTACCATGAAGTAAAAAGCAGCCTTGCTGTGCTGCCTCTTTTGCTGTCTGTGAAAAAGGATAGTTAGTGCTTATTATTTACGTTCTTTTAAAATATTTTCTTTGATGTTTCTCTTCTTTTTTCCTTCCACTCCTTTCCTCTACTTTTTCCCTATTCTGTTCCTTGCCTATACCTCTATCTCCTCTTTAAATTGCAGGTAACGGCACAGAAGCAACGTTGAAGTCCCTTTACATATAATTTTCCTGTACATTCATCAGGCAGAGGCACATAAAAAAGTAACCGGAGAAAATGGACTTTAAAGACGTCAGCCAATCCCTTCAGTTTGGAATCTGAAAGGAGGCCACCAGCCGCAGTAAGGAAATTTTAACCAGCAGGGGAGAATAATGGGAGCAGATGCTGATTTTAGCCACGGGCAGAAGAGTCATGGTCTCAACCTGCAGCAGCACACAAGCTCCCTGCTGCCAATATGAAGAGCCTGCCCATTGACAGGAGTATTTTCCTTTCCAGGTGAAAGTTAGGCCATGCAGATGAACTGAACATGGCAATTCATATGTGTTCAGTTGCACTCCATTTTGGCAGATTAGAAAAACATCCACCATCCGACTATCTCTGGAGCAAGGAGATGAGGAAAATCAGCTCCTATAGAATGGGTTTCCACAAAACTAAGGCAATGCTCCAAAATATTTCCCCACTCTATTTGCAAACTAGAAGAATGGGGACTGTTGAAACATGAAAACCTAGCACTTTGTCTCATGAAAAAAACATCCACCACTCAGTAAATTATATTCTCTCTGGGAACAACAACAGTTTAGAAGTTCTGCCAGTGCAACTAAATTGCCCTCTGGTGGTTAGTGGCATTATTTGCAACCTGTGGCCTTTAACTGGATGGGGCAGTTTGGTAAGATTGAACCAAGGCCAGTCACTGTGGAGTAAAGAGTTAACTCTAACACTACTCCAATAATGGGCATGTGAAAGGAGTTATGTCATAATGATGTCACACAGAGGGAGACGGCTGAGAAGAACCTAAGAGAGGACTTGTCCTGATTTTCTGTAATCTTGTATATAATTAGTTCTGCTAATAAAAGTACTCTTAAGGACAGATCTTTGCCTCCAGCCAGAGGAAGACACCCAACGTCTTCTGAGATAACCCAACAATAACAGAGGGGCCATCTTCAAAACTCAAAAGTATTATTGTTTAGAAATGATAATCATAGAAAAAAAAGAAATTAACACCAAATCATTGTGGTAGAGTTGGGAGAGGTCAAAGAGATTGATGTTAAGGAGGACTTTGAAAGGCAGAGATAGGCAGGGAGTTTCAGAGAGTAGATTTGAGACACTGAAAGGTGTCACCAAAGGTAGGCTGAAGGGAAGTGGCTACAAATAAAGACAAAAAACAGAGAACCCGTGGTGTAGGAAGTGAGGTAAAGCTGAAGGAAGCTGTCAAGCTAGAGAGGGGTGAAGCCACAGGTGAGGTTGTAGATGAAGACCCAGATTTCAAATGTTATCTAATTAGACTGAAGGACTCCAGGAAAATCATCCCCATGTTGTTCTAGTGCGCTGAACCAAGGAAACTCAAGGGTGTAACATTTTTGCATTTCTTTATTTATTCTAGATATTGGTTGCCACAATTAAAAATACTATTATAGGTGACTACTAACTCTGTCTGTCCCAGATTGTTTAATCAGCTCAGATATTGAAGAAAATTCTTAGTGTGCCCAAGGAAGGAATGAAGAGCCATTCTCAGGTTAGTTGAGCTTCTGATTTTATCGTATGATTTCACATCATCCTCCTTGTCCTCAGGATCCATATAGACAGAGTTTGTTCAATATATGTTTGATTGAAGCCTATTTTTCAACTCAATAGATAGCTATTTAAATCTGCTTGGCCACAGAAAAACAACACTGCATTAAACTTTGACTCAGAATTTAACAGCCAAACAAGTTTATGAAATAGTAAAAGGACAAGTGAATAATAATTTAACAAAATATATATTTTTGTAGCTTGTAAACTTAGCTCCCTTGCCATGTCATAGCAAATAGCTATTGTATAAAACTAGGACATAAGTAATAAGTAACACAGCTGTTCTTCTCCTTGTCTCATCATCTAAGAAAGCTATCTGACCTTACTCAATGATTTAAGGTAGATTCTCTAATTTGAACCAGACAGATTGATAAGCACTTTCAAAAAGGCAATCAGAACCAAACAGATTTAAACAACTCTTTTTTTTTAAACTGCCAATCAAACATGAGAAATAGGTATCACAATTTAAGTACCTGGGAGGCCTCATGTCAGGAAGTGTTTACTGCCATGAAGAAATCAGGGCTAGAATATCAATGACAAAGGAGGCATTCCCCAAACATAAAGAATTGCTCAGCATGGGAATGAGTAGAGATCTTAAGGAAAGTGTTATGAAGACTGATTTGGAGTCTCTTGTTGGATGGGACTGAAACATGAGAAAAGCAGACATCCAAAGGCTAGAAAGTTGTGAAAAGTGGTTCTGCAGAAGCATGGAGCAGGTCAGTTGGAGAGAACTCAAGAGCAAAGAAAAAGTTCTCAGGTCAGTGGAAAAACAAAGATTGGTAGTGAATATCATCAAGAAAAGACAACACAGCAGGATTGACCCATATTCTAAAGCATGGAGAACTTACTGAAGGAGGTGTTTGAAACAAGATTGGAGGGATATTAGCCAAAAGGGAGAAGGAGAATGATGATGTTAGACAACTTGAAATTGAAAATGGGAGGTTCCTACAAGCAACTGAGGAGGAAAGCATACGACTGCGAGGCGTGGAGAAAGGAGCAGACGATCTGTTCTTCTGCCTATCACTTTATATACCTGGCATCGCACTAGCACTGAAATTCATAAACCACCCTACTCATTTGTGTGGTAGACAGTCCTTTTTCACTTGACAGCAGCACCCTGTTAATGGAAAATGATGATACGGCTATAGGTCCCATTAACTGGCAGATCATATCAAACAGCACATCCCTTCAGCTGTTTGCAATAGTTAGAGTACTGACCATACTAACTAGCCTTTGTTTGCAAAACTCAGAACATAATATCCAACATTAAATATGATTCTGCAATTGGACAGCACTTGCCAAACACTCCCAAGTGTGCTAAAAATTACACTAACAACCAATTTAAGATAATCAGTGGGGTTCACAATGTGGATCACTTACAGTTGCTGGAAACTACATATATTCATATGCAGGAACATGTCCTCTGCAGGGAAAAGCTACATGTCCAGGCAGTGTGTCTTTTTGAATTAAACAAAGAACATGAGTGACAACCACTCCCTGGTACATGCCTCAACCAATCAGAGCTGACTTCCAACCAATCAGCACCCTTTTCTCATGCAGTAAGAATTATTGCCTCATTTGAAATGTTACCTTCTTGTGTCTGTCCTGATGAGTGCAAGATCAAAAGCTTTGACAGCATGTCTCTTTTCCCAGCAATGCTCAAGAATTAAATATATTTCATTTGTATAGCATGTTTCACTCACCCTAAAACCTTGCAGTTTATTTTGAATTGCTTCTTTTTTTTTGGTAATTAGTCATAACCTGTGAGGGACAATAGGCACCTCACTCTTAGAGAGAGCCAATTGGTTACAGAGCTTGTGGTGCACCACTCCACATCAAAATACGGCAAAGCCTCCATGGCCTCCATGAACCACCACAGCAGGTACAGGGATTGAACATGCACTGCTGGTATCATTCTACACCAACACTCTAGCTATCTAGCTAACCAACCCCCACTGAACTGTGGTCACTGTTATTCTTTCAGATAAACAAGACAGCCTATTTGTTCACAGTATAGTCCCACAAACACCAATAAGATAATGATGAATTAATCTTCTTTTGAAACTCTTGATTGTGGGATAAATGTTGGCCATGACATGGGAAAATCCCCCCCTGCTATTCTAAAAGTGGTCCCAATTTTTACATCCACCTAATGGGCAGACAGAGCCTTGATTTAACATCTCATGTGGAAGACAAGCACTTCCAATAGTCCAATTTTCCTTCAATACTGCACTAAAATTCAGCCTAGATTAGGTGCTCAATCCCTGGAAAGGGGCTTGAACCCATAACCCTGTAATTCAGAGGTGAAAGTGCGACCACAGACCCCAAAAGAAGCCATATCATGTTTAATCATTAAACAAAAATCCTTCCTTTTTGTTACAGCAGGTATCATTCTTGAATTAAATGATTCCATTATCCTTTGGCAATCCCTGAAATTGTTTAATTGTTAGTAATTTGGGGGAGAAAATAATCCTTTTGATTAAATTATATAATATGCGTCTTCCAAAGCGATATGAAAATTATCATAATTGAATACTGTACAACCTATTGCAAACTGGCAGGTGTTACCCAGGCCATTGCCCACTTAACCTAGAAAATGAAGGACTGCAGCATTAATAAGTATTAGCTAGACTAGATCAAAGAAAACTAAGGTGCTGCACACGATGAGAGAAAGAGAACCATATTGTAAAATGCAGCTAACTTTTGCTCTATTGATTCTGTGATTCTGTGATTATGAAATGGTAACCAACTATCTGTGTTGAAAAAGGTCAAGAGATGTTGAAAACCAATGGTTTTAATTAATAGGGGTTCAAGTAAAAATTGTCAAAAGCAAAATTCAATGTTGTTCACATCCCTCATGTTGAATTCAACCTGTAAGCTTTCAAAATCCGATTTTGTTGTCATCGAACCACTATTTCTTAATTTATTTAAGCTCTTACCCTATTCTTTTCAACCTTGACTGTGCCTTGCACTTTGTGCCTTGGCTGTCATCTAGTTCCCTCAGTAATAAAAATAAATCATTTATCATAATCAGTAGAGTGGAACAGTAAAGTATTGTACACTATGGCCTGAAAATCTGAGTCCCACACTGCAATCCTGGCCTAATCATCGGTCTCCTCCAGTGTTGTCCCTGCTACGTTTTCAGAGATCACAAGCAGGGCACCTAATGCCCATGAGGCCAGTGATAGCCTAACCAATCATATCCATGCAGCTGGAAGATATGATGCCAGCCCACCACTGGAATGAGATGGCTCAGAACCCTTCTCCCCCACACAAGGCACCAGAGTGGAACATAATCAATCCAATATTGTTTTCTTAAACTGAGGTTTGCTTCAGGCGTCTGAGCTGATCTCTTCATCTGGGACCCACCCAAGTGGGATCAACTTACAAAAGTCAGGAGACCTGGAAGTCGGGGTTCCTCCTTTGGTGCAGCATGCTGACCTCCAATCATACATTGAGAACCTGCTGAGTTAAGGAAGTAGGGACTCCCAATGTTTCCAGCCCCCATTCCTAACTCCGGCCCTCAATGTCATCAATCTTGAAATGGGCAGAGAGAGGTTCTGCCACCCCTATAAGGCTATGTGAATTTAAGCTGAAAAATTCGATACTGTAGCATTGCTGGAATCGGCACCGAAGAAGCCAGAGACCCTCCAATTAGGGCACACAGCATTTAGGGTCAATTCTAGTTCAGCCTGCATTGTCCAATACATTGAAAAGGGCATTCATGCAGGCTTGCCAAGCTTGTGTTGGAAATGTACCAAGTAACCAGATTTTGATGCCAAACTTGGACTGTTCAGGCCCATTGAATGTATCCCCTTGTCACCAAAAACATGCGTTGAGCTGCAGTAAGGATCTCCCCTCCCCCACTAGCGGTATTTAAAGAGTCAGCCAGCCAACTTGTAGGTAAGCTGATTTAGACCAACTTCCTCTATTGCAAAGTTTGTGAAAGTCCAATGGAATGTTTCTGGAGGTGTTTGTTCCTGGATTTTCCATGGAGTATTCCTGCATCCTCACAGAGAAGGCAGGGGATTCAGTCATCTATAAAAGTTGCAACAGGTAGGGGCGCAACAGTGGCAGTCCCACTGCGTCTGCAGGATTACAGGACGCGCAGCAGACGCTGTTGAGAGGGCAAGATCTGCACAATGCCCTTTGCAAATTAGAGTCAGACTCCTCCATTCTCCTTGTCAGTGACAGGAAACTGTCAGGCAGAGCAAACAATCCACCCAGCATCTTGGTATGCCTCCTCATCAGCTTTCCGCTGTATGCTGCCTCATTGAAGTCTGCGGGTGGAATTTTCCCAGAATTACACTAAGTGCTGTAACAGGTGGGTAAAATGGAGGAGTACCCACCATGAAAATGGTGGGTGTGCATGCCAGATCATCCTGAGCCCGCCTCATTATTTATTCATTCCTGCGAAATACGCCATTTCCATGGCAAGCGGGCCCTCATTCCCCCACCTGCTGCTGCATCTCACCAGCCACCATCTCTAGGAGGCAGCCGCCAGCAAAGCGCTCAACGCCACCAGCTCACCACTGCTGCGCGGGAGACACGAACAGGAAAGGATAAAAGACTGCACCACCCCCGCCACCACCCCCCCCCCCCCCCCCCCCCCCCGCCCCCAACCCACCTCCAACGCCCCCGCCCCCCCACCCCACACCGCTTCAATGGTGGATGACCTGCTGGGATGTGCTCTGCCCCCCACTCTGGCCACATGATGGGCAGCAAAGTCATCAACCCGGCGTGGGACGCGGCAGCAGCAGTGGTCAGGGCAAATGCCCTTCAGGAGAGGACAGCCACCCAGTGCCACAAAAGGATGAATGATCTCCTCCATCCCGCCAGGGTAAGTCACTCTTTTCATCACTCCCAACTCACACACTCACAAACCAATCACGCATCCACAGGGCTCTCACTCACTGGCAATGCATCACCATTCACTCTTTCACACATACCATCATTGTCCTCATCCCACCTATGGGACCACTCACCACCCACACAGGCCAGGCATACTTATCATCTGGTCTGGCAGGAGTCCTGATAAACTCTCCCCACCTCTATCCATGCAAGACAAACTGGCACACAACAGGAGAGAAAGGTTGCAGACAGGTAGAGGGATGCCGGAGATAAAAGTTCTGAAAGAATCTGAAAACAGAGCCATCCAGCTGGCCAGCGATGACTGGGACCAGTCCTGTGCTGATGATGAGAATCCAGCAGTGCAACCTCCATCAGACAGCCATGCCGTGAGTGATGTGTCCTCTTTCACAGGCCACTGCCATGCACTAATTATCTCCCCTTGCTTTCACAGGCACATCTAACAAACAACCAACAGAGTCCATGACCCAGGGCCTCCAATCAAGCTCTGAAGATACCTCAGAGGACTGCTGGAGACCAGAACATTGCTGAGTCCAAGTCAGATGATGAGCCTCTGGATTCAGTCATGCCACAGTTGCTGGAGCTGCAAAGGCAAGCTCGGGAACAACAGGAAAGGATGTCCACTGCACTCCTCAAATTGCCAGGCACAATGGATGAGCCCGTCCGTCTTCAGGCTGAGGTGATAGCACCGGCATTGCAATGCACCGAGGTCAACACTGGCAGGATGACGGCCGCCATGGAGACCTTGTTCCAGGACGTCGGTCCTGCACTGCTACATGGGCATAACTCCATCACTGATGCCATAGCTGGCCTCCAACAGTGTGTACGCGAGAAGGGTGCTGGGCAGCTCACTCCAGCTACCCTTTCCACTCCCTTCCTGAGTTATCCAGGGGTTCTTGGGCGCCCATAGGGAGGAGGATCAGCAGGTGCACACTCCATAGCCATCCACCCTGGTGACTCTGGGAGTGACCGGCCCTCTTCAAATCCCCTCTTCCTGTGACCTCCACAGCTCCCGCTTCACAGGCCGAGGAGGGTGCCACTGCCACACAGCAGGACCCCAAAAGCAGGCCAGGGCCCTCCAAGTCTCGGTCCTCCAGAGGACGCCCGCCAAAGTCATCACAGACAGGGCATCACAGTCAGCAGGCTGCCTCCACTTCTGCTGTGGATGTCCAGGGAGCACCAAGATGTAGCAGCATGGTTAGGAAAGTTCGGTAGAAGTAACTCTTTTCGAGTACAAACACGTTTCCATCTGTTTCAGATGAAGTTACATTATTTCATAGTTTGCCATTGTGAGATTTGAACTCTTGATCTTGGGTTTACAAACCCAGTACCATAACCACTTGGCTAGTTAGGCCAAGCCAAGTTAGGTAAAAAAAGTAGTTGCACAGCCTAACCATGGGTGTTGATCACTTGTACATACTGTTCACTATTGTCAATAAACTCCTAAGAATGTATCCCTGCCTATGGCTCCTTGTTATGATGAACAGTGTTCATGTCACTCAGATGTGAAACCTTTCTGCACAAGATAAAAGGCAGGTGTCTCAGTCCAGGGCCTCTTCCCTGTGCTCTGTGCAGCCTTCATACCACAGTGATGGTCCAGCCTCACACTCTCTGGAAACATTATTGATGCCTGCACCTCGGGACTGCTGGTTATTGCTGCCAGAATGTAGTGGGCAGGTGCCACATACTCTCACACTCTGTGTGCTCTCCAGCCGAGGCTGGCCAGCATTTGCCCCCAGATGCACCCCCACCCCCAGCCCTCTCAGCCTTCGCCTCCGGGGCCAGGCATCAGTTGCCCCAGGACACTTCACAACAACCCCCCCACCTCAGCATTCTTTGCTGAGGCTGGCCTGCACTTGCACCCTGGACACCCCCGCCCCCAGCAGTTGCGTCTGGTGCCAGTCATCAATTGCCCCCTGGTGCCCCTGAGGCCTGTAAACAATGGGCGAGCTGTGGAGGACGCTGCTGCTCACTCACCTCAGGTCCTCCGAAGTTAAGCCGCCAAGTGCATGTCACCTGCATGTTGTTGTGAAACACGTCGGCGTTGCTTTCCCACTGAGGTGGACGGACGATCCAGCGGGGTTCCATGAGCCTGGCGAGTTGGCCTTTTAATTATATGCTGATGTATTACAATTAGTTCCCCACCGACCGATGGCGGGAAACACGGCCTGCCATCGGCAGGCTGAGCAGATGTTCGCCACCTGCCTTCACACCATCGTGCACACATTTTCCGCACAGGCCGCCTATTCCACCCACCTCCAGCGGGCTTGGAAAATTCTGCCCCTCATCTGAGTTCCCTACAGCAAAACTCACCTGCGACCTCAACTAAGGTGAGTTTGCACATGAACTATCCTTTTTCCCTGCTCTGGCTGCAGCCTACTCACGCCCAGTGATGGTCTGGAATGCGCTGTCTGGGATGGTGGTGGAGGTGGGTTGCCTCGCATCCTTTAAAAAGTACCTGGATGAGCACTTGGCACGTCATAACATTCAAGGCTATGGGCCAAGTGCTGGTAAATGGGATTAGGTAGGTAAGTCAGGTGTTTCTCACATGCCGGTGCAGACTCAATGGGCTGAAGGGCCTCTTCTGCACTGTGATTCTGATTCTGTGATTCTGTGACGCACCAGGTGTCGATCCCAACCCTATATACCAGCCTCTAAGGTATGTTCAGTGCCAGCATCTGAGTCAGTGGCTACAAATGGCAGATCAAGTGATGTGGCCTCTTTATCATTGCTGTACTGTTGTTCTCTCTCCTCCTTCTGGGATTGCAGTGGTTGGACATGTGAAGTTCTTGAGAAGAAACAGTAAGATTCGGCCATATTCAGTAAGGAACAAAACTGTTGCATGTGCTGTTAAAACATGGATTCATTTATTCTCTTCTAAACTCTCTCTGCTGGTACATGTGTATATGATAGCCTTAAGCGCACAAAATACACAATACAATTTTCAGTACAGGGCAGGAAGTAGCTCTTGGGTGTCTCACAGCAGAAAATCAGAAAGGGGAAGGTTAAAGTGAGGGAAGGGGGGGGGGGGGATGTTGGGTCATGGGTCCATGGTCACACCATCTGCAGATTGTGCACCATGTCAAATAACAGGATGTGGATGAGGCAGGAGTAGACAAGGAGCTTAAGGCAGGTACATATCATCAACCTCAGAGTTTTCAGTGATTTCAGATGCCAGGGTTCTGTTGTAATCAGCCCCTTGATGATGAGAACTATCTTCTCTGTAGGACTCAGGCAATGCAGGTGTCCTCGTCCCCCACTGCTTCTGTTCTTCTCCCAGTGATCATGGGCCACCTTGTTCTACAAGAGAGGTGAAGAATGCCACAGAATTTATTGCAATGTGTTTGGGTGATGTGCTTGCCACAGTTGAATAGCTGGAGTGATATGGCACCAGGAGAAGTTGGGTATGAGCTGGCATCATTGGACTGTGTGTGAGGCTGAGCTGGAGTAGCTGGATGTTAGGCATGAGTCCTGACTGCCAGGGACTGCTGAAGGGTGATGGGGGTGTTGTCCACTGAGCAGCTTGAAAGGTTAGCCGTGCAGCAGATAGGATACCAGGCAAATCAAACTTACAATCTTGTCTGAGGAGTTGAGCTCAATATCTCAAGACCTGCAGGTTGCCTTCCATTCCACATGCCATCCTGACTTGGACATAAAATCATCACTTCTGGGTCAAAAGCCTCGAATTCCCATCCAACAACATCATGGGAACACCATCAGCTCTGGGACTTCAGCAGTTCAAGGGGAAAGAGCACCATCACCATTGCAGGGCAAGTATAGATGGGCCATAAATGTGGACTGGTCAGCATTGCTCATAAAATCTTACACAGAAGGAGGCCATTAAGCCCGTTATGCTGATACGGGTTCTTTGAAAGAGCTATTGAAATATTCCTATTATCTTGCTTTTTTTTTTCAAAGCCCTGCAATATTTTTCCTTTCTCAACATTTATGCAAATTTTGAAAGTTACTATTGAATTTTTTTTCACACTCCTTCAAGCAGTTTTCAGATTTCAGATCATAACAACTCACTGCATAAAGATCATTCTCATTCGGTTGTACAGAACTTGAGAATTGCTGAAAAACTGACATGGCTAAGCTTTTTGTCTTGTACTCAACAGGACACCCACAAGAATACCAATATAAGGGGGAAACAACAAGTTATACTGTATGTGAAAAAGGTGCTGATTGGTTGCCAAGTGGCATTGCCATAGAGAATGCACTACTGATGGCGACTGACAGTTAGTTACAGAGTCATAGAGTTTTACAGCATGGAAAGAGGCCCTTCGGCCCATCATGTCCGCACTGATCATCAAGCCCCTATCTACTCTAATCCCATTTTCCAGCACTGGGCCTGTAGTCTTGTATGCTATGGCATTTCAAGTGTTCATCTAAATACTTCTTAAATGTTGTGAGGGTTCCCGCCTCTATCACCCTTTCAAGCAATGAGTTCCACATACCCCCCACCCTCTGGATGTAAAAACCTTTCCTCAAATCCCCTCTAAACCTTCTGTCCCTTACCTAAAATCTATGCCCCCTGGTTATTGACCCCTCCACTAAGGGGAAAAGTTTCTTCCTATCTATGCCCCTCATAATTTTGTATACCTCTATCAGGTTCCCCCTCAGCTTTCTCTGTTCTAAGGAAAACAACCCCAGACTATCTAGTCCCTCTTCATAGCTCCAGCCCAGGTAACATCCAGGTGAATCTTCTCTGCATCCTCTCAAGTGCAATCACAACCTTCCTATAGTGTGACGACCAGAACTGCACACAGTACTCCAGATGTGGCCTAACTAAAATTTTATACAGCTCCATCATAACCTCCCTGTTCTTGTATTCAAAGCCTTGACTAATAAAGGCAAGAATCCCATATGCCTTCTTAACCACCTTATCTACCTGTCCTGCAGCCTTCAAGGACCTATGGACATGTACACTAAGGTCCCTCTGATCCTCTGCACTTCCTAGGGTCTTGCCATTGATCGTGTTCTCCCTTGCCTTGTTAGTCATCCCAAAATGCATCACCTCACACTTTTCAGGATTAAATTCCATTTGCCACTGTATTGCCCACCTGACCAGCCCCTCTATATCATCTTATAGCCTAAGGCTTTCCTCCTCACTATTTACAACACCACCAACTTTCGTGTTACCTGCAAACTTACTGATCATACTTCCTACATTCATGTCTAGATCATTAATGTACACTTCAAACAGCAAGGGACCCAGCACCGAACACTGCAGTATGCCACTGGACACAGATTTCAGAAATTTCCACAAAAAGAACATTCCACCATCACCCTCTGCCTCCCGCCACTGAGCCAATTTTGGATCCAATTTGCCAAATTGCTCTGGATCCCATGGGCTCTTACCTTCTTGACCAGTCTCCCACGCGAGACCTTGTCAAAAGCCTTACTGAAGCCCGTGTAGAATACATGAGCAGTACTGCCCTCATCTACACAATTCATCACCTCCTCGAAAAATTCAATCAAATTTGTTCGAAATGATCTCCCCCTGATGAAGCCATGCTGACTATCCTTGATTAATTCTTGCCTCTCCAAGTGGAGATTATTTCTGTCCCTCAGAATTTTTTCCAAAAGTTTCCCCACCACTGACGTTAGACTCACTGGCCTATAGTTCCTTGGTTTATCCCTACCACACTCCTTGAATAATGGTACCACATTAGCTGTCCTCCAGTCCTCTGGCACTTCTCCTGTGGCCAGAGAGGATTTGAAAATTAATGTCAGGGCCCCTATAATCTCTTTCCTTGCCTCCCACAGCAGCCTGGGACACATCTCCTCAGGGCCTGGGGATATATCCACTTTTAAGCCTGCTGTTAATGCCTCCTCCATCTCAATGCTAATTTGTTCAAGTATATCACAGTCCCCCTCCCTGATTTCTATACCTACATCATCCTTCTTTATCGTGAATACAGATACAAAGTATTAATTTAAAACCTCACCTACATCTTCAGGCTCCTCACACAGATTGTCACTTTGGTCCCTAATGAGCCCTACACTTACCCTGGTTATCCTCTTGCGCCTTATATTCTTATAAAACACTTTTGGATTTTCCTTTATTTTACCCACCAGTGTTTTTTCATACCCCCTCTTCGCTCTCCTAATTTCCTTTTAAGTAACCCCCTGCATTGTCTATACTCTTCTAGAGCTTCCGCTGTTTTGAGTACACAGTATCTACCATAAGCTTCCTTTTTTTTCCTTACCCAATCCTGTACATTCCTCGACATCCAGGATTCTCTGGACTTGTTGGTCCCACCCTTCACCTTTATGGGAACATGTTGGCCCTGAACTCTCACTATTTCCTTTTTGAATGACTCCCACTGCTCTATTGTAGATTTTCCTACAAGTAAATGCTCCCAGTCCACTTTGGCCAGATCCTGTCTTATCATATTAAAATCAGCCTTCCCCCAATTTAGAACCTTTATTTAAGGTCCAGCTTTGACCTTTTCCATAACTACCTTAAGTCTTACTGAGTTGCAGTCACTATCACCAAAATGCTCCCCCACTGACACTTCTACCACCCACCTGGCTTTGTTCCCTCAAACTAGGTCCAGCACAGCACCCTCTCTTGTAGGATTTTCAACATGCAGGCTTAAGAAGATCTCCTGGATACATTTTAAGAATCCTGCCCCCTCTAAGCCTTTCACACTTTCTCTATCCCAGTTAATACTGGGGAAGTTTAAATCCCCTATTATTATTACCCTATTAATTTTACACTTCTCTGAGATGTGCCTACATATCTGCCCTTCTATCTCTCCATGACTATTTGGGGTCTAAAGGACACTCCCAGCAATATGATTCTCCTCTTTTTGTTTTTAAGTTCTAGCCAAATTGCCTCATTTGAGGAACCTTCTAAGATATTATCTCTCCTTATTGCAGTAATTGACTCCTTGATTAATATTGATACACCACCTCCTCTTTTACATCCCCCACCCCATCTCAACTGAAGATTCTATACCCTGGAATATTGAGCTGCCAGCCCTGCCCCTCCCTCAACCATGTCTCCATGATAGCAATGATATCATATCTCCATGTGTTAATCAACACGCTCAACTCATCTGCCTTACTCACAAGACTTCTTGCTTTAAAATAAATGCCATCCAGCCTTGCCATGCTCTCTGGTTCCTTAACTTGACTGTATATACTTTGCCTTCAGGACTGACTTGGTTTTTCTTCTATGCTTGTCTGTGCATCACCCCCTACTATACATCCACCCTGTATCCCATCTCTCTGCCAAATTGATTTAAACCCCACCAACAACACTAGCAAAACTCCCACAAGGATTTTGGTCCCGTTCTGGTTCAGGTGCAACCCGTCGGATTTGTACACGTTCCACCTTCCACAGAAATGGACTTAGTGATCCAGGAATCTAAAGCCCTCCCTCCTGCCCCAACTCTTCAACCACACATTCATCTGCTCTATCCGCCTATTCCTATACTCACTAGTACGTGGCACTGGGAGTAATCCAGAGATTACAACCTTTGAGCTCTTGCTTTTCAATCTGCTACCTAGCTTCTTGTTACAGGACCTCATCCCCCTTTCTACCTATGTTGTTGGTACCAATATGAACCACAATCTCTGACTGTTCGCTCTCCCCCTTCAGAATGCCCTGCAGTCGTTCAGTGACATCCTTGAGCCTGGCCCCAGGGAGGAAACACACCATCCTGGAGTCACGGTTGCAGAAATTCCTATCTGTACCCCTCTCTATTGAGTCTCCTATCACTATTGCTCTTCCTCTCTTTCTCCTACCACCTTGTGTGGCTGGGCTCTGGCTGCGCTTCTCAGAGGAACCGTCATTCTCACCATTTTCCAACACAAAAAAACTGTTCTTGAATGAGATGCACTCTGGGACTTTCCTGACTACCTGCCTGCCTCTCTTCTTCTGACTAGTGGTCACTCATACCTCCCTGACTGCACTTCCTTAAGCTGCGGGCTGACCATGTCTAAAAATGTGCTTTCCACGTAATTCCCAGACGTGCTTCTGTGCCTCCACTGGTGGCACTTCCTGCAGGTGTGCTCATCCAGACTGCCAGGTACATGGAAGACTATGACTTCCCATATACTGCAGGCCATGCAACACACGGGACTGAGCTCCCCTGCCATACCTTTACTTAAAATACTCACCCTAAATTTAAGCCAAGTAGAAAATTATTTAAGTTTCTTTCTTTTTAAAAAAAAAGCTAGAACTCTAACCTTTCCTTAATATAGCTTTAACTGGAGAAAAACAATTTACCCACTACCTACCAATCAGCTCTCTGCTTTGTGCTAATGTCACTTTTGTCACTTTTCGAGTTCTGGCAGGGTTCCTGTTGAGGTTAGCTGCTGGTCCGAGCCTTGACCCTCAGGCTTTTATTGAGAAACTTCCCTGGTGCCGTTTACCCACCCACCCCCCGCCCCCCCAGTTCACTCCGCTCTGCTCACGCTGCAGCTCCGATTGGCTTGTTAACAAGTAGTGTTTGAAATTTAAACCAGGCAGCTAGACCCTGATTGGTCAAAGCATTGTCCTGAGGAATGAGTCAGAAAATGGCTGTCACTTGTTTTGTTTAGCTGAAACAGGCGCAATGTGTGTACATGTTCTTTCTGTCTGCAAAGAACAGGGTCCTGTGTATAAATATATGTAGCTTCCAGTACATACATGCAAATGCGCCACATTGTGAGCCTGACTGACAACCTTAAATTGGTTGTCAGCATAACTCTTAGCTCATTGAGGATTATCTAGTAAATGTTGTCCAATCACAGAATCGCATTAAATGTTGGACCCTGTTTTTTGAGCTTTGCAAGCACAGGTTGGTTGGGTACAGTCTGTGCCCTGCATGTTGGGAACAGCAGCTGGGACTTGCTGTTTGATACGATCCACCATTCTTTGAGACACATGGCCTACATACCTAGTATCACACTGGCACTGACATTCATATATCACATTACTCATTTGTGCAATAGGCAGAATGTTTTATTGGCTTGATGGCAGAATCCTGTTAGTGGAAAATACTAGTCATGTTGCTACTGCATAATAGCAGTGTGAAACAGCTAGCTTCCCCTGTTGTTCAAATTTTTGTGATACCTTGCCCTTCCAGGGTAATCTGTGGTGGACTGGGCACTTTTCAGGGCTGCAAGTGATGGCCTTAGGCCCGTCCATGAATTTGCGTGATATACAGCAAAAAAATGATCCATTATCCTGCAGGACACCTTTGATGCATCCTTCTTGAGCATAGAAACAAGCCATTAGGCCCAACCAGTCCTTGCCCATACGAGCCCCCTCCTAAGTCTTCATCTAACCCTATCAGTATATCCTTCTGCTTTATCCCATGACCAAGCTTTGGAGCAGAGTAAAGTGTTAGTCCCCACTCAAATTGCATTACTAATAACCCTTGATGTACAATTAGTGCATATTCTAGCTCTCACACACACAGCTAATGAAATCCCTCGAGTTTGATTAGATGATTTCCTATACATTTTCAGAGCTGGTCACCTGGTCGTGTGGACATTTCATACTTGGGATTGCCAACTGCCTGACATATCTTATGGGCTGTTGGTTTCTCCTGGTAAACTTTTGACATTAATTTTTAGAATTCTCTCTTTTTCTCACCCTTATCAGGTCAAAAGGGACATCCTTCTTTTTAAGAGGGAGATAAATCATCTCTGAAGAAATGAAAATTGGATTATAGAAATTAAAGCCCGCCCAGTGGGGTTCCAGCTCCCGTGTTCATCGGGAAAATTAAATCTGCGGCGGGAGTGTTCAGACCACCAATTCCAATGGGGAACCAGCAGTCTGTATAAAGAGCGGCCAGGCAGCCTCCTTTAGGCTGTTCACCATGGCCAGTCATTGGGCAGCACAAGAGGTGAGGGCAGTGGAGGAGGAGGGGGGCAGGCTGCACGGTAGGCCAGCGGGGGGAAGGCCACTGTGCCCCTCGGTTCTCAGATGCCTGCCTTGCTGTCCTCCTCCAAGAGGTGTCCAACCCATCAGGAGGTCTTGTTTCCAGAGGATGGGAGGAGGAGGGTCCCCCACGTCACCAGGCAGGCATGGCAGGAGGTGGCGGAGGCTGTTAGCTCTCATGATGCTGTGCGGCACACCGGAACGCAGTGCCGCAAGCGCTTCAATGATTTGCTGCGCTCTGGAAGGATGAGTACCATGTCAGCCTTGGCCATTTGACCCAGCAGGTAGCCTTAGCCTTTGAGCGTCCCTCCCATGTCTTAGTGTCGTTACTGCATTGGGCATTTGGCGCACGCTGGGTGGGCAAACAGATAGTGACCATGCTTACATCAGCCTTAGTGGCTGAGGAGAAGATGGGCTCTCCCTGCAGATTATGTTGGTGTTTGTCTCATTTGAGTAGCCTGGGGGCAACCTGCAGGGGAGGCAGCTAGACACATACTCAGAACTCCAACACATGTCTTATTGACGGTGATGAGATGGTGGAAGGGGAGCCTCAAGGTGTCGTGGCCAAGAGCCATCTGCTGGCCTCGGTGCCACACCTAGTTGTGCCTCCTTGCCATGGGCGCTAAGACCCGTGTGTTATTCAAAGTGATGGATGCCGAATGTGTCCAAGGTGTCCGTTGGGGGAGGGGGTTGGGACCTATTGGTACTTTCTTCTGGTGACTGATCACCAGTAGTGTGGACAGGAGCCGCTGGAGGCCTCAGATGGGCCACTGTGGTTGGGGTGCGGTGTGCGCGTGCAGCGTACTTGAGTGATCAGCCCCAATAAATGTTCTTTTATGTTCTGCAGTCAAAAGCTGAGAGCAATATGAGGGAGCAGCAGAGGACTGGAGGTGGGCACACTGTGCTGCAGCGCCTCACCACCTATAAGGAGCAGGCCATGGAGCTGGGGAGGAGGCAGGCAGCCAGGTCGGCAGGTGTCAGCGAGGCTGGGGTGCAGCAGCCAGGTATTTGAGGGCCACAGTCCCATCCACTCTGTCTCCCCACCATCCAAAGCACTGATGGTTGCTGCAATCATTAATGCAGCAACACTGCTTATTCACAGACTGATACAGTCAGACGTGTGGGTCATACACCAAGGTCCCTTGCCCCCTTGAGGATGCGCATCTCTAGCACCTTCCAAAGTCACCGTATCCCATTTGTTACCACTATCCCCATGGCCTAACATGCCATGGCATCGCTGTTGCACAGCCAAAAACTTATTGCATCTTAGGAGGGTTTGTATCTCCACCACCCTTTCAGCCAGTAAGTCCCATATTACTCTATCCAAAAGGTCCTCATGGCACTCAACTTAAATAAATGTCACCACATTAGTCATCCCTGCGCCAAGGGGAAATGTTGCCTTCTGTCCACCCGTTCTATGCCCCTCATAACGGTGTGAAGGTCAATAATGTGACCTGTCAATCTCCTGTGCTCCACGGCAAATGTCGCAAGTGTTTGCGATGTTTCCTCATCACTCCAACTCTCTAGGCCAGCATGCATCCAGATCAGGAACCTCTGCACTCTGCCCACTCCAATGCCATCCCTCCCATGAAGTGCAGGTCACAACTGGGCGCAGAAGTGTCGATGTGGCCTCGACAGCGTTTTCTGCACTTGCAACATGACCTCCCTTTTCCTACATTCTATTCCTCGGCTAATAAAGGCAAGTCTGGCTTCAACCTTGTTAAACGCCTTATGTTCCTGTTCTAATACCTTAACAGGTCTGCCCAGCAAGGTCCCTGTAATCATCGTGACTTCCCACGGTCCTACCATTACTCATGTATTCCCGTACCTTGCTTATCTTGCCCAAGTGCTTAACCAAACACTGATCCATATAACATTCCATGTGGCATTCCTTAGGCCATCTGACCAGCCTGTCTGTATACGCATGTAATGTTTGGGCCTCCTCTTGACTATTTACCACCCCACCAATGTTCGTCTCCTTAGGTTCTTGAAGGGTGAGCGACTTATGAGGCTGGAGGGGAAAGGGGTGAAAGATGTTACTGACCGAACACTAACTGATGCACTGTCCTTGTTGTTAATTTCAACATCACCACCACATGGCCACCAACATGTCCAGAGCCCCCCCTCCACACCTGAGGGCCAAGACTTGCAACTTGCGCCACATCCTTTCAGTGAGCCAGGTACCAGTGCAGCGACAAACGCTTCAGTGGGGATTATGACATTGTGGAGCCTGTCATGGCCCTGCCTGGGAGTGAGTGGCCAGTTCCAGAACTGGCACCTCCCCAGTCGTCGCAGCCTCAACAGACGCAACGGTCACTGGCAGAGGGGCGGAGGAGCTGCTGCCCTCATCCGGAGCGCCCTGAGAGGAACTCACAGCGATGACAGGCAGCTGCTGGCTGATGTGAGGTCACATTGGAGGCCAACAGGACAGCAGAGTCAGCAGGCTGTCTCACAAGCCACTCCGAGCGATGGGGCAGCATCTAGACATAGCACCTGCAAACGTAAGCATATGGTGCTTCAGGCACTCCACTGGTTTGTCACTGGTGATTTTGTGTTGGCCCTAGATTAGGGAATATATCATTATGTACGTCTGAGCGACGTTTGTGGTTTATTAATAAAGTCCACTTTTCTGACCATGGCTGAGGGAGTTTCCTTTGTGCTGCATTTGTATGTTTCACAGACATCTCATCAATGTTTGAGTGGACATTGATGTCTCTGGTACTGAGCCCTTAGTTGCAGCTGATGAGGTGGAAGATGTAGCACCTAAGTGCCACGTGTGGAAGCGCCAGGCAATGCTGGTCCTGCTGATCCATGTGTGTGGAGCTAGCTGAAGGTTCATTGGATTAAAGTGTCCTGGGTGTCCCTGCCTCCTTGGTGTAAATGCATGCTGCCTCTCATCATCGCCCTGTGCTTCCACATCCTCTGAGCCACTGCTGGATTCATCATGTGCAGCCTCATCCAGGGCATCAAGGTCTTCATCGTCAACTGCATCCCCCCTTTCCAGCGCAAGATTGTGCAGAGTGCAGCATGCTACCACTATCAGAGAGACGCGATCTGGGGGGTACTGGAGTGCACCCCCTGAGTGGTCCAGGCAACGGAAGTGCATCTTGGGAAGGCCGATGGCTCTCTCCACCACAGCCCTTGTGGTGCCCTGGCTCCTATTATAGTGCTTCTCAGCTTCTGTTCTTGGATGGTGGAGAGGTGTCATGAGACGCCTTCTGAGGGGATAGCCCTTATCACCCAGCAGCCAACCATCCAGCCGAGCGAGAGCATTAAAGAGCACCCGGGAGTGTCTGAGGATGTAGGCGTCATGGAAGCTGCCTGGGTACCTTGCACAGATTTGCAGAAACTGCATCCTGTGATCACACACAAACTGCACGTTCATGGAGAGGAAGCCCTTCCTGTTGACGAAGGCACTGGGCTCACCTGCTGGCACCTTGATGGCCACATGTGTACAGTCTATAGCACCCTGGACGCGGGGGAAGCCAGCAATGGCCGCGAAGCCTCTGGCTCGCTGTGCCTGACTTGTCTGGTCCTAACAGAAGTGGATGAAGGTCAATGCCCGTCTGAACAGAGCACCTGTAACCTGCTTGACACAAGTGTGGACAGCTGATTGGGAGACACCGCAAAGATCACCCACCGAGCCCTGGTAGGAGCCAGATGCATAGAAGTGGAGGGCAACTGTGACCTTCAAAGCCACTGGCATGGAGTGTCCACTCACACAGTTAGGGGAGATCTCAGGGCCAATCATCTGACAGATATAGTTGACTGTCTCCCTTGACAGTCGGACCCTCCTTCGGCACTGCACCTCAGTCATATTGAGGTAGCTGCTTCGCTGCCTGTATACCCTGGCAGCAGGATAGTGGCGTCTTCTGCGGCCCCTTCCACCTTGGACAACCTCTTGGCCCTGCACCCCTTGTGCCTGCACCTGGCCTCCCAAAGGTGGCTCCCCTGGAGGCTGATTGTGCACTCCTGGCCTCCTCCTTATTCTTTCCCTCCCTTCCTCCTCAGAGGAGCTGCCTCCTGTGGAGATGTCAGAACCCATACTCCCAGGCTAAATGGAGGCTTCCGGAAAGCTGCAGGCCCGATAAAGATTACTGACTGCAGACTGCTGAGCTGAAGCTTCAAAGTACAGAGAAAGCTATTGGAAATCGATCTGAACTGCTAACAATCACACAGGCAAGTTTAAAACACTTTCTGCATGAAATACTTCAGAAAAAACACGAACAACCCCTCTGAGCCCACATGTCCAAGATATTCTAAGTAATCCGTGGATGAGGTTTGTTAAAAAATCACTTACCTGCCTGCCCGTTGGGCCCGTGCACCAAGCACGGGCTCCTCAAAATCGATGTCAATTGCCGAGTTAAGGGCTTTAACAAGGCCTTTAATTAATGGCGGGCACGCGTCGCGCTGCATAGCGCACCCGCCCAGCTAAATATTGCGATGCCGCGTGCTGACATCGGGACGCTCGTGCGACATCAGCGTGAGACATTTTAAGCATTGACGCGCGGGCTCCATCTTCCATACGTCAGCCATAAAATCCTGCCCAATGTGTTGCCTGCTGCATCAAATTAACGTGGATGACACCGAAACAATCTAAGGATATATATTGATATTTCATGCCAATTTACTAGCAAAAAGGGCTAGTAGCTGCCCTCCTTTCAGCAACTGGCAGTTGTTTTTGGAAGCAGCACAATTCGACCCTTGGGATGTTCTTGACTGCAGCTGATATTGCTCTGTCTCAATTCAACCACCATTTACCAGCCAATGAAATTAATTTGACAGTTTTCCAAATAGAGCTGATTACTTAGAATATCTTGTTGACCTTTTTTTTGTCATTTATGCCCAGGCTTTTCAAAGAGGTATTGACTTTTTTAACAGGCCCAATTGTTTAAAAAAAAACTGTGACTAAACCTTTAATTTGGTTTTTCAGAAGTATGACTTCTTTGTCAACTTAATTAGGCTTGCAATTTTTTCTTACCTCAAGTAGAAACAGTAAACCAGACTCATTAACAAAGGTCATTCGGTTCATTTCTAGTTGTTGAAGTTTGAACCAGAATAATTGCATCTCACTTGCCGCTGAATTACTTAACTAACCACTGGCACTGAAAATGTGCTTATGTGGATAAGATACATGGGAACATTTTCTATTTTTTACATAACTTAAAACAATGGTTTGGTGGTTGTGAAGTGCCTTGAGGTGTCCTGAAAAAATGATAAGCTGCTACAGAATTCCATCTTTATTCTTTTGTTCTTTACCTTCAAACTAGCATTGACACATTGGGGGGAACTGAAAAATGATTGCTGGGCAGCTTGTCAGAATTATACGTCTTATATTGCAGAGAGGCAGAATGGAAGATTGAGAAGGGACATGATACGGGTCTTTAAAATGCTGAAAGGCATGAATAATGTAAACAGAAGCTGATTGTTTAATGTAAACTGCAGGACTAAGGGGCAAAATTGGTAGACTTCAAGGATAAGAATGAAGGATTTCCCACAGTAGATATTGGAATGTAGTCCATTCAAAAACATTTAATGCTTTGGTATTTAATTTATTTAATGACATCTAAACAAATATTTGATTGATGTGATTATAAAAAGGATGGAAGGCTAGAAGAATAGGTAGGACAATAAATCAGATGTGGCATGGAGCACTGTGACTCCAGTCTAACTCTGAGGTGTCATCAGTGGAATGCGACAGATTGAAATTAATTCTATCTGATTGATTTTCTGAAGTTTTTCACTCAGGTGTTTTAGGGCTAAGAAGTTTTATCTCTCTGGAATTGGCCACCAATTCTGGAGTTCCATCACAGTGGCATCAGGACTCTGTCCCTTGTACTCAATGCACATCACAGTACGTTGACCTGACTTGGTCTGAGTTTGAGAAGTCATCATTTGCATTATTAGAATACTTTCCCTGTAAACAATGGCCCAGGCACAGCATGGATAAAGGGATGCAATACCCGAATCTCAGGCCAGAACCATGCAGGTGAATCATTTGCAGCAAATTTGCCAATCGGACTAGACAATGTATGAGCTGGCCTGGGACTTGACATGTGATCAGATCCCCTCTCTGGCATCCCATATGAGTCAGGCTCCCATTGGATTGGCAACACATATTAAAAACTATCGCTCAGCATCCCACAAAAGGCTGTAAGTCTATGCTGGAGGTAAAAAAGACCCGTCATATCTCCTTTACAATATTACCCCACTCTTCAAATTTTGGAAACGTCCAAACAATGCTTATATGAAAAACCATTCTGATAGCTCTGTTTCACTGTATCCCCCTATACATACCATGTGACAAAACTTTACAAATTATTTGCGTGTATTCTCTTTTCGTAAGAAAATTAATTAAAAGGAGAGCTGCTGGGGAAATATTACTGTTTGCAGCTTAGTAGTTTGTCAACCTTACCAAAGGCTGTAGATGAAGAAGGGATTAGCAAGCAAGAGAAACTAATCGCGATGTCAAGTCATGGAACGAAATGAAATGGCAGTGCAGTTCATGACCCGAGATGGTGGCAGGCTAGGTTAGTGTGCTGCTGCATGAGGTAGATACAAGGCCAATGAATCAGTGGCATGATTAACCTCTTCAAGGATTCTTTCAGAACATCCTTAAAGCATTTCAGCTGTCTCCCTGGGAGGCTTCTACCACGACCAAGTTCCAAGTAAAGCAGCTGATTTGGGAGCCTGGTGTCAGGCATACAAATTACATATCCCACCAAGCGGAGCTGGTTTTGAATGATTAGTGCATCAATGCTGGGTGAGTTGGCTTGGGAGAAGACAGTGCTGTTGGACTGCCTTTCTTGCCACAGGATTTGGGGAATCTTCCAAAGGCACTGCTGCTGGTACTTGTTCAGTGCTTTGAGGTGCCTGCTGTAGATTGTCCAAATCTCTGAAGCATATCAGAGGGCAAGGATCACTGCTGCCCCGTTAACCATGTCCTTAGTCTCAGATTTGAGATTCTGGTCCTCAAATATTCTTTTCTTCGGTTGGCCGAAGGCTGAGCTGACACATTGGAGGTGATGATGAATTTCACACCTACATCTGCTTTTGTCAAAAGGCGGCTCCCAAGATATAGAAATTAGTCTTCCATCCCTTGGGAGTTCCTGGCTGGTGGCCAACCAAAATGGAGAAGGCTCATCCGGGAAGTTACGGTACACATCGAGTCATTTCATCAGGAACACGGAGGGGCAAAGCCAAGGCAGTAGAGCGAGCACACAAACATCCAAACAAACCATCTGCCCTACCTTTCAAGCATCGCCTGACCTGCATATGGCAGAGTCTGCAGGTCACGCGTTGGATTTATCAACATTGAACCAGAGAGAAAACAAGTCATCCTCAATCCCAAGGGACTGCCCAAGAAAACAACACAGTATTGCAGTGTACAAAAACAGAAAACGCTGGAAAAACTCAGCAGGTCTGACAGCATCTGTGGAGAGCGAAAAACAAAGTGAATGTTTCGAGTCCGCATGACACTCCTTCAGAGGGTTCTTCTGAACCTTCTTCTGAAGACCCTTCACCTGAAGAACGGTCATACAGACTCGAAACATTAACTTTGTTTTTCTCTCTCCACAGATGCTGTCGGACCTGTTGAGTTTTTCCAGCATTTTCTGTTTTTGTTTCAGGTTTCCAGCATCCGTAGTATTTTGCTTTTATTACAGTAGTGCAGCATACCTGGCAGGAAGTAACAGCCAAGCCCAACATATATAGAATCAGCATGACTTGGAAACAGGTACAGCTGATATTTTCTTTGTTATCTTGTTCTACATTTATCACTCGTTTTATCACAAACCCTCACATAACTTTAGAGCAAAGCAACGAAGCACATACTCGAAATGCAATTTATAATTGAATGTGTTACCATGATCAAAGGCTCTGGGGTCTCTTATTAATATGTTCACTCTTACTGATTTCTACTTAGGCACATGGGAGCCATCAGGGAATCCTAGTGTTTGAAGTGTGAGCAGAAAGTGAGAGCTCAGTAGCCTTACCTTGACAACTCTAGTGAGGTGATTGAAGTTTTCTTAGAATTGCAGCTATGTCCTGGGTTCTAGCCTCCTAGCGTTCATATGCTCTGTGATTTCCTGCCACTGTCTGCAGTCTTGATGCCTGGTGACCTTCCTGACCACTGTGGGAGGGGAGAGTAGGTCCCTCCTCCTGGAAACTGCATGGCTCAGGACCTCTAATGTGCCATCAGAGAATCTGCTGGACTAAGTGAAGTCAACCTTTGTGAATTTGGACAGTCTGCAGCCAGAGGTACGGCTCCTCTTTAAGAAATGCTGGCTGCCTTTGAGTGGTGCTGACCATGGCCGATATCTGCACCACCCCTGAGACGACATTGTCATCAGATAACCCTCAATTTGAGGATGGTGTCTGCTCAGGACTGTGAGTTTCTTCCATGGATCTTCATGTGACTGAACAGGCCAATTCTCAACCCACAGATCTTTGGGGACATGGGGCAGAACACCCCACGAGGTAGTGGGATCCAGAGTGCAGGATTTGCTTCCATTTCTTTCTTTCTCTGCAGCCGCTCTACCTCATTGTTAAGACATTTTGACTCAAAGCATGATGCAGTTTGATGGACAAGTCGTCGCCATTTTAAACGATTGGTAGCATGCTCCTCCCAGTTATTAACCTTAATGCTGCCATGTTTCAAGGAGAGCTAAAGAGTGTCTTTGAAGCATTTTCATTGCCCTCCCTTGGAACAATGGCCATTTGAGAGTTGAGAAAACAAGACCTGGTAGAGGAGATGCTTTTCAGCCATCCAGACACAGATTCCAGTCCACCGCAGTTGATATTTGCAAAATTTTGCCTGTGGAGTTGCCTTCAAGGACACTAGCATTTGTTCAATGGCCCTTTCATTGAATTCAGAGGATGCAGCAGAGGCATTGCTGATGGAATTTTTCTGGCACTGTTACGTGTTGCTGATATATCCAGGTCTGTCCAGGTCTCACTGCAGTACAGGAGTGTGGTGATGACAATTGCTCTGTACACTTAGGACTTTTGTTGACTCGTTGACTCTTTGTTGTCAGATTCTTGCTGCCATAATTTGTAGAGGGCTGAGCTGGCACAACTAATCCGGAGTTGGATCTCCTTCTACCCTCCTCCGCTCCCTCCCCCACCCAGAGAAGTAGGTAACCAATGAATAACATGGTTAGTGCTGCATGTATGCCTAAGTGATTATAATCAGCATGTAGCATGAATATTACATGCTTCCTGAGTCAAACCTAACAGTCACCTACATAACAAAACAAAATTACCTGGAAAAACTCAGCAGGTCTGGCAGCATTGGCAGAGAAGAAAAGAGTTGACGTTTTGAGTCCTCATGACCCTTCGACAGAACTGTATGTCACCCACATACCTGACTTCTATGCACTCATTTCTACACAAAACCTAATTTGTAGGAGACAATGAGTGACCTATCCAACCATTATAGTCCATGAACTGTGACATGATACCAGGAACCTTTGATAAAATAGTTACCTATTTTACTGCAAAAATGCATTGGCTTCCTCTCACTGTTTAACTTATTAGGGCAGTCTGAGCTGCAGCAATAATTAGTTACTGATTAGAGGAAGATTATCTTAATTAACAGGTGACTGTGAGTCTTCAAGTGCATTAGGATGCATTCAATGTAAATACCTCAACCCAACACCATCAGAGTTATCCACATAATATTTTGAAATAGAAAATTAAATGATGTTTAATTACTTTTGGTAAATAAAATAATTAATCATTGATTCATTGGGTGACCCTGATTCCTTTGTTAGTGTAAGTAAAGGTGTACTCCACTCTCCAAAATCTTCACTGCATTTATTTAAGCCAGGTCAAAATACTACAAGCAACAAAGCCATACTTTGTGACCGATGTATCTTAACAAACTCTGTGCCTTATTTGTGCATCACTTACATTGTTCCAGTGAAATCAAAAGTGCTTTTACTTATAATTTGACCTAAGCTGTTAACATTCAAGGTGGTTCCCATTTTTTTCATTCTTCCATAGGATGTGAGTGTCGCTGGAATTTATTCCCCATCCATAATTGCTCTTAAGAAGGTGATGGCAAGCTGCTTTCTCGAACTGCTGCAATCCACATGACATAAATACACCTGCAGTGCTGTTAGGAAGGGAGTTGCAGGTATTTGACCCAGCAACAGTGAAGGAACAGTGATATAGATCCAAGTCAGAATGATGTGTGGATTGGAGATGGTGGTATTCCCATACAAATGCAGTTTTGTCCCTCTAACTGGTAGAAGTCATGGGTTTGGAATGTTCTGTCGAAGGAGACTTGGCAAGTTGTTGCAGTGCATCTTGTAAACATGCTGCTGCCACTGTGCATTGCTGGTAGTGGAGGGGCCAAATGTTTAAGGCTGTGGGAAGGGTGCTGATCAAGGGGGCTGCTGTCCTGGATGGTTTTTGAGCTTCTTGAATGCTGTTGGTGCTGCACCCAACTAGACAAGTGGAGAATATTCCATCACACATCTGACTTGTGCCTTGTTGGCAGTTTTTGGGGAAGCAGTTGGTGACTTACTTGTTACAGAATTCCCAGCCTCTGGCCTGATCTTGTAGCCTAAGCATTTATATGGCTGGTTCAGTTAAGTTTCTGATTAATGGTAACCCCAGGATATTGATCATGTGCGTTTCAGCGATGGTAATGCCATTGAATATCAATAGGAGATGGTTAGATTCTCTCTCGTTGGAGATGATCATTGTCTGACACTTCTGTGCCACAACTATTACTTTCCATTTAACAGTCCAAGTCTGAATATTGTCCAGGTCTTGTTCCAAATGGGCACAGGCTGTTTCAGTATTTGAGGAGTCATGAATGGTGCTGAAAACTGTGTAAGCGTCCCCACTTCAGATCTTATGATGTAAAAAAGGTTATTGACGAAGCAGAAGAGGTGGTGGCATAGTGCTATTGCCAGAAACCCAGGGTAAAAAGCTTTGGGGAGCTGGGTTCAAAATCCACCTTGGCAGGTGCTGAAATTTGAATTCAATAAAAATCTGGAATTAAAAAGCCTGATGATGACCTTGAAATCATTGTCATAAAAACCCATCAGGTTCAATAATGTCTGATAGGGAAGGAAATCTGCTGCCCTTACCTGGTCTGGCCTACGTGTGACTCCAGACCCACAGCAATGTGTTTGACTCTTAAATAGCCTCTTAACAAGAGCAATTAGGGATGGGCAATAAATACTAGCCTAGCTTGTGATGTTCACATCCCATGAACAAATAAATTTTAAAAACAGCTGAAGATGGTTGGGCCGAGGACACTACCCTGAGGAACTCATGCAGTGATGTCCTAGGGCTGAAATGATTGACCTCCAACAACTACAACCATCTTCCTTTGTGCTAGGTATGACTCCAACCAGTGGAGTGTTTTTCCCCCATGCCAATTTACTTCAGTTTTGCTAGGGTTCCTTGATGCCACACTGTTGTGATGTCAAGGACAGTCGCAGTTAGCTCATCTCTTGAACCCAGTTCTATTGCCCATGTTTGGACCAAGGCTATAACAAGGTCAGGAGCTGAGCAGTCCTGGCAGAACCCAAACTGAGTATCAGTGAGCAGGTTTTTGCTATGTAATTGCCACTTGATAGCACTGTTGACACCTTCCATGGCTGATGATCGAGAGTAGACTGTTGGGGCAGTAATTGAGGGGACTGGATTTGTCCTGCTTTTTGTAGAAAGTGGATACCAAGACAATTTTCCACATTGTTGGGTAGACTCCAGTACTCCAGTAGCTGTACTGGAACAGCTTGGCCAGGGGCGTGGCTAATTCTTGAGAACAAGTCATCAGTGCTATCGCTGTAATCTTTGCTGTATCCAGTGCCTTCAGCCATTTCTTGATATCACCTGGAGTTAAACAAATTGGCTGAGGACAGGAGACCCCAGGCTGAGGCTGAGATAGATCACCACTTGGCACTTCATGCTGAAAATGGTTTCGGTTGTGGGTAGTTGTTTAATTATCCACCACCATTCAAGACTGCACGTGGCAGGACTGCAGAGCTTTGATCTGATCCATTGCTTGTGGAATCACTTAGCTCTGTCTATCACAAGCTGCTTCCACTGTTTGTCATGCATGTAGTCCAGTGTTGTTGGCTCCTTATGTTTAGATATGTTTGGTGCTTCTCCTAACACGGCTTCCTGCACTCCTCATTGAACCAGGGCTGATCCCCTGGCTTGATGGTTTTGGTAAAGTGAGGTATATGCCAGGCCATGAGGTTACATATTGTGGTTAAGTACAATTCTGCTGCTGCTGAAGGCCCATAGTGCCTCCTCGATGCCCAGTTTTGAGCTGCTAGATCTGTTCTGAAACTATCCCATTTGGCACAGTGGTAGTGCCAGAAAAGAAAATGGATGCTATCCTCAGTGTGAAGACAGGACTTTGTCTCCACAAAGACTATATGGTAGACACTCCTACCTATACTACAATGGACGGATGTATCTGCAATGGGTAGATTGGTGAGGACAAGGTCAAGTAGGTTTTGATTTCCTCTTGTCAGTTCCTTCACCAACTGCCAAGGCCTAGTCTGGCAGATATGTTCTTCAGCACACAGGCAGCTCAGTCATAGTGGTGCTACCAGCCACTCTTGATGATGGGCATTGAAGACTGCACCCAGAGTACATTCTGTGCCCTTGCCACTCTCAGTGCTTCCTCCAAGTGGTGTTCAATATGGAAGAGCACTGATTCATCAACTGAGGGAGCCTGGCAGATGGGAATCAGCAGAAGGTTTTCTTACCTGAGATTGACCTGCTGTCATGAGACTTCATGTGGTCTGGAGTCAATGTTGAGGACTCCCTGGGCAACTTCCCCTGTTGATCGGTCCTGCTGGTAGGACAGGTCTTACCCAGGAATGGTGATGTTGATGTCTGAGACATTGACTGTAAGGTATGATTTGGTGAATGTGACTATGTCAGACATTGCTTGACTAGTCTGTGGAACAGCTCTCTCTCAGTTTTGGCACAAGCCCTCAGATGGAGGACTTTGCAGGGTTGACCCAGGGTGTGCCATTGTCATTTCCGGTGCCTAGGTCCACCCGGCTGTATTTCTTTATTCATTTTTCTGTAGTGGTTTGGTGGAACTGAGTAGCTTGCTAGTTAGGCCATTTCAGAGGGCATTTAAGTGTCAAGCACATGGTGTCACATGCAGGTCATGCAAGAATGACAGATTCCCTTCCCTAAAGGCATCGCTGGACTAGATGCTTTGTTTTTTAAGCAACAGTCCAATAGTTTCATAGTCACCATTACTGAGGCTAGCTTTTGAATTGCAGGTTTATTAATTAATTGAACTTAAATTCTAACAGCTGCCATTTTGGGATTTGAACCCATTTGAACCCAACTTATACTGAAAGCACGGGTGACCTTTCAATATTTGATTCCTGGCAGGGATTTATTTTAAGGATTCATTTTACATAAGAAAACAAACTTAGAAGTGATTATTTTCCACTTACCGAGTGAATCCATTGACTGCTCTTCAGGAATCATTAACAAACTATTGTCACTGGATTATCTCACATTGATTGTTCCTAAAGTGAAATTCATAAGGGAAAGTATAAAGGTCAACCTGCAGGGAAGTGAGGGAGACTTCAGAAAAGCAATCTTTCTCTTCTGATTAAATAGAAGAGGATTTTTTGTGCGTTAATGCAGTTATCAGAAAGGCGGAACAGAACCAGCTCCCAGCTTTTACCAATGTTCCAGTCAGCACCAGGCCATAAACCATTGGTTCAGTAAATGGGAAATAGTTATTTTCATGTTGCCCCCCTATTGAAGGACTATCAGACCATTAGCCTGGGCTACCAGATTTCTAGCCCAGTAGCATTACTACTAAGCCACCATCCCCATATCTGATCAGTAAATTAGGTTTGCCAACCAGTCAGAGTTGTCCTGGAGTTTCCTGGAACAAAATGTTGATAAGAAATTTGCAGTTGTAATTACACAAAACTATCAGCATTCTCAGTCATTACTCCGTGAGATTGACAGTAGCTTCCGGCATCCTCACACGTGTGGAATACAGAAGTTGCTGTCTGTGATTCCCCACTCCTCCACAGGGTGCGCTGTTGAAACCCTTGCAGATAAAAATCATTTAGACATCATTGCATTAATAAGAATCTTTACATTTTACACTATTTTCTCATAAAAAATCCTCCAATAAATTATACCTTGTTGAATGAGCTGTGACTGGATTTTTAACCCAGCATGCTAAGACATGATAACTTTTGAACAACCTCTCTGGCCCTGAAATAATTTCATATTTATGGAATGACAAATTGCTCCATTTCATGATTACTATTCCATAGACTTTTAAAATAATAATAATAAATTTATTTTAAAGTTTATTTATGATATTTCAGCATCTAAATCAATCCCATGCGTATGTCCCAGCCTTTATTTTGCTTTCTCTAAAGTTGTAAATAGTGAATTCTAAAACTTACCTAAGATAAAGGCAAAATACTGCAGATGCTGGAAATCTGAAACAAAAACAACAAGTGCTCGAAAAACTCAGCAGGTCTGACAGCATCTGTAGAGAGAGAAACAGAGTTAACGTTTCGAGTCCATATGACTCTTCTTCAGAAACTTACCTGTTATTTCCTGCTTTGCTGTGTGTGAGAATTTTTCAGTGTGATTGGCAGGGTTGCCTGCTTGATGTCTTTACTGTTGTTGGATGTCAAAGATCCCTAATAGCTGGAGCCAGAATAAAATTAACATTGAGAAAGGGGAAATCCATACAGAGCTCACTAGATCTTTGTGGGCAGCTGTCTTCCAGATTAATGGCACGCAAACCTATTGCTGCAAAACTAAACCAATAATTTACTAGGCAACCTAGGAGAAAAACTATAAGTGTATTAAAAATGTATGTATTCTCTTCATTTTTTTGAAGATCTTAATTTGCTAGTAATAAAAACATTCAAGATGGAAGAGGATATTTGACTGGGTGGGGAGGTCAAAGGCAAAAGATCATACGATGAAACTTCCAGGAATACTAGTTCAACTTCAAAGGCATTCAGGCATCAATACCAGATGCTGCTTTATGCTACTAAGAATATTCCATTTCCTTTAAAAAGAATGATAAAATGAATAACAATGATCACAGAATATGAAGCAAGGATCAATTATTTCACCATCCTTTAAGTGGCCTCATTAACTTTTTTCAGGACTTCATGGGTGCCTCATATTTTTCATTGCATGGGAAGAAAAACACTTAGAAAATCCAACTGCGTTTACACTATAAAAGGAAAATGTCAACCTCCTAAACAACTTATACTGAAAGCACAGGTGACCTTTCAATATTTGATTCCTGGCAGGGATTTATTTTAAGGATTCATTTTACATAAGAAAACAAATTTAGAAATGACTATTTTCTACTTACCGAGTGAATCCATTGACTGCTCTTCAGGAATTATTAACAAACTATTGTCACTGGATTATCTCACATTGATTGTTCCTAAAGTGAAATTCATAAAGGAAAGTATAAAGGTCAACCTGCAGGGAAGTGGGGGAGACTTCAGAAAAGCAATCTTTCTCTTCTGATTAAATAGAAGAGGATTTTTTGTGCATTAATGCAGTTATCAGAAAGGCGGAACAGAACTAGCTCCCAGTTTTTACCGATGTTCCAGTCAGCACCAGGCCATAAACAGTTGGTTCAGTAAATGGGAAATAGTTACTTTCATGTTGCCCCTCTATTGAAGGACTATCATAATACTGGCTGCAGTAACCATTGCTGTAGGAACAATCTGATTTACATTGTGGGGCAATGTTTCCAGATCAAAGTTGTATGAGCTCCCATATGAATACCCAGATGCATGTACATCATTTGCAACTATTTCCAATGAATCATAGACAGACTGCACAAAAAACAAATATGCAACAGCAATACTTTGGATGCTTCCCCTCAAGCACTGTTTATTGCTTCTTCTGCCATTTATAGCCATTTCTAACACATAAGCAAAAAAACAGGAGCATAAAGAACTCTGAGCAGGAGTAGGCCATATGGCTGCTCGAGTCTGCTCCACCGCTCAATAAGATCATGGCTGATCTGGTCTTGTCCTCAACTCCACTTTGCTTTACAACATGTTTTCAAATACATGACAGAAGTAACATTATCTATACATATTTAAACTCTTTCCAACACTTTAAAAACTGTTATAAAAATGCAGTTAAGCCTATCAACATGTTCTTTGTGAAAATAGCTAGCAGATTTTGGAGGGGCAGAGAGGACTGGGGGTTTGGCGTGAGGGTGGGTGTCAGTGCATGCAAAGGGTTAAACAATCAAAAAATTTGGTGTGCCGAAACCCAACATTACCCTGCTCACTTCTGCATTTAACCAGTGCGTGTTTCAAGATCCTCTGAGGATGTTTAGCAATAGTTGTGGAATTGGTACACTGTTAAAAGCCCAGTAACACTTCACTCAACAAAGTATAATTTTTTCAAGGGTTTTGCAGCGAGACTAACAGTGTAAGAGTGGACGTATCCGTCAATTCAATTGATTTGCATTGAGTGAAGTCTGGGGATGCCTCAATGGCCCACTGTTTGGAGTATAGCATAGAAACTTCTGGATGTCCTCAGAGGCCTGAAAAGCTTAGGTCAGAATCATCCCAGATTTGCATTAAGTGCGGTAGCGAGCATGAAAAAAGGTGTTTTGCCCATAGGCGGCAATGGCGGATTTTCACACCGTATCGTCTCCTTCCCGTCTCATAAATTATACAGTCACAGGAAACAAGCCAGATCACCAACACGCCGGCCTCTGATTCACCCACCACACTGTTACCTTGCCACTTCCTTACGCTGGGCACCATATTTAAACTGCAGCCGTGCACACAGTTCTCAAGATTTGCAGCCCAGGACTGCCCTGGTGAAGACATGATCCCAAAAGCCAAGAAAAGCGCAACTCCCCGGTTCAGTATAACACCTCTGGGACGCCTCTGGATGCTCTGGAGGCCCACTGTGCTGTCCTGTCCTGTCCTGTACCCCCGCTCTGGTCACAGATGGGAGGCGATGGCAGTGGTGATCAGTGCCAACACTGCACACAAGAGGTCGGCCATCCAGTACAGAAAATGGATAAATGATCAGTCAACCATCTCATCAATCTCAACTCACCCACTCACAAGCCTGTCACATGTTCACTGGCATCTCACTGACTGCCAGCTCAAGGGACATCATAACTCACTTGCTCACACACAAACCTTCACCTCTCCATCTGGCCAGATCTCCCCTGGAGACTGTCTCCTCAGCTCTCACCATCTTTTGGCCACAGGTCAACATGTGCCCCCACACAAACATGTGCCCTTCTCCAGTACAGCCCTCACCCTGCAGCCTCTTCCCTTGCCTGAAGCCACTTCTCCCCCTTCCCAAAGCAAGCCCTTGCCCTATAGCCATTGAAAAGCTACCCCCGGCTTATGGCTGGTCTGGTAGGTAGAGACATGCCCATGAGGCTCCCTAAAAGCGACGTGGTACTACCTGCAAAGCCTTGCACTGATAACCGCGTGTGCTGCCTGAAGCAAGGTAGGCAGACAAACCTCGAAGTCCCAAATGAAGTGCAACTCATCAGTAGCACGTCGCTTATGTACAGTTGTGATCCAGCGTGGAGGGACGCTTCCGGAAAGCAGGATTTATAATGAGATGCTAAATTATTGAAATTAGGCTCCCAACATGCAACGGTGGGTGGGAAATGCGGCCCGCCATTGATGGGTGGAGTGGACGATCACAAGCTGGTTTCATGGCGGTGTAAAACCGATTTTTGGCCTTCTCGCCATATTGTCCGCTCATGCCCACCATGACACCTGCCGCCAACAGGACCGGACAATTCCGCCCTGAGAGAAATTAAAAATGGAGAAGTGGCTCATGTTGTCAAGCTGTGATGGTAACTGAACATTTGTTAGGCCCCAGAAAGTTAATTAGGACAGTGTCTTATAATATATGGCTTGACCTGTTAATGGGGCTTTTTTTTTTAGCTCCTGCATTGGTCTAATTAACAAAAACTGTTAATACGTGCCTAACCTACACTGTCCCAGCAGGACTGTGTTTCTCTAAAGACAAAGTTGCTTACTGAACTAATGTCAGCAGTGCTCTTAATTATAGCAACAGCTATAATTAGAGAGTTTATAGGAAAGGTCACTCATGGTGTTTCTTCTCACCCAGCCAGTGCACTGACTATCAAGCACAACATGTTAGGAGAGGCAGTGGTGTAGTGGTACTATAACTAGACTAGTAATTTAGAAGCATGGGCTAATGCTCTGGGACCATGAGTTCAAATCCCACCACAGTAGCTAGTGCAAGTAGATGTTAGTTTCAGTAATGGTCACCATGAAACTATCACCAATTATTGTAAAAACCCATCTGGTTCACTAATGCCCTTTAGGGAAGGGAATCTGCCATCCTTACCTGGGCTGTCTTCAGATGGTTCTGACTGTCTTACAGGAATAATTATCCAGGAAAAGTTAGAAGAATTAAAACCACTTCTAACTCCTCGTTAACTATAGTATTGAATCCCCAGCACCCCCACTGAAGGATACCCTGACTAACACCCTGCCCCCATCTATCCTCCTGACCCCAACAGGAACACCCCTGACCATCCACCCACACTACAATTACTCTTGCAACCCCTGCCCCAACAACCACCCCCCCACCGACTTGCCCTCCTAACCTCCTAATTATCCCCCAAACTCCTGCTAACCCTCCCCATCCATGACCATCCTGACCATCCTACCCGCCGCCTCCCTCATTTTACCCACCTACCTTAAACACTTACCTTCTCCCTGGCCTCTCAAAGCAGCTGGACCGTTAAGCTTACCCACTTTACGGTAGCTAGTGCCATTAAAAAGGGGGCGTGCCTTCCTCTCGTCAGACTCGCCTGAAGGCCTTGGGAACCCACTGCACTGTACTGCATTAAAGTAGGGTGAGAAAGTGTGGCTACATTTTTGTGTAAGTGAATAGGAGCGGTGTGACAATCTGACTGTGATTGCTGTTCCATGGAAGTTAAGGCCCATTATATTATAGTGTACTGAGTACAGGTATCATTATTTGCAGGAATCACAATTCTCAGGTTCTGAAATAGAGCAAATAGATACAGAGATTTTATGGACACATATTCAAGGCATGGGTGTTGTATTGTTGATAGGATTGGAACAGTGTTTAAGCAAAATTATGTTAACCCCATTCTAATCCGTGGAACTGAGAATATTAACTGGACCCATGAGATTCACGGATATAACTTGGCTCTAAGCAAATCTCTTAAAGGAAGGTGTCATGTCAATCGATGGTGATTTGCCTGTCTAATCAAAGTCCTTTTTATACTGTATACATCTCACCTAACTCCAGTTATTTGGTGCCAAATGTTGATGCCATGCTATTGAATTGTGTAGCATCAATTTGTGTAAATCATTAAGAATTTTGTGCTGTGATTTATCCCAAACCTACAATCTTCCAGTAGAAGACCAATGATGTCAAAAACTGGCCAAAATGTTATTAGAAATAAAATTATATATTTCTTAAAATCTTTCATGGGATGTGGGGGCCATTGACAAGATCAGCATTTTTTGGCTATCCGTAGTTTTCCTTGAACTGAGGGGCTTGCTAGGTCATTCCAGAGGGCAGCTAAGAGTCAATCGTGTTTCTGGAGTCACTTGCAGATGGTTCCCAGCACAGGGTAATTGCCCAATGGGGGTTTGAACTTCCCGGACAATGCCATGCAATCCTTACCCGGGGCCTTCCTGATTGCTGGGGAGGTGTTGGTGGGGGTTGGTAGGGGGGTTGGGGAATGCATCTTTAGGGTAGCTCCTGAGTACAATGCCCCAGAGATTGGAAATTATAGGCCAATAGCACTACGTTGTACTGAATATTTTTAAACTATAGCATAATTCTGAAATACGTTTTCCAAAAGGGCATTTATTTTAGGAAACTCCCACCTCATGGTGTCGATCCTTCAAGTTCTTTTTTTATTCTTTCATGGGACGTGGGCGTTGCTGACTAGGTCAGCATTTTCATTGCACATCCCTAAGTGGCAAAGTGTAAACTCATTAGGGTTTGGAAATTGTGTAGATGAGGAGGGTAGGCTTTCCTGCTGTTCATTATATTTTTGACTCAAAGGAATGACTGTTGCTTTCTTTCTAATCTTTCTGTGATTATTGCTAATACCCAATGGCTGAGCACACCATCAGAAAAAATATTAATGAGCAAGTAGTCATAATACTGTGTGGTAGCAATATGGCAGTAACTTGATATAATTCCCATAGAGACTGAAACTTTTAAAAATAGATTTAAATTCCCAGAGACCAACTTAAAGGACTTTTTTAAGACTTTTACTTAATAAATAAACTAAAATCAGCATTAACTAAGTAGTAATCACTTAGTAGGCAACTAATACTTTAAACTACAGAAAAGATAACCCTTCTTAATATCTTAATGCACTAGGAAACCCCAGGCCGTTTATACTTTACAGCACCCTCACTGCAGGATTGCATCTTTACAGGAAACTGTACAAAGTCACTCCCAGCTTCCAATGAGTTCACTGCATCTCATTTCACTGAGTCATAACATCCAGTGTCCATCAAACGTCCTATCCCTCAGTCATCTGAGAATTTCTGTACCATCTTCCAACTACAAGGCTCACTCCAGTGATTCCTTCTCCAGTCCTCATGAGGGCAAACCTTCCAGTGACTTAAACCTCTATAGGTTCCTTCTCTTTACCCAGAGGCCAAACTTTCAATAACAGAGAACAGCTTTTTCCCTGTTGCACACAATGGCTGTTGCTTCCCTGTCTCCCTCTCTGTGTCCAGGGTTTTTTAATCAGACTGCCTGGAAGTCTGGAAGTCTACCCAAAGCAAAAACAGCTGTCTTTCTCTTTGTGTTCAGGTGTGAAATACAGCACTTGGTGTTTCAGTCAGTCTTGACCTGAACATAAACAAAATACCTGGAAAAACTCAGCAGGTCTGGCAGCATCTGTGGATAGGAGCACAGTTAACATTTCGAGTCCGAATGACCCTTGATCTGAGCCCTCTGTCCCCATGGTAACCATCACCTGGCCTGTTGCTGGGCAGAGCAAGCAGGAGGTCACACGTCCCTTTTCTGAAGTAGAGTCATACAGACTCGAAACGCTAACTCTATCTTTCTCTCCACAGATGCTGTCAGACCTGCTGAGCTTTTCCAGTGGTTTTTGTTTGTGTTTCTTTTTTTGTTATATCATTTTACTTTGAATTTAAAGACACAGTCAAAACATAACCATCCTATAAAATCTCACATTCATAACGAAATGAAAACCGTTCGTGTGCAATTGCCATCAAAGGTGCAGTGATTCTGGGCGTAGTACAATGTTCTTCCCTTTGGGATAACAGGCATATTTGGGTATTTGGAAGAAAGTTTTAAATATCATTAATTACTTTCCACATGCTTATGTAAGCTTAAAGTGTTATTTTTCTTTATTATGATGTTACCTTTGGCAATCTGGACAGCCTCAGGCCTGGGACATTTTGTGATAATCTGTCTTTTTAAGGCCTTTTCCAATATGCTGACTGTTGGGTAGTTGTTATATAAAGTGATTTGCCTAAGAACAGACCACCTGCTCATTTCTCCACACCTCGCGGTCTTATGCTTCCCTCTTCAGTTGCTCATAGCAGAACCTCTCATTTTCAATTTCAAGTTGACTAACATCATCATTCTCTTTCTCCCTCTTGGGCTACATCCCTCTAACCTCCCTTCAATCACTTCCTTCAGCAAGTTCTCACGCTTTAGAATATTGGGCAATCCAACTGCGATGCCTTTTATTAATAACATTCACTACCAATCTTTCATCCTCCTCTACCTTGAGTACCTTCTCATTGCCCTCATGTTCTCTCCAACTGACCCGCTCCATGCTTCTGCAGAACCATATTTCACAACATTCTAGACTTTGGATATCCACTTTTATCAGGGTCCATATGTCAGCTCCATAAAACAAGGCATTCCAAATCACAGTTTGATTAAAAAAAAATCTCTATTCATTTCTATGCTGAGCAATTCTTATATTTGGATAATGCATTCTTTGCCATTGATAGTCTGGCTCTGATTTCTTTATAGCAATAAACATCTTTTGGCAAGATACATCCTACGTAGTTAAACTGTGAAACTTGTTCCAGCTATTGACCATTTATCTTGACCTCTGTTTTCCCACCATTATTTCTTCCAATCTTCATAACATCCACCTTTTTTAACATTAATTTTCATTCCAAAAGCTTTCACCACTTCATTCATTCTACCCATGAATATATGTAGATTTTCTGCTTTGCTAGTCCCTTGGGCCTAGTCATCTGCAAATCTTAGTAGTTTCACCAATTGGCCTCCAACTTTGACACCACATCATCTAATGCTTCTTTTCTTGGCATTCATAAAGGTGTTAAAGGGCAATGGTGATAGACAGCCTTGTTTCATCCTGCACCCAATTGGTTCAGTTTTACCTGAAGTGTGAAGAGTATCACACCATAACTTTAACATTACCTTGAATGCATGTGTAATCAAAGATCCTGGCAAATGATTGGAAGACAAAGCAAGCAATTCCATCGGCTATGATTAATTCAGATTTAGGAAGGGTTTTGGAACTACAGGGGCTATAGTAGTGAAGAGAGCGTTAAGCAAAAGAAGAGCAGAATAACAACAAGAAGTGTACATCTGCTTTGTGTATTATGGAAAAACTTTTGACCAGGTAAACTGACAAAAGCTGTTGAAAGTGCTGGAGATGATGAGAGTTGACTGGAGAGGTAGAAGAATGATTGTAGCTCTGTAAATGGGACAGACTGCTACAATCAGGACAGTATTTTGGGTTGTTGTCCAGACAGGTAAATCCAGGTAATTGTAGCTGCTTCTATAACTGTGACTAATCAAAGGGCAATTGTAAGTGCTTGTTAATTCCAGGATGCAGATCAATGCCTGACTCTCTTCTCTTAAGTCCTGCATCTGTAAAAATTGCAATATCAGTAAGTGCTGTCCATGGTTATTTATGTGGTATGTATAGAGCAGAGATTCTAGGAGTTAATTAGTAAAACAGGAGGTAACTCATCTTATGGAGGTTCAAGAACATTTTTTTGCTTACATGAAGGTAAACTGCCTCTTATTTATTTTCCTGATGGTGTATTGATTTTTCTCAACTTCACAAAAGATGGAAAGCAGCATTAGAAAATACACAATGTACACCAGTGGAAATGAAGAGTCAACTCTGACAAACTTTGAAACCCTGGATAATGAGTCTGGTAAAACATTGCTTATATAGTGTTGCTTTTTTTGTCTCAAGGACAATCTCTCAGACTCTTATTTTGTTTTAAAATGCCCTTGAAATAAAACCAAATGCAGAATTAGTCATTGACAAAAATTACATCCCAAACAAGAGCTTCTTTGTTGTGGATTGGTCAATGACATTAATTATGATGCATCAATTCTTACAGTGAGCATTTTCAGGTCAAGGTGACACATGGCTTAATCCTGTTTTTAAAAGAGGAGAATTTGTTGTGTTTTTGGATATGATGAGGAACAGCAGCAATTTTAGCCCCAGGTTAAGGTACCCTGCATTAGGTAGTGCACAGTATCTGTCGATCTTTTTGTTTATTTTCCTGTCAGACTATAGTCTTGTCCATCGTATCTGATAGTTCAGATCCCCGTGACCAACTCTTATCCATCAATATATTGACAAGTCAATCTATGTTTCCTTTCAGTACCAAATTTGAAAGGCCGGGATGATCTTGTTAAACACTATCATATTGGTTAGCGTATAATGTAGCGTTTTTGTCATTAAACTGGGCGGGCAGGGCGGGGTCATAAATCCATCAGATTTCTCTCCATCTGCTTTCTCTCCATCTGTTATCAGATTTCATTTATTTGTTGGCTTACGAGCAGGCTATTGCTGCTGCTGTATGCAAATAATAAACCTTTTCTTCAGCAACTGCATGTGTTTCTTCTGGATAACTGGCTCTGTTTTTTCAAAATTGGGACAGGGTGGCCCCGACGAATATTTCCTGTATGTTGTCTATATTTTCAGGAGTTTCAGTGGATGTATGAATATTTGCAGAAAGGCCCCACTCAGAGATGTTTAATCACCACTGTTGTAGACTGTTTACTTTCATGTTGGATGCTGAAAAGTCTGTCAATTAATCACAGTGCTAGAAAGTCTTGGTTATTGTGGTAGACATCTTCAGTGAACAGTGAGGTGTTGTCATGGTCTCTCTAGCCAATATAACACTGGAAAGCACAACGTGTCATACAGATTACAGTCTGCCTCACCATGTTAGGACGAGGAAGAGTAGCAAATTCCTGTTTTTCCTCATGCGAGGTAATTCAATGCATTGTGACAGCTACCTTGTTAAACAATATATTGGATGACACAGAACTTTTTAGTTAGCCGTTGTACTGTTCATGGAAGTATTGTCTCATTATCCACAATCATTCTAAGTATCACATCATGGTAGAGAATTCACATTAATTGTGGCAGTCACTCACTGCGAGTTAAATAATATTATGCATGGAAACTCATGGGCCCAGATTTCCGTGGAGTCACAACGATCCCTGTGCCATTAAAAATGGTGGGCAGAATTCAATTCCAGGATTCCTGCCACCCGCCCCCATCACCATTCCCGGCGCCTCCCCAATTTTCACTGACACGGGACAAGGGTGGGAGTAGCAAGCCCACAACCTACACTCATGAACCGGTCACTTCATTGCACATCGTTGTCCCCTGCAATTTTCATGAAGCTGGGCCAGCTTCTCCATGACTCATAGTTCACAGATCTCAGAGGTGTTGTGAACCATAGTCTGGATTTGGAAACATCTTAAAAGTATGTTCAAAAGATTATACCTATGCACCCCATGCCCCCTCCATGTCAACTCATGCTAATACAAGCCTCTACCCAACCCATGGCCTCTTAGAGCCCCCAGGCCAATTCAATGTCAACTAATGCCATCCCCCCAACCCACCCCAATAGCCTCTAATATTCTTCATACCAACTGACTACCAACTCCCATCCCAAAAACCCCTCATACCCTTCATGCCAACTCATGGCCTTTCCACGCCCATTCACCCAATATACACTATGTACAGGACCAATGAACCCAATAATGACAATGGCATGCGTGGTACTGTCAAAAAACATTCATTCACAAATTCTCTTTTGAAAGAAAGCTGCCATTCCTACAACCCTATAAAAGTATCAAACAAACCATTAAATGATCAGTAACAGAAGCTTCAAACACTTCACACCTCTTAATCGTGTGCAAATAAACATTGAGACATTGATAAAAGAAATTACAGAAAATGAATTATTATAACCACATAAAGATGTCAATCAAGCAAAGTCAACAGTTTTCTTCAGCTGTCAAAATGAAACCTGCTGAGATAATCTTTTTATGAATCTGGGTTCTCATGGAAAGAACTGTTGACTGGCTTGAATTTCATCTTTATGTGGTTGTAATTAGTTTTCTTGATCTCTTTTGTCAATATCTTAATGTTTATTTGCACAAGATTAAGAGACACTCTACTGACACTTTGTTTTATTTATTGTCTTATTGACATTTTTATAAGGTTGCAGAAATAGCAGTTTTTTAAAAAAAGATTTGTGAATAGGTGTTTTTTTAACAGCTTCACACATGTCATAGTTACAATAAGTAACAATAAGTGTACATTGTGTATACTGGTGAATGGGCATGGAAGGGCCATGAATCATCATTGAGCATATGAGGGGCCATAGGGAGTGGGGGGGGGGGTGGTGGTATGAGTTGGCATTGAGTTGGCTTGGGGGCTATAATGGGCCATTGGGGTGGGTGGCGGCTATCTTTTGGCATGGAGGTGGCATGGGGAATGAGTGTAGGGGTGAGGGCCAGAGGGCCTAAAATGCCACAACTGGGATGAAGTGCCAAGGCACTGAGGTGGGCCTTTTAACCAACCCACCTCAGCACTCGGCCATTCCTGTGGCCATCTACGCTATCCTTCTGGGGTTGGCAGACCCGACTCTATTCTGCAACGCCTCCCCCACCCACACCCACTGCCACCCTGGAGCGAAGATCACGCCATTCTGGGGCTTTTCTACCGAGGCATGTGCAGAAAATTTCCTGACTTCAGCTACCCACCTTGGTAGCAAAAATCTGAGCTAGACTTTTTGGGCAGAACCGTCCCAGATTTGCGTTAAGTGCAGTAGCGGGCAGGTACTAGCCATGATGGTGGGTTTTCATGCCATATCGTCCCAAACCCACCACATCACTTGTACATTCCCGGGAAACACACAATTTCCATGGCAGATGGGTTCTCATTCGCCTTTATCTACCTCTATACTAGACAGCACAGATCCCATTCCCCCTTACAGAGTGACTTAACTCATTTGACTATCCAGTACTACGGTGAACTGTATCTGCTCATCCCCAAAGTGGATATTGCAGCAAATTTTGATTCTTTGCAGAGTATAGAGAAGACAACCAAATATTCAGAAATTCTCCATTTTATTGAGTCACCTTCCAGACCACCTGCTCTAGTAAACATTGCATTGCTTTCTGAAAATTCCCTAAGTTCCCCATTTGTTCTTAATCAATGCAATTTGACAAGCTATTAAGAAAATAAGTGGGACACTTTTAGGATGGGAAAGTTGAGAAGCTGAGCCAGTGAACAGTATGCCAAAGATTTTGTATTCCTCCCAAGCAACTAAATAAACTAAGTTTATGGAGAAAACCCTGTTCAGCACTGAAATGATCATTAGGAGACCAAGGTCCATAAAACACCAGTGCCAATCCAATGCATTTGTGGTACTAATTAAATAGAGTAGAATTGAAGAGTTGGCTCGTGGAAATTTTGCAAAGTTTATTAGAGAAAGAGGCGTTCGCAGGGTTGGTAAAATAGCTAATGTAATTTTTTATCTTAAAAAAGGCTATGTGTGTGATCCTGGGAATTATAAATGTGTTAGTTTTATGGATGTAGTGGGAAAATATTGAAGTCTATTAGAAAGAAAGCAATTCAATAGCATTCAGAGGGAGTTAAGGCTATAAAACCAGGTCTGTGTGGGTTTATTAAAGGAATGTCACTTGTAACAAACATAATAGAATTGTAGGAGGATGTAACAGCGTTAGGGGATAAGAGTAATTTTGCTAAATATGATATATCTTGACTCTCACAATGCATTTTGGAGGGTCCTTGAAAGGAAATATATGGCTTTCATGAAAATTGATTGGGTTATGCTGATAGGGTTAGATAAAGTAGGAAGTGAGGAGGCACATGTGGAGCATAAACAGCACTTTGACCAAATGGCCTGTTTTGATGCTATAAATTTCATGTAAAATAATGTTAGAAACTGGACTATTAATTGGCTAGATAAGAATATAGCAGTTAATTATCAATTCTGATTATTCTAAATTGGCAGTTATGTGGTCAATGGAGGCCTCCGCAGACTAACCAAGACATAACCATTTAAAAGTGGAGAGGTCATCGAAACACCACTGGAAATAAATGTTGAAAGCACAAATTCAGTCATTTTTGACCCATTGGAGCTATCTACTTCGTTCAACTTCTCTGCTTCTTCCCCACTGTCTTTCATAATTCCCTTCAAATATTTATCTCTTTCTTCCTTAAATGTTGTAATTAATTTACTGAATTTTGTCAGGGCCCTGAAGTCAGGCTGGAAAGCCAGGGCCAACCCTGCCTCAGCTGTTTCCAGGAGCCCTCACCCAATTCTATGGCCACCAGGCAATTAACTGCCAGGCATCAGAACTCTGTCCTTTTAAGGGCAGAGATCCCACCTCCAAGAGTTGCTGGCCAATTGGACCACTGCAGGGACTGCACCTGGCCCACAGCAGCATCATGGATGCTGTCTGGAACCAAAATGGTTCCAAGTGGTCAAGGTCACCGGGTCCAATTGGGCGGGCACTGGCAAGGGCAGCATCCATGGGTTTGGCCCTTGTCACTGAGGGGTGGCCATCCGTGGGCTACAGAGTGCCCAATCAGGAGAGGCCCCACTGCACATATCGAGCCTGCAGGGAGGCCTCCAGGTGAGAAGAGGCCCTTAAGTGGCCTTTAATTGGCTATTTAAGAGCCCCAGTTGGCCTCTGAGCAGGAAGGCTGTCCTTCACCTTCTCCGCTGCTGAGAGAGTTTCATGGTTTCAGGAAGGTGGTGTACACTCCACCCCACCACCTTCCCTCCCAAATTCTCTGCTTCCCCCCATCTCCCAACCCACTCCTGAGGACCCCCATTAAATTCTGCCCTTACTTTCAGCAACTATTTTTGCTAATATTTCCCATATTCTAATAACTCTGAGAGTGAATTTAGTTTTGGTCTTCAATTTACTAATAATCCTAATTGTACGCCATCTTATTGCTAATTCATCAACCAGTGGAAACGACCCTTCACAATATATCTCCTCAAATCATTCTCTAACACTGAACACAGTTCTCAGGGAGCCTTCTTATCTTTTGGTCCGGTGAATACAACTGTAGCTTTTGAAGATTCTCATCATAATTATATCCTATTACCACTGGTGTCATCCTAGTAAATCTAAGTTGCACATTTTTAATGGCTCCAAACTGGGAACACTTAAAATTGAATATGTGCTGGGATTAGAGATGCTCGGTTTGTTCTCCTTAGCGTAGAGAAGGGCAAGAAGAGATTTAACAGAGGTATTCAAAATCATGAAGGATTTTGATATAGGAAATAAGGTGCAACTTGCAAATAGATCAGTAACCAGAGGACACAGGTTCAAGATAATCAACAAAAAAAACAGGGGAGTGATGACATTTTTTTTGCACAGTGAAAGACTGGTCGAAACAGATTTAATTGTTACTTTGTTAAGGAAATTGGATTTTTTATGATAAGAACGTATATAAAGGTGTCAGCCTGGGCTCAATGGTAACACTCTCACCTCTCAGTCCAAAGAATGTGGGTTTAAGCCCTGCTCCAGAGACTTGAGCACCTAATGCATGGTGCTACTTCAGTGCAATATTGAGGGAGTGTTGCATTTTCAGAGATGTCACTTTCCGGGTAAGACCTTAAACAGATGCCCCTTAAGCCTTCTCAGTTGAGTGCAAAAGATCCCGTGGCACTTTTTGAAGAACAGCTGGCCAAGTTCTGGCCAATATTTATCCCCCGACCAACTCCATTAAAAGAGATTATTTGGCCACGTATCTCATTGCTGTTTGTGAGACCTTGCTGTGTACAAATTGGCTGCTGCATTTCCTACATTACAACAGTGATTACATTGCAGAAATACTTAATTAGCTGTAAAGCACTTTGGAACATCCTGAGGTTGTGAAAGATGCCATATAAATGTAAATCCTTTCTTTTCCATTCCTTCAAACACCAGATCAACACGGATATTGCATTCTACCAGGCATTGGATATATGCATAATAAATATTTATCTTCTTGGTTCAAGAACCCAAGATCGATTTTTTTTAAAAATCAATTTGAAACACTAAATTGCATGTTGCCTGGTTTAGCCAAGAAATGAGCTTAAATCCATGAAAATTTGAGGCTAATTAGGCATGTGGGAATAATGAGAATATAGGTAATCGGGAATATAGATTATGGAAGTATGGATAATTAAGGTCCAACTGTACAACAAAATAAAGGAGTTAAATTCCATACATCTACCTAAGTAAGAAGGTGTTTTCTTATTACTGTGCTAAGAAGAGCTGGCATGAGGGGGAACATATACTGTTAGTATGATGAATAATAAGCCTTTACTAAGCTAAGCAAGCAGTTGGCTTACCTTAATCAGGTCTGCCCTTTAATAAAAACAGTAAATGCTGCAAATGGTCAGCAGGTCAGGCAGCATGTGGAGAGATAAAAATAGAGTTATTGGACGGAATTTCATGCTCTGCCCCAAGGCTAGATTGGAGCAGGGGAGCATTTAATAGGGAAAGAGAGTGGCAGATGAGTACCCAGCACCTTCCCACCTCCGCCTCAGTGTGGCCAGGGATGGGAAGGCTCATGGACGGCCTTCCAATTCTGCCATCCATCAAGGCCCTTAAGTGGGCAATTAAAGCCCACATAAAAGCCTCATCCCACCATCCCTGGTATTCAACCATTGGCAGGCAGGGTACTCGCCACGCAGGAAGTCTGCAAACAGGATCCTACGGGGGGCAGGGGTGCTGGGAAGTCCCTCATTCAAAGGTACTCTGTGCCTGATCAAGGACCAATATTGGGGGAGGGGTGGGCGCCGCTGAAAGCCATCCACATGCCCTTGCTGCTGAACCCCCTCCCTTCTCTCCTGCGACCCCCCACCCCACGAACACCATCCCACCCTCACTCACTGTAGCCTGTGTCCCTCAGTGATCCTAGGCCTCTCCCTGGGCACATTTCCCAGCAGTTGACATTGTTCCTGCTGGTGCTGCTGCAATGGACAGCTGCCAGCCTCTGACTGGTCAACAACTCCCGGAGGGAGCAGGATTTCCGCCCCTGGTGATCTTGGCTCCAGAGAAGGGGCACTGCGGGCCACTTAAGCACCTGTTCAGCACTTAATTCCTGTGGGCCTTCCCAGAGGATGCAATGTGGGTCTCCTTCAGGCTGGAGAACTAACAAGTGAGACCTGCACCACCTCCATTAAATACCGCCCAATATTTCAGATCAATAATCTTCCATCATCACCTTTTAATAAGTTTAATTAGTGATTTATCACCCATTTGCTAATGTGTAATGCCTATGATTAATTAGTTACTCCACATCCAAATTTGTGATGATTATACAAAAGTAATTTAATGTCTAAATAACTATTCAGCTGTGAATTCTAAATGGCATTAAATATACTGATGACAGGTGTTCCCACTCATAATGAGTAATGTTAAACGCAGATTAGGCACTAAATCTGAAAGCTACCAAGAAACAAAACACTTAGCGATCTGTTGTAAGATTTGGTTGGGAGCGCAAGGTTGCCTCTGTCTAGATCTCAGCATCGTGATGCTGCTATTGCACTGAAAAATGTCAAGGTAGTTTGCATTTAGCTCAATAATGGTGCATATGTGAAGAGTGGTTAATTTGAAGGTCAGCCTATTTTGGGTAAGATCCAATTAGAAGTGTCTTCAACTGGGGGACTGATCCATTTGCGGATGAAGAATAACATAACAATGAGGATTTAAATGCCTGCAAAAGTATAAGAGATGGCTGATGTCTGCTATCACAGGTCTTTCTGCCATAGTGCACCGAGGGGCTCAGAATGTACAGATTCCTCAGGCTGTGTGACACACACGAAATGTACACAATGAAAACTATATGTGTCACAATTGTATTGAAGCACCTCAGAGTGCAACATGAACTATGTAAATAACTTGAACAGCATTGCACTGTCTGTAATAACCATGTTGAAATGACTGTAATGTTCATTGATTGTATTGAAGCACCTCATGATCTACGTGGGAAACTTGAATCCGATTGCACTTTTTGTGATGGCCATTTTAAAATGTTTTGTAATGTTCTTTCAGATATTTTATGAATAAAGTATATTTTTCCAAAATAAAAGAGATGGCTGATGTCACCTTTGCTGTTTGTGTTCAGCAAAAGAAGGTCAAATTGCAAAGTATTTGCCAGGAGGGGAGAAAAAGACCTCCCCCGCCACCCCCGCACCTCCACCCACGCCCCCACCACCGCCACCCCCCCCCCCCCCCCCCCCCCCCACCCCCCACCCCACCACCCCCACTCAACACCTTTATATAATTTGGTAACAACATAGCAGGAAATAAGGGAAAGATGAATGATGCTCATTAGCATGGCTCCAACCAGTAAATTGTCAGCTTATGCAATGAGTGCAAATTCACTGCGAGTGTTCAAAAGGTGAGCTGGACAAGGTCCTGGCTGTGGTTGGTCCCTCAGTGTAGAAGCAATAGGTGAGATATTGCGTGTTGTGTCTCATAGCCAAAATCTTGATCACCTTTGGGCAATGGTGATGACTTTCCCAGATTTTTTTTCATTGAATTGGCCTCAGATTTTCAATTTTTTTTGGAATTTATGTAGACATTGGTGGATGACAGCATTGGAGACCATGATTCCCAGTTGTAACATGATTGTATGAGGTGATGTAGTAGCTTTGGAAATGTAAACAGTGACCAGGGATGTTATGCTCCCAATAGACTACCTCTTCTTTCCTGTCCATCATATAAAAATGTTCATATATTGAGGGGCAATGACAGGACATTAAATTGCCATGACAGTGAATGCCAAAACATCTTGCTCAGCCAGACCATGCCAGGGTCAGCCAAGGTAAGGCTAGGATAAGCATGTTCACCATATACATGAGCCACCTCCTCCCATCACATCATGACACTTGAGCATGGCATGATAACAAAAGCTCGTGCTCATGTTTGCAATCCTTATTCAAGGAGAAGGCTGCCTTAGAGAGGGAACTTCAATGTTGGCACATGCAAATTTCAAGTCACTTGTCTCAAAGCAATCTGAAGGTAGCTCCAGGAGAGAGATTTGGACTGGCCGGTGTCAAGGGGCTGATCGCAATGAATGAGGACATCACAGGAAGTTTCTTTAATAATGTAGTTTAAGAATAACATTGTTCTTATTTTATTGCTAGCTGCATGGTCCCCTGAAGAATCCTGAGGGGGGCAAGTCCAAAACTTGCTTCACTCATTGTAAACTAAGCTTCCTGAGGCATCAATCAAAAGGCATTTGGAGCCCAATTACCATTTGCACAAACCTCAGTCTTGTTTTAGGCAGCCATCTGGAATGCCTGAAAGCCATCAGCACTAATATAGTAGCTTTTGTAATGCAAGCAGTGAATGGGATGTTGTGCTCTGAAGTGGCCACTTTTGCTTATGTTTTCTAACCAGAAAACAGGCTTAACTCCAGTATTTCCTGGTCTTATTTCAAAATTTTCTATCAATTTAGATCATAAACCTCCAGTCTCATATCAACATGGTTGCCTCTGCTCTTGAAGTGGCCTGGCAACCCATTGAGCTGTATCAAACCCATACCAATGGTTAAAGATGAAGAGTCACCACCACCATCTCAGGGCAACTAGGAAGGGGCAAAAAACACCTGACTTAGCCCAATGTCCTGAGAATGAATTTTTAAAAATCTATCTGAATTGTGCAGCACTTCACCAAGGGTCCTTAGACAGCACCTTCCAAACCCATGACCATTACCATCTAGAAGGACAAGGGCAGCAGATACATGGGAACACTACCGCCCCAAACCACGCTCCCCCCCCCCCCCCACCCCCACCCAGAAATTCCCCTCCAAGCTATACACCATCCTGACTTGGAATTATATCGCTGTACCTTTACTGTCGCTGGATCAAAATCCTGCAATTCCCTCCCTAACAGCACTGTGGGTGTACCTACACCACATGGACTGCAAGATGGTAGCTCACCACCACCTTCCCAAGGCAATTAGAGATGAATAAAAGGTGGCCTAGCCAGTGACGTCCACATCCATGAATGAATTAAAGAAAAACATTTTGTGTTTAGAAGACTTAGGTCATCATTTAGGTGATTTGATAAACTGTTCAAACTTAATCACATGGTTAATGATGACCAATTCCTCCACACTCTCCAATCAAAAGTTACATTTGTCATGCCATTTGTCCACCCATCTTAATATTGAGTATATTGCCCTTGGTCAATTTCTTTTTATATATCAAAGTCAACTACTAAAGTAAACAGAAAAGAGAAAAAAAACTTACCACAAAAAAATTTACGGGTTGGATTTAATGCAGTTTGTCGTGGCGGGAACCACGGCAACTAGGCCCTTTATTTGTGGGAGAGGCCTCATGTCAATCTCCTGGCAGCAGATGAAACTTCTCTGATTTAGATGGAGGGCGGAAAAGGCTAATGCAGGATGTCAGTTAGGCTCATTAATGAGCAATTGGCACTAATTATCCCTGCAGAGCCCACTCTAATTTAGTGGTGCCTCGGGAGATACGCGGCTTTCCTGTATCCTCAGAAGGCAGCCCAGCAAACCCTGTTGTCTTCCCAGGGAGAGGGGCCCCTCATTATCAGATCAGGGTGCCCGGCATTGGGAAAGTGTGCCCACTGAATAACAAACCCCACCACCACCCCCCCACACTTTCCCGCAAGCTCCATACTGTGACCCCCACCCTGCCCTCGCTCACCTTTGGTGTTGGCATCCACAATGTTCCTGAGTCTCTGATGGGTGCATTGCCAACAGAAGCCATCGCACCCACTGGGGCTGGCAGCAACGAGTAGCTACCAGCCTCAGATTAACCAGCAGAGGCAATGATGTAGTGTATTGTCTCTGGACTAGTAACCCAGAGACCCAGGGTAATGCTTGGCCTCAAATCCTGTTGCAGGTGGTGGAATGTGAATTCAATAAAAATCTCGAATTAAAAGTCTAATGATGACCATGAACAGATGTGATTGCTATAAAAACCCATCTGGTTCACTAATGCCTGCTGCTCTTACCTGGTCTGGCCTACATGTGACTCACTCCAGACTCTTAAATGCCCTCTGAACAAGGTCGACTTGGGATGGGCAATGCTTGCCTAGCCAGTGACACCCACATGAATGAAAAAAAGCTCTCAGCAGGTGGGCTTTCCACCACCAGAAACCTCAATCCTGGGGAAGGCTCAATGCTGGTCAGTGCCTGAAATTTGCACTTGATTCCATCAAGTGGCCCCCACACAGTTCCCTGACCAGTGGGTGAGACCCCCATCGATCCTACAAAATCTAATCCTATATTTAAGAATACTCTATAAGATCAAGGATGAAATGTAACAAAATGTGCTGATGAATGTGTCATATTTATAACTTTTGAGGCCAGATGCGATTTATATTTCATTCCTTGTTAGCATTGGCTAGTAGTTTATGTGGAAATTCACATGAATACAGTTACCCTTTGACTATCAAGACGCAGTTACAATCAAGCGAGCTGTCCGTTCCAATTATATCCACGCCAGGAAATATCACCACCAACAAGGTGCAGGCACAGGCTTGCAGGCAAAAGCATCATTGAACGAGGAGGGTGGTGGTGTCTGTACAAATCGCAATGCTCAGCGCGTAAAGCTGATTTTTACTTTCTCTCCTGCCAGCAGTTTTCATTCAGTGAACTCTGGTATTTTATTTTCATTTTCCAGTAATGTCTCCAACAAGTAGTAAGTAATTTATGGAATGCACAGTGTTTCCAATCTCCCTGTGTAATCGAATGTTTGACCTTGCAAACCACATTTGCAGCAAGTAGGTTCAAGTGACTGGATGGCTCCTCCAGATTGTGTGGACCAGAGTTCCCAGTGGCCCCTGTGTGACTGCAATGTTGCAAAGTATAATCAGTTACTACAGATCCAATAAGATATCCTACAAAATACAAATTCAGTCACCTATCAAGGTAAAGATGTAATCAGGCAATATTACCTCCAGCTCAACCAAAATTATTTTCTTTCTTTATTCACTTTCAGTATGGCCTAAGGTGGGAATCCTTTACTGCACTCAGTACTAAAAGCCATCTAAATTTGTTTCAGCAGTCCAACAGAGGCATGATTGGTCTCTTTGAATTAACAGTAATGTTCAGTAAGTAATCAGGATGTGTCCCCTCATATTATTTCAAACATTGAGGGATGATCAAAGCAAAAAGCAAAATACTGCTGGAAATCTGAAATAAAAACACAAATTGCTGGAAAACCTCAGCAGGTCTGGCAGCATCTGTGGTGAGAGAAAAAGAGTTGACAGCATCTGTGGAGAAAGTTAATGTTTCGAGTCTGTGTGTACAGACTCGAAACGTTAACTCTGTTTCCCTCTCCACAGATACTGTCAGATCTTCTGAGTTTTCCCAACATTTTCTGTTTTTACTTATTATAATTGAGGGATGATCTGTTGGTGGTGTTTAAAAAGTTACAAGGATTGATCGGGTAAATAAGAAACTATTTCCAGTGGTGGGGGAATCCAGAACAAGGGAACATAATTTTAAAATTAGAGCTGGGCCTGTCAGGAGTAGAATCAGGAAACTTCTTCATACAAAGGGTAGCAGAAATGTGAAATTCTCTCCCTTAAAAGGCTAGGGAAATTGAAGCTTTCAGGACAGAAATAGGTAGAGTAGGAGTCAAGGGATATAAGGGATAAATGCAGTTAAGGTGCAAATCAACCAAGGTCTGATTGAATGGCGGAGCAGGCTCAAGGGGTTGAATAGCCTACACCTGTTTCTATTTCTAGTCTTTACTGAGGTAATCTTGAAGCTTTTTTCCACTTGGAAACTAAATACAGCTGTATTTTCACTCTTCTAGGAATGATATCTGACTCATGATGCCCTTCTCACTTCTCCCGCCTTGCCTGCCACTTAGGTTGGGGTCGTGAATTGAGCTCAAAATAATTTCTCACTGAGTTCTAAAAGCCAGGCAATGATAGTTTGCAACTGGAACCCAATATCAATATCTGTATAATAATTAAGTTCCAAAGACTCCACCAGTGCCCAAAAAGATATTGCCCCTACCTGAATAACATAGATAACAATGTGTCATGCAGGGCTACTTAGTATTACAGAGCTGTCGATTATTGAGCTGCCACTGTAGATATATCATGCTGCTTGTAACTGAGTGACAGACTGTTTCACTGTCCAGTGAGGAAGCAGAGGGAAATTTGTGTCATTAATCAGGACTGAGAAAGTACGCTTAAAGCAGCAAGCAACCTCCAAACAATGAGTAGAAACACAAATCTTGGGAGCATATCAAGCCTTCTGCCACTGACAGCCAGCTGCAAGACCAGGGATTTCCCAGCCCTATTAAATTTAAAACAATTTCTGCACCAATGGCTCTTTCTGCTTGGTGCTGCTAGCAAAGTTTATTGCCACTTTTGTGATTGCATGGTGATGAATGGGCCTTCCGCCTGAATGAGATTTGATCCGATGTAACTTTTCAATAAACTGTAGTAAAACAGTCACCTTCAAGAACAAACCAAATATGGGCCCAGTAATTGGTTGGTTCCAGCCTAAGTTCCCTGACCAGAAAAGAAGGCCTGAGGATCACTGAATATTGACCCAATATTCGAGGGAATGGATGTCAGCTGGGGGGTAAGTTCAGTATGGGAGGGGGATTTGTAATTTGATGTGGGATCCAGGTTTGTCAAGTTTTAACCTATTTATGATAAACTAAAGAATTACACGCAGGAAGAAGGGGATCTGGATCTAGAGAACTTGTCAGGGACATTCCCACACTTCCATGGGAACTCTGCCAAAGCACCCCTGACACGCCTGATGGGATTTAGGCGGCATAGGTCCCACTGGTTCTAAAGCAGCTGGAAAGGCAAACAACAATCATTTGCAGAATAACTTATTGCCGTTCCCATGGAGTACCAAACATCAGCTGAAATAAAATTATTCAAAGTTGCTTGTCTTATCCTCAGCTCAATCTAGGCCTTAGTTTACTCCTCTCTGAGCAGTATGAGCTACTCCAAAGTTTGCCTCAGGCACAGGAGATTAGCCTCTGAGGAATTGCCAGAGTGTGCCCCCCATGATGATGTACATGACCCCATATCCATGGCTTTTTATGGGGACAGCAACAGATCAACACGCTGGGCAGAAGTCCTGGTTTGCTCCATAAACAATGCTGACACTTAGGCGTACTACTGAGTAGAGATGCTGCCCATCAGATGGGTCATTAAACTGAGGCCCCATCTGCCTGTGTTGGTGGTTCAGATGGATGGTAAAGATTTCATGACAGCATTTGAAGAGTAAGGTGCTCTTCCAGTGTCTTGACTAACATACCTCCTATATCTAAGTCCACCACATATAAATCCTTAGTTATTTATCACATTGCTGATGGCAGCATCGTGAAGTGTGCTAAATGGCTGCCAGGTTTGCCCATGTAACAAGAGTCACTGTGGTTCAGAGTAATTCAAGGCATGTGAAGTGCTTTGTGATGTTTTTGAAGAGGCATACAATTCAGTCCAGACCATTGCCCAGGATAGTTTGACTCAATTTGGGGGGAGGGTCAGGACGCATGCTGCAGCTACTCTACACAAGTCTGTCAATTTCTGTGCAGTGCAGGATATTTGTTGAATTTTGATGCAGCTGGTGATTGCGAGTATTGTCTTCAAACTTTCCTCTATTCTTTTTGTTGTCTGGCAAAATATATCAGAAAAGAATTGGGTAAAACCTTGAATGGAAATTTACCCAGGTTAGAATTTACAATCTCAGGGGGAGACAGTGGCATAGTGGTTGTGTCACTGGACTACTAACCCAGAGCCCTAGGCTAATTCTCTGGGGACAGGAGTTCAAATCCCAGCATGGCAGCTCGTGGAGTTTAAATTCATTTATTAACACTGGAATATAAAGCCAGTCTCAGTGATGGTGACCATGAAACAATCAATTGTTGTAAAAACCTATCTGATTCATGAGTGCCCTTTAGGGAAGGAAATCTGCCATCCTTATGTGGTCTGGTCTACATGTGACTCCAGACCCACAGCAATGTGGTTGACTCTTAGCTGCCCTCTGCAATGGTCTAGCAAGGCACTCGGGTCAAGGGCAATTAGGGATGGGAAACCAATGCTGGCCTTGCCAGGGATGCCTGCACCCCACGAAGGAATAAAGAAATAAAAGGCAATTTGTGCCCTCCAACCAGAAGTGTGCTGACTGCACCAAAGCTTCTGGAGAAGGTTGATATTAGAGATGCCAATCGTTGACAGCTCATCATTTAGAAGGTTGGAACTAGAGTGCTGCTGTGAGCTGTTAAGGCCTGCAGCTGCTTAAAGGAACAATCGCAGCAGAAATGGCTTTAGAAGCAGAACTGAACTTTACCCACCTCAAGATTGTACCTCAGGCCTGCAATGTCCGCAGAAAGGCACAGAGTCCCCATATTTATTGGTGAAAGTGTTGAATGAAATCAGGCAGAGGAGAGAAGAGTCTGTTTACGTAAAGCAGCACTGACCTGTAAGGAAAAGGTAGTAGGAAAGCAAGTTGTGAGGAGGATACAAAGAGTTTGCAAAGGGATATAGATAGGTTAAATGAGTGGGCAATGTTGGATGGGTGTTGGTTATGGTGTCTCTTAACAAAGTGTTTGTAGTCTTTGGTAGGATAACTGTAAGTCTTTATTAACAAGTAGAACTATTTACACATGTACAGTAAAGGGTACAGGCTAGGAGCTATCTCCATGCTTAGGTATTTTGCCATCTCTGCTCAACACCACGCTGACCCCTGGTCATGTGCCTTCTTACATCACTGTGTGGGCGGTACTGTACCCAGTCTCATGTTAACCCTGCATGTGCAAGAACCTTATAATAGAGGCAAAAATTTTACATATGGAATATAATGCGGGAAAATTGATGTTGTCCACTTTGACAGGGAGAATAGAAAAACAGAATGTTATTTAAATGGAAAGAGACTGCAGAATGGTGCTGTGTAGTGGGAATTAGGTGTCCTTGTACATGAGTCACAAAACATTAACAAGCAGGTACAACAAGTATTTGGGAAAGCAAAAGGAATCTTGGCCTTTATTGCAAGGAGGATGGAGTATAAAAGTAGGCAAGTCTTGCTCCAACTTTAATAGTGTACTGGTGAGACCACGCTTACAATACTGTGTACAGTTTTAGTCTACTTACTTAAGGAGGGATATACATGCATTGGAAGTAGTTCAGTGGATATTCGCTAGGCTGATTCCTAGGATGAAGGGACATCTTATAAAGAAAGGTTGAGCAGGTTGGGCCTCTACTCTTTGGAGCTTAGAAGAATGAAAGGTAGTCTTATCGAAACATTCTGAGGGGGTTTGACAGGGGAGATGCTGAGAGGATGTTTCCCCTCCTGGGGGTATTTAGAACTAGGCAGCAGAGTTTAAAAATAAGGGGTTGCCCATTTAAGGTGAAGATTAGGAGGAATTTCTTCCCTTAGAAAGTCACTAGTCTTTGGAATTCTCTTCCACAGAGAGCCGTGGAGGCTGGATTATTGAACATGTTCAAGGTTCAGTTAGATTTTTGATCAGCAAGGGAGATAAGGGTTGTGGGAGCAGGCAGGAAAGTGGTCTTAAGGCCACAGTAAGATCAGCCATGATTTTGTTGAATGACAGAATAGGCCAAATAACCTACTCCTGCTTCTATTTCTTATGATTTTATGATCTTATGCAAGCAACACGGCAGCAGCGGCAGTCAGTGTGTCAAAAGTATAATAATTTTCATAATAGTTTTCTGGTTTATTGTGAAGTAGGTTTATGGGGGTAAGTATAGTTGGTTCTGTTTGTGTGATTTCATTATATTTGGAGTCAAGTAGATTGCAAGCTTGAAATCATCAAAAGAAGCTAGATACTTGAGATGCTAATGAGTAAACATGAATGCTGGCTTAGCATGTAAGGTGTGAAGGGAATTTGCACTTTTAGATCAATGAAGAGATTTGGATTTCAAAGGGACCTTAGTCTGTTTACAATTATCCAGATAAGTAAGGCTAAGGTTTTTCCCAAAGGTTACTGACAATATTGGCAACATGAAAGTTTTTTTATATTATGAGGAAGATACAGTTTCAAAGTATGGAACAATGGAATTTACATATTAAAAGGGAGAAACAATAAAGGAGAATGAAAAGCAATGCGGGGAGAAGGCCATGTAAGATCTAACAGGAATGTTTGAAATAGCCTTAATGAAGCCTCCAGCCATTTGTGCATAAGTCTGCTATATAACGAAACTGAAGTTGGGGAAAATCCATTTGGAATTCTACTGTCAAGTGGATATTGTGTTAAATTGCTGGTTCTGTTTTAAATCTAAATTCTATCTGGACTGTTGCCTTAAAGGGGGTGTAGCTGGGGATCAGGTTAATTAGGAACTTTAGGAGTTATTATAATAGGAAATAATTGTAGTCTTATGTATATGCTTGAAATCTTTTATTTTGTTAATAATTATTTTAATTTAATTTTTAAAATCTCTAAAAGTCTTGGTGGACTCAATACTGCTGAATTCAGTGCACACATTTTCTCATAATAAATACAAATAGCAAAACCGTTATGATAGTGCAACTGAGTTTCCCTTGTGAATTTGGTCTGCCTGGCAGACATCATCTACCACGTCATAGCAGTCAGTATCAATTCACCCACCTCAGGCACAGCACACTTTGGTGCTGGAAAAATTGTTTAACAATGTTACCATTACAACAAAATAATGCCTTTCACTAAGCTTGTTTACCACTTACATTGATCGCTCTTTCACATTGTAAAGTGCTAAATTCCACCAGATACCTGAAGTATACCTTTAACATACTTATGATATTGTCTAATAATTATTCTGAATGATGAATGGGCTGTTACAGTAGGATCCTAGAAAAGTACACCAGGGTTATCATCGGCTGAATTAAGGCTTTACCTCCAAGAATCTGTGTTAAACATGCTGGCATTGTGGAATTCTTAAAAAGTAATAGCCTTGCGGCAGTTACCAGGGTAGTAGATGTTCACTTGCATGTTAATATTCTGCTGGTCACAAACACGAGTGTATTGTTTCTTGCTGAAGTACGTCTGGCCATTGGTGAAGGGAGCATGTGTTACCACATAGCTACCTTAGGCCCTGACGAATCCTGTCACTCAGTGAAATTGCAGTGCTTTGTCATGTTGGCACCACTGTCCATGGGGATAGCAGACATAATTGCTTCCTCTACAGAACAATAAATCTGTGACTTGCTTGATTCACGAGTGTTTGTGTATGTTGCAGATGTCCCTGCTGACAGTCTGAAATTCAGCTGGTGCACAGGAGTTAAAACCATGACAACCCATAGCTGCAACAAGCAGATGAGCACATGCAGTGAGTGTGAGTTACAGGTCTGCTTGTAACATGTGGACTGCAGGTCCATTAGCTTATTTTGCAAAATAAAGCTGCAGATGGACTCGAGCTCATTCAAAGCTTTGCTGCCTGCAACCGAGCCCTGTTGCTCACTGACCTACATTGACACCCAGTCTAGCAATACCTCAATTTTAAAATTGTTATCCTTGTTTTCAAATCCTTCCATCACTTCCTATTCCTGTGATCTTTTCTGATGCTACAATTCTTCAAGATTGTTGCACTCCCCCAAATCTGACTTGTTGAGTATTCCCAATTTTCATCACTCAATTTGTTCAGCTACCTAGAGTCTAAGCTCTGGAATTCCCTCTCTAATCCTCTATGTCTATCCACCTCTTGCTCCTCCTTTCAAAATTGGTGGAAGCTTTTAGCAGCAGGCTGGAAAAGATGCAGGGAAGAAGGAAAGTGGTTGGCACAATGCACTGACTTTCAGGGAACTGTGATTGGTGGCTCATGTGTGATTTTGTCACTTTTAAAGCATGGCTTCAAGTGGAAGCTCTGAAGAGGTATTCAAAGATGGAACAGGTCACTGGAATGAGGCAGACAGGAAAAGCAAACAATTTCAGTGAGACCAACCTTCAGATGCTCCTGGCTGACATTCAGTAAAAAAGAGGAAGAAGGAGGAAGTCTCACTCCTGCTGGGTGCCCAAGGGTAAAAACCCTGGTTGAAACCTATGTGTGACTTTGTTTAATGTGGGAACATTCAGGCACCAGATGATCTTCATGGATCTGATTTCAGTGATGGGCCAAACTACGATAACTGGGACCACCTTGCCGCTGCAGCCTTCTTCCACCTTTACCATTGGTGAGATGCACTGTCTTCCTTCACTTGTTCTGCCATTGAAGGTTTTTGAACTGCACTTTGTCTGGGACCTCTCCCCCCAAGCCCCGCCCCGACCTTGCACTGTGGTGGCCCTACCAGGAGCAAGGAGCATGGAGCTCCCAAAGGCATCCCTCAAGGGATCATCAGAACACACAAGCCTCTCCACCACGTCAAGGTGACAATCCATGGAGAAGGCCTAGGGATAGAAACTACTGAAAATATCTCACCTGCAAAGTGAGATGAGATGACGGCGATGCTGAGTGTCACTGCCCTCTTATCGAGGATGTCAGACCAGTGCTGGATAAAGTTCAACAGCCTGACTAGGGCAGACAAGGTAACACATACACTACTTTCCCTTTTCTTCCTTGGACCTCATGGGCACCAATGCACTGTTAACCTTCCACATAGATAGCTGCAAAAGTAATCTTTCATATTGCTATGTGATTAAGGAATGGGTCACTAAGTCAGAATTTTACATTATGATTCGCCATCTCCTTTACAGCAATTACTAGAATGCGGGCCTTTACAACCCCTTCCTCCATTTCATACCAGCTGATTCATACCAGCAGCTCCCTCACATCAGTACTTCAATGTCACCTGGAAGATTTCTCTCAAATGCTAACCTTCACCTTATCCTTCAATATTCCTGCAGGGGAAACTTGTGGACAATGCCAATGAAAGCCAAGAAACCAGAGAAGGCACATCAGAAAGCTGACTCTGGGTGATGGAGTGCCCAACACAACACGCTTGGTATATTAGCCTTGTAACCATCTACCACCAGGTTAGCCCTAGCCTGATCTATGCCAAACCTGAACCTATCTCTCCTCATACAGCTGAGCCAGGTGGAAGAGAGGGTTCTAGTTTAATAAGTAGTGTTATTTATTTTGAAAGTTGATAAGCTATATACCATTTAGAAGACTGCATCACAAGTTCACACAACAGAATTTTAGCTTAGCATAAGGGTGTGCTCATTACCAATGCATACAGAAACCAGATTTTGCTTTTCAAATTCAGTAGAAGCAGTATTTCCTGGGGTGACAAACAGAAGAATCTCCTGGTTTCACCTGCCGTCTGACAGTCCCCTCCATGAACTGATTAAATTATAAAACGCTGAAAAGTGTCCCACTGAGATCGCGATCTATTTGCTTCCACTGCCTGGTGCTGTCCATGAATAATACAGTGTCTGTGCATCCATGTGAAAAGAGGTAGTTATCTGAGAATACAGTGTCAGAAATAAGCCAGCATCTTGTAGTAAGTCTGATTCACCAATAACTATTATGACACTGAGCACTACAACACTGGTTACTCCCGGTATACAGGAGCTAAGTAAATTCCATGGCAACCTGTTTGTCACAGAAATCTGGTCTGTTTCCCGGAGAATAATTAAAGGTAATTGAAATACAAAGCAAATTTGACAGCAATGAACATTAAAATAAAAACTCAAAATAGCTTTGCTGCAGATATGATTCTGGTGTCCTAATGTATTTCTCACTGTCTTGGGAAAAGATCCAGCCTGTAGCTATTTGTTTCTTTAAACTGGGGCTGAAGAAGAGGAGTTAATTGTGTTGGTTCTTGTTTCTGTGCCGTGCTTCTGGAAGGCTAGCATCCTCATACATACCAACCACAGAGAAATTGCCAACAGCTCCAAAAAATATCAAAGTCTACAAACATAGAACAACAACTCCAAAACAGCGCCAGGTAGAGGTTGATGGTATGTAGTTAAGCAGTTGTGCTGCTGTTGTGCAGAGCTCTCCCTATGAACCAACACTTAAGGAGGTGGGAAAGCAGCAGAAAAAGTGGTGTCCTGACAGCAGGTCACAGCCCCAAATTACTGATGGACATATTGAACGTTTTAAATGAAGAAAGACATGAGCTTTTTAATAAAAGTACATACAGCCAAAAGCTGGCTGAAAATACAAAGGAACCCACTTGCTGAAAAATTCCAATGTGGATTACACTTGACCAACTAGCCCAGAGAACGTGGAATGTCACACCTAAAAGGTGTCAAGAATACCTGGAAAAACTCAGCAGGTCTGGCAGCATCGGCGGAGAAGAGCACAGTTGATGTTTCGAGTCCTCATGACCCTTCAACAGGGTCATGAGGACTCGAAACGTCAACTGTGCTCTTCTCCGCCGATGCTGCCAGACCTGCTGAGTTTTTCCAGGTATTTCTGTTTCTGTTTTTGTTTTGGATTTCCAGCATCCACAGTTTTTTTGTTTTTATAAAAGATGTCAAGGCCTACTTCAGACAGAGACACTTGAAAGGGAGAAATACAATGCAAAAGGCTGAACTCTAATTTCCTGTGGTTGCGGAGACAATGGAGACTAATTACCATATCTCGGTAGAAACCATCTAATGTTGAGTTATATCTCAGAATGTAGAAACATAGTGCTTTGAAAGAAAGCAGATTCAGGGCTTCTAGGAATACACAAGACAAGGAGGCTGGGTGACTAAGTATATTCAAGAAAGAAATTGATAATTTTTTTGGATATTAGGGGCATAAAGGGGTATGGCGAGAAAGTGGAAATATGGCATTGAAATAGAGAATCAGCCATGATCATAATGAATGGCGGAGCAGGCTCGAAGGGTCAAATGGCCTACTCCTCCTAGTTTCTCTGAGAAGAGGGTAAAAAGCCAGCTGCAAACCTGATTGGTGTGTTCTAGTTCTGGTGTTCAAGTCCTGGTGTGCTAGTGTGTGCTGTGAAGGTCACAGCACAAAAACAGCAACTAGGCATCACTTTGCAGCTTGCAGGCAAAAGTTTTTTTCTTGCTCTCTGTCTCTCTGTTGCTGGAAGCAAGTCAACAAAGCTACAATCAAAAAGGAAACAGAGCAGCTCCTTCAGCTAACCTACAGAATGAAGTGTCTCCAAACTAACTGCTCAACTGCCAGTCGGTTACCAGAATCAGTCAACTTAATGGCCGCAACATTTCATCATCTACTCCTCATGGACAAGCCAAAGTCTGATTCGTATATCTTTTTGTAACTTTTATTTCTGGACTCAACTTCACATTTCCCATCTGCATCTATTTGTGTTGTGCTTTTATTTTTTTTTTTCTCGGGTTTTAGTAACTAATAAACTTACTCTTCCTTTGACTCAAGAAAGCCTAGTCTAAAATATAAATACATTTAGACTGGAGAAAGATATCCATGAGGGAAGAGATCCTTATTAAATTCACCTTGTTGCGACCAACTGAGGGGGTTGAATAAGGGGGAGCCAGTTCATCCCTCCTCACCCGGGAACATTACAAAATTGGGGTCCCATTAAGGAAGTTAACAATTTGGGGTATCTCAGCTAGGATCGTAGCAAATTGGGGGACCTCAGCTGGGAATCAGTCTTAATGGTGGACATATGCTGTTAAAATTTTAACCGTGCGCTTTATTTAATCGACTGAGACATCCACCAGGAAGGATGATACTTGCAAGGGCAGAGCAGCAGCAACATTGCTCATTGGGTGAGGGAGGTGAGGGTGAAGGTGAGAAAGAAGCAGCCGAAGATGGAAAGCCTGTCAAGGCCTTCACGTGAAGAATCTAGTCACCCACTCATTCTCTTGGCCTGTAGGCATACACAAAACCCCTTTGAATTGACAGCCAATGTTACATCCTTCAGCACTCCCTTACTCCTGTATTAAAAATCATTGAAACCATTCAGCCAACGTCTATATCAAATTCAGCCAACGTCTATATTATTTACAAACTGGCAATGCAGACCCCGGCATTGCAATAACACCACACTGCAAACTGAAGTGCCAAATTTGAATATATCCATTACCTGATGCACCAAAACCACTCAGGCTTGGGCCTTGATAAAGGCTCAGATCCACATCTGCACTTAGGTCTACGCCTTCCATTGGGGTCATGGTATGCTTTGTTAGAATTGTTTTTCTCTCCCATAGCTGACTGCAGTGGGAGACTAACAGGGGCCATGACTGAATTGACCCACACCTGGGGCAGAATATTAAGCTTGGTGGGCGGGCACGTGCCCAACCTGGCCAAGCGTAAAACGACACACAATGATCGTCAGATGAGCATCCCGACGTCAGCACAGTCCCGCGATATTTCATTCGGCAGGCACACATCGGAGTTGGCAGTGCACCCGCCAACAATTAAAAGGCCTGTTAAGGCCATTAAAAAGGTAATGAAACTCAAATTTACTCAACCCGTCCAACCTTACGGTTGTCAGGCAGGCGAAAGGGCCAAGCGGCCTTTACACTTTTTTGGAAACCTCATCCGCAGGCGGGATGAGGTTTCCTAAAGCAAATAAAAATTAAATAAAAATTTTACACTTGAACTAAAAACATGTCCCTGCTCATGCGACAGAGTCACATGAGGGGACATGTTTTATGACATTTTTATTTCCTTAATTATTTTTTTTAAACAGCACTTCATCTCCCTGAGGCAGCGCCGTGCTTCAGGGAGATTATGAAGCACTCACTCGTGCACACGCGCAAAGTTTGCGCTCAGCCCGCTCACCCACCTACCCCGCCCCCCCCAAGCACAGGTAGCGCTCAGCTTGCGTTTCACGCTAAGCGAGCCTTAATTGGCCCGCCAGCGTGAAATCGTTGTGCGGTGCCGATCGCGGGCTGAAGTCAGCTTCCCGACCACCCCCGCCGAGCCCGCATGCATGCCAAGGGCAAATGCTGCCCCTGATGTAGTAGCAATGGTTTATTTAAAAAGCCTTGTATTCGTTTCTCACTCAAACATAGTGCCTTTCTTATCATTTGGACAAAACCCAAAAGCAAGTGCAGGGATCATGATGTCCGATTAACTCACACCCATTTCATCTGATGCAGACAGCACGCAAGCTTTGTGCTGTCTACTAATTCAAATGACAATGCGTGCAGCCTAGCACTAGGTGCACTGCAGCACTGGACGTCTTGGTCGAGTGCGTAGACAAGTGGAGGGAGGTTTTCTGTCTAAATGGGACCAGGAGCACCTCCAGGCAGACATTGAAAAGGCAATGGGAGCAGATAGCCATCACCATCAATGTCAACAATTTAGGCCGTTGACCTGCAAGCGGTGCAGGAAGAGGCTTAATGACTTCACCACTTCCCTCTTCAATCACTTACCAACATTCTGTATACAATATATATATAAACATGACTCAGATCACGCTCAACACTGCTGCAAACTTCATACACATTTTTCAACTTTCACCTACTTCCAGCTATTCTACAATGACAGACACATCACACAAACACATTGCTGCGCATGCATTGACATGCATTCTCCTGCTCCTGCAGGGCAAGAAGATGTCCCATAATCAGAGGCAACAGCACCTAACTGACGGGGGAATGTTGTAACATGGCTTTAAGGGATATCAGCGTGCCATCACTAGAAGGGAAATGTGTCATGTGATCCAGTCTTGGTTTCACTTTTCCCATGAACAGAGCACACACAGCTCTGATACCTCCAAGCTTTCTACCTATGTATAACTGTTTTCATGTGCCTAGTCTTAATAAATGAACCCACAACGTATCTACTCAATCCCTAATGAGTGATTGGTGCCTTGTGTCTTGTACAGTAAAAAAGCCCAAGGTATTATATCATTATAGTAACATAACAGGGGGCAGGAATGGCTGCAACGTCCTTATCCCCAAGGAGAAGACAGTGTTGGCAATCATTGGTACAGCCACAACTGAGGCCATGGCCAATGGTGGGGCCTAAACTGTAGACTGTAATGGTATGCTCCTACCTCCTCCACCTTCTCTTATCCCACTTCCCTTCATCCCACGAACCCTTCTGATTTACAAACTGCAGATGATGTAACCATGCAGCTCATGCTTCCCACCTCCACTACCCTCACCCCAAGCCTCTTTATCTTTACAGATTCCCTGGAACTGCCAACTGACCAGGCAGTGCCTTGGGAGGGTGGAGTTCAGGAGGAGAAGGAAACTGATGAGGATGATGAAACACTGTCACTTCGATCTCACACGTGCCGGCTCTAGCTCTGAAACTGAAACTGCTTGCACTTTCGAGAGCAACACTGAGGTGGATTTGCGCACAGTGAATCACCAGACATGGGTGGTCTGCAACCAGGGCAGATGCAAAGGGTAATGCAGGTGTCATGTTCCCAGAAGAAGAGGCTGCCCACAATAATGTAGAAGCAAAATACTGATGATACTGGAAATCTGAAATTAAAACAAAAAGTTGAAAATATTCAACAGGTCGGTCCGCAGCTGTGGAGAAAGGAAACAGAGTTAACATTTTGATTCGAATATGACTCATCTTTGGAAATATGATGGGTTTTAGGCCACTGAAAGAGGTGAGGGGAAGGACAAACTAAAGGGAGGGTCAGGGAGGATGGGAGAGATTAAATGAAAGATGCCATGGAACACAAGGTAAAGGAAGCGGTAAAGGCCTTTGTCCAGAGTGAGCGTAGATAGCAGAAGAATGAACAAAAGCATAAATATGATAGACAAAATTCAATCTGGCACATGGCAAAAAAAAACAGAATTAAAATGGTCTGAAATTGTTGAACTCAATGTTGAGCCCAGAAGGCTATGAAGTGTCTAATTGGAAGATCCATGCTTGCAGATGGGGCGAAGGTGTTCCGTAAAGCAATCACCCAATCAGCATTTGGTCTGGCCTGTGTAGAGGAGATTGTATTGTGGGCAGTGAATGCAGTATGCTAAATTGAAAGAAGTACAAGTAAATTGCTGTTTCACTTGGAAGGAGTGTTTGTGGCCTTGGAGGGTGAAGGGCAAGTGTTACATCTTCTGCGAATGCATGGAAAGTTGCCATGGGAAGGGGATGAGATGTTGGGGGTGATTGAGAAGTAGATCAGGGTGTTGCAGAGGGAATGATCCCTTTGGAATGCTGCGCCACAGAAGGAAGGGGAAAGAGATCGCCCCCAAGTTCTTCTGCAGTGGACTCGGATGGGGAATTAGATGGGGCAACCCAATGGTCAACTTGTTGTTGTTCAATGTGGGAGCACTGCTCTCATTTTCATGCTACCCATGTATGGTTTGATTGCACACCAGAGTCATGAGCCAGGTGGTCAGCGCATAGCTCTTATCACCTAGCAGCCATTCCATGTTTTGTTGAGGTGGCTAAAATACTGCTGGTACAGCAGACTGGTGCAGAATAAAGCCAGGATGCTGGGTATTCACCTGCATGATTGCAATGAGCACACTCGAACACCAACTGCACATTCAGTGGAACCCTTTGCAGTTGCAATACATTTTGGGAGGACTAACACGGCAAGAGAATACACAATGAATGGTAGGACCCTAGGAAGTACAGAGGATCAGGAGGATCTTTGTGAACATGTCCGTAGATCCCTGAAGGCAGCAGCACAGGAAGATATGGTGGTTAAGAAGGCATATGGGATACTTGCCTTTATTAGCTGAGGCATAGAATATAAGAGCAAGGGGGTTATGTTGGAGCTGTATAAAACGCTAGTTAGGCCACTGCTGGAGTATTGAGTGCAGTTTGATCGCCACACTATAGGAAGGATGTGATTGCTCTGGGGAAGGTGCAGAGGAGATTCACCAGGATGTTGTCTGGATTGGAGCGTTTCAGCTATGAAGAGAGATTGGATAGGCTAGGGTTGTTTTCCTTAGAGCAGAGAAGGCTGAGGAGGGGACTTGATAGAGGTATAAGAAATTATGAGGGGCATAGATAGGGTAGATGGGAAGAAACTTTTCCTCTTAGCGGAAGTGTCAATAACCAGGCAGCACAGACTTAAGATAAGGGGCAGGAGGATTAGAGGGGATTTGAGGAATTTCTTTTTCACCCAGAGGGTGTTTGGAATCTGGAACACACTGCCTGAGGCGGAAGGTAGAGGCAGGAAACCTCACAACATTTAAGAAGTATTTAGGTGAGCACTTAAAATGCCATAGCATACAAGACTATGGGCCAAGTGCTGCAAAATGGGATTAGAATAGATAGGTGCTTGATGGCTGGCACAGAAATGATGGGCCAAAGGGCCTGTTTCACTGCTGTATAGCTCTATGACTCTATGACTCTATCTCTATATTTAGTCGTTTGGTAATACAGAGCTTCAGTATTGCTGAAAAAAGACACATGTCAAAGCTTTTCGTCTTGCACTCATCAGAACACTTTGCAAGAATACCAATATAAGGGGGAAACAACAATTTATCCCTATGTAAAGAGAGTGCTGATTGGTTGGCAAATGGACTCTGATTGGTAGAGGCGTTGCCATGGAGGATGCACCAGTAATGGTGACTGACAGTTAACTGCCAAGCATTGTTTGAAATATAAACGAGGCAGCTTGACCCTGATTTAGCAATATCTCTACATTTAGTTGCAATGTCCACAAATCCATGTCTTGACTTTAAAAGCATCATCCTTCTTTTCAAATCTCTCCATGGGCTCACCCCTCCCTATCGCTGTAACCTCCCCCAGTGGAGGGGTGTTGGAGGTTGATGGTGTGGTCAACAGGGTCAAAGACTGCAGACAGGTCAAGAAGGACAAGGAGGAACAGTCTATCTTTGACATAATCATATAAGTTGTCATTTGTGACTTTACTTTGAGCCTTTCAGTGCTGTGGCAAGAGTGGAAACCTGGCTGGAGGGTTTCAAACTTGGAGTCCAGGGAATGATTGGCATGGATGGAGAGGAGGAAACAATACATTCAGCTGGGTCGGTTTACATTCACATGGTATGTTCCTAGTGAGAAGTGGGAGGTTTCTTACTTAGCAGAGCTGAGAGGGAATATTGCTCTCCTGCAAGCTATCTCCTATGCCATGCCTGCCACTAGTACCTGCTGCTGCTTACTGAGATGACTTTCTTGTTTGAATTTGTTTCATTAGTTTGGACACCAGTGTGCATAGGCATCAGTTGTAACAATTACAGATTCAGGTCTTTAACGAGCTCATGTTACACAATCTAACAAGGATACTTAACTCATTGTACACAGTTCCAATATGATGACATGATTCTTTACCGAGTTCACAATTTACTACAAGAACTGCATTACACTGTTTAACTACAAAATGCAGTTGTTCATTCAAAATTCTTACAGAGATCCTATTTTTGATCTCTACATTTTATACATACTATTGTTGAATTACCTTACAAATGAATATATCAACACAGCGAGAATAAGAAGCACTTAGTCCATCTCAACCTCTCAGAATCATTCTGTTACCATGGGTATGGGTCCACTTAAGCTCTTCAAATCACTTTATTACTACAAACTCAGTGGCCAGACCAATTTATCCCAAAACCCTCAAGACATGGATGACTGTCATTCTCACAGGCCTTCAATTCCTCATCATTGCCTTAGGCCTGATTGACAAAGCACCCCTGTTCAGCAAAGCCAAAAGCTGTTCGAACTCATTGAGTACTGATCCCACAAACAACTAGATACACAGGTAGTGTAAACCCACATTCCAACACAGCTCATTAAAGCTGGGTGTTTTGCCAAATGCTGATCATTATAATCCATGTACAGTGCCAATTTATGCCCTAGTTCTTGAGATGGATGGAAGGTGTGGTGGTGTGCTCTTCAGGAGGATTGTCCTTCTCCAAAGTGTCTTCTTCTGCAGGGTACAGATATTAAGCAGGAAGTAGAGGAAAGAGGAAAAGGATGATTTAGGATGAGACGGGGAAGCTGACATTAGCAGCTGACAGTCTTCAGAATGCAACTTGAAGTTGTCAAGCTGGCTGAGTATGTAAGTTGTTGAGGTGAAGGAAGGGATACAAATAATAGGCAGCCAACCTGCTCAGATAAGCCACCAGCCTTGCCCTCTCAATGCTCGTGGATTTTTCTGGCCTGTTAGTATATGGTACTCATGGTGGTAGCATAGTGGTATTGTCACTGACTAGTATTCTAGAGACCCAGGGCAATGCTCTGGGTACTGGGGTTTGAATCCCACCTTAGCAGATGCTAACATTTGAATCCAATAAAAATCTGGAATTAAAAGTATGATGGCCACAAAACCATTGCTTAATGTCAAAAAAAGCAATGTGTTTGGCTCTTAAATGCCCTCTGAACAAGGGCAATTAGGGATGAGCAATACATGCTGGCCTAGCCCATATCCAATGAATTTTTTAAAAATCATGCTCCATTTGGATGAAAGCCCTGGTGTTGGATATTTCTCCCATCCCTGGCATTTTGTATTGTTTTGTTGAGTGACTGACTAATGAAAAGTTAAGTTGAGTTGTGCAGGTCTTCTGTATATAATGTACCTCCTGAGATCTGGAGGAGAAGAAATATGGAATGAGGAGGTGATGAATGTAAAGCCAAGTACATGGAATGTGAAGTAAGGAAGGGCCCTAAGTGGAATTGCTGTCCTGCAAGTGAGAGACGATGTGGTTAAAGTTTGTTGTGAAGACAGCAAAGGAATAAGAAAGAAAGGTTTGCCCTTATGATTGGATGTTACAGGATGTAGTGGAGGGGAAAGAATCATTCAGTGTGTTAGAGGAGGAGTGAATGGAGTATTGGCAAGAGTTGTTGAGACAGATGAAGAACTGTTCTTGTGAGGCCCTTAATTTTTTTTTAACACTGATCCTAGGTCCCTGGGGATGATGCTGCTAACACTGATACTTTCAGCCACTTCTGCCCAGGCCTTCTTAATATTGAACCTGGATATATTCCTGCGAGTTTTCAAAAACAATATTTCCCTCAGTGTCCCAGACAAACTCTGTTAGAATCTCCAGGGAGGCATCAGAAAACCTTCGAATAGCGTCTTGGGTTCATTGGATAGAATGTCAGTTTAAAGGCTCAACTGATAGACAGCAACTCTGACAGTGCAGCACTTGATCAGTGATGCACTGAAATGTTAGCTTCGATTGCATGCTATAAAATCCTGAGATGGGATTCAAACCTATAAATTTCTCCCTCAGGAAAGGAAAGCTAAGTTAGCATTAATGGTGCTTTGATTTTCTATTTCTATTCATTGAAATAAGTGTGTAAATTCAATTGGAAGAAATTAGTTTCAACCAGCTTTAAATACATTTTTCTTTTTAGTTAGGATTTTCCAGGGCTCCCTCCATTACTCAACCAAGAGGATGGGTAAGGAACCCATTCCAGATTCTTACCAATAGTAATGTGTAACCAGCTACATTAGGATGTTACAAGAGTTAATCAGACCAATGTTGTACTTATCTTTTTATTTTAGTTGAAGACAGCTCATGTTGCAAAATTCACACTTCATTGATAACTAGCAATTGCATTATAATTATCCATTAAATTTAAACGTAATATAAAGCTCAGAAAACAACCATGTATATTAATCACAAAACAAAAACAGAATTACCTGGAAAAACTCAGCAGGTCTGGCAGCATCAGCGGAGAAGAAAAGAGTTGACGTTTTGAGTCCTCATGACCCTTCAACAGAACTAGGTGAATCCAAGGAAGGGGTGAAATATAAGCTGGTTTAAGTTGTGTGTGTGTGTGTGTGTGTGTGTGTGTGTGTGTGGGGAGGTGGGGGGGGGCGGGTGGTGGTGGGGGGTGTGTGTGGAGGGGGGGTGCGGTTTGGGTGGGGGGAGAGAAGTGGAGGGGTGTGGTTGTAGGGACAAACAAGCAGTGATAGAAGCAGTCATCAAAAGATGTCACAGACAACAGAACAAAAGTTTTTAATCTCACGTATATTAATATTAGTGAACAAAATGTACTTGGAGTGATGGATTCAGGAAGAACACAGTGTGCCAATTAAAACTACAAACTTAGAATTAAAGAGAATTCATCCAGAGGGCCCAACAACCTAGTCAGACTCAATCCATCAAATCTGATGCAAGTTGAAGGCCTAAAGCAGATTGCCATCTTTCTCCAAAATGCATCGCCTATAGTGAATTGTACATTTATGTTCTCCAAAACACGAGTGACCAACAAGAAGTTAGTCAATAAACAAACTGCCCAATGAGTCTAAGCCTCACTATAAATGCCAATGTGAAATTAACTAAATTAGAGGTTAAAAAAATGAAGATGCAAGAAAATTACTCAGTAAATACTCAGAAGTTGTAAAAATAAAACTTGAAACCTGTTTGAGTTAGATTGTTACTACAAATAGAATTCTGATTTGATTTGATTTCCCTCTTCCAGCCCATCCATCTGAATAGAAAATTTCTGACACCAAAGCTGTCCATCTCCAAATAATGAGAAGGATTCAGCACCTACATAATGTTAGAGAGACTCCCAAGAGCAGTGCCCAAATGAGAACCCTCCATTATGAAGCTGACAGTTACGCTCCAGGATAATTCTGTCTGTAGGCATGGAACATCTGCCTTCGCTGATCTCCCCATAGCAACCCAACAAAAATGATGAAAGTCTCCCAACAGGCAAGAGAACCCCAGGGTAGGACAAGGCTGTTGCTGCAAAAAAAAATGGTGTGACACAACAAGCAGGAGAACAGAGTACATAACAAACTCCACATTATGTAAAAATGCAGTACATAGATTTATATTAAAACCACAAGCACAAGTTGTAGGAAAGGGGCCACAGTCTCAGTTTGGCTCAGTGATTGTACACTTGCTCCTTCTTCAGAACGTTGTGGGTTCAAGCACCACACCACCCCTGGGCCCCACCCTGCTCCACTGCCATTCAAAGACTTGAGCACATAATCTAGGCTGATTTTCAGGGCAACACAGAGGGAATGCTCTGGAGGTGCTGTCTTTCAGATGATACTTTAACCTGAGGTATTGCCTGTCCTTTCAGGTGGATGTAAAAGATCAGTCTTACAAAGAAGAACAGAGGTGATCTACCCTGTTTTCCTGGCCAATATATATTGCTCAGTCAATACTTAACAGATGATGTGGTCATTTCTTTATTGTTTGTGAAATCTTGCTGTGCTTAAATTGGGTACCACATTCTCCTACATTAAAAAGGGACTGTACTTCAAAAGTGATTCATTGGCTGTAAAGTGTTTGAGGGCATCATATGTTTAAGGCTGAACATTGTTCATTTCTTAATCCCCACTCTCCTCATGCATGATGCTGAATGATGGAAGTTGGTTTCACACAATGACATTAGGAATGTCTGCTAGAGGGGAATGAGTGTGTGATGTCAGAGGTGTGTGCTCATTCTGATGACGCCATCTACTTACCTGTGAGGATCTTCCTTTGCTCCTGAACGGCTGCCTAGCGCTGCTTTACAGAATGCTCCTGTAACAACACAGTATGGAACTCAATAAGGAATTCATTGCATGACAGTGCACTCATTGACTAGGGTAAATAGAAAGAATTGGACTTTGTGAGCTGAACAATGTTGAGGACTGTAATGCTATGAAAGCGATGCTTTCACAAAATCACAAAATTGCTATGGTGCAGAAAGAGGCCATTCAGCCCATCATGCCAGCACCGGCCCTCTGAGCATTTTAACTTAATGCCAATCTCCTGCCTTTTCCCCATAACCCTGCATAACAACCATCCAATGCCCCCTTGAATGCCTCAATGGAACCTACCTCCACCACACTTCCAGGTAGTGCATTACAAACCCTAACTACTCACTGTGTGAAAAAAGTTTTTTCTCACCTCACATTTGCTTCTTTTGCAAAACACTTTAAACTGTGCCTTGTACCCTCTGTGCCCTTTGGCACATTTGAGCGCTCAGTAAGATCTATGGAGGGAAAAAGTTTTCATTGACTGCTGTGTCAATAGTGACTGGGCGACTGCTCTCCCAAATGCAATACCCATAAGGCAATGCAGGACATGAACTTGGCAGGCTTTCAAAAAATGCAGGATCATGAGTGTTTGTAAACAATCAAACCATATGAGCCACTCTCTGTGAGGACAATGCGGACATAACTGGCAGCTTTGGGTGCATGCTGTAGAGTAACAGGTCACTGCATCCTAATGTTCGAAGGCATATGGGAGCTCAGAAGCATGATGCTGCCTTTGCATTAGTCATCCATGAGAGCTGGCATTTGGAAAGATGGTGCTATCCGGATACTGGTCCCTCTTGATACGGTCAAGTGCTAACCATTGACAAATGTTTTTCCTGTTAGCACCGCTGTGTTAGGCTGCTTTCATACTGGCATGAGTGCATCCATGTGGGCAATGGCACTTCAGCTGCTTGAAAGCTGCCATGCCCACTGTCTTGCTGATGCCATGGTTGAAAGGACTGCACTATGTGTAGTTGCTTAAAGAGGTGTGCTAATAGAGTTCTATCATGTTCCACAGTGGCCACATGTTCCCAAGGTTTTCCAAGGATGACCCCATTGTTAGGCAGAAGGTGACTTATACTGCTTCCATGATCATTGTGAGATTGATGACCTTTCCTGATATGTTGACACTGAGAATGAAGGTTTTGTTGTGCCCCCTGCATCGAAGCCTGAAGAGAACTTTGGTTGCAAACACTTGTCTTCATCTTATTCCTCTTGAAATCGAGTAGCCATGGGGTTGTCATGGGCGCATCTGCCACTTCATGCCTGTGTAATGGCATCATCATGTGACTCATCTGCATTTTCATCCTCCTCAGGCATCCCCTTCCAAGTTCTCCTTGGCTGAGGGGATGTCTAACTCCTCAATATCTCCCTGTGGCAACATGTCCTCCCTTTGCAGTGCTAGGTTGTGTAGGGTGCAGCAAACAACCATGATGCAGGGCATTCTCTGTGATGAGTATTGGACAGCCCCACCTGACCTGTCCAAACATTAGAAACGCATAGGAACATAAGAACATAAGAAGTAGGAACAGGAGTAGACAATTTGGCCCCTTGAGCCGTCATAAATTAAAAAGGCTTCATTTTTATTAACCCATCTTATACTATCTCCTATATTTATCTATATACTTGCACTATTACATTACCAGATGCATGCATTAAGAACATAAGGTTTTAAAAAATAGGAACAGGAGTAGACCATTTGGCCCCTCAAGCCTGCTCTGCCATTCAATAAGATCATGGCTGATCTTCTTGTGTTTCAATTTCCACATTCCCATCTATCCCCAATAACCTTTGATTCCCTTGCCTAACAAGAATCTATCTACCTCTACGTTAAAAATATTCAATGACCCTGCCTCCACCACCATCTGAGGCAAAGAATTCCAAAGTCACACAATCCACTGAGAGAAAAAAAATTCACCTTATCTCTGTCCTAAAAGGGTGATCCCTAATTTTAAATCAGTGCCCCCTAGTTCTGGACTCACCCACAAGAGGAAACATCCTGTCAACTTCCACCTTGTCAAGGCCGTTCAGGATCTTGTATACTTCAATCAAATCACTCTTCATTCTTCTAAATTCTAGTGGAAATAAGCCCAGTCTGTCCAACTTTTCCTCATAACACAACCCATTTATTCCAGGTATCAATCTGGTAAACCTCCTCTGAACCGCCTCCAATGCATTTACATCCTTCCTTAAATAAGGAGACCAAAATGGCACACAGTATTCCAGGTGCGGTCTCACTAATACCCTGTATAACTGAAGCATAACATCCTTGCTTTTATGTTCAATCCCTCTCATAATAAGGGATAGCATTCCATTAGCCTTCTTAATTACTTGCTGTACCTGGATACTAACATTTTGTGACCCATCTCCTAGAACACCTAGATCCCACTGCACCTCAGAATTATGCAGCCAGTCTCCATTTAAGTAATACCTTGTTTTTTTGTTCTTACTGCAAAAGTGAACAACTTCACATTTTCCCACATTAAACTCCATTTGCCAAATCACTCAACCTATCTATATCCATCTGCAACCTCCTCATGTCCCTTTCAACACACTTTCCTACCTACCTTTGTGTCATCTGCAAATTTAGCTACCATGTCTTTGCTCCCCTCATCTAAGTCATTGATGTAAATCGCAAAAAGTTGAGGCCCAGTACAGACCCTTGTGGACCTCTGCTTGTCACATCCTGCCAATCCGAAAAAGACCCACTTATGCATACTCTCTGCTTTCTGCCAGCCAGCCAATCTTCTATCCATGCTAATATGTTACCCACTACACCATGAGCTTTTATTTTCCGTAATAACCTTATCAAATGCCTTCTGGAAATCTTTAAGAGGCCAGTAGTCTGCTCTATTAAGAACCCTGTGGCAGAATGTGCAGCATTGTAACTCTCCTCAGATGCACTCTATGGCCAACGAACTGGCATTATTAGCATTGTCTTCTCGGGTTACCCCTTTAACACCAAGGAGCCAGCCCCCTAAGCACCGAGGCCCCTTCAAATATCTCTGGCACCTGCGAGTGACTCAAAATGTACAAGCCATGAGAGCTTCCTAGCACAAACATGCTGGATCTGCTTTCTGTGATCACAAATGAGCTATACATTCAGAGAGTGAAATCCTTTTCTATTAATGAATCTCACAGGTTACTGCCAGGGAGGTCTCAAGGCCATATGTTTGTATTTGATGGCACCCTGCACTTGCAGGAACCCTAAGATTGCTGTGAATCCAACAGCTCTGGCAGCCTGGCTTGCTTCATCCATGCAGAACTGCACATAATGATGAGGTTTGTTGAAAAGGGCATCTGTCACTGAAATTCCGCAAAGGTCCCCAATGGAGTCCTGGAAGAATCCACTGGTAAAAATGTTCAGTGCTGTGGTAACCTTCAATGCAACCGGCATTTGATGCACTCCGAGCCTATGTGATGTGAGTTCCTCATGGAGAATGTGGAAAATGTGAGCTACCACATCCTTAGATAGGCGAAGGTGCCTACAACAATGTCCTTCACTCATCTTTATGTATGAGCTCCACCTTCTGTAGATCCTTGGCCACGCCAAACATCTTTGTGGACTTTGTCCCTCCCCGGCAGCATTTGCGGCTTCCTGGGGACCGGCTGGCTCTTGCTGCTCAGCGTGATGGTCTACCCTGAGCTGTGCCAATCAACAACGGCCCTTCATCTCCTCATTCTAGTCATAGCTATCAACAAGGCAGCATTGCCTGAAGCCTGAATTCTCCACACTTACTTATATCTCTGAATGGATACAATTGCGCAATCAATTGTAAACAGACTGAGATCCCTTTGAAATCGAAAACATCCTTAATTTATCTAAAAATGCAAAACTCCTTCAAAACTTACGTGCTAAGCCAGCATCCATGTTTACTCATTAAGGCAGGAATCCAGGCCTGCCCTCAGTCTGTACATGGTGTCATGAGAGTATAATAATTTTCATAATATTTTTCTGGTTTACTGTAAAGTAGATTTATGGGGCTAAGTATAGTTAGGCCTGTCAGTCTGTGATTTAATTACATTTGGAGTTAATTAGGCTACAGGCTTGAAATCATCAAAAAAGCTAGGTGCTTGACATGCTATTGAGTAAACATGGATACTGGCTTAGCATGTAAGATGTGAAGGGGATTTGCATTTTTAGATAAATGAAGGGAGCTTTCGATTTCAAAGTGATCTCAATCTGTTTACAATTAACCAGATAAGCAAGGCTAAGGAATGTATCTATTTTTCCCAAAGCTTACTGACAATAAATAGTAGCAACATGAAAGTTTTTATATTGTGAGGAAGATACAGTTTCAAAGACATATGAAACAATAGAATTTACATATTAAAAAAAAGAAAAACATATATAAAGGAGAATGAAGCTATGTGTCAGGAGAAGGCATTGTGAGATGCAACAGAAGTGTGTGAAATAGCCTTAATGAAGTCTCCGGTATTTATGCATAAGTCTGCTGTCCACCGAAACTGAAGCTGGAGAAAAGTCATTTGAAATTCCACTGTCCAGGGTATTGTTTTAATTTGCAGGATATGTTTAAAATCTAAAATCTATTTCAGACTGTTGCCTTAAGGGGGGTGTAACTGGGAGTCGGGTTAATTAGGAGTTATTATAGTAGTAATTTGTAGTCTTATGCATGTGCTTGAATTTTTTCTTTTATTAATTAACATTTTAGTCTAGTTTTTTTTAAAACTCTGAAAGTCTTGGTGGACTTATTACTTCTGAATTCAGTTGACACATCTCGAAAAAAATGCAAATCAGAAAACCGTTGTGATATCGCGACTAAGTTTCCCTCGTGGATTTGGTCTGCCTGGCAAACATCATCTGCCATGTCAGCACACATGGTATATCAAGGTCACCCCTTGCAGGATGATATCATCTTGGGGGACAACAGATAGCTGAGCATTCCCCTCAGACGTGACTGCGCATTCACAATGAGAGTCTCAATTAGGCTCAAAAGACTCATGCCCTATAACCCACAGTCAGGCTTCTAGTCGTTCTCTTCCAGTGGCCTTAACAATAAGTATCAATACACAATCATTGCACTCATGTCATGACTGCAAGCATGGTGCCTTGAATATCCAGTGCACAGGGAATATTAAGGTTTGAAGGGCCCATGTTGCTTCTGCACAGCAGCCGCGGGCCTACATCAATTCTGACATGCCTTGTAAGGATAAAATGCCAATTAAAGACCAAATACACACACAGCAGCACCTAAACTTAATGGATTCTCACCTAAATGTGCAATTTTAGTAAAGAAGCTAAGCTCATTGACTGTGCATTAGACCCTTAAGTCCAGCACTCTGCTGAGCCATGCTCTCCATGATTTGAGCAGCAAATATATAGGGTCCCCCTTCAATTGGCCCAAAATTGTTTGGCTGAACTCTCCCACAGGCCTGAGACCCCTCCCCAACCAATTTTTTTCTAGCGTGTTTTTTAAACTGCATTCTTAGGTGAATGCTTAAATGGTGCTGTTGACTTTTGTGAGTGAGACCAGCTTCCAACCTCCCCCTATCAGCCACCAATTTCCTCCCATCCCACTCCATACTTAGCACCATCTAATTCCCATTCCTCCTGTCATTATCCAGTCTCCCACTGTTACCCTTGATCCCTTCATTGCTCATGTGGATATTCCTGTTCTTCCCCTGAACCCTTCAATGTTGATGTCCCCGTGCCATTTGTCAAGCTGACCCCTCTCCTTCTTGAGGCTACATGCACCCTTACTTTTTAGGCCACCACCATTTCCACCACCCCCCCACTCCCTCATGAGACCATCCAACACCACCCCACCCCCCCATGACTTTTCAGCTACAGACATACAGGATCCAGGTTCCTCCCCTGAATGTTACAGTGCTCTCTGCCTCACAATACCATGACTCAAACCCCCAGGACCAAATGCCTGAGGTGACTGACCATGACCTGCGCATCATACTGTGTATGACCTTCACTGCACACAAGGGCCTTCCCCTGCCCAAGACCAGGACCAAGGCAGGCGTGCCATGCAGAGCCCTCTAACATGGCCCATACAGCTCCAAAACAGTCTCTTTAATATGCCCCTGATGGTGTGACCTCAGCCCCAGGACAGTCTCTTCAAATTGTCCCCAATAGCGTGGCCTCAACCCCAGGACAGTCTCTGACTCTTCAATGGACAATCTTATAACCCTTGCCCCCAGAGAGTTTTTCATCACTGCACTCTGTTCCTTGACCCCCCACTCCCACCACCTCAGTCCAGCCTCATCTCACCCCTGCTCTCTCATGTTTGCCCCCTAGTCCTGCCTCTGTCTCATCCCCTCCCCTCTCATGTTCCACACACCACCTCCCATGTACTGCTTCCATCTCACCCCTCCCTGATAGTCTTGCCTCCCATGCCCAGCCTTGTGCTACTGGCACCCGATATTTTTGTAGCTACAGTCTTGAAGGAAGGTGAAAGCAACATCTACTGACCTTCAAGTCACGGATGAAGTGAAGCTCGCCAGGTATGCGCTACTTATATACAGTTGTAAAACAGGACATTCTAATTTTCCACTGGCAGGGCTCTTAATTGGGAGGGGGTGTGTAATTCAGGTGAGTTGGCCTTTTAGTGAGCATTCATGAGATGCCAATGAATGTAAATGTGGTTCCCAACATAGGTTAGTGGCAAACTCAACTTGCCTTTAAGCTGCCATCAAAGTCAGGAGAAAAAAATCCCAAACTAATTTTCTGCCAGTGGGAAACAAGCTTTTTCAATCATGCCAAACTTTATGCTTAGTACCCCCACCTGTCACGATTCCTGCCATTGGTGGGAGTGGAAAATTCCACCCTATGTTTCATTCTTGGCTGGGCTATCAGGGAAAATGCCATACAGAGGTAAAGCACCCCTCCACAAGGATAAGAGGAAAATTTGAGGCTGAATAGATCTGGTTCACAATTACACTGTCAGTAACTGGGAAGGAACTTGCCTGCCCTCTCTCAGGGATGGTGCAAGGGAGGGGGCATAAAGGAAGGAAGGAAATAGACATTCAGAAAAAGGTTAAATATGATCAGTTATTTATTACTTTCCCCAGTCAGAACAAAAGATGGGACAGAAATACCCAAAATGTAGGGAACTTACAATCCAAAACCATTTATTAGATTCGTCAGTACAGACCAGTTTCCATTGCACTGCCTGTGATTACCTTCATTTTCCGCTTCATTGTTTTGTAGCTATGCACGGTTGGTGCAGTGTGTTCTACAGATGAGAGTAAGCATTATTATATGTTCCAGGTTCCTGACAGTGTTGATGCTCTGTGCTCCATTAACTCAGCCTGTTAGAGACACTGTCTCATGCTGATTTGACTTGCAGCTCATCAGCACATACAGACTGCAGACAGGACAAAGCCTCCCTTTAATCCACTCCCTTTCACTGGAAGACCATAAGAAAGAAATGGTGCACATGAACACACAAGCCTGATGTGTAATATCTTTCACTCACTTCCATCAAGTGCAAGGAACTCATGAACTTCTTTGTCGCTAAGAATGAGACCATCCAATCAGCAGGCTCTGCCATTATTCTTCCTTCCCCGATCCCACCAGGCTTAACTTCAACTAAAACAGAATTACCTGGAAAAACTCAGCAGGTCTGGCAGCATCGGCGGAGAAGAAAAGAGTTGACGTTTCGAGTCCTCATGACCCTTCGACAGAACTTGCGTTCGAGTCCAAGAAAGAGTTGAAATATAAGCTGGTTTAAGGTGTGTGTGTGGGGGGTGGAGAGATAGAGAGACAGAGAGGTGGAGGGGGGTGCGGTGTGGTTGTAGGGACAAACAAGCAGTGATAGAAGCAGATCATCAAAAGATGTCAACGACAATAGTACAATAGAACACATAGGTTTTAAAGTTAAGGTTGGTGATATTATCTAAACGAATGTGCTAATTAAGAATGGATGGTAGGGCACTCAAGGTATAGCTCTAGTGGGGTTTTTTTTATATAATGGAAATAGGTGGGAAAAGGAAAATCTTTATAATTTATCGGAAAAAAAAGGGGGAAGGGGAAACAGAAAGGGGGTGGGGATGGGGGAGGGAGCTTATGACCTAAAGTTGTTGAATTCAATATTCAGTCCGGAATTCAACAACTTTAGGTCATAAGCTCCCTCCCCCATCCCCACCCCTTTCTGTTTCCCCCTTCCCCCTTTTTTTTTTCCAATAAATTATAAAGATTTTCCTTTTCCCACCTATTTCCATTATATAAAAAAAAACCCACTAGAGCTATACCTTGAGTGCCCTACCATCCATTCTTAATTAGCACATTCGTTTAGATAATATCACCAACTTTAACTTTAACACCTATGTGTTCTATTGTACTATTGTCGTTGACATCTTTTGATGATCTGCTTCTATCACTGCTTGTTTGTCCTTACAACCACACCGCCCCCCCCTCCACCTCTCTGTCTCTCTATCTCTCCGCCCCCTACACACACACCTTAAACCAGCTTATATTTCAACTCTTTCTTGGACTCGAACGCAAGTTCTGTCGAAGGGTCATGAGGACTCGAAACGTCAACTCTTTTCTTCTCCGCCGATGCTGCCAGACCTGCTGAGTTTTTCCAGGTAATTCTGTTTTTGTTTTTGTTTTGGATTTCCAGCATCCGCAGTTTTTTTGTTTTTAACTTCAACTAAGGCTCTCCCCTGCTTTCTCTTCTTTTTCCAGTTTCTCTTTTATCTCTCTACAAACCCTCTCTGAGCCCAACTTGTGTGCGAGACCAACACCATATTCCCACTAAACTGCTGACCACCCTGGCCCACACATTAACTGATATTATTAATGGTTCTCTCTCCTCAAATGCTATTCTCCACTCATTCAAATCTGCTGTCAGAACCCCCATTCTCAAAACTACCACCCCATCTCCAACTTCCCTTTCCTTTCCAAAGTCCATGAACGTTGTGCTGCCTCCTAAATTTGTATCCATCTTTCTTGGAGCTCCATGTTTTGGATCTATCTTTCTTGAAACCTGAGAGCTGCCATTCAAGCTGCCTACAGTACCAAAATGCTTCTTTTATCAAAGTCAAAAATGACATTATACTACAGAACCAAAATTTTTTTGTTATTTAAGTCACAAATTACACTATACATGACTGTGACAAAGATAAACTATCCCTCTTTACCCTTCTCAACCTGTCTCTAGCCTTTGACATGGTCGATTAGACCAAAATACTCCAAAGCCTCACCACCCTTGTCCAGCTGAATGGAACAGCACTCACCCGATTCCATTATTATCCAGCCAATCATAGTCAGAGAATCACCTTCAATAGTTTCTCTTCCCACTCCCATAATGCTACCTCTGGTGTCCCTGAAGGATCTATCCTCGGCCCCCTCCTATTTCTCACCTATATGCTGCCCCTCAGCGACATCATCCAAAAACAGAGCATCAATTTCTACATGTACACAATAACAACCAGCTTTACCTCACTATAACATCCCTAGACTCTCCAATGTACTTAAATTGTCAGACTACTTCTGACATCCAGTGGAAGAGCAGAAATTTCCCCCAACTAAATATTGCAATGACCAAACCCAATATCTTTGCTCCCCGCCACAAATTCCATTCCCCAGCCACCAATTCCATCTCTCTCCATGGCAACTGAGGTTGAATCAGACTGTCCAAAACTTTGGTGTCATAACTGACCCTGGGCATCCAGGCACATATCTGTGCCATCATTAAGGCTGCCTATTTTCCCCTTTGTAATTTTATCTAGTGTAATTGTAAGATCATCTAAACTTAGCTGTCCACAGTACGCACTAAGTCATATTCACCTCTGACTCCTGTGCTTGATGACATGCATCGACTCCCAGTTGAGCAATGCCTCGATTTTAAAATCATCTTTTTCTCAAACCCTCCATGCCTCATCCCTCCCTATCTCTGCAATCTCCTCCAGAACTACAGCCCTTTGAAATAATTGCACTCCTCCAGTCTTGAGCATCCCCAATTTTAATTACTCTGATGTCGAGCCTTCAACTGCAAGCTCCTTAAACTTCTTTGCTGTTGTTCCTTTCTTTCTTCCTTTAAACCCCTCCTTAAAACATGCCTCTTCAACCAAGCTTTTTGTCATCTGCCCAAATATCTCCTCATGCACCAAATTTTGTTTGCTAAAGCTCCTGTGAGACACCTTTAGATGTATCACTATATTATAGGTGCTATATAAATACATGCTGTTATTTTATGACATTTGTGTGAGGAGCTTTGTTTTTTACATGTGCTGAAAATAGTGCTTGTTTCTTTATTTTAATAGGTACAGTTCTAAGGCTAATAAAGTAAAAAGGTACCTTCAAACCCTGCCCCTGGGTATTGTAGCACCAGAGGTTTCTCCTATCACTACTCCCTCCCTTGAATCAAATAAAGTGGGTCGTAACACTGCCTCCAAATGCCACCCCCAATGCTGCCCCCGCAGAGGTTACCCTTGTTCCTACAACTCCCTTCAAACCTACTTAAACTTCCTTTGCTGTAGCTGGACTTGAAAGGGAAAAATCATACCTCAAGTGCTTCTTGCACTATCTCAGGTAGCTTCTGTCCTGTGGCTGGTAGGTTTCTAAACTTCACATATTTTTAGCGCCACCCTAAATAGCTTTTTATGTGAACTCAAGCTGGTTAATATGTTGTTTTAATGCCTGCAGAGTAATATCTATCTGTAACAGCCTGAAAGCATAATCCACTATAATACAGTTCAGCAACAGTAAACGTGGTATCAAGGGAGGTGAGAGAATGGTAACATGTTCCTTTGAATATTGAGCGCCTATACCAATTTCTTAAATATTCACTATCAGATTTTATATACATGCAATTGATGTGTTGTATATTTCTCTGATAAATTATAATAAGATGGAATTCAAGGATAATACTGAACTTTCGAACATATCTCCATTCACAGCGTTTGCTGAATAAACCAGCATCGAGTAATTACATTTTCCAACTTGCTCCACACATATTTCTGCCTCTCTCAAAATGGTAATGAAGGTTTTCCCCAGGGAGGATAGGAAAATAAACCAGTCTGTGATTTGACTAGTAACAGGCTCCATGTTGATGATTGATAGAAGTACTGAAGTTCATATGTTATTGTGACAAATCTTAAAGGGGACCTGTGGCTGCTGCAGTATGCTGATACCACATATAATGGAACACCTTTACACAGATGATTATGATTTGACGAATGCCTGTTGGCAAACTTGTTGACTGATTTCCTTAATGAATAATTTATAAATAAACAATAACAGTCAATTTGCTAAGTAACCATTTGTCGCCACTTATTACTCGCCCTTGATACAGTTAATTAAAATTTGTACAAAAAATTGTGTTGACACACAGTGGAAATTAGTGACTGAACAAATTAATAATTTATTTTCTGAAAGCCTTTACTTAATAGGACTTTGGATTTCTCAGTGGATCAATAATATTTTATGTCTATTTAAAAATGTTGTCTAAATATTAAACCAATCAACCAATAGATTAGTTCAACCCTGAGCTGAGCTTCAAACCCCAAATCCTATTCATTTCCAAAACTACTTATCTTCCCCTCACTGGTGTTAAGCTTCTACCCCTCCCTCAACTAATCTGTTATTGAAACCCTTACCTATTTCTTTGCCCAGTCTGGACTAGATTTTTCAAATGCCCTCCTCCATGGCATCCTATAATCTACATTGGACTTAATAACCAACATACAGATGCACATATAGTAATCCATGCTAAATCTTGCTCACATATCACCGCTCATTCTCACTGATCTACACTGGGTCCTAGTTTCCTAAAACATTAAATGAGGAATCCTTATGTTTTCTTATCCCAACCTATCTCTGGAACATTCTCCAGCCTTATATTTCCTCTCATACCCTTCTTTCCTTTGGTGCATTATCCATTTGGGAGCATTATCCCTACCTTTCTCTACCATTGGCAGCCAAGCCTTCAGCTATTTAGATAGTACTGTTCCTAAGGCCTTCTACTCCTTTCCTTTCCTTGCCTTTAAAAGTGTCTCACAACTCAGCTTTTTTTCAGATGAAGCTGGCAGTCGCCTAAAGCAGGTGTTAGGTCACTTGGATGTACAAATGAAGAGATTAGCCCCTGTTATGGAATCCCCCTACCAGAAATTGTTCAGTGATGACTGTACATGACAGGTATCAGTTCTGCTGAGTTCACGATTCTTGGGGTAATAAAGAACTGCAATGAAAAATAAAAGCTAGGGAAAATTGGTGGGGGGTTGGGGCGGGTGGGCTGGAGATTAAGTCAATTATATTACTGAATCTTCCTGCCCACCACCGCCATACAGTTCCCAGCTCCACCCCACCCAACCCCACCGCCCCCAAACCTGTCCTATCTTGCTGATCAAAAGGAAAACAAAAGTAGATAAACATATGAAGGAGAAGGGAATGGAAAAAGCTAGTAGAGTTAGATAAGGGAGGATGGGAGGAGGGTCAAGTGAGAATGTCTCCATTGACTGGTTGGGCCAAATGGCTTGTGTCTCAGCTCTATGCTATTCTATGTTAAAAACAATCAATGGTTAAATATATTAAATTAGTTAATTATTAATCATTAATTATTTCTGCCTTTTTATGTGAGTAGAGAAGATCAAATTTTTTCACTTGGTGATCATGCATTACAAGGAAGTGAACCATTTTTCAGCTGAAAGGAGTTCCATTCCTTTGTTAATATTAATTTGCTTTGTATGCTCACTACAATTGGTGCAGCGAAAACAGCTAAATCAATAGAAGAAGGAGAAAACCTATTTTCTACAACAATGCCAACAATGGATTGCAACAGTGAGCCTCTGATTCATGTTCTCATTTTTTATTTTTCTTTGTTGGTCTCATGTGGATCATAGAATCACTTATTTAATCCACTGTGGTCTCAGTGTGTCATCATTGAGTTAAGTGGTTCACTGTGACCATGCAGAAGCATTTGGCTTCATGCACTGGGGACAGGAAACCTGGACAACACATCGATAACAATCTAATAAGAGCTTTTAAAATCCCTTAAATATTAATTGAAATTCTTCTAAACGATGTATTTCAAACAAATTTGCTGCTAATAGATTCAACCTCAGCTACAGTCTCGGAAAACAGGTAAGGGCAACTAAAAAGATGCACTGAGCTCTGGGTTGCCAATTAAATAAATACCGATGGAGGAAATTCAAATTTGATTATGAGAGTATTAATGCAAATACATATTCAGAATCCCAAAGAACATATTTTCCAGGCAGATTATTTACTACTGATGGGTCATGAGCTAACAAGTCATTAGTTCCTACCAGCTGCAAAAACACCATTCATAAGCGGGGAGAAAAAGTGCCAGGTTAAATTACGCTAAATCAGAGATTAGGCTGAATATGCATATGCTAACATTTGGGTTCAGAAATTCAAAATCAATGCAGCTTTTCTACCAATGGGTTTTGCAGTGACATTTTAACGAATGACGTGGAGGACAGCAGAGTAGTGGAAGTTCTGTAATAATTCATACCTTCAGTCATTGTCTGATGAATGTTGGTTCCCTTTCATACTTCACTCCCATCACACTAGATAATGTAAATGCCGATTAAAAGTGAGCCTTTGTAAAGAGCTGCTTTTTTGGGGGGACGAAGACCTGTGCATGACAATGCAGCCTTACAACACAGTCTGTGAGAAGAGCGGGACAGATGGTCCCTGTCCTCGACCATAAAACACCACAGAAACATCAATATCCACAGACACATCCAATCTCGAATAACTAGTTTCACACTTGACCTTGGCGGGGTTTGTCTCTCTTTTGCTGACAGCAGCTGAAGGTTATGTCACCGATTTGGAAGTTATAGAAGTGGCATTACGGCAAATCAAATTTTGATCAAACGCTGAACTTGAGTTTCCACTGACATCGGTTACAGTTCAACGTCGGCACTAAATTTATCTTTTCCAAGTGGTACTTGGGAGGGGGAGAATTCCAGTAACATAAAATTAAATGAATACTTACTTTAACTTGTGATCTGCTTTAGGCTTCCACTGTTCTTTTGACCCTCTCTACAGCACTTTCTTCTCTATGCGAATCATTGGGATGGTCAATTCCATGTCTAGGACTCTCGTGGTGCGAACTTCTGACTTTCCTATTTCCATCTCCAAAACCTGACTAGATTGTCTTTATTCCCCTACTTCACAGAAATGGATGCCCCAATAGTCACCCGATGGCAGACTGGGAGTAAGGATATCTCACGGAAAATCCAGACATAAGATCAGTGTATCTATCTGTAGAATTTTAACGCAGGTACTTCAATATCATTTCACTTTCAGGTTTGGCACTGATAACGCGACAGTGGGCGGAAAGAGGACCAGCATGGCGTGATCTCAACTCCAGTATTTACAGGGCCAATCCAAAGATGGAATTTGGAGGAGTTGGCAGATGGAATTAAGAGAGGGAGAACTTTGGCAATGGATTCAGGATGGACAAAGGCTGATCCTCGCTTTAAACACCTCCTTCGATACACTGCTGGGTGCAAGAGAAACAATGGAGAGATCCCCTCCCAAGCACCTTCTGCTGCCACAAAGAAGGCATGCCTGGAGGTAGCCAGGAAGTCAGGAGTATTATGCCATGCTCCTGGATTTAATGCAGGAAGAACTTTAATGACCTTACTAAGTCAAGAAAGGTGAGTACGATGGACATTCACAGACATCCTGCTGTGCCACTTCATCCTGCTTTGTGAAGATGACACCATCATATTATTCCTCACACTCACTTACCTTGAAGTGTTCCCATCATTCTCTTTCTGTGCACTTCCTCACATCCCTATCATTCCATCCATCACTGCATCTCATCCTAAGCCTTATGCAATTTGATGCCCCTCCCTGATAACCATTGAGAAGTCAATGAAAAGGATAAGCATTGAAGAGCACAAGGAAATTTGTAGTAGCTAATATTCCTTCCAAACACACTGTCTATGATTGCAGAGAGAATGGGGGAGTCTACCTCAAACATGTGTGGGCTGATGTTGCAGGACATTGTGGTGAAGAGCCCTTCTCTAGGTAGATCTACCAACTCTGTGGTATCAATCGTGGTAATCAGATGAGCCCATGCAGGTCCTGACCATGGCTGTACATACTCTGAATGCCAGCTTGTCTGATGCCTTCATAGAATGGCCTTGGCTTGATAGCATCTCATTGATTTATACCAAGCTGTTCTCTAGATGATTGGTAGCAGTGAATTGCACACATGCCATGAGAGGCATGTTGCTGAACAAAGACATAAGAGTGGGGACCCCACTCAAAGCACAATCACTTCTCACCTGTTGCCTCCCCTCCTCCAAATACTGCCTGCCTCCCGCCCTAATGGTTGAGCCTGCCCCAGCAAAGGTGCAGGTGGAGAAGTCTTTGGCCGAAGTGAAGAGGACCTCAGCAGTCAGAGTAGGAATCTAAGCAGCCTGCATCTCACTCTGCTGAAACACGAGGGGTTGCACCACGTAGGAGCAGTGGCAAAAGGCAGAGTGAAGCTTTGTGATTGACTGAGGGTATGCACATGGGTGTATGAGAAAATGTTATGTTGCAAAGTGCCGGTCTTTGGCAGAATCACAGATTTTATCAATTTTTGCTACTTCTTCATGTTCTTTATTCTTGGTTGCTGGGCGGTAATGCATCTTTTCACTTGCTTAGTGATGAATAGAAAGATATGAATCACTAGGGACCAATAGAGGGATGTACAATAGGTAAATGGTTGATTGCATGACCATTTTGTATAATTGGCACTGGTGGCATTGTGGGAGGTGGTGGTAGTGTGAGTGGGGGAAACAAGGGCATCGTACGTGGCTCTGACATCAGTCCAGCGATGGTAACTAACTGAGCCTTGCATTAATAAGGGCACCCTTGGCATCCTGGGCAGCAATAATGATGCTGATGCTGAACTGGTGTTGTCACCTTCCTCCTCCTCAACCTCCTCATTAGATTCATCTTCAGACCATGTACACTCCGCACTTTGTGCCTCCTGCAGCTCCAAAGCCAGATAAGGGTTTGTTGAATACAACGCACTGTAACTATTCTGGACACCCTGGTTGCCAGGTGTTGAAGGACACCTCCAGATTGAATGACACACCTGGTGGTCACTGTTGCTGCAATGTTATTATGCTTCATTGGTGAGGTTGGCCACGGTTGTCATTAGCCAAGTTCACAGGGGGGATCCATTGCCACCTAACATGCTTCCAGGTCCAAAGGTATTAGGGCCTTGGACTGTCACAGGATCCTGGCAGCTACTGAGAAATCTTGCACGCACCTGCAGAAATATATTTTTGTGTTTGCACACCCATTGCACATTGATGTAGAGGAGGGCCTTTGCAGCTCACAAATATCCCTGGTTGATCCAGGGGTGCCCTGATTGCCGCAAGCATACAATCGATGGCACCCTGAACCTGTGAGAAACAGTACTGCAAACCAGAGCTGACTGGTATCACAACAGACAAATTTGAATCAATTACCAGCCCTGAAAAGCTACTGACTGGGAGATCCCCTGGATATATCTCTGCCAGAGCCCTGGAATGATCCAGGAGGCAAAAGATTTGTGGAGGAGGACTGGTCACTTTGACAGCCACTGGTAGTGCATGGTCACATAGTCCATTTGGCAGAAGATCTTCTTCTAGGAGGCTTCAGATGCCTGCCATCACCTGACACAACGTCCTGATCTTCCTAAAGAACTACTATTCAGATAGGTCAAGGAAACTCAGCTTCTCTCTGTCCACCTGAAGGTATGGGTAGTGTCTCCTGAAAGCTGCTCCCCACTCTGCAGGCCTCTCAACAACAAAGCAGCATTACTGACAGCTATATTGTCCATTCTCAAAGGTCTAATCTGAGGCGCCATGGTGCCAACCATCCTGATCTGATTTGGCAAACCTCTGAAGTGTAGAAATAAAACTCTCATAAAAGGCTCTGTGAATAAATCCTTTCCCACTAGTAGGTAAGAAAGCACCTGTGAGCGCTAGAGTACTTCTTGGAGAATTTATGATTTTTAATCAGCCCTGACAATTGCCTTAGTTTCCTTGCCTTACTTTCAATGGCATATTGCAGAAATCCCAGGATACCTGTGGATTCACCATTGAATATAAATATCTGTTGGAATATTGCTCCAATTAAGCAATGAGTTTAGATTAGTATAACACCTCTCCTGAGGGGGTTGTGTGCAACCAGCCTAACGAGCCTGACTTAAACATGGAAGTTGGAAGGCTGAAGCTGGCTTCCAGGCAAACTCAGCTTTTTGCTGACTTTCACACCCAACCTACACCTGAGCCCATGCACTCCTCCATTTAAGAATTCCCTCTGGACTCTTGTTCCTTAAAGCCTTCCTGCTTTCGGATGGCCAGGGAAGTTCTGGTGAAACTGCTATAAGTGGGAGAGATTAACTGAGGAGAGGTTATCATGGCATCCACTCAACTGCAGTGTTTCACATCACAAACACTTGAATTCAAACCCACTCAAATGATTTTCTCCAGTTTATAGTGGAGGCGGTGCTGCTTTCCACTGTGCTTGGCTTTCACAGAAAAGAGGGATCAATCCAGCAACTTATGGTTCCACTCACAACAGAATGCAACTGCAAAAATATGGCTGAGCTGAGTTAGTAGTTCCACAGCACAAACAGAGAGTCAATGACAAGCAGCACTGCAGGAGAACGCCACGCTGATTGAATGCTGGCTAACCCTGTGCATCTGTCATTGTGTTGAATTATGCATCTTCAGCATATTCTGTCTGTCTCTGCAGCTTGAGGTTGATTCAGGTTGATTCCTCCATGATGGAACATTGGCTTTCAACAGCAAGGTCAGAAATGATGACATTCAGAAAATTAGGAACATATGTGTTTGCACTTCCTTCAAAAGGCAACCCTGTATTCAACAACAACCTATTTTTTTTCCAAATTGGATGCACACTTGATAGACAGGAACATATCACCTTAAACAGACATGTTCTGAAACACAAGGCTATAACCTATTAGGAACTGAATATAGATTGTCACCAATCAGAAAGGAGGGTCAGAAATTGCCATTGCCACGAGCAGGGAGATACTGGCATCACCATAGATTACCAGGCCAGGCAGGAAATGGTGCAGGCACCTCTGATAGCTTTGAGACAGGGTGTGGAACAGATGGAAAACTTGTCTGAGTCATATGTACACTTTTAAAGGTCATAATGAAAATCCTTGGAGTCTATTTTGACTTTTGGATTAGCCCCCATTCCAGGTGCCAAAAAGCGGGGGCTTGCGATTGCAGCAGTGGTCCACATTATTTTTTAAAGGCTCTGCAGGAGCACTCCGTCTCTGCCACTGATGATAAAAGTAATTCAAAGACTTACCTTCGATGGTCTCTTCTCTTCCTCCATTTGTGCAACTGGCCAGAGCCAGTGCTGTGCAGGCTATGACTAATTCAGACATAAAATGGCAATCGTTGTTCTAATTATGTCACAGAACTCCGATCTACATAGTCAAAGGGATCTAACAAATGAAATAGACTGGCAATTTGGGCACCAGAGGCAAGCCACTCTTAAAATAGCGCCAGGCTAATGTTAATTAGCTAATGTCACTAGTGTTAATGAGGTAGTAAGACCATCTACCCCCCTCTTTGCAGCCATTACCATCCCATTAGCATCATCAGATCAGCCATAATCTCAGTGGATGGCGGGGCAGGCTTGAGGGGCCGAATGGCCTACTCCTGCTCTTATTTCTTATGTTCTTATTAATGCCGGGTGAAGGGAGTGAGAACTGACAACCTGCTAGTCTCTAAAAACATCAAGTGTTTCCTGGAACAGTTCTCTTTACTTTTGAGTCATGTCAAAACATAGTCACTTCACTTACTGAGCAGGTCTGTATTACCCAACTCTGATTATGAATTACTGTCTTTTCCCTACAGACAATTGCTGAGTCTGCAAGTTTGTCAGCCAAAATTATGAGTGATCACAGCTGCAATAAGCCTTTTATTCTCTTAGTGCAAGCATCTTCCAATCAATGATTGATTTCTCAATAAGCTTAAACTTAAACTCAAGGACGACCCAATTTGGGATATCATTTATGTGTAGTTTAAGGAGACCTTTATGTCAAAAAAAGTTAGCACCGATACCTCTGAATATTGTCCGCCGTACTGATTGCTGATTGTTTTGCACAAGGGAGATGCGCAGTGAACAGCTGACAGCTTTTGCCCATTCCTAGATCCTCCACTGCTTTGCGGTCCCTAATGTCAATCCCATTCCTGATTCCAGCATGGCCACTGCCCTTTTGAGGATTGCAAGGCTGAGGGTGGAGGCTGAGCAATAGAAAAAGTGTGTATAAAGCCTCGACACATATGGCCATTCATGTGGACTAAATATTGAACAGAAAGACTAACTTTTAATGTGAGTTTCTGAATGAAATACCTGTGCATTACCATGTAGCTGATGGAACCATGAGTGCTCAGGGTGTGGGAAAGACTGCATTAAGGAAATAAAGAAAAGGTTGGAATATTTTTGGAAGGGGAGAGGGATAGTAATTCATCGTTACCTCCTCCCTCACTTTTTTTCTGCCCAGGAAAGACAGCTGGAATCTGGCACATCTCAACAATAGGGGCCAGATTTTGGCAGAGGAAGAAGGTTGGTTTCTGGGTTCCGAAACCACCCCAGTGTGAACCAGGAACCAATCAGCATTTTTGTTGTGGCGTAAGCTTAATTGGAGAGGGGACCGGTCAACCAACCAATTATTGGCCAGTGAGGTGGGGGTGGGGGGTTGGGGAGGTGGTGGCCGGGAATGGGGGCAAGGCTCCAAGGAAGTGGCCCAGGTTCTGGCCCGACTTGGCAGCCATTGCTGCAGCTGCCATCTGCGAATAATTTAAAAAAAGAATCTGCCTCTTCAAATTGGCCAGGGAGAGCTGGAACCTGAGATAGGCTGGGGTAATGTTCATGTTATTTAAAAGTTCATTGCTGTGCAATAGATTGTCACCAAAACTTACGCTTTTTAAAATCCCATAAAACAATTCAATGCTGCCAACCCTGTTCCTGACAGGCACAGCACCTAATGGCCACCTGCCATTTTGTATCGTTGTTGAGCTTTAGTGAGGGTTTGCTGTTACCATGTCTTCGTGTCTTATCATTCCTTGATGAGCCTTCACTTCTCCCATGACAGACTTGAGATAGGCAGTTTGGTTCAACTTCAAACAACTTATTAAGAACTATTTACAAAGACCTCAGGATAAGCACATGGTTTCCAGGACACAGTCTGTTCTGCATCTTGCCCTCTCAGAGTCTCTTGATCATCTTCTGACTCCTGATGTCACACCTTACATCACTAACAATTTCATGGTTTTATTAACATAACCATAACCCATTATTCTACACCACCCCCCTCCCCACAACAAAAACCTTGGGACATTAGAAGACAAGGCCTTAAAGAGCTCCTTAAATGTGCCCAATTAATGAAGTGGCTTTCCCGCCCTCATGCAAGGTGGCAGGATCAGGAATGGAGGCTGCAGTCCATATGGTGAAGGTAAACCCAGTACTATTATGTAGAGATTTCCAGGATTTTGACCCAGTGTTGTTTAAGGGACAGCAATATGTGTCCAAGTCAAGATGGGTGTGTGTCTTGGAAGGGAGCTTGCAGGTGGTGGTGTTACCATGTGACTGCTGCTGTTGTCCTTCTAGGTGGTAGAGGTTTTTGCTTTTGAAAGTGCTGTCGAAGAAACGTTGGGAGTTGCTGTAATGCATTTTGTGGGTGGTATACACTGCTGCCAAGGTGTATACAACATCCATCTGAATTTTTCTGACAGGAAGAAGGAGCCTCATTCACCACCATGAATAACACAGCAATCTGCCAATACTACACAAAATTGCCAGCCTAGACTGATTCTTAAAGACCTGGAGTCTGACTTGAACTCACAATGAGTGTTGACAACTGAGTCAAGCTGATTAATTGTATAGGCCTCCAGGAATGAACCACTAATCTTATGGTTCTATCCTGGTCGAGAAGAGACAGACTTGAATTTATATTTTATTTATTTGTTTACAGATTTTGGACATCGCTGGCTAGGCCAGCATTTATTGTCCATCCCTAATTGCCCTTGAGAAGGTGGTGGTGAGATGCCTTTTTGAACCACTGCAGTCCATGTGGTGTAGGTACACCTACAGTGCTGTTAGGGAGGGAGTTCCAAGATTTTGACCCAGTGACAGTGAAGCAACGGTGATATATTTCCAAGTCAGGATGGTGTGTGGCTTGGAGGGGCGCTTGTAGTTGTGGTGTCCCCATCTGTCTGCTGCCCTTGTCCTTCTAGGTGCTGGTGGTTGTGGGTTTGGGAGGTGGTGTCTAAGGAGCCTTGGTGATTTGCTGCTGTGCTCATCGTAGATGGTACACTGCTCCCCCTGTCAATCAATGTGGAGGGAGTGAATGTTTAAGGTGTTGGATAGGATGACAGTCAAGTGGTCTGTTTTGTTCTGGATGGTGACGATCTTCTTGAGTTTGTTGGAGCTGCACTCATCGAGGCAAGTGCAGGATATTCTACCATGCTTCTGACTTGTGCCTTGTCGATGGTGGACAAGATATGGGTAGTCAGAAGGTGAGCTACTTGCGGCAGAATTCCCAGCCTCTGACCCGCTCTTGTAGCCACAATATATATTTGGTTGGTCCAGTTCAATTTCTGGCCAATGGCAACCTCCCAGGAAATTGATAGTGGGAGATTATAGACCAAGCCTGAATGTTGTCCAGTCTTGCTGCATATGGACATGGTTCTGAGGAGTCGCAAATGGTGCTGAACATCATGCAATTATCCGCAAACATCCCCACTTCTGACCTTATGATGGAGGGAAGGTTATTAATGAAGCAGCTGAAGATGGTTGGATCTAGGACACTACCCTGAGGAACTCCTGCAATGATGCCCTGGAGCTGAGATGGCTGACCTCCAACAACCACAGTCATCTTCCTTTGTGCTAGGTATGAATCCAATCAGTGGAGAGTTTTCTCCCTGATTCCCATTGACTTCAGTTTTGCTAGGGCTCCTTGATGCTGCTGTGATGCCAAGAGCAGCCACTCTCACCTCACCTCTTGAATTCAGCTCTTTGGCCATGTTTGGATCATGGCTGCAATGAGATGAGAAGCTCAGTGGCCTATGGCGGAACCCAAACTGAACTTCAGTGAGCAGGTTACTGCTGAGCAAGTGCCACTCGATATCACTGTTGACAACACCTTCCATCACATTGCTGATAATTGAGGGTAGACTGATAAGGTGGTAATTCGCTCAGTTGAATTATTGTGGACATTTGTGGATATGGCATACTTGGGTAGCTTTACACATTGCCAGGCAGATGCCACTGTTGTAGCTGTACTTGAACAGCTTGGCTAGGAATTTGGCTAGCTCTGGAGCACAAGCCTTCGGTACTATTGCCGGAATGTTGTCAGGGCCATAGCTTTTGCAGTATCCAATGACTTCAGCCAATTCTTGATATCACATGGAGTGAATCACATTGGCTGAAGACTGGCATCTGTGATACTGAGGACCTCAGGAAGAAGCCAAGATGGGTCATCCACTCGGCACTTCTGGCTGAACATGGTTGCAAAAGCACATGCAATCATGTTCAGCCTTATCTTTTGCACTGATGTACTGGGCACCCCCATCATTGAAAATGTGGATACTTGTGGAGCCTCCTCCTTCAGATACTTGTTTAATTGCAGGACAGCAAGACTGCAGAGCTTAGATATGAACGGTTGGATGCGGGATCACTTAGCTCTGTCTATTGCCTGCTGCTTACACTGTTTGGCATGCAAGTAGTCCTTTGTTGTAGCTTCAGCAGGTTGATGCTCCTTTTCATGTTTGCCTAGTGCTGCTTCTGGCGTACCTTCCTGCACTCTTCATTGAACCAGGCTTGATCCCTTGGCTTGATGGTACAGGGAGTATGCCGGGCTATGTGGTTGCAGATTATTGTTGCATACAATTCTGCTGCTGATGATGACTCACAGCATCTCATGGATGCCTAGTTTTGAGTTGTTAGATCTGTTCAAAATCATTTGGCATGGTGGTAATGCCACACAATAGGATGGAAAGTATCCTCATTGTGAAGATGGGACTTTGACTCCACAAGGACTATGTGTTGGTCACTCTTACCAATACTGTAATAGACAGAGGCACCGGCATCAGGTAGCTTGATGAGGATGAGGTCAAGTAGGTATTTCCCTCTTGTTGGTTCCCCACTACCTGCTGAAGACCCAGTCTAGCAGCTATGTCCTTTTGGACTCGGCCAGCAGTGATGCTACCTATTCACTCTTGGTGATGGACATTGAAGTACACCACCCAGTGTATACCTTTGCCACTCTCAGTGCTTCTTCCAATTTGTGTACTGATTCATCAGCTGAGGTGGGAGTGTGTGGTAATCAGCAGGAGGTTTCATTGCCCATGTTTGCCTTGATGCCATGAGACTTCATGGGGTCCAGAATCAATGCTGAGGACTCCCAGAGCAACTCCCTACTCATTGTGCTGCCACCAAAATTAAAATAAAGGAAAATCCAAAGTTATTTTACAAGTGCATTAAGAATAAGAGGATAACTAGGGAAAGAGTAGGGCCCATTAAGGATCATAGTGGTAATTTGTATGTGGAGCCGGAAGACGTAGGTAGGGTTCTATGTGAATACTTTGTGCCGGTGTTCACAAGTGAAAGGGATGACATGCATATGGAAATCAGGCAGAAGGACTGTGACTGTGGCATAGAAAGGAAGGAGGTTCTAAGTGGTCTGGCAGGCTTAAAAGTAGATACATCTCCAGGCCTGGATGAAATGTATCCCAAGCTGTTGAGTAAGGCAAGGGTGGAGATAGCAGGGGCACTGGCAATAATTTTCAATACCTCTCTGGCCACAGGAGAGGTGCCAGAGGACTGGAGGAGAGCCAATGTGGTACCGTTATTCAAGAAGGGAGGAAGGGATAAACCGGGGAACTACAGGCCAGTCAGTCTAACCTCAGTGGTGGGGAAACTATTGGAAGCAAGTCTGAGGAACAGAATTAATCCACACTTGGAGAGGCAGGGATTAATCAAGGACAGTCAGCATGGATTTGTTAAGGGGATGTCATGTCTGACCAATTTGATTGAATTTTTCGAAGAGGTGACAAGGTGTGTTGATGAGGGCAATGCATTTGACATAGTCTACTTGGACTTCAGCTCATGGGAGACTAATAACGAAGGAAAAAGCCCATGGGATCCAAGGCAATTTGGCAAATTGGATCCAGGATTGGCTGAGTGGCAGGAAGCAGAGGGTGATGGTCAAAGAGTGTTTTTGTGACTGGATGCCTGTCTCCAGTGGGGTTCCACAGGGATCGGTGTTGGGTCCCTTGCTGTTTGTTATATATAAACAATTTAAAATTGAATATAGGAGGGTTGATCAGTAAGTTCGCGGATGACACAAAAATTGATGGGGTGGTAAATAGCGAGGAGGATAGCCTTAGATTACAGGGGGATATATACGGGCTGGTTAGATGGGCTGCTCAGTGGCAAATGGAATTTAATCTGAACAAGTGTGAGGTGATGCGCTTGGGCAGGACAAACAAGGCATGGGAATACATGATGAATGGTAGGACCCTGGGAAGAACTGAGGATCAGACCTTGGTGTGCATGTCCACCGGTCCCTTAAGGTAGCGGAACAGGCAGATAAAGTGGTTAAGAAGGCATATGGAACAATTGCCTTCATTAGCCGAGGCATAGAATTTAAGAGCAGGGAGGTTAAGCTGGAACTGTATAAAACGCTCGTTAGGCCACAGCTAGAGTATTGCATGCAGTTCTGGAATCCGCATTATAGGAAGGATGTAATTGCACTAGAGAGACTGCAGAGGAGATTCACCAGGATGCTGCCTGGACTGGAGAGTTTTAGTTATGAGGAGAGATTGGATTGCCAATGGTTATTTTCCCTGGAGCAGTGGAGATTGAGGGGGGACATGACTGAGGTGTATAAAATCATGAGGGGCATAGATAGGGTAGACAGGAAGGAACTTTTCCCCTTGACGGAGGAATCAATAACCGGGGGCATAGATTTAAGGTAAGGGGCAGGAGGTTTAGAGGGGATGTAAGAAAGAATTTTTTTCACCCAGAGGGTGGTGGGAATCTGGAACTCACTGCCTGAAAGGGTGGTAGAGGCAGAAACCCTCATAACATTTAAGAAGTATTTGGATGTGCACTTGTGATGCCATGGCATACAAGGCTATGGGCCTAGTGCTGGAAAATGGGATTAGAATAGTTACTTGTTTGACCAGTGCAGACTCAATGGGCTGAAGGGCCTCTATGACTCTTTGACCTCTGGTGGGTCTGTCCTGTCGGAGGGACAGGACATGGGATGGTGATGGAGGAGTCTGCGACATTGCCTGTAAGGCATGATTCCGCAAGAATGAGTCTGTCAGGCTGTTGCTTGACCAGTCTGTGGGACCAGCTCTCCCAATTTTGGTACAAGCCACTAGATGTTAGTAAGGAGGACTTTGCAGGGTCAACAGGGCCAGGTTTACTGTTGTTTCCGGTGTCTAGGTCGATGCCAGGCGCTCTGTCCATTTTCATTCCTTTTGATACACTGAGTAGCTTGCTTGGTCAGTACAGAGGCCATTTAAGGGTCAACCATATTGCTGTGCATGTGGAGTAGACCAGACCAGGTAAGGACAGCAAATTTCCTTCCCTAAAGAGCATTAGTGAACCAGATGGGTTTTTACAACAATCAACAATGGTTTCATGGCCACCATTATACTAGGTTTTAATTATATGAATTGAATTTAAATTCCATCAGCTGCCGTGCTGGGATTTGAACCCATTTCGCCAGAGCATTATATTGGACCTCTGGATTACTAGTCTAGTGGCATTATCACTGCACCACCATCTCCCCGTATATGACACCTTCCGTAACCTCAAGAAATCCCAAAGCACTTCAGAACAAATGAAATAGTTCAGAAGTGTAACCACTGATGTAATGTAGGAAATGTAGCAGTCAATTTATTTCAAGTAAATCTGTGTTAGTGATGTTGGTTGAAGGAATATATTGGTGAGGACTCTGGAGAGAACTCCCCTGCTCGTCTTTGAATCATGTCATGGGATCTATTACATCCATCTGAGAGGATAGGTTGTTGATTTAATGCCTCATCAGAAAGACATCGCCTCTGATAATACGAAGTACATTGAGGTGTCAGCCTAGATTATGTGCCAAAGTCTCTAAACTTGTATAAAAGCAAAATACTGTGGATGCTGGAAATCTGAAACAAAAACAGAAAATGCTGGAAAAACTCAGCAGGTCTAGCAGCATCTGCAGAGAGAGAAACAGAGTTAACGTTTCGAGTCCGTAGGACTCTTCCTTTATTTTATTCATTCACGGGATGTGGGCTTCGTTGGCTGGGCCAGCATTTTTGACCATTCTTGTTGCCCTTCAGAAGGCGGTGGTGATCTGCTTTCTTGAACCGCTGCAGTCCATGTGGTGTAGGTAGACCCACAGTGCTGTTAGGAAGGGAGTTCCAGGACTTTGACCCAGCAAAAGTGAAGGAACGGCAATATATTTCCAAGTCAGGATGGTGACTGACTTGGAGGGGAACTTCCAGGTGGTGGTGTTCCCTTTTATCTCCTGCCCTTGTCCTTCTAGATGGTAGTGGTTATGGGTTTGGAAGGTGCTGTCAAAGGAACCTTGGTGAATTCCTGCAGTGCATCATAGATGGTACACAATACTGTTACTGTGCGTCAGTGTGGAGGGAGTGAATGTTTATGGATGTGGTGCCAATCAATTGGACTGCTTTGTCTTGGACGGTGTCCAGCTTCTTCAGTGTTGTAGAAGCTGCAGTCATCCAGGCAAGTGATGAGTATTCCATCACATCCCTGACTTATGCCTTGTAGATGGTGGACAGGCTTTAGGGAGTCAAGAGGTGAGTTACTTGTCTCACGATTCCTAGCCTCGGACCTGCTCTTGTAGCCATAGTATTTATATAGCTAGTCCAGTTCTGTCTCTGGTCAATGGTAACCCCTAGGATGTTGATAGTGGGGGATTCAATGATGGGAATGCCATTGAACATCAAGGGATGATGGTTGGATTCTTGTTGGAGATGGTCATTGCCTGACACTTGTGTGGCACAAATGTTACTTGCCATTTATCAGCCCAAGCCTGGATATTGTCCAGGTCTTGCTGCATTTGGACATGGACTGCTTCAATATCTGAAGAGTCACGAATGGTGCTGAACACTGTGCAATCATCAGCGAACATCCCTACTTCTGACTTTATGATGGAAGGAAGCTCATTGATGAAGCAGCTGAAGGTGGTTGGGCCTAAGACACTACCCTGAGGAACTCCTGCAGTGATGTCCTGGAGCTGAGATGATTGACCTCCAACAACAACAATGATTTCATTTGTGCTAGGTATGACTCCAATCAGCGGAGAGTTTTCCCCCTGATCCCCATTGACTCCAGTTTTGCTAGGGCTCCTTGATGCCACACTCAGTCAAATGCTACCTTGATGTCAAGGGCAGTCACTCTCACCTCACCTCGGGGATTCAGCTCTTTTGTCCATGTTCCATAATCTTGGACAGCTATGTCCAGGCTGTCCCCTCAGCAGCAGACGGCATGCAGTCTGAAGCTGGTCTACCTGTTGTATGAGTACAATAGCCACTTTGGGACATGCAGTTGCCATCATCCTGCCATTTTCCTGTCTCAGGAGAACCATTTTGATGAAACACACATATGCCCTACACAAGAGGCAGCCACTGTTAAAAAGGGAAAGCACAATAATGGAAAGAATTAGATTGACAGGCACAAGTTAGTGATGTTGGTTGAAGGAAAATCTGTGCAGTAAATATGTTGATGGCAGATGCTATTGGGATTTTGAGCTAATTTTATTAGGTTAAATAAAGATGAAAGGGATTGAAAACGGGTTCGGAGCAAGCTTTTCAAGTATGTTTTTACAACAGGGGAAGACCAAGAAACAGCGATGGAGTTGGTGAATCTGAAGATGTCCTGGATGTCAGAGACAGGATAAGAGTTCCAGCAGAAAGAGGCTCTAAATGTTTTAGCCAGTAACCGCTTCTCTGCACCGTAACATGTCTTGTGTTTTCTCTTCCACATCTGTCACCTCCTCCTGCTTCTCCACTTCCTACTCCACTTTTTGAGAACCCCGACGAATGATCTTGGTGTTGAAGCACTCAGCAGGTCATTATGCTCCTGGATTATATTACAGGACCCCCAACCATGCCCCCCTCCCCACACACACACACATACACACACACACACACCCCACCTCCGCAACCCCACCCTCCACCTGCCCCACCACCTCAGAATAATCCAGGAATCAGAAATTCTGCTTCAGACAATATTTTCAATTCTGACTCTAGTGGAAGCATAAACTTTATTATATGTCTGTTCTGTGTCAAAACATAGGAATGTGAGTAGGTATTCAGTCCCTGAAGCCTGCACCACCATTCTGTTAGATCATAGCTAACCTATATCGTAAGTCCATTTGCTTGCATTTGTTTTGTAATTCTTAATTACCTTGTACAACAAAAACCTATCAATCTCAGGCTTGAAATTTTCAATTCATGTTGTATCAAATTTTGTTTCAAAATCACCAAACTTGCACTGAGTCTCTGAATCCAAGGTATTACTGTAAATCATAATGATTGGGAGCAATAGAACCAACACTGGCTCATGAGATACTGTTACTAATGTCAGGAAGATACAATAATTCTCATAATGTTAGTGGAATTTATTGTAAAATAGTGATATCTGTGTCTACGTGTGTGTGTGTGTGAGACTTAAATGGATTAAATGCAGCTAGTCTGACAGTTTTGATGTAAACATGGTAAACATGGGGGAAGTTTAGAATGTAAGATGTAAAAGGACATTTGCATTTTTAAATAAGCCAGGCTAGGTTGTTTTCAAAGGAGGAGTGAAATGTGTCACCTGGACAGGTGAAGTTTAGAAACAGTGGGCTGAATTTTGCCGTCGGCGAGCAGGGGGCGGGGCCTACTCGCCGACTTGCAAAATGACATGGGGTGACATCGGGGGTTCCCCTTGATGTCATCCTGCCCCATTTAAATTTTCAGGAAGGCAGGGGCACAGCCAAATCAGCTGTGCACTCACCGGCCTGTCAATGGCCAATTGAGGCCATTGACAGGATAATTAAAGCAATTAAAGGACCTGCCCGTCCAACCTTAAGGATGGCGGGCAGGCTAGGAGCCCCGGCGGGCAATGGGAAAAACATGAAACCTCAGCCACCGGCGGGATGAGGTTTCATGTAGGGTTTAAAAAACTTTAATAAGGTTTGAGTGAAATTTACTAACTTGTCCCATCTTGTGTGACATTGTCACATGAGGGGGACGTGTTAAGGATTTTTTTTATTTTTCTATTTTTAATGTTTGTACAAGTGTGAGCGATCCCCCTGAGGCAGCACTTAGCCTCAGGGAGATGTGCACTCTTTTGTGCGCATGCGCGAAAGAGCGCACTCTCGCCTTTGGGGAATCAACCCCCCCACCACCCCCGCACAGGAAGTGCATAGTGCTTCCCACTGGGCGTCACGCTAAGCGGGCCTTAATTGGCCCGCCCACTTAAAATGGTGGCAGGGCCCGCTTCTCCAGTGGGGATCGGCTCCCCTCCTGTCGGAGATGGGGTCGGGCCTGCCCACACGGTGGGCAGAAAATTCTGCCCAGTGTGTTTATTTTTCCCAAAGGTTACTGGTAAAACTTACTGCTGTGAGAGATTTTTATTATCAGAGAGATAAAGTCCAAAGACATAGTGAAACAAGGGGAATTTGTATCCAAAGGGGAAAATATTTATAAAGGAACAAAGGCTGAGTATAATGGTAAGATCTAACAAGTGTGAAAAGCCTTCAGCATCTATGCCTCAAGCTGCTGTCTTCAAGGAACGGAAGTTAAGAAAAATCACTTTGAATCCAACTGGTTCAGAGTATTGTGTGCCCCCTTGCCTGGGTCTTTTCAAATTTATGGGCCATAACTTCCAACTAGAGTCAGAAAGTGCTGGCCCGCAGAAATTAGAAGAAATTAATGCATTCTTACCTGGTCTTGAAAATTGCATTGCCACTTCTATTCGCTGGAGCTGCTTGGGGCCTGCATCGAAAGAATCCTCGCAGACCCCAGCAAAGTGTCGATCCAGTCCCCTTATTTTACAGCACTTGCTGCTTGGAGGGGAACTTCCAACTGGTGGTGTTCCCATCTATCTACTGCCCTTGTCCTTCTAGATGATTGTGGCCTAGACTTCACTTCCATGCCAGCTCCCACAACTCTTGACTCCCTTGTAGAACAAAATTCTGTCCAACTCAGCCTTGCATATAGTCCAACCTTTACCGCTGTCTGGGGCAGAAAATTCCAAAGATTAGCAATCTTCTGAGAGAAAAAAATCCTCATAATTTCTGTCTTAAATGGTAGACCGGTTGTTTTAAAACTGTGCCCCTAGTTCTAGATTCCCCTAAGAGGGCAATCCTCTCTGCATCTACCCTGTCAAACCCCCTCCAAATCTTATATGTTTCAATAAAATCACCTCTTATTCTTCTAAACTCCAATGAGTATAGGCTCAACCTGCTCAACCTTTCCTCATTAGACTACATCTTCATCCCAGGAATCAACCTAGTGAACCTTCTCTGAATGATTTCCAATGCAAGAATATCTTGTACAGAGGGCTTCAAATTAAATAGATAGCGGAGGGTTCTGGAAAGGGGATACATTGGCTTACAAAGCAAAAGGATATGGCAACCTTGCAGTGCAGCTATTTAGGTAATGATACCCCGAGTATGACAGGAAGGAACGGAGTGTACAAACCTAAAAGAAAACAGCAAGTCGGGTCAAAGGGGGAAAAATGGTAAAAAGGCAAAATTAATGACCTTTACTAAAATGCATGTAGACTTCGAAACAAAATAAATGAATTAATGGCACAAATAGAGGTTAATGGGTATGATCTTTAGCCATTATGAAGATATGGTTACAAGGAGATCAAAGCTAGGAAATAAATATTCAGGGGTATGTGACTTTTCAAAAGGACAGGCAAGAATGAAAGGGTGGTGGGGTAGCTTTGTTAGTACGAGATGTAATAAATACAATGGCAAGAAAGGATCTTGGATCAGGAGATATAGAATCCATATGGGTGGAGGTAGGAAATTTCAAGGGGAAGAAGACACTGGTGGGAGTAGTCTATAGGCCCCCTGACAGTAGCTATACTGTAGACAGAGAATTAATCAGGAGATAATGAGGGCATGTAAAAAAGGCAGTAGATTAATCATGGCTGTCTTTAATCTTCATGCAGATTTGGAAAATAAAATTGGCAGAGGTAGCCACAAGCAAGAGTTTATAGAATATATTCAGGACAGTTTGCTAGAACAACATGTTGTGAATCCAACTAGGGGTCAGGCTATTTTGGATCTTGTAATGTGTAATGTGTAATGTGTGATGAGGCAGGTTTAATAAATGACCTCAGAGTAAAGGATCCCCTAGGAAACAGTGATCGTAATATGGTGGAATTTAGCATTCAGTTTGAGAGTGAGAAACTTGGGTGAGAAACAACTGTGCTAAGCCTAAATAAGGGTAACTACAATGGAGTGAGGGCAGAATTTGCTGGAGTGGACTGAGAAAGCAGTTTAGCAGAAAAGACAGTTTATGAATGGCAGACGTTTAAGAAAATAGTCCTTGACTCTCAACAAAGGTACATCCCAGTGAGGAAGAAAGGTTTCAAGGAAGGGGATAAACCAACCATAGTTAACCAAGGAAGTTAAAGACAGTATCAAATTGAAAAAAAAAACATATAATGTGGCAAAGATTAGTGGTAAGCCAGAGGTTTGGGGAACTTTTAAAAACCAACAAAAGATGACCAAAAAAATTTAAAGCGGGCAAAAATAAACTTTGAGGGTAAACTAGCAAGTAATATAAAAATGGAGAGTAAGAGCTTCTTTAAATGTGTAAAAAGGAAGAGAGAGGCTAAAGTGAACATAGACCTGCTTAGAGAATAAGGTTGGGGAAATAATAATGGGGAACCAGGAAATGGCAGAGGAGTTAAATAAATACTTTGCTTCAGTCTTCTCAGTAGAAGATACTAATAGCATTCCAAAAATACTAAATAATCAAGGGGCAAAAGTGGGGGAGGAACTAAATACAATAACTATCACTAGAGAAAAAGTACTAGGGAAATTAATGGGCCAAAGGCCGATAAGTCCCCTGGACCTGAATCTGAATTTATTAAAGGAAATAGCTACAGAGATAATGAGTGCACTGGTAGTAATCTTCCAAGAATCCTTGGATTCTGGAAAAGTCCCAGAGGATTGGAGAACAGCCAATGCAACACCCTTATTCAAAAAGGGAGGGAGGCAAAAAACAGGTAACCATAGGCCAGTTAGCTTAACATCTGTCATTGGGGAAGTGTCGGAGTCTATTATAAAGGATGTAATAGCAGAGCATTTAGAAATACATAATCTAATCAAGCAGAGTCAGCATGGATTCATGAAGGGGAAATCATGCCTGACAAGTTTATTAGAATTCTTTGAGGAGGTAACAAGCAGGATGGATAAAGGGGAACAAGTAGATGTAATATATTTGGATTTCGAAAAGGCATTCAATAAGGTACCGCACATAAGGCTACTTAAAAGAAGAGCCCACGTTGTTGGGGGTAGTATATTAGCATGGATAGAGGATTTGCTAACTAACAGAAGACAGAGGCCGGGATTTTCTGGCCCAGTTTAGGCGGGACCTGCTGCGGGCAAGGCGGCACCCCAACCAGAAGTCCATTGACTTGCGGCAGGGCCAGAAAATCCCGCCCAGAGAGTTGGAATGACGGCGGCATTTTCGGAATGGCAACCTGTAACTAGTGGAGTGCCACAGGGGTCAGTGTTGGGGCCCCAGTTATTTACAATATATATTAATGACTTAGATGAGGGAAGTGAATATACTATCACCAAGGTTGCGAATGACACAAAAATAGGCGGGAAGGGAAGTGGTGAGGATGACGTAAGGAGTCAACAGAGGGATATAGGTTATGTGAGTGGGCAAAAACTTGGCAGATGGAATATAATGTGGGAAAATGTGAGGTTATGCACTTTGGCAGGAAGAATAGGGAAGCTGAATATTATTTAAATGGAGAAAGACTGCAGAAAGCTTAAGTACAGAGGGATTTGGGAGCCCTTGTGCATGAATCCCAAAAAGCTAACATACAAGTTCAACAGGTAATAGGAAAGGCAAATGAAATGTTGGCCTTTATTTCAAAGGGAATGGAGTTTAAAAATAAGGAAGTCTTGCTAAAACTATACAAGGCACTAGTTAGACCATACCTAGAATACTGTGAACAATTTTGATCCCCTTATCTAAGGAAACATAAGGTTGGAGGCAGTCCAGGGAAGATTCACTAGGCTGATTCCGGGTATGGAGGGATTTTCTTATTAAGAGAATCTGAGTAGGTTGAACCTGTGCTCATTGGAGTTTAGAAGAATGAGAAATATATAAGATTCTTAGGGGGCTTGACAGGGAAGATGCTGAGTGGTTGTTTCCTTTTGTGGGAGAGTCTAGGACCAGAAAGCATAATCTCAGAGTAAGAGGGCACCCATTTAAAACAGAGATGAGGAGGAATTTCTTCTCTCAGAGAGTAGTCAACCTTTGGAATTCTTTAGCACAGAGGGCTGTAGAGGCTGAGTCATTAAGTATATTCAAGGCTGAGATAGACAGGTCTTTAATCAGTAAGGGGATCAAGAGTCTGGTGACAAGGCAGGAAAGTGGACTTGAAGATTATCAGATCGGCCATGGATTCATTGAATGCAGAGTGGACTCAATGGACCATATGGCTTACTTCTGCTCCTACATCTTATGGTCTTATGGTCTTATCCCTCCTTAAGTTTTGAGACCAAAACTATACACAGATTTGGTCTTACCAACACTGTACATTTGTAGCAAGACTTCCCTACTTTTATATTTCATCCCCCTTGCAATAAACACCTCATTACTTGATATACCTGCATGTTACCTTTTAGTGATTTATATTTGGGAACACCTAGATCCCTCTGTACTGCAGCATTCTGCAGTCTCTTGCCATTAAAATAATATCCTGCTTTTCTATTCTTCCCACCAGAGTGGACAACCTCACTTCACAAATTATACTCCATCTGTCAATTTTTTTGTCCACTCACTTTACCTATCTATATCCCTTTGCAGATTCTTTGCAGCCTCCTCACCTACCTATCTCTATATGATCAGCAAATTTGGCTGCAATACAGTCAGTCCCTTCATCCAGTTCATTGGTATAGATCGTAAATAATTGAGGCCCCAGCACTCATCCCTGTGGCACTCCACTTGTTACCATTTGCCAACTTTATACCTTATTGAACGCCTTTTGGAAATCTAAACAAACTGGAATGAATTTTCCCAGAATTGCACTTAGTGTGGTAGCGGGCAGGTAAAATGGAGTCCTTCCTGCCGATGAAAATGGTGGGTTTTCATGATGTGTCTTCCCGACCTCAAAACATACTGTTTCCATGGCGGGCGGGCTCTCATGCTCCTGCTCACCATCACCCCGCTGTTGCATCACGCCAGCCGCCCTCTTTAAAAGGCAGCCACCTGCAAAGCGCTCATCACCACCAGCTCACCACCGTCGCCTAGGAGACATGGCCTGCAAAGGCAAAAAGACTGCAGCCCCCCACTTCAACGACAGGTCCCTCGAGCGACTGCTCGGTGCCATGGAGGCTGCCAGGATGTGCTCTACCCCCGCTCTGGCCACAGGATGAGTAGCAATGTCACCATCCTGGCTTGAGAGGCGGTGGCAGTAGTGGTCAGCGCCAACACCCTTCAGAAGAGGACAGCCACCCAGTGCCGCAATGGATGAATAATCTCCTCCCATCCACCATGTTAAGTCACTCTTTTCATCACTCCCTACTCACACACTCACAAACCCATCACACATCCACAGGGCCCTCACTCACTGCTATTGCAAAGGGCATCACCATACACTCTTTCACATACACCATCATTGTCCTCATCCCATCCATGGGACCACTCACCACCCACACGGGCCAGGCATACTTATCATCTGGCCCGGCAAGCGTCCTGATACACTCTCCCCATCTCTATCCATGCAGGTCAAACTGGCTCACAGCAGGAGGGAAAGGTTGCAGACAGGTGGAGGGATGCCGGAATTCAAAGTTCTCACAGAATTTGAAAACAGAGCCATCCAGCTGGCCAGCGATGATCGGGACCGGTCCTGTGCTGACAGTGAGGTCGATGCTGCTCTACCAAGTGAGGGTCCAGCAGTACAGCATCCATCAGACAGCCATGCTGCGAGTGATGTGTCCTCTTTCACAGGCCACTGCATTAATTATTTCCCCTTGCTTTCATACGTGCATCTGGGAAGCCACAGATGGAGTCCAGGACCCAGAGCCTCCAAGCAAGCCCTGAAGAGGAATCTGGAGGCACCCTCCCTGAAGTTCTATCACAGTGCTTACCCACATCCTCCACCAGCGCAGAGACATACCCTTTGGTGGGACTTCGCTTTAGAGTAGCCTCGGGATCACAATCTGGTGAGCACATCGCACTTTCTGATCCACAGTGGACGGAGGCAGGGACTTCCCAGGTCCCCGGCACTTGGAGGACTGCTGGAGGCCAAAATGTCGCTGAGTCTGTGGCGAGCCTCTGGACTCAGTCATGGTACAGTATCTGGAGCTGCAAAGGCAAGCTGGGGAACATCGGGAAGGGATGTCCATTGCACTACTCAGGCTGCAAGACACGATAGAGGAATACGTCCATCTTCAGGCTGAGGTGATAGCACCAGCATTACAACGCACCAAGGTCAACACTGGCAGGATGGCGGCTGCAATGGAGACCTTGGTCCAGGCGTCACTCCTGCACTGCTGCGTGGTCTTAACTCCATCGCTGATGCCATAGTTGGCCTCCAACAATGTGTATGTGAGAGGGGTGCTGAGCAGCTCGATCTCACTCCAGCTACCCCTTCTGCGCTCAGAGTCATCCAGGGGCCCTTGGGCACCCATAGGGAGGAGGATCAGTAGGTGCACACTCTGGGGCCAAGCATCCAGGTGACTCAGGGAGGCCCATCCAAATCCCCTCTTCCTGTGACGTCCACAGATCCAGATTCACAGGCAGAGGAGGCTGCCACTACCACACACAGCAGGACCCTAAAAGTAGGCCAAAGCCTTCCAAGTCTCGGTCCTCCAGAGGACGCCCGCCAAGGTCATCACAGAAGGGGCGTCACAGTCAACAGGCTGTTTCCACCTCCACTGTGGATGTCCGGGGAGCACCAAGATGTAGTGGCAGGGTTAGGAGAGTTAAGGAGGATTAGTTGCACAGCCTGGGCATGGGTGTTAATCACCTGGACATACTGTTCACTATTGTCAATAAACTCCTAAGAATGTCACCCTGCCTATGGCTCCTTGTTCTGATGAGCAGTGTTCTTGTCACTGAGATGTGGAACCTTTCTGCACCAGATAAAAGGCAGGTGTCTCAATCCAGGGCCTCTTCCCTGTGCTCTGTGCGGCCTTCAGACCACAGTGATGGTCCAGCCTCACACTCACTGGATACATTACTGATGCTTACACCTAGGCAGTGCTGGTCATTGCTGCCAGAATGTTGTGGGCAGACAGCACAGAGTTCTCTCATACACTCTGTGTGCTCTCAGCACCTTTAAGGTGGGGCTGGCCCCAATCACACCAGCATCTGAGACCAGTGATGCTGTGCACCAATTCCTGAAGGGCTGGGGTGCTGAAGGCAGACACAGCATCAGATGCATCTAAAGTTTCATGGCTGTGTCTCTGAGATGGCCCTGATCATGCAGCGCAGGCGAGGTGCCCTCGGTCAGACAGGAGTCAGACGTTCTCAGAGGCCATGTGAAGAGCTATGGAGTGTCCTCACTGCATGTTGTCATCATTCTCCTGCGATCAAGCAACTATTAGGGCCTCCACTGCAAATCCATGACAGGAGCATTGTCTCAGAGGGTAGTGGCACTTCCATAAGCCAGATTGGAGTCAAACATTCACAACTGCAATGTGAGGATCTACGAGGACACCTTACTACATGTCATCATCATCCTCCACAAATCTGGCAGCTTTGAGGGCCTCCCGAGTGCGCCTGCCTCATCTGGCCAGTGCGAGAGCCTCATCCCCATCGTCATCACTACCAAGGACCCCCTCACCCTCATCCCCATCAGCGTCCTCCTCATTGGAGGAGACATGCAGCTCCTCCATCTCCTCCTCAGCCAGCTCCTCACCCCGTTGCAGGGCCAGGTTTTAAAGGGCACAGCAGACGACGACAATGCGTGACACCCTCTGTGGACTGTATTGTAGGGCTCCACCAGACCGGTCCAGGCACTGGAACCACATCTTCAGCATCCCGGTGGTCTGCTCCACTAAGTTGCGAGCTGCTGCATGAGCCTCATTATAGCATCGCTCTGCTGCAGTCTGAGGCCTCCGCATGGGTGTCATCAGCCACGGCCACTTTGGGTAGCCCTTGTCTCCAAGGAGCCAACCTTGCAGCCTCCGTGGACCCTGGAAGGCTTATGGGATCTGCGAGCGACTCAGGATGTAGGCATCACGCACACTCCCTGGAAACTGTGTGCACACCTGCAGGATGCGTTTCTGGTGGTCACAAACCAGCTGCACGTTCAGTGTGTGGAAGCCCTTGTGGTTGATGAAATCCACCGAATGTAGCAATGGAGATCTGAGCACTACACGAGTGCAGTCAATCGCACCCTGCACCTGTGGGAATCCCGAGATCAGGGCGAATCCAATGGCCTTTACATCCTGGCTATTCCGGTCCCGGGCGAAATGCACAAAGTTGTGTGCCATGGAGAAGTTGGCATCTGTGGCCTCATGGGTGCACTTATGGGTGGCGGATTGTGAAATCCCACAGAGATCACCCGTGGAGCCCTGAAAGGAGCCACTGGTATAGAAATTGAGCACCACGGTCACTTTCACAGCCACTGGCAGTGGATGCCCACCTTGACCCCTTGGCCCCAAGTCCTGAAGTAAGAGGCAGATGGGAGCCACCAGGTCCCTAGACATGCACAGTCATCAGGGCACTGGTTCTCAGTCATCTGCAGGAGGGTCAGCTGGCGTCTATAGACTCTGGGTGTCACTAGGCGCTGACCAGCCATGGCTCGCTGTCGCTCCTGGGCAGCATGTGCGGGAGCCCCTGCTGCCCCTTCTTCATGAGGTGCCGCTCCTACCGTTGCACAGCCAGGGGCCTCAGTCGATCTCTCATCAGTCTGCTGCAGTTTCTATAGGCCATCAGGCATACAGCCAGGTCGCCAGGATCCATGATCCTGACGTGGTCCTCCTGCAGCATGAAAGAGAGAGAGGGACGTGGTTATCATGGCTGTACTCAGCACCTATCCTGGCCCTGTGTGACCGCCCCTTAATGCTTCCCGGAGAGCGCTGGTCACCCCTTGGATGGGCGGAGATGAATGCGTTGCATGGCTGCCCTGTCAACCTGCGACATGGGGGACACTGGTCCAAACTGAGATACTGAGATTGCAAGAAGCTGTGAATGCCTCCAGCAGTGACTGCTACATGGCTAGCATTGGCAGGGAGATTGTACAATGTGTGTAGTCCAACTGCTCCGCGGTCCAATAAAGTGGTGGTGGACTCAAAGTCTGTGCCGAGGTGGGGTTGTGGGGTGATTAAGGTATGGACGCTTGGTGGCCCTTTGGTGCCCCAGCATTGCTTGCATGAGCGGGCAGGCTGGGAGCCTGACCCCAATCATATCACCGTGCCTGCGCCTGATCTGTCTGCAGGTGTCCCTAATGCGTGGCCATTTCCCTCACCTCCCCTGCCCCCCACCTCAATTGCCTGTGCGTGGGATGTAGCGCCAGGGCAGCACTTGACCACCTCCCCCACACCTGTCCCCCCTTCCCCCCAGCAGTCACCTCTGAGGCTGGCCAGCACTTGCCCCCACAGACACCCCCCATCCCTCAGCGGTCGCTTGCGAGACCGGACATCAGTCTCCCCCCAAAACAGTACCCCCGAGGCCTGTAAACAACGGGCGAGCTGTGGAGGACGCTGCTACTCACTCACCTCAGTTCCACCAAAGTAAAGGCTGCCAAGTGCACGTTGCCTGCGTGCTGTTGTGAAACACATCTGTGAGCTTTCCCGCCGACGAGGACGGACAATACGGCAGGGTTCCAAGAGCCTTTTAACTATATGCTAATATATTACAATTAGCTCCCTGCCGACCGATGGCGGGGAACACGGCTCACCGTCAGCGGGCTGAGCGGAAGATCACAACCAGCCGTTGTGAAGTGGGTCCCGCCATATTTTCCACGCACGCCACCTATCACACCCACCGTTAGCGGGCTCAGAAAATTCTACCCGCTATGTTTCCTGGTTCCCTTTTATCCACCTTGCTTGTTCAATACTCAAAGAACTCTAATAAATTTGTCAAATACAATTTTCCTTTCTTAAAAACAAATTTATTCTGCTTCTGCCTCACATATATCACCAAAAAGCTGACTATTCCTCCCCAAAGAAAACATTAAGCACTTTCACATCCAGTCAGTTCTCCTTTTATAATGACTATCCTAGAAGTAACACAGCAGGAGTCAGTTTCTTTTATCATTGGTTAGCTGTAGGCCTGCATGCTAAAACTGATCTGAGCACCAAATTTCTACATTCTTGTTAATAACTACAGAACCAAAAAAAATTACAAGTTCCTCCATGTCAGACATCCAAACTGGCAGTTGTTGTTGTTTCTGGCCTGTAATGTTCAACTTTCTTTGCCAATACTGGGATATTAATGATTGCAATCACCATCTTGTGGCTTCATGTGCAAGCCAGTGCACATTGGCTAGTTTTGAAGCATCTTCAATACTTACAAAACCCTTGAGATGTAAACAAAATAAATATAAATATGGCATGGATAACTGTACCTCCCCCTCCATTCATAAATAAAGACTTGTACTTATGTCACACCTTTCGTGACCTCAGGCCCCAAAGCGCTGTGCAGTTTTTTTATTATTCTTTCATGAGATGTGAGCATCGCTGGCAAGGTCAGCATTTGTTGCCCGTCCCTAATTTCCCTTGAACTGAACGACTTGCTAGGCCATTTCAGAGGGTATTTAAGAATCAATCACATTGCTGTGGGTCTGCAGTCACACACGTAGGCTAGGCCAGACCAGATAAGGATGGCAGATTTCCTTCCCTAAAGGGCATTACTGAACCAGATAGATTTTTATCGACAACTGAAGATAGTTTTATGGTCACTATTACTGAGACTAGCTTTCGATTTCAGATTTTTATTAATTTGAATTCAAATACCACCAGCTTCCATGGTGGGATTTGAAAGGGCATGCCTCAGAGAATTAGCCTGGCCTCTGGATTACTAACCCAGTGACAGTAATGGTAACTCACTGTCTCCCAATAAGTGAATGTGATGTACTTATAAGTACTGTTAAATATAAGCACCCCACGGTTAATGGAAAGTGCTTCTGAAGTATAATTATTCTTGTAATGTAGCAATTCGAGGGAAGACCATGAAATTATTGTCGATCGTTGTAAAAACCCACCTGGTTCACTAATGTCCTTTAGGGAGGGAAATCTGCTGTCCTTACCTGGTCTGGCCTACATGTGACTCCAGACCCACAGCAATGTGGTTGACTCTAAACTGTCGCCTGAAGTGGTGTGACAAGCCACTCAGCTCAAGGGCAGTTAGGGATGGGCAATGCTGCTGGCCTAGCCAGTGATGCCCACATCCCATGAAAGAATAAATTTAAAAAATCACAGCAGCCAATTTGCAAAAATTGTCACTAGTGGTCTCCCCTTCTAAATTGTCTTCTTAGTATCCATTACTTCCCTTTGTAAAACAACCCAGCACCTATGTGAGAAGTATTATATAATTGTAAGTCATATTTTAGACTGCAATCTCAGCTGCAGAATAAACCACTGAAAGTGTTATTTGATGAACTCATCAGTAGAATCTGCACAGTTCAGCTCTTGTGCTCGGCAGTGTTCCAGAAAGTTACACAGCCCAAAGTGATTGTTGAGGGTTAGAGACCTCACCATCAGGTTTCTTTTAAATTTGTTCATGAGATGTGGCATCGCTGGCTGGGCCAGCATTTGTTGCCCATCCCCTAATTGCCCTTGAGAAAGTGGTGGTGAGCTGCCTTAAACATTAACATAAATGTAAGAAATAGGGACAGGAGGAGATCATTTGGCCCCTCGAGCCAGCTCTTCCATTCAATAAGCTCATGGCTGATCTTCTTCTGTTTCGATTTCTATATTGCCGTCTAATTCCGATAACCTTTGATTCCCTTGCCTAACAAGAAACTATTTAAAATAAAAGCAAAATACTGCGGATGCTGAAAATCTGAAACAAAAATGGAAAATGCTGGAAAAACTCAGCAGGCCCAGCAGCATCTATGGAGAAAGAAACAGAGTTAATGTTTTGAGTCTGTATGACCCTTCTTCAAAGCTGAAGAGAAGTGGGAATGTGATGAAACTTATACTGTTCAAGGGGGTTGGGGCAGGTGGAACTGGATAGGGGCCAGCGATAGCTGGGGACAAAAGAGGGATTGACAAAGATGTCATGAGCTAAAAGACAAAGGGAGTGTTGATCGTAGTGGTTAGGGCTAAAAAAAAAGGTGCTGATAGTGGCATAAAGGTAAGAAAGCAGAATGTGATGATAGTAGAACAAGGGTAGCATTGTGTGAAAGAACAACATGGAATGAGTAACAGATGGCCCTGTGGGGGATGGGATGGGGGGGAGTGGGCGGTGTTGGGAAAATAGGGATAGAAAATGGGATAGAAGGGGGGATAAAACCATGGATTCACGAATAAAAATAAAAATAAAAATTGATTAAAAAATAAAAATGAATGTAGGAAAAGGGGGATTAAAAAAAGGGGGTGGGGATGGAGGAGAAAGTTCATGGTCTGCAGTTGTTGAAATCAATATTAAGTCCGGAAGGCTGTAAAGTGCCTAATCGGAAGATGAGGTGCTGTTCCTCCAGTTTGTGTTGGGCTTCACTGGAACAATGCAGCAGGCCAAGGACGGACATGTGAGCATGAGAGCAGGATGGTGTGTTGAAATGGCAAGCAACAGGGAGGTTTGGGTCATTCTTGCAGACAGATCGAAGGTGTTCCGCAAGTGTTCCAATGCAGAGGAGACCGGATTGGAAGCAGCAAATACATTAGACTAAATTGAAGGAGGTGCAAGTAAAGTGCTGCTTTACCTGAAAGGAGTATTTGGGCCCTTGAATGGTGAGGAGGGAGGAGGTAAAGGGGCAGGTGTTGCGCCTGCTACGGTTGCATGGGAAGGTGCTGTGGGAGGGGGATGAGGTGTAGGGGATGATGGAGGAGTGGACCAGGGTGTCCGGCAGGGAACGGTCCCTATGGATTGCAGGTAGAGAGGGTGAGGGGAAGATGTGTTTGGTGGTGACATCATGCTGGAGTTGGCGGAAATGGCGGAGATGGTCCTTTGAATGCGGAGGCTTGTGGGGTGAAAAGTGAGGACAAGGGGGACCCTATCATGGTTCTGAGAGGGAGAGGAAGGTGTGAGGGCACAGACATGGGAGATGGATAGGACACGGTTGAGGGCCCTGTCAACCACAGTGGGTGGGAAACTTCGTTTAAGGAAGACATGTCAGAAGTGTTGTTTTGGAAAGTGGCATCATCAGAATAGTTGCAACAGAGGCGAAGGAACTGAGAGAATGGGATGGAGTCCTTACAGGAAGCGGGGTGTGGGGAGCTATAGTCGAGGCAGCTGAGGGAGTCAGTGGGCTTGTAATGAATATTGGTGGACAGTCTATCACCAGAAATGGAGACAGAGAGGTCAAGGAAGAGAAGAGAAATGTAGGAGATGAACCATGTGAAGGTGATGGAGGGGTGGAAATTGATAAATTTTTCCAGGTCCAGACAAGAGCATGAAGCGGACTGAAACAATCAATGTACCGAAAAAAGAGTTGTGTGAGGGTGTCTGAGTAGGACTGGAACAAGGAATGTTCCACTTACCCCATAAAAAGACAGGCATAACTGGAACCCATGCGGGTACCCAAAGCCACACTTTTATTTGGAGGAAGTGAGACAAGTTTAAGGAGAAATTGTTCAGTAAGAGAACAAGTTCAGTCAGATGGGGAGAGTAGTGGTGGATGAGGATTTTTCAGGCTTCTGTTCAAGGAAGAAGTGGAGAGCCCTCAGACTATTCTGGCCGGGGATGGAGGTGTCGAGAGATTGGACATCCATGGTGAAGAGAAGGCAGGTAGGGTCAGGGAACTGGAAATTGTTGATATGACATAGAGCATCAGGGAAATCGTGGATGTGGTGGGAAGAGACTGGACAAGGGGAGAGAAAATGGAGTCAAGATAGGAAGAAATGGGTTCCGTGAGGCAGGAACAGGCTGACATGATTGGTCTGCCGGGACAGTCCTGTTTCTGGATTTTGTGAAAGAGATAGGAGTGGGATGTCCAGGATTGGAAGACTATGAGGTTGGAGGCTGTGGAGGGAAGATCTCCAGAGGAGATGAGGTCAGTGACAGTTCTGGATCTACCTACCTCTACCTTAAAAATATTCAACGGCTCCACCTCCACCACCTTCTGAGGCAGATGGTTCCAAAGTCACACAATCCTCTGGGAGAAAAAATTTCTCTTCATCTCTGTCCTAAAAGTGCGACCCCTAATGTTAAAACAGTGCCCCCTAGGGCCACAACAGGAAAAATCCTTTCAATATCCACCTCACCAAGGCCTTTCAGCATCCTGTAGACTTCAATCAAATCACCCCTCACTCTTCTAAACTCCAATGGAAACAAACACAGTCTGCCCAACCTTTTCTCATAAGGCAACCCACTCATGCCAGGTATCAGTCCAGTAAATCTCCTTTGGAGTGCCTCCATTGCATACTTTCCTACCTATCTTTCTGTCATCTGCAAATTTAGCTACCATGTCTTCGCTCCCATCATCTAAGTCATTGATGTACATCATAAAAATTTGAGGCCCCAGTACAGACCCCTGTGGGACTCCACTCGTCACCTCCTGCCAATCCAAAAAAGGCCCATTTATGCAGACTTTCTGCCAGCCAGTCCATCTTCCCTCCATGCTAATATTTTACCCCTACACCATGCGCTTTTATTTTCCATAATAACCTTTGATGTGGCACCTAAATTCCTTTCGGGAATCCAAATACATACGTTTACAGGCTCCCCTTTACACACTGCGTATGTTACTCCTTCAAAACTCCAATAAATAGGTTAAACATGATTTTCCTTTCGCAAAACCATGCTGATTCTTCTCGATTGCCTTGAGCTCATCTAAGTGCCCAGCTATAAACTCCTTAATCATCGATTCTAACAACTTCCCCACGACAGACATCAAGCTAACTGGCCTATAATTTCCTTTTTTCTGTCCTCCTCCCTTCTTGAATAGAGGGGTTATATTTGCTACTTTTCAATCTGATGGAACCTTTCCAGAATCTAGCAAATTTTGGAAAATTAACACCAGCACATTGACTGCCTCATTAACCACTTTTAAGACCATGCGATGTAATCCATCGGGACCCAGAGATTTGCCAGCCTGCAGCTCCATCAATTTATTCAGTACCGTTTCTTTAGTGATTTCAATTTCACTAAACTCCTTTCTCCCATTCACCCCTTGAATTGCAGCTATTCCTGGAATGATTTTTGTATCCTCTACATTGAACCCACAAGCAAAATATTTGTTCATTTCTTCAGCCATTTCCTTATTATCGACTATTAACTCCCCACTGTCACTCTAGAGGACCAACACTCACTTTACTTATTCTTTTCCTTCTTAACTACCTGTAGAAACTCATGCTGTCCATTTTTACATTTCTAGCTAGCTTCCTCTCATACTCTAATTTCTTTCTCCTGATTAACCTTTTCGTCATCCTCTGCCATTCTTTATATTCTGTCCAATTACTTGGCCTGCTACTCATCTTTGCGGAGTTGTTTGCTTTTTCCTTAAGTTTGATGCTTTCAAAACATTTTTAGTTAACCATGGATGGTGGGTCCTCCCCTTAGAATTTTTCTTTATAATAGAAATGTACTTATTCTGAAAACTCTGAAACATACCCTTAAATGTCTGCCACTGCTTCTCTATTGATCTATCCTCTAGCCTAATTCATTTCAGCTGGCTCAGCTTTCATCTCCACATAGTTGCCCTTATTTAAATTTAAGATACTAGTCTTAGACCCACTCTTCTCCCTTTCAAACTGGATGTAAAATTCAATTATTTTGTGGCCACTGCTACCTAGGGGTGCCTTTACTCTGAGGTCATTAATTAATCCTGTCACGTTACACAATATCAAGTCTAATATAAACTGCTCTCTGGTTGGTTCCGGAACATGCTGCTCTAAGAAACTATCTCAAAAGCATTCTAAGAACTCCTCATCCAGGTTACTACTGTCAATCTGATTTTTCCAGTTTATGTGTAGATTAAAATCACCCATGACCATTGTCGTCCCTTTATCACAAGCACTCAATATTTTCTCTTGAAAACTTTGTCCTACATTGTGGTTACTGTTAAGAGGCCTGTAGACCACTCCTGCTAATGATTTATTTCCTCTGCTATTCCTTATCTCCACCCAAACCAATCCTACATCCTGATCTCCTGAACCAAGGACATCTCTAACTACTGCACCAATGCCCTCTTTGATTAACAGTGTTACCCCTCCACCTTTAACTAGCTTCCTATTCTTCCTGAATGTCGTGTACTCCTCAATATTAAGGACCCAATGTTTGTCGTCCTACAGCCATATCTCCATAATTGCTATCAGATCATATTTATTTACTTCAAAGTGTGCCATTAATTCATTTACTTTGTTAAGAATGCTATGCACATTCAAATAGAGAACCTTCAGTTTCAACTTTTTGTTACCTTTGTAACATCTAGTCTTGACTGTTGATGTAATCTTAGTTTTTTTTCTCTCTGTCTCTTTCTGCCATTTTTTGACCTTCATTTCTCATATTACTTTTTTGCTCTCCTGTCTTGACTCTACCCCTTGAATTGCTACCTCTACCCAAGCTTGATCCCTCACCTCTCATGTTTATGTTGTGAAGAGGACATGAGGAGGTTGTAGATGGATATAGATAAGTTGACCAAGTGGGCAAAGACCTGGCAAATGTCTTTTAATGTGGGAAAATGTGAAGTTGTTCACTTTGGCAGGAAGAACAATAAAGCAGAGTATTACTTAAATGGAGAACATATGGAGAGCATAATTCTGAGGTGCAGAGGGATCTCGGCATTCTAGTACATGATTCACAAAAAGTTAGTATGCAGGTACAGCAAGTAATTAAGAAGGCTAATAGAATGCTATCTCTTATTATGAGAAGGATTGAATATAAAAGTAAGGATGTTATGCTTCAGTTATGCAAGGCATTTGAGAGACTGCACCTCAAATATTGTGTTCTGGTTTCTGGTCTCCTTATTTAAGGAAGGATGTAAATGCATTGGTGGCGGTTCAAAGGAAGTTTACTAGATTGATACCTGGAATGAATGGCTTGTGTTATGGGGAAAGGTTGGACAGACTGGACTTGTTTCCACTGGAGTTTAGAAGATTGAAAGGTGATTTGATTGAAGTATACAAGATCCTGAACGGCCTTGACAAGGTGGACATGGAAAGGATGTTTCCTCTTGTGGGTGAGTCCAGAACTAAGGCTCACTGTTTTAAAATTAGGGGTTGCCCTTTTAGGACAGGGATGAGGAGAATTTTTCTCTCAGAGGGTTGTGCAACTTGAAATTTTCTGCCTCAGAAGGTGTTGGAGGCGGGGCCATTGAATATTTTTAAGCAGAGATAGGTGGATTCTTGTTAGGCAAGGGAATCAAAGGATATCGGGGTTAGATGGGAATATGGAAATCAAAACACAAGAAGATCAGCCATGCTCTTATTGAATGGCAGAGCAGGCTCGAGGGGCCAAATGGTCTACTCCTGTTCCTATTTCTTATGTTTTTATGTTCTAAAGTACTCTCTTCCAGAACCACTGCAGTCCATGTGGTGTAGGCTCACCCACAATGCTGTTAGGCAGGGAGTTTCAGGGTTTTGTCCTAGTGACAGCGAAGGAATAGCGATATATTTCCAAGTCAGGATGGTGAGTGGATTTGAGGGGAACTTCCAGGTGGTGGTGTTACCATGTGTCTGCTGCCCTTGTCCTCCTAGATGGTAGAAGTTATGGGTTTGGAAGGTGCTGTCTAAGGAGGATTAGTGAATTCCTGCAGTGCCTCTTGTAGAAGGTACACACTGCTGCCACTGTGCAACGGTGGTGGAAGGAGTGAAGGTTTGTGGATGAGGTGCCAATCAAGTGAGCTGCTTTATCCTGGATGATGTCAACCTTCCTAAGTGTTGTTGGAATCTATCCTTACTTATTCCAAAATAATTATAAAAAGTAATGATATTTTTTGGTCATTTGCTTAGACTAACTGAATTGTGTTTTTTAAAGAAATAGAACAAGTCCCATTTGTTTGCCTCTGTCCGGATGTTGAGACTTCAAAGGGTTAATCTGGCCTTTCTGCAAAAGAAAAAATCATTTAGCATCTCTGAGCTGCACAGCCCTTTCCTTCAAATCACTCAGAAAAATTGAGAAGTAGCGATTTAAAATCAGACTCAAACTGTGCATAAAATCCTCTTCTAATCAGTCCGTTCATTTACTTTTATTTTTCTGCCCATTAGTTCATCAGGTACATGAGAAGACCCACTGCCTTCCCTATAATCAGAATCAAGGCAGGACACTTAGCAGCAGCAGAGTTTCACCAAGTGTCGCTGGCCATTTTCCAGTCCTGAGCTGCGGCTGGGAGGCTGGTGATTACTAAACTCCTTAACCATGGCTCGCATTCCCATTATTGTGAGAAACCTTCCACTCTAGTCAACTCTCGAAATCTGCAACAAACATTGAGAATTGATCTTATCAAAGCGTAATGGAATTCTTATTATGTTGCTGCAGAATGTGCCTGTCGCAGTTATGAGACTCCCCAACGGCTCACCAAGTTCATTCAGTCATTGGCTGTGCCAAACATCTCAAAAAAAGTCTTGTTTTAGTATGTTCTGAGGTAACTGAAGTAACAGCAGGACTGCTGCCATTATCCTCATTAGCCCTAGGAAAACTGACGAGGACCCCAATTTGATTCTCATTGTTATCCAGTGACCCTTGTACAGCTAAATAGTATACCAACTCTTGTGGCCTAAATCTAGGAATAAATGTGGCCGAAATGGATAAGGTAACAGGAGCCGATCTGGACCCATGAAACTGTTTCCCAGCAAGGTGTGAGCCTCTTCAAGAGATATATTGAAAGAAGTTGTTGAAGAGAATGAATAAAAAGTCACAAGGCCATTACATTGCCACTGCCTAGCTTCACAATATCTTGGTTAAAAAAAGGATGCGATTAGGGTTGCCAACTGTGATTAAATTTATTCGTGGAGGTTTCATCACATGACCTACCCCCACTAGTCAGCCCCCACATCCATCCTTGTGATGCACTGCCTTACTACACCAATTGGAAAGCTAAATGATACATTACCCATTTGGATGATACTTGACTGTCAGCCTGACTGCATGTATTCTACCATTTTCAATGATTCTGCCTGGTAAAGAGAAAAGTTCAAAGTAAATTACGAGAAAAAAAATTAATATCCCAATGATTTTTCTCCAGGGTTGCACACAGCAGTGTCCTGGAGATTGATCTTCAGTTCCTAGAGACTCCAGGCCAATCCTGAAGGGTTGGCAACCCGAGATGACAGTCTTGAAGTCAAGCCAGATCTCACTTAGTATTTGCTCTGCCATTGAGAGTCCAGAGATCCTTAAACCTAAGCATTTGTTTTTCCGGCTGATTTAATTACAAAACCCAGCACCCTCTGGGTGAAAAAATTCTTCCTCACATCCCCTCTAACCCTCCTGCCCCTTACCTTAAATCTACACCTCCTGGTTATTGATCCCTCCACCAAGGGGAAAAGTTCTTTCCTGTCTACTCTATCTATGCCCCTCATAAGTTTATACACCTCAATCATGTCCCCCCTCAATCTCCTCTGCTGCAAGGAAAATAACTCCAATCTATCCAATCTCTCCTCATAACTAAAACTCTCCAGTCCAGGCAACATCCTGGTAAATCTCCTCTGCATTCTCTCCAGTGCAATCACATCCTTCCTATAATGCGGATTCCAGAACTGCACACAATACTGTAGCTGTTATATTGTATGGTGCTGCTATGCACGTGCATCAATGTACGTATTATGGGGGCCTAAATTCAACGTGATACAACAGGCGTAAAACAGGCACAACAGTAATCGGCCTAGCTGGGCTGAGATCTGCATGGGCATTCAGGTCACTGCAAAATAGTTAGAGGGTCTATCTTAGTCAGCCCTGGCAGTCACCTGGAAAGAACACAGGCCCCATTTCAGACCCCAGCTCCTAAATTCATTTAGACTCATTGCAGCTTGTAATCCACAAACTATAACTCATATTTCCAGGCTTTGAGCTGCTGAAACAATGGTCCTTAAGTAGAATGTTGGGCCCCACTAGAAATTCATATTTTTGTGCAATCAGTAGGGGCAGAAGGGCTTGTCTTGGCCCACTGAACAACTGTGGCCTTCCCTCACTTCCCCAGCAGCTACCCGCCCCCCCAACACCCACCGCCACCAATTCCCGATTGCCAACACCCTCCCCCCCACCGCCGCTTCCTGGGCTATCTCACGGAGCTGGCTGAAATTGATTATGCCCTTGTTGATGTCTTCAGCTCCACTGAATTATGAGGATGAAGCCCAAGGGTGAATTTAATTCAGTTCTCAAGCCTCTCCATCTGATACACTATCACTGTGTTTTGCTCAGGGTGACCAACTCTTGTGAAATAAAACAAGGGACACTTCAACCGTGGGACCACGGTGAGATGCAGGCGGTGGGGGGTGGTTTGCTGATCACCATGAGAGGGGTTGCTGATGACAGTGAGAGCGGTGGGGGGGTGGGTGGGGAGGGAGGTGGGTGTTTGGTAAGTTTGAGAGTGTGGGGGAGGGGGGTTTTCAACATGAGAGGGGGGTGGGGAGGTGTACCTTGAGATCTTAATAGCAGGGGATGGGGGATTAACTTGCACCAATAATCAACTTGGTTGTAATCAACTTGAACTTACAACTTGTTGAGGCACAGATCTCTGCTGGCTGACTCACTCACTTGCGGTTCTGCTCCAATCACTCAGGCTGTCCTAGAAATAAGGGACAGAAGGCGTGCCTTGAGGGACAAGGGACAAACAGTCGAAATAGGGGTCAATCCCTTAAAATACAGGACAGTCGGTCACCTTGGCTTTGCTGGAATTGCACCCAGTTTGGGACTCTAAGAGATTTAGGCCCATGGTATTTACCATACTCAATAGTATTGCCCATCACCTGCCTCTTTACTTCCCCTCTCCTCACCGTCCAAGGGTCCAAACAATCCTTTCAAGTGAAGCAGCATTTCACTTGCACCTCCCTCAGTTTAGTCTAAAGCATTCGCTGCTCCCAATGAGGTTTCCTCTACATTGGAGAGACCAAACGCAGACTGGATGACCGCTTTACAGAATACCTTTGGTCTGTCCGCAAGCATGACCCAGACCTCCCTGTCACTTGCCATTTCAACACACCACCCTGCTCTCATGCCCACATGTCCGTCCTTGGCTTGCTGCAATGTTCCAGTGAAGCTTAACGCAACTGGAGGAACAGCACCTCACCTTCCAACTAGGCACTTTGCAGCCTTCCGGACTGAATATTGAGTTCAACAATTTTAGATCATGAACTCTTTCCTCCATCCCCACCTCCTTTCCGATTCCCCTTTTTTCCAACTATTTATATAGATTTTTCTTTTCCCATCTGTTTCCATTATTTTTAAATGTATTTTCATCCATTGTTTTATCTCTACCTTTTAGCCTATTTCAATCCCTTCCCCCCACCCCACCCCCACTAGGGCTATCTGTACCTTTATTATCACATTCCTTAGATAATATCACCAGCTTCAACACCTCTTTGTCCTTTTGTCTATGACATCTTTTGGTTGTCTCCACCTATCACTGGCCCTCTATCCAGCTCTACCTGTCCCAGCCCCCCTTAAACCAGCTTATATTTCATCTCTTTTCTATTTTTCTTTAGTTCTGTTGAAGAGTCATATGGACTCGAAACGTTAACTGTGTTCCTCTCTGCAGATGCTGTCAGACCTGCTGAGTTTTTCCAGGTATTTTTATTTTTGTTTTGTATTTCCAGCATCCACAGTTTTTTGCTTTTATCTTAGTATTGCCCTGTTATTATGAGCCTTCCAGCTCCTGTAAACATCTCTCATGTCATTGCTTATATGATATACAGGGATATATTAATTTATTTTATATGGCATTAGTGTCAAAATACAATACAACACAACTTATTGGCATGACTCATTTTGTCCTTTAGTTTTGGAATTCTTATTAGAGCACCATCTAGTGGAGTCACAGCTGAATTGGTGCAGGTTAATGTGGTCATCGAACATTACAATTTCAATTAATGTGGCAGTTAGTATTGAAACAGAAAATGCTGGCATTTTGACATTATAATTGTCATGGGAGATGTTTGCATTGAAATTTTCAATATGGTTGCCCGCAAAAGATTTTTAATAAATTACAGATTAGCGGATTTTCTATAGCAATGTTCAAGACAGTCAAGTGATAAGCTGTTCAATAGGCACAGCCATGTATAGTATATAATACACCACAGTGCACAACTCCTTCTAAAGAAGGGTCCAGGTCAATGAGAGGTTAGTTGCTGTCTGCACAATTTTACATAACTGAAGAACCAAGAAGCATTTTGGGAGGAGTGGATGGAGAGGTTAGGAGTAGCCCATTTTCCATGGGAACTATTTGGCCTCCCAGGATGTTTCTCTAGGGGACATTGGGCCCAGCATCATGCCATCCCCATTACCACCACACCCTCCCCTGGGCCAGCCAGTAACAGCAGATGGTTCCAAGGTATTCAGCAGAGGGACACTGCAAATTGGCCTGCACCCCTTTAATGATCTACTTCTGCAGATACTGACCCCTTGACCCTGAGAACTTCAGCTGGGTTGGTGACATGACAAGGACAATCCCAGCACAATTTGCAAGGTCATATATGTCCATGGGTTTTCCAGGCTGTTGTGTAATATTAACACTGAGCATCAAAGGCTTTGAGAAAGAAAGGATATTTTCTACAGTGACACATAGGTAGTACTACAAATGCTACAAATACTATCTGACCTGGGTCTTGCAATATCGGTAAGTTGCGGAATATAGCTAGCAAAGGCCCAATGATACTCATATAGGACACGCTGGAAATAAAAACCCTACAATACTATGCTACTGATAAGAATAGAGAAATCCAATGGTGCTGGGTTAATTGGAATGGAGAGAGAGGAAATGGCCTCTGCCATTTGTACAAGAGGCAAATGGAACACAATAAAGCTCAGAGAAAACTTGAGTGTAATGAATTACATTTGCCAGTTGCTGCCTGAGCTGCCGCTGAAAGAATTGATGCTTGCTTTAAGTGTCCATCACAGTTAATGGTGCAATATCCTTCCCCTATTATGCCAAAAGTCCCTACGAGAATTTTATATGTATTAGAAGCTGAACTCTAATCAATATGTTGATACAAGAGGTGTTTGTTTCAATTAGTTTTATTGATTAATCTGATTATTTGAAATGAATGCAGCCAAACAATCATGATATAAAACCAGTGTTACAGCAATTACCTTTACTAAGCCTTAGTGAAGGCTAGAAATAATGGGGCACCAATATTTAACAGGACCTATGCTATTAGGATGGCCTTATTAATGTTGACCCAGGGAACCTAATAGTGATAAAGCTTTTAATAGGGAATGTTACTGATTGGACTGAAAGAGATATAGTCAGCATGCGGATTGTCAATAATACTGTATGTTTACTACCTGTTAGATGAAAGAAAATATTGTGTAATTATCATTGTTGTGGCCATTCTTCATTAGAATCTAAGAATCTCATATGTTACACCAATAGTGGAGCCCTGCGCATTGTGGATTCACATTTCATTTCCCTGCGTCTCCACTATCTATTGCCATTTCTATCACATTTCTATAAGTCAGTTCAGGCTCCCAGAATAAAGGGCTTGGCAGCACATCATCTTTGTGGACATGTATCAGCGCAGTGCAAAGGTCATCCTTTACAGCAATGCAAAATGGGAGCATGTAAGAATGAATTAAGTAAATCTGCTGATTTTTTTCTTCACTCTGAGCAGTTTGAAATTTATTTTTGTTGGAATTTGGAGAAAATTAGAAAACGAATGAAACACAATGCAGAAAGCAAGTGTTTCCTGTGCAGCAATCAATTGTTTTCTGTAGCGAATCAAATGAGATATGCATCTGTTGTTTTAGTTGGAAATTCCTTTTATACCGTGCATCATTCCTTTCCTTGCCTTGATGGCTTACAATGTGTCATTATCTGGGGCTTTTTGTTTCTCTTCCAGCCTCTATTCATTTGTTCCTCAAAAAAATTCTCAGAATGTTTTGAGGAAAACAAAATATGAAGCAAATGAGAAGGAAGAAGCAATGAAACTTGCTGCTGGATAGGAATGGGGCGAGCGGGCATTTAACATGGGCTGAGTTACTTATTGACACCAGTAGCTCCCTGTACAGCAGTACTTTAATGATAACAGGTTTCTGCAGGGACAAGACCCCCAGTGTGGATACTCAGTCCTGATTACTATGAAAATCAGAGTACTGCCATGTCAGTTGGAACCTAATGTAATTTTATTATGTAGAACATAGACATCCTATTCTTCAGCAAGCCCACAAGGGAAGCTCTGGAGAGATTGATTCTCCACTCAACAGGCTGCCAAACTTAAAGGGGTCATGACCTGCACCAACTCAGATTAGCTGCAGATAGTGTGACTGGTCATTTGGGCTGTGAGCTTATTGTATATCCTTAGAGCTATGGTGAGAGCTGTGCACATAGAGTTGGGACAATCTGCCAAAAAGAGTGGCAATGAGAATTTGGTGACAGTGGGAATGTGGCGCACAGAAAGAAGGAGATGATGAATAATTTAAACCAAGGTACAACAGAGAGGTAGAGAGAAAACAGGGCAATACAGGCCAGTTAGTCTGATATCAGTTGTCAAAAATATGCTGGAGGCTATCATTAAAGATGTCTTAACAATGTCTTAACAAATTAGAAAATTATGATATTATCAGGAAAAATCAACATGGTTTTACAAAAGGAAAACCGTGTTTGTCAAATTCATTTTTGAGGATGTAATTATTAGAGAAGATAATGGGGAGGTAGTGATGTAATATATTTGGATTTCCAAAAGGCATTTGATAATGTTCACACAAAAGGCTAATAATATACAACATAAAGATGCATGGAATTGAGGACACTGTATTAGTATGGATAGAGGATTGATTAATAGACAGGAAGCAGAGAGGTTTTTTTTTATTCATTCACGGGATGTGGGCTTCGCTGGCTGGGCCAGCATTTATTGCCCATTCCTAGTTGCCCTTGAGAAGGTGATGGTGGGCTACCTTCTTGAACTGCTGCAGTCCACGTGGTCTAGTTACACCCACAGCGCTGTTAGGAAGGGAGTTCCAGGATTTTGACCCAGCAACAGTAAAGGAATGGCGAAACAAAAACAGAATTACCTGGAAAAACTCAGCAGGTCTGGCAGCATCGGCGGAGAAGAAAAGAGTTGACGTTTCGAGTCCTCATGACCCTTCAACAGAACTTGAGTTCAAGTCCAAGAAAGAGTTGAAATATAAGCTGGTTTAAGGTGTGTGGGGAGGGCGGAGAGAGAGAGAGAGAGAGAGAAGTGGAGGGGGGGTGTGGTTGTAGGGACAAACTAGCAGTGATAGAAGCAGATCATCAAAAGATGTCAACAACAATACAATAAAAGAACACATAGGTGTTAAAGTTGGTGATATTATCTAAACGAATGTGCTAATTAAGAATGGATGGTAGGGCACTCAAGGTATAGCTCTAGTGGGGGTGGGGAGAGCATAAAAGATTTTAAAATATTTAAAAATAATGGAAATAGGTGGGAAAAGAAAAATCTATATAATTTATTGGAAAAAAAAGGAAGGGGGAAACAGAAAGGGGGTGGGGATGGGGGAGGGAGCTCACGACCTAAAGTTGTTGAATTCAATATTCAGTCCGGAAGGCTGTAAAGTGCCTAGTCGGAAGATGAGGTGCTGTTCCTCCAGTTTGCGTTGGGCTTCACTGGAACAATGCAGCAAGCCAAGGACAGACATGTGGGCAAGAGAGCAGGGTGGAGTGTTAAAATGGCAAGTGACAGGGAGGTTTGGGAATGGCGATATATTTCCAAGTCAGGATGGTGAGTGACTTGGAGGTGAACTTCCAGGTGGTAGTGTTCCAATGTGTCTGCTGCCCTTGTCCTTCTAGATGGTGGTGGCCGTGTGTTTGGAAGATGCTGTCTCAGGAGCCTTGGTGAATTCCTGCAGTGCATCTTGTAGATGGTACTCACTACTGCTGCTATGCGTCAGTGGTGGAGGGAGTGAATGTTTGTGGATGTGGTGCCAATCAAGCAGGCTGCTTTGTCCTGGTCAAGCTTATTGAATGTTGTGGGAGCTACACTCATCCAGGCAAGTGGGGAGTATTCCATCACACTCTTGACTTGTGCCTTGTAGATGGTTGGACAGGTTTGGGAGTCAGGTGGTGAGTTACTCGTCACACGATTTCTAGCCTCTAAACTGTTCTTGTAGCCACAGTATTTATATGGCTGGTCCCGTTCAGTTTCTGGTCAATGGTAAGCCCCCCCAGAAAGTTGATAGTGGGGGACACAGTGATGGTAATGCCGTTGAACCTCAAGGGGTGATGGTTGGATTCTCTGTTGTTGGAGATGATCATTGCCTGATACTTTTGTGGCGCAAATGCTACTTGCCACTTGTCAGTCCCGAAGCCTGGATATTGTCCAGGTCTTGTTGCATTTGGGCATGGACTGTTTCAGTGTCTGAGGAGTCACAAATGGTGCTGAACATTGTGTAATCATCAGCAAACATCCCCACTTCTGACCTTATGATGGAAGGCAGGTCATTGATGAGGCAGATGAAGATGGGTGGGCTGAGGATACTACCTTGAGGAAGTCCTGCAGTGATGTCCTGGAGCTGAGATGACTGACCTCCAACCACCACAACCATCTTCCTTTGTGCTAGGTATGACTCCAGCCAGCACAGAGATTTCCCCCTGATTCCCATTGACTCTAGTTTTGCTAGGGCTCCATGATGCCACACTTGGTCAAATGCGGCCTTGATGTCAAGGGCAGTCTTGGGAGTTCAGCTCTTTTGTCCATGTTTGAACCAAGGCTGTAATGAGGTCAGGAGCTGAGTGGCCCTGGTGGAACCCAAACTGGGTGCCAGTGAGCAGGTTATTGCTAAACAAGTGCCGCTTGATAGCAATGTTGACGGGCCATGAGGTTACAGATTGTGTTCGAGTACAATTCAATTGCCCACAGCACCTCATGGATGCCTGGTCTTGAGTTGCTAGATCTGTTCAAAATCTATCCCATTTAGCACGGTAGTAATGCCACACAACATAATGGATGATATCTTCAATGCGAAGGCGGGACTTCGTCTCCACAATGACTGTGCGATGGTCACTGCTACCGATACTGTCATGGACAGATGCATGTGTGACAGGCAGGTTGGTGAGAATGAGGCCAAGTATGTTTTTCCTTCTTGTTGGTTCCCTCACCATCTGCCACAACCCCAGTCTAGCAGCTATGTCATTTAGGACTCAGCAAGCTCAGCCAATAGTGGTGCTACCAAGCTACTATTGGTGATGGACATTGAAGTCCCTCGCCCAGAGTACATTCTGCATTCATGCCACCCTCAGTGCTTCCTCCAAGTGGTGTTCAACATGGAGGAGCACTGATTCATCAGCTGAGGGAGGGCTGTGAGTGGTAATCAGCAGGAGGTTTCCTTGCCCATGTTTGACCTGATGCCATGAACTTCATGAGGTCCAAAGCCGATGTCAAGGACTCCCAGGGCAACTCCCTCCTGACTGTATACCACTGTGCCGCCACCTCTGCTGGGTCTGTTCTGCTGGTGGGATAGGACATACCCATGGATAGTGATGGTGGAATCTGAGACATTACCTGTAAGATATGATTCCATGAAGATGACTATGTCAGGCTGTTGCTTGACTAGTCTGTGAGGCAGCTACCCAATGTTGGCACTGGCTCCCAGCTGTTAGAAAGGAGGGCTTTGCACGGGCAGCAGGGCTGAGATTGCCGTTGTGACTTTGTAGCAGTTTGATACAATTGAATGGCTTGCTAGACCATTTCAGAGAACATTTAAGAGTCAACCACATTGCTGTAGGCCAGACCAGGTAAGGCCAATAGATTTCTTTCCCTAAAGGACATTAGTGAACCAGATGGGTTTTTATAACAATTGACAATGGTTTCATGATCATCATTAGACTATTAATTCCAGATTTTTATTGAATTCAAATTCCACCATCTGCCACGCCATGATTCAAATCCTGGTCCCCAGAGCATTACCCTGGGTCTCTGGATTATTAGTCCAGCAACAATACCACTGTGCTATCGCCTTCCCTTGAGCATGGCAATTTCAAATAAGCAGCTGTACCTAGTGGAGTGCTGCAAGGATCAATATTGTGGCATCAGCTATGTACAATCTATATTAATACTTAGACAAAGAAACCGAGATTAATGTATCTAAATTTGCTGACAATACAAGGCTAGATGGGAATGTAAGCTGTGAGGAGGACACAAAGAGGCTGCAAAAAGATATAGACAGATTAAGAGATTGGGAAACAAGGTGCCAGATGGAGTATAATGTGGGGAAGTATGAGGTTATTCACTTTGGTAGTGGGAACAGAAAAGCAGAATATTTTTTAAATGGCATGAAACTTCTAAATGTTGATGTTCAGAGACACCTGGCTGCACATGCACAAGGAAACCAAAGTTAACATGCAGGTACAGAAGGCAATTAAGAAAGCAAATGGGTGTTGGCCTTTATTGCAAAGGGATTGGAGTGAAAGAATAAAGAAGTCTTTCTAAAACTGTACAAGGTTTTGATGAGGCCACAGCTGGAATACAGTGTGCAGTTTTGCTTCCATATTTAATGAAGGAAGGAAATACTTGCATCGAAGGCGGTCAAGTGTAGGTTCAATACTGGAATGAGAGGTTGTCCTAAGATGAGAAGAAAAGTAAATTGGGTCTATATTCTCTGAAGTTGAGAATGAGAGGTGATCTCTTGAATCATACGAGATTCTGAAGGGGCTTGTCAGGGGAGACACAGGGGGGTTATTTTCCCTGACTGGGGAATATGGCATAAGGGGGCGCAGCCTCACGATAAAGCGCCAATCATTTAGGAATGAGATGAGAAACTTCTTCACTCAAAGCATTTGGAATTCTTTACCCAGAGGGTTGCAGATGCTCTACTGTTGAATATGTTTAAGTCTGAGATGGATAGATTTTTGATATCTCAAGATTCAAGGTATACGGGGACTGGGCAGAAAAGTGGAGTTGAGGCAGAAGATCAGCCATGATCCGACTGAATGGTGGAGCAGCCCCAAGGGGCTGTATGGTCTATTCCTGCTCCTACTTCCTATGTTCGTGGTTAGACCTCAGGGAATAAAATTAAAATTATTGAAACAAAGGATATCAACATTTAAAGGATCCGAATTGTATTAAATAAAAATCTGGTATTCATATATAATAAATAAAAGTTAAGGGGATGCTGAAATAAAGAAGTTAATAAATTAAAAACAAGAATAATTAGTTACTAATTAACACAAAATTAAGTTAAATCCATCCAGTAAATACAATCTAGATCTCAAGTGATTCTATAATGTCTAGAATTAAATCACCACTAAAAAATAAATCAAAGGTGCAAATGACAGCAGGTGCTGGGTGTCGGGTCTGTGCTATCATACAGTCATAATGAGACAGAAGTAAGTCATTCAGCCCATTGAGTCCATGGGAATTTGTGGACAATGAGACCGTCTCAGATTGCCACATCTGCAGGAAATGTCTCTGCCTTGAGACACCCTGGCAGTCTTTGAGTTGGAATGAGAATTAGAGCCACTCCAGTGCACAAGGGAGGGAGAGCAATTCCTGCATAGTTTTTTTTCCAGAGTAGTCACATCTCAGAGGAAATCAGGAAGCAGAGAGTTTGACTGTCAGTCAACATGGTAAGGTGAACTGAGGGGATATAAAGGAGGAGTTCAGCAGAAAGTAGTCCCATCCCAAAGGTACCATATATTTAATACCTGTGTGGATAAGGAGAAAGACTATGGTTAGGTCAGCCATGTCCTAACCTAGGCACCACGCATTAAAAGGCTGTACATAAGAACATAGGAAATAGGAGCTGGAGCAGGCCATTAGACCCCTCAAGCCTAGTCCTTCATTCAACTTGATCATGAATCAATGTTTCTCTGGGGAGCAGGTGTTTTATTACTCTAATAGATAACTGGGCTCTTAGCCAAGCATACATAATGAGGCATGGCTGAGAGCCCAGATATCTATTAAGTTTGTTGAAGGTGCTTCTTCCCAGAGGAAACATTGTTTGATTGACAGCTCAGGCCCTCTGATCTCTGCTGTCAAATTCATCATGTTTGTTTACATAAGTTAAGTGGTTCGAAGGGTTTGTGGTTTTTGAGACTTTAAAGGGCTTAGATGATTCATACTTTTATTAGCTTGCAGAGAAGATATAGTTTTCAAACATACATGGAAGTTATGATTGGATTATTTTTTCTTCAAAGTTTTTTAATAGATACTCTATAAGTATAGGGTTCATTAGTTCTAGAAATTGTACAGTGGGTCACTGGGCATGGGATTGATGTGATGGGCATGAGGGGACATGGAGATGTGTGGAAGGGCAGAGCTTGGCATCAGGCATAAAATTGCACGAGAAGATGTCGAGCGAGCGTCCCGACGCCATCCCACACGCGCAATCTTCAGGTTGCCAGGTGCGCGCAGGTGTCAGTGCCACGCCTGCCATCAATTAAGGGGCCACTTAAGGCCATTAAAAACATAACTGAATCCAATTTTACATTGCCCATGTGATTTCACGCTCATCGCATGGTCAAAACGAGCAGGCGGGCAGCCCACATTTTGCAAGATCTCATCCAAGGGAGGGATAAAAAGGGCCAGCAGCATTGCCATTGTGAGTAGTGAGGAGCTTAGGAGATAGTTTGCTGCAGGTTGCTTATTTGAACTTGACAGCTTCATCTCTTTTCTTAGCTTTACTCTTAGCATTTCGAGGCTTCATTCCAGGACTCACTGGTGTCTCCAAGGCCCCCGGAGGGTTTTGACTGTGTGGACCTATCCAGGTATCAGACAGCCTTCTGTAACCCTGTTAATGAGGACTGTGGTCTCCATTAGTGGTACCTCCTCAGAAGAGGAAGAGAGGAGAAGAAGGGAGAGGAGGTCGGGTGTCCCAATGCAGCTTCCAGGGGATCGACCTGTGGGAGGAGAGGTGCAGGCTCAAAGGGTACAGGGTCAGCAGGTAGTCCAAGGTGGAAGGGGCAGCAGAAGATGCCACCATCCTGCTGCCAGGATTTACAGGTGGCAATGCAACTATCTCAATATGTCCAAGGTGTATGGCCAAAGGAGGCTCCACTTCTTCAGAGAGACAGTGACCTCCATTTGTCAGATGATTGAGCCTGAGATTACCAATTGTGTGGGTGGAATCCTCATGCCAGTGGCTCTGAAGGTCACAGTGGCCCTCAACTTCTATGCTTCCAGCTCTTTCCAGGGGTCAGTGGAGGATCTGTGTGGTGTGTCCCAATCAGCTGCCCACAATTGCATCAAGCTGGTGACAGAGGCTCTGTTCAGGTGGGTAATGACATTGATTCATTTCTGTGTAGATGAGGCCAGCCAGGCTGAGTGAGCCAAAGAGTTTACAGCAATTGCTGGGTTCCCCTGCATTCAGTGTGCCATCGACTGCACACATGTGGCCATCAAGGCGCCAGAGGATCAGCCAGCTGCCTTCATCAACAGGAAGAGATTCCAGTCAATGAGCATCCAGATAGTGTGAGACACAGGATGAAGATTCTACAAGTCTGCGCACGGTATCCTGGCACATCCCATGACGCTCATATCATCAGACACTCCCAGGTGCCGAGGCTATTCAGTGCTCCAGCCCGACTGGATGGATAGCTGCTGGGTGACCAGGGCTATCCATTGAAAAGGTGGCTTATGACGCCTCTCCCAAGAACAGAAGCAGAGCAGTGTTATAATAGGAGTCATATCTCCATAAGGGCGGTGCTAGAGAGGACCATAGGTCTTCAGCAGTTGCAGTTCCGATGCCTGGACCATTCACGGGGGGAGCACTACAATACCCCCAAAGTAGGTGGCACTGATAGTGGTTGCATGTTGCGCTCTCCACAATCTGGCACTGGCAAAGGGGGACCCACTGGGGGAAGAGGACGTTGACGCAGCTGCAGAGGCCACAGATGATGAATCCAGCAGTGAGTCAGAAAAGGAGCACGGTGGGGAGAACGCTGAGGGCGTGGACGCAGACCTCTGAATCCTTCAGGGAGGCAGGGACACCAGAGATGCCTTAACCAAACGCTCCTTCAGCTAGGCTGCCAAAGATCTGCTTCCTCATGCCAGGGCTGCCACCTCCATCCCAGGATATCTGAAATGACCCTTTCATTTGAACCTAAAGTCACTCAGTGCCTGTGCAGTAAAGTTTAGAGTCATTCACGTCCATCATTATATATTGATGTACCCTGCACCAAAAAAATAAGGTGAAGTATACTCAGGCCATTACAACAAAAACAAAACTTATCTCATTTTGACAATCTAAAAAAATTTACGTAACCTTCTCTGGTCTTCATTCCCAGACCAGAAAACATACACAAAACATTAAACAACAGAAGGTCACCCCTGACCAGTCCCACTTGTGCTCATAGTGCCTTAAACTTTTTTTTACAAGTGCTGCATCTTGTTTCTCCCTCTACCATCACCCCCCACCCCCACCCCCCTCTTCACCCTCCCCCCCCCAACCCCCACCACCCACCCAAACTCACTAGCAGCGGCATTGGAGACAGCCTGCTGGCTCTGGTGTCTTGTTGGCCTTGGCAGTTGTCCTCTGGCCAGTGAAGCCTGTGCTGGCCCCACCTGGGCATCTCCCCAGTCATCGCAGCCTTATTAGATGCCACGGTCACTGGCAGAGGCGCAGAGGAGCTGCTGCCATCATCCAGAACGCCCTGAGAGGAGCCCACAGAGACAACAAGCCACTAGTCTCCCAACGTGAGGTCACTCTGGACCTCCCTGCTTGCCATTGATGAACAGGAACCTAGCTGGGATACTGGGTGCCTCATCCATCTCCCACACTGACAGTAACCACCTGAGGTCAGTGCCTGTGTGAGGGCTTGCAGGTCCGAGCATAACCCCAGGAACCCCTGATTCTGTCCCTGGACCTGTCTCTCCCTGAGAGTCACCACTCTCTCCATGGAGGAGGCAGGACGCTCGGCCATGAGGGTCAACGCAGTGCTCATGCTCTGTATGGATTCCTCCAAAACAGAGACCATGACATGTAAACCCCTCACGGATTTCCACCAGATCCTCCTGCATATCCCACTGGACATCCAGCATCTGCTGCCTAATGGACAACTCCAAAGGCTCATCATCTGCCTTCGACTCAGCACCATCCTGGTCTCCAGCAGTTCTCCAACTGCTGGCACCTGGCAAAATTCTGCCTCCGCCTGCTCCTCAAGTGAATGTGAAGTGCCCTTACTGCCATGCTCTGACATTCTAGATGAAGATCTAAAACCCACCAGGGTGCTGGTATCTGCACTGGTGCCTGGATCAGAGAGACGGTGTGCCACAGGTGCATATGAAGCCTGGCGGTCCTCTGGCATCAGGTGTGGCTCTTCAGGGTCCTGTGAAAGAGTGCCTGCTGGCAAATCTAAGGGAGAAGAACAACATGTTATTAGTTTAAGTCAGCACACAGTCACTGCTCTTGCCAGGCACCCTGGTGAGACAGTGGAGATCTGCATCATGGTGTCATCGCCTTTCAATGATTAATGGGGAACTCAGTTTTGAGGCTCTGTTTGCACCATCTGAAACTCTCACCTCTGTGCACTGCACATTTATCTTTGTTTGACACCCTAGCCTCTCCGCGGCTGGTTGACCGAGGTGCGTGGTGGCTCTCCAGCTCCAAGATGTCCTGCTCAATTCTGGATAGGATTAGGAGGTTTTGGGGGCTCTACAACCTTTCACTGTCCTTATGGGTCATCTTCTCCTGGAAGGACAGAGGAGCATTGACTAGCCCACTCTCTACCTGCAGCGCCATTGTAGCCTGGCCAACCCCACCTGAGGAACACCTTGCAGGGCACATTCAAGTCATGGCCCTCGAGGCACAAGGCACTCAGTCCAAGCAGCCAGGGCTCACCCCCTTGGCCAGCTCTGGTGCCATTGACATTTGGCACTCAAACAGGTGCACAGGTGCTAACTGTGCCATTTTCAAACCAGCTGCCAGGTCGCCTTTGGACTCGGCAGCCAACAGGTCCCCACTCACTCCCAGCCTTTCCCAACATTTGGGAAGACACATTTCATGCTGAGTGGGCCTTAATTGGCCAGCTAGCGTGAAATCACGGTCGGGGGCTGATTGGCCAGCTAGCGTGAAATCACGGTCGGGGGCCGATTGGCCAGCTAGCGTGAAATCACGGTCGGGGGCCGATTGTCCAGCTAGCGTGAAATCACGGTCGGGGGCCGATTGGCCAGCTAGTGTGAAATCACGGTTGGGGGCCGATTGGCCAGCTAGTGTGAAATCACACTCGGGGGCCGATTGCGGGCAGCAGTCCTTTTCCCAACTGGCTGCGGGCCTGCCACGGGTAAATTTCAGGCCTTTGTTTAGATTTAAGACCCTAGTTTTAGATTGAACTACATCGCTTAATGTAGAATCCTATCATATTATAGGCCGAGTATCCTTAACCATGCATCCAAAAACCAAACACATCCAAAAAATGAATTTTTTTTGCACGGGAAGTCTGTGACCCAAGCTGACATGAACCTCGCTGACCAGTCCTGACCTTTAGCACAGGAAGTCCAGTTGTTTGCATTACCTCGGCCCTAGCTGCTGTGAGAGTTTTTGCTTCTGACCCAAACCTTATCATGGCAACTTAGTTCAAGGAAGAAAATGCTGCCTTTCAGGCAAATAACAATATCTGATCCGAATGGAATCAGCAAGTCTTTGGAATTACAGGTATGAGTTCCAAGTTTGGTCTGTTGACGGCTCCTTGCTTCACAAACTGTTTAACAAAGCACTGAGGGGCACAAAACTCTCTCTAACTCCTCATTACTAGCTTGGTTTCCAGAAGTCACTACTTACTCATCCTAACTATACCCAATACGATAGGCATATCACATCTGAAAACCAAAAATATCCAAATACCAAAACGCAATGGGCCCCAGGGGTTTCGGGTAAAGGATACTCTTCCCTAGAGGCTCCTTTACAATGAGATTATTAACTAGCCCTTTCTCATTGCACAATACTAGGGCTGGGATTTTCCATGCCCGCTAGGGTCAGACGTGTTCAGTGGTGTGAGTGGACAATATGGCTTGATTGGCTTCACAATGATGTGAAACCAGTTTGTCACCGTCCACTCACCCACTGATGATGGGCAATATTCCCCGCCATCGGGCTTCAGGAATCTCATTGTAATAAATCTGCATATCATTATTAGACCTGCCCCCCCCCACCGCAATTGTTTGCACCCTCCCCCCTCCGCCTCCCACTGGATTGTCCGCCCACATTAGCATGCTTTCTTGCTGACATGTTTCACAACAGCATATAAAAGGCATGCACTAGGTAGGCTGCACTTTGAGGGGAACTCAGAAGTGAATGCACAGTAACATGGCGGAGCACTCGCCAGGGTCACCTGTTGGACTTCAACCTTGAGTCACATTGGAGGGGAGAGGGGGAGAAGGGGTGGAGGAGGGTAGTGAAGGTCAGGGGCAAGGGCAGCCCTGCAGTTGAACGTAGCACACAAGCATTTGGGGTGGGGGGTAGAGTGGGCAAGTGACGCAGCCACGCATTAGGGACACCTTATATAAAGTGATCATTCCTCTGCAACTGAGACACTTCAGGTGCAGCCATTGATATGATTGGAGTCGGGCTTCTAGCTCACCCACTCGAAGTGTCACCAAGTGTCCCAGAGGTTTTCACCCCTCGGGCACAGACTGCAAAGAAATGAGCTTTTAAGTGGACTGCAGACCAGTTGGACGACTGGGCATGTTGTACAATCCCCTTGCTAAAGCTGGGCATGGAGCAATGACTCGTGGAGGTGCTGACAGCCCCTTGTAATGTCAGCATCCTGGTTTGGACCAGTCTCCCTGATGGTTCAAGCTAACAGGGCAGCCTTGCAGCACGGGATAGGAGAATGCCTGTGCCTGAGCTGAGAGCACAGCATGCAGTCCAATGGGCAAAGCTGCTGCCAATGGTTGGGCAGAGTGGGGCGGAGGTGGATGGGGTTTCGGGCAGCCATGCAGTGCACTAAACCCTGGCCAGCACTCTCTGCAATGCGTTAATTGGCCTTCACACTTAAGCAGGATAGGTTCTTAATACACCCATGCTAACCACATGCCTCTCTCTTTCATCCAACAGGTGGAGTACATCAGCATCATGGAGCCTGGTGAACTAGCTGTATACCTGATGGCTTACAAAGAGTGAAGATGACGGAGGAGAGAGCGACTGAGGTGCCTGACTGCACAGAGGGAGGAGCAACAACCTCAGGAAGAAGGGGAGGCAGCGGCTGTGGCTCCCACACAAGCTGCCAAAGAGCCACAGCGAGCCATCACTGGTCAGCACTTAGCAACACCCAGGGTCTATAAACGCCGCCTTTCATTCCTGCAGATGACCAAAACCTAGTGTCGCCGAAGATTGCACATGTCTAGGGAACTGGTCGGTCACATCTGCCATCTGCTGCAGGATTTGGTGCCACGTGGACATGGAGGGTATCCACTATGAGTGGCCGTGAAAGTGACAGCGACGTTCAATTTCTATGCCAGGGGCTCCTTTCAGGACTCCACAGGTGACCTCTGTGGGATATCACAAGCCTCCGTCCACAAATGCATCCATGAGGTCACAGATGCCATCTTCCTGAGGGCACACCACTTTGTGCATTTTACCCGGGACTAGGACAGCCAGAATGCAAGAGCGATTGGATTTGCCCAGATCTCAGGGGCAAAATTTTTATCTTGGTGGGTGGGCGCACACCTGACCCGCTCAAACGTAAAATGATGCGCGTTGACGTTGGGCAAGCACCCCGACATCAATATGCAGTCGTACAATATTTCAGTCGGCAGACGTGCTAGCATTGGCAGCACACCCGCCGATAATTAAAAGGCCATTAACAAAGTAATTAAAAGAATTTTTTCACAGCCTGTCCAACCTTACGTTTGACGGGCAGGCGAAAAGGCCAAGCGGCCTTTGCACTTTTTAGGAAACCTCATCCACGGGCAGGATGAGGTTTCCTAAAGCAAATAAAAATGTTTAAATTTAATTAGTAACATGTCACTGCTCATGTGACAGAGTCACATGAGGGGACATGTTTCATAACATTTTTAGTTTCTTTATTTTTTTTTAAACACTTCATCTCCCTGAGGCAGCTCCGTGCCTCAGGGAGAGTATCAAGCACACATGCACGAAGTTCGTGCTCGCCCTCCTCCCCCGCCCGCACAGGCAGGGTTGAGCGCTGTCGGTTGCATTTCATGCTGGGCGGGCCTTAATTGACCCGCCAGCATGAAATCGCCTTCCGGGCTCGATCACGGGCTAGATGAGGAGGAGATGGAGGAGCTGGATGTGTCCTCCAATGAAGAAGACGTTGATGGGGATGAGGGTGAGGAGGTCCTCGAAGGTGACGATGATGGCGACAAGGCCCTCGCACTGGCCAGACAAAGCAATCTCAGGAGCCCCTCATAGCTGCTAGATTTGTGGAAGATAATGATGACATGCGCTGAGGAGACACCATATGATCCTTATATTGCACCTGTGAACGTTTGACTCCAGTCTGGCTTATGGCAGTGCACATACCCTCTGTGATAAGGCTCCTGTCATAGAGATGCAGTGGAGGCCTTAGTAGTCGCTTTATTTCAGGAGGATGGTGACGACATGCATTGAGCACACTCCACTGATCTTCACATAGCCTCTGAACATGTCTGACTCCTACTGGGCAGAGGGCAGCTTGCTTACGGTCTGTGGTCAGGATCATATCATAGAGACGCAGCCATGAAACTTTAGAAGTACCTGATCTTTTATCCGCCTTCAGCACCTGACCCCTTCAGGAGCTGGGGCCACAGCATCACTGGTCACAGATGCTGAAGAGATGGGGACGAGCCCCATCTTAATGGTGCTGAGAGCACACAGATTGAATGACGGAACTCTGTGAACGCTTGCCAACTACGTTCTGGCAGCAATGACGAGCATCGTCAAGGTGCAGGCATCAGTAATGTGTCCAAGGAGTGTTCAGCCGGGCCATCACTTTGGCCTGAAGGCTGCACAAAGCACAGGGAAGAGGCCCTGGACTAAAACACCGGCCTTTATCTTGTGCAGAAAGGTTCCATATCTGAGTGACAAGAACATTGCTCATCAGAACAAGGAGCCATAGGCATGGAGATATTCTTTGGGAGTTTATTGACAGCAGTGAACATTATGTACAAGTGATGAACACCCATGCCCAGGCTGTGCAGCTACATCTTCTTAGCCTTCCTAACCCTGCAACTACATCTTGCTGCTCCCTGGACATCCACAGTGGAGGTAGAGGCAGCCTGCTGACTGCTATGCCCTATCTGTGATGACCTTGGCGGGCGTCCTCTGGAGGGCCAAGACCTGGAGGGCCCCAGCCTGCTTTCAGAGTCCTGCTGTGTGGCAGTGGCACCCTCCTCAGCCTGTATAGCTGGAGCTGCTAAGGTCACAGGAAGAGGGGATGTGGATGGGCCGGACACCTCTGGAGTCATTTGGATGAATGGACCAGTGGGGGCCACCTGCTGATCCTCCTCCCTATGGGTGCCCAAGGGCCCCAGGCTGACTCCTTGAGGAGAAGGGGTAGCTGGAGTGAGATTGAGCTGTCCCACTCCCTACTTGCATGTACATTGTTAGAGGCCAACTATGGCATCAGCGATGGAGTTGAGCCTGCGCAGCAGTACAGGAGAAATGTCCTGAAGGTCTCCACAGCGGCCGCCATCCTACCAATGTTGACCTCAGTGCATTTCAGTACCGGCGCTATCACCCCAGCCTGAAGATGGATGGACTCCTCAATCGTGCCTTGCAATCTGAGGAGTGCAGCGAACACCCCCTCCTGATGTTCCCGAGCTTGCCTTTGCAGCTCCAGCAACTGAGACATGACCAAGTCCAGAGGCTCATCACCTGACTCAGACTCAGCAACGTTCCGGCCTCCAGCAATCCTCCGAGTGCCAGGGACCTGGGAGGTCTCTGTCTCCACCTGCTGTGGATCGGACAGTGAGATGTGCTCACCAGATTGTGATCCCGAGGTTATTCTAAAGTTAGGTCCCACCGAGGACCTGTCACTGTGCTGGTGGAGGGTGTGGGTGAGCGCTGTGATGGGACTTCAGGGAGGTGCCTCCAGATTCCTCTTCAGCAGTTTCTTCTGGCTTGACTGGAGGTCCTGGGTCATGGACTCTGTCAACTGTTTCCCAGGTGTGTCTGCAAAAGCAGGGGGAGATAATTAGTGCATGGCAGTGGCCTGTGAAACAGGACACATCACTCACAGAATGGTTGTCTGATGGATGTTGCACTGCTGGACCCTCACTTGGTGGAGCACCACTGACTTCACTATCAGCACAGGACCAGTCCCAATCCTCACCGGCCAGCTGGATGACTCTGTTTTCAAAGTTCGTGAACACCTTGATGTCAGACATTCCTCCACCAGTCTGTGCCCTCTCCCTCTTGTTGTGTGCCAGCTTGTCCTGCATAATAGAGATGGGGAGAGTGTATCAGGATGCCTGCCAGGCCAGATGATAAGTATTGCTGGCCTGCATGGGTGGTGAGTGGCCCCATAGACAAGATGAGGACAGTGAAGGTGTGTGTGAGAGAATGGATGGTGATGTCCCTTGAACCGGCAGTGAGTTAGGGCCCTGTGGATGTGTGATGGGTTTGTGAGTGTGTGAGTTGAGAGTGATGAAAAGAGTGACTTACCCTGATGGAATGGACGAGATTATTCATCCTCTTGTGGCACTGGGTGGCTGTCCTCTTTTGAAGGACATTGTCACTGACCACCACTGCCACTGCTCCCAAGCCTGGTTGGTCACGTCACTTCCCCTCCTGCCACTGTAGTGGGAGTAGAGGACATAGCGGTCGGCCTCCATGGCATTCAAAAGGCATTCCAGTGACATGTCGCTAAACCTGGGGGCTGCAATCTGTTTGCCTTTCCTGGACATCTTTCCTGCAGCAGTCATGGGCTGGAAGCACTGAGATGAGTGTGCGCGGCAGGCCCTTAAATATGGCACTCAGCGCGATGAAGCAGCAAGGTGATGGCGTGGCGGGTGTACGCCAGCCTGCCCATCATGGAAACGACGTGTTTCCTGAGAATGCATAAGTAATGCAGCAGGTTTGGGATGATACAACGTGAAAACCCGCCATCGCGGCCGGCAGGTATCGTTTTACCCACCCACTACCGCACTTAGCGCAAATCAGGGACGATTCCGCCCTAGATGTCAAATCCCCAACAAACTCTAAAAAACCATTTTGTATACATTCCAGGAATTCATCCTCCACAGCATTAGAGATAATTAGGTTTACCCAGTCTGTATGTAGATTGAAGTCCCCCATGATTACTGTGTTACCTTTGTTACATACACCTCTGATTTCTGGATTTATATCGTGCCCTATGTTACCACTACTGTTTGCTGGCCTTTTAAACAACTCCTATAAGATTTGCTGCCCCGTGTTGTTTCTTAGCTCCACCCAAACAGATTCTACATCTTGATCTCCTGATCTAAGATCCTGTCTCACTAACTTACAGATCTCATCCTTTATTAACAGCTCTACCCCAACTCCTTTTCCATTTTGCCTATCCTTCCTAGCTGCCGAATACCCTTGAACATTCAATTGCCAGCCTTGGTCACCCTGCAGCCATGTTTCTGTAATGGCAATTAGATCCTACCCTTACTTCTATTTGTACAATCAGTTCATCTACCTGCAAGCATTCAGATACAATGCCTTTAGTTTTGTCTTATTAACGTTCTTCCATATTTTGACCCTATTTGATGTTTGCCTTTGTTTCCGCTACCTTCCAATTTTCTTACTACTTTTCTCCCTACCATTACAAGTTTTGTTTTTCTCCTATTTGAATTCCCACTTAGGTTCTGATCCCCTACCTTTTTTATACAAAGGGGGAAGAAGCTGAATAGAAATGCACTGGTTATAGGGATTCAGTAATTATGGGAGAGAGAGAGCTACAACAGAGAGTTCTGAGGGTTGTGTTGCTGACCTGATGTCAAGTTGAGGGATATCTCCATGTGGCTGGAAAAAAAATTTGGGGAGGAAGGGGGCAGATCCAGTTGCTGCAGCCCATGCCAGGACCAAAGACATAGGGAAGGAAATTGTTGAGGTTCTGCCGGGGAAGTGTCAAGGGTTAGGAGTTAAATTATAAAGTCCGTTCATCGTGGGCAGATTACCTGAGCCATTTGCTAATTGGTATGGGGGCAAACAAATCAGGAAGGTGAACATGTGGCTGAAGGAGGTCAGGTTCCATTTCTTGGGACAACGGCATCAGTACTGGAGCAGAAAGGAACCATTGGGAAAGTTTGCACCTGAACTGGAATGGAGCAAAGGTTCTTAAGGATTAATTTGTGAGCGAATAGGGTTTTAGTAAATTATGGGCATTGGGGATGGGGATGGGCTCAGTCAGAAACAATAATGATAGTTTAAAGATAATAAACAGGATAAGAGCAGAATTCAGGTTACAAACAGATATAGATGCTCCAGGTGAAGGGTATACTAAAATAATTGAAGAGTGACAAATAAGAAACATGTAAAATTAAGCAGAAAGGGTTGGAAGACAAGTTAGGGTCTTTTTCTGAAATAAGAGTTTTATGTACTAATATGTGGAGTATAAGAAATAAATTGAGTGAAATTGTGTGAATTAATTGACAGCTTAGAGGGTAGGAAATTATGACCATTACAGTGACATGCATGCTAGCTGATCATGATTAGGAGTCAATATTCCAGGTTATAAGACCTTTAGAGAGAATAGCGAAACTGGAAGAGTAGGAGGGGTAGCTTTGTTGATTAAAATATTGTTGTACCATTAGTGAGAGAGAATATATTTAAGGGAAAACAATCAGTGGAGATTCTATAGCTAGTATTGAGGAGCAAAAGAGAACTTAAATCTGTAATGAAAGTTCTCTACACACTTGCTGATAGCTGCAGTGAAGTGGCAGAATGGATTAATTCAGAGGTTAGACAGGATTGTAGAAAAGTCTGAGATGTTTTCTTGGGACATTTAATCTTCATATTGATTGAGAAAAGCAGAGTAGCTCAAGCTCCATATGTAGTTTCTTGAGAGCATTCAAGATAGTTTTCTGGACCACTATGCTTTAGACGAACAAGAGGACAGAGATAACAGAATAGAGAGCTATATATCAGAGTTTGCCAGTGACATAAAGATTTGTGGTATAATAAATGGTGTAGATGTGAACATTAAGTTACAAAAAGACATTGATAGATTAAATGAGTGGGTCACACTGTGGCAGGTAGATTTAAATGCAGTTGAGTTGAGCTCATCCATTTTAGACCAACTAAAGAAATGGATAGGTCTGAGTATTATTTAAATGGTGAAAAGCTACAAAGAGATTTAGGAGTCCAAGTGCACAAATCACTAAAATATGGTAGTCGACCACAAAAAATAGTGGAATAAAAAGCTAATGGCCTTTATAACTAGAGGGCTAGAATAAAAATGGGAGCAAATTTTGCTACAGCTACATTAAGTCTGACTTAGACCACATCTAGAGTACTGAGTACTGTTCTAGATGCTGTATTGGTGTTGGTTACAGAACATGCCTACTGAGCAAGTCTTCTTTATGTTAACATGCTAGCCTTTGTTAACAACTTGTAACCAAATATATATATACAGTAAAGAATACAGGCAAGGAGCTTTTTCCATGTCTAAGTCTTAACACATGTCTAACCAACACCATACCGACCTTAGGTCTAGGTCATGTGCTTCTTACATCATGATGTAGGCGATACTGTACTCAGATCCACATTAACCCTGTATATATCAGATCTTTATACTACATCTCCCCCCAAATCTTTATACCATGGATATAGAGTTATATTAGTTTACTTCAAGTCTTACTTTGTTATAAGTCTTAGGCATTTAGCTGATGGTCACAACTTTAATGCTATTTCAACATTATTGCTATTATAGTATTAGCTTTAACAACATTCTCACTACCCCATCTCCCCACTTCAAGTTTCTGAAGTTAAAATTTCAGGCAGTCTGGAGACCTTAACCCTTCCACATCTCATTTGCCGTTCTGTCGGAAGAGTGGCTGGTTCTGTTGGTCCTGGTTCTTGTTGTTGGCTTGGAGGTTGGACTGATATTTGCATATCCTTTCATTCTTTTCTTCCACTGCTTTATGTTGACCCGTGCCTGGTTGGTTTGACTGTTGCATTGATCCACGGTTGCTTTTATTCTTGACCGTTTCTTGCAGGGTGGACAAACATGGTATTCATCTCCTTGATGCTGCTTTTTCCGTCTTCTTTCTCCATCTGAGTCATCTCGAATTCCTCTGAGGCTGAGGAGGAGCAAGAAGAACGTTCAGTGGTATGCGCACCTCAGCTTTTTGTTTTCAGTGGTAAGAGACTGGTACCAGGTTCTAGCATCCCTTGTGGCTGTGGCATGCTGGCTGGAAGTTTCAGTGTGTGCTCAGTGGTTGATGCATTGACCAGCTGTACCATCATCATAGTTGGAGGTAGAGGCTTCTCAGGCTGCTCATCATTCTCTGATACCACTTCCACTGGAGGCGTCATGGTACTCTTGTGGGCGGTAGGCTGGTCTGACCATTGGGGACATTCCAGGGCCTGGAATAATAATAGACAAACATGCTCCACAAAGAGAGAAGAGGGATCAAAGGTGAAATCCGAGTCTAAGTACTCCTGGGTGTTCGAGTACTCAAGACCGTGCTTTCTGGCTAGCTAATGAAAGTGGTAGTCTTTACATCCTCCAGTGTCTGGAGGAGATCCAGGACAACTCAGGCATCCCTGCTCAAGAGGGAGAAAGGCTGGTGACAGATGACGTACATCAGTTTAAAAATATGCTTGCTGCCATATGTTGTGTTCTCTCCACAGATCAGTTTTTCCTTGGCAGAGTATAATTCCTCTGCGCTATCTTTGAAGCTCATATTCTGCAATTGAGCTTCTGCCAATTATTTTTGAAAGACTTCATGCTCTTTAGTGAGAACTTCTACCTTCGCTTGCCATTCTATCTTCTTGATTTCCATCTCTTCATACACCCCTTGGGGGATATAATGTTTTTTCCAAGGGCTCCTTCCAAATCTGCAACTTCTGCACAGCAGTCATATTCTTGTGCCTTTCAGTTTCCTCCTGGAATAGTGAACATTCCTGAATCTTCTATGAAAACTGATTCATCAGTTCCTTCAGAGTAGCATTAAATACATTTTGTTTTACGTTGTAAGGTCCTAGAGAAGCAAACTCTGACCTGAGGGATACTTGTAGTGTGTGAAGGTCCTTCAACAGTTTCTCCTTTTCATTATGAAGTTCATGTACTTTGTCTTGAGTTTTCTTGTAATTGAACAGAGGCTTCTTGAGTTTGTTCTGCTTTTCTGCCATTCTGTTGCTCAAGATGTTCCTTGTTCCATCATGTTGCTAAGCGACTGCTTTTGATTCTGATCCTGAGGGACAATTAGTTGCTCTTTCAACTGTTTATTTTCATGTTCAGCTCTTGTCTTCTCAATCTGCATATCAGTATCTAACTTTGTCAATGCTGATAGCTCCAATGCAGTTTCTTCTGAAGTAGGGTTCAATATCTTTTCTAACTCCTCATGTTTTTCCAGGGCATATTGATTCTTCGAAGTGTCTTTCAAGGCAATGACCTCTGTGAGTGCCTTTCTTGTCTGCTGACATGTTTGGATGTACTTCATTTCTTCCAACTCAGCTTTGAGATGAAAATTCTCCGATTGTACTTCTGCTTTTTCTTGAGCCACCTGCCACACAACATTTTCCTTGTCACTCACCACCAAATGCTAGTATAGTTCTGGAAATGTGTCCACGTCTTCGAAAAGGAAATCATTTGGAACTTCTACCTAGGGCTTCCCATCAAGATATATTACTGGGGCTTCCGGAAAGTTCTGTGACTCTCTGGTACCCTCATGTGGTTTGTTCAGGTGTTTCCTTTTATGTTTTCATCATTTTTCTGGGAGGTTTGTTTGCCTCTTTTTAAGTTCTGAACTCACCTCAGCTTGAAAATTAAGATATTCATCAAAGGCTGTTAATAGTTCTTCAAGGCTGGTTGCAGGTTCATTAATGCATTGCATCAAGACAATGTGATTCACAAGGTCACTAAACCAGGAATAAAAGGAAATAATCTGGTCTCCCTCTGATTTTTTATTGAGACCTGATGTACTTAAGTAACGTCAAAAGTCACTTTTCACAGATGCCCAATGTCCTGTTGGATTTGGTCCTGGGATTTATCCTAACCAATATGGTAGGTTGGATTTTTGATCCATGGTAATTTAATATTGCTCCTGCAGTCACTGCTTTAAATGTTGTTGCCCTTTTAGGAATTTCTGTGCTGTAGCCATATTTCATTTCCTCCTTGTTTTTTAGCAATTACAGCTTTAATTGTCATTGTCCCTTTAAGAATGGCTGTGCAGGAACCACGTTTCTTCAAAATGATTCCACAGTTGTTGCTTCTTTCTCTCTCTGATCTTCCCACGATTTGTCGGGATCAGAAGGCTCCGTAAAATGGTGGCAGCATACTTCTGATTGAAAATCTTTCAACAACAGCTGAATGGGTCAGCAGTCTGGCGACTTGATTTATTCAGTGATGTAATGTGAATAGCAAGGCATTTAAATTAACGTAGGTTTGCTGTTTAAGGATTCAGATGGTCACGACGCTCCCGTGAGTTGAGTAATTAATTTTTTTCCTTTTCTTTTCAAATTGGAGGCCACTTGTTTAGGCTTGGAGTCGGGGATTGGGATTAGTGATGGGCTTTGTTCAAACGGTGTTTCTGACTGAATTAGTAAAAGGGCTTCTCAGGACTGGCTGCAGCCTGGAAGTTAAAAAGATTTAGCTCACCCTTGCAGGCTATGGACTCAGCATGCTGAAGCTGGGTTTCCAAGGGAGATTATATGGAGTCTTCTGCTGCAGTAAAACTTCTGCCTTTAGCTTTCAGGCTCTTCTGTCTGGAGCTTTCTCTGGTGAATTTTCTCAGCATCTGTAGCTTCAGTTGGGAGTTTCTTTCAGTTCAGAATCTGTTGGCAATTTTCTTTCTCTTAGCTTTTCAACATTCTTGTGAGGCTGAGGGTTTTTTGATCCCCAAGTGCCACCATTTTGTAATGGTGTTGGTTTACAGAACATGCCTGTGAAGGACGTCTTCGTAGTCTTCTGTATGTCAACAGCAAATTTTTATGACTTTCTTCTAACTATAAATATATATACAGTAAAGGGCACAGGCAAGGATCGATATCCATATCTAAGTTTTAACACATCTCTGATCAACACCACAATAACCATAGTTCTGGGTCATGTGCCTTCTTACATCACTGCATGGGCAGTATTTACTAGTCTCACATTAACCCAGTATATATTAGACCCTTATACCACACAAGGCACCACACATTAGAAAGGATATATCGGCCTTGAAAGGTACAGATTCACAAGCGGGATGGTGTGTAAAAGTAGGGAAGTCCTGCTACAACTGTACTGGGCATTGATGAGGCTGCATCCAGAGTACTGTGTACAGTTTTGGTCTCCTTACCGAAAAAGGGATACACTTGCAATGGAGGCAGTTAAGAGAAGGTTCATTAGGCTAATTCCTGGGATGCAAGAGTTATCTTATGAGGACAGGTTGAGCTGATGGGACCTAAACTCATTGGAATTTAGAAGAATGAGAGGTGATCTTATTGAAATATGTAAGATTATGAGGGGACTTGACAGGGTAGATTCTGAGGGGATGTTTCCCCTTGTGGGGGAATCTAAAACTAGGGGGCACAGTTTCAAAATAAAAGGTCCTCCATTTAAGAAAAAGAGGAATTTCTTCTCTCAGAGGGTTGTTAATCTTTGGAATTCTCTTCCAAAGAGAGCAGTAGAGGCTGGGGCATTGACTATATACAAGGCTGAGTTAAATTTTTGATCTACAGGGAGTCAAGGGTTCTGGGGATGAGCAGGAGCATTGAATTAAGGCCACAGTCAGATCAGCCATGATTTTTTTAAATGGCAAAGCAGGCTTGTGAGGCTGAAAGGCCTACTCCTGCTCCTATTTCTTCTGATCTTATTCACCAGAATGAAATCAGTGCTCTATGGGTTAGGTTGCAAGGAGAGATTACAAAAACCAAGCTTGTATTCCCTGGAATTTAAAGGTTAATGGGTTATTGATTAAGGTTTTAAGGGCTTTGAAAGGAGTTGTAGATGGAGACAAACTCCTTCCATTGGTTGAGGAGTCCAGGACAAGGGGACATAGCATAAAAATCAGAACTGGGCCATTCAGGAAAGAAGTTAGGAAACACTTCTGCATTCAAAATGTGGTAAAAGTGTGGAGCTCTTTTCCACAAAAGAAATAGATGCCAGCTGGATTAATCATTTTAAATCTGAGATCAATCGAATCTTTTGCTAGACAAGGGTTTAAGGGTATGGAGCCAAGGCAGGTAGATGGAGTTAAGAGGTAGATTGGTCATGATCTCTTTGATTGGCAGAGCAGCCCTGAGGGTTGAATGGTACAATCCAGTTCCTATGTTCCCATGTGTTTTGTTGGATTTCCATGTTCTTTTCTGCATCCCCACCCAATTGTAACTAGAAAAACGATGCCAACTGGCGCTGCTTTAACTGGATGGAGGGGGAGAAGAAACAGTGACAACCAGTGAAGCAGCATGAGAGGACTCAAGAAGAAGCAGGAACTGCAAATTGGCATTGGACAACTAAGATTAGGGAGACAAATGCGTGGCCAAAAGACCGGTGGGGGAGAAGTGAGTTCCTATTTGTGGGGCACTGGCATCAGTACTGGGGAAAGTGGGGGCTGTACCGTTGGGAAGGTTTTCACCTGACCTGTGCTGGGGCAAGTGTCTTCGCAAATCACATTACTAGGGAAGTAGAGAGAGCTTTAATATAAACAAGAGGGATGAGGGATCAAGCTTGGTTAGAGGTAGCAATTCAAGGTGTAGAGTCAAGACAGGGGAGCAAAATAATAATATAAGAAATGAGGATCAGAGAAGGGACAGAGAGAAAAAACCTTAAGAATGCATCATAGTCAAGAATAGATGTTACAAAGGTAGCAAAAAGACAAAACTGAAGGCTGTCTATCTGAATGCACAGAGCATTCATAACAAAGTAAATGAATTGATGGCCCACATTGAAGTAAATGAACATGATCTGATAGCAATTACGGAGACATGGCTACAGGACGACAAAGACTGCATCATTAATAATGAAGGGTACATGACATTCAAGAAGAATAGGGAGCTAGGTAAAGATGGAGGGGTAGCACTGTTAATTAAAGAGGACATTGGTGCAATAGTTAGAGATGTCCTTGGTTCAGGAGATCAAGATGTAGAATCGGTTTAGGTGGGGATGAGGAATAGTAGGGGGAAAACGTCATTAGTGGGAGTGGTCTACAGGCCCCCTAACAGTAACCACAATGTAGGACAAAGTTTTCAAGAGAAAATATTGAGTGCTTGTGATAAAGGGATGGCAATAATTACGGTTGATTTTAATCTACACATAAACTGGAAAAATCAGATTGGCAGTAGTAGCCTGGATGAGGAGTTCTTAGAATGCTTTCAAGATAATTTCTTAGAGTAACATGTTCTGGAACCAACCAGACAGCAGGTTATATTAGATTTGGTATTGTGCAACGTGACAGGATTAATTAATGACCTCAGAGTAAAGGCACCCCTGGGTAGCAGTGACCACAATATTATTGAATTTTACATCCAGTTTGAAAAGGAGAAGAGTGGGTCAAAGATTAGTATCTTAAACTTAAATAAGGGCAACTATGTGGGGATGAAAGCTGAGCTAGCTGAAGTGAACTGGGAAACTAGGCTAGAGGATAGATCAGGAGAGAAGCAGTGGCAGATATTTAAGGGGATATTTCAGAGTATTCAGAAAAGAACTGCTGAGAATAACTAAAAGGTTAATCAGGAGAAAGAAATTAGAGTATGATAGGAAGCTAGCTAGAAATGTAAAAATGGATAGCAAGGTTTTCAATGGGTATTTAACAAAGAAATGTGTAAGTAAAGTGAGTGTTGGTCCTCTAGAGAGTGACAGAGCAGTTAACAGTAGACAATGAGGAAATGGCAGAAGAAATGAACAAATATTTTGCTTCTGTGTTCACTATAGAGGATACAAAAATCATTTCCAGTAATAGCTGCAATTCAGGAGGTGAACGGGAGAAAGGAACTTGGTGAAATTAAAATCACCAGGGAAATGGTACTGAGTAAATTGATGGGGCTGTAGGCTGGCAAGTCTCCGGGTCCCATTGGACTACATCCTAGGGTCTTAAAAGAGATGGCTAATGAGGTAGTCATTGCACTAGTGTTAATTTTCCAAGATTCATTAGATTCTGGAAAGGTTCCATCAGATTGGAAAGTAGCAAATATAACCTCTCTATTCAAGAAGGGAGGGAGGCAGAAAACAGGAAACTATAGGCCAGTTAGCTTGACATCTGTGGTGGGGAAGTTATTAGAATCGATCATTAAGGAGGTTATAGCTTGGCACTTAGGAGTGCTCAAGGCAATTGGGAAGAGTCACCATGGTTTTGTGAAAGGAAAATCATGTTTAACCTATTTATTGGAATGTTTTAAAGAAGTAACATGTGCAGTGAATAAAGGGTAGCCTGTAGACGTTCTGCATTTGGATTTCCAGAAGGCATTTGATAAGGTGCCAGATCAAAGACTATGGCAGAAAATAAAAGTGCATGATGTAGGGGGTAACATATTAGCATGGACAGAAGATTGGCTGGTTGGCAGAAAGTAGAGAGTATGCATAAGTGGGTCTTTTTCGAATTGGCAGGATGTGACAAGTGGAATCCCGCAGGGGTCTGTACTGGGGCCTCAACTTTTTGCAATTTACATCAATGACTTAGATGAGGGGAGTGAAGACATAGCAGCTAAATTTGCAGGTGAAAGAAAGATAGGTAGGAAAGTATGTTGCAAAGAGGACATGAGGCAGTTGCAAATGGATATAGATAGGTTGAGTGAATGGGCAAAGATCTGGCAAATGGAGTTTAATGTGGGAAGTTGTTCACTTTGGCAAAAAGAAGAAAAAAGCAGAGTATTACTTAAATGGAAAACGGCTGCATAATTCTGAGGTGCAGATGGATCTCGGTGTTCTGGTACATGAATCACAAAAAGTTAGTATGCAGGTACAGTAAGTAATTAAGAAGGTTAATGGAATGCTATCCTTTATTACGAGGGGGATTGAACATAAAAGTAAGGATGTTATGCTTCAGTTATACAGGGCATTGGTGAGACCACAACTCGAATACTGTGAGCAGTTTTGGTCTCCTTATTTAAAGATGGATGTAAATGCATTGGAGGCGGTTCAAAGGAAGTTTACCAGTTTAATACCTGGAATGAGTGGATTGTCTTATAAGGAAAGGTTGGATAGACTGGGCTTGTTTCCACTGGAGCTTAGAAGAATGAGAGGTGATTTGATTGAAGTATACAAGATCCTGAACATGGTGGATGTCAAAAGGATGTTTCCTCTTGTGCGTGAATCCAGAACTAGGGGCCACTGTTTTAAAATTAGGGGTTGCCCTTTTAGGACAGAGATGAGGAGAATTTTTTTTCTCTCAGAGGATTGTGCAACTTTGGAATTCTCTGCCTCAGAAGGTGGTGGAGGCGGGGCCATTGAATATTTTTAAGGCAGAGGTAGATAGATTCTTGTTAGGCATAGGAATCAAAGGTTATTGGGGTTAGATGGGAATGTGAAACTCGAAACACAAGGAGATCAGCCATGATCCTTCTATTTCTTATGCAGGGCAGCCTCAGAGAAGAAAGCATGTGTGGGGGAGTGGAGGGGGGCGCAGGGAGTCTGATCACCAAAAGCCAAACCCACCACACGGGGTTTACAGATCAAGGGTCAACTTCCTGGACAAGTCTGAGATTGTGCAGGTAGATGATCACTGACCTCTGCAGCCTCGGGGCACATGTTACTTATTTGTTCATGGGTGTTGCATCTTGGGAGGCACTTGCACAGAAAGACAGACACCAAGATTGCCAAATGACGTGTTTTAATGACTTCATTACACATTTCCCATGTTCATAACATATGAATATTATTAATGATTAGTGCAAACCATCCTGTCAACAAGTTACTAATCCCTTCATCATACTTTGTGTAACATTGCAATAATTTCACATCAAGGATATATTTACAAAGGAGACTCAGAGGCTATGTGCAAACACTCTACAGAGCAAAGTGCCAAAAATGAATGAAGTTTTAATGTGTATATCAAAATAAACTTTAACATCTATAATTAAACACCCAAGTGTCAACTCACAGTGTTCTTTTTAACACAAGGTTTGCCGACTTATGGAATCGTAGAATATTACTGAAAAGAGAGACATGTTGCCAAAGCTTTCACTCATCAGGATAAATGCAAGAAGGCGAAATTCCAAACGATGACAACAATTTGTGCTACAGGAGAAAAGGGGTGCTGATTGGTTGGGAAGCCAACTCTGATTGGCTGAGGCATTGTCATGGAGAAAGCGACAGGGAACTATAGGCTCCCCATGCCTCCAGGTAATTTAAAAAATGTGCAAGGCTTGAACATATCCCTTTTGTTTGCAGAGAATGGGATCCAGTGTACAAATGTTGCTTCGAGCAAGCGTAAATGAGCCACATTACAAGCTTAATGATTATCTTAAATCAGTTGTTAGTGTCACTATTAGCATACTCAGGATTGTTCAGCTGGTGTTACCCAACCACAGAATCACTTCTAACTGTAGATTGTTCCGAGCCACATAAGGAGATATTAGGATTGGTGACAAAAAGCTTGGTCAAAGATGTAGGTTTTATGGAGCATCTTAAAGGAGGAGAGAGGGAGAGACAGGCGGTGAGGTGGAGAGGAGGATTCCAGAGCTGAGGGCCTAGGCAGCTGAAAACACTGTCATCAATGATGGAGTGATCACAAGCAGGGATAATCTAGTGGCCAGAACTGGAGGAGCGCAGATATCTCAAAGGGCTGTGGGGCTGGAGGAGATTACAGAGATAGAGAGAGACAAGGCCATGGAGGGACTTGAAAACAAGAATGAGAATTTTACCAGCATCTTATTAACAACTGAAAGAGAAAGATAAGATATAACTCATCATCAGAAATGCATAAGCAGACTGGAAAAATATCAACCAAAGCATTAATGTATTTCTTTCAAATGCTCATCAACCTGTCATGCATCTCCAGGATTTTCTGTTTTCATATTGTTGTGGAAACAATTAGGTTCAACTATTCGCTTCTAGTTATTAATGAGAAGATATTCCTAAATAATGGTTAACTTGGTTACTTGGTACTTACTGAAGTCTGTTGAATCAAATTTATGACTATTTTAATGCCTGTGGGCACTCTGAAGAGCGAATTGGTAAAAGTCCCTGCATCAAATGAAACAAAACTGAACTAAAGAAAAATTTATAACATTTATAACATGTAACTATGGAAACTGTGCCGTTGAAAGGTGTACAAGAGCCATCTCTCTGACTGGCACATGAAATTGGTTATTCTGGGAGGGGTGAGAATCACATATCTCTCATTAGTGCTGCCAAAAGAAATGGTTTGGTTGGCACTTCACCCTCCTTGACATGCACAAGTGCTCAGACTAAGGCTCTTAACCCTGCAGGAAGCATCAATTTTGTATGGATTAGCATATAGAACAATTCACACATGCTAACCATGGGCTCTTCGGGAATTTGTGTCAGATGCTTTGTGGTAATGTTTAAAATTAGAGGTGGCTGTTAGCATTAAACTGCAAATGTTAGAAGATCTCAGAAATTCCCTCATTATCTCTGAACAATCACACCCAGACGACAACATTGCTGACTCCCCATCAGACTGAGCCTGTTGCCAAAGGAAGCCATTCTTTGCTGTGTGCAGCACTGGTATCAAAAACCATTATGCCATGTTATATAAAAATTAATGAAAGGATTTGACAAGATACCATGGAATTGACAAGCAAAACATAATTATTATGCTTCACCAGCGTAGACAGCTTTTCATTAGTCTCACCATATTTGAGCTGCCTGGTCAGTATTTAGTGGAAGCAACTGGTTCTCACCTGTCAGCAAAAGAGCCGGCAAGAGCCCCACTTTGCCTCTTTTGGGGAAGGCCCATTGTATTAAATGCCTCTCCTTCACAGGCATCAAGGACCCAAGGAGAGGATGTCTCACCTGCTAAGAGGCACCAACCAATCAGAGGCCAGCAGCTCTATTGAGACCTGGCAAATGGAGTATAATGTGGGAAAATGTGAAATTGTCTATTTTGGCAGGTAGAATAAAAAAAGAAGCTTATTATCTAAATGGTGAGAGATTGCAGAGCTCTGAGATGCAGAGGGATCTGGGTATCCTAGTGCATGAATCACAAGAGGCTAGAATGCAGGTGCAGCAAGTAATTAGGGAAGGTAATGGAATGTTATCGTTTATTGCGAGGGGAATTGAATATGAAAGTAGGGGTGTTATGCTTCAGTTGTACAGGGCACAGGTGAGACCACATCTGGAGAACTGTGTACAGTTTTGGCCAACGAACTCATTTACGCAAAACATAAAGCCTTGGAATCCAGAAGCAACCCTCGGGGATTGGCTTGTTGTGCTCCTTGCACGGCGAACACCCCCCTTCCCTGCCCGCTGCTGGGGTTAATACCAGCAGTAGCAGGATGAAGCCCTTAAGTAGGCATTACTTACTCAATCAAGGGCCTCAATTGGTGGCCAGGCAGCAAGATCATCCATGGGCCTCCCCAACATGGACTTAATAGAGATTTTGCACCTTTACTGTTTCAACATGTCCAGCAAGGGGCCTAACTAATCACATAATGTAATTGCCATGGCTCTCCACATGGACTAGAACTTATTATTCAATCTACTGGTTGATAGTCCAACACTTCAATCCTCAAGTCACACAGAGACAGAAGTATTAGAGGTCAGCTATTCTCTCGCTGGACTCATCAGTAATAAGTTAGAGTCTGGAACAGTCACAGAGAGACTCTTGGTTCTGACAGTCATTCCTAAGAATGCTGACTTTTAAAATGAGTTCAGCCCGCACCAAATATCAAAGTAGTGTATTTCTATTATACAAGGAGCAATAGGAAATTGGCTGAAGCCGCAATATTCGGCTCCGAAGTACTGGTAGTTTTGCAGCTACTGGTGCTGGTTGGTATGAAAAGTAATATTAGCACCACTGCCAACCAGTTCCGGTGCAGCCCACACCAAACTCTATGTGGTTGAGAGTGTTTGCACAGGCATTATGTATGTGTGCCAGAAATATGCAGAGTGGGTAGATTGTGGCATCAGTCAGTGTCTAACCTTGGTGTGACGCCCGAACTGCCATTTTGAATCTTGCAAGTCCTGTTAATGCCCTCTCTTAAACGTGCACGGTAGAAATTGCATTCAGGAGCATGAGGGACCCACCCATCAGCCAGATATCATCAACCAATTTGCAGGTTGGTTGCTTTTTACTAACAACTTTCTCTTGTAGCATTTGTATAAATGCTGGGCTGTTGGAGGAGTTTTGAAAAGTTGGTTAAGTCTGCAAGGAATGGTGCTGTACGTTGAGAAGGTGTTATGTGCTTCTGAAAGGCCTTTGAGTATGTCACTTGCTCCCAGTCTTTGTGGCTATAATTGCAGTTCCTCAGCATCAGAGAGAGATGGAGCAAAGGCAGCAGAGAAGTCAAGCTGCTCATGGAGGAAGGAGGAGGAGGACTCACATCAGAAGGTCTTACTTGCCTAGTGTATTCATGGAGCACTCCTACCTGTACCTCAACCAGAAGCAGTATGTCCGGTGGCTGTGCTTCACTGAGGGGTTGGTCAATGGCTGCCTGCACCATAGGGAAACCTGCTATCCTGGTAAAGCTACATGCATGCTCCTCCTGCTTCTCTCTGTTTAGGATAATGAAGTCCCCTCCTTCTGATGTACAGAACCTCTGTCATCTCCAGCCC